>NW_027204492.1:56726533-58069033 GCF_024711535.1 Dipodomys merriami
ATAGGGGAAATGAGATTTTTAAGTCAACCCAATAGATCTAAAATCAAATTGTGACAATAAAATTGCCTTTTCCCCCAACTAAACTAGAGTCTTAATAGCAGATGTTACTACATCTGGCTTCCCTTGTTACTCTCCAGCTGCAGAAATTAAAACTCACTCAGAATCAGTGGCAGGTTCTAATGGGAGTTTGCAAATGCTGACCAAATCCTATTTCCCAACTACTCTATTAAGATGCCAGGTGAGTGACTGGGCAAGCCTCACCAGAGCAAATTCGTTTCATAGGTAATTAGCCAGGAATTAAGATTGAGATAACTAAATTCTTAGATTTGCTCTAGAATGATTTCACATGAGAACCTGATTTAAAGCTTATTTCTTCATCTTTATATCGCCAAGGTCACAGAAATCCCAAGAGAAGTCAAAGAAAAGGTGTGAGAAGTGGTGACTAGGGCAAGTAGCTTCCATGTGACGTTAATGTATGAATCAGAAAACAGTAAGTGTATATGTATATGCATATGCATACATTCATGCATACATATGCATATATATGTATATACTGATTTCATTATCACTTTGAATGCACTTTGAGCCATCTATATGCAAAGAACCATGACTGTTTTCTAGTTCTGCACTATGTCAAACAGATTTGTACTATTTGATTAAAATTTTAAAAGGCTGGGTGCCAGTGAGCCATGCTTGTAATCCTAACTACTCAAGAGGCTGAGATCCCAGTATCGCCCTTCAAGGCCAGCCCAGGAAGGACAGTACATAAGACTCTTATCTCCAACAAACTACTCAAAAAAAGGTAGAGGAAGCTTTATGTTTGAAGTGTTAAGAGCACTAGCTTTGTGCAAAAGAAGCTCAGATACAGTTCCCAGGCCCTGAGTTCAAGCCCCAAGACAGGCAAAAAATTAAAATAAAAATAATTGTAATGTGCTAAAATGAAAGTAGGAACTTTATCTACTCTTCATTAATATGTGATATACTAACAATATCAACAATCACACACCATAAGACCAATAATATTCCTGATATTAAGTCAATCTATAACAAAATTAAGCATATTTCCCATTGTGATACAATGTTAAAACTACATGAAGTTAAGCAAATATTCCAATTAATTAGAAAATGTTCATTTTTTTCACCATATTCTCCAAAGACAGCTTAGCTAAAGCACAGCATGTTAGTGCCAAGCCAGGGTCTGTACAAATATTCAAACCTGTGAATCACAATTCATGGGGATTACCTGTAAAACATTTTCAGCTGGGTATGGTGGCTCAAGCCTATAATCCTAGCTACTTGGAAAACACAGATCAGGAGATTTTAATTCAAGGCTAGCCCTGGCATAAAAGTTTGGGATATACCAGCTCTTGGCTAATAAAAATACTTTTTAAAAGAAACCAAGTTACAAGTGCCTTAAAACAAACTCTGGTAGCACTGTTATATGCAGCACAAAATGTTAAATCCAATTTACTAACCCTTAAAACTTTTAAGCCAGGTACTAGGGGCTCAAGCCTGTAATCTTAGCTACTCAGGAGACTGACATCTGAGGATTGCAGTTCAAAGCCAGCCTGGGCAAGAAAGTCCCTGAGACTCTTGTCTCCAATTAATCACCAGAAAACCAGAAGTGGAGCTGTTGCTCAAAGTGGTAGAGTGATATCCTTAAATACAAAAGCTCAAAGAAAGAGCCTAGGCCCTGAGTTCAAGCCCCATGGCTGACCATTAAAACAAAAAGGACTGTGCACATAGGTAAGACACATAAACAAGACACTGTGGTGTTTCAGTTTCTTCCTCTATTCTAAAAAGTCTTATCCTCTTCACTTCACCCACCCAAGCCTATGGACATACCCTAAACTTAGTTACTACAATGTAGGATATACATTTGCATATTGTTAATTTGCTGCCTCTTCCTCTATGATCAGTTTGTAGTCCACTCTTCATAGTTCAAAAAGTTCTTATCCTTTTTTTTATAACTTCCAATTCATTGAACCCTAAATTAATTGAACCAATTCACTTCCTTGACATTCTCTTTCTATCTATAGAGTTCTAAATGCAGTTTTAGTCATTATAATCCAGGGTTTTATTGTTGTTGTTTTTCAGAAAGCCTCAACTTTCTTGCCCATCTCACTTTGTTACTGCTGCTTAGCAAAAACACAATTCTTGTTAAATCTAATGATTTTCCCACTTTGCACCATTGCTAATCTACTACATGGTAAAATTTAAAAACATACAACCACACTATTTTGAATTTATTAACCACAAAACTCAATGGACATTTACTGTTGCTGGCCATCATAATAAATTCCTTTTAATAGTTTGTTCTTACTTACCCAGATGTCATTCCAATTTCTCCTCCTCATGAAATAAAGACACTGGTCTAACTGGCTCTGTCTTGTCTTCTTAGTGGATGAAGGTGGCGTCCCACCCCTAGGTGATGGAGATGACTGAATTCCTAAAGGCAGGGGTGGGGACTTGGACTAGGTTACTGGACCTTCCTGTTCTGTGCCATGAACTCTTTGAACTCTTCAGCTCCCTGTGACCCTGCCCCAGATCATGATCTTATTTAGGCCCATGACTAGCTCAGCCACCATTTTGTGCCATGACATCCCTCTTCAGCTCCATTAGAATTGATATCGTTTGTTGTTATTGTTTTTCTGTTCTTTCTTTGATTTACTATCCTCATGGCCCAATTTTATAATAGTGTTAAGTGTATTTGAGGCTGCAAGTTTTCTGGGGAAATGTGTCCACCTATAGTCGCTGGCTTCATAATAAAGACCTCTCAAAATGTGGCTTCTATCTCACAATCGTATTCCCATACAACATTCAAACCCTCTTTTCTAACATCTTTCAACATCTTCTTTCCAGCCTTCTCTCCCAAATGATTACCTATTTCTACTAGAATAACCAGAAAGAACACCTTTCTTGAAACTCCAAAAACATATTCTGGAGAGCCTCAATCCCCATTATTAACACAGAGGCATTGTTCTTTTCCCCATCTAAGAATGGTGCGTCTTTGTGAACATTCATTAAAGGTACCATTATGATCTCTTTCTAACTACCCTGCCAGGTCCAGTTCAATGCCCAGAACCAACACAAAAAGGAAAATGACAAAACAAACAAACAAAACAAAACAAAACAGGTGCTGGTGCCTCAAGCCTGTAATCCTAGCTACTAAGGAATCTCAGATCTAAGGATCATGGTTCAAAGCCAACCCAGGCAGGAAACTCCATGAAACTCTTATCAACAATAAACTACTCCAAAAAAAATTTAAATATAAAAAATAAAACAATAAACTACTCCAAAACACCCAGAAGTGGTGATGTGGCTCAAGTGGCAGAGTGCTAGCCTTGAGCAAATGAAGCAAAAAAAAAGAAAAAAAAGAGGCTGGGAATGTGGTAGAGTGTTTGCCTAGCATGCATGAAGCCCTGGGTTCAATTCCTCAGTACCACATAAACAGAAAAGGCTGAAGTGGTGTGGCACTGTGGCTCAAGTGGTATAGTTACCCTTGAGCAAAAAGAAGTTCAGGAACCAGTACCAAGGCCCTGAGTTCAAGCCCCAGGACTGGCCAAAAAAAAAAGGAAGGTGTTAGGTCTGCCTGGGAGAATACCACCACCCCCCCTTTCCTCTTCACCTGCCTGAAACCAGTAATCACCTGACCATCAATCACCTGACTGTGAATCCGAAAAGGACCCCAGACTCTACACTTACTCATCAGCTTAGGTCATATCCTGAACTTCCCTGGTTATACTTCCCTCCCATAATGACAACTTCCCCAGGCTCTGAGATCACTTCCACATACACTGTGGTCCCACCTCCCACCTTTGCCTATATGATCAGGTTCAACAGGAGTCCCATCCTGTTTTTCTCTTTTTCCTTCCTCTCTGTGGGCATGTGCCTCCATCTCTTGCAGACCCCCAGCTTGCTCTCCCACCCCCACTCCCAATAAACTCTTTTCTGCCTGAACCATGTGGCAGGTTTCCTTTCCTGTGAACTTTCAAAAGGGAGAGGGGAGAGGAAGGATGAAAGGGAAGGAAGGCAGGAAGGAACGAAGGAAGGACAGCAGCTTTGCAGCTATGATACTATTATTCTTCAGAAGAATTGCAGGCCCCATTTATAACCATGGGTGATGCTGAATTAGCACTGAGTGATAAAAGTCTAAGTAATACTAAATGATATCCCCAGAATTATGATGACAGGATGGATAAGTGAGGAGACAAGGGAATAATGTAATTTTTAACAAATATATAAAGCTCTGGACTAAAAAATTAAAACCTAGCAACTACCAAAGCAATTAAGAGTTCCCTCCATTTAAATGCTAACATCCAAGAGTAGGGAATTCAAAAACAGAGCTCTCTAGAGCTGCCCTCTCCTTTGTTATGGTAAACACTTGGCAACTCTCCTTGACTGGCTAGAGATAGATAGCAAGCAAGGTTACCAGATAATAGGAAGCTTTAAAGCTCACCAATTGTCCCTCTGTCTACAGTGGGCCCAGAAATACCTCCATATTTTAGAATATTAGGTAACACCTTCCTGGGCTATCAAAAACGTTACCTAGACCTCTGTATTGGGTAACTCCCTAGCTCAGAAAGAACAAAGGCAAGCAGATAAGTTAGCACTTTGAGTCTTCCACTTCCATTTCCTGTGTTAGGAGCAGGAAATGGTTCTCTTTCTCCCTCCTTTAACCTACTGTGTTAAAATAAACCTTTGCTAAAAATTAGGCCTTGTAAGACTCTCCTTTATGTAAGACACCTTGAAAACCTTTTCACACATATACCTGGACAGGTGATTTTGTGTGGAAACTGGGAAGCTCTGAGAACCCCTTATCCATTCTCCTGTGATAAAGTCCTGTTGTAAAGTGATCAGCCATCTGTTTGTAAAACATTCAGAAATTTCACCACTAAATTATAAAAGCACTCTCTTCTAAGGATTAAATATGTCAGCCTAGGGGCTGGGAATGTGGCCTAGTGGTAGAATGCTTGCCTAGCATGCATGAAACTCCAGGTTTGATTCTTCAGTACCATATACACAGAAAAAGCCAGAAGTGGCGCTGTGGCTCAAGTGCTAGAGGCTAGCCTTGAGCTGAAGAGCTCAGGGACAGCACCCGGGTCCAGAATTCAAGCCCTATGACCAGCCAATAAATAAATAAATAAATAAGTGTCAGCCTATGTGAAGACACTATATAAACTATAAACCAGTATATACATGTAAAACTTTAACTATTACACCTTGTTAGTAATTTTCAGCTTTCAGATATTTTCAGAGTACAGACATGCTATATGTACTTAAACTTTATTGTACTTATTAAGTCCAAAAATGACAAAAATGCCACTTTGGCATTCCTTAATTCAAATTTTAATGTCTGTTAAATGATCGCCAATGCAGTGGTTCAAATTATTCCCTAAAGTGCAAACTTACTTATTATTAAATACATTAAAAACTTCACACACATACCCAAAGGCAAAACTAAACCCTTTTCCAAAAAAAAAAAAAAAAACTCAACATGTGTCCCAAAAATGTATGGGAAAAGTAGAATCAAGCTAACAAATGAGTAATAGTAAGGAAACTTTAAAAAGATATGTCAGGGGCTGGGAAGGTGGCTCAGTGGTAGAGCACTTGCCTTGCAAGTGTGAGGCCCTGGGTTCGATTCCTCAGCACCACATAAGCAAAAATAAAAAAGCCAGAAGTGGCGCTGTGGCTCAAGTGGTAGAGCACTAGCTTTGACCTTAAGAGCTGAGGGACAGTGCCCAGGCCCAGAGTTCAGGCCCCATGACCGGATCCAAAAAAAAAAAAAAAAAGATATGTCAGTGTACTCTGTATAAAATTACAAGCAATGTTCTTAAGACTATTAAGGGAATATTACTTTAATGACATGCACAAATTGTCCTATAATGGAATGTTTCCACATTTTATCATTATATTTTCATTTATATTCACAATTAATATTTTTATGCTTCTCTCTATGAATCTTTTAAAGCTGACCACTAGAATAAAATGCCAATTAAAAGAGATTCAGAGGAGGAGGATGCTGGCTCAAGCCTGTAAACTTAGCTACTCAGGAGGCTGAGATCTGAGGATCAGGGTTTAAAGCCAGCCCAGACAAGAAAATCTGTGGGACTTTTATCTCCAATTAAACACCACAAAAAACCCAGAAGTGAAGCTGTGAGCTGTGGCACATGTGGTAGAGCACTAACCTTGAGCAAGAAAGCTCAGGAACTGCACCCAGCCCCTGAGTTCAAGCCTCAGGACCTGTGAGGGAGGGAGGAAGAAAGAGAGAGGAGGTAGGGGGAGAGGAGGAGAGGGGGAGGGAGATGGAGGGAGGGAGAGAGAGATATTAAAAGGGATGGAGGTGTGGCTCAGTATTAGAGATTATGAACAGTATAAACAAGACCCTGGGTTTGATCATACACACAGGTGTGCGCAAGTGTGCACGCGCGCTCACACACACACACACACACACACACACCAGAAAAGAGAAACATTTATTCTAGAACTCTGTGGAAAAGCCTTTATCAGTACATTAAATACTTTCTACCACCTATTACCTAATTGATGGTCCATTCTTTATTTCTAGGAGAAATAGTTTTTTAACAAATTTTCTCTACTATTCTCTTAGTTTCATACTTTTATCCATACTGAAATAGAATTGTATTAATACTGACGCTAAATATATTCCTCCAGCCTTTAAAATCAAGAAACTATAAAAGTTACACAGAAACAAATTGTGCAGCTCCCATTGTTCCTCTTTTTATAAAACATAGATTCATATGTAACAGACACTTTGATATGTTTCACCAGTATAGAATAGGTAACAAGAACAGTTTCTTTTATTATATTTACATTTTTAAAAAACTGAAAGCTTCTTGGAAACAAAACAACCCCGCCCATACACACACACACACACACACACACACACACACACACACACACACACACACACACACATGCCAAATTGAGTGAACAACAGAGTAGTCATTCAATTCAATAGAAGTAAAGTACAAGAATAAATGCCCTAGACTGAAAGAATGGGGTTTATGAAACATCACAGACTCCAAAAAAAAGACCATGTCCCTAAAATAGAAAAATCTGTCCATCCTTGACAGGGACCAATTCAAATCAATTGTAAACATAAGAGTGTGGCTCTAGCAAATGGACATATACCAATAAAGCTCTAAAATATGTTTCCCATCCTCTTCAGAGGTCTCCATGTTCAATACATGTTCATCATCAAAACAAACTGCTCTTGTCAAAACATCACCTCCATTGCGATCATGTTTCTTTTCTGAATTTCAAACTGAAAAACGATTCATTATTCCCTTCACAGAATAGAAATCCTTCATAAAAATCTCATTTAGAGTTAACTCGGGAGCTTGTTTTAACCCAAAAGCCATGAGTCCTAACAAATATAGACAAGTATCTATTTAACTTTCAGAGATGACAATTTAGGGATTCTCAGCACAGGAAAATGAACGTCCAAAACTGGCCTCATGCAGTTTTCCAGGTTTTGATCTGTTAAGAACCTATAGATGAAGGGTAAACAAAGGAGGAGGCTGCAATGCTTGGTAAGAAATGTATGCATTATCCTGCCCATGTAATTGTAGCCCCTCTGTACAGTATGTTCTCAAATAAAATAAAATAAAATTTAAAAACAAAAAAGAACCTATAATGAGTACTTCTGTATCCATTAAGACCATACATCCTTCCACAACTAATATATTTAACAAAATATACCAAGTGATCATTAACATACATGATCCAGTTCAGTCATTACCCATGGCATGTGGATTGTATGTGCCTTTTTGCTTTTCTCACTACTAATATTTTACGTGAATAATTTCATTTCATATTCTATTCACATGTTTCTAGTTGATCATCTGTCATGACCAGTGAATGTTAATAAAATGTAAGCAAATTTTAATATTGGGATATACAGGATATATTTAAACATTTGTGTATTCTAAGAACACTTTATAATGCAGTGCAATTATTTTATCAGTGGTGGGACTTGAACTCAGGATGCTGTCCCTGAGCATTTTTGCCCAAGGTTTGTGCTCTACTACTTTGAGCCATAGTGCCACTTCCAGTTTTCAGGTGATTAATTAGAGTCTCATGGACTTTCCTGCCTGGGCTGGCTTTGAACTGTGATCCTCAGATCTCAACCTACTGAGTAGCTACAATTACAAGCATGAGCCACCAGTGCCCAGCCAAAATCTTTATTTTGAACTATTTATATCAACAGTTGTTCCTTCTTAAACTGTAGGCTGATAATTAACGATGCAGCCAATAAAACTCTTAGGTTATCTGGGCAGGAAACACTAAAAATGCAGATAATTCCTAAGACACTACTTTCTTCTTCACAAGTAGCCTTGAATATAGTAAGCTGTAATTAAATATTAGTTGACATAAGTGAATAGAAAATTATTTTATATTATAGCTATATGGTATCTGTTGAAACTTAGTGATCTAATTGGCTTATAAATTGAGGCAAAAAGCTTGTATATTATGCATAAAATCTACTATGTAATATTTTTTTCTACGAATGAACTCCCCTTTTGTCTTCCGCAAATAAAACCCTAAAGGGTCATCATAAATTTTTCTGCAAAACAAATTTAGAAATTTAGCAGATTACAGACTACTTTCAAAGCAGCCAACTTACTATCAAATGTCAAATTTTATATCTGTGAATAAATTTATTTTCCAAAGTTGGTTACATTTAAATATAATGCATTTAAGGGCCAATATATTCTGAATGGACAAAAACAAATAACCCTTTCACATCTGTTTCAGTTTTTAAAATATAATACTGTAAAAGACCACATATGAAACAAATGATACCAGAAGACTGGACATCTAACTACTTTAAAATCTTAACATAAATGAAAGTAAGCTTTTTATTTTTTTATATCATTTTTTTGGCTTGAACTCTGGGCCCAGGAACTGCCCTGAGCTTTTGTGCTCAAGGCTAGTAGTGCTCTACCACTTGAGCCACAGCTCAACTTCCAGCTTTTTGTGTTTAATTGGAAATAAGAGTCTCGCTGATTTTCCTGCCTGGGGGTTAGCTTGAAACATCAATCCTCCCCAACCTTCTAAGTAGCTAGAATTACAGGCTTCAGCCACAAGCCTCTAGTTAATTTAATATATATTTTTTTGTCTTTTCTTTTTTTTTGGTACTGGGGATCGAACCCAGGACGTTGCACTTGCTAGGCAAGCGCTTTGCCACTGAGCTACATCCCAGCCCATTAACTTAATATTTTTAAGACCAACAATTTCATGTTAAATAACTCTTACTGTTTTAGCTAAACTACTCTAGCATAAATCTAAACAAAGATTCTAGTGTGTACTAATGGAACACACGAGGGAAATGAAATTTAAGGATTTTTGATAATACAGTAAAGTCTGTGTGATTCAAAAATTTACTGAATATAATGAAGAAGTATTGTGGTTGATATGCTCGAGCTAAAGATAGAATGACTGCATAATGTAAGTCCATGCAAGTATCAATTGTTTCATTTACTCTGTTCCCAGCATGTAGACCACTGTCAGAACCACAGAGTACCCTTTAAAGTGGTTGGGCACACACACACAGTGTACATGCACACACACACACACACACACACACACACACATGCAAACACACAGATGCCATCATAACCTATGTAATCAATTGTGAGATAAAATGATTCTTAAGATTTTTAATTTTATTTAAATTGAGTCCCCCTCCTCCTCTGTGGCTCATGCCTGTAATCTAGCTATTCAAGAGGCTGAGATCTGAGGACTGAGGTTCAAAAACAACCAAGGCAAGAACATTCATGACACTCTTGTCTCCAATTAACCACCAGAAAACCAGAAGTGACCCTGTGGCTCAAAATGGTAGAACATGACCCTTGAGCAAAATTGCTCAGGGACAGCACCCAGGCCCTGAGTTCAAGCCCCACAACACACAAAAAATTTCCAAAATTTGAATAAATAGAAATGATTTTTCCAGGTGTCTACTGACTGAAAACAATACAGCAAAAATGGTAGTCAATGAGGCCTAGGGTATGTTTTCAAGAAAATTTGCAGGTGTTGACACTTAGAGTTTATATAATTAAATTCCCCTTGAACTCCAGAGAGGAACCATATCTTAAGGTAAGCCCACTATCATGTTATGTTGTACAGCAGACATCTTCAGTATTTCTACATTAAGTATACTTTCAGAAGGATGAACCCCTAATATACATCTACAAAAAATTTTATGAATTGTCATAATAAAGTTTTTAATCTAGATTCTGTGAATGTAGTGGATTTTAACATGCCATTTAACTCACAGTTCTTAAAACAGGTATTGTGCTAACTGAACCTAAGTACCCTACTGCCAAAACCTATTGAGATAACACAATCCTATATGATAATTATGGTTCTAAAATGTTTTAAATTTTAGTGCAATGGAGTCCCACACCACTGATAATGTAATTAACGCATTAACAGTAGAGTAATAGCAAAAATAATGTGCTCAAATAACTGTTTGTGACAACAGTACTATGCATCTTAGAAAAATGTGAAAGACACACTTCTTCCAAAACAACTAAAAGCTCAGAATCTAACATATTGCTATAAGCTATAATGGTTATAACTGTTAATCCAATACACCTTTTATACAAACCCATAAACACATAAGTGGAAAAATAGCACAGATGTTCATCTCTAATGCAATTTCCATTCAATTTCCTAAGTGCGGTCCCTGTGTGCAAACTAGCTTAACGTTATGTTTAGCTTGCAAATTCTTTTAATAAATAATGAATGCAATAAAACTAGGAGATCAATGGCAAGCTGAGAAATCATAAAAAAAAGCCTTTTGTGTTCAGGCTGTTGCCCATTTCAAATTTTAATCCAGAGACAGATCAATATTACTTTTTTTTTCTTTTTAACCCATCACATAAATAGCAGATAGACTAAAAGTAGCCCAAATGCAGTCAGCAGCTAGTAGTTGCCAGAAAACCAATAGGATCATTGGATGATCGCAACTGAATGCTTTATACCTTAACATACATACTACATTAGATGCTATTAACCAGTCAACTTGTACAAAAGTAAAAAGTTTTATAGCAATAAAAAATATTGTGGTTCATTATTTTTTTTAACTTTCCTGTGCTGTATATTTTTTCCAGTAGAGCAAATACAAAGGTTTTGCTACAATTTGCTCTAATAAACCAAGTAATTATATTGGGTCAAAATAGTACATAGACATTAGTAGTTTCAACCTCAGGGGTCCCAGATGAAAGGAAATTTTACTCTTGAAAATTAATTACACCTGAAAGAACTAAATTATTTCTTTAATTGGATGTTAGGGAGAATATTCCATGCAAATTTGAGTTTGAATTTGATTTGAGTCTTCAGATTATTCAGGAAAATATTAAATCATTTTTCTTAATATGCATTTGTTTCTATTCATAAACTCTAGAAACAAGAGAGAAAAAACTATCATCTTATCAAGTCCCTTTGGATAAATAAGCACATACTGTTTGAAAGCAAGTATCACAAGTCAACTGCCACAAGCATTACTGCTGATATCAAGCAGTATAAATTGAAATCACTGAGAATCATTTTATGCCATTAGGCTTTATTTGTTAATTCTTGCCTATTCATAATCATCTCCCTCTGTGTTTTCACTGAAATGAAATAACAAGAAGTCATACTTTCTATACGCTATATTTCTTTAAAGCGTTCTAGTCTCACATATTAAATTTTGATATCTTTACATGTGTATTTGTGAAAGGTTTATTATATTATAAATGGTTTTTCACCAGGGTTACAAATTTGGGATTGTATCTTTCTAATAACTGAATAGTGTATGTAACTATTTCTTATATAACTGATTTTTAAAAAACAGCCATTGCTGCAAAGAATTCTGATTAAAGGAATGAGTGTGTCTGTGTGTATCTTGTGTGTGATGGGTTGTACTGTCTTCATTCAGCAAATGTGAATTAGATGCATAATATATATACATTATCAGTCTTAATGAAATTCACCACATTACTGGAGTTCAAACTAATTCCCCCAAAACTATTATAAATTCAAAGCTTTGTTTTATGTAATGAAATCAGTTCTTTTTTCATGTGATCAGGATGGGAACTGATAAAGATAACAATTTTCTCTTTGTGTTATATTCTACTTTGTACAAAAATTTGTATTACATCTTAATATTCACAATCTCAGTTTAAGAATTTCACCAATTATCATGTATACAGCAGTAAAGAAGGATGAGGTGAGATCACATCATCAAGACATGTGTATCTTAAACCAAATTTGAAAAAGGAATTTAACTAATGCTCAATACTTTATTGAAGTTCATAGTAAACTTCTCTTTGAACTCTGTTATAGGGAAGAACATATATCCTAAGCTTTAAGATATCCTAACACTGAAGATAAAATTTTTCCTGAAGAATGTGAGATCTAAATATCAAGATCTAACAATGTTTCTAGTCTTATTCTAATAAAAGTAGCAATAAAATTATGGCTAAGGAATACTGTAAAAGCCTATAAAGAGGGTCTATTTTCAAAGTTGATTGTGTGTGTGTGTGTGTGTGTGTGTGTGTGTGTGTGTGTGTGTGAATTCTGATAAGGATCAAACACACAGCTTTATACACACTAGGCAAGTATTCTATCAACTGAGCTATCATCCTAGTCTTAAAGGCTGATTTTTTTAATGTGTGTATATTCTTCAGAAAGTTGAACAAAGAAATGGACTCTTCTTTTAAAATTTTGCATTTTTAAATATTGGATATTATTAATTTAATTGTATCACCTACAATATTAAATAAATGTTCTGGATCAATTATCAGCATTGTTTCTTTCTCAAATCAGATGGATTGAAGCAATGGATTAAATGAAATGAAGTATGAGAGAGAGAATGAGAGAAGGGTTGACACTGTTCAAATGGAAATGTACTCATTACCTGACTTATGTAAGTGTAAACATTCTGTATATCACTTTCACAATAAAAAATTTTTAAAGAAATGAAGTACGATAGTTATGCTACTTAATGCAGGTAAGTAGATTTCAGTAGACTGATCCAAGTTCCTTTTAGGGTTATATGCTCTTTTGTAGTCTAAGAAATTAAAGTATAATGGTAACTCTTATGGTTCCTGCATGTTTGCTTTTGCAATACTGAGAGTACACATACTAAATTAATTTTCTAAGAAATTCAGTATCACAAATTGATGAAATATTACATACACAATGACTAAGCTATCACTGAGTTCCAAATCCTTGGGTAAGGGTATATTGCAGCTATATTAGGCCAACAAAAAAGCTTATTAGTAGAGATTTAAAAACTAACACCGTTCTGTAATCAATTTAGGTGCAGCATTATTCTATTTATAGTGACACATGCAATGTGTCCCAATCACATATCACTAATTCTCATTTTTCCTACTGTGATTAAATATTAATGTGGAGGCACTATTCAGCAGCTATACTATATTTAGGTATATAATAAATACATTGATTCCACCATTTCAGAAGAGTTAACAATATAGCGTGAATAGTACAAGTCTTTCTCATGAAAACATCTTATGCTTTCTGTGCTATTTTTCCTGATTTCTAAGTAAAATAAATTTAGTTGTTCTAGCAGAAAATGAAAAAAGGGATGCCGCCACTTTAAAAGCTTCAATCTCTTTGACATTGCAGGCAGTGTATGGGAACATTAATGCATCTGTCATGATAACAAGCTAAGAATAACATCTAGACATCAAACCGAGCAGAGAATCCATCTGAAGTGATTCATTCAGATCTGTCTCATTGATTTATTAAACACAGGGCAACATCTGCAGCCTCACAGAACCGCTTGGTGAAATTAATGCAAGATCAATTCAAATGGAAAAAAAGTGTAAAAGAGATAAATCAAAACACAATTTGCATGCAGTTCCACAATCAGGCTTATTGGGTGCAAATGCTCAATTTCCTTTCCAAAGCAAATGTGTTTAAATGTTGTTTTATCTTTGGAGAATTATGTGATCTGAAGTGACATGAAGAGTTCTGCAGGTCGAGATGGTGAAAGGGAAAAAAGGGAAGAAAAAACGCTACCAAAGACCTTTTGAATATGCAACAAGAATATCATTAATACCTAATTGTTTTGCTTTGGGGGAAAGGTTTGATGTCTTTCCTTAAAAACATTTTTTTTAATTTTGGATCAATAAACTTGGTTTGATATAAATTTGAAATGTACAGAGTGAGTATACTAAGATATAATGTATATCTTACACACACAAGGTAAAATGCCACCGGGATCCCAATGTCAGAATATAATATATTGTGGTTGTGATTGGGCTTCTCACAATTTTGTTTGTGTGAAGTGTCTTGAAAATGATTATGTATTTCATTAAGATAGAGAATAAGTTTATTTAAAAAGAGTCAAATCATTCTTATTTGATAACCTCTAAAATTGAGATCACATAAAGCATTTATATTTAAAGACAAATACAGCCTAATTCTTTATCATTCTTATATGATATTAAGATAAATATTTATTATACATAAAAATCCAGAGATGTATTCTATAATGTCATGATCATTTTTAATGTAGTATACATAAATAAGTGTTTGGAGCAATATTAATGCTAGCTAAAGTATTTACATAAATGCAAAATCATTGCTAATATATAAGTACATATATTAAATTTATGTACACATGAAAGTTCAGTACATTGGCATATGACTCCATTGCTTTCAATATAATCCTGACCTCAATCATCTAATAAAAACACAGCATTGTTGACTATGTGACTGCTTTTAGCAGACAATATGACTAACCTTGTGGAATAAAATATCTGAATTTACTGCTCAGATTCACTTCTAGAACCTTTTGACCATTTCTGAAAATATAAATAATACAAAATATTAGCCCAGTAAAGTTTTATAAGTTATTTAAGATTTTATGATATTTAACTTTACTGCAAAAGCAAAATGTCAGTTTTCAGAGTAAAGTATATTACACTGTATGGCTCATGAAACATACAATATTCATCAAGTGTTAATACAAAGTGAAACTTATCCACTGCTGACAATAATCATACTTCTAGAATTTAAAAGTAATTTAAAATATTTTAATATTATTATAATTTGCATAAGTTGTTTTCTATCAAAGCACATCATGTTTCTATTCTGTCAAAATAACTGAAACATTTTGAATGTTAATTTTTAAACTGAATTTTATTTGTTTTATGTTGAGTCATATCTCTAAATAATTATTAAAATGTTTCCTAATCATATATGTACTTAATCAAGCATCTATTCAACTGCATTTAAGTGACTGAATAGCATTTAATCAGTTGCTCCTCAAACAAAATCAAATGCCGATCATGCAACCTGACAGTTACTTTTATGCAGACAGGTACATAGAAAGAGATACTACTAAAGTGTGGTTGATTTTCCTATTTAATAGAAACCAATTTTGATTTAGCATTTTGCCACTAATAAACTTAAGAGAACTTAATAAACACATCTCAATGCATAAAGAATGAGAATATAAATTACAAGTTTTCTTGTTCAAGAAATTAAACCAACATGATAGTGCTTACAAAAACAAAGACATAATTCTCATTTGGTTTTGTGTCTTTTCATCATTTTTAATTATCTAAATAATTCCCTATAGTATTTTTTAGGGTAAAGGGCATGAAAGGAAAATATTTCATAGCCCTTTAAAAGTGCAGTAATGGAAAACTTGACTTACCTAATAGTACACTGAGTTGTCAAGAGTTTTAGTTGTACTGTTCTTTAGCAGTTGAAGCATATATTATTTTCCAGCTTCTTTTCTGAGAAGACAACTTTAAATATTTCAGTAATTAACTAAAATAAAAGGCATTGGCAGAGATCTTAGTGTGACTTTTGTCTGATCACAAAGTAATCATAGAAAAAATTTACTCATTCACTTTTCTTCATGCACATTAATAAAAATGTGCACTGAACCAAATCAAGTTCTGAAGAAGAGCAATTTAGAAATGGTACATTTGTATACTCAAAGAGAGCACTAAAAACATTCTAAATTTAAAACACACCCTGTCAGACAGAACAGGTAGTCTCTCCCACATATTTGACATAGAAGTTGAGAAGAGATTATGCAAGAAAATTATCAATAACACCATTACAAATAGTTTTTTACTCATGAATGTATTAGGACAATGTATCTATCAAGAGATGAAGATGACGCTCTTCTTTCAAATAAGAATAGCCTGTGAAATTTTCTACTTAATTGAACATGTACTTTTTGGGGTTCTACTTTCCTCCCCCTCACCTTTAGCTAGAAGCAGCAAGAAGTCATCAGTCCTGAAGGCCAACCTTGTTTCTCCAGGTCTCCAGTATTAACATCATCCGTCCTCTTTGGGCATCTCTACAGGATCTTTTCCTGCACCTTTTCCTTCTGGTGGCAATATTCTGCTCTTTTCCTGCATCTCATATCTCTCACTGGTGTAATGTATCATCTCCCTTCCATTGTCTATGTTGGACCTTTATCCTCTTTACACATCTCATTTTCCTTTTAGCAGAATTTGAAAGTCTTTTTTAAAGGCTTTTAAAGCCATAGAAATAATGTTGATCTAAATGCTACTTGTAACTTTCATTTGACAATACAAAATTGAATGATTTTTACACATATTTCTAGAAATAATGTTGCCAAAGCCATGAAGCATCTTGTTTAAACATTATCATATTCTATCATTTTTATCATGTCAATGAGGGTATTTGCATCTATAAAATCTGAAAATGTTATGCTATTTATATTACTATTAGTTAAAATTTTCAGAGATTATCAGTGGTTTCCCATCTAAATTTGCCATGTATGTTTCTTTCTAGTAGTTCCTCTCATCTTCATTTATGGATTGTATCCCTACAATCTAATAAATTTCATATTTTTACCACTATATATTGAAATACTTGTAATATATTGTATAAAACATGTTTAATAAAAGACCCATGAAGAAAAAGTACAATAGAAGGTACATGCATCATTTTACAAATACTTCTTCCTCCATATTCAATGTTTCTTTGACCTACAAACATGTAAATATACAAACTAACTCAAGCAAAAAAGTTAGCTATGTAAATACTGATATGAATTTTCTCTTAATCAGATTTAAAATAACCTCTAAATATATTGTAGCAGAGTCCAAAAGTAGAAGAGGTGCATCTGCCTTTGAATGCAGAATAATTTATCTTTTTTTTCATTTTGGTAAGTTCCTCTAACTAAAAATAAAGTTTCTATTTACAGAGGAAGGTATAAAAAGTCACAATGAAATGTTAATGTGTGTACTTTTAAGGGAAACATAGATTTTTCTCAGTATAAATTAATTATTCAGGAGGAAATGTTTCCTATGTGTAAGAATTGATCACTCTATGAATGAGAAATTTTGAGAGGGGGAGGGGGAGAAAGGAGAATAGGGAGGTGAGGAAGAGGGCTAGAGAAGGAAGAGAGGAGGAGGAAGGAGAGAGGAAAGAGAAAGTTCCTAAGAGGATAGATTTCCCTGTGTGCAATTATTTAGGGGTGAGTATATTTGAATAATAACAAATAAATAAGACAGGCCTCCATCCCTAGGAAAGCATCGAGTTTGTGTCATTAGTAAAATGTTTTGTGATCAAAATAAAATTTTCTTCTACCCTTTCCACCCATAATTGCTTGCTTTATTGAATGAGGCTGTTATCCTTTGTGTTTTAAGGTCATCTGTCTTCCTTAAGAAAACCTGATCTAATAAACCAGGTTTGTAAGCCCTAAATATGAATCAGGTACAAGTTCTCATAGGAACAAGTGTCTGTTCAATTGCTTGAACACAGAAGAACACTTAAAAGAAAAAGGAAATGTTCTTTTGTAAGTTCTGTAGCATTATCTTACTGTAGCAGTAAGCAACAGTTTGTCTCCAACTTGGCAATATTGTTCAACTAAACATAGCAATTTGCATTTTACAACAGATGTGGCAACTGAGTTACAGCTTTTGTTTTAGTTCATTATTTAAAGTTGCTTTGTGAAACAGTGTACTTAAGCAGAAGTTCTCTGCAAGACAATAAATAGTAGTGCTGTTCCACAGCAAAATCCTTGGCTCAGATGATGATTTCTCCATTTGTATACCAATCGCAGGTATCACATTTGTACTTTTCTAATAGGTATTAACAGAAGACTGGAGATGGAGTGAACACTAGCAAGATTAATTCATGGGTATTTTAAAAGTCAAATATTCTTGAATGTTATTTCTTTTCCTTGTATTCAAAGCATTGAACACAGTGTGTTTCTGATATGCACATGTACACTTACTCCCTAATGTGTTTCTAAACTATGATGTGAGCCAAGGAAGGTAGTCATTATCAGCTAAATAATCCTCTTTAGAGAAATGGGATCCATTCCACTGTTTACCTAGGGAGAAGTGCTCAAACCATCTCTACAAAAACTGCTAACTTCCATACCAACCCTCCAGTCCCAGCCCCAGCCCGGCATTTCATGCCCCATATCACCCTCTGCAGATAGCCCAAAAGGGAAAGCAGCATCGGTCGTCGTTGTTTTTAAGATAGAAGATTCAAAACTACTTTCCTGTACCATGCATCAGGGAGCTTTGCGCAGCAGGCATGTACACTCCTCCTTACACGCACTTACGTTCTTTCTCTCTCTCTCTCTCTCTCTCTCTCTCTCTCTCTCTCTCTCTCTCTCTCTCTCTCTCTCTCTCTCTCTCTCTCTCTCTCCCTCTCTCTCTCTCTCTCTCCCTCTCTCTCTCTCTCTCTCTCTCTCTCTCTCTCTCTCTCTCTCTCTCTCTCTCTCTCTCTCTCTCTCTCTCTCTCTCTCTCTCTCTCTCTTCTCACACACACACAACAACAACAACAACAACAACAACAACAACAACACTCATTCCACACACTAACACAACAAACACACAGGATGGGGATCAAATCACCCTCAGGGATGGATTCTAAACTTCCGACTCTCTGAATCTCCCATGGCCAGCTCAGGAGCCCAATTTTACAGCTCAGCCAGCCACCCCCCTCCCAGCCCCCCTCCCCCCGCCAACACACACACGCTCCCCAAACCCCTAGTGTTATGTTTAGGAGGAAACCTATCCGACCCGTGTGGCCACAAAGGAGCAGGAAAGAAAACCAAATTAACAAATAATCACAAGCGGTCAAAAAAAAAAAAAAAAGCCATGCAAGATATGAGCGAAGGGCTGGAAAGTTTTCAGTAGACGACTGCAAAGTTAAGTTTTATGCAGGACTTTTTTTTTTTTTAACCCCGAGCCCTGCCACTGAGCACAGACTAGAAATAGGACTTGCAATTAATGAGTCCTTCTAGTCTTCTTTCCTCAGCGATTTACAGCATGAAGAGGCAAGCTAGTTCTGACTCTCTACAAAGTTGAATGAGACATGCAAAAGAGGGCAAAGGGGTGAGAGAAACTAGCGAGTAGAGAAAATAGTGTCTCACCTGGCATTGGTGCAATCGGTGAACAAAGTTTCGAAGTCTTTCCTGGTGATGAGTTTGCAACGGTTCACCCCCGGCTGGATGGCTCCCAGCCCGCGGAGGATACGGACTTGCTCCACAGTACACACCACGGGGGATATGTCCAGTCTCTTCAGCTTGGTGTATACTGTGTGCAACCCCCCAACCAGGTGTTTAAGGAAAAGATCAAACACTTGCGGCAGGCAGATCAATTCCTGGCCATCCATCAAGAAGGAAGCCACCTTCACCCCGTGCATGTCGACCATCCGGCACTCGTTGGTGTTAGCGTTGGAGTTGCCGCTGCCACCGCTGCCACTACCAATCCCTCCACTGCCGCTGTGATTATTAGCCATGAAACTGTTGATCATGTTAGGGGTTAGTCGAGGGGGCTCTCCAGAAGTCGAATACAAGGGATCGGCCCGAAATAAGCCCCCCGGGACGCCAGCGCTGCTGGAAGTTGCAGAGATCACCGGAGGTGCAGAGACAGCCATGGTCACTCTGTCTCTACCGTGGGTCCTTAGGCCCTCGCTCTGTCTTCCTGAGTCCTCTAGGTCCCCTAGCACTCTGTCACTCTTGCTCGCTCGCTCGCTCGCTCTCTCGGGCGCGTTCTTGCTCTATCTAAACTGTTCGCAAGTCTCCAGCAGCCCTGCCCTTGCTCTAGGCTCTCCCACCACCCTGCAAACAGTGAGCAGTCCGGACCCGCGGTGGCACAAGTCCCCACCCCACCACACCCCCTCCCGAGACTGGCAGCACCCCTCAGCCAATGGGCCCCACCTTCTTGACGCCCGAGCACGCCGACTGGCTGCCGCCAGCGAGGAGGTGGAGACTCCCAGGCCAGCCTGTGGCTACCTGAGGCGGTTCGGGGCTTGCTAGTGAATGGAGATGGAGAGGAGGAAACCAGCATTTTGATCCCTCCGCTTCTGGCAGCTCAGACTCCTCAGAAAATGGCCAATTTTTGTTACCTAGTGCTCTCAAAGTGGACTATGCTCTGACCCCATCCTCTCCTAACCCCACGTTTGTAGGATGGGGAACACAAAGCCAGACTCCTGAAGATGACTTGTTATCCTTTTCCTTCCACTTCTGCATCCCAGCTAAAAGGTAGCTTCACCTAGCTTCCAGGAGAAAGACTCCAGTGTTAAAGACTCCAGATGTAACCCCTTAGCTTTGCTCCGGCCCACCTAATGCACTTGGAAAACAAATAAATCTCCCAGAGCCAACGCAAGGAGGAACCCTCCTCCAAAATCAGGTCTTACTCAGATCAGAGTTGTGAGTAGCTCACCTGCTTTTGACAGGCAGCTAGGTGGAAAACCTGTAACCACTTTGGGAAAACAGACTTGGATTGTGGATGGCAGTTGTGCTCCTAGCTTTGCAGTGTTTCCATTACTGTTCTGGCACAGCCTTACCTTGTTATGTTCTCATCCCTCAGATTTGGAATTGACCATCTTGCCCTACCCCCACTAAAATGACAGGAAAAATTTATTAAGATCTCAAAACAGTAACTATAGAATATGAGAAAAGGATGAGAGTTTACACTCTGAAATATGTCATTTTCCTTTCTGCCCCATAGGTCTTAAAGGTTCAGTGCTTGGTCCAGTGATTTGAAAGGCTTCGTGTCCTAGGACATAGATGAAGATTCCTTTCCCCACTTATCAAATGCAGAAAATTACTCCACAAATTCAAAACAAGCAAAATGTACACATAGGGTACATTCTGGAGAAAAGGTGTGGTGTTTTTCTCACAGCATATGGTGGCCATATCACCTTATGAAATTTGTCAAGGTTCTGGTTTTCTGAAAGGCAATTCCTCTGCTGTTCTCTAGTAGAGGCTGGAAGTTATTCAGTAAACAAAATCTAGGCTTCATTTCTTTACAAACAATTGCAAACCAGGTTGGTAAAGCAATCTCTCTGATATTTTTCCAGAACATAAACAATTTTGGAAATTTGCTGAATTTTATTCAACTCTGGTTTTACCTAGCATTAAAGACAAAGAGTCAGTGGGCTCTTTTTTGTTTTACCTTCGTTAAGTCATTAAATGCTCTGATCTGGATAATACCTCTTTCTACAGCAACTTTTCACTTTCTGTAATTTCCTCAAGAATCTCCCATTGAAATTTCCTTATACTGTTCAATTTCAAATTGTATAAGATCAAATGGTAAGAAATTTTGATGGTAGTTGCTTTTGGAATTCAGCAATAAATAGCTAGCATAATAG
Source organism: Dipodomys merriami (assembly GCF_024711535.1). NCBI lineage: Eukaryota > Metazoa > Chordata > Mammalia > Rodentia > Heteromyidae > Dipodomys > Dipodomys merriami. The sequence goes on from NW_027204492.1 coordinate 56,748,182, forward strand.
AATGTAGGCAATCACAAGACATTTTTTAAGTTATCTAAGTGAGTTTGCTACATTGGTTCTGCTGTGGGATGAAAAAGAATGAGAAAAATAATACCACAGCAATGAGCTTCAATAAATGGTTTGCAAGTTAAAAAAAAAAAAAGAATAGGACAGAACAAAGAATGTTTGTATTTGCCAAATTTATTCAACAGGTATTTTGACAGAAAAGAATATTAAACTATGTGTTAAAATAATTTGCCTTAAATAACTTATTGTGATAAAAATTCCAGATGACTGAATTTGATAAAAAGAAAAGTTGTATTTGAAATAGTCCTAATTTTTTGAAAATCCTAAGGCCATGTCATGTGTTCTCTGTTGTCTAGCTGCATACACATTATCAAGGCCTTTCATTGTAGAGTGATTTATTAGATTTTTCAGCAATAGAACATTACACGAATGTTTCAACATTTCATATGCAAGAAATTCTGAAATATAAAAAGGAAAGTAGGTAGAACCTTCATTCAGGCTGTAATTATCATTTGTGATATTGGCAAACAAATGTAACTTCCAAAGAGGCATGAATTGAATGTCTAAAAATTTCATGTGATCTAGAAAGTTCACAGAAAATTACCAAAGATGAAGTTTCAGATTGTAGAGAATATTAGGAACTCACAATGGGAAGTGATTGTTGAGGGTTAAAGTCCTTTTGAAACTTTCAATACGCAAAAAACCCTGCATTTCATCATTTTAATATCTTCCTATTGGAGTCCTGGAAGAAAATAAACTTGGATTTTTAAAGTGATAATTGTACTTTAAAGATTTAGTCATCTACAGCTAAATCTACAGGTGTTTTCTCCTTAAGTTTTCTTGATCTTTTGATTTTTCTATATCTTGCACTATTATCTGTGTTTTGAGAGTGAGACAATCAAATTCCACATACATATTTGTTTTTATTCCTTTCTGACTTTAATGCCTTCCATAGCCAAGCATATTTCTAAGTAAGGCTGGTTTTCTACAAGGCCAAAGGAAACCTTGCATGTCAACACCCTGTAAGTTTGGAATTGCATGAAGCAAAATAAAGTCATAAAGGTTGTAGTAAACAAAATACTTGGGAGATGAAAGGTAGTGCATTAAAACTAAGAAAACATTCAAGGTTTCTGAATTAGTACCAGGCAGGAGCCAACCTCCCCAGCAAATACGAATAAAATTAGTTCAAGCAGATACCATATCTCATCAGAACAAGAAGTTTTAGATGCCAGTAATTCCAGTGGAATGATCTGAAGCCTAAGAGTAGCTTCTCATATACTCAAATGTTGCAAACTTCTTGGTTGTCACTAGCAATTTATATATTCTCCTAATTCATTGTAAATTTGGAAGGGATAGTGCTCATCTGTGAATCTAGGCAAAATAGTCTACTTGGACATTGTCAGGAAAACAAACATAGGATGCAAATTAAATATAAATATATATTTGATACATTATATATTTAAATTATTGGTGAATATATACATGGTTTATACATATGTATTTCCATTAGTCAAGCTTTTGCAGAATTGAAAAACATACACAACGGTTTGGAGGGCTGCATTTTCAGAGTGGGCCTTCAAGCACATCCTAAGACAATAGAATTATTTGAAATTTTCAGCAAACTGAGTTTCCAACCTTTAATATGGCTCTAATCTGAGGCTCCCAGAAACCCTGTAAAGGTTCATTTTTAGGCAAACAATAAAAGGAAATTGATTGAATAAGACAATTAACATGAAATGAAAGCAATCTTGTAATTTGATTGGCTAAAGTCTGTATGTGAAGCACCTTACACACCTTACTTAATATTTTCCAAGGAAACTGGCTATCAAATGGTGTTCTATAATGTATTTTTTTCTCTTTGAGTTATTGAACTGAGGATGAATTCTACTGGAGACTAAGACAGAAAGGGGACAACTGGAGCCAGAAGACAATTGGCTAAAGCTATAGGAGTAATGATTAAAAATCATATGCTTAAAGGAAAATAGAAACATTTTCTAACTGAAATACAAAAAATAAATTCTCAAATCACTTTTATAAGCCCTTACAAAGCATTTATTTTTGTCAGTCATGGAGCTTGAACTCAGGGCCTTGGCACTGTCCTTGAGCTCTTTTTGCTCAAGGCTAGCCCTTTGCCACTTTGAACCACAGCACCACTTCCAGTTTTCTCAGGGACTTTTCCTACCTGGGCTGGCTTTGAACCATGATCCTCACATCTCAGCCTCCTGAATAGCTAAAATTATAGTCATGAGCCATCGGGCACCAAGCACAAACTAGTTTTCCACATTTTATTAGCACTAATGAGTTGTACAAAGGGGATTCATTTTATCCTGTCCATTTATGCACACAATGTACCTTGGGCAGGCTTACCCTCTCTGTAACTCTCCCAGCCACCCTTCCCTTTACCCAAATCATCTCAGCAAGCTTCTTTGTTCCATTTTCACTTAAATATGTAGAGTATTTTGACCATTTTCACCCTTGAACAATGTTTCTATTCACCTACGCTTCCCACTAGTACCCACATTCCAAACAAAACCTGATTTCCATTCCTGTCATTCATTTTTTAAGTTTATATTAATTGTTCAAAGAGGTTTTACACATACAGATATAGTACTTTATTGAGATTAACTCCTTGTTTATTCTTTCCCCACCCTCTGCCACCTAGTATTAAACAGCTGTTAGTAAGTTTCTGTACTTACAGATGCCACATATTTCAATTTTGGTCACCCTCTAACATTCTCTTTTCCTCTCCTTCCTGCCTCTAATTCTCTATCTCACATTTACAAACATTATGCAAGCATACACACAGATTGTGTCTGTCCATGTGTGTTCCCATATGTGTTTATGCCTATGTTTATCTTTTAAGTCTAGTTTTCACATATGAGAAAAAACATGTGACCTCAGAGAGGCATAGGTCCTCTTTAAATTCTATCTATGCCTCTCAAAGTATTATCTTTCCAACATTAGGCTTTTAACTATTCACATGACAGCCATTTTAATATCAGCTAGATATAAAACACCCTTTTCTTCATTTTCTTGGCTCCATGTAAAATTCCATGTAGCAACCATGCCATAGCAGCCACTCCATTTCCTTCCTTTCCTTCTTTTGTTTCCTGCCTTCCTGCCTTCTTTCTTCCTCCCCCCTTTTACCTTCTGTCTTTCTCTCCTTCTCCTTCTTCCTTCTCTTTCTCCTCTTTCTTTTTATGCCCATACTGGGACTTGAACTTAGGGTCTAGGCTTGTCCCTTAACTTTTCCATTTAAGGTTGGTGCTCAATCACTTGACCCACGACTCCATTTCCAGCTTTTTGGTGGTTTATTGGAGATAAGAGAGTCTCATGGACTTTTCTACTCCAACTCGCTTCAAACTTCCATCAAATCTCAGTCCCCTGAATAACTAGGATTACAAGAATGAATCACCAACATATCCAATTTTCTAACATTTTCTAATCTTTGTTAACCATCTTCCTCCTTTGCTCACTTATACAACAACATAATTGATAGGTGTTTCCCAAATCTTTCTCTTCTCCTTCAAAAAAAAAACAAACAAGCAAACAAAAAACGTGGTTTTAGCCTGGTGCTAATGGCTCGCCCATCTATCTAATCATAGAAACTCAGCAGGCTGACATCTGAGGATTGCAGCTCAAAGCCAGTCCAAGCAGGAAAGCCTGTGAGACTCATATATGCCAAAATAATCAGAAGTAAAGCTGTGTCTCAAGTGATATAGTGCTAACCCTAAGCAAAAAGATCTCAGGCATAGCACCTAGGGCCTGAGTTCAAGCCCCAGGATCAACCTAAGGATTTTCATCCTGTGTCTTATTTTCCCCTACTCCCTTCATCCCTTCATGAGTTGTTATGTTTGTGGTTGTATGTGTGTGAGCGTCTGTGTGTGTGTCTGTGTGTCTATGTGCCAGTACCTGAGTTTGAATACAGGGCTTGAGCATTGGTTTTTTTGTTTTGGTTTGTTTTTGTTGTTGTTGTTGCTGTTGCTTGCTCCAGGCTAGCACTCTACCACTTGAACCACAGTTCCACTTCCAGCTTTGAGATAATGGATAGTAAATAAGAGTCTCACAGACTTCCTGGATCAGACTGGCTTTGAACGGCAATTTTCAGGTCTCAGCTTCTTCTTTTTTTAAATGTAACTATGCCAGTCCTGGGACTTGAACTCAGTACCAGGATGCTGTTCCTGAACTTTTTCACTCAAGGCTAGAGCTCTACAGCTTGAGCCAAATTTCCACTTCTGGCTTTTTGATAGTTAAATGGAGATAAGTCTAACAGCCTTTCCTGTCCAACTGGCTTCAAACTGTGATCCTCAGATCTCAGCCTCCTGAGTAGTCATGATTATAGGCATGAGCCACCAGTGCCTGGCTCCTCCACTGCTCTCATTGACATTCCAGATCCATTTTGCTGTTTCATGTCATAAATGTGTGCATTTTCTTCCCACCTCTGTATTTTTTTTATCTGTAGTCTCTTCCTCTCTACTTACTTTTACCTTTTTCACTGTAGAAAATGTTCTAAGCCGGGCGCTGGTGGCTCACACCTGTAATCCTAGCTACTCAGGAGGCTGAGATCTGAGGATCGCGGTTCAAAGCCAGCCCAGGCAGGAGAGACTGTGAGACTCCTATCTCCATTAAACCACCAGAAAACCGGAAGTGGCGCTGTAGCTCAAGTGGTAGAGTGCTCGCCTTGAGCTGAAGAGCTGAAGGACAGCGCCCAGGCCCAGAGTTCAAGCCCCACGACTGACAAAAAAAAAAAAAGAAAGAAAACGTTCTAGTCTATAATTCAATTCAAAGAGATAAAAATCTCTCCTCAGATTCACCAAGAATCCTGACTATCATTCTTGGCTTGGACCACAAGCATCAGCATGATCTGAGTACTTGATAAAAATCAAGCTATTTTTACCAAGAATTACTGAGAGAGAGAATCCAGGAGCAAGCTCAGCATTGTGTGTTAACAGATTTTGGATGCAGCTGAAAATCTGAGATCTACTTTTGCCATAGAATTAATATCCATTCAGAACCCTTTTTGTTGTTGTTGTTGTGGGGCTTCAACACAGGGCCTGGGCGCTGTCCCTGAGATCTTTTGCTCAAAGATAGTGTAGCTAGTGAGTTTTGAGTGATTAATTGGAGAGAAGAGTCTCAGAGACTTTCCTGGCCAGGCTGGCTTTGAACTATGATCCTCAGATCTCAGCTCCTGAGTAGCTAGGATTACAAGCATGAGCCCCTGAAGCCTAACTTATACCTTTACTTTTAACAATTTCATGAACTTTGTTTAGCTTCAACCCACCATACATTATAGATTATTCCAAATCTTATCTCCAGCTTGCTTTAAACTCTCCTGTAGGATTGATGACTCCACTTGAATATCCTGTTGAGAATATCAAACACAGCATGACACAACTTAATTATCTTACGCCCTTCAATCTGCCCTTTGCTTACAATTTCTGACATTTAAAATGTGTTCTCTATACAATTAATAAATGAAATACATGTTTAGGAGATTCATTTTATTTATTTCATTTCTCTTTTCCCATTACACCTTCATTCAACTACTCATTGTGAATTTCCACTCAGTAATCTCTCTCCTCCTCCCTTCCCATTGTTTTCCATTTTATCTTACCTTTGTCCATTGTTGGTGTGTGTGTGTGTGTGTGTGTGTGTGTGTGTGTGTGTGTGTGTGTGTGTGTGTGTGTGTGTGTGTGTGTGTCAGACCTGGGACCTGAATTCAGGGCCTGGGTACCATCCATTAGCTTTTGTGTTCTACCATTCAAAGCACAGCTCTACTTTTGGCTTTGGGGATGGTTAATTGGACATAAGAGTCTAACAGACTTTCATCCCCTGGTTGGGTTCAAACCATGATTCTCAGATCTATATCTCATGAGTAGTTAGAAATACAGGCACAAGCCATTCACCTTGCCTGACTTTCATTATTGTTTTGGGACCATTACAATAATTACCACATACTCTACTTTCAGTAACTTCCTTTTCCAATCTAGCTAAACTATTTTTCCTTACCAGGGGAAAGGGATGCATATAGAGCCTTGATATACCATGGCTGACATTGAGCTTGTGATCCACTTATCTTTTTTTCTATCCTGGGGTTGAACTCAGGGCCTGGGCACTGTTCCTAAGCTTTTATTTTATTTATTTTTTTGGGGGGTGTCCGGTCGTGGGGCCTGAACTCTGGGCCTGGGCACTGTCCCTCAGCTCTTCAGCTCAAGGCTAGCTCCCTACCACTTGAGCCACAGGGCCACTTTCTGCTTTTTTCTTTTTTTGCTTATGTGGTACTGAGGAATCGAACCCAGGGCCTCAGGCATGCAAGGCAAGCGCTCTACCACTGAGCCACCTTACTAGCCCCCTGTTGCTAAGCTTTTATGCTCAAGGCTACCACTCTATCACTTGAGCCACAACTCCACTTCAGCTTTTTGATAGTTATTAGAGATAAGACTCTCACAGGAGCCAGGGACCAGGGGCTCATGGCTGTAATCCTAGCTACTCAGGAGGTTGAGATCTGAGGATCATGGTTCAAAGCCAGCCCAGGCACGAAAGTCCATGAGACTTTTATCTCCAATTAACTACCAAATAAATAGAAGTTGTGCTGTGGCTCCACTTCCAGCCTTGAGCTGAAGTGCTGAGGTACAGCACCCAGGCCCAGAGTTCAGGCCCCACGACCGGACCCAAAAAAAAAAAGAAAAAGAAAAAGTTGGAAACTTCCCATATGCATGGATTGGCAGAGGTAATATCATTAAAATGGCCATAATGCCCAAAGCAAATCTACAGATGCAATATAATAACCATTAATATCCCAATGTCAGAACCAGGTACCAATAGCTTAAGGCTGATATCTGGAGGATTGTGGTTCAAGTATAGCTTGTGCAGAAATGTTCGCTAGACTTCATCTTCAAATAACCAGCAAAAAGTAGAGCTGGAGGCATGGCTCAAGTGGTGCAGTATCAGCCTAGCAAGCATGAAGCCCTGAGTTCAAATCCTACTACTAAGAAAACCCAATTTCATTTTTACAGAAATAGAAAAGTCAATCAAAAATCATATGAAACATCCATATCAAAAATTCAGGTAAAAAATAGTAAAAGTCATCCTGAGTAAAACAAACAACACTAGAGATATCACAATATATTTCAAATTATACTGCAGAGCCATAGCCATAACAACACATAGTTTGCTACTAGGATAAAAATGTAAGATGTGACTTTAACTAAGTATCACTATCCTATAATACTGTGAAATTTATTTAATCAATAACAATAAAAATGCTATAAAAATGTAAGAAAATCAGTGCTACAGACAGTCATTCTAATTCTTGATATCATCTTATTTTTGACAAGGAAGCCAAAATAGACACAGGCAATAAGAAAGCCTCTTCAACAAATGGTGTTGGCAAAACAGGTTTTGAACTTGTAGGAAACTGGAACTTAATGCTCATTTCTCACCTTGTACAAAAGTCAACTCCAAATGAATGAAAGAACTTAAGACCTGAAACTTTAAATCTGCTACAGTAAACCATAGGGAAAATTCCAAAAGGAGCCTGAGATCTAAGGATCCAGGTTCAAAGCCAGCCCAGACAGGAAAGTCTGTTAGATTCCTATCTTCAATTAACCATTCAAAAACCAGAAATGGAGCTGTTACTCAAAGTAATACAATGCTAACCTTGAGCACAAAAGCTCAGGGACAGTGCCCGTTCCCAGGCCCAGAGTAAAAAGAAAAGAATAACCTGTAAAAGCTATTTTGGGAACAGGTAGTGGGGTGGGAGAGAATGAGAGAATGAGAATGTGAGTCTAATCAGGATGTCAGGTGAACTCCCCACCTCCATCTCCATGTAAAACTGATCTAAACCCATGCTTTTCAAAGAAAGAAATTAGATCCTTTAAGAGTAGGAGAGAAATAGATATTTTTCTATGATTGGAAAGATTTAAATATGAAGTATGTATACACCAGCAACATCAGGACACCACACACACAATTATTGCCTTTTGGTTTTGTTAGGTTTTACTTTTCCTGAAAAGGATAAGTAAATAAAATAAGTTGGGCTTTTGAAAAATATATCTAAAATGCTACTCAGGAGACTGAGATCTGAGAATCGTGGTTCAAAGCCAGCCTGGGAAGGAATGTCTGTAGGACTCTTATCTCCAATTAACCACCGGAAAACCAGAAGTAGTGCTGTGACTCAAGTGGTAGAGTGCTAGCCTTGAGCTGAAGAGCTGAAGGACATCTCCCAGGCACAGAGTTCAAGCCCCATGACTGACAAAGAAAAAAAAAAAAGAAAATATAGCTAAAGCCACCTCTGAGTTTTGCTTGTATAACAGACAGAACAATGTACTATTTTTGGCTCAATCCATTGAGATAGATTATATAGCACCTTGTCACCAAGCTTGTCTAAAAGGCGACAGTCATTTCTAGTATGATTATACTACCTCAGGGTTGGGTATGTAGTGTAAAAACTATAAAATATTTATAATAAAGTTCCTATATTTCTATTTATATAACTAAAATCTTAAGGTATACTTGTGAAGTATACAAAAAACTTGCTATTCCATTCCCTTCTTCAATCTTCATAGCAGTTCTCTTAAATTGACTATTATTATTCTCAGATGAGGAACCTAAGGCTTAAAATTGCAAACGTGTTCAGTCACTCAGAAATAAAGTGGCTGAGATGGAAATAAAAGCCAGACCTCTAAATACCCAAATCATAACATTATCATATACATAGATTTTAATGAAAAAAATCAATATTCACACAAAATTTTCAAAATTACTTTTAATGTTCAGATGTCTTCCAATGTAAAAATGTACATATAAAAAATAAAGCAACAAAACTATAAAGAAGAGATATAGCATTAAAAGAAAGACACCCTACCTACATCCTAACAGCTTTTATCTTGAATTTTAACTCATGTGATTGCTTCATTCTGCAAATGGAGACACAAACCATAAATTGCAGGATTAAGTTCCTTTGACATGTTAATAAAACAACTTCCAATGTTTACATTTTTAATCTTGAGGTGAGAGAACATAGCACAACATACATCTACACATTCCAAAACTTCCCTTGCATTCAGCCAATAAAGAGGAATGTGTTGGGAAAATAAATGAACATGAACCCAAGACACTATGAACAGTAATTGTACTTTTTATTTCTTCATGGTTTGCTACTTTATCCATTGATTGACGCCCAATTAACACCCAGAGTACAGTAATCTCTTCACAAGTTAACTTGCAGCCAAAATTTTTATGTCGCTTGAAGTCAAGGCATACCTGCTCTCCTTAAGCTTTTTTTTGGTGCTCTACCACTTGAATCACAGCTCCACTTTCAGCTTTGTTTTGGTGTTTAATTGGGCTGGACTTCAGACCTTAATCCTCAGATTAGCTAGGACTAGAGGTATGAGGCACCAGCACCCAGCTAAGAGATTTTTATTTCATGGTTGGAGAATGAGCCACTTTCTTTACTTCTTTCCTACTTTAATGACTTCTACTAATGTCAGAAAATAAATCAGCAGAAATGCTAGTCATACCTTCAGAATAAAATATACATATTGCTTAACTTTAGATTTGTGTAAAGGAATTTAAGTAACAGTACTCCAGCAACATATTCTATCAAAGAGTGGGCTTACCCAGATTCTTCACCTGACAACCAGGTTTTTATTAGGCCTGCACTTGACCATTAATTCTTCAACTACTTGGGTGTTATTTTCAGAGCTGGGACTCAATAATAGGGCCCTGTACATGAAAGGCTAACAACACCATACCAATGAGCCACAACCTTGCCCATCTACTTAGTTTTAATTGCTCTTATAAATGAAATGAACAGGAAGCCTTAACTAGGTGACATATTCTTCCTGATGTCCAGATTACAGAAGTGATCAATGCACAAAGTGCAAAATAATCAATTTAGATTATGAAATTTCAACTCCACATTAATTTTCACCAATTTCTGTCCTCTATTTCTTCTCACAGACAGTCACCTTGAAATGCCTTGAGGGACTAAAGAGTTAACAAATATATTGGTCAGAGAAAGTTTTATCTAAAATTTCTGCTTCTCCTTCTCTGTCTAGTCCTACACTTTCAGTCATCTTCATCAAGTGTATAAATATATTTGTGAGAAAACAAAAAGAGACCATTTACTTGTCTAGTTCATAAAAATACTTCTTTTTTATTTTTGGTCATTTGTGGGGTTTGAACTCAGGGCCTGGCATTATCCTTGAGCTTTTTTGTTCAATGCTGCTGCTGTACCATTTTGAGCCACAGCACCACTTCCGGTTTTCTAGTAGTTAATTGGTGATGAGAGTCTCGACTTTCCTGACCGGGCTGACTTTGAATGACGATCCTCAGATCTCAGTGTCCTGAGTCTCTAGGATTACAAGTGCGAGTCACTGGTACCTGGCTATGAGGACATTTCTTTTGGGACAATGTCACCCCTTCCCCTGTTCTCTCCCTGTTTTTCCGTCTTGTCCCCAACCACAAGTTGTATAGTTCATTTTCAACATAGTGAGTAATGAGCAACACTGCTGCATTTGTTCACCCTTTGTGCCACATTCCTTTTTGTGTGTGTATACTTGTCCTACAGCTTAAACATAGGGACTGGGTGCTCTCTCTCTCTCTCTCTCTCTCTCTCTCTCTCTCTCTCTCTCTCTCTCTCTCTCTCTCTCTCTCTCTCTCTCTCTCTCTCTCTCTCTCTCTCTCTCTCTGTCTCTCATATTGGGGGGAAGGCAATCCTGAGACTTGAACTCAGGGCCTGGAGTCTGCCCCTAAACTTTTATTCTCAAGGCTAGCACTGTGCCATTTTGAGCCACAGTTCTACTTCTGGTAGCCAGCCTGGGCAGGAAAGCCCGTGATACTCTATCTTCAATTCACCACCAAAACATCCAGAAGTAGAGCTGCGGATAAAAGCGTTAGAGTGCTAACCTTGAGAAAAAAAACTCAAGGACAGTACCCAAGCCCTGAGTTCAAGAACCAAGATCAGTACATACACACAAAAATTCTCTCTCTTGGTTTATGAAAAGCGTCTTTCAGCTAGGTGCTAGTGGCTCCCACCTGTAATCCGGGACCAGCCCAGGCCTACAGTTCAATCCCAGGGACCAGCAAAACAAAACAATAACAAAAAAAATCTTTAAAATATTAATTTGCCTTAAAGTTTCGCTGGGTACTACTGGTAGAAGTAGCACTATTCTCTTCAGAAAATCAGAGAATATATTTCCATCATGAAAATTTCCTCTATTTTTTCAAGATCAATATTTACACAGAAAATATTTGTTATGTCCCCACTATGCACAAGATATTTTATTGTATGTTGTGCAAAATGTGTTCTGAGACCTGTGCAGTTCTAAGAAGAAAAGAACTACTGACCATGTCAGATATGTAATTGAGCATTGTATTTAAATTAGTATAATCATGAAAAACACATATTTCTTAGTGTTTTAATGAAGACTTCAAATCCATTTACTAATAATATCTGAAGTACATGCTAGTTCAGTTTGGATCAACACTTATTATTCCAACCTTTTATTGTTTTTTAAATGAAACTGATGAATTCAAACATGGGCATATCAACAGAAAAATGATCCTTTTTTCTGCATAATCAAGTGTACTGTATTAATGTGTGCATAATGTAAAATCAATAAATAATTAATTACTACTGATTGTAATTGAATGTTTTCATAATTTTATTGTCAGCTATGATAAATAATCAGTACATTTATACTGCACTAAATTAATTAGTGTGTCATTTCTATTACATACATCAGTGGTGAAGTAATGCAGCGGCATCTGTTTTGAATGTTTAAAAGATGGGCTATTCCCATTTAACAAAAAGAAATGGTTGCTACAGGTAGATTCAGTAATTGGCAATTATGGTGGTATCTTTAAGGAGTTCTACTAAAGGAATTCATTAGGCATTGTATTTCTTACAATAACTAACATTTTAATTGACTGCCAATTTTGAGTAACAGCATCAAGGCATGAATATTTCTGTGCAAATAAATGGAAGACACTTCTATCATCACCTTGCTCTAGGAGAGTGAATGTGTGCTAGGATCTTTCTCTAGCACAGTTAGAGGTTGCAAAGTGTGATGATGTAAACTGTAATAATGTAGGATTTTGTATTGAAACCCAATTTGTATTAATCTAACCATATTTTTGGAGTCATTTCATAGAAGACAGTCATTTATTTTCTAAGTATATGAAGAGAGCACTAATGACAACATTCCCCATATGTCATTATTTGATAGACTCAATGAAACACTGCAATTTGGAAATGATGATAAAGCCCTTAACTAAGAACTCTTAAGTAAAGCTGACACTATTTAAGACATACTCACACACACACAAAATTCATGGCTAATCTGAAATTCAAATTAAACTAAGGTTCTTCTACTTTTAGTAGCTAATTCTGGCCACTCTAACATGGGGGGAAGACAATCTGGGAGGGCTTCTCAGGAGAGGTGATGCCTGGCTCATGAGGAAAGAGAGTGGAAGATTGGGAAGCGCAGAAAGATAATAGTCAATATGGCCAGAGGAGAGGAGTGTAAGAGTCATAAGAAGTGTGTGCCTTTAACTTCTTCACAATGATAACAGATAAAAGAAGTTACATTACTTGAATCTCCAAACTTTTTCTTTCAGTTCACAGTAAAGTGTCACAGGTACTAATACAACAGTTGTGCAAAACACTTGTTTAAAAGAACACAAAGCTCTACTCTCCATATGTCTTCTTAGAACCTTGCTTTGTGAGAATTGGCCCTTGATTTTTTTCTCCCCATGGAATCTGGTCACTTCTCTTTTCTTGGCAAATGTCACATTCTTTATTCTACACAATGGCTTCAACTTGTCAAGATGTCATGCAATTTTATGGTTAGAGTAGGAAATCGAAGTGTTCTAACAGCAAATTTTAATAATTGAAGAAAAGCACGTGTTTTTCTTTTCTCTTCTTTCCTTTCCTTTTCTTTTCTTTTGTCAGCCATGGGGCTTGAACTTGGGGCTCTTCAGCTCAAGGCTAGCATTCTACCACTTGAGCCACAGCACCACTTCCAGTTTTCTGGTGGTTAATTAGAGATAAGAGTCTCACTTTTCTGCCAGGCTGGCTTTGAACCTCAGTCCTCAAATCTTAGCTTCCGAAGTAGCTAGGATTACAGGTGTGAGCCACCAGCACCAGGTGCAAAGGCTTTTTGATGCAAACTGATATTTGTATCTTGTTTGGGTGCTCACTTCTGAATTTATTTTTATTTTATTTTTTTTGGTGTGAGTCCTGAGGGTTGAGCTGAGGGATTGGGCGTGAGGCCTGAGATTTTGCACTCAACACTAGTGGTCTACCACTTCCAGACTTTTTGGTTGTTAATTGGAGGTAAGAGCCTCACAGGCTTTCTTCAGGGGCTGGCTTTCTTAGTTCTCAGCCAACTGAGTAGCTAGGATTACAGGAGTGAGCCACTGGTGCCTGGTTTTGAAATGTTTTGTTCTAAGTATGAATTGTTTGTGCTGCCTACCAAAATCTCTCACTATGTGGCCTTTAAAAGGACAGATTTATCTCTCTTAGGAGGGCTTTTCATAAAATAGAAATTTCCATTTACATTATTTATCATCATTAGGAATTGCAAAATTGATTTAAAAATCAGACAAAAACATATTTTTCAAAACATTAGCCTACCTCTTTACTTAAAATATACAATCAAATGATGAATTTTTTTTTTGGGGTCCGGTAGTGGGGCCTGAACTCTGCTCTGGGCCTGGGCGCTGTCCCTCAACTCTTCAGCTCAAGGCTAGCACTCTACCACTTTAGCCACAGCGCCACCTCGGGTCTTTTTTGCTTATGTGGTGCTGAGGAATCGAACCCAGGGCCTCAGGCATGCAAGGCAAGCACTCTACCACTGAGCCATCTTCCCAGCCCCTCAAATGATGAATTTTGAACCCAAATATTAGGATAGAAGGAAAATGTCAACTGGAACTTGTGAACTTCTTTTATATTAAAATACTGTGTCATGGCTCTCCAAAAACAAATGGTACCCTGATCATTGCTAACAACAATGACACATAAATCATTGAATTACAAATTCTAAAAGTCTGTATGTAAGGGAGATATGTTCTGTGGGTTTTGTTTTTGCTTTGTTTTTTACCTTTTCCAGACATTAATTTGGCTTTGGTTTTGAGTCTTTTGTAAGAAAGGGACCGTGTTCTTAACATGAATAAAAAAATTATATACACATAAACACATACACACTTTTATTGTATCTTCACCGCAAAACACACATTTTTTCTACCACCAGCACTACTAAAATTTCAATCACGATTACTAACAAATTTTTTCTTTTCTATGAGACCTATCCTGAAGTTACCGCCATCTAGTGACAAATAGGAGTATTTAATTCTCCCATTTTCCCTAAAATATTGAAGAGAAGTGAAAATAAGAAGGTAAAGATTCTGAAAGAGCTGGGCACGCGGTACCTCAAGCCTGTAATCCTAGCTACTCAAGAGGATGAGACCTGAGGATCATGTTTCAAAGCCAGACAGGGAAGGAAAGTTCATGAGACTCTTATCTACAATAAATTACTCAGAAAAAGCCAGAAATGGCACTGTGGCTCAAGTGGTAAGTCACTAGCCTTGAGGACAAAGAGTCTCAGGGATAGCTCCCAGGTCCTGAATTCAAGCCCCAGGATGAGAGAGAGAGAGAGAGAGAGAGAGAGAGAGAGAGAGAGAGAGAGAGAGAGAGAGAGAGAGAGAGAGAGAGAGAGAGAGAGAGAGAGAGAGATTCTGAAAGAACTCTTCAGACTACAAAATGTCTGTGAAACCATTGTTTGAAGATATATGAAGCAACCTTCAAACAAATTGGACTTTATCCAGTTTTTCATTATACCAACATTTTACTTTTGGAAAATGTATGCTATCCATTTTACATATTTCTTTGCATCTCAAACATATTAAAATTCTATGCTGAAATAATATTTCTTTTATATTGACTTGCCAATTGTTTTCAATAATAATAATTTGCTATTTTTATAGAACATACTTACATCTGCAACTCTTATCTTAAGAAGTTTCTGTGTATGCAGGTTCCTGAGATGTCACAAATGATTTCCTTGCATTCATGACTGCATAAATATTGCCTTGAAGGAAAGAAAAGTGAATATTGTTCAAAATGTTTTACAATCCTTTAAAAATATCATATTAAATAAGTTATGCTAAATATAACTGTCTAGGCCAGCTGTGAAGGAGCACAGTGCAATGCTATCATCTTTCAGTCTGGAAAGTGACCTACTGTTTAAATGAGGAAGCAAAGAAATATTGCAGAATTTCAATTCAGTTTTCTTAAGAGTCAAATATAGACCTATTAACCAAAAACGAGAACATCCACATAAGTATTCAAAAAATTAATTTTTATTTCCTAATTTTTTAGTAAATATTTTAAAATTGTTATTAGAAAGGTGATGTACAGAGGGGTTAGAGTTATATAAGTCAGGTAATGACTAATTTGTTTTTGGACAATATCATCCTTCCTTTGCTCTCTCTCAGTTTTTCCCCCCATTTTTGGCCACAAGTTGCATAACTCATTTTCAACACAGTGTCTACTGAGAACCCTACTGTATTTGCCCACTCTAAATATTCCAATTTTATTTTTATTTTAATTTTTTTTGTCGGTCATGGGGCTTGAATTCAGGGTCTGGGTGCTATTCCTGAGCTCGTTTGTGCAAAGATAGTGCTCTACTAATTAGAGCTATGGCTCTACTTCTGGTTTTCTGGTGGTTAATTGGAGGTAAGAGTCTCACAGACTTTCCTGCCTGGGCTGGCTTTGAACCACAATCCTGAGCTCTAAACCTCCTGAGCAGCTAGAATTATAAGAGTGAGACACTGGTGCCCAGCTCAACTTGTATAAAGTACTACTCTTTAGTGTGAAAAAGCACATAATTAAAATAATCTATTCTCAATTTGTAAAATATAATTTCTATTTTATTATTAATAGTAGTAGTATTATTTTGTCAGTCATGCGGCCTGAACTCTGGGCCTGGGAACTGTCCCTCAGCTCTTCAGCTCAAGGCTAGTGCATTACCACTTAAGCCACAGTCCCACTTCCCTCTTTTTCTGCTTATGTGGTGCTGAGGAATCAAACTCAGGGCCTCATGCATGCAATGCAAGCACTCTACCACTGAACCAACTTCCCAGCCCCATAAAATATAATTTTAAACACACACAGACACATACACTCACATACACACATATATATACACACACACACACATATAAAAATTTGTGAGTTAGTTCACTTTTCCCTCTCAGGAATAGGATAAAAATCTTTAGTCTGGACATTGAATACTTCAAATGGGCAATTTAATCTCTCTGTCCAGTTGAAGAACTCCTGGGAAACATAGACCAGTTATTTTGTCTCTGCCAGTAAGGAAAACCCTCAAATATGAATGGCTAAGTGTTGGGTCTTTAGGTTAGCAACCACTTTCATTTCTCAGAGTCACTAGGGCCACATCTCATTAATCTATGTCTTATAAAAAGTTACAGGGTGTATGGAGGAAGATCGTGGAGGATAAGCTGGAGGCTAAACAAGCCATCGAATAGAAAGCAATTTTAGTGTTCCAGTGAACAGTCCTACGCTAGAGAATAACACTAAGTGTGCCATCACAGGACAGAGAGTTTGGCCAGAGAGGGAAAATCCAGGCAGCTTGGTATAAGAGACAGATCTGAGCACTTGCAGTAGCCATGGAGGATGCTGTATCAACAGAGAGAGTCCAGAACAAAGGCACCAGACTCAGTATGCGAGGGATTCTAATCACCACCAGCAAGAACTGACAAGGAGCAGAAATGAGGAACCAACAGTCTGGCGTGAGTAAACCCAAGACATCCTCAATCTTCACAAAGCAGGGGTGGCAAAGTAGCCCCTCTCCCACCACCAGAGAAGATCTCCATCTTTGATACTGACAAAGGCCAGGCCAGAGCAGCTAGTTCCAACTCAGGCCTTGGAAGAAAACAATTGGAGCCATTCAACAGGTCACAGGAACCTGACCTGACCTGCCAGGCTCAGCTCCAGGGGGGAGGGGAGTAACCCTGCCCAGGCAGAGAAGCTCCGCCCCCAGAAGAGTAACTTTCTTCACTGGGTAAACCAACCCCAGGACAGAGGCTGCCCCTCCCCACTGCAGCCTCGGCAAACAAATGAAACTCAGGAAACATAAACTCTGAGAATGGCTCCAGCTGGGCTCTGTGAGTGTCTCAGGAGCTAGCCACTCAGGGAAAAGCTACTGATTGCTGCTATGCCTGAACCCTACCAAGAACATAGCATCATCACAGCAACTCCAAGTTAGAGGAAACAACCATCTCCCTCTTTTGTGATACTCAGAGCAGATCTCCCTTTCACTGAACTAGCCTGGGAGTAGGATCACAATGTCCTGAGTAAGGCAGAGATTCTTTCTGCCTACTCAAACAAACTGACTTAAGAAACCAATCAAGCCACAGGAATAACAAACACCACAAACAGATCAGAGCCACCAAGAGTCTGGTTACCTACACAAGGGAGATTCAAGATCTCCCTACCCCCCCAAAAAAAAATCTAATAAAACATTTTTCTACCTAAATTGTTTTCTATTTATCTTTCATTTTAGGTGTGTGTGTGTGTGTGTGTGTGTGTGTGTGTGTGTGTGTGTGTGTGTGTGTGTGTGTCCATGTGTGTTAAGTCTCTTTTAACCCTTTGGTCCTCTTTTTTTTCATTTTGGGTGACTTAACTGCTGTTCTGCTCATCCCCAGTTATATAACTGTGGTTGATTTTTAGACCTTATGCCTCAGTGTGTACACACTTAATTCAGAAATTTATTACTCAATTAACAAACTCTTAAGCTTAACTTCTTTAATAGTAGTATTTCTTTATGCCTACATAATTTTTAAGTATTCCATTCTTTAAACTTTAATTTTTATTTTTTGGTCTGTCAAGGGCTTGAACTTTGGGCTTGGGAGCTGTCCCTCAGCTCTTCAGCTCAAGGCAAGGGCACCACTTGAGCAATAGTGCCACTTCCAAATGTTTTATTTTTTATTTTTTCATTTTTCCTTTTTATCTCTCTCCTCTCATTCGATCCTTTTCTTCTCTCAATATCACTTGCTTATACTTAATTTTTAAGTGTTTCAGTTTTTAAATTTAAATTTTTATTTTTTCCTTTTTTTTTTTTTACGGATTTTTTTTAAAATTGTATTTTATTTTATTTGAGAACATACTGTATGTTCCTACTTTCATTCTGTCCTATCCATTTCCCTCTCTGAGATTAGGACTTGGTTAAATTCACTTGTTCTTTTTACCTCTTCACATCCCTCTAATCCTATTTTTCTCCACAATTCTCCCTAAACCTAATAATTTCTGGTCTGCCTAATCCCTCTTTGATGTTCCTAACCCATTCATCCATAGTTCTTTGATGTTGAATAGAATGTATCTGTTGCACTAGATTGTATCTGCAGCCATTTTGACTGTGCATCTACAGGACTCTGGTTGATGCTTGCCTTAAAATAATGTTCTAGCACACAATTGGTGTTACTTTCATACCAAATGGGCAGAACAACCTGGAGAAACACAAGAAAAATGGCAAGTCCAGGTATCTGAATTCCCACTTATGAAAATCAAGTGACAGAACAGTTAATGAATAATCCAGAGGAGAGTTCCCAAAAAGCTCTACAAATACTACTGATAAACATGCTGAATGAAAATAATGAAAACCTGCAAAGGACTCAGTGTGAGCATGATAGGGAGTGAGATGAGGCTAACCAAATAAAAATACAGGAACTTTCCCAGCATGATGAGGCTAACCAAAAATTACTACAGGAATCTCATGAGCATGTGGAAGCTAATCAAAGATTAATATAAGAATTGCGTGAACACGCTGAGAACAGTCAAAGAGAACTACAGGAATTGCTTGAGCAGATTGAGAACAGTCAAAAAAAATACAGGAATTGTGTGAGTGTGAGGAAGGTAATCAAAGAGTAATACAGGAATTGTGTGAGTGGGATTAGAATAGACTAAGATCAATAAAGGCACTCATGGAATCCATAAACAGAAAGCTAAAGGAATCCAGGGAGACCACAAAAGGAATGCTGAATGGAGCCCAAGAAAAGGAAAGGGAGTCCAAGAACACCATAACCAATCAAATAAGTGATTTGAGAGTAAATACTGAACACCAAATTAAGGAAGTAAAGAAGTTCATACAAGATCTAAAACAAAGCTCCAACAAAGAATTTGAAGCCATCAAAGACAACCAATTAGAAGGTAAAGAAATAAAAAAAAAAACAAAGTAGAAAGTCTTGGCAGTAGGTTAAACTATGCAGAAGCTCGAATCTCGGGGATTGAAGACAGCCTAGACATTATAAAGAACATACAACTATCCAAAAAATTCCAAGAAATATGATGGATCTATTCAACATTTGGAAGACACCATCAGAAGGCCTAATCTGAGGATAATGGGTGTAGAGGAAAACCAAGAGACAGAAGTTAATGGTCTAGGAGATTTATTTAACAGGATCCTAGCAAAGAACTTCCCCAAAATGCAAAAAGATAGGCCTATTCAGACACAAGAAGCTTTTAGAACCCAAAATAGACCAGACCAGAATAGGACATCCCACCATCACATTATAATCCGCACAGGATCCATTCAGACCAAGGAAAAGATCCTTAAAGCTGTCAAGGAGAAAAGATCCATCACCTATAAAGAGAAACCAATTAGAATCACCTCAGATTTCTCAGCAGAGAAAATTAAAGCAAGAAGAGCCTGAAATGATGTATGCCATGCCCTAAAATGATATAGGCTACACCCTAAAGACAAACAACTATCAACCAAGAAAATTGTATTCAGCTAAACTCTCCTTAATAACAGAAGGTCAAATAAAAACCTTCCAGAGCAAAGAAAAATTAAAACAATAGATTTCCACCAAACCAGCTCTACAGAAGATACATAAAGATGCATAGAAAACCAACAAGACCACAATAAAGGCCAAGAAACCACACCCAAACTGAGAATCCAAGAACCATAGGAAGAACCCAGCTGCCACAGCCCCCAAGAAGGTAGATAACATGGCAGGAACTACCGAACACCTCTCAGTCCTAACTCTTAACATTAATGGACATACCTCTCCAATTAAGTGACATAGACTGTCTAGTTGGATTAAAAAGCAAGATTCTTCTATCTACTGCCTTCAAGAGTCACGCCTTGTCCATAAAAACAAACACATCTTGAAAGTGAAAGGCTGGAATAAAATCTACCAAGCAAATGGCCCCCATAAACAGGCAGGAGTTGCAATCCTAATATCAGATAAAATAGACTTCAAACTAAAATTAGTGAGAAGAGATAAAGAAGGTCGCTACACACTAATTAAGGGATCTCTCCTTCAGGAGGATAGTACAATTCTAAATATCTATTCACCAAAGAAAGGAGCACCCAAATTTATCCAAGAAACACTACTTTCCCTCAAATCTCACATAGATCCAAAGACACTAATTGTTGGGGAATTTAACACACCACTATCCCCACTAGATAGATCAACTTGGCAAAAACTTAACAGAGAAACTGCAGATCTAAACAACTGCATACATCAACTAGATGTATCCAAATATTTCACCCAACAGCATCAGAATACACTTTTTTCTCAGCAGCACAAGGAACATTTTCCAAAATAAATCACATTTTTAGGTCACATAGCAAACTTGTCCAAATTCAGAAACACTGAAGTTATACCCTGCATTCTTTCAGACCACAAGGTAATAAAATTAGAACTCAACACCAAAAACCACCAAAGAAAGTCCTGTAACAAATGGAGGCTGAACAAGACACTATTGAATCACCATTGGATCATGGAATCGATTAGAAAGGAAATTCAAATATTCATGATATTCAACAAAAATGAAAATACAAATTACCAGCTCCTGTGGGACACAGCAAAGCAGTATTCAGAGGAAAGTTTATAGCTTTGAGTTCCTATATTAACAAATTGGAGAAATCTGATACCAAGAATTTTTTGGGGGGAGTCCAGTTATGGGGCCTGAACTCTAGGCCTGGTCGCTGTCCCTCAGCTCTTCAGCTCAAGGCTAGTGCTCTACCACCTGAGCCACACCGCCACTTCCAGCTTTTTTTCTTTTTGCTTATGTGGTGCTGGGGAATTGAACCCAAGGCCTCAAGCATGCAAGGCAAGCACTCTACCACTGAGCCACCTTCCCAGCCCCAATACCAACAATTTAATGAGACATCTGAACCTTCTTGAAAAAGAGTAACAATCGAAACCTCAATCCAGTAGATGGACAGAAATAATTAAAATTAAATCAGAATTGAACAAATTAGAATCGAAAAAAGCAAAGAAAAGAATCAATAAAACAAAGAGACGGTTCTTTGAAAAACTTAACAAAATTGACAAACCCTTAGCAGATATAATCAGAAAAAGAAGAGAACACACCCAAATCAACAATCTCGGAGATGAGACTAGAAACATCACCATAGAAACAACCAAGATTCAAAACATTATAAGGGAATACTTCTCAAACGTTTATGCTAATATGTTTGAGAATCTGGCAGAAATGAACGATTTCCTAGCAAATAGTGACATGCCAAAACTAAACCAAGATGAGTTAAACCAACTAAAGAATTTTATATCAAGCATCATAATAGAAACAGCACCTCCCACCTAAGAAAAGCCCAGGACTGGATGGATTTACACTGGAATTCTACAAGGCCTTCAATGCAGAACTTACACCAATACTCCTCCAACTCTTCAATGAAATTAAAAGAGAAAGTTCACTACCAAACTCTTTCTATGAAGCCATCAAACTCTCATCCCCAAACAAGGCAGGGATTCATCAAAGAAAGAGAACTACAGACCCCTTTCTTTGATGAACATCAATGCAAACCTTCTCAAAAACATTTTGGCCAATCGTCTTCAACAATTCATCCAAAAAATCATACACCACGATCAAACAGGATTCATTTCAGGGATGCTGGTTCAATATACTCAAGTCAATTAGTATAATTCATCACATTAACAATCGCAAGGATAAGAAATACATGGTTATCTCAATAGATGCAGAAAAAGCATTTCACAAGATCTAACACCCCTTTATGATGAAGGCTCTTGAAAAATTAGGAATCCTTGGAACATTCCTCAATACAATAAAGGCTGTATATGACAAAGCTACAGCCAATATTATACTTAATGGTGAAAAACTAAAGCCATTTCCTCTAAACTCAGGAATGAGACAAGGATGTCCACTCTCTCCACTTCTCTTCAATTAAGTATTAGAATGCCTAGCTACAGCAATAAGACAAGTTGCAAACATAAAGGGGATCCAAAAAGGGAAAGATGAAGCAAAACTCTCCCTCTTTGCAGATGACATGATCTTATACGTAAAGAATCCCACAGACTCCACTCCAAATTTCTCAAGCTGAATTGAAACTTTGACAAAGTAAAAGGGTATAAAATTAACCCTCAAAAATCAATGGCTTTTCTGCATGCCAACAATGAGAAGATCATGGCTGAAATCAGGAAAGCAAGTCCATTCCTAATAGCCCCACAAAAAATAAACTACCTAGGAATTAACTAAAGAAGTAAAGGACTTCCATGATGAAAACTTTAAAAACCTGAAAAACGAAATCCAAACAGAACTTAGAAAATGGAAAAACCTCCCATGCTCCTGGATTGAAAGGATCAACATCGTGAACATGGCAATACTTCCCAAGGCTATCTACAAATTCAATGTGATACCTATCAATATTCCAAGCTCACCCTTCAAGGAAATAGAAGAGGCAATTCAAAAATTCATTTGGAATGATAAAAGACCCAAATAGCAAAAATAATTCTTAACAGAAAGAATAGTGCTGGAGGAATATCAATACCAAATTTCACACTCTACTACAAAGCCATGGTAATCAAAACAGCTTGGTACTGGCACAAGAACAGACCTCAGGACCAATGGAATAGAATTGAAAACCCAGAAATGAACCTACAGACCTATAGCCATCTAATCTTCGATAAGGCAGCTAAAAATAATAGAATGGAAGAAATACAACCTCTTCAGTAAATGGTGCTGGCAAAATTGGTTAATACTTGTAGAAAACTAAAGCTAGATTCTTATAAATCACCCTGCCCCAGAATCAACTCCAAATGTATCTAAGATCTCGAGGTCAAAGAAGACACCCTGAAAACATTACAGGATGGAAGAGGAGAAACCCTAGGTCTCCTTGGCACAGGCTGAAATTTTCTTAATAGAGACCCAGAAACACAACAAATCAAATAAAGATTAGACAAATGGGCTTGCATGAAATTGCAGAGCTTCTGCATGGCAAAGGAGATAGCTAGCAAGATCAACAGAAAGCCCATGGATTGGGAGAAGATTTTCACTAGCCATACAATGGATAAGGGTCTCATATCTAAAATATACTTGGAACTCAAAAAATAAAATCCCCCAACTCAAATCTTCAAAGAAACAACTGCCCAATAAATAAGTGGGCTAAAGACTTAAAGAGAAACTTCTCTGAAGAGGAAATAGGAATGGCCAAAAGACACTTGAAGAAACCTCTCTAGCCATAAAAGAAATGCAAATCAAAACAACATTGAGATACCACCTCACCCCAGTTAGAATGGCTTTAACCAAGTACTCTAATAACAACAGATGCTAGAGGGGATGTGACCAGAAGGGAACAAACCCATAGTTGGTGGGAATGTAAACTTGTTCAACCACTTTGGAAAGTAGTATGGAGGTTCGTCAAAAGACTCCACATAGAGCTATGACCCTGCAATACCACTTTTGGGCATTTACCTAAATGATCACAAACAAGACCATACTAATGCTACTAACACAACTATGTTCATTGTAGCATTATTTACCATAGCTAAGATATGGAACCAACCCAGATGCCCCTTAGTAGATGAATGGATCAAGAAAATGTGGTATATATACACAATGGAATTCTATGCCTCCATCAGAAAGAATGCCATTGCCCCATTTGTTAGGAAGTGGAAAGACTTGGAGGAAATTATATTAAGTGAAGTTAACCAGGACCAAAGAAACATAGGTCCCATGGTTTCCCTTATTTGCAATAACTAGTATATGTCTGGGACAAGCAGAAATGTTCAGATAAGATGATATTAAGCAAAATGAACCCAAGTTAGGGACCCAAATTCTTTTTTCTTTCTTGCTATTGTTTCTAACATATTCATAAGCTACCATTTGATTTTTTTGTTGCTTTGTATGTCCCTCCACCATGGTATAACCCCTGTTTTCACTGTATTTGATGTTGGTATAATTTGTGGAGGGAAAGGGAAAAAACAAAATGTTTAAATCTGTATCCACAGATTGACCCATTGCAACAATGAGATGTATAAGACGTTATGTTGAAAAATAAACTTTACAATTTAGGTGCGGGGGGTGGGGTGTAGTTCAGGAGGTGGGAGTGACAGGATCGTAGGGGAAAAACATAAGAGGAGGCAACAATGCTGGATGGGAAATGTACTCCTTACCTTGCTCATGTAACAGTATTTTCACAATAAAAAATCTTATTTCACAAAAAAAGACTTCTTACAGATCTGAACCAGGAAATATATAAAATATGCCAAGAAAAAAAAAGTTACTGGGGTCACACTAAAATGTGTGCAGTACAACAGTTTCTCCTTCTGGACGGGACAGGAAAACAAAAATTAACAGTAGCTTTATCAGGCTGAGACCTTCCATTACTCAATATCAGTCTGGAATTCAAGAAGTGTCTCAGTGATTCATCCTAGTAAGAATATTAAAGGTAAATTCAGTTGATGTCTTAAAATTACTCTTTGGTGAATTGGGGGGAAAATTAGCTCTACAGCAGTGTATATTCACTTTATTTATTTATATTTTATGGTGCTGTGGATGAAATTCAAACCCAGGTATTCTACCATGGAGCTACATTCCTAGCTCTGGAGTATGTTTCAAATGGGTTCTAATTAAATGGATAGGATGTGGATTTAATTATGTTGATATTAGAAAATCATAAAGGCAATCTCTTCGTACCATATAAATTATTCAAAGTGATAGAAAATTGTCTTAATTCCTAATTATATTTCTTATGCTCTGAGTTATTATTTTACCCCAGAAATGGAATCAAAGCTGAAAAGTAGCTAAAATGCTCATGATGTACAATGGGTATAGTACTGTTTAATCTATAGAAATAGAGAATGTAAAAGAGATTATGTAACCATCTCACTATTAAGAAAATTGAAAACATATGTTCAATGTGAAAATAAATAATAGAACACTAAAATCGTGAATTCAAATATGACAAATACCAGAAGGACATTTCCAACGTTTAGCGTCTTGTGTGCCTCTTGTTTTATCTAAATTATTGGAATCTTGAAAACAAAACAAAACAATAAACCATGGTACTGTTGGCTCATGACTGTAATCCTAGCTACTCAGGATGCTAAGATCTGAGGATAATGCTTTTAAAAAAGGAAATATGGGCAGGAAAGTCTGTGAATCTGCAATCGACCCTCAGAAAACTGGAAGTGGTGCTGTGGCTCAAAATGCGAGAGCACTAGCCTTGAGCAAAAGCTATCAGGGACAGTGACCTGGCCCAGAGTACAAGCCCCAGGACCGACAAGTTAAAAAAAAAAAGGTAAAATTTCTGGCTAGGCTCAATGGTAGATTGCTGGCATTGCATACATAAGGCCCTGGGTTCAATTCCCAAGAACACAAATACATATGTAGTAATATTTCTAACGAAGTAAGATCAATACAGCGAGTGTGGTCATTAGAAGTAACATTTGCTCAAGTAGTACATTGCCTGCCTGGCAAGCATAAGGTCCTTAGTCCAAACTCCAAAATCATAAGAAATATAGATAAATGAATATAATAAAATAAACACAAAATAAGAAAAAATATTCTGTTTTCAGGAGATATAAAGTGTTTTTTGGGAGCATGTAACCTTCATCAGTGACAATTTCATAGTAAAGAGTTTGGAGAACATTCATTCAATAAAAGGTTTATTTCTCGGGGGAAGGTGGCTCATTGGCAGAGTGCTTGCCTTGCATACATGACACCCTGGGCTTGATTCCTCAGCACCACATAATCAGAAAAAAACAAAAATGACAATGTGGCCCTGAGCTAAAGAGCTGAGGGACAGTGCCCAGGCCCAGACTTCAGGTCCCATGACCGAAAAGAAAGAAGGAAAGAAAGAGAGAGAGAGAGAGAGAGAGAGAGAGAGAGAGAGAGAGAGAGAGAGAGAGAGAGAGAGAGAGAGAGAGAGAGAGAGAGAGAGAGAGAGAGAGAGAGAGAGAGAGATTTATTTCTCCAAATATTCAGGTAAGGATTTTCACTGCTTAGCTAGATATTTTGCTTTTAACCTGTCATGAAGGGTTTGGATTTTTTTCTGCATTTCTTATTTATAATCAGTGAGTAAGTCAGGGATCAGGCTATAGTAATCTATCAGAGGTAAAGCACCCATGAGTAAATTATGGTGGGACCTTTGGTGTGTCTCCCTGGACAAACACCTATTACTGTGACCTGTGACATCAAGAAGTGGCAACCAAAAGGAAAAATAATTCTTTAATTTAAGACAAGGATAAGGAAATTTACATTGTCTAAGGTACCTGAGGCAAAGGAAATCAGGAAAAATATGTGATAAACTCATATACCAAAACCCTCATAGAGAAGATATTTAAAAAGTAGGAAGTTCTCAAAAATGGAATTCTCAAAGTCCAACTGAAGCAAAGCTCTCTGTAAAAGAAAAGGAGAATGGCCCTCAAAATGATCTTATAGGGACTTTTCAGTTAGGCATAAATTATAATAGCCACACAAAAGGTAGGAAAAGAAACACCCTTAAGAACTGTTTTTCAATCATATACACATACATAATAATACACATTCTGGAAAAAAATATGACCAGGGAAGCCTTGAGAACTTGGAAAGTAGAACAAAAATTTAATGGTGTGGGTGGGGTTGAAAGAGATGGGGAAGAATGCCAAAAAGATGACATTGATCAAGATGCATTGTACTCTAAAACTCAGTATTAAATTGAAAATTTCTGTGTACTAACTACTTAAAGATAATAAGAAACTAGTTATATGTAATATATAATATATAATATATAAATTATATTAAAGAAAATCTGAAAATTGAAGAAAAATTTACAACTACTAAAAGTACCTTTGTAAAAGCTATGCTTACACTAAGCACAAAAACGGGACTATACTGCTGTTATACAGAGTTACAGTTAACATGTTTATTTAACATATGCATTCCAACCAGGCACAGTGGCTTCAGCCTGTAACCCTACATAATAAAGAGGCAGAGATCAGTGAGTCACAGCTTGAGTCCAATCTGGGAGTAAACTTTTGTGAGATTCCATCTCAACAAATGTCCGGGTGCAGTAATGTATACATGACATCCCAGCAACATGGGGAATCACAAACAGAAGGACCACAGCCCAAGCCAGTTCTAACATGAAACTATAGTCCATCTTTAAAATAACTAATACAAAAAGAAACTGCTGAATTCTGGTGCCTGTAATCCTAGCTATTCAGGTGGCTGAGATATGAGGATCAAGGTTCAAAGCTAGCTTGTGCAGGAAAGTCCAAGAGATTCTTATCTCCAATTAACCACCAAAAAACCAGAAGTGTAGCTGTGGCTCAAGTGGTAGACCATTAGCCTTGAGTGAAAAAGCTCAGGGACAATGCCCAGGCTCTGAGTTCAAATCCCAACAACTGATGAGACAGACAGACAGACAGACAGACAGACAGACAGACAGACAGACAGACAGACAGACAGACAGACACAGAGAGAGGAAGGAGAGGGAGGGGAGAGGAGAGAGAAAGAGGGAGAGAGGGAGAGAGGGAGAGAGGGAGAGAGACTCCTGGGTGGCTTGAATAGCAGAGTGCCTAATTAGTAAGCACAAGGCCCTGAGTTCAATCCCTAATACCAATAAAAATAAATAAATAAAACACTTCTACGCATACATAAACCCAGCCCTATATTCTCAATATAGTTATTACACAAGTTGGAGAAAATCAGTACTTGATGTTTACACCCATATGACTACATCATAGTTGAGTCAATTATACTGCAATTACATTTCCTTTCTCATTTTTTTCATTTTTAAAAAGAAACTGCCATTCTCATTTTTCAGTTTTTAAAACTGATGTTTCCGCAGTTGTTAACAATTGTCATATTTTTCTACATGCATAGATTTTTGTTTGTGGTTGTGGGGCCTGGACTCTGGGCCTGGGCACTATCCCTCAGCTCTTCAGCTCAGGGCTAGCCCTCTACCACTTGAGCCACAGCGCCACTTCCAGCTTTTTCTGCTTATGTGGTGCTGAGGAATTGAGCCCAGGGCGTCATGCATGCAAGGCAAGCATTCTACCACTGAGCCACCTTCCCAGACCTGCATAAATTTTTTTTAATTTAATTTTATTTTATTTGTGAACATACTGTACAGAGGAGTTACAATTACATGGGCAGGATAATGCGTACATTTCTTACCAAGCATTGCAGCCTCCTCCTTTGTTTACCCTTCACATCCCTTCCCAGCCTCCCCCCTCCCCCCCCAATCCCAATCCTTCTCCTTCCCCCTCCCCTTCCCCCCCCCCCCCCCCCCCCGCACCGACGTTGTAAAGCTAGTTTTGGACATGACAACTTGTACTTCTCATTGTTGCAACAGGTCCACCTGTATCCTTAAACAACTGGTTTTTCCCCATCTCCTCCACAAGTTATACTGACATCAAATACAGTGAAAGTAGGGGTTATACTGTGGGGGAGGGATATACAAAGCAACAAAGAGATAATCTTATAAATGCGTTAGAAACACATGCATGAAAGAAAAAAAGTTAAAATACACATCTAAGGGTTCGTTTTCCTGACATCACATTATCTGACCTTTTCTGCTTGACTCATACATATACTAGATATTACAAATAAGGGAAACCATGGGACCTATGTTTCTTTGGGCCTGGCTTACTTCACTTAATATAATTTTTTCCAAGTTTTTCCATTTCCTAACAAATGGGGCAATGTCATTCTTTCTGATGGAGGCATAGAATTCCATTGTGTATATACACCACATTGTCTTGATCCATTCATCTACTGAGGGGCATCTGGGTTGGTTCCATATCTTAGCTATGGTAAATAATGCTGCAATAAACATAGTTGTGCTGGTAGCTTTAGTGTGGTCTTGTTTGTAAACATTTGGGTAAATGCCCAAAAGTGGGATTGCTGGGTCATAGGGGAGTTCTATGTGAAGTCTTTTGAGGAACCTCCATACTGCTTTCCAAAGTGGTTGAACAAGTTTACATTCCCACCAACAATGAAGTAAGGTTCCTTTCTGTCCACATCCCCTCCAGCATCTGTTGTTGTTAGAGTTCTTGATTTTTGCCGTTCTAACTGGAGTGAGGTGATATCTCAATGTTGTTTTGATTTGCATTTCTTTTATGGCTAGGGATGTTGAACATTTCTTCATGTGTCTATTGGCCATCCTTCTTTCTTCTTCAGAGAAGTTTCTCTTTAAGTCACCTGCATAGATTTTTATGTATATTCCTAATTCAAACTCAAATTGCCATAGTTACTTCTAGTCTATTTTCCACTTAAGGAAACATAAGTTCTTATTTTCCTAGAAGTCTTTGTCCTGGAGCCTTTAAGCTCTGTTTTGAGCTAGCTTTTCCCCAGGCATTTTGCTTACCTACTTCCAGAAATTTCCTTTATCAGCATTCTGAATTGAATCCCTTATTCTCTCAATTTTCCTGTTTCTTGATTTATTCCTTTCTTTTGATAGATCATATCCTGAAGTCATTTTCTTGGTGCTTCCCAGAAGATACTTTTTAAAATTTCACATGTCAGAAACATCTTTATAGCAATAATGAGGTTTTTCAGGGTCTCTCTCTCTCTCTCTCTCTCTCTCTCTCTCTCTCTCTCTCTCTCTCTCTCTCTCTCTCTCTCCTCTCTCTCTCTCTCTCTCTCTCTCTCTCTCTCTCTCTCTCTCTCTCTCTCTCTCTCTCTCTCTCTCTCTCTCTCTCTCTCTCTCTCTCTCTCTTTGTCAGTGGTGTGGCTGGAACTCGGGGCCCTTAGCTCTTTTTTGTTCAAAGTTAGCACATTACCACTTTGAGTCACAGCACCATTTCTGGTTTTTGAGTGGTTAATTGGAAATAAGAGCCTCACAGGTACTTTCCTGCTTGGACTGGCTTCAAACCAAGATCCTCAGATCTCAGCCTCCTGAGTAGCGATAGGTAGATAGATAGATAGATAGATAGATAGATAGATAGATAGATAGGAAGTGCCCTGCCTCAGGTATTTTGTAACAACAGAAAAACAACTAAAACATATGTAAATAAGCCTTCCAAGCCTTCTACCTTTCTTTTCACTGTATTTCATTGATTAGAATCACTAACACAATGTTGCATATAAGCAATGACAGCAGGTGTTTCAACAAAAACCATTCTTTACAAGTTCTGTCACTCTTCAATTGAAAGTTTTCAATATTTGATCATTAAATACGATAGTTGATGTAATATTTTCTTTTATATCAGCAATTTCCATTATATCATAACAATAATAATACATTGGAATGTATTCCAGGGGTCAGTGCTATAATTAACTGAAGTTGTCTACAGTCCCTAAATTAATATAGGGATAAAATTAAAAAAAATAGAACTGTTATCTCAGAACTGAAGGTGTGGTTCAAGTGGTAGAGCACCAGTCTTGAGCCAAAAATGCTGAGAGTGTAAGGGCCCGAGTTCAAGCCACAATAATCATTTACTCTCTCTCTCTTTCTCTCTCTCTCTCTCTTTCACACACACACACACACACACACAAACACACACACACACATGAAATAGGAAGAAAAGAAGAAGGGGTGAATATGTTCAAAGTACTTTTATGCATTTATGAAAACAGAATAATGAAACTTGTTGAAATTGTTTTGGGAAGGAGGAGAGTGACAGAGAGGCTGGGATCAATTGGAACACATTGCATACATGACTGGAAATGTCAGAATAAAAATAAAATCATCCTCCCCTATAACTAATGTATGCTAAGAAAAAAACTGAAACATGTTGAAATTGTTTTAAGAGGGAAGGAAGTGAAGGGAGAGAGATGGAGGAGGTGGATTTATTAGGATACGTTAAATGGAAATGTTGAAATGAAAGTCCCATGTACAACTAATGTACTCTAATTAAATTTATTTTTATTTTTATTTTTTTTGGGGGGGTCCTGTCATGGGGCCTGATCTCTGGGCCTGGGTGCTGACCCCTCAGCTCATCAGCTCAAGGCTAGCGCTCTACCACTTGAGCCACAGTGCCATTTCCGGCTTTTTTTTTTTTGCTTATGTGGTGCTGAGGAATCGAACCCAGGGCCTCATGCATGCAAGGCAAGCACTGTACCACTGAGCCACCTTCCCAGCCCCTAAAAATCTTTTTTTTTTTTAAAAATGAAGCTGGGCACTGTTGGATCAAACTTATAATCCTAGTTGAGATATAGGTGATTACAGTCAAAAGGTAGTCCACAGAAAATTCTGTGTCTCCATCTGCAAAATGACCAGGAAAAACTGTGGAGGCATGGCCAAAGTGAAAGAATTACAGCAGAACAAGTGAGAGACCTTGGATTCAAACCCAAGTATTAAAAAAATTAAAAGATTGAGAAATATAACAAGGGGAACTGCTTTGAGAGTAGATCACATGGAAGGAATAAGAATTACAATTTTAGCTGGGTGCCGGTGGCTCACGCCTGTAATCCTAGCTACTCAGGCGGCTGAGATTTGAGGATCGCGGTTCAAAGCCAGCCCGAGCAGGAAAGTCTGTGAAACTCTTATCTCCAATAAACCACCAGAAAACCTCAAGTGGCACTGTAGCTCAAGTGGTAGAGGATTAGCCTTGAGCTGAAAAACTGAGGGACTGGGCTCAGGCCCAGAGCTCAAGCCCCATGACTGCCAAAAAATAAAAAAGAATTTCAATTTTAAATTAATTATATAAGTGTGTGCCACTTCAATGACCTCAGTTTTTTCAATTTTAATGTACTTTAATTGACATACAATAACTACACAGAATTAAGAAATACGATGTGACATTACTGTCGATGTATACAAACAATAAATAATGATCAGATCAGGGTAACTAGCATATTATTATCTCAAACATCTGTCATTTCTTTGTGTTGGAAATATATAAAAACCTTTTCTAACAGAAAAGCTAACAGCAATTTTGAAACGTTCAACTATAAGTTTATTTTTCATATCTGCCTACAAACATATGGAATTTCTGGGGAATTTTAATTACTTTGATTACAAAACATTGATTAGCTGAAACTTGTTAGCTTAGTTTATGAAGCTATTGTACCTTATAGGTTGCATATATTATTAAAAGCAAATGTTTTGAGAAAAACTACGTAAAAAGAGGAATGACGGAAAGGGTGATGTTGATTGAGACATCTTGCACTTATAAAATGACATGTTGAAATGAAACCCCTTTGTACAACTACTTAACAAAAATTCAATACAGGTTTTTAAAAAAATAAAAAATTAAGATTAAAAAGGAATAATGATGTACAGAGATTTTTCTTTATGACCAAAACAATGATTTGCAGCTCTCTGGCTTGCTGTGCTAAAAAAAATCTTACAAATATTCATCTATGCTCCTGTTGTTTTTGTTTGTTTTGTTTTTGTTGATTGTGGAGCTTGAACTCAGGGCCTGAGCACTGTCCCTAATATCTTTTGCCCAAGGTTAGTGCCCTACCACTTTGAGCCACAGTGCCATTTCCAGCTTTCTGATAGTTAATAGGAGATGAGTTTCTTGGGCTCTCCTGCCCAGGCTGGCTTTGAACCACGATCCTCAGATCTCAGCCTCCTTAGTAGCTAGGATTATAGCATGAGCCACCAGCACCCGGCTATGCTCCTGTTTTGAACCTAAGACAAATGAAAGTGGTAGAACGTGAGTGGGATAGGGTTTGGGTCAGAGGGTTTGGGGAGGTCTGGCTTCGCTCTTGATGTCCCGAAGCTGGGATAGTGTCGAGATCCAGGGTGAGGAGAGGCCTCGGTGTTTCGAAGGGTCTGCTCCTCACAAGAGCTGTCATTTCTGCAGGCCAATCCAGAAAAGGGACCTCGGGTACCTTCCTGATCTTCAGACCCAGCGCTCACCTCCCACTCCCTGCAGATTTTCATCCTCGCCATGGCTGAGCTGATCCAAAAGAAGCTGCAGGGACAAGTGGAGAAATACCAACAGCTACAGAAAGACTTGAGTAAATCCATTTCAGGAAGGCAGAAGCTTGAGGCACAACTAACAGAAGATAATATCGTGAAGGAGGAGCTGGCTCTGCTGGATGGGTCCAATGTAGTGTTCAGACTTCTGGTCCAGTGCTGGTCAAACAGGAGCTGGGAGAGGCTCGGGCCACAGTGGGAAAGAGGCTGGACTATATCACAGCTGAAATTAAGCGATATGAATCCCAGCTTCGAGACCTTGAGCGGCAGTCAGAGCAACAGAGAGAGACCCTAGCCCAGCTGCAGCAGGAGTTCCAGCGAGCCCAGGCAGAAAAGGCAGGAGCTCTTGGGAAGGCCTGACCCCCATAGTGGGGGAGGGGAAGGAAGGGGTGGGAATGAGGCAGCTTTAGGGACTATATTATAGTAGCTAATAAAATTTTTAAACACCAAAAGAAAAAAGAAAAAAAAAAGAAAAATGAAAGTGGAGTAGAAGAAAGCAGTCTCACCATTCTTATTTCAAGACAAATTTTTCTGTGGATAGCCTCAGATGTAGTTACCACACAGTTGAAGAAGGACCCTGCTAGTTGGCAGCGCCTTTCAAATTTAATGCTTACCAACAATAACTATTCATCAACGCAGAAGAAATAGCCTACTTGCAAGAGTGGGCTATGTATTGTTCCCTTGTGGGAGCATCAAAAGCCATTCAAGCAGACAACACTTGGACAAATAGATCTCTTTGCAAAGTTATTTGTCTCAAAGGAGTATCTACATAGAGTATTATACAATTATTTTATTTACATAGGCTTTTACTTGTCATTTCCCTCTCCCAACAGTCACTTCATATATAGCATTCATATAGCATTCTCTTTCTTGGATTTTAACCTTTTTTTTGGAGCCAGTAGCATGTGTTCACATCAGTGATGTAGAAAGGCATTGATTGGTGAAATGCCCATGCCTTGCTCTGTCTTTGCCATATATTGGCTTTGGTTTAATGTTCAGAAAATAATAAGGAACATGAAATAAATACAGAAATAGGAATTCAATCCAAAACAGAAATTTTTTTATTGTGAAAATACCGTACAGAGGGGTTACAATTACATGGGCAAGATAATGAGTACATTTCTTATCAAGCATTGTTGCCTCCTCCTTTGTTTCCCCTTCCCATTCCTTCCCATCAAAACAGAAAATTTAATAACATTTTTTATAAATAAAGTCTTCCTAATTTTTTTGTTTGTTGCTTAGAAAATGTGAAGGGAAGTGGTTCTGTAGCTCAAGTGGTAGAGCGCTCGCCTTGAGCTGAAGAGCTGAGGGACAGCGCCCAGGCCCAGAGTTCAAGCCCCACGACCGACAAAAAAAAAACAAAACAGAAAAAAAAAAGTGGGCTGGGAAGGTGGCTCAGTGGTAGAGCGCATGCCTTGCATGCCAGAGGCCCTGGGTTCGATTCCTCAGCACCACATAAGCAAAAAGAAAAAGCCGGAAGTGGCGCTGTGGCTCAAGTGGTAGAGTGCTAGCCTTGAGCTGAAGAGCTGAGGGACAGCGCCCAGGCCCAGAGTTCAGGCCCCATGACCGGACCCCAAAAAAAAAAAAAAAAAAAAAAAAGAAAATGTGAAGGTTTATCTTTAGCTGTCAGCTAACATTTTTAGAAAGATTTAAGGTCTAAGGGGATATTTTCCACCTATGAAAAGTGCCAACTGGGTGCCAGTGGCTCATGTCTTAGCTATTTAGGAGGCTGAGATCAGAAGATTACAGTTCAAAGCCAGCCTGGACAGAAAAGTCTTTAAGACTCTTATATCCAACTAACTACCAGAAAACCAGAAGTGGTACTGTGGCTCAAAGTAGTAAAGTGCCAGGTTTCAGCAAAAAAGGCTCAAAGACAGAGCCCAGGCCCTGAGTTCAAGCTCCACAACTGACAAAAATAAACCAAACAAAAAAGAAGAAGAAAAGTGCCAACAATGTCCAGTCTAAACACATAAAGAAATCCTGTCAGTCCTCTACTACTTAGTGGGTCACTGAGGTGGGTCTGGATCTTATTTGGAGCACTTACTTGGCATGTTTACATACTTGCACATGCTATATTACATTTGTTTAGAGAGAGATATTAGATTTGAAAATTAAAATTCCAGGTGAGAAAGTGCTGTGTTGCCTTCTACCTAAGAATACATGCTAAGGGCCTTTTTCTCTCCACAGTGATTTCAAGTTTTTAACTTTGTTGGCAAAAATTTAATTACATACATTAAAAAAACATTTTTATTATAACACTAACATGGAAAGGCCAATTTCCCAAAATGTTTGTGAAGGGATTTGTAATTTTATAAATAGTTCAGCTCTGTAATACCCTATCAAATTTAGCTCCCTACTTGTAATTAAAAGTGATCCTTTAAATTCTCCCAGAGATAAAATACTACTACTGCTGTAAACGATACCCTTGCTACTTGGCTCTCAAGTGAAGGGCAGGGCTTTTTTTTTTTGCATTTGCTTGATATGTTTACTAATGTGAAAAGACAATCCCCAAGGACAAAAAAATAAATTTATGTCCAGCATGAGAAACACCAGCTCAATAAGTTTAGTTCTGCAAAGAGATGTGAAATTCCTCCTGACACTACAGGAACAGCACATAAATTAATGGGCCTGGTGTGGGGTGTACATGTAAGGAAGTTGGAGAAATATTGTTCAAAGTGTACAGAAATTCAGTAAAAATTGAATATATTCTGGGGATATAATTTGCAGGATAGGTAGTGATGAACATTTTAATTAATCTGACAGTGGTCATCATTACACAGTGGGTGCATCCATAAAATAATCACATCAAGCTTGGCACAATAGTTCAAACTTGTAATACTAGCTAGTTGTGAGGCCGAGATTGAGAGCAGTTTGAGGCCAGCCCAAGCAAAGTTAGTAAGATCTAAAAAAATTAATTAAAACAAAGAACCCCTGGTCATGGAAACACACATTTTTTTAAAATTTATTTTTTATTGTGAGCATACTGTACAGAGGGGTTTCAATTACATGGGCAAGATAATGAGTACATTTCTCATCAAGCATTGTAGCCTCCTCCTTTGTTTACCATTCACATTCCTTCCCAGCCTCCCCCTGCTCCCCCACCCAATCCTCCCCACCCCCCACCAAAGTTGTAAAGTTCCTTTTCGACATGACAACTTGTACTTCTCATTGTTGTAACAGGTCCACCTGTATCCTTAAATGACTTGTTTTTCCCCTTCTCCTCCACAAATTATACCGACATCAAATATAGTGAAAGCAGGGGTTATACTGTGGGGGAGGGACATACAAAGCAACAAAGAAATAATCTTATAAATGCATTAGAAACAAATGCATGAAAGAAAAAACAGTTAAATACATATCTAAGGGTTCATTTTCCTAACATCATATTATCTGACCTTTTCTGCTTGACTCATACATATACTAGATATTGCAAATAAGGGAAACCATGGCACCTATGCTTCTTTGGGCTTGGCTTACTTCACTAAATATAATTTTTTCCAAGCCTTTCCATTTCCTAACAAATGGGGCAATGTCATTCTTTCTGATGGAGGCATAGAATTCCATTGTGTATATATACCACATTTTCTTTTTTTTTTTCTTTTTTTTTTTTTGTCGGCTGTGGGGCTTGAACTCTGGGCCTGGGCGCTGTCCCTCAGCTCTTCAGCTCAAGGCGAGCGCTCTACCACTTGAGCTACAGCGCCACTTCCGGTTTTCTGGTGGTTTATTGGAGATAGGAGTCTCACCGTCTCTCCTGCCCGGGCTGGCTTTGAACTGCGATCCTCAGATCTCAGCCTCCTGAGTAGCTAGGATTACAGGCGTGAGCCACCAGCGCCCGGCATACCACATTTTCTTGATCCATTCATCTACTGAGGGGCATCTGGGTTGGTTCCAAATCTTAGCTATGGTAAGTAATGCTGCAATAAACATAGTTGTGCTAATAGGTTTAGTGTGGTCTTGTTTGTAAACATTTGGGTAAATGCCCAAAAGTGGGATTGCTGGGTCATAGGGGAGTTCTATGTGAAGTCTTTTGAGGAACCTCCATACTGCTTTCCAAAGTGGTTGAACAAGTTTACACTCCCACCAACAATGAAGTAAGGTTCCCTTCTGTCCACATCTCCTCCAGCATCTGTTGTTATTAGAGTTCTTGATTTTTGCCATTCTAACTGGGGTGAGGTGGTATCTCATTGTTGTTTTGATTTGCATTTCTTTTATGGCTAGGGAGGTTGAGCATTTCTTCATGTGTCTATTGGCCATCCTTCTTTCTTCTTAAGAGAAGTTTCTCTTTAAGTCTTTAGCCCACTTATTTATTGGGCAGTTGTTTCTTTGAGGATTTGTTGTGGGGGGATTTAATTTTTTGAGTTCCAAGTATATTTTAGATATGAGACCCTTGTCGGTTGTATGGCTATGAAGATCTTCTCCCAATCCGTGGGCTTTCTATTGATCTTGCTAGCTATGTCCTTTGCCATGCAGAAGCTCTGCAACTTCATGCAATCCAATTTGTCCAACCTTTCTTTGATTTGTTGGGAAACACACATTTATTTGTCAACCCAGTTATGCAGGAAGACTGTGCTTCTAGGCAACCCTGGCAGAAAGTTCTCAAAATTCCATCTCAGCAGAAGTTGGATGTGGTGTGGACACCTACCATCCCAGCTACAGCAGGATATATAAAATTAGAGGGTCATAGTCCAGGCATGGGACTAGGCAAAAATCAATACCCTATCTCAAAAGTAACCAATGTAAAAAAAGGGATGTATTGATAACTCAGCAACAGAGCATCTGCCAAGCAAGAACAAGGCCTTGTGTTCAAAGCCCAGTATTACCCATAAAATCTATATGGTATACCTTGAATATATAATCTTTATTGTCCATCTAATGCTTTAAAATGAACATGATTATAACAAATTATCATTATTACTGTGGAATATAGTTAGGTATGGGGTTTATGGATGTGTAAAAAGGAGCCATCTAAATAGAATGGGGATCAGTATAAAACTTTCCAAAGAAAGTATCAACTGAAGCAGGTACTAGTATAGTAATAGGAGTTCACTAGAACAAAGCAGAGAGGAAGATATCTATATCTATCTATCTATCTATCTATCCATCTATTTATCTATCTATCCATCTACATATATGTACGGGTATTACTTAACTAAATGGAGAGGTCAGCAACAGCAATGGAAGTGTCAGAAAAATTGAAATCTGTGACAATTCTATTTATATGACAATTTTTTTCAAATTTGGTATGGTCTTGATTATTTAGGATTTTTATGCACACAGGTAAGATAAGATTGTATCTAAAGTAGAAATTACAAGCTACACACATACATACAATTTGTTAACACCAAGAAGCCTTAGTTCAAAGCATTTCATCCTTATTTTATAATTAATATATTAAGCCTTGGGAGAAATCAAGATGAGGAAGTAATGACAGAGATTAACCCAAGCTACCTCTCATTAAATAGAGGAAGAGGTCCTGTAATACAGAACTCCACTTCAAAAGACCACAGCAAACAAACTAGAAATAATCAAATAAATAAGTAAACAAAATAAAAAAGAATGAAATGTATTGCAAGACAAAATAGCTGTCCATTTCTGGCTTCTTGGTGCTTAATTGGAGATAAGAATCTCCTGCACCTGGATCCTCAGATCTCAGCCTCTTAAGAAGCTGGGATTACAAGCATGAGTCACTGGCACCCAGTGCTGGTTACTATTATTTTCAGACACTAAAAAAAATTAGGTTTATTAAGTAAGAAGAATTATAATAGTCTATGTGATTAGTTCTTAGATGAAAGAAAGCAAATTTTAAAAAGGAAAGCATGAGCAAAAAAAAATTAATGTAAAATGTGGAACATACACTCTATTGCAAACCAGTCATTTAGACTCTCAAAGATAATGATAATGATTATGATGACAATAATTATATTTACATAAAATAGCAACTTTTTTTAAATTTAATTTAATTTTATTTGTGAACATACTGTACAGAAGAGTTACAATTACATGGGCAGGATAATGCGTACATTTCTTACCAAGCATTGCAGCCTCCTCCTTTGTTTACCCTTCACATCCCTTCCCAGCCTCTCCCCTCCCCCCATCCCAATCCTTCTCCTTCCCCCCCCTTTCCTCCCCTCCCCCCCACACCGACGTTGTAAAGCTAGTTTTGGACATGACAACTTGTACTTCTCATTGTTGCAACAGGTCCACCTGTATCCTTAAACAACTGGTTTGTCCCCATCTCCTCCACAAGTTATACTGACATCAAATATAGTGAAAGCAGGGGTTATACTGTGGGGGAGGGACATACAAAGCAACAAAGAGATAATCTTATAAATGCGTTAGAAACACATGCATGAAAGAAAAAAACATTAAAATACATATCTAAGGGTTCATTTTCCTGACCTCACATTATCTGACCTTTTCCGCTTGACTCATACATATACTAGATATTACAAATAAGGGAAACCATGGGACCTATGTTTCTTTGGGCCTGGCTTACTTCACTTAATATAATTTTTTCCAAGTTTTTCCATTTCCTAACAAATGGGGCAATGTCATTCTTTCTGATGGAGGCATAGAATTCCATTGTGTATATACACCACATTTTCTTGATCCATTCATCTACTGAGGGGCATCTGGGTTGGTTCCAAATCTTAGCTATGGTAAGTAATGCTGCAATAAACATAGTTGTGCTGGTAGCTTTAGTGTGGTCTTGTTTGTAAACATTTGGGTAAATGCCCAAAAGTGGGATTGCTGGGTCATAGGGGAGTTCTATGTGAAGTCTTTTGAGGAACCTCCATACTGCTTTCCAAAGTGGTTGAACATGTTTACATTCCCACCAACAATGAAGTAAGGTTCCTTTCTGTCCACATCCCCTCCAGCATCTGTTGTTGTTAGAGTTCTTGATTTTTGCCGTTCTAACTGGAGTGAGGTGGTATCTCAATGTTGTTTTGATTTGCATTTCTTTTATGGCTAGGGAGGTTAACCATTTCTTCATGTGTCTATTGGCCATCCTTCTTTCCTCTTAAGAGAAGTTTCTCTTTAAGACTTTAGCCCACTTATTTATTGGGCAGTTGTTTCTTTGAGGATTTGTTGTTGGGGGGTTTAATTTTTTGAGTTCCAAGTATATTTTAGATATGAGACCCTTGTCCCTTGTATGGCTAGTAAAGATCTTCTCCCAATCTGTGGGCTTTCTATTGATCTTGGTAGCTATGTCATTTGCCTGCAGAAGCTCTGCAACTTTATGCAATCCCATTTGTCCAACCTTTCTTTGATTTGTTGTGTTTCCAGGTCTCTATTCAGAAAGTTTCATCCTGAGCCAAGGAGACCTAGTGTTTCTCCTATTCCATCCTGTAATGTTTTCAGAGTGTCAAAATGGCAACTTTTTATTAATCTATTTAGTCAGTCATTGAGTTTGAACTCAGAGTCTGGGCACTGTTCCTGAGCCCTTTTGCTCAAGGCTAGAACTCTATCACTTTTGAACCATGGCTCCACTTCTGATTCGCTTAAGGTTAATTGGAGATAAGAGTCTCAGAGACTTTCCTGCCTAGGCTAGGTCCTCAGATCTCGACCTCCTAAATAGCTAGGATTATAGACATGAACCACTGGTACCCTGCTAAAATATCAATTTTAATTTTTTACTTTACAAGTAAAATGTCGTATTTCTTTCTCTTCCTAATATGAATGTCATGATTTCATTTGTCAGTGTCTTCCTAATTACCTGCTTCAGAATTATGAAGTGAACCACTTGAGCCACAGCACAACTTGAGGCTTTTTTCTATTTATGTGGTACTGAGGAATCAAACCTGGAGCTTCATGCATTCTAGGCAAGCACTTTACCACTGAGCCACATTTCCAGCTTCTGAACTCTTTTCTTATGGTCCAACAAATGCAGAGGTTTAATATACAAAAATTAAGAGAGACAAAAGAAAATAAAGAAGAAAAATATCTGATTTTTTTAATGCTAGTCCTGGGGCTGGAATTCAGGGCCTAGGCACTAACCTTGGGTTTTTGTTTTGTTTTGTTTTTTGTTTTCCTAAAGGCTAGCACTCTACTACTTGAACCACAGGTCCACTTCCAGCTTTTTTTTTGCTGGTCATGGGGCCTGAACTTGGCCTGGGTGCTGTCCCTCAGCTCTTCAGCTCAAGGCTAGCACTCTACAACTTGAGCCACAGCGCCACTTCAGCTTTTCTCTGCTTATGTGGTGCTGAGAAATTGAACCCAGGGCCTCATGCATGCAAGGCAAGCACTCTACCACTGAGCTACCTTCCCAGCCCCAACTTTCAGCTTTTTGATGATTAATTGAAGATAGGAGTGTCATGGACTTTCTAGCCCAGCCTGGGCTTTGGACCATGATCCTCACATTTCAGCCACCTCAATAGCTAGGATTGCTGGCACAAGTCTTCAGCATCTAGCAACAACTGAACTCTTTTTTTTTTTTTTTGTCAGTTATGCTGCTTGAACTCAGAGCCTGGGTGCTATCCCTGAACCTCTCTGTGTTCAAGGATAGTGATCCACTACTGGAGTCGCAGCACTACTTCCTGTTTTTGAGTGGTTAATTGGAGATAAGAGTCTCATAGGGACTTTTCAGCTCAGGCCTGGCTTAGAACTGTTATCCAAAGATCTCAGCCTCATGAGTGGCTAGAATTACACGAGTGAGCCACTAGTACCTGGCTTACAGCTGAACTCTTGAAAGAAACTAGCAGACAAAACTTTGGCAAAATCTTCTACTTTCATAAACTGAATGACACAACTAAGGCTGATTCTAACCTGATTACAGTGACTAGACTTAATGCACAAAACGTAAAATAGTGCAAGTAAGAACTATAATAAAATGAAAACGTTATATAAGATTAAATAAGGACTAGTTAGGAAAATGCCTCCCTTTTTAACTCAAGTAAGGAGGAAAGATTTTGGCTATCCAAGGAAATAAAAGCAAAATTCAAATCATAGAATGGCCTGAGTTGTGATAAAAATAGTTGTGTTCCGGCAGGAGAGGTGGCTCAGTGGTAGAGCGCTTGCCTTGCATGCATGAGGCCCTGGGTTCGATTCCTCAGCACCACATAAGCAAAAACAAAAAAAGCTGGAAGTGGCGCTGTGGCTCAAGTGGTAGAGTGCTAGCCTTGAGCTGAAGAGCTGAGGGACAGTGCCCAGGCCCAGAGTTCAGGCTCCACGACCGGACACCCCCCCCCAAAAAAAAATAGCTGTGTTCTCTTGAAAAGTTAACCTTTTTTCCTGTCCTGGGGCTTGAACTCAGGACCTGGGCACTGTCACTAAGGGAGTTTCTTTGCTCAAGGATAGCACTCTACAACTTGAGCCACAGGGCCACTTCCAGCCCTGAAGAGTTAATTTTTAAAGGGCACATCTCCAAGTCATGAAATCAAACTTTTGTTTTCATAGCTAAATTGGAAATATTGGGAGACAGTCCAGAATGGTAAGCTTTGTCTTGCTGTTTGTTATGGAAAGCAGACACATAAATGGCTGGCATGAAAGAAAAACTTGTTTCTGTCAACTACATTCTTTTCAGGAAGAGTGCATCCGTGTGAAAATATGACCCTTCTAATGCTGCCAAATTCAGCAAAATGTGAGTTGCTCTGTCGAGGAAGTGCTAAAAGCAGCTTTAACTTACACACACAGTTTTTTTTTAACTTTTAAAAACAATGGCAAGGAGAACACTTACAGCAAAATCTTTTTGTAATTCTCCTTTGGACTTCCTCTGTCTCAATTTAGATATTAGATAAATCCATTGTGTCTGAAAGAACTAGAAACATGATGATGAACCAGCAGCTAATGTTTTTCATCATGCTGGTTTACATGTCCTAAGTAAATTCCATATTTGTTTATTCCCATTGTAAACTGAAAATCTGTGTGTTCTTCAACAAATCTTAGTAAGAACGCTTTGCATGCGTTATTTTTTTTTTATCATATCCTTATCCTCCTCTTT
This sequence comes from Dipodomys merriami, assembly GCF_024711535.1. Classification (NCBI taxonomy): domain Eukaryota; kingdom Metazoa; phylum Chordata; class Mammalia; order Rodentia; family Heteromyidae; genus Dipodomys; species Dipodomys merriami. The sequence goes on from NW_027204492.1 coordinate 56,791,277, forward strand.
CATTTATTGTCTTCCTTCCTTTCTTTCTTTCTTTTTTTTTTTTTTTTTTTGCCAATTCTAGGGCTTGAACTCAGGGCCTAGGTGCTGTCCCTGAGATCTTTTTGCACAAGGCTAGCACTCTACCACTTTGGGCAACAGCACCACTTTTGGGTTTCTAGTGGTTAATTGGAGATAAGAGTTTCATTAACTTTACTGGCCTACCTGGCTTTGAATGGTGATCCTCAGATCTCAGCCTCCTTAATATCTGGGTTTACAGGCATGAGCCACCAGCACCCAGCTATAGTTTCTCTTCTAAAAGTCTAAATTAAAATATTACATATGGGATACATCAATGTTTTAACTTTATGTCGTAAAATGTCTAAATGAGTTTTGCTAGTTCTACAATTTTAGGAATAGTTGAAGATTATTTTTCATGTTAATTCATTTTTTTTTCCAGGATTATAGAGGAGTTATAGTTAGACAGATTTCTCTTCATTTTCCCATTTATTAAGAAAAACAATGTAAACTTCCAATTGGAGCTCTGCTACGCTATGACACAGAGCTATTAGAACAGCAAAGAAAATCAGGAACATTTATTTATTGACTAGATATTGGATATAACTAAATATTATTGTTTGTTTTGGTGTGGTAAGGCATTGTGGTTATGTAGGAGAATATTCATGATGTTTATGGACGTATACAAAATTATGTAGAGAGCTGGGCACTTGTGGCTCAAGCTTGTAATCCTACCTACACAGGAGCCTGAGATCTGAGGATAGCAGTTCAAAGCCAGCCCAGATAGGTAAGTCCATGAGATTCTTATCTCCACCAGAAAACCTGAAACCCAGAAGTGGTACTTTTGTCTCCACCAGAAAAACCAGAAGTGGCATGGTGGTTCAAAGTGGTAGAGCACTAGCCTTCAGCAAAAGAGCTCTGGGACAGTGCCCAGGCCTAGAGTTCAAGCCCCATGACGACAACCACCACCACCACCAAAACATAATAATCTACACTAGTTACATGATACTAAATAATAAATTATTTCAAAATGTATTAACTTAAAGCAATAAATGTTTATCTCAGTTCTCTGTGGGTAAAGCAATTGGTTATGACTTAACTGTGTTTTGTGACTCTGGTCTCTCACAAGACTGCTCTCATGGGCTTGTTCAGGGCTACAGGCATCTTAACATTTCTCTGCCCACACATAATTGTAAGTTTGTGTTATGTAATCTCAAGGCTTATTTCAATCTGCCAACCTACCTAGAGGTGAAGGTCAGCTCAGGCATAGTTAGCAAAACTGTCCTAATGGTGCTAAGCCTGGTGCCTAACACTTGTAATTCCAATTCCTTCCTTCCTTCCTTCCTTCCTTCCTTCCTTCCTTCCTTCCTTCCTTCCTTCCTTCCTTCCTTCCTTCCTTCCTTCCTCCCTCCCTTCCTTCCTTCCTTCCTAATCCTGGGGCCTGAACTCAGTGCCTGGTTGCTGTCTCTAAGCTTCTTTTGCTCAAGGGTAACACTAAAGGATAGCACTCTACCACAGCTTGAATCACAGCTCCACTACCGGCTTTTTTGATAATCTCACAGACCTTCCTACCTGGAATAGCAACAATTACAAGTGTGAGCTATTGGTGCCAACATGGATTTCTCAATTCTATGGATGAATCTCCCAAATTCTTTCCCATTCCATTCTTACTGCCTCTATCTAGCTTTTTGACTCACTTTCTCTTCTAAATTATTCCAGTAGCCTCTCAACTGTTTTGTTCTGCTTCTCATTTTTACCATGCTATATCCTTTAAACCAGAAGCTAAATTTTCTTCTGATATCTTTCCCTCTGCAAATCTCTGAAAACTACCAGTTATCTGTAATATTCAAAATTCCAGGCCCTCATGATCTCATTGCAACAGACTCTGCAAAGTTCTTCTTAGGTCAGTTCTTTCCCAAGCTCCATACAATAGTTGCTCAAGTCTCTTCTGTGTTGCTTAAGCTCATCAGTACACTTTGATAATTCCATACCACGAACCACTCTCCCTCTTGTGTAATACTCCTTCCATTCAATTTTTTTGTCGGTCATGTGGCTTGAACTCTGGGCCTGGGTGCTGTCCCTGAGCTCTTCAGCTCAAGGATAGGGCTCTACTACTTGAGCCATAGCACCACTTCTAGTTTTCTGGTGGTTAATTGGAGATAAGAGTCTCATGGACTTTCCTGGCTTTGAACCACAATCCTCAGATCTCAGCCTCCTGAGTAGCTAGTATTACAGGCATGAGCCATGGGCATCCAGCAGTGTTACCTTTCTAGGTCTTTACTGTCACTAGATAACTAATTATATAATTAGCGAACACCTATGTAGAAGCTGGCGGGCAAACTCTTGTCAGCTGATGGCTTAGGTCTTTGGCAACCCCCATAAACATGCATGCTACTCACATACTTAGGTGACAGGGCTGTTTCTCAGATTGTCCTCATCCTTAGGCGATCCAGAGATAGTCTGGTCAAATATATATTAATAGTACAAGCAGATTTGATTGTGATAATTCTTTTTGTTTTGTTTTTTGGTTGTTGGGCTTGAACTGTGGACCTGGGTGCTATCCTTCACCTCTTCAGATCAAGGCTAGCACTGTACCATTTGAGCCACAGCACCACTTCTGGCCTTTTCTGTTTATGTGATATTGAGAAATTGAAGCCAGGGCTTCATGGATATAAGGAAAGCACTCTACCACTGAGCCACCTTCCCAGCCCTCATTGTGATAATTCTGTAGATGAATATGGTGTATTTTGCCCAAGTTTACTCCTCCATTACATTCCTATACCTTCTACCTCCTACCCACTTTTTCAAACAGTGTTTGGTAGATTTTGTTATACTCCCTTTATATATATACATATATGTAAATATATTTTACATTTATGTTTATATTATATGTATGCATATATATATATATATATATATATATATATATATATATTTCAATCCCTTTTACCCCTTGGTATCTTTTCCTCCAGCCAGATTCTCCCAGACTAGTTCTCATTTTACATATATCTTCTTAATATCATGATCATCAGTTTATGTCTAGGTTCTAAATGAGTGAAAATTTGCAAGATTGGTTTGTTTTCTGTTTTTGTGCCAATCATGGGGCTTGAACTCAGGAACTGGGTGCTATCCCTAAGCTTTTATTTTTCTCAAGGCTAGCGATCTACCACTTGAGCCACAGCTCCATTGTCTGGCTTTTGGTGGCTAATTGGAGATAAGTGTCTCAAAATTTTCTGCTCAGGCTGGCTTTGAGCCATGATCCTCAGATCTCAGCCTCCTGAGTTACTAGGATTACAGGTATCAGTCACTAGCACCTGGCACAATATTTGTCTTTTGAACTGACCTTTCCTTGTGCAACATTATGATCACTAGTTCTGTTCATTAGCCTGAAAATTATATAATGGTTGGTTTGTATTTCATACTATACATGCACCATATTTTCTTTATCTGTTCATTGTTGGGCACTTCATTTGATTGCATATTTATTTTATGGCTAATATCCCTATATGTGTCCATTTTTCCCACTGCTCATTTCTCTTAATAAAAAAATGTTTCATGAGCAGGGCAGCAGTGGCTCGTGCCTGGAATACTAACTACTCAGGAGACAGATCTGAGGATGGCGGTTCAAAGCTAGCCCGGGCAGGAAAGTTCATGAGACTTTTAACTCCAATAAACCACCAGAAAACCAGAAGTGGTATTGTGCGTCAAGTGGTAGAGCACTTGCCTTGAGCTGAAGAGCTCAAGGACAGTGCCCAGATCCAGAGTTCAAGCCCTGTGCCTGACAAAAGAAAATGTTTCATAAGAGGAGAAAGAATTGTGTCGCAGGAGATTGGTAAAAGATAAACTTAGAAGCAGAGAAAAAAAGAACTACATAAAACACAAGAAAAATATTAAAAAATACACTAAGGAAGAGACCAAACATCTTGCTCTGACAGCTACACTTCTCTTCTTTCTCTTTGATTAACTCTGATATTCATCTTCATTGTGGTCCATATATAACATGGTTGCCTTGCATAATGGCTTAGTGCCTACTTTACCATTAGATAAAACTCATTTATTTCTTTAAGCTTCTGTTCTATTACATTTTTATTCATGTCATTTAAAAAGCATTACCTTGAAAGGTAATATGGGGGCATAAATAATTTCTAAATCAAGCCTCAATTTCACATATAAATGTTGGCAAGCCATAAGTTCCTGGAAGCAAATTTTGCTCTTTATCCTCCAGTCAACTATGATTGAAGGTTTATAGTCATGTGATATTTAAAACATGGCTGCTGTCTTTTGGCAGGGCTTGAGGAAACATAGTCTTCATACAGAAATACTTGAATAATGGTAGACATTGAAACTCAGAGATGATTCTTGCTTTTTAGCAGACATGTAATCTATTTCTCTTCAAACTCCTGCTTTTTTCCTTCAATAGAATATAAAAGTGATTCAAGTTACCTCACATTAAAACTTGGCATAATCATCCCAAATATGAAGCTAAATTTTCTGTTCTTAATAGTTTGAGTCATGCATAGATTTAATAAAATATTATCCTTTTAGACTACAGAGAATAAAATGTCTGTATCTTAGACTATTCAGGAATTTTCTAATAAAGACTAATTAAAACTCCTTTCAAATTGAAATAAAACATGAATGCATTCTAGCAAAAATGAACTGAACTAATAAAATAAATAACATGAAAGCGTATATAAAAGTATGGTTTTAAATTTTTTACTGTGAATATTAATGGGATAAATTCTGGTGTGTGGTTTTGTCAGCAAAATTGGGGGGAATAGTTCACCCTTTAAGATTCAATTATCTCTTTAATAATTTATCTTGTTAGAAATTAAAAATAAAATATAATTGTGTAAAACCATCCAATGTGTTTGAATGTTTTCCTTTGTACAACCATACAGAAAATTTACTTGATTTCAACTTGGGGATAATAAAAGAGAAAAAAACTAATTTATCGAATGATAGAATGCAAATGAATAGTGTTTATACTTAATCTTCATGTGTATGCTTGAATATATTTAGGCAATTATAATTAACTGGATGTTAGTTGGATAAAATATTGGGAAACTTTGCAATCAGGCCACTGAATATTCAGTTTAATTATGTTGGTGTGCACTTCTCTTTGCTTCTAATGCCAAGGATCCATTGGTAAAATGAATGGACATTTTGTGGTCTGTTATGCAGAAAATGTTTAATCCAGTGTTTGATTTACTCTGTTAAATCTTCCTTATTGAATGTGTTTATTCACCCATGTAGAATTGGGTATGCTGCTTTCTGTTACTATGACATTACAATTAAATAGCTAAGTGAAGAACAGCAAGACTTTCTATAAAGGTTCATGAGAGATTCACTAAATTATTCATAGATTTTTTTGTTTTGTTTTGATGTAAAAATGCAAATATGTTCTGAATATCTCCCTATTAAATAAGCTGACAAATAGTTCAAATAATCATTTTGTTATTAAAACTAGTAGTTAAATATATATTTCTGATATAGTGGAAATGATTGTTGTCAGGACATTGGTTGTCTTTTTTTTTGCCAGTCCTGGGGCTTAAACTCAGGGCCTATGCACTGTCCCTGACCTTCTTTTGCTCAATGCTAGGACTCTACCGCACTTCCAGCTTTTTCTGTGTATGTGGTACTGAGGAATAGAACCCAGGGCTTCATGAATGTTAGGCAAGCGCTCTACCACTAACTCACATTCCCAGCCCCTGGTTGTCTTTTAAAGATGGAAATAAACACGAACTAACAGAACTCAAGTTTATAAACTCTAAATGGAAAATAGTATAGTATTTATATACATTTGAAATGGAAAAATTGAATCTGACTCCATCTGTAAAACTCTTGGAACACTTTATATGGTCACAAAAGTAGAGCTCCATGTAATTTGAGATTATTCTCCAATAGAGTAGAATTTCTCCATTTTTAGCTAAATTTTACTGCCCTTAATATGTGTCATGAATTTTTACTACCACTACAACCACAAGCTTCAAGACAAAAAATTTTAATTTTAAAAAAGCTGTGACAGTATTTTGGCATTTAAAACAGATTTCTCTTTCTAAGTCTGAAACTTATAATGTGTTAATAAGCTATTCACTGTTGTTCTTTCATAGTATTAAGAAATACACATTGCTACAAGTGGAATGGTTTTCTAAGAACCATTCTTATATTTCAAGAACTCATGATGTTGGGAGTGGAACTGTGGCTCAAAGTGGTAGAGTAAAATGACAGAGCCTAGGCCCCGAGTTTAAACCTCAGGACTGGAAAAAAAAAGTTGCTCTTAAGTCAGGTGCCAGTGGCTCAGACCTGTAATTCTAGCTACTCAAGAGGCTGAGATTTGAGGATCCAGATTTGAAGCTACCCTGGGCAGGAATTTCTGAGTCTCTTATTTCTATTTAACCACCTGAAAACTGGAAGTGGTGCTGTGGTACAAAGTGGTAGAGTGTTAGCTTTGAGCAAAAAAGATCAGGGACAGTGCCTAGGCCCCAAGTTCAAGCCTCATGACCAACAAAAAAAAGCAAAAAAAGAACTCATGATGTCCAAGATTGATCTGGTACTTTTTTCCCTTTGTTTATGCTAGAAGATCAATAGTTTGATGGCACATAACACTGGATTCTATGGCAGCGGATACAGTATGTGTGTTCATATGTGTATAAAATGTTATAAATCCTGGATCACAAACTACACTATCACCACTGATATCTGAAAAAAGTGTGTCAGTAATTCTGATTCATCTGATCCACTGCCACTCTTAAAACCCATTTGGTGATATGTCCCACTGATGATGGGGCAAAATCATCATTTATGGAAATATGACTAACACCATTCTAGGTCAGGTGTGTAGCCTAACCTAGTGTTGCCCAAAGTTTAATTTGTGGCTTAAAAGTTTTTGTGAAATCCTCATAGTTTGCATATGGATTTCTAATACATACAGCTGGTTTAAGCTTGAATACCTCAGTAATCATTTAACTTAATTTCCCCTAAATGTACTTGATCATAAAACTCCTAATAACCTGCAGATTACTTATCACTTGAATATAGTTTTGGGAAAGTGGTTCTGTGATAAACAACAAAAAAAAACAAACAAGGCAGGCACTGGTGACTCATGCATGTAATCCTGTGTCAGGAAGTTGAGATTTGAGGATCTTGGTTTGAAAGCTTCAGGACCAGCACAAAACCAAACCAAACCCTTTCCATAGTGTTAAAGATTTCTCAGGAATGTATTATAAGTCTTTACCCGTTGATATTTCAGTAATATTTACTAACATATTTGATTACAGATGCTCATCTAGATGTCTGGGATAACCCAGTAAATGAATATCTCTGCTTTCCTGTTATCAACTTGCATGATCATTAAATTAATATAAACATAAATATATTTACATGCTTAATTTCCAGGGCATCTTAGAAGGCAAATATTTTTTTAAGTTGTGTGCAGGGCCAGAGAGGTTGTGAATAACTCACATGTTAACTTTAAAGATAGCTATACACATACATTATATAATCCTCACTTCTGGTCAATTGGAGATAAGAATCTGAATCTGGAACTTTGAATTTATTCTCATTAAAATTAATTAGCAGAAGTGTATGGAGGGAATATATAAAAGTACATTTATTTTTGTGGTGGTCCCAAGGTTTGAACTCAGGGAATAGGTACTGTCTCTGTAGCTCCGTGGTGTTTTATTTTGCTCAAGGCTAGAGCTTCTACCACTGGAGCTATAGTTTCACTTTCACATTTTTGATGTTTAAATGAAGATGAAAGTCTCAGCTCTGCCCAGACTGGCTTTGAACCATGATCCTCAGTTTTTGTCTTCCTGAATAGCTAGGATTATATGTGTGAGTTGCCAGCTCTTGGCTATTTTATTATTTTTTAACTCATATACAAACTTCACAAATTCATGGAATATTATGTGATATTTTGATATATGTACACATTAATGTTTAAATCAGGTTAGCTATTTCTTATTCTTGATCTTAAAAATAAATGTTAGCTGAGAATGTTAAAATCATTGCATATTAAGGAAACAGCTTATTTGAGTTTGATCAGAAACTTGGCCAGAAGAAATTGTGAGGGACTGTAATCATCTGGGAAGATGGATGATGTTCCATTACTGCACCTTGTTTTTGATGTATTTTGGAATTCTTGTAAAATATCTACATAGCCTCATGTTTTCTCTCAGGTATGGATTCTAGATAAAAATGGAAACATATAAATAAACACATTCCTATACGATGCTTGTTATCATGGGCCTGTCTATTACAGAGTGAACAATACTGAAATCTATTGAAATATATTCCATCTGTGAATGAGGTGGAATAATGAAACTAACAGAGGGTTGTTGAACAATAGGGGGTAGCAAGGACTGGCAAGGTGAGAGTAAAGCAAGAGTTCAACCCAGTTTGTGTAAAATACCAAAGTCAAACCCTTCTGGCCAATAAACATACATCTAAAAATGAACAACAGGAACTACTCCTGTGATAAGTTCAGTGAAAATATTGCTATATCGATTGGTAACATAAAATCTTCACCTTTGTTTTTTTGCTGGTTATTGTACTAACACAGGAATTATGTGTGGCACTGAGTACTTGTGTAAAGGTGGGGGGATGAATGTAGAAAGGGAAAGAGTGAACATGGTCAAAATACTTCATGTACTTATGTGAAAATGGACAAATGAAGCTTGCTGACATTGGTTTGGGAATGGAGGAGAGAAGGGAGATGGAAAGAAGTCTATGCGCGCGCGCGCGGTGTGTGTGTGTGTGTGTGTGTGTGTGTGTGTGTGTGTGTGAGAGAGAGAGAGAGAGAGACAGAGAGAGAGTGAGAGAGAGAGAGTTCCTGGGTGTTGTCCCTGAGGGTTTTACTCAAGGCTGGTGGTCTACCACTTGAACCCCAGCTGCACTTCTGGCTTCTGGGTAATTAATTAGAGATAAAAGCCTCACAACTTTCATATTTGGATTGGCTTTAAACTTTGATTCTCAGATCTCAGCCTCCTGAGGTGCTAGGATTACGGGTGAGAACCACTAGCAGCACCTGGCTTCAGATAACATTTTAAATATGGGGAGTGGTAGGTGACAGACAGAACTATGTTAGCAACTTGGCAAAGACAGTTTGAAATTCTTTTTTCAAATACAATCACTTTGATATAAAGGACACTCTAGTCATTTCAGCAATTGCTTATTAGGAGAATCACATATGGACTTGTTTTATTTGGGCAGAAAATCAGATTCTGACTTTCAATAAATAATTATTCAGCATCTATTAAATTTTTTTCTTTGTCCAAGACTGGGGCTTGGAATTCTGTACCTGACACTTTTGCTCATTTTCTGGTGCTCTGCCAACCCTAAAATTTTTATTATAATTATTCTTTGGAACAAAGGCGTGCTCTTTAGCCCAGAGTGGCTTCGAACTAATGGTCCTTGTGTTTCTGCCTTCTGAATGCTGGGATTATAGATATACATGACCATATTTGCCAAGCCATCTATTATTCTTTTAAATGCTCACCCCCCCCTTGTAAAGCGATGTTAATTTTGCAAAAATGTATTGTTAGAGTGGCTGTTTGAATTAACTAGAAGTATGAGCACTGCAAGAATTCTATTCTGGGGGTACCAGAATAGAATTTTTCTCAAGGGGAAGATAAAAGATGAAAAGGAGAAGGAACATAATTTGAAAACAAGGCTGTGCCTATTCATGGCTTGGAGGCCAAAATGAGACCCTCTAGGGTAAAGAGCTTTGCAGGCTGGAACCTTTGTTCCCAGAGCAAGCCCCTTTCAATTTCCTCCCCTGTAACATATATCCTAACAGTTGTTGTATCATCATTGTCAAGGGGTACCTAAGTCTTTCCAAATTCATCTCAGCCAGACATGTAAAAAGTACGTACATTTTTAGACTAAACTGAACTACTGCACTCAGCCAGGAAAAAGAGTAGGTTCAGCATTTCTGTAAACATTGGAAATGCAATGCGATCGTGTCTACCTGAACCTTCCACCTGAGAACTACAATACCCACAATGCACTGCTTTTCTTTCTGTCTTCAATTCGGGGATTGCTTAAATACCAACAGGCAATAGTCACATGACACGCTTCCTGTCAAGATGGCGGATAATCTCCCTTCGGAGTTTGATGTGATCGTAATGGGGACGGGTATGTGTGGCTCTGGTATTCCTCAGACAACGCGAACAAAGTCTGTCTTATTCCTAGTTTTTCTGTCACTGACTAGGCTTGGCGAGAAATGCCTAGGATCGAGCACGGGAGGGTGGACCGAAAGGAAGTGAGGTAGTCTGGAGTCAGCGCCGGACTTGGCAGCTCCAGGGAGGGGCTTTGAAACACGGTGTTTTTAGATCCAAGATTCGACTGGGTCGCTGCTGATTGCTGAGGTTGGTCGCGGCAGTGATTCTTCTTGATTTCCTTAGAGGGAGGTGGGTCTGCAGTGTCATGAGAATGAAGGGTCAAGATTTTAATCAGTGGAGACGACTTTGGCATGACATTATGGTTTCCTTCTGGTGATTTCAAGGTGATATTCTCCATGGTTGTTTTTTTTTTCCCCGTCGGCATTTCATAGCTTTGTTTTCCCCCATATATTTATATGATCTTAGGGTTCAGTGACGCTCGGATATAGCCTAATATATAAATTTATAAGAAGATGCTCAGTTGTTACCTATGTGAATATTTACAAGGGAAAGGAAATTTTCTTCTCTTTTTTTTTTTGTGTTTGTGTTGAGAAGCCCAAGGAACTGTATTTTGTTGAGGTGATCATTATTCCTGCCTCATGATGCTGAAAGCAAGCATTTTGTTTCTACTACTCATGCCTAAACATGCTGAGAACAAGCTCCTGAGTTCTGGTTCAGCTGTGTGACCTATCTTGCCCTGTATTTATTCTCCATATTTTGGGTGGTGCCAGTTCCCCCTTCCCCTGCAAATTCTGGATGACAAATTAAACATACAACACGTGGGTGCTGTCATTTAGCAGCAGTTCAATATTTTTTCACATATTAAGAGATGAATTTTGGATAGAATGAAAGAGGGCATTGGGTGGTGGTATCTGTTTGTGTAATATAGTGGACCAGAGAAGTTCCAGTGGATGGGACCCTGTTCATTAGGTTAATGAAATCAGTTTCTTTCTCTTTCCAAACAGGAGGAACAGCCATGTTTCCAGGATTGGAGTAAAAAAAAAAAATGCTACCAGTTTTCAAATGCTTGTTATTTCCTAATCAATGGCAGTTAAGCCAGATATAATCCTCACAAAATTGTTAGAATTGGTATTTATATTTGCAGAAGAGGAAAAGGGAGCTTGGAAATCTAGCCAATGACCACATGGCTGGTAAATTTCTAAAGGCCTATTCCTTCCCAGAAAGTAAATCAGATCTGATCCTCAGAGTTGACCCATATCTGTGGAAATAAGAGGAAAACGGTTCTAGACCTCTCTTGGTTATTAATTAGTTGTATGAGTTGGGAAGGCTTGACACTTAATATACCGGTTTCCTTTTTTTTTGAATATGGGAAGATAAATTAGATATCCTATAAGTACTTTTGTCCAGCCAGAAACTCATATTCTAGATATACCCAGGAATTGTTTACAGAGCACCAAGTGCAAGTTTATTCCCAGTCTGAAAATAATTACATTGCTGTAGATAACGTGGTTGAAGCTACTATAAGCAGATTTTGTATAAAAGCTTGAAAGAGCTAATAGACAATTACTTTTTTTTCAGTTTACCCTAAAACTGCAAAAACCCACACATCTGCTTTATAGATTTAAAAAAATGTACTTGAGTTCTTATTCTACTTACCTTTCTTTTTTCTTAAGTAGGAACTTGTATTTTAAATTTGAATGTAGATTTTATTATTTAGTTTCACATTTTAATTGATGAGTGCCAATTCTTGTTTTTTTTTTTGTCGGTCGTGGGGCTTGAACTCTGGGCCTGAGCGCTGTCCCTCAGCTCTTCAGCTCAAGGCGAGCGCTCTACCACTGGAGCTACAGCGCCACTTCCGGTTTTCTGGTGGTTTATTGGAGATAGGAGTCTCACGGTCTCTCCTGCCCGGGCTGGCTTTGAACCGCGATCCTCAGATCTCAGCCTCCTGAGTAGCTAGGATTACAGGTGTGAGCCACCAGCGCCCGGCCCAATTCTTGTTTTTAAGTACTGTCAATTCTTGTTATAAATATTTTTTCTGGTATACCTCAAAATATTGGTTATATCTATCCATTTAGACTAGAGGTAGAGTCAGAAAATACTATAATCCAGAAAATTGTATCAGGTAGAATCTTGTAATTGGAAAAAAAGGCTCATTTTAGATTTCTTCTTTGAGGCAGCCAGGCACCAGTGGCTAATACCTGTAATCCTAACAACTCAGGAGGCTGAGATGTGAGGATTGCAATTCAAAGCCAGCACGAGTAAGAAAGTCAGTTAGACTCTTCAAATAACCACCAGAAAACCAGAAGTGGTATTGTGGCTCAAGTGGTAGAACCCTGGCTTGAGGGAAAGAGCTCAGGGACAGCACCCAAACCCTGAGTTCAAAATCTATGACTGACAAAACAAAGAATAACATATGTGAAGTTAAATTTCAAATAAAGTTTTTTTTTTTGATCAGTTGTGGGGCTTGAACTCTGGGGCCTGAGCGCTGTCCTTCAGCTCTTCAGCTCAAGGCTAGTGCTCTACCACTTTGAGCACCACTTCTGTTTTTCTGGTGGTTAACTGGAGATGGACTTTCTTGCCTGGGCTGGCTTTGAGCCTCCATCCTCAGATCTCAGCCTCATGAGTAGCTAGAATCCTAGCTAATGGTGGCATGAGCCACCAGTGCCTGGCTTGATTTTTTTTTTTGGGTCCAGTCGTGGGGCCTTAACTCTGGGCCTGGGTGCTGTCCCTCAGCTCTTCAGCTCAAGGCTAGCACTCTACCACTTGAGCCACAGCGCCACTTCTGGCTTTTTTTTTCTTTTTGCTTATGTGGTGCTGAGGAGTCGAACCCAGGGTCTTAGGCATGCAAGGCAAACGCTCTACCACTGAGCCACCTTCCCAGCCCAGGCTTGACTGTTTTGAATTGAAATGTTAAGTTTGTTAACCTTGGAAGGTAGCTCAATCATTGATTATGAATTATGATAATAGAGTACCTTCATTTCTTTAAACCTTGGAGTATACTGATGCTGCAGAAAGCATTGTAAAGACTAATATTTGACAAATATCCATTTATGCCAGGCTTAACATAGTGATTGCCTATATTTATGTCTTATTTAATCATCTCTCAGGATGCCTATATTTATGTCTTATTTAATCATCTCTCAGGATGCATGTGTGTGGTTCTCACATCACAGTACTAACATATCCTTCCCTTTGTATTTCAAAATATCCATACAACTGTTTAGAGCAGGCCTTTTGAAAATTGCAAAACTCTACTTGTTTGTGGGTTATGACATGAATTAAGCTCTGTGTGTGTGTGTGTGTGTGTGTGTGTGTGCGTGCGCGTGTGCGCATGTGCGCACATGCATTTGTGTGTACACATGCACTCTTGTCCTGGGGCTTGAAATCTCCTTGAGCTTTATTGCACTCTACTACTTCAGCAACAGCTCCACTTTGTGCTTTTTTTTTTTTTTTTTTTTTTTTTTTTAGTAGTTAAATGGAGATAATCTCAGGGACCTTTCTGCTTGTGCTGGCTTCAAACCACAGTCCTCAGATCTCATTCTCCTGAGTAGCTAGGATTACAGGGGTGAGCCACCAGTGACTGACCTGAATTATAGCATTTCAAACAAGGAGGTACAATACAGTACATGTAGTAAGGATGAATGTGTTTTATTTATACACACATGTGTATAGGGAGTACTGACCAGTTGATTTACAAAGTGGAATGGTATTTCAAAAATTCTTTGTGCAAACAATATTATGCCATCCATTTATTACAATTACTTTGACATGCATGTATCTTTTTTTTTTTTTTTTTTTTTGGTCGATCCTGGTGCCTGAACTCTGCCTGGGTGCTGTCCCTCAGCTCTTCAGCTCAGGGCTAGTGCCACAGAACCACTTCTGGCTTGTTTCTGCCTATGTGGTGCTGAGGAATCGAACCCTGGGCCTCATGCATGCAAGGAAGCACTCTACCACTGAGCCAACTTCCCAGCCCTGACATGCATGTGTCTTATTTGGGCAATATAATGTAGTGGTTGATCATTTAGCCCTGTAAACAGACAAGCTGGGTTTGAATCTATGGCTCTTGTGCCACATTGCACATATTGTTTAACCTGTCTAAGGTTCAACCTCTTTCTAAATAGGTTGAATTTCACAGAGCTGTATGGAAGATTGAAAGAAATAATTTCTATAAAATGTTCAGTAAGTGCTTAGAAAATGGAGTTGATTTTTATGGCCCATAAAGCCCCACAGAGGTGCTTTTATTACTATTATTACTGCCTGAATACTTTCTAGGAAGGGCTCATGATTTCCATGGAGAGCAATGGAAGGACTCAAGTGTCTGATTCATCTTCCTCCTTCCACTGACTGCTTGCTGGAAAGACCTTGTATGTCTATTACTGCGATTTCTATCAGATTTCTTACCTGATGGCTTACAGATTTTCTTGCTTTTGTTTTGTTCACCAGCTTTCATTATTTTATTGTTTGTTTTGAACAAATTTTTAATTCATTTTACTTGTGATGTACTATGGGAATATTTCCTTTTCAGTTGTAACAAATACTGAAGGAACTAAAAAAAAAAATCTACCAATTTTACTCTTCTGAAAAATACTCTGCATTTAAGCCTTTTTCCTTTTTTTCTTAGTACCTAGAAAAAGTAAGGGGAGTTTTTTCTAAGCCTGGAGAAGACTCTTTCTGAGCTGCTGCTCCTTTGCTGTAAATTATAAATTTGAGCCAATCCCACTGATAGAGCCACATCTGTTACCAGAGTTCCCTCAGCAACCTGATTTCCATCTCCCATGCCTCTTGTCATTTTCTCATTTCTTCCAGTGTTCTCAGGATGTTTTGGATTACCCAGGCTATAGCAATTAAAATCAAATGTGGCTGCTCACCCTCACATTCTCATGTTTAACATAAAATCCCAATGCACAGAAACAATTATAATTCCATATAATTGAC
Organism: Dipodomys merriami; assembly: GCF_024711535.1. Taxonomy (NCBI): domain Eukaryota; kingdom Metazoa; phylum Chordata; class Mammalia; order Rodentia; family Heteromyidae; genus Dipodomys; species Dipodomys merriami. Next base: position 56,806,330 of record NW_027204492.1, read on the forward strand.
CTGTTACTCATTCTGAATCATCTGCTACTCAGTTGTAGTGCAGTCTGTTAGCTAAGAAGTTAGGTTGTGCCTGTTATTTGTAAATAGCCTGAAATGCACAGTAGCCTAAAAAATCACTGTCAGGGCCCTGTCTATAATATATTGTATAGAGAGACTGGAAATATTTTGGAAACATCTTTCTGTGGCCAATAATTTTTCTTTTTTGGTCTGTCACGGAGCTTGAACTCTGGGCCTAGGTGCTGTCCATTAGCTTTTTAGCTCAAGGCTAGTACTTTACCACTTGAGCCACTTCTGGTTTTCTGAGTGGTTTATTGGAAATAAAAGTCTCACAGACTTTCCCTGCCTGGGCTTGCTTTGAACCTTAATCCTCAAATCTCAGCCAGGATTATCGTCCTGAGCCACCGGTGCCAGGCAGTTTTTTCCCCCCTCTGGTTGTGGGGCTTGAACTCTGGGCTTGGGCGCTATCCCTCGGCTCTTCAGCTCAAGGTGAGTGCTCTACCACTTGAGCCACAGCACCACTTCCGGTTTTCTGGTGGTTAATTGGAGATAAGAGTTTCACGGGCTTTCCTGCCTGGGTTGGCTTTGAACTGTGATCCTCAGATCTCAGCCTTCTGAGTAGCTAGGATTACAGGCTTGAGGGATTGGCACCCAGCCAAAATATGTTTTTTTTTTTTTTTAGACATACTGTCATTATGTAGCCCAGCTGGCCTTGAACTTGAGATCTTCCTTCCTCAGCTTTCAGAGTGCTGGGATTATAAGACTTACACTATCGTGCCCAGCTACTGATGGTCTTTTGAATGGTCAATTTACTGTCGTTTTGCTTTTCTAATTATTTCCTTAAGGAATAGTTTAAAAAGAGAATAATTTTTTTGGGTGTTCATGAGGCTTGAACTCAGGGCTTGGGAGCTGTTAGTGGGCTTTTGTGCTCGAGGCTAGCACTTTACCACTTAGAGCCATAGTTCCAATTCTGGTTTTCTGGTGGTTACTTGGAGATAAGTGTCTCAGAGGCTTTCCTGTCTGAACTGGCTTCGAACCTCGATCCTCAGATCTCAGCCTTCTGAGTAGCTAGGATGACAGGCATGAGCCACAGTGCCCAGCTAAAAAGAGAATAATTTATCATATACGTTGATTTATTAAAGCATGTTCTCATATAGAGCTGTTAAAAACCTTGCAAATAAAAGAAATCAAGCCCAGTTTTGTCAGTATAATGCTTGATGTGTGTTTCATCTCATATTGAATTTCACTAGGAGCTTAAGTTGGTAATGGTGTACTACTTGGCTGATTTAGTTTTTATCACATTTAGAAAAGTGCTAACATGTGCTTGTTCTTTTCTGAAGTCTCACACATTATTTTTTTGTTCAGACCAATTCATTAAGTCATTTGGTAAGCACAATAACCCTGTCTGTGGCAAATGCCATCTCCTATCCATTTTACAAATGGTGAGCCTGAGGCACAGTTAGATTTGATCCAGGTCAAACAGTAGAATCGCAGTTGCTCTGACTAAGGATGAGATATGAGATTGGCTTGTTGGACTGATTCTTCAAAGTGGAAAAATACGTCACGTTATCAGGATTAGATTAGTTTGCCTTAGGTTTGTGGTTGGCAGTTCTTTGTGGGGTGGTATTCCTGTTGACATTAAAATTCTGATGCCAATGGTAGCTTCATGTCAGGGCTTTATTGAAAGTATTGTGTTATCTGTATCAACTTGTAGTTGAAAGTTGAAAGTGATCAAAATGATTTGGTTTTATTTATTTCAGAAGAATCATACCCACTAAAGCCTTGGCAGTACTTGGGACCAGAGACTATAGCCACATTTTAAAATACAATGTGGTTCAATAGGATTTCCTCATTGGTTTCAAGAATTAAAATTGCTCGCTGATATAATTTTTGGGAATGTTAAGGTTTTTGTGTCTATTGTAGTGTTCTTTACTTTTGGGTACAGTGTTGTAGCTGAAGTTGGGACTCATTGTTCCTGGGAAGCTTTGTTTTCCTTTCTATGCTGGGGGTAGAACTCACTTTGAAAGTGCTAGATAAGCACTTACTACTGAGCTACCTACCCCACATCCCTGAAGCTTCTATTTTGATTGACTGCTCTTTTTGTTCCTACAGTTTTCAACAACAGTCAGCATTTATGCTACATCATGATTGACAGGATAGCTTTGGGAATATCTTTTTTTTCTCCATGGGCCCTCTCCTAAAACCAAAAAAAAAAAAAAAAAAAAAAAAAAAAAAACAACCAAAAAAACCAAAAACAAAAACAAAAGTAGATCAGGTACCAGTAATTGTAGCTACTCAGAAGCATGGGTGCTGTCCCTGAGCTCTTCAGCTCAAGGCTAGTGCTCTACCACTTAAGCCACAGCATCACTTCTGGTTTTCTGGTGGTTAATTGGTGATAAGAGTCTAATGGACTTTACTGGATTTGAACTGGTATCCTCAGATCTTAGCCTCCTAAGTAGCTAGAATTACAGGCATGAGCCACTGGTACCCGGCCTGTGAGACTTTTAATCTCCAATTAACCACCAAAAAGCTGGAAGTGGATATGTGGCTCAAGTGGTAGACTGGTAGCCATGAGCAAATGAGACTCAGAGGTAGCCAGGCACCTGTGTCTCATGTCTGCAACCTGAGTTTCTCAGGAAGCTGAGATCTGAGGATCATGGTTCATAGCCAGCCCATGCAGGAACCATGAGAATTTTTAAAAAAATATAATTTCATTGTGGTATATATGTACAATGGAATTCTATGCTTCCATCAGAAAGAACACCACCACCCATTCGTTAGGAAATGGCAAGATTTGGAAAAAATCATATTAAGTGAAGTAACCCAGTCCCAAAGAAACATAGGTCCCATGGTTTCCCTTATTTGCAATAATTAGTATTCATATAGGATAAGCATATCAGATTAGCTGAAAAGCTCAAAAGCCATGTGCATATGACATATAAGATGATGCTAAGTGAAATGAACTCCAAGATATGGACACAAGAGGTCTGTCTTTATTGTTACTGTTTTAAATGTACCATGTGATTTTATTTTTGTTGTTGTTTCCTTTCTATGTTTTTTCCCCTATGGCATATCCCCTGTTGTCACTGTACTTGATTTTACCCTGCATCTTGTATATACATATGGCTAATCTGGGGAGGGGAAGGGGAATAACAAGACTCTGAAACAAGGACACAGGATGACCCATTGCAACAAGGATACCCACAGCACAGTATATTATAAATGAACTTTACAACCTTGGGGGTGGTAGTGTAGGGAGGAGTGGGGTGGTGGGGGAGAAAAAATAAAAAAATACAATTTTATTATTAGGTTTTGTTTATGTGATACTAAGGAATTGAACCTCATGCATACTAGGCAAGCACTGTATCACTAAGTCACATTCCCAACCCTGCCTCCCTCCCCCCGCCACCATGAGACATATATTTCTCAAAAAAAAAATGCTGGAGTGGCACTGTGGCTCCAGTGGTAGAGCGCTATCCTTGAGCACAAAGAGGCTCAAGGGACAGAGCCCAGGCCCTGAGTTCAAGCTTCAGGATCAGCGGGAAAAAAAAAAAAAAGAAAAAAAAAAAGCTCCAGGTCAGTACTTAGGCCCTGAGTTCAATCCCTAGGACTGGTAAATGTATGTATATATGTATGAATGGATGTATAGATGGATAGCCATGCATAGTGGCCCAGTAATTCAAGCTAGCTATACATCTGTTGAAGTGGAGATATGGAGGAAAAAGGCTTCAGGCCAGTCTGGACAAAAAGTGAGGACCCTCCCCCATCTTAACCAACAAGCTAGCCATGGATAGAAACAGCTCCTTTATGCTTTCTTGTATGATCCTCTTTTGGACTTTCTCTCCTTCTTATATTCTGAGTATCTGTAGGAGTTCTGTGTTTTATAGTGGGAAACATAAAGCAGAAAGTGGGGAGAATAAAATGGGTCAGCTGTCTTTAGGAGAAGTGGTGACTCCTCCGTGGAGCTGTTAGGAACCACAAAAAATCCCAAGAGCTTCATGTAAAACATTAAGTAGCTCCTGAAAAACAGTATACTAAAAATGAAAAGAAAACCTGGATGGTAATATTTGTACCTTATAACAAAGGACTAACTACATATGAAGAGTTTCTTTAAATTGCTATAAAAAAGATCTTTACAGATAAAGTAGATAGCATATGCAAGCAAATGAGACAAAAGAAAATAGAAATAGCTAAAATATTGGGAAACATTTTTTTCTGTAATCGAGTGTCAAGTAAAAAATATCTTAATTGTTAGGTTTTTTCAAAAGAGGTAGCCAAGTAAGAACAGCACCACACACGTGGTATTCAGGTAAGGGGTAGGTTTATTCAGTAGACCTGCTGGGACCAGGCCATGTTGGCACTCCACGTGGCTGGGAAAGGCCTGGAAAAGACCTGAGAAAGAGAGAGAGCTGGAAAAAGAGGTGGGAAAGAGCTGGGAAAAAGGTGGGAAACAGAGAGAGAGCTGGGAAAGAGAGCAGGGAAAGAGAGAGAGCTGGGAAAAAGAGCTAAGAGAGCTGGGAAAGAGCTGAGAAGGAAAGAGCTGAGGAAAAAGAGAGAGCTGGGAAAGAGCTGGGAAAGAGCTAGAAAAAGAGCGCGTCTGGGCCTGGGCTAGGTCTTATCTAGGGTCTGGGCAGAGGAAGGTGTGGCCACATCAAATTCAGATGTGACCTCAGTGGATGCAGATGTGACCTCTTCCAGGTGTGCCAGTTGCCTAGGTAACGCAGGTACTGGGCAGAGACTTTGCTGCGAGGAGGGTGGAGTCTGCTTGCCATCCAGGAGCAGACCTTACACTAATAACTAAAGAATTTAGAAATAATTACTAATTTTCAATTAGTCCTGTTCACTTGGTATGCTGATAATCATGTATTGGTACACTGGCCAACTGATATGACAGTTCAACTAGGAAGTGGAAATAGGTTTATTGCCTTGCACTCAGCAGGTCTGGATCTGATAATTAATTCTTAGGAAATAATTCAATGAAGATAAAACTACGAGGATAGTGACATCTGTTTTTCCCCCAAATCAATCAATTTACCCTTAAACACCCAATGAATGAAAAGAATACATTGTCAATTAACTTGCAGATTAACTTGTAATATGTGAAAAAGAAAATATACTGGAAATAAAAGATATCCTGATAAGGAAACTATACTCTCAGTTGCATCAACAAGTAAAAACCTGAAGGAAGTGAAAAGCATTAAAAATTCTTATATTTGTCAGAGAATTAAGGTCATAGAGAAAACTTCTCTCAAAATTGGAGACATAGAGAAGCATATACAGAAAATTGTAGCTTATGAGGGGAAAAAACCCTGAACAGATAATGCTGTGGGAACAAGCATTTAGTTAGGTAGGAAAGCCAAAGTATAATTGTCAAATTGCTGGATGCTCAGTATGGATAAGTCTGAGATTAAAATTATTCCAGAGATGCTCTGTTTTGGATAGAGTTTAATGAATTTAAACGGCAGGAGCCCTATTAGCATAGTAGTAAAAATGAAAGAAAATGCATGTCATCTAATTTAAAGCTACTGCTAATAAGATTTGAAAATAATCTAAGTGTTCGTTCATATGGAAGAGCCCATATATCTCAATGGAGACTGGCTGGCTGGTGGAATATGCAGTCTTACATTGACATAGAAATGATCCTTAGCTTTCTGTTTTTTTTTTTTTTTTTGTTGTTGTTGTTGTTGTTGTTGGTTGTGAGGTTTGAACTCAGGGCCTGGGTGATATCCCTGAGCTTTTTTGCTCATGGCTAGCACCCTACCACTTTGAGCAACTTTGCCATTTCTGGTTTTCTGGTGGTTAATTGGAGATAAGAGTCTCATGGACTTTCCTGCCCAGGCTGACTTTGAACCACAGATCTCAGTCTCCTGAGTAATTAGGATTACAGGCTGAGCCACCAGCTCCTGACTCTCTATGAGACTCTATCTTTGATTAACTTCCAGAAAAACAGAAATGAGGCTGTGGCTTTAAGTGGTAGTTCTAGCCTTGAGCAAAAAAGCTCAAGGACAGTGCCCGGGCCCTGAGTTCAAGCCCCATGACCAAAAAAAAAAAAAAAAAGAATAAAATAATCCTCTGTGCAATACTTTCCCTTTCACTTGTCACTTCTGTTTTCTCAATATTTTCTACTTCTTTCTCAATTTATCCTCCAACCATAAATTATTTTGATACAAACCACAGAACATCATCTTACCTTTAAAGATTCCAACATTTCTTTTCCCAAATCAGGTGTTCTTTTGTTTTGATTTTTGAAATGTTCTTGTTCTGTAATCACCAACTTGTGAGCTTTTCTGATTTATGATGTTCCAGAATTTCTACCATTTTCTTAATTTCTTTTTCTTTTCTTGTCTTTTTTTTTGGGGGGGGGGGTTGTGGTGGAGCTTGAACTCAGGGCCAGGGCACTGTCCCTGAGCTATTTTTGCTCAAGGCTAGTGTTCTACCACTTTAAGCTACAGCTCCACTTCCTTTTCTTAATTAATTTTTTTTTTTTTTTTTGTTGGTCGTGGGGCTTGAACTCTGGGCCTGGGTACTGTCCCTCAGCTCTTCAGCTCAAGGCGAGCGCTCTACCACTTGAGCTACAGCGCCACTTCCGGTTTTCTGGTGGTTTATTGGAGATAGGAGTCTCATGGTCTCTCCTGCCCGGGCTGGCTTTGGACCGCGATCCTCAGAGCTCAGCCTCCTGAGTAGCTAGGATTACAGGCGTGAGCCACCAGCGCCCGGCCTTTTCTTAATTAATTTTAAGCTCATGTTACCACAATTAAGTTAAAGCTTTCATCAAATTTGTGACATCTTTTTTTTTTTTAATGTTGGGGACCGAAATCAGAACCTCATGCTTAAAATTGTGCCAGTTCTATGTTTTAAACTCTGGGCATGGGAGCTATTCTGAGCTTTTTTCTCCCCTCAAGAGTAGCAGTCTGTCATCCGAGCCACAGTTTCACTGCTTTTTGATAGTTAATTTGAGACAAGAGTTTCACAGACTTTCTTGCCTAGGCTGGCTTAGAACCATAATCTTTCAGTGTCCCCAGTAGCTGGGATTACAGGTATGAGCCATCAGCCCCTGGCAGTATGTCCCTTATTTCTAAGTGAAATGTGTTATCCCTATGTATTTAATTGGGAAGACCAGGATAGATTTTCTAACTCCTCTACTTAAGATTGTTCTGCTCATGTAACTGTAGCCCCTCGGTACACTATTATTACAATAAAAATGTATATAAAAAAAGATAGTTCTATTGTCTTCATGATGTAATTAAACATGCAACCTGGGATCTGAGGTGTGCTTGTTGTTACCTTCTGCTAGTGTTGTCTGGACTTCTCTTTCTTTCACCTTATTTTCTCTGTATTGGTGAATTTGGAGGAGATTCTTAGCATTCACTCCTCAGGGTAAGGATTTTTTCCAGGAGGCTTTGGATTGTCAGTTTCATAAGGTCTGAGTGCTCCCCTACTTTGTCCTCACCCCTCCATCCCCCACCTAGGACTTCCAGGGATTTGAGTCCCCTCTTCCACTATTCTTAGAGTGGCTTTCCAGTGAGTATATGATAGCAGTTTTGAGGCTTTCTGGCTTTTAGGTTTCTTCATTTCTTCCATGTTGCACACTTTCTGAAACCATGTGGTCCTTAAAGCTACTGGTGGTTTGAGCTGAGCCACTTACATCATGAGGTTGCTGAGGATATTTTATCCCCTAGTTTTGTGTAGATGTTCTTGAGTTGTTTGTATTTGGTACCCTCATTACCCTCTTATTTTTGTGTGCCAGTACTTGGACTTGAACTCAGGACCTTGTGTTCATCTTGCTAGCTAGCTAGCTAGCTTACTTGCTCACTTGTTTAGATGGCACTTTACCACTTGAGCCACAGCTCTAGCTTAACTTTTTGTTTACTAATGGACTATGGAATCTCTTGGACTTTTCTGCCCAGGCCAGTCTTGAACTGTCCTCTCAGTCTCAGCCTCCTGAGTAGCTAGGACTACAGGTGTGAGCCACCAGTGCTCAGCCACTGTTTTATGGAAGGTCAAGATATTCAGCAACTTGGTTGCTGCTAATATATATTATATTAGAAAAATAGAACTGTATTCCCAGAATTCTATTTTTCTAATATATATTTTATGCAGTATTATACACACACACACACACACACACACACACACACACACACACACACACACACACACACACACACACACACACACACACACACACACACACACATATATAAAATCAACTTAAGATATGTGTCCAAAAAAAGAGACCAGGTTGTTGAACTAGCATTGCCATTCACTGTTCAGGACCCGAAACAAACCTTTGGGTTATTTATTAGAAGATCTTTATTTTGTCTAATAAAGATTTCTACACAGAAGCTGGATTTCAGAGGGAGTAAGTGCCTTCCCACAGTCACAGCTTGAAAGCTAGAAGCCAGTTCTATTCTCTGACTATAGGGAAATTGCTCTTGGTAGTAGCCATTCCAAGAGCTTGTATTATATGGCATTTTAAAAAAATAACAAATTTCTCATTAGTATCTGAGTGGATAGTTTGGTTTTCTAAAATTCTAAAAATGTCATGCATATATAAATAACAGTATTCTCATTGGGAAAAAAATCTATTAGATTTCATAGATTTATTCCTTGAATGGGACCCAAGGCTTTGTATATGCTAGGCAAGCTCTTTATCACGAGCTACATCCCAGCCCTTGATTTTTTTTTTTAAAGCAAACACATTTTATTTGCAATTCATAACAAAATGTTTACACACTTAATCACAAAAGACCTCTTAGGACTAAGTAATAAAGATACTTACTACAAGGGAAGTGAAAACAAGTAGAAAATAAAATAACATAAATGAATAACAATGTAATATGAAGATGATTTAGCTTAGTAGTAAAAAGAAGCACTATCTTTTGTACTATTACATCATCAGCCCTTAAGAATACACTGTTATCTATTGTTCTCACAGTTTTCAGAAAAGGTAATTGATTCAAGTACCTTAAGAAATTACTCCAAGCATGAGAAAACTGACTTAAATCTAACTTTGCATATACATTCCAGCCCTTGATTTTTTTTGACAGAATCTCAGTAGACTAGGGTGGACTAGAACTCCTTATCCTTCTGCTGCAGCTTTCTACATGCTGGAATTACAGGTGCATACCACCTTGTTAGCTCCATGCAGTTTTAAGTTATATTAATTAATATGCTCCATATTTTTGACAAGTCAGTGTGAATTAAAATAAATTTTCTTTTCTTTTTTGTGCTTGTCTAGGGCTTAAACTCTAGGCCTCACCATCTCGCTTGGCTCTTTCCCTCATGGCTGGCACTTGAGCCACAGCTTCACTTGCTGTTAATTGGAGATAAGAGTCTTGTGGACTTTTCTGCCTCAGCTCCCTTTGAACCAAGATCCTCAGATTTCAGTCCCTTGATGTTTGTATTGTATGTGTGTGTTTGTGTGTTTGTGTGTTTGTGTGTGCTGGTTCTGGGGCTTCATCTCAGGGCCCGTCCCTTGTCCCTGAGCTTTTTTGCTTAAGGCTAGCACTGAGTAGTTTCTGAGTAGTTTATTGAAGATAATAAGAGTTTCATGGACCTTCTTGCCTGGGCAGGTTTACACTGGGATCTTTAGCTTTCAGTCTCCTGAGTAGCTAGGATTACAGGTGTGAGCCACTAGTGCCTGGCTCAGCCTCTTCAGTAGTTAAGCTTAATTTAGTGTGTGTGTGTGTGTGTGTGTGTGTGTGTGTGTGTGTGTGTGTGTGTGTGTGTGTGTGTGTGTGTGTGTGTGTGTGTGTGTGTGTGTGTGTGTGTGTGTGTGTGTGTGTGTGTGTGTACATGTGCTGGTATTGGGACTTGAATTTATGACATTGACCTCTCAGTTGTCGTTTTTTTTTGCTGAAGGCTGGTGCTCTTTCTACTTGAGCCAGGTCATCACTTCCAATTTTTATTTCTTTTTTATTTGTTTTTGTCAGTCTTGGTGCTTGAACTCTGGGCCTGGGCGCTGTCCCTGAGTACTTTTTGCTCAAAGCTAGTGCTTTACCACTTTGAGCCACAGCTCCGCTTCCATTTTTCTGGTGGGTAATTGGAAATATGAGTTTACGGACTTTCCTGCTATGGCTAGCCTTAAACTGCCATCCTCAGATGTTAGTCTAATGAGTAGCTAGGATAACAGGTACGAGCCACTGTCTCCTGGCTCTGTTTTTATTTTATTTTCCTTTATTTGTGCTGGTCCTGGGGCTTGAACTCAGGTACTGGGTTGTGTCCCTGAGCTTCTTTTGCTTAAGACTAGTGTTCTACCACTTGATCTACAGTTCCACTTCTGGCTTGTCTGGTAGTTTAGTGGACATAAGAGTCTCACAGACTTTCCTTCCTGGGCTGACTTTGGACCACAACCCTCAGATCTTAGCCTTCTGAGTGGCAAGGATCATAAGCCTGTGCTACTGATGCCTGGCTTATTTTTTTGGGGGGGGATTGAAGTTTTAATTTTTTTGTTATAAAGGTGATATACAAAGGGGTTACAGTTACAGAAGTCAGGTAAAGAGAATTTCTTTTTAGACAATGTCATCCTTTTCCTCCATGCTCTCTCCCAGTTTTCCCCTCCTCTCCTCATCCACAGTTATATAGTTCATTTTCAACATAATACCTTGTGAGTACCACTGCCGCATTTGTTCACTCTTTGTCCCTCCATGTATGTGTCCCACTTACCCTCCTAAAGACAGACAATTTTTATTTTTTGAAATATTTATTTCATTTGTAAGTCTTGGAGTTTCCAAGGATTTATTCTCTGGCATTTTTAACCCTTTTTTTCTTTAAAAGTAGCCCCTAAAAGAGACAACATAGAAATTGTATATGTAGCATTTTAAGTAATAAACAAAACTACAACCTACCTTTCAACCTTTCTGTGCAATTCTGTGATGTTCATATATGTGAATGGCTGTAACCAGAGTCAGATATGTGGTATTACCTGTGCATTGCTCTCTATTCAGGTCTGTACCTAATGTTATACTTTGTGATAGTGCACAGTGTCTCTATGTAGCGTTAAGTAGTAAACTAAAAGATGTGGTTCTCTAAAAGCTAGTTGTAGTCACAAGTTCATTCTTCCAGTAGTGCTATTTCTTTTCCTAAAAACAGATGTTATTATTTAAAAACATAGTCACTGTAAATTTTCCAGTTCCATGTAGTAATTTTTGTTCCATTCTGGTCTTCACGAATTATAAATAAGACATGAAATGACTTTCAAGGTGGAAAGCAAGAATCCATTTTGAAATGTTCTATAAAATAGTGATTTATGGTTTCATATGATTTGGGCTGAAAGCACTGGGGCTTTGCCAGGTCATCAAAGTCCTGTCAGGGGAAACATTTATTCTGATATGCTAGGAGTGATGTAAGTACTTTAGTTTATGTTTATCTTATGTAAGTATATGTTAGGCAAAATCAATTTCAGATACAAAGACAAGTTTAAGAATACATCATGGAAAATTAACCTAAATCTTATGGCTGGAAATAATGAAGTTCTGTATTAATGATTTAGATAAAAGTGGGATTTTTGAAAAATGAATAATGCTCATATATGTATAAAACATATTTGGTGAGTCTTGAAATCATTAATTTCTTACTTTCGTGGTTCTGATTTTACCCTACTTTATTTGGTAACGAAACATCTTTATTTTACCTACACAGGTAATTTTTTTGTGTTGGGTACTGAGGCTTGAATTCAGGGCTTAGGCATTGTCCCTAGCTTTTTTGATGATGCTCTATCATTTGAAACATAGCTCCACTTTGGTTGTTTTTGGGTAGTTAACTTAAGAGTCTCACAGATTTTTCTGCCAAGGCTGTTTGAACAGTGATCCTCAGATCTCAGCCTCCTTAGTAGCTAGGATTACCAGTATGAGCCATGTGGCACCAGACAAATTTCATAAAATGGCAGAAACCTGAAATCCAAGATGGCAGTGTATAATCATGTAACATTACATAAGCTTCTAACTTTATCTAGCCTCTAACTTTATCATAGGCCTGGGAGAAAAATGAGGGAAGGGGTAACAAGTTCTACAAGAAGTGCACGTATTACCTTACTTATATAATTGTAACCCCTCTGCACATCACCTTGACCATAAAGATAAATAAATAATAAAAAGAAGGGCTTGATAAAGCAAATCTTATCTTCCCATCACAACTGTTATGAAAAGCTATTTTCAGCCCTTATTTACCTGTGTTCACTAAAATGTCAAAATTATTAGCCTTACTATCAGAATTATCACATGATTCTTGTGCTGCAATAGCAGAGTAAGTTCTTTTGGACAGCCAATTATATTTGACATGAAATGTTTACATATCAGATGCTTGGTGAGCTTCTACAGTATTTATATAGAAAAAAGCTCTAGAATTATTTAAAGTTTTAGGTTTTTGAAGAGAACTTAAGTAAGTGGAATACTAGTGATAGCCTTCAAATAATTAATCTTCAAATATTTCTCCTTCAAATAGTTAATCTTATTGATGAAGTTGGAGGAAGAGAGAAGAAAATTAGCATTTATCAATGGTAGGAGGCACTATATAAGGTTTTCTTGTCATTTTGGTCATATTCCTCCTTAGATCTCTATGAGAGTATTATTAGCCCTATTTTTTTTGGGAGGGGGTCTGGTTGTGGGGCCTGAACTCTGGGCCTGGGCGCTGTCCCTCAGCTCTTCAGCTCAAGGCCAGCGCTCTACCACTTGAGCCACAGCGCCACTTCTGGCTTTTTTCTTTTTGCTTATGTGGTGCTGAGGAATTGAACCCAGGGCCTCAGGCATGCAAGGCAAGCGCTCTACCACTGAGCCACCTTCCCAGCCCTATTAGCCCTATTTTACCGTTAGAAATATTTTACTTGTGTGCTGGGAATGTGGCTTAGTGATAGTGTGTTTGCCTAGCATGCATGAAGCCTTGGGTTTGATTCCTCAGTACCACAGAAACAGAAAAAGCTGGAAGTGGCACTGTGGCTCAAGTGCTAGCCTTGAGCAAAAGAAGCTCTGGGACAGGGCCCAGGCCCTGAATTCAAGCCCCAGGACTGGCAAAAATTTACGTGTGCATTTATTCTCAATATTTTACAAAAAATATTTCCAGTTAATGCTTATGATTTGACTCTGATCTCAGTAATCTCTTTCAAAGTCATCTGATTTGTCCTCATAGGAGAGACTGTATAACTGATTATAAGCCCATATATGTTCCATGTAAATGCCTCATACACATGTTATGTGAATTTGAGTAATGATTCAGAAATGGTTCACTTTTTTGTGTTTATGTATTTATTTCCAGCCTTTATGCTCTGACTTGACTTTTTTTTTTGTTCAAAGTTGGTGATCTACCACTTGAGCCACACCTTCAGCCCTAGTTTAGGTGTAAATATTTGTTCTTCTGTGACTGGCTTTATGTTTTAGCAGCAGTGTTCACAGTAGTCAAGATGTGAGAACAACTTCAATGTCCACAAATGGAAGAATGGATAAATAAAATGTGGTATAATCATATAATACATTAGTACTTGATAATTAAATATAATGAAATGCTGATTCCCCACCACAACACAGCTGACTTGAAGATATAATGAGGCAGTCTGAACACTCTTGTTTTCTTTTTAAAGCATCACCTATTGGTTTTTCCTTTCTATGTTCCTTTCTATGCCAAGCATGCTGTCTTGGTCTTCCCTTTTTCCTTTTTCTTTCTTAAAATGTTTTTTATTGTAAAATTACTGTACAGAAGGGTTACAGTTACATGAGTAAGGTAATGAGTACATTTCCTGTTGAGCATTGTTAACTCCTCCTTTGTTTTTCTCCTACCATCCCTTCCCTTCCCACCTCCTCAAATCCTCCCTACCCCCGCCCCCCGAAGTTGTAAAGTTCATTTTTAACATAGTGTCTTGTATATCTCATTATTACAATGGGTCAACCTGTATCCCTATTTAAGCATTTTGTTATTTCTCTTCCCCTCCTCAGATTAGAAAAATGCATGTACAAGATGCAGGGCACCAGAATCACATACAGTGACAAAAGGGGTTGTTATACCATGGGGGAAGAACATACAAAAATAACAAAAAATATCACATAGTACATTATAAATACATTAAAAAACAATAGCAAGAAAGAAAAAAAACACTTGTTTACCTATCTTGGGGTTCATTTCACGTAACACAATCTTATATGGTCATATGTATGTAGCTTTTGACCTTTCTGCTTGTTCTGGACATATATTAGTTATTGCAAATAAGGGAAACCATGGGACCTACCCAGTTAGAATGGCTATTAACAAGAAATCTAATAACAACAGATGCTGGAGGGGATGTGGCCAAAAGTGAACCCTACTGCATTGTTGGGAGTTTAAACTTGTTCGACCACTTTGGAAAGCAGTATGGAGGTTCCTCAAAAGAGTCCACATAGAGCTCTCCTATGTCCCAGCAATACCACTTTTGGGCATTTATCCAAACAATCACAAAGAAGTCTATACTAAAGCTACCAGCACAACTATGTTTATTTCAGCATTATTTACCATAGCTAAGATATGGAACCAACCCAGATGCCCCTCAGTAGATGAATGAATCAAGAAAATGTGGTATATATACACAATGGAATTCTATGCCTCCATCAGAAAAAATGACATCGCCCCATTTGCAGGAAATGGAAAGATCTTTTTTCTTTTTCTACACTCCTCAGGTGAGAACTTAAAAGACCTAATCAGTAACTTAGCCTTTTCATCTTTTCATCCTTCCTTAAATTCTTGGCCATTCGACTGGGCCATTAGATTTGGAGTCACCTGCATCTTTCTTTTCTTTCTCCCCCTCCCACCATCTACCAGAGTGTTCTCTGTCTCTCTGCCCCCACCCTCTTCCCTGTTTGTTCTTTCCCTTTCTTTAACAAATAACTGTACAGAATCTACTCTGCTTCCTGTGTTTAAGAGCTCTGCTTATTGAATGATGGAAGAAATACAAAGTCTTGACCCAACAAGTCATTGCTAACTATATTCTGAGTTTGTTAATCACTTTAAGCATGATAATAGGCTTGTAATATTGGACTAGTCTATCTCACAAACTTGACATTATCTGGATAGAATTATTAAAACAAAACACAAATGCTAGTCATTTTGTTTTTGTGTAATTTTGACCCAGATTGTATTCAACAATGAAAACTGTTCTTGGCTTTGCCTTGTCAGCATAGCAAACTAGACTTCTGATAGTTTGATTGTAGGCATGGGAATAACCACATGCGGATTTTGCCTACCTAAAAGATCAGCTTTTTGGCACCAAATAGAGGAGAGTAACAGTATTATTGTTAACCATCGGTGGTGGCATCTATTTAAAAGAGGGGAATGTTTGGAGTAGTGTTAGTTGAAGGGTAGTGCTCCTAGAATAGCTTTCTGAAGAATAATGAGAGTTGATAGGGTTTCTAAGACAAGTACCCTTGCTCTCACAGCTCAGCAGTCCTATATGATTGATACATTCCTATTTAGGATGAAAAAACCAATATTCAAAAAACTCTTGTGACTTGTCTAAGCTTGCATAGCTAGTTACTAAACAAAAAATAAAAAGATCTAAGTCTACCTCTGATTCAGAACATTTCACTGTGTTGCTTTTACTGCTTGTAAATCCTCATTCTTAAACTTAGGTCCAAGTTGGAGATAGTGAATTACTATGGTAATTTGAATTGGAGAGACTGAATTATTTCTATTGGCCATATGTCTGAATGCATGGCGTCACATGGATAATATTACCTAGGAAGATGATGAGAAATAAATAATATATGAAAAATAAGATGTGAAGCATAAAACCTTATGGTGCTTAGTGTTGTTGTTAATACTATTATTCTTATACTTAAGAAGAGCACTAATCCTAAATAAAGTAGTTGTGCTTTTTTTTGGGGGGGGGGTCCAGTTGTGGGGCCTGGGTGCTGTCCTTCAGCTCTTCAGCTCAAGGCTAGTGCTCTACAACTTGAGCCACAGCGCCACTTCCGGCTTTTTTCTTTTTGCTTATGTGGTGCTGAGGAATTGAACCCAGGGCCTCAGGCATGCAAGGCAAGCGCTCTACCACTGAGCCACCTTCCCAGCCCCAGTAGTTGTGCTTTCTAAGTCCTATTTTTTTTTCTGTAACAGGGTTGCACTTAGGGCCATATTTGTTTGGCTTGCTTGCTTAGTTGAGCCAACCCTTCAGTTCAGTATTTTGCTTGTTAATTGGAGATGGAGTCTTGCAGTCTTCTGACCATTATGGATTTGAACTGTGATCCTCTGGATCCTCTGGATCTCAATCTGTTGAGCCTGAGCCCCTGGTGTCGGGAGAAGAATTTCTTTGTTCTTTTAACTAAGTTGCTTATTGGCTTAAGTATCATAATGAATACATTTCATTAACAAGGACATTTACTTAAGTATAGCCAAAACTTCAAGTAGTCTTAAAAGACATTAGAATAATGGCAGTTCTCATTTTTCTACAATTATATTCACAGCAAAAATTGAAACTTTATTATGGTTTATTTCCAATAATTCATATTGAATGTTTATATTTAAACATTTGGTCAGAACTTTCTTTTTGCTACATATTATATACCCACAATGTGTTCGCCACTGGGAAACTAGTTCCTGTGAGAAGGTAGCTGGAACTTGTGTTTAATGTGGTTTTGGCTTAAAGATTGATTATGTCAATTGTTTCCATGTGCATATTACTTTTTATACAAGGAAGAAAGCCTTTCCCTGTCCTAAAATCCCCAATACTTAGTGACCTTTAGACTCATGCAAACACGGAGCTGTTTCTTTTCTACTAGGTACTAAGAATGCAAGATCTGAGTGTTTTGTGGTTATGGTAGCTCTACAGTATTGCGGAAAATTTTCCAACATGCTTTATTTTGTATGACTGATATAAGGGATTTAATAGTCTCCATTGAAATGAGAGATGTTATGCTAAGTTACGGAAGTGTCCTGAATTTACAACATAGGCATTAAATGATGTAGCAGAAAAGCTCAAGTTTTAAAATAATGATAAAAGCCGAATCTTTGGTAATTTTAAGGTTATGGTCTTACTGGTAAGAGTAATATATATTTTTCTTTTATGATCATCAGCATTATGATATGACTACATTTGATTCCAAGGCAGTAATATTTTCTTTTAAAAACCACTTTACTGGCCAAAATATCAAAATAATATATCTGGTAAATACCCATCTTTAAAACTAGCTAACATATATTTTTAAACTAATATATATATATTTATATATATATATATTTATATTTATATATATATATACCATTCTCCCCTCACAGACAATGAGACAATGTGGCTTTGCAGTTCAGGTTTCAAAACTCTAGAAGTAAGCAACAAGTTCACCTTGAACTTCAGATTCTTTTTATTTCTAGAATGGCTCAAAGCAGTAGAGAGGATCACCAAGATTTATTTATTTATTTATTTTTTAATATTATTTTATTTTATTTGAGAACATACTGTACAGAGGGGCTACAATTACATGGGCAGGATAATGCATACATTTCTTACCAAGCATTGCAGCCTCCTCCTTTGTTTACCCTTCACCTCCCTTCCCAGCCTCCCCCCTCCCCCCACCCAATTATACCCCCCTCCCACCCCCCCACACCGACATTGTAAAGTTGGTTTTGACATGACATTTTGTACTTCTCATTGTTGCAACAGGTCCACCTGAATCCTTAAATGACTTGTTTGTCCCCATCTCCTCCACATGTTATACTGACATCAAATATAGTGAAAGCGGGGGTTACACTGTGGGGGAGGGACATAAAAAGCAACAAAGAAATAATCTTATAAATGCATTAGAAACATATGCATGAAAGAAACGAAAACATTAAAATACATATTTAAGTGTTCATTTTCCTAACATCACATTATCTGACCTTTTCTGCTTGACTCATACCTATACTAGATATTGCAAATAAGGGAAACCATGGGACCTATGCTTCTTTGGGCCTGGCTTACTTCACTTAATATAATTTTTTCCAAGCCTTTCCATTTCCTAACAAATGGGGAAATGTCATTCTTTCTGATGGAGGCATAGAATTCCATTGTGTATATATACCACATTTTCTTGACCCATTCATCTACTGAGGGGCATCTGGGTTGGTTCCATATCTTAGCTATGGTAAATAATGCTGCAATAAACATAGTTGTGCTGGTAGCTTTAGTGTGGTCTTGTTTGTAAACATTTGGGTAAATGCCCAAAAGTGGGATTGCTGGGTCATAGGGGAGTTCTATGTGAAGTCTTTTGAGGAACCTCCATACTGCTTTCCAAAGTGGTTGAACAAGTTTACATTCCCACCAACAATGAAGTAAGGTTCCTTTCTGTCCACATCCCCTCCAGCATCTGTTGTTGTTAGAGTTCTTGATTTTTGCCGTTCTAACTGGAGTGAGGTGATATCTCAATGTTGTTTTGATTTGCATTTCTTTTATGGCTAGGGATGTTGAACATTTCTTCATGTGTCTATTGGCCATCCTTCTTTCTTCTTCAGAGAAGCTTCTCTTTAAGTCTTTCGCCCACTTATTTATTGGGCAGTTGTTTCTTTGAGGATTTGTTATTGGGGATCACCAAGATTTATAAACAATTTATTTTCATTTCTTCAGTTTTGCTAATTTGTACATAAAAACATTTAAGTGCTTTTAAAAATACCTCTCAGAATCAGATTTTCAGTATTAATGCTCTATGTATTTCTAATTTTGAATAAAAAGATAATCTCTTGTTAAACTAATCTATACAGTGGTAGCCTGAATTAAACATTTTATGTAAAATACATATGAATGTACATTCTCACTGACATAGATGTGTGTCTTTGTAGGTTTGCCTGAATCCATCATTGCAGCTGCATGTTCAAGGAGTGGTCAGAGGGTTCTGCATGTTGATTCGTAAGTTTTATCAATAGTAGCATGTAATATTTCATAACTATATCTATTCAAGATTAAAGTTGAACCAGATGAACATATGTCTGTATATATTTGTGCATATATACATATATCAAATTCTTTTTTTTGGGGGGTCCAGTCGTGGGGCCTGAACTCTGGGCCTGGGCACTGTCCCTCAGCTCTTCAGCTCAAGGTTAGCGCACTACCACTTGAGCCACAGTGCCACTCCGGCTTTTTTCTTTTTGCTTATGTGGTGCTGAGGAATTGAACCCAGGGTCTCAGGCATGCAAGGCAAGTGCTCTACCACTGAGCCACCTTCCCAGCCCTCAAATTCTTAAAGTAGAAGAAGGTTTGGGATTGGTTAATATTCACCAATAATATGTGATATTTGTAGCATATACACTTTACTATTAAATTACTTCATTATTTCCAATATTAAGAATAAACCAAGTGCATTTTTTGGGGGGGCGGGGGTCAATTGTCAGGCTTGAACTCAAGATTTGGATTTGGGCACTGTCCCTGAGCTCTCTTTCTCAAGGTTAGTGCTCTACCACTTTGAGGCATAGCTCCACTTAAGGTTTTTTTGTGGCTCATTGGAAATATGGTGTGAGCTACTGGCACCTGGCTGCATCTTTTTATTTATTTTTTTATTTTTTACTGAGTGATTTTATTTTTAAATACAAATAATCTGGATGCTTGTGGCTCAAGCTTAAAATCTTGGCTACTGAGGAGGCTGAGATTTGAAAATCACAGTTTCAAGATCACTCGGGCAGAAAAGTTCATGAGACTCTTATCTCCAGTTAACAAACAAAGCTGGAATAGGAGGTGTGAGTCAAGTGGTAGAACATTATCCTTGAGTGAACAAGTCGTCAGAGCACAAGGCCCTGACTTCAAGCCCTATTACTAGCAAACACACAAAAAAGATCAAGTAACTGTATGAGGTATGAAACCTCATGTTTACCCTTTTGCTTATATATATATGTATATATATATATATAAATATGTATATATATGTATGTATATATAATGGGTATGTACAACTTTAAAATTCTATTGTATTTAGATTTATTCTTAACAAATTCAGCCATTGGATTTGAATTTGTGGTTTTCTAAATGTTCACCAAAATTTAAACTTAGAAAATAAAATTTTCTGTCTTCAACTGTTGTCCTCCAGGTCTTAGCCTCCGAATAGCTGGGCTTATTACAAGCATGAGGCAGCAGGACACAGCCAGAATTTTGTTTTGATTCTTCTTGTGAGTGAGAATAATCAGGACTTTCTTTCTGTGCCTACCTTATTTCATGTAACATACTGATTTCCAATTCTATACATGGTATTGTAAATGACAGGATTTCAGTTTTTTAATAGTGAAACAGTGTTTTATTCTATGTACCACAGATTTTTAAAAAAATCCATTTATGAGGGGCTGAGAAGGTGGCTCAGAGGTAGAGTGCTTGCTTTGCATGCATGAGGCCCTGGATTCGATTTCTCAGAACCACATAAACAGAAAAAGCTGGAAGTGACACTGTGGCTCAAGTGGTAGAGTGATATAGTCTTGAGCTGAAGAGCTCAGGGACAGCGCCTAGGCCCAGAGTTCAGGCTCCACAACTGACCAAAAAAAAAAAAAATCATTTATCAGTTGATGGATACTTCAGTTTTCTTTCATTGGCTATTGGGAATAATGAAATAATGAACATGGGAGTACAGATGTCTCTTTGACCCATGAGTTTAATTTCCTTTGGATATATACCTACTCAGTAGTGGGATTGCTGAATCATGGTATTTATATTTTTATCTTTTTGAGAAACTTTCATGCCGCTTTCCATAATGATTGAAGTAAGTTAAATTCCTATTAGTAGTGTGCAAGCATTCCCTTTCTCAACCTGGCACTGGTGGCTCATGCCTGTAATTCTAGTTACTCAGGAGGCTAAGATCTGAGAATTGAGGTTCAAAGCCAGCCCAGGCAGGAAAGTCCATGAGACGTTTATCTTCAGTAAACCACCAGAAAACTGGAAGTGACTGTGGCTCAAGTGGTAGAGCACTAGCTTTGAGCTGAAGAGCTGAGGGGACAGCACCTAGGCCCAGAGTTCAAGCCCCATGACCAACCAAAAAAAATGAATTCCCTTTCTCCATATTCTTGTTACCCTAGGCTTTAATATTTTTGATAATAGTTCTTAGTGGAGTGATATGATATCCTTTTCATTTTCATTTTTCTTGATAATTAATAATGTTTAATATTTCTGTGTACTTGTCCATTCATGGCCTCTTTCTGTTTTGTTTTGTTTTGAGATCGTCTCACTATATAGTTCAGATTGTCTTTGAACTTGCAGTCCTCCTGTGTCAAATGTCCAGAGCTGGGATTCTAGGCATGGGCTTCCATTCCTAGAATGTAGTTTTTTGAGAAATTTCTTTTTAAAGAAACAACTGCCCAATAAATAAGTGGGCTAAAGACTTACAGAGAAACTTCTCTGAAGAGGAAAGAAGGATGGCCAATAGACACATGAAGAAATGCTCAACCTCCCTAGCCATAAAAGAAATGCAAATCAAAACAACACTGAGATACCACCTCACCCCAGTTAGAATGGCTATAATAAAGAACTCTAATTAAACAACAGATGCTGGAGGGGATGTGGACAGAATGGAACCCTACTGCATTGTTGGTGGGAGTGTAAACTTGTTTGACAACTTTGGAAAGCAGTATGGCGGTTCCTCAAAAGACTCCACATAGAACTCCCCTATGACCCAGCAATCCCACTTTTGGGCATTTACCCAAATGATCACAAACAAAACCATACTAAAGCTACCAGCACAGCTATGTTTATTGCAGCATTATTTACCATAGCTAAGATATGGAGTTCTCTCTTTTTTAATTGGGTTGTTTTTACTGTTGAGGTTTGCGAATTTGTTATACTTTCTGATATAAACCATTTGTGAGATGTATGACATGCAAATATTTTCTCTCATTCTGTAGTTTTTCTCTTTTAAAATATAAATTATTTTCTGTTAAGTAGTTGTACAATGTAGTTCAAATCTAACATGTCCATTTATGTGTACAATGTGTCTTGAGCAGTGTCTCCCTTTCCATCCTTCTCTCTCCCCTCAAGTTACCTAGTTCCATTTTCATATATGCACATTGAATATTATGACTGCATTTACCTACTTTCTCTCTCCATTCATCTGCCCCCTTCCCCTAAGTCTTTTCCCTACAGACAAAGCATGTTTCAGCTTCTTGTTTCATTTGGTTAAACTGTCAAGTTAATTGTTCAGAATATTTCCACCATGGGAATCCACTATTTCCTATACCACATTTTAGTCATGTCATTTATCTCTGAACTCTGATTATATTCTTTGCTATGTAGAAGCTTTTTTAGTTTGATGTAATCCTATCTTTTTATGTTTGCTTTTGCTTCCTTCCTTTTGGGGTCTTGTCTAGAGAATCATTGCTTGTCCTAACATCTTGAAAGGTTTCTCCTAAAGTTTTCTTCCTGGAGTATCATAATTTCAGTCTTTAGTCCATTTTGAGATTTTTTAAAAAAAATAACTGGTAAGACTTTGGATGTCTCATTCTCCTGGATCCTAAGCCAAGGTTTAAGGGCTCAAATAAGCACTATTATTTGAAAGTAGTGATTGTCTTCTCCAGCTCCAGTCATCCTACTGTCTGCCATATTCATCTAAATTCCATAGGTACCTTACTTAAACTTAGCAAGATTAACATCTAATTAATCTTCCTCATCCTCACTGCAAACTCCTCCCTAAGAACAACAGCATCCTGTTATTATTTGTTAGTTTGAGTTTTAGCCAGTACTGGGGCTTGAACTGGGGGCCTTGTCTTCTTACTTGGATTTTTTTCGCTCAAGATTAGCATTCTAGCATGTTCAGCTTTTTGCTGGTTAATCAGAGATGAGTCTTACAGACTTTTTTTTCCAGGCTGGCTTTGAAAGCTGGTTTTCAGATCCCAGCTTCTTGAGTAGCTAGGATGACAGATGAGAGCTATTGTCCAGCTAGTGCTCCATTCTTATTCTTTTGGAATAACAACATATCTACTTTCACACTTAAAAAATTCTGTTGGTTTGTTTCTTTTCTTTATCCTTTTAATTTATGTAACCACCAGATTCTAATACCTGATGATGATAGGTGATGATGCTACTTTATGATGATGATGATGATGATTAGTGGTGGTGGTGGTAGTCATAGTGATAAGGATGATGACTAATATTATTGAGGTATTTTAGGTACTATGCTATTTACTTTGAAAACATAATTTTGCTGATCTGCCCTAAGCTTGATATCCCCTTTTGTCTATCTCTCTGTTACTTAATCAAATTCAGATCCTTATCAGGTGATTCTTATAGATCTACTAGCCCTTCAGTCCACTCACCACATTGTAGCCAATTTCCACATGAAATCTTTTCATATCTCTTGCTAGAATTTGAATACAGGGCATGTGATTGCTAGGCAAGCATTCTACCAATTTCCCCAGTGGTTATTTTTTTGTTATTGGCTTATTTCACTTAGGTCAGGGCCTTCATGTTTAATTAATATTGTTACATATTGTAGATTTTTTTTCCTTTTTTCACCTGGATAATTCAGTTTTTGAGCTACGAAATTCACTTGTATGTAGACTGGATAGAATAAAAAAAAAAAACCAAAAACAAAAAAACAAGCAATCCTCCCTTCCAGCTTTTCCTACTGATTTATAGATTTAGCAACATCCAAGAACAAAATAGTATGTTGGGAATGAACACAATAAAGATTTTTTTTACTATCAGTGAAATATTCAATTACTTATCACCTTGCTGGATTGTTTGGGCTACTCAGCATTGTTTTCATTTCACATTCATCTCTGTTTTTTTTTTAATTTTATTTTTTATATGTAAGTGTTGTACAAAGGAGTTGCCATTCAACAATTAGTATAGGAATATACTGTATCTTGATCAATGTCTTCATTTATATCTATATCTATCTACAGATATCTATATATCTATATATCTATATCTATATATGTTGTCGGTCATGGGGCCTGAACTCTGGGCCTGGGTGCTGCCCCTCAGCTCTTCAGCTCAAGGCTAACACCCTACCACTTGAGCCACAGTGCCACGTCTGGGTTTTTCTGCTTGTGTGTGGCTGAGGAATCGAACCCAGGACCTCATGCATGCAAGGCAAGCACTCTACCCTTGAGCCAACTTCCCAGCCCCAATGTCTTCCTTCTTCTTCTTCTTCTTTTTTTAGCATTTTTACAAACTTTATTTTATTGTAAAGATGGTGTATAGAGGTGTTACAGTTACATGAGTAAGGAAATGAGTACATTTTAGCTCATTTGGCAAAATTTACTTTTGAGAATAAATAGCTACAGACATAAATCTTAATTACCATTTGTTAGGAAACTATACTTAAAAGTAGTTTTTTTAGCATTCAGATGAATAAAACTCAGTCTAACAAGTTTTCTCATTAGGGTGGGGATGGAATATATTACCAGATTTTCTTTTCTATTGTGACTTATACACAGCATGTTTTTCAGAAGCCTCTACGTTGAAATGATGCCTTTATGTACCGTCAAAATGATTTCTCTTCAAGATAATTTCAAGAAAATAATGACTTGGAACTTCTCCTCTGTAGATAAAATAGCACATGATCGTGTAAAAGATGAGTAGAAATGAACTTAAAGACTGCAAATAACAAGGCCACAATAGTACAGGCTACACAATCTTGATCTGTATCATATATTTATTTTATTTTTTAACTTTTAAAAATTATTATCTTTAAGTAGTTGTATAAAGAAGTTCCCATTCTGCAAAACAGTATATGAATACAAGGTGTCTGACAACATTGTCACTCATCGCTCCTAACCCATCCCTTCTTTCACTTTTCTTTTTTTTAAATTGAGATTAAGTGATTACATAAATTTCACATATTTCACAGTATTGTAGAATAGTGATACTTAAAGTCACAAACACATTTTAACCTTCACAAGGCAAATTGTCATCATCATGGTTTATAAAGTTAGTGAATTCTATGAGCTTTGACAATGCAATTATTTTTTCCACATCAGGGTATATTTATGTTTCTCTCCTTTTGCTTAGTGTAAGCTGTTCCAATGTCTTCCTTATTAACTAAATGACATCCCACTCTTGTGTATGTAACTCTTATTACTGTCACTTGCCTATTGGGTACCTTATACTTTTTGGCTACAATGACTAATGGTGCTGTGATTATGGCTGTGCAAACATCTCATCAAGATCCTCATTTCAATCCTTTTGATAAATACACAAATATGCAATTCCTAGATCCCACAGTAGTTTCATTTTTTTTTGATGGACTGATAATGCTGTTTTGTATAGTGGCTACATCATTTCCATCAATTTTCCTATGCCTTAACTCCTTTTGGAGTCATGTTTTTGTGGGCTTTTAAGCAAAAATTCCTATGTTCATGTACTGGCTTCTTTTCTCACTGGCTTTGCAATGTCTTGCAATTTATTTAATCATGCTGTAACTCAAGGTATTTTATAGAAAAGGCAAAATACCATCATGTATTACATGAGATTGTTGATAGAATTAAATCAAATAACTAATAAGTCTGTAATGGGTCTCGTAGAAGACTCTGAGTAAGTACAGTATCTTCTACTCTTCACAGTGCTGCTAGTGGTACAGGTAAATAAGAGTGGTGGGAAGCCAGACTGAGATGACTATGTCCATGAGATTTGTAGCATGTGTCACAGAGGTACATTTTAGCTGAGTATTGAGATATGTGTAGGGGTTCAGTGAGAAATGAGGGCATTCCAGAAAGAGGGAGCATATTAAAAGAACATACTAGGTGACTAGTAAGACTTTTAGGATGACTAGAAGTCCTATTAGGATAACTGCATGGGAATTATGAGCATTCAGATTAGAAGAATTATACTAGATTTGTATTGTGAAGACCTTGTTTCCTTTAGTAGGGAGTATTGACTTTATTCTTTCATTCATTATTTGCTCAGTTGTGGGGCTTGAACTCTGGTCCTGGATGCTGTCCCTGAGCTCTTTTGCTCAAGGTTAGTGCTCTACCACTCTAAACCACAGCTCCACTTCCTTTTCTCTGGTGATTTATTGGAGATTAGAGCCTCAGGAGGGACTTTGAACTGCTGGCTTTGAACTGCTATACTCCTATCTTCTGAGTAGCTAGAATTCAGGCATGAGCTACCAACACCCTGATTGAATTATTATTCTTAATAGGTATCTCTCATGTCTTTATCTTTTTCCTTAAACCTATATTCAATCCTTCTGCATATCCTGTCACTTCTACTTTCAAGACAGTCCAAATATAACTAGTTCTTCTCATCTCTGTTCTCCTTTCCAGTTGATTTCATTATCATTTACGATTTGACTCCTCCAATAACCTCCTCATGTCTTCTGTTTCTACACCTTCCTACTCTAATAATAGCTCTTCCACATTTCTATCTTATTGCATATGACTGTCTCCCTTGCTCACTATTCTCTACTACAGATATCATATATCCTCTTTTAATTCTAAATGGTATTTGTGCCTTCTCTCTGTTTAGTCTTTGATCATTCTTGTCAGCAATTTGTCTATTTTATTGCTAGTCTTTTCAAAGACCTCTTTTTTACTTTGTTGACTCTAGTGGTGATATTGTTTTCTAATAGCTAATTTTATTTGTATTACTTTCTTTCTTATACTTTCTTGGGCCTAGAATAATTTGTTCTTTTCCTAACGTCTTGAATTAAATTCTTTTTTTTTTTCATGTGTCATTTTTCTTTTTTTGGAGTTTTTTTTTTTTTTTTTTGGTAAAGATACTGTACAGAGGGATTACAGTTACCTGAGTAAGGTAATGAGTACATTTCCTATGGAGCATTGTTACCCTCTTCTTTGTTTTCCCCTTACTATCCCTTCCTTCCCCACCTCTCCAACTCCTCCCCACCACATTGGAAAGTTTATTTTCAATCCTCCCCCATCCCTACCAAAGTTGTAAAGTTCATTTTCAATATAACGACTTGTACATCTCATTGTTGCAATGGGTCCACCTGTATCCCTATTTAAACGATTTGTTTTTTCCCCTTCCCCTCCACAAATTATACCAACAGCAAATACAGTGAAAGCAGTGGTTATGCCGTGGGGGAGGGACATACAAAACAACAAAGAAATAATCTTATAAATGTGCTAGAAACAATTGCATGAAAGAAAAATCATTTGAATACATATCTTAGGGTTCATTTCCCTAACATCAATTTATATGACCTTTTCTGCTAGACTCAGACATATACTAGTTATTGCAAATAAGGGAAACCATGGGACCTATGTTTTTTGGGCCTGGCTTACTTCACTTAATATAATTTTTTTCCAAGTCTTTCCATTCCCTAACAAATGGGGCAATGTCATTCTTTCTGATGGAGGCATAGAATTCCATTGTGTATATATACCACATTTTCTTGATTCATTCATCTACTGAGGGGCATCTGGGTTGGTTCCATATCCTAGCTATGGTAAATAATGCTGCAATAAACATAGTCATGCTGGTAGCTTTAGTGTGTTCTTGTTTGTGAACATTTGGGTAAATGCCCAAAAGTGTCTTTTGAGGAACCTCCATACTGCTTTCCAAAGTGGTTGAACAAGTTTACACTCCCACCAACAATGCAGTAAGGTTCCCTTCTGTCCACATCGCCTACAGCATCTCTTGAATTAGAGTTCTTGATTATAGCCATTCTAACTGGGGTGATGTGGTATCTCAATGTTGTTTTGATTTGCATTTCTTTTATGGCTAGGGAGGTTGAGCATTTCTTCATGTGTCTATTGGCCATCCTTCTTTCTTCTTCAGAGAAGTTTCTCTTTAAGTCTTTAGCCCACTTATTTATTGGGCAGTTGTTTCTTTGAAGATTTGTTGTTGGGGGATTTAATTTTTTGAGTTCCAAGTATATTTTAGATATTAGACCCTTTGTCGGTTGTATGGCTAGTGAAGATCTTCTCCCAATCCATGGGCTTTCTATTGATCCTGCTAGCTATGCCCTTTGCCATGCAGAAACTCTGCAATTTCATGCAATCCCATTTGTCCAACCTTTCTTTGATTTGTTGTGTTTCCGGGTCGCTATTAAGAAAATTTCGGCCTGTGCCAAGGAGACCTAGGGTTTCTCCTATTCCATCCTGTAATGTTTTCAGAGTGTCTGCTTTGACTCCGAGGTCTTTGATCCATTTGGCGTTGATTCTGGTGCAGGGTGATATATAAGGAACTAACTTTAGTTTTCTACAAGTGATTAATCAATTTTTCCAGCATCATTTACTGAAGAGGCTGTCTTTCTTCCATTCTAATTTTTTAGCTGCCTTATATAAGATTAGATGGCTATAGGTCTGTAGGTTCATTTCTGGGTTTTCAATTCTATTCCATTGGTCCAGAGGACTGTTCTTGTGCCAGTACCAAGCTGTTTTGATTACTATGGCTTTGTAGTAAAGTTTGAAATTTGGTATTGATATTCTTCCAGCACTGTTCTTTTTGTTGAGGATTTTTTTTTATGTTTTTTTTTATGTTTTATCTTTTTTTTTTTTAAAATTTTATTTTATTTTATTTGAGAACATACTGTACAGAGGGGTTACAATTACATGGGCAGGATAATGCATACATTTCTTACCAAGCATTGCAGCCTCCTCCTTTGTTTACCCTTCACCTCCCTTCCCAGCCTCCCCCCTCCCCCCCACCCAATCATACCCCCCTCCCACCCCCCCACACCGACATTGTAAAGTTGGTTTTGACATGACATTTTGTACTTCTCATTGTTGCAACAGGTCCACCTGAATCCTTAAACGACTTGTTTGTCCCCATCTCCTCCACATGTTATACTGACATCAAATATAGTGAAAGCGGGGGTTACACTGTGGGGGAGGGACATACAAAGCAACAAAGAAATAATCTTATAAATGCGTTAGAAACACATGCATGAAAGAAACGAAAACATTAAAATACATATTTAAGTGTTCATTTTCCTAACATCACATTATCTGACCTTTTCCGCTTGACTCATACATATACTAGATATTGCAAATAAGGGTTTTTGCTATTGAGGTCTTTTATTGTTCCATATGAATTTTGGATTGCATCTTCTATTTCCTTGAAGAATGAGGTTGGTATATTGATAGGTATCCCATTGAATTTGTAGATAGCCTTGGGAAGTATTGCCATTTTCACGATGTTGATCTTTCCAAATCAGGAGCATGGGAGTTATTGCCACTTTCTGAATTCTGTTTTGATTTCCTTTTTCAAGTTTTTAACGTTTTCATCATAGAGGTCCTTCACTTCTTTGGTTAATTAGAAGGTATTTAATTTTTTTGTGGGGCTATTACAAATGGAGTTGCTTTCCTAATTTCATCCACACTTTTCTCATTGTTGGCATACAGAAAAGCCATTGATGCTGGAGGGGATGTGGACAGAAGGGAACCTTACTGCATTGTTGGTGGGAGTGTAAACTTGTTCAACCACTTTGGAAAGCAGTATGGAGGTTCCTCAAAAGACTCCACATAGAGCTCCCCTATGACCCATCAATCCCACTTTTGGGCATTTACCCAAATGTTTACAAACAAGAACACACTAAAGCTACCAGCATGACTATGTTTATTGCAGCATTATTTACCATAGCTAGGATATGGAACCAACCCAGATGCCCCTCAGTAGATGAATGGATCAAGAAAATGTGGTATATATACACAATGGAATTCTATGCCTCCATCAGAAAGAATGACATTGCCCCATTTGTTAGGGAATGGAAAGACTTGGAAAAATCATATTAAGTGAAGTAAGCCAGGCCCAAAGAAACATAGGTGCCATGGTTTCCCTTATTTGCAATATCTAGTATATATATGAGTCAACCAGAAAAGGTCAGATAAGGTGATGTTAGGAAAATGAACCCTAAGATAAAATAAAATACCTAGGAATTATCTTAACCAAAGAAGTGAAGGACCTCTATGATGAAAACTTAAAAAACTTGAAAAAGGAAATCAAAACAGAACTTAGAAAATTGGAAAAACTCCCAAGTTCCTAGATTGGAAAGATTAACATAGTGAAAATGGCAATACTTCCTAAGGCTGTCTACAAATTCAATGAGATACCTATCAAAATTCCAACCTCATTCTTCAAGGAAATAGAAGAGGCAATCCAAAAATTCATATGGAACAATAAAAGACCCGAATAGCAAAAACGCTCCTTAATGGAAAGAACACTCCTGGAGGAATATCAATACCAAATTTTAAATTCTACTATACAGCCATAGTAATCAAAACAGCTTGGTACTGGCACAAGAACAGACCTCAGGACCAATGGAATAGAATTGAAAACCCAGAAATGAACCTACAGACCTATAGCCATCTAATCTTTGATAAGGGAGCTAAAAAAATAGAATGTAAGAAAGACACCCTGTGTGGGATTCTTTAAGTACAAGATTATGCCATCTGCAAAGGGAGAGTTTTACTTCTTATTTCCCTATTTGGATCCCCTTTATGTTTGCATATTGTCTTATTGCTGTAGCTAAGCATTCTAATACTAGATTGAAGAGAAATGGAGAGAGTGGACATCCTTGTCTCATTCCTGAGTCAAGTGGAAATGGCTTTAGTTTTTCACCATTAAGTACAATGCTGGCTGTAGGTTTGTCATGTATAGCCTTTATTGTATTGAGGAATGTTCCATGGAGTCCTAATTTTTCCAGAACCTTCTTCATAAAGGGGTGTTGGATCTTGTCAAATGCTTTTTCTGCATCTATTGAGAAAACCATGTGTTTCTTATCCTTGCTCCTGTTGATGTGATGAATTATATTAATTGATTTGTGTATATTGAACCAGCTTTGCATCCCTAAAATGAATCCTGTTTGATCATGGTGTATGATTTTTTGGATGAATTGTTGAAGTCGATTGGCCAAAATTTTGTTGAGAAGTTTTGCATCAATATTCATCAAAGAAATGGGTCTATAGTTCTCTTTCTTTGATCAGTCCCTGCCTGGTTTTGGGATCCAGTTTATGATGGATTCATAGAACGAGTTTGGTAGTGAACTTTCTCTTTCAATTTCATTGAAGAGTTAGAGGAGTATTGGTGTGAGCTCTGCTTTGAAGGCCTTGTAGAATTCTGCTGTAAAACCATCTGGTCATGGGCTTTTCTTGGATGGGAGGTCTTATTGCTGTTTCTATTTCAATGCCTGATATAGGCCTGTTAAGATGGTTTAACTCATCTTGGTTTAGTTTTGGCATGTCAATATTTGCTAGGAAAAGGTCCATTTCTGCCAAGTTCTCAAACTTATTAGCATAAAGTTTTGAGAAGTATTCCCTTATAATGTTCTGAATCTTGGTTGTTTCTGTGGTAATGTTTCCATTCTAATCTCTGAGTTTATTAATTTGGGTGTGTTCTCTTCTTTTTCTGATAAGATTTGCTAAGGGTCTGTCAATTTTGTTAATTTTTTTGAAGAAGCAATTCTTTGTTTTATTGATTCTTTCTATACTTTTTTTTAGATTCTAGTTCATTTAACTCTGATTTAATTTTAATTATTTCTTTCCATCTACTGGATTGGGGTTTATCTTACTGTTCTTTTTCAAGGAGGCTCAGATATCTGATTAAATTGTTGGTTTCAGCTCTCTCCAATTTGTTGATGTAGGAACTCAGAGCTATAAACTTGCCCCTGAGTATTGCCTTTGCTGTGTGCCAGAGGAGCTGGTAATTTGTGTGTTCATTTTTGTTAAATATCATGAACATTTGAATTTCCTTTCTAGTGTCTTCCATGACCCACTCGTGATTCAGCAGTGTCTTGTTCAGCGTCCATGTGTTACAGGACTTTCTTTGGTGGCTTTTGGTGTTGAGTTCTAATTTTATTCCCTTGTGGTCGGAGAGAATGCAAGTTACAACTTCACTGTTTTTGAATTTGGACAAGTTTGCTTTGTGGCCTAAAATGTGGTCTATTTTGGAAAATGTTCCATGTGCTGCTGAGAAAAACATGTATTCTGATGTTGCTGGGTGAAATAATGGGTAGATGTCTATTAAATCTAGTTGATGTATGCAGTTGTTTAGATTTGCAGTTCCTCTGTTGAGTTTTTGCCGAGTTGATCTATCTAGTGGGGAAAGTGGTGTGTTAAAGTCCCCAACAATTAATGCCTTTGGATTTATGTGGGGTTTGAGGGAAAGTTGTGTTTCTTGGATAAATTTGGGTGCTCCATTGTTTGGCGAATAGATATTTAGAATTGTAATATCCTCCTGAAGGAGAGATCCCTTAATTAGTATTTCGTGACCTTCTTTATCTCTTCTCACGAATTTTAATTTGAAGTCTGTTTTATCTGATGTTAGGATTGCAAATCCCGCCTGTTTATGGGGGCCATTTGCTTGGTAGATTTTGTTCCAGCCTTTTACATTGCAAATGTGTTTGTTTTTATGGGCAAGATGTGAGTCCTGAAGGCAGCAGATAGAAGAATCTTGCTTTTCAATCCAACTAGCCAGTGTATGTTGCTTAATTGGAGAGTTAAGTGTGTTAATGTTGAGAGATAGGACTGAGAGGTATTTGGGAGTTCCTGCCTTTTTATCCACCTTCTTGGGCTGGTGGCAACTGGGTTCTTCCTATGGTTCTTGGATGCTCTGTTTGGGTGCGGTTTCTTGGCCTTTATTGTGGTCTTGTTGGTTTTCTATGTGTAAGACATCTTTAAGAATCTTTTGTAGGGCTGGTTTGGTGGAGATGTATTGTTTCAGTATTTCTTTGCTCTGGAAGGTTTTTATTTGACCAGTTATGAAGGAGAGTTTAGCTAGGTAGTATATTCTTGGTTGATAGTTGTTTGTCTTTAGAACATGGCTTAGATCATACCAGGCTCTTCTTGCTTTGATTGTCTCTGCTGAGAAATCTGAGGTGTTTCTAATTGGTTTCCCTTTATAGGTGATTGATCTTTTCTCCTTGACAGCTTTAAGGATCTTTTCCTTGGTCTGAATTGATCCTGTGCAGATTATAATGTGACCGTGGGATGTCCAGTTCTGGTCTGGTCTATTTGGATTTCTAAAAGCTTCTTGTATCTGAATATGCCTATCTTTTTTAAAAAATTTTTTATTGTAAAGGAACTATACAGAGGGTTACAGTTACATGAATAAGGTAATAAGTACACTTCCTATTGAACATTGTTACCCCCTCCATTGTTTTCCCCCTACTATCCCTTCCCTCCCTACCTTCCCCGAGGTTCTTTTTTTTTTAATTGTGATTAAGTGATTACATAATTTCCCAAATTTCACAGTATTGTGGAATAATGATGTTCATTTAAATCACAATTCATTCTAACTTTGCTAGAGCAAATTGTCTATCATAGTCTATAACATATACACCATACATGTGATCAGCAGCATGGGGATATTTAGTAGTGGTTCCACCAGATGAGTGGGAGTTCTTTGTTTCTTAAGTCCTGTTAATTTTGTCATATCACTTAACATTTTGGATTTAGCATCTACTTATCAGGGAGAACATGTAGTGTTTGTGTCTTTACTCTTGGCTTACCTCGCTCAACATGATTCTTTCTAGCTCTATCCATTTCCCTGCAAATGCCATTATTTTGTCATTTTTAATGGCTGCATTATATTCCATTGTGTATAGATACCACAATTTTTGGATCCATTCATCTGTGGTGGGGCATCTGGGTTGTTTCCATATCCTAGCTATTGTGAACAGTGCTGCAATAAAAATGGAGGTGCACGTGTCCTTGTATATTGGTTCCTGTTGTTCTGGGTAGATGAGAATAGGCCTCTCTTTTTGCAAGTTTGGGAAGTTGTCTGCTAGTATCCTGTTAAATAAATTTCCTAGACCATTAACTTCTGTCTCTAGGTGCTCCTCAACACCCATTATCCTCAGATTAGGCCTTCTGATGGTATCTTCCAAGTGTTGAATAGATCTATCATATTTCTTGGATTTGTCTTGGATGGTTGTGTGTTCTTTCTCTATAATATCTAGGCTGTCTTCAATCCCCGAAATTCGATCTTCTACATGGTCTTACCTACTATCAAGACTTTCTACTTTGTTTTTTATTTCTTTTCCTTCTTCTTTGTTGCAACTTTGTTTTAGATCTTGTATGCAAATTTAAAAACGTAATATTCAGAGAAGAATGGGGATAGGATAAAGGAAGGGGAGGGATAGAAAGGAGACGTGAAAAACTTAAAAATAAAAATTCTTAAAATATTATATATGCATAAAGACGTAGTACTTCTATTAAGGAATTTAAGTCTAAGAGATTTTGAATTGAGTAATAAATTCCTGGATTAAGTGTGTACACAATGTGGGATAAGATCTAATAATGGACTGCAGGTATATCTGATGAAGAGCAGAACAGCAATTGAGTCACGAAAAGAAGAAGGAAAGAGGAGAAAAGGTGAAAAGAATGAGAAAGGAAAAAAAGGATCAAAAGGTCAGTAGAGCTAAACAAAAAAAGAAAAAGAAAAAAAGAAAAAAAAGCACACACACATATACCCCTAAAATAAAAATTATAAGAGGTAGAAAAAAAAGCTAATAGAAACAATTTTTTTAAAAGTTAAAAATAAATAATTAAGAAAGCTTTAGAACATTTTTAAAATAATATGTACAAAAAAAGTTCTTTAATTTTTCTTTTTGTGGGGGGGAAATGGGAAGATCCTGTATCTCCCTTGTGCCCCTAACCAGTCTTTTGTTGGAGTCTCTGTTCTGCTTGTGGTGTTTGATTTTCCTGTGGCTTGATTGCTTTCTGAAGTCAGTTTGTTTGAGCAAGCAGAAAAATGCTCTGCTTGACCCAGGATTGTGTGATCCTCCTCCCAGGGTAGTTCAATGGGAGGAAGATTGTTTATTACAAATAAAATTGTTGTGTGAGTATTCACATGCATAGATTGGTGTGTGAAAATATAAGTTATTAGTCTGGGATACATTCCCTGAACTGCAGTTGCCAAGTCATATAATAATTACAGATTTAGTTTTATTTTTTTAGGAAACTGACATTATTTCTATTTGTTCCATTTTATATTATCACTAGCAATGTTTGAGTGATCCATGTTTGTAATAGAATTTTTCATTGTCACTTCTTTTTGTTCAAAATAGTCCTGATTGGTTTATATGCTACCTCTTTCATAAATATATTTGGATATTTTCTAATTGGATTGCTTATTTTGCTTTTGAGTTTGAGAATTCTTTATATATTTTGATAAAATATATTTGACTTTTATATTTTTTTGGTAATTGGTTTCTAATTTAACTACATGGTTATCATACCATTCACTCTATATTTTTGAGCATTGCTTTGTAGTTTAGAACCATATACTTCCATGTGGTTTAAAGGTGTATTTTATCTAATTCTTTGATATGAAGTTCTATGTAGTCAGCAGATCAAAATTGTTAATATTCACAGGGCACCAGTGACTCACACCAGTGACTCTCTGGAGGCTGAGATATGAGGATCATGGTTCAAAGCCATCCAGGGCAGGAAAGTCCATGAGACTCTTAACTCCACTTAACTACCAGAAAACTGGAATTGGCACTCTCTGGCTTAAGTGGTAGAGTGCTAGCCTTGAGCTGAAGAGCTGAGGGACAGGACGCAGGCCCAGAGTTCAAGCCCCACGACTGACAAAAACTTGTTAATATTCAAAACTAATATTTTCTGATAGAGCATTAATAATAGTTTATTTAAATCTTTTTCCTTGTTTGTGAAATTATTATTTTTCCTTACAATCCTGTTAATTTTGGCTTTGAATAGTCTGAGTGTATATTAATAGGGGTATATTTATTTATTTATTTATTTATTTACTTTTTTTTTGTTCTTGTTGTTGGTCATAGGAGCTGAACTCTGGGCCTGGGCACTGTCCCTCAGCTCTTCAGCTCAAGGCTAGTGCCCTACCACTTTATCCATAGCGCCACTTCCAGCTCTTTTCTGCTTATGTGGTGCTGAGGAATCAAACACAGGCCCTCATGTATGCATGGCAAGCACTCTACCACTGAGCCAACTTTCCAGCTTCAGTATATTTATTATGTTACTTTTTCCCTAACAATAAATTATGATTTAAAGATTATTTTATGACATTAACACATGATATGAGTTTCCTTGTAGGTGTACCTCTTGAGTAGTATATGACTGAATAAATGTGTGTGTTTGTGTGTGTGTATGTGTGTGTATGTGTATTATTGGGGATCAAACCCCAATTTGATAAACAGGTGGACCCAGACCTGAATTCTACTGCTTTCAATTTGGTGATCTGTTTTCTTGTGACTCACTAATGCATTTCCATGATCAATGTTATTTTGTACTTCATGTTTTGCTTGTTTTTGCTTTGCTTTTTCTTCCCTCTACTTCTATCCTTTAATGAATATTTATATTCATTATATTCATATTCTTTTTTATATTTTATTTTATTTTATTTGAGAACATACTGTACAGAGGGGTTACAATTACATGGGCAGGATAATGCATACATTTCTTACCAAGCATTGCAGCCTCCTCCTTTGTTTACCCTTCACCTCCCTTCCCAGCCTCCCCCCTCCCCCCCACCCAATCATACCCACCCCCACACCGACATTGTAAAGCTGGTTTTGACATGACATTTTGTACTTCTCATTGTTGCAACAGGTCCACCTGAATCCTTAAACGACTTGTTTGTCCCCATCTCCTCCACATGTTATACTGACATCAAATATAGTGAAAGCGGGGGTTACACTGTGGGGGAGGGACATACAAAGCAACAAAGAGATAATCTTATAAATGCGTTAGAAACACATGCATGAAAGAAACGAAAACATTAAAATACATATTTAAGTGTTCATTTTCCTAACATCACATTATCTGACCTTTTCCGCTTGACTCATACCTATACTAGATATTGCAAATAAGGGAAACTATGGGACCTATGTTTCTTTGGGCCTGACTTACTTCACTTAATATAATTTTTTCCAAGCCTTTCCATTTCCTAACAAATGGGGAAATGTCATTCTTTCTGATGGAGGCATAGAATTCCATTGTGTATATATACCACATTTTCTTGATCCATGCATTATTTACCATAGCTAAGATATATTCATATTCTTAATGAATATTTATATATTTCTTTTTCCTATACTGCTTTTGGAGTTACACATGAAATTTGTGTTTCTCTAGACTGGAAAAAAATAATATTGCACAATTATGTTCCAACTAAATTTTCAAGCTAAACAAAATGTTTACCTTTTTTTAGCAATACAAAAAACATCCCTTCAATAGCGCCCAGCCCAGAGTTCAAGCCCCAGGACCAAAAAAAAAAAAAATCCCTTCATATTTATTATCTAGCATTTTCTTGACACTGATTTTTATATCTATGTGGTTATTGCTGCTGTTATCATTTTGGCTTTTATAATTCAATGTTTATCTAGAGCTACCTTTGTGTACCAGATCCTTTGCTTGCTCTTTTTTTCTAGGGCCAACATCTTATTCCTTGTAGTTCTTTCAGCCTGAGTCTTTTAGTCATCAGCTCTTTTAAATGTCATTATTTCACCCTCAGTCTCAAACTGTAGTTCAATGGGTTCTGTTATTATACTTTAATAATAATTTTCTCTTAGTAATTTTACTTTTGCTTCTTTTGTGGCTTTTAAAAAGTTGTTTTTGATAAATTCTCTTTTCTCTGTAATTCTTACATGTTTCTGTTTATATTTGTGCTGATGTAGTTTCTGTTTAGCTGTGGACTTCATTTCCATTTATCCTTTTCAGTAATTCTTTGGAGTGTGTGTGTGTGTGTGTGTGTGTGTGTGTGTGTGTGTGTGTGTGTGTGTGTGTGTGTGTGAAATAAATACTCATACTTTTTATTGGCAAGAACATTTACAAGTATTTGTGAGGAAAATAGATTCACATGTCAGGAATGTGTGTGACATGGGGAGTAGAACAGGCTTTCTTGATTTCCATTTGGTATTTATTGATTTGATGTGGAAAATCTCAATTGCTGGCTGCCTGATTACTGGTGGGTCTCATCTGTACTCCTAGAAACTAGAGAGGACCATAGCTCAAAGGCAGCCTGGGCTGGTAAGCCTGTTGTGATTCTTATCTTCAATTAACCATCAAAAAGCCTGAAGTAGAGTTGTAGCCCAAGTAGCAGAGTGCTGGTCTTGAGCAAAAATCCCAAACAACGTTTTAAAGCCCCAGGACACATCCCACCCACCACACCAAACCCAGTTGCTTCTGTGTTTAGTACACTCTACCTAGTTTGCAGGGTGAGGTAGGGAAGGGAATAGCTAAGCTCTGAGAGCCAGTGACCCAAGTCTGTAGCTGATGGTGGCCACTCAGTTTAAGGTAGAAGCAGCATTGGCTTTGTTGGTCTGGCTTCCTTGTGGCTTTGCAAACCAGACCACAAGTGATGATGCTCCTATAGGCTTGAGAGGAGAGGTGGTTTGCTAGTGCTCTGGGGATTGGAACACTAACAATGAAAAAGAGTGGATTTCTTAGAAAAGGAGCTTGGTGATGAGGCTTGGAGAAATCCGACTTCCTCATCCGTGACACCCATGTTAGTTGTGGTTAGCCACAAACTGCTGGAGAAAGTGGATGCTATAAGCTTGCTGGTGAGCTGGTAGAAACTTCAATGTCAAGCTGGGATGGCATGCAACCAGCCTATCTGCATAGGAGATGGCAGGTCAAAGGGTCATCTCATGACTCCCATATTGGTGTAAAGGCTTATTCTGCTTTCCTTTCCAATTCTTTTCTTTTCTTTCTTTTTTTTTGTCAGTTGTGGGGCTTGAACTCTGGGCCTGGGCACTGTCCCTGAGCTCTTCAGCTCAAGGCAAGTGCTCTACCACTTGAGCCACAGCACCACTTCCGGTTTTCTGGTGGTTAATTGGAGATAAGAGTCTCATGGACTTTCCTGTCCTGGGGGCTTTGAACCGTGATCCTCAAATCTCAGCCTCCTGTGTAGCTAGGATTAGAGGCATGAGCCACCAGCACAATACTCACAACTAAAATCTTTTCATTCCTATTTTAGCATTCTTTAGAATATACTATCTAAGCTTACTATAGATGATGATTCACATTATTCCAAATAATTCTAATTTTTGACACAATAGAAGCTCATTGCTTTTATTCTTTGTTTTAAGTTCTATAGCAGTAGTTTGGCATTTGGGGGATGGGGAACGGAACACAAAGCTACAGGAGAAATACAGGAACAGGCAGATGCCTGTTCTATACATTTTATTACACAGTTTGTGAATATCCTTCTTGGAACTTCCCCTAATGTGCTAAAATCTTATATGTTAGTTACAGTTTGGATCTGGAGTGTGCTCTGGCATCTCAAGTGTTAAAGGTTTGTTTGCCAGCTTGTGATGTTATTGCTTGGGGTAGAAACATTAAGAAGTGGGGTCTAGTGGAAGGAAGTTATAGTATTGTTTGTATACCCATAAAGGACATATTGCCACTCTGGCCCATTTTCTCTTTTTTTCTCTTGCTTCCTGGCTATCATAGAGTGAGCAGCTTTCTTCTACCACACATTCCCCACTATACACTTCTGCCTCATCATTGGCCCAAATACAACAGAGCCAAGTGAATGTGGACTAAAACCTTTGAGACAGTGAGCTAAAAAAAAAACAAACTTGCTTTCTTTTAAGATAGCTGAGGGATTTTGTCACAGCTAGGGAGCACTGATCAGCAGTGCCCGTAATATAAATATTAAAATTTGAAATTAATATTGGAGGATTACATATTAAACTCATACCTTTAATATTTTGTCCTTTTTTCCAAAATTATTTTAATCTCCCAGGATCTAGTCTAGGATCCCACATTAAATAGTTAGTAGACTCACATCACCTCCCCTGAGGTACAATGTGATGTCTGCTGAATGGTGAATTTTTGCTTTCCTTATAGCCTCTTCAGAAGTTCATTGCAATTTATCTGTAAATGAGCTATTTTCCCCCTCCCTCATTTATTCATTCAATTAGTTACATTAGTATAAACTCATAAATAATTATATAGTGTCTGGGGTTGTTATCTGGTACTACTATTGATTATTTGGTTGCTCATACTGTTGTTTTGGCCATTATGAAATTTTTCACTTGGATCCAGTGTGCTTTTGAAATGTTCCATCCTTGTTTAAGTACATCCTTATTTTCTGACCCCAGAGAATTTCCCAGCCTTATCCTGTATTTTCCCTAGGGTAGTCCTAGAATCAACTGCTTATATAGGAACCCTGCCTCTATGCATTTAGTAACTAAGATCTGAGTACTGCATGTACTTGTTTCTACTGGATTATTGTTGTTTTTCTGTCCTATCAGTAGATAGGATTGATATGTGTGTGTGAATCTGTGTGTGTATATGTGTGTATATACATAGCAGTCTCTCAGTAAACACTGATAAATAAAAAGTTTTAGAATATTTGTCAAACCAATGTGATCTTCATAGGAATATAGGAATGTCCAGTTTTATACACACACACATATATTGATATATGCACACCTGCATTTCTTTTTATTTCTCTAGTCTTGGGGCTTCAACTCTAGCCTGGGCACTGTCCTTGAGCTTCTTTTACTCAAGACTAGTACTCTACCACTTGAGCCACAGTGCCACTTCTGGCTTTTTCTGAGTAGTTTATTGGAGATAAGAGTCTCATGGACTTTCCTGCTTGGGCTGACTTTGAACTGTAATCCTCAGCTTTCTGAGGAGCTAGGATTACAGACATGAACTACCGGTGCCAAGCTTCTTTATTTCTTTATCTATGAGTAGATATAGGAGTTTTGTATACAACCATAAATCCATGGTGATATTTCCACTTGAATATACCTAAAATATTGTTTTTAAATGAACATATGGTCAAGGACCATGTAACATTTGGTAGTTTTTACAAGATGGTTATCCAACAACATTTTCCATTTTGGACTTTTGTGAACTATCTCCTGGCATCCCCAGGTTATTGAGACATAAATGGATCTTTGAAGATGTCAACAAGTCAACTTTATTTTCTCTGAGATGGTTGGTACAAAGTAGCTATATCTTGCCAGATGTGTATTATGGACAGATAGATTTGATAAAGTAAATTGACCTTGTAGGTCAACACTATATTTAGAACAATAATAATGTGTATCTTACTATCTTTTTGGCATGTTATTTTTACCAGGCAGAAAGCTATCTATCTGATAGATACTTTATAAATGCCTTTTAGTAAGAGTGTAAATTTATATCTTATTTTTAGTTTATTGACAAAACAGGATAAGAACATCGCTATGAGACATGTTTGGTTTCTTTTTCAGCT
Organism: Dipodomys merriami; assembly: GCF_024711535.1. NCBI lineage: Eukaryota > Metazoa > Chordata > Mammalia > Rodentia > Heteromyidae > Dipodomys > Dipodomys merriami. The sequence goes on from NW_027204492.1 coordinate 56,847,335, forward strand.
TTCAGATTTTTAGTGTTTTGTTTGTTTTTACATACTTCTAGTCATGGAGAGTAAACAGTACTCATAGTTCCTTTTCTTTAATGTTTTAAAATATTCTGAACTCTGTAATTTGAGATAGTTAAGACTATATTCTAGAAATAGTGGTTGGCAAACTATAGTCTATGGGCCAGATGTCAGGTTTTGTGAATAAAGTTTTATTAGAATACACACATATATATTTATTTCTACATTGTATCTGCATTTGTCAAACAAGGCCAGCATTGGATACTTGTAACACATATGCTGTAGCCTTGAAAACCTAAAGTTACTATCCAATGCTGTATAGCCCTCTGCCTTAGAGCTTATTTTAGTTTATTTTTGTGTTGGTCCTAGAGTTTGACTTTTTAGGGCCTAGGTGCTGTCCTTGAGGTTTTTTTTTTTTTGCTCAAAGTTAGCACTCTACGACTTGATCCACAGCTCCACTTCTAACTTTTTTCTTGCTTAGTTAAATAGTCTCATGGATTTTCTTGCCTGGCTGGCTTTGAACTGTGTTTCTCAGATCTCAGCCTCTTGAGTAGTTAGAATTATAGGTGTGAGCCACCAGTGCCTATCTTAGAGCTTATTTTTATTCCATTTTAAAATACAAATCTTCAGGTGGGTGCCAGTAGCTTACTTTTGTAATCCTAGGTCTAAGGAGGCCAAAATCTGAGAATCATTGTTTGAAGCCAGCTGGAGCACAAATGTCTGTGAGACACTTGTGTCCAATTAACTACCAAAAAGGTGGAGCTGTGGTTCAAGTGATAGAGCATCAGCCTTGAGCAAAAAAACTCAGGTAAAGTGCTCAGGCCTTGAGTTCAAACCCCAGGACTGGCACAAAAATCTATACATCTTTAAACATATGATAATTTCCTTGTGAATTATTTACACTTAGCTTACGTTAGTTACACAGACAGGTATTTCTTTGTTATATCTCCACACATGTTTAGAATATATTCTAATTAATCTCACCCTCTTTTGCACTTTTCAAGGGAATATAGCAAAGAATCAGAGAAAAACATTATTTATATTTAAAAATTTACAAAACTCGTTTTACAAAATACATATGCATTAAATCCATGAAAACCATATTAAAAGAGCTCAGTATTCTGTCTATATATTCATATGTATACGTACATATTGATACACTACATCCTGATGACATTTTTCTATACCATAGTACACTAATTATAATGAAAGAATAGGGGAATATAATTTAAAAAATCTAGACATGGGGGTTTGAAGAAAAGGGACTAAAATATTTTATGATTGAAATAAATATGAAGAGGCCATGTTGAATTGGGAAATGAACCTACCTTTTTTCTGCTCTTTGAGAGACAGTAGTGAAATTCCTTCTTTCTCAGTTCTGTGTGTTTGTATATGTGTGTGTGTGTGTGTGTGTATGCATGTGCACTCACATGTGTGTGTTCAATTGCATCAATATTTTGGCTTGAACTCAGTGCTTTAAACTTTTTTTTGGCTCTAGTTCAGCTTTTCCTTTTTTGGTGATTGATTAAAAAATAGAACTTTGTGGACTTTCCTGGCTAGGATGGCTTAGAACTGCAGTTCTCAGATCTCAGCCTTCTGAGCAGTTAGAATTACGGTGTGAGCCACCAGCACTCAGCTCTATTTCAGTTCTTCACCATCTAAAGCTTAGATTTTGTTTTCACAGTTCAAGTAGGTTGAACTAGGTTACATCCTCCAAGGAGTTTTGCATATAGATAGTTCTCATATAAAACTTTTTAATATATATTTTTTTATTGTGAAGATACTTTACAGAGGGGTTACAGTTACATGAGCAAGGTAATGAGTCCATTTCGTATTGAGCATTGTTACCCCCTTCTTTGTTTTTCCCCTACCATCCCTTTCTTCCCCACCTCCCCAACTCTTCCCTCCCCAGATATAAAACTTTGTCAGTTGGGAATGTGACTTAGTGGTAGAGTGGTTGCCTAGCATGCATGGAGCCTTGGGTTCAATTCCTCAGTTCCACATAAATGGAAAAGGCTGGAAGTGGTGCTCAAGTGTAGAGTGCTAGTCTTGAGCAAAGAAGCTCAGGGACAGTGCCCAGGCCCCACGTTCAAGCTCCAGGACTGGCAAAAAAACAATAAATAAAAACTTTTGTCATTTATCCACATGCCGTTGTATGGTAAGGTAAAACCCATCCCTAACTTGATGGCTACAAGTCTACACCCAATTGTAGGAGGAGGGAAGAAAGGAAGGTTTTGGTAGCCAGGTAGTAGTTTGTGTTCGTTTTCCATTGTTGTGACAAAATGCCTGACATAATCAACAGAGGAAAAAAATTATATTGGCTTGTGGTTTCAAGTTCAAGGTCTGCTGAATACATTGCTTTGGGTCTTCAGTGGCACAATTACATACACCCACTTCCTTCAACTATGCCCCAGCCTTAGTTGTCACCACCTGCCAGTAATACCAACAAATTATGAATCCAGTGAACTCTTCTATTAATTAGGTCAAAATCCTCATGATCCAATGATTGGATCATATAGCTGGGGACCAACGCTTTAACATAGGATACCTTTGGGAAACACTATATATATTCAAATCATCACATAGTCTTTAGAATCTAGGTACATGTAGCTGGTTTTATTTATATTTTGTCAAATCATGTATTTTTAAAAAGCACTTTAACATGTCAACATGCCAAAATAGGATTTTTCAACCAAGTATAATGTATTTCATTTTTATTGTAAATAAATACTAATTAATTCATCTTGCTGACAATTGTTGTGTAGTAAACCATTCCCAAGCTCCTGTTGTAAACAAAAGGTGCATCCATATACCCGTGGATGGTACCTACAAATGTCTATTGTTTTTGAAATAAGTATTATAGCATATTTTTCTATGCTTGTATATTTGTAAAAATAGACTTTTGGTATTTTTGTTTTGCTTTAAACAGCTATCATGGCTAGTTGCACTTATTGGAGGTTGAATAATAAACTCTAGTACCCCAATAAAATGAATGTTAGGGTATGGAATAGGGTATGAAAGTACAGTATGGGAATTCCATGTTTTTTGTTTTTTGTTTTTTTGCAGGAAGGTTTATTTAGGTAGCCAAAAGAATAGTAACCTGGATTGATGGAATATAATTTCATCTTAGTGGATTTTTGTAGTATGTTTTCTTAGTTTGATTCATCTTTCATATTGAAACATTGAATAATAGGTGAGAATAAATATGAAAATAACAATAAGCAAAAATGTATATTGACCTTTTATATGTATATATTACATTCATCTCTTTGTATAGGTCTACTTAGTACTTTTAATCTGTCCTTATTTGCATTTATTTTCCATTCACTTCTTGATGGCTGATGGTTCCAAAGTGGCTCATTGTGGTATGCCAAGTACAGCTTCTTCTGATTTATAAACATTCTCTTGGTGTCACTATCAACAGCAGTTAATATTATTCAAAATAGTCATTTCATTGTTGAAATGCCATACATTTCAATAGAAAGGTTTTTAAACTAAGTTAATTTCTGCCAAATTGAAACTAAAGGAGCTCTATTTTTAAGTGTCAGCTATCTCAAAAAAATTTTAAACGTTTCTTTCCAGAGAGCTACATTTATTGCAGGTATTATTGAGCTGCTGACATGTGAAGCTTCAAGAATAGATGTGATTTAGAGGAGTAATTTGCAATTAAAATGTAGAGATTGGCATTTACTTTAAACTTAAAGTTGCTAAAAATACAAGAAGACGTGAAGTTTATAGCTGAACATAATTTATCTTTAGCAGTAATTGTTTATCTACACAAGGTAGCCAGTAGTTTTTTCTGATTGTATTGATCATTATTTAGGTTTTTTGTAACTACTGTCTTAAAAAATTCTAGTTAAGTATTTGATTACAGTGCCCTGCATCTTGTATATACATTTTTCTAATTTGGGGAGAGGAAGGGAAATAACAAAATGCTGAAATAAGGATACAGGTTGACCCATTGTAACAATGAGATTGTAACAATGAGTACAAGAAACTATGTTGTTTACAACTTTGGGGGAACAGTTGTGGAGGTGAGGAAGGAAGGGATGGTAGGGGAAAAACAAAGGAGGGGGTAACAATGCTTGATAGGGAATGTACTCATTACCTTACTCATATAACTGTAACCCCTTTGTACAATACAATAAAAGTATATTAAAAAATTCTAGTTAGGAATTATTTTGGAATTGCTCTAAAGAAAAATAATACCTACCCACCCCTCCCCCCATGCATATAATTTGGTCTCTGAAGGTTTTACTTTTTATTCCTCTAGTAATGGGGCTTGAACTCAGGGTCTGGATGCTGTCCCTGAGCTATATTTGCTCAAGGCTAGTGCTCTATCACTTAAGGCATACTTCCACATCGCACTTTTTAAAAAAAATTTTTATTGTAAAGATACTATACAGAGGGTTACAGTTACATGAGCAAGGTAATGACTACACTTCCTATTGAGCATTGTTACCCCCTCCATTGTTTTCCCCATACCATCCCTTCCCTCCCTACCTTCCCCGAGGTTCTTTATTTTATTTTTAATTGTGATTAAGTGATTACATAATTTCCCAAATTTCATAGTATTGTGGAATAATGATGCTCATTTAAAGTCACAAGTTCATTCTAACTTTCCTGGAGCAAATTGTTTATCACAGTCTATAACATATAATGGTGTACACATATACACCATACATGTGATCAGCAGCATGGGGATATTTAGTAGTGGTTCCACCAGATGAGTGGGAGTTCTTTGTTTCTTAAGTCCTGTTAATTTTGTCATATCACCTAACATTTTGGATTTAGCATCCACTTATCAGGGAGAACATGTACCGTTTGTCTCTTTGCTCTTGGCTTACCTCGCTCAACATGATTCCTTCTAGCTCCATCCATTTCCCTGCAAATGCCATTATTTTGTCATTTCTAATGGCTGCATAATATTCCATTGTGTATAGATACCACAATTGTTGGATCCATTCATCTGTGGTGGGGCATCTGGGTTGTTTCCATATCCTAGCTATTGTGAACAGTGCTGCAGTAAACATGGAGGTGCACGTGTCCTTGTATATTGGTTCCTGCTGTTCAGGGTAGATACCTAGAAGTGGTATGACTGGGTTGTAAAGGAGGTCAATCTTTAGTTTTCTAAGGACCCTCCAGACTGCTTTCCAAAGACACATCCTACTTTTTGAAGGTTAATTGGTGTTAGGAGTTTTATGAACTTTGCTCCTCTGGCTGGCTTCAAACTGCAGTCCTCAGATCTTAGCCTTCTACCCAGCTAGGATTATAGGCATAAACCACTAGTGCCTGGTTCTTGTTTACATCTTTTTTTTTTTTTTTTTTTTTGGATCCGGTCGTGGCCCCTGAACTCTGGGGTTGGGCGCTGTCCCTTAGCTCTTCAGCTCAATGCTAGCGTTCTACCACTTGAACCACAGCAGTACTTCTGGCTTTTTTCTTTTTGCTTATGTGGTGCTGAGGAATCGAACCCAGGGCCTCATGCATGCAAGGCAAGCGCTCTACCACTGAGCCACCTTCCCAGCCCCTTGTTTACATCTTGGTTGAGAAGAATTGCTTCTTCTGTAATCAGAAAATAAAACAATTGTCACAAAAATTTAAGCAATATATCTATCAGCATATTCCAAATACACACACATATGCATATAGAAAATATACATGATATGTTTCCAATATACCACTTCTCTGATTCTGCTAATAGTTTGAAACATTCTTTCTCAAGACCTTGCAGGATAAAATTTCCTAATAGAAGAGCAGATGCATGTGTGAATGGATGAATGAAGTAAATCAATGTTTTTAAATGATTTAATAATGATGTCTTTCTATTACCACAATGTTTGCTCATTCACATTTAAGAATTATTATTTGGCAATACTATGTTAGATTTCAACACTCTGAAAAAATAATTTATTTGCAAATATTTGATCTGACCTACACAACTAAATGTATTATATTGTAGCATAGATGAAAAATTGATCCCAGGTGATTTGGTGGGAGTTGTAGAGCTATGATTACTAGTCTTTTATGGTGGTGCTTGAATCTCTGTGTGTCACTAATGTTAATCTGGATTTCTGGCACCTTCATGGTTAGGAGTTAAAATGACTTCCTCCAGGGCTCGAGAAGGTAGGGCAACATTGGTAGTAGTGTCTGTGTGTGCAGAGGGGGCTTTTGGTGCTTACTCTTTCTATACCATTGACTTGAAATCCCTTTTTCTGTTATTATTATTATGTGTGGCACTTAAGTGGGAGCCCCCAAAATTTGCCACTTTTCACGAAATATAAAAGAAACCAATTGAAAAACTAAATGCATCTGTGTGCTTGGCTATTCTGTAGGTATGAAGAAGGGAAACACAAAACAGTCAATGATGCCTGCCGTCCTGATGTACTTTGGCCCTAATAGGTCATATAGACTTCAGTATGCTTACATTTTTTTTTCTGCCAGTCCTGGGGTTTGAACGCAGGACCTAGGTGCTGTTCCTGATTTTTTTTTTTTGCTTGAGGCTAGCTGTGACTTGAGTCACAGCTCCACTTCTGGATTTTGCTTTTTTAGTTAATTGGAGACACATCTTAAGAGTCTCATGTACTTTCCTGCCTAGGCTGGTTTCAAACCTCCATCCTCAGATGTTAGCTTCCTGTGTACCTAGGATTACAGGCATGAGCCACTAGTGTAATGTAAGCAATATGCTTACATTTTATATAACAAATTATATTGCAAAAGAATAAAGGAGAATGCTACCAAAGAGCAAAAAGGGTATCATTTAGATTTGTTGGTAGAATAGTTGGGTGAGTGGTAGTAGTCATGATAATCCGTATTGACTTCTCTCCTTGAATTTGAGACTATGTAGATTTCTGAGAGCTTGCATCATTTCCCCCCTTAATCTTTTTATAGGAAGTTAATTGATTTCTTAGCAGAGGCAGATTTTCTTGGTTTAATAAAGCTCTACCTCATTGAGTCACCTCAGAAATTGCATCTGCAGTTGTCTGGCAAATCAATTTTGTGGTATTTTTCTGCTCTGGAAATTAACTGTTAGATGTGTAAGGTTAAGTGAAAAATTTAGGTCTGATTCACTGCTTTTGTAATGAAAGGACAAAAATACTCTGTAGATGGTCAATAATTATTATCTCTTCAAAAAAGAAACCAGTTTTGATTCAGCAGCTACTCTAACTGTGAAGTTTCTTTTTAATGGCTTTTAGTTTGTGGAAATTGAGGTTGGCTTATTGTTGTTTTCTTTAAGGCAGAAATAAAATAACTCTCGTCTACTAACATACATATATGTGAATATGGCAGCTCAAGAGTACAATATTAAAAAGGTTTTAGAGATGAGACTACCAAAATAGAATAGGCAAATAAAGTAGGCAAAGGAAAACAGATCATTTGCATTAAAGAAAGAAAATATTACTTACTTGATTGTAAGACAGAGGAAAATATGTATCAGAAAATCAGGTATTACTCTATTTTCTCTTTCCTAGTTCTATTACCTCATGTTGAAGACAGATTGCATGATATCTTTGGAGACAACATATGGATGACTGTGGTTTTCTTTTTTTTTAAGACTGTCTAGTATTAAGACACTGCAGCTTGTTAGAGAAAATGTGATGTAATAGCTTCTTGCTATTTGTTTATATTTTCTGTTCAATCCTATTCTTTGTAAATGTTAAGTTACTTAATTCTTATGAAATTTCCTAGAGATATATCTTTCTTTGGCAAATAAAGAAACAGATTGTAAATGACTTATACAATGACTAGTGTTTGTTTAGGGAAAAGAAACAACTTTTAAATGTAGGTTCATTTGACCCCAGAGCCTGTGCTCTTTTTCACTGAGATGAAGTGTAGGGTTGGGAAAGAGAAAAACAAATACATGGCTTGGACTTGAGACTGGGTACATGTCAAGATTCTGCCACCAAAAAAAATATGTTATTGGCATCGTTACCCTTAATTTTAAAATAGTTCAAGTGCACTATCTACTAAGAGGAGCATCTCTGTTAAAGTTCAGTGAGTGACAAGTTAAGATATAGAGGGGCCAACAAGATCTGAGAATAAAATGTAGTAGGTTCAACAAAAGCTTTGTTTTTGGCACAATATGGAAGGTATTCAGGCTCTATTTTAGGAGGCAAAGTAGAGAAAAACACTTGAAAATGATTTACAAATTTGTGTGGTTAAATAGAATTGTCATTTTTATTTTATTATTATTATTATTATTGTGAAAATACCATACAGAGGGGTTACAATTACTTGGGCAAGATTGCAAGAAAGACAATAGAGATTTTTTTTCTTGTAGAATACACAGAAACTAGATTGAGACAGCTCTTTGTAGATATCATGAAACTTCTCTTTAGATATAACTAGTCATCTTGTTTTATTCAAGGGGATTGAATGAAGGTAACTTTTACCCATGAACCTGAGAAGTTCAAGCTTATATAATTATGTGTACATATTCGTTGTGATTCCTCCCACCCTCTTTCTCTCCCTCCCTCCATCTCTCTCCCTTGCTCCCTCACTTCCCTTCCTGAACTGGGACTTGAAATCCTGAGGCCTTCCTACTTTCCCATCCTGAGGCTTGTGGCTTTTTTTTACTGGTGCTCTAGCACTTAATCCACCTTTTCACTTCCTGCTTTTTGCTAGTTAATTGGAGACAGGATTTTCTAGTTTGTCTATATGGTCTGGCTGTGAACTCAGAACTCTGGTCTGGTTGTGAGATTCTCAAATCTCAGCCTCCTGAGTAGCTAGGATAATGGGCCTGAGCCATGGGTGCCTGGCTTTTCTCTCTCTTTTCCCCACTTTGGCAGTACTAGGGTTTGAACTTAGGGTCATATGAGTCACACTCCTAGCTTGATCTTCTTTTGCAAAGAAAGTAAGAAATATTTTTCTTATATTTTTAGCTCCTAATGTTTATTTTTGGTTTGCCTCCCCACACTTTTTTGTATAGGTCCAGGGGCTTGAACTCAGGGCTTGGGCATTGTCCCTTTCCTTTTTTGCTCAAGGCTAGTGATCTATCACTTGAGCCACTGCTTTAGTTTTGGCTTTTGGTGGTTAATTTGAGATAAGAATCTCGTGAACTCTCTTTCCTAGGCTGGCTTTGAACCGAGATCCTTAGATCTCAGTCTGTTGAGTAGCTAGGATTACAGGCATTAGCCACTGGTGCCCAACTCCCTTTATTTGCTTTTACTTTGAACTGGAAACTATCCATACCTACTCCTTAGGGGTTTGAAGAACATCAGTCAGGATCATAGTTGTAAGTAGAGTGGATCTATAATATAATCCTAAAGTTACTTTTTCCTATTGCTCTAACTTCTCTTTTTGTTTTCTTCTTGCATTAATGGATAGGAGTTTGATTTGCCTTTCCATGGCAAGGAAGATTAAGGAAATGTGAACACTCTGAAGTAAAGGATAGGGAAACTGAGAGGGAATCATTAGTTTTCTGTCCTTTAATTGTCCATCCTGTACTTTTCTTGTCTGTTTTTCCCGTCCCTAGGTCTGTTAGTGCCTGGCATTGCTATGTTAATTGCTCGGAAAAGAGCACTGAAGATATGTATGATATATTGTCCTATGTATTTCCTTAACAAATAGGAGAGTGGTGAATGTAACTTTGATAAATATATACTAGACACTGTTTTTAAGTTATTTTGTATTTTACGGATGCATATAGAAGTTGAGTTTTTGAAGAGTAACATCTGTAAGATTATTGACTAAGTTTATGCACAGTCAGTTAAGAGGCATAGCTGGGATTTCAACCTAACTCTCTTAGGGCCCCAAACCTTGACTAGTAGCAATGCATCAGTGCTAATAATTCCTTTAGTTAAAAATTTCCTTAGTTGGGCTGGGAAGGTGGCTCAGTGGTAGAGCGCTTGCCTTGCATGCCTGAGGCCCTGGGTTCGATTCCTCAGCACCACATAAGCAAAAAAAAAAGCCGGAAGTGGCGCTGTGGCTCAAGTGGTAGAGCACTAGCCTTGAGCTGAAGAGCTGAGGGACAGTGCCCAGGCCCAGTGTTCAGGCCCCACAACCGGACCCCCCAAAAAAAATTTCCTTAGTTAACAATTATTAGCATGAATTAGAGATTCAAAGAGGACCAAGTTACTGGTTTTACTTACCTTTGAGTTGCTCTTAGTTTAGTCAGAGGAAGTCTTCTGAAGCATTTGTTCAACTAATTATAAGACATTTATGACAGAACTTTTAGCGAAGTATGTGCAAAGTTAGTGAGGCACAGTACTTTTGGTTTTATGGTGAATAACTGAAGACTTTTGAGGGGATGTTTGATATTGAAGTTGAGAGTTCTGATTACTTTGACTAATTCCATCGTTAGTTTTGTGATAGTATAATATTTTGGATATGGACAGTATCAAGAATAATAGAGAGAGTTGGAGGTCTTTGGCTTCCTCAGGCAGTGTTGAATATGTGGTTATGATTGTGGCTGATACATGGCAGAAAGGGGCAATATCTAGCATAAGATTGGGAAGTTCTATTGGCACTACATTTTGATGGATCTTTGAAGGCTAAGGATTTTGGACTTGATTCTAGAAGCCTTGGTGAGACATCAGATATTGTCAGGGAATTGCTAACACCTGATCACAATGGTGTTAGTGTGGAGGCTGGATTAAAAGGGGATGATATTAGTAAGAAGTCTTGATTAGGCGAATGCAGTATAGTCAGCAGATAATATCAGTGTGAAATAAGGCAACAGTGGTAAGGATGGCTAGGACGAAAGGTTTGATTAATTGCAATTCATAGTGAGGAAGAGATGAAAGGAGTTTAAGATTTTGTTTTAACCTATAGCTATTAGTATGGTTTCATTTTTCCTGTTTTTCCCTTTTTTCATGCATTTTTAATTTTTATTGTAAAGTTGAGGTATAGAGGGGTTACAGTTATATAAGTCAGGTAGAGTACATTTCTTTTTGAACATTGTCATCCCTTCCCTTGCTCTTACAGTTTTTTCCTCCCATCCCCACCCACAAGTTGTTTGGTTCATTTTCAACATAATGTGCAGTGAGTACCACTGCTGCATTTGTTCACCCTCCATTTCTATGTCTCCCCCTTACCCTCCCAAAGATAGACGGATGAACGAACAAGACAAAAAGAAAAGAAAACAAAAACAGCAACAAAGAAAAAGCTTTTTGTTTCCATTTCCTGGAGTTCATTTCAATATATATTATTTTATATGATCATATGTACATAGGTATTGCTTCTTTGTGTTTTCCATCTGAGAATTTCCTCCTTTGGTAAGTATAGACCTTTTTTTGAGATAAGGAAGCCAAAGGAAGACCAAATTGGAGCTAAGAGATAACAAATTTGTCTTTTGAAGATGTAGGAAGTTAGCTCAATGGTAGAGCGCTTGCCTTGTATGCATGAGGCCCTGGGTTCGATTCCTCAGCACCACATAAGAAAAAAGAAAAAATAAGCCGGAAGTGGCACTGTGGCTCAAGTGGTAGAGCGCTAGCCTTGAGCTGAAGAGCTAAGGGACAGCGCCCAGGCCCAGAGTTCAGGCCCCATGACCGGACCCCCCCCCAAAAAAAAAAAAGAAAAGAAATTAAAGTTAAGCTGGAACATTTAGTGAACAGATATGTTCAATAAATCCAATGTCCAATAAGCTTTATTTTCAGCTACAAAACCAATAGATTGGAGGTTAAAGGTAATCAGAGGGGCTCAAATCTGAAGTAACATTTCATGAGTCATCAGAAGCGAAGTGATAATTAAATCAGTGGGAAGAGATGATATCATAGAAAGAAAGAATCGAGGGCAAACTGATATATTATCTATATATTAGTATATAGATATCTTGATATATTATCTATCCATATGTCTTTTGATTTTCTTAGGGTAGATTTGAATGAGTGAGCTCATATGGAATGATTAACAACAACTCCAGATATAGAAAGGCCCATTTCCAAGCCTAATGACGGGTTATTTCCTGCTAACAGACTAATCTGATTGTTGAAACAACTTTGTCTTGCTTCATGAGACTCTTTTAAAGCCAAGTAACATTTAAGAGCAATGTGTTATACATAAAAAATGTATATAGTACTTATTAGTACTATATGTATTAGTACTATATGTATTAGTACTTATAAGAAAACAAAGGGTCTAATCATCTTCTCTCGTGTTAGAATCACTTCTACATATTCTATTATGGAGGCCCAACTTCTTGTATCAGAATGAGTGGATGGTGAAAGGACCTTAGTTTTATTGAGTGTCAGGATGTGTGGAACTTTTACTGAGTGGACACATATAGTGAGTAAGTCCTGTGTGTTTTCCAGCCTGTAATATTTATTATTTGTTAACAGGAAGCTAGTAGTATGTCCTAACTATAATATTCCAATCAAGCTTAAATAGAATCGATTCTTGTGTATTGTGAGTGACACAGTGTACCCAATAATAGTTGGCAAACCAATACTAGTACATTTGGAAGACTTATTTTCCTATTAGTACTATAAGTATACATAATATTTGTACCTATGCAAATGAGATATGCAATAAAATTGGTTATATTTTTAGGTCCTAGAATAAAATAGTTTTCTCAGTTCTGTCATTAGGGTAGACATAGTCATGAAGTTATCCCCACTTCCATTTTATAAATGAACTGTCACAACAAAACAAAAATTAGACTTCATTCAATTCAGTTTTTGTAAACAATCTGATTTTACTTACAGCAAGTAAGATTGTAGGATTTGCTTATACTTAACATTGTAAAGGTTCTTATCATGTATGTTGGAATAGATTATGTTGTGTACTAGGAAGAACATAGGCTGTGAAACTTGCTGTGCTGTGAGCTTAAGTCCAGGTATTGTCATTTCTTAGCTGAATAAGCTAGACAAGATACTCTACCTCACAGTTGTTTGTTTTCCTGGTTGTAAAATGAGTAATTATAGCACTGATTTCTCAAATTCCTATGAAGCCTAACTGATACAGCCAAAGTATAATGTCATGTTCAGTATATATAGTTTTGCAGTTTTTCTTCTTCCTCTAGATATGAATTAAGCTAATATTTCTCAAAATATCTTCTGTTAAACACTAATCCTTCAAAATTACCATTTTTTTCTTTCTTAAAAGTGCTCAATAGAACCAGACACTAGTGGCTTATGCTACTCAGGAGGTAGAAATCAGAGGATCAGGGTTTGAAGTCAGCCCAGGCAAGAAAGTCTATGAGACTCTGATCTCCAGTTAACCACAAAAAAGCTGAAAGTAGTTCTGTAACTCAAGTGGTACAGCACTAGCCTTGAACAATAGAGCTGAGACAGTTCCTAGGCCCTGAGTTCAAGCCTCAGGAACCCTCCCCCCCAACATGTGCACACACATATATACACACATGCACACATGTGCGCACTTGCACACACAGGCCCACATGCCTGCATGCATGCACACACCCATACAAAAGTGCTGATTGGTCAGCTGAATTTGTAAAATACTACTGTAGTGTCTCTTGGAGAGCTACAACCACATTCAGTGGTGTTGAAAAGCTAATGCCATGAGCAAGACATTATTTATTGTTGTTCTTTAACTTTTTTTGTGGTACCAGGGCTTGAACTTAAGATCTTGAATTTCTTTGCCTGGCACTTTACCACTTGAGCCATACCTCCAACCCTTTTTTGCTGGTTATTTTGCAGATGGAGTCTCACAGACATTTTTGCCTGGGTTGTTCTCTAACCTAGATTTACCAGATCTCAGCCTCCAGAATAGCTGCAATTATAGGCAGGAGCTTGTTTATAATTGTAAAACCTAATACTTTCCAGATTTATTTTTGTCAGTATGCCTTTTTTGGGAGGAACACCTACTAACAACTTATGTTATTGATACAATACTTTGAAAAAAAGTGAATTTAGACTCAGAGACAGGTATTATTCAGTATCTAAGTGTTTGGCTTCATTAACAGAGCTATCATTATCTTCAGGATCAAAAGATTGACAATTTGTTACAAATTGTTACAATAGCTGATGGACAGAATTAGTTTGGGAGAATGTTGAATTTATGGTTGAACCATTTGTAGCTATGTGGCCCTAATGACTAATCATTACATGGGTACTTCTCAAGAGTCCTCACAAAATTTCTTGTAAAATCAGTGCAAAAATATTTGTGAAAACAGTATGAAAAATTAAAAACACTGTATATTGAAGATGCTATTCATTTTGCACAGTGAAAAGAATTCTAGAAGCTATAAATGTAGACCTGTACTCTCTGGAGAATGAGCTATGCTTTTCCTTTTCTCACTGAACAAACTAAGGCCTCATTGGCTACCTGCCTGAAAACATTTTCAACTCTTGGGTTTCTTAACAATTAAAATGATCCCCAGGTGAATGCGCTTGAATGTCAGTAGCCTCTTCTTTTGTCAGTGTTCTTGGACTTGCTTATAGAAACTATTTTGCAATACAATATGTACTATCACATCATGCAGCTATGCCTGCTGCTGGATATCCAGTAATGAATTATAATTATGATGTACAACAGAAAAGAATATTGTTAGGATTCAATTAATAGGCTTTACTTACTCTTAGCCTTCTCATACAGTTTAAATTTCTTTGTACTTACATTTTTCTTTTCTGGTAGGATTCATTAGGTAATATGTTGCCTTAACATCAAACACTATGCAAATAATGAGAAACATCTTGAGTTACTGTTTCAGTACTATTTTTCTCTTTTATAGATTGCTATTAATGGAGACGGTTGTGTAACTCATTTTCTTACTGTGTCTGGAGAAGCTTAGGTGGTACAGAGTGAGTAGCTATAGGAAACAAGAAAGATTAAAGTCATTTTTTTTTTTTTTACAGTTTTAAGGTCAGCGTTGCACATAATTGGAAAACTACACCATAGTATTGTAATTACTCACTTTTATCTGTCTCCCTTTTTTGGGCCTGTATGGGGCAGAGGTAGGGAGGTAGGAGGGCAGGAGGTGGGTTTGAACTCAGGGCCTTGTTTTGCTTTTTCATTCAAGGCTGGCATTCTACCACTTGAGCCATGTTCCACTTCCATGTTGGTAAATAGAAAATTAGTGTCTCATAGACTTTTCTGCCTGGACTGGCTTTGAAATGCAATTCTCAGATCTCAGTCTCCTGAGTAGCTAGGATTATACGTGTGAGACACCAGTGCTTGGCTTAACTTTTTCTGTTTTTAAAAATAAAAATGCTAGCCGGGCGTGGGTGGCTCACGCCTGTAATCCTAGCTACTCAGGAGGCTGAGATCTGAGGATCATGGTTCAAAGCCAGCCCGGGCAGGAGGCAGGAGAGACCGTGAGACTTCTATCTCCAATAAACCACCAGAAAACTAGAAGTGGTGCTGTAGCTCAAGTGGTAGAGCGCTCCCCTTGAGCTGAAGAGCTTCGGGACAGCGCCCAGGCCCAGAGTTCAAGCCCCACGACTGACAAAAATAATAATAATAATAAAAAATGCTCCATTTTTGATTTTTGAGGTAGAGCTGAAATGTGTTACTTCTTCATCACAAAACATTAAATACTTAAATACTATGTATACTTATTTTGTAGTTCCACAGAGACTTTTAAAGTAGTCTTTTTAATCACATAAAGTAATATTCCTGGCAATAGCGGTAAAACTTCGTTCATCACAAAATGTATCTTTTTTTTCTTGATGTACAGAGGCAGTTGTGACTCAAAATTGGCAGAAAATGTGCCATGCCCTTTTGATGTTTTTCTCATTCAGGAAGTTCTCACTTTTTTTCTTAAAATAAATCATGTCTCTAAAGTTTTAAATCTAAACCCCAAAATTTTACTGCTTCCTATAGAAACAGTTTTAACTAAAGATAGTGGAAATAGTATTTTATAAATTGAATTTAAATGTCAGAATTCTAAAGCTATACCTTTAAAGATAAATTTGAGAAAACATTTTGTGACTTTAATTTTTTTTACTACAATATTGATCCAGAGAGCAAATTATGATGTCATATTGATTATTTTCTTTTCCTTTTTGTTATATTGATTTGGATAAAGTCTTTGTGTTTCGGTTATATTACAAACTATATTTAAAAGTATATACATATTAAAACAAATTTAGTCAAAATATATACTGGATTTATACTAAGTTTATTAATAATTGTGTTATCCTTTTTGTTAGAAAGACATTAATGAAAACCACGTTTCACCTTTTACATAGATAATTTGATGAGATCACCAGATGCTGACGTTAAGACCACATCAACAGGAAAAGTTGAAAATAGGAGCTGCATGGAAAAATACTAGAACCAATTAGCACTGTCAAAAACCATATGACTACATATAGGCGAGAAAAATAGATTTTGACCATGGACTGACCTCAAGTCACTTAATAATAGAAAGAAACAGCAAGATTGCTCTTCCTGAATTTCATAGCCTTTTGGTAATTGCTGAAAGTACCTTGAAAATTGACACATTGAGATCAGTGCTTAAAAACTCCTGTTTGATTACTTTTGTTGTTCTAATATTTTATTATGACAATTTACCATCCACAGAAAGGTTGAAAAATTGTACTGTGAGTATCTACATGCTTACTACATAGATGCTGCAATCAACATTTTGGTATAGTTCCTATATCATACCTGTTTTCTTTTATATGTCACCTCATCTTATTTTGTGTATTCCAGAGAACAGTATACAAATCAGTAATTTCAATCGTTCAGGACTTAAGCATACACCTCACTGATTAGTTTAAAATTTGTTTGTGGGATTTTTAAGATAGTTTATATATAATGCAAAGTACAGAGTTTAAGTGTACTATCAAATTATTTAACAAGCATATACTTTTGTATAATTAAAAACTTTATCAACACGAAGAATAATTACTATTATTTCAGAGAGCTGCTCTATGCCCCTTCACAGTCAAACCTTGACCCCACTTCCAATCTCAGAGGAAACAGCTCTGGTGATAGTTTTCATAGAAAGTTACTATAATTTCATAAAAATGGAATTATACTGTATGTATTCTTTGTGGCTAATGTTTTCATGCAACTTAACAATTCTGAAACTGATCTATGTTGTTGTTTGTTATCAGTTCATTTCTTTATATTGGTGAATAGTTTCTACCACAGCTTATTTATGATTCTCCTACAAATGAATACTCAGATTATTATCACTATGGGGCCAATCATGAATAAAGTCACTTTGGAAAGACTTGTGTAAGGGGGCTGGGTAGGTGACTCAGTGGTAGAGTGCTTGCCTTGCATGCCTGAGGCCCTGGGTTCAACCTCAGCACCATATAAGCAAAAAGCAAAAAGCCGGAAGTGGCGCTGTGGCTCAAGTGGTAGAACACTAGCCTTGAGCTGAAGAGCTGAGGGACACACCCAGCCCCAGAGTTCAGGCCCCATGACTGGACCCCCCACCCCAAAAAAAAGACTTGTGTAAGGTTTTTGTGGACATAGGCTTTCCACATATGTAATTGTCTTGGAATAGGATTACTAGATCATGGGGTGATATTGTAAGGAACTGATAGATAGTTTTAAAAAGTATACTATTTTACCTTCCCCCCAAGTATCCCGGCTGTCCTACCACTGTCCAATATTGTCTATCATCAGTCTTCTTAACTTCTCTTGTGGATGTGTGAATGTGCACTAGATCTCATTATGCTCCAATTTTTCCTTCCATTCCTTTCCTTTTCCTGTTCCCCATCCCCTTTTCCTTTCTGCCTTTTATCTTTCCTTCTCCTTTCCCTTCATATTCCCTCTTTTTTCTCATATTAATGTGCACTTTTTTTGTTAGTCATGGGGCTTGAACTCTTGGGCCTCGGCACTGTCCCTCAGCTCTTCAGCTCAAGGTAAGTGCTCTATCACTTGAGTCACAGTGCCATTTCTGGTTTTCTGGTGGTTTTATTGGAGATCAGAGTCTCACAGACTTTCCTGCCCGAGTTGGCTTTGAACCATGATTCTCAGATCTCAGCCTCCTGAGTAGCTAGGATTACAGGTGAGAGCCACCCATGCTGGGCTATTAATGTGCACTTCTGAGATCTGATTGCCACTTTCTTTGTGAAGCATCTGTTGAAACCCTTGGCCCTTTTTTCAAATTGAATATTTGTTTTATTGAGTTGAAAACCTTTATATATCCTGGATATGAATTTTGTCAGATAAGTCTTTAAAATATTTTCTTCCAGCTTATGACTGAATCATTCATTTAGAAATGATACATTTTGGGGCTGGGAAGGTGGCTCAGTGGTAGAGTGCTTGCCTAGCTTGCATGAGGCCTTGGATTCGATTCCTCAGCACCACATAAGCAGAAAAAGCCAGAAGTGGTCTTGTTGCTCAAGTGGTAGAGTGCTAGCCTTGAGCTGGGAAGCTGAGAGACAGTGCCCAGGCTCAGAGTTCAGGCCTCACTGGCAAAAAAAGGAAAAAACAAATGATACATTTTGTGGAGAACTTTTTCATTGCCATGAAGTCGTATAAGGTTAGTTTTACTACTTTTTATATCCTGAGAAATCTTTGTCTACTACAAGTGTTGTTTTTTTTTGGTGTGAATATATTATTCAAAACTTTATTTTATCTTGGCACTATTACCCATTAGTTAGCTAGTGCTAGTGTTTAAAGAAGAGGAGTCATACTGTGATACACAGAACAGCAGGTTGAAACAAGAGAGATAGAGCAGTAAATATAGCAGCAGTGTAAAGACCCTCACAGAGGATTATATCAGGAACAATAGTAAAACACCATCCTTTTCTTTCATCATATGAATCCAAAGGACTAAGAATAGGAGACTTCTAAAGTTCATAACATAGTCATACATTGCATTGATCTAGCTTTACCCATATTGACTGAATTATCTGGAATATAAACACAGAATTTAACTTGCAGTTAGGATATCAAGAGACATGGTGTTTTGAAGTAATGCCTATCTTGTCATCTTTACCTCAAAATTTAGTACAGAGCACTTAACACATACCACTTATTCTTTTATAGCCTGGAAAGTAGAAGAAACAGACTTGAACAAAACATTAACAATGTAAGGGAAGACTACCTTTACTAACATTCATCTCTATTTTATCCTCTTCTCTATACTTACCATGCATCCTTTCTACTGTCATGATCTCTTACACAGAGATTCCAGCTTATGGGTTTTTCAACTCCATTATTTCAAAGGCTAGCCATCTAGAGTCGCTTGAATAGCTGATATTTAAAGGTAACTGGAAATTTTGGACAACATATAGACTTACATTACCTCTGAGAAAGCTATCTGATAGAATCAAAGTAGTGTGTTATTAGACCTACTTTTTACAAGTGCTTGTTTTGACCCTTCTGTTTGTTAGCACAAGACAGGGATTAAACTATACAGTAAAATATTCTTTAGACCTGTGTCAATGATTGATTGAGAAGAAATGCATTGGTATTTTTTTTGGGGGGGGGGTCCAGTCGTGGGTCCTAACTCTGGGCCTGGGCACTGTCCCTCAGCTCTTCAGCTCAAGGCTAACACCACTTGAGCCACAGCACCACTTCTGTCTTTTTTTTTCTGCTTATGTGGTGCTGAGGAATCGAACCCAGGGCCTCTAGCATGCAAGGCAAGCTTTCTACCACTGAGCCACCTTCCCAGCCCATGTATTGGAATTTTGAGACCATGTTTAATATCATTATGAGAGAATTTTGGGCATAATATTAAAAATTTATTTTTTTATCTAATGATCAAGTGAGCTTTTATAGATTTTTATTCCATTAGGGAAAGATACACAGGAAGAAATATGAATATGGAAACAAAGCCAGGAAGTTGTCCCAGCCAGAACCAAATGCATTTTGTAGATGGGATTGAGTATATGTTGCAGTTCATCATACAATCACCTAAGTGTGAATAGCATTATAATTCTTTATAGGAATTGAGAAGAAGCTTAATTCATCTAAACTCCAGTACCAGTTCAAGCAACCATGACTGTTTCCATACATGTAGGAACAGGTGAATTCATATCCTGAGTCATTATCCAGTTCTGTGATCTGAGGGTTTGTCAGTCATGATTAAAGTTGAAAATACTCATTTTTTCTAACTCAGCAGTTTTTTATGTAAACCATTCATTGACACATAGGACTGTGTTCCAAGGAATGTTGCTCAGAAGTTCCTAGATGAGTTCATAAAAGTAATATTAGTACCCAAAAGTAACCTGGATTACTAAGCTGTGATACATTCACACAGGAGAAGTATAGGTATTTATTCCTTCTCCCTCTCTCCCTCCCTCCTTCCCTCCTTCCTTCCCTCCCCTCCTCCCTCTCTCCCTCCTTCCCTTCTTTTCTTTCTCTTTCTCTCTTTCCTTCTCTTTCCTTCCTTCCTTCCTTCCTTCCTTCCTTCCTTCCTTCCTTCCTTCCTTCTTTCCTTCCTTCCTTCCTTCCTTCCTTCCTTCCTTCCTTCCTTCCTTCCTTCCTTCCTTCCTTTCTTTTTCTTTCTCTCTTTCTGTCCCTCTCCCTCTCCCTCTCCCTCTCCCCCCCCTCTCTCTCTGTCTCTCTCTCTCTCTTTCTTTCTTTTCCTTTTTTTTTTTTTTTGCTTTGGTTTCCATTTTTACAGGGGCAGAATCAGTAGACAACTGTCCAGATCTTCTTTTGACCTCTTCATTGTCCCTTCATTGTAGCTGACCTTATTTTTTGGGCATTATGGTGGGGCCAACGTGGGAGTAGGCTGGAGAAGGAGGGACACCAGTGCTTGCCAGCATGGATACCCTCCCCAGAGTTGTATTATTAGGCTGCTACTGCTCCTTAGTGAATTGCTCATGAAAGGATTGTAGCCCACTTGACCCTCCCACTCCACTTCCAATACTGATTGGCTGAGGGACCAACCCTGTTAGCATGGCCTCAGCCCATTCCCCCAATAGGTAGAGTGGACAATCACTCAACCTTGACCCTCAACTCTGTGCCTGTGCCTGCTCCACTAGAGGTCTCAGAACCCGGTGGAGAGGGTATGGGCTCCAAAACAGCCAGGCCTCCGCTGCACCATAGTTTGAGGAATACCATCATGTTCATGTCCATGTTTGTCTGTCTGTCTGTCCTAGGGCTTGAACTCAGCCTGCTGTCTTCTGAGGCTTTTCCCCCCTCAAGTCTAGTTCTTCTCTTCTACTTGATCCAAGGCTCCACTTTCATGCTTTTTATGGTGCTTAATTGGAGATAAGAGTCTTGCAGACTTTCCTGCCCCTGCTCTGGCTACTTCAACCCACAATCCTCAGCTCTCAGCTTCCTGAGTAACTAGAATTACAGGCGCTATCCACTGGCACCCAGCCAGCCCATCATTGTTTCCTAGTAAGGTTGTCAGTTACGTGGAGGCTTAGTTTACCAAAATTAACCTAGCACTTCATAGCTGACTTATGTACCTTAAAAATATGCCATCCATTCACAATATATAGTTATCTAGCTATAGTTTTATATGTGTAATGTTATATTTGTATAGTGGTATGTCTACATGAATCAATATTTCTCAACCATAGAAAGGAACAAAGTACTGATATATGCTACAATGTGGATGAATGGTAAAAACATTAGATTTAGTGAAAGATGCTAGACACAAGTTTACATATTGTATGTCTTTTTTAGTAGGAATTGTGTAGAATGAATGAACCTATAGAGAAAGAATGCATGTCATCTCTGGCTGCCAAAGGCTAGAGGGAGGAAGGCATGGGAGGGAGCTGCTTAAAGGGTATAGGATTTCCTTTCAGGGTGAAGAATGTATTTTGAAACTAGAAAGTGATGTTTGTATATCATGACTGTATTAAAACCACTGAGATTGTTTAAAAAAAATCACACCCAAGAATTAGGAAAATCAGTAGTCAGTGCAGGATTTCTAATTGCCAAAAGTCTCCAAGTAAGTCTATTGTCTACAAAGTTTACCTGATCTTAGAGTTAGGAGACCTCTGTGTTATTCAGAACAGAAGTGATCTTCACATGACTGTAGAATGAAGAATAATCACAAACGGGTATCTTTATGAATTCTGTTCCTCTTCTCTTTAGGACAACTTGATGTGAATAGCTATTCCCTCTTCTAGAATGCAAATTTATGTAGAACAGCCAATTTGTTAGTGTGTGAGAGAAAGAAAGAGAGCAGAGAGTAGAAAGGAGAGAGTGAAGGGAGAGGATTGCAGAAGGAAGAAGAGGGGAGAATTGAATAGAAAATAAAGGAATGAGTATTTGGGTATATAGATAAGTGACATAGCTGTGGTAGAGCTGTAACTGCTTAGAGAACAATGACTAGTTTCTTTATGGCTTTTTTGAAATCAACCAAGGCTCTCTTCTTAACCATTTTTGTCAATCCAGGATTCATGCTCATTCATGTTACCTGCTCAGTTTCTACTGTAAGGCTGTTTACAAGGAAGAGAGCTCTGAGGAGGCCAAAGATACTTTTTAACTCCTTGTACAATGAAAAGTTTCCTTTGGGATGTGAGATATGTGTATATGCTTACATGCATGTGCATGCATGTGTGCAAGCTCTTGTGCATATACGTTCATGTGTGCGACCATATGTGCATGCACAATGGTAAAAGGGCTTAAATTTAGGGCCTCATACTTGTTCAGCTCATGGCTAGTGGTGTACTACTTGAGGTGTACTATGCCTATAGTCTGGCTTTCTTTGCTGGTCCTGGAACTTGAACTCAGGGCCTGGGTGGCTGTCCCTGAGCTTTTACTTCAAAGGTGAACCACTCTACCATTTAGCCACAGCTCCATTTTCGGCATTTTGATGGTTAATTGGAGATAAGAGTCTCAAGGACTTCCTGCTCAGACTGGCTTCAAACCTTGATCCTCAGATCTCAGTCTCTTGTGTAGATAAAATTACAGCCATGGGCCACCAGCACCTGGTTCAGTATGTTTTTTGCTGGTTAATTGGAGAGGAGTCTCCCAGTGGTTTTTTTTTTGTTGTTGTTGTTGTTGTTCGTTTTTTATTTTTTTTAATTTTAATTTTAATTTTTGGCCAGCTTTGAACATTCATCCTCAGGTCTCAGCATCCTGAGATTCTAAGATGACTGGTATGTCCAGTGATGACCTGGTGAGAGTACTAATTTTCTTTCAGCTTTTTATATCAGCATTCCATTTATGTGTTCTTTTGAACTTTTGAAGCAGCAATATTAGAAGATATAATGAGTTAAGGGTCGAGGGTGCTTTGATGAAGATTGATGCTTATATTTTTACATCCTTTTCATTTTTTATTGTTACAGAAGAAGCTACTATGGAGGAAACTGGGCTAGTTTTAGCTTTTCAGGACTGCTTTCCTGGCTAAAAGAATATCAGGTAAGTTCTTATCTGATCCCTGTCTTCTAATTTACTAGATTTTATTTTGTGTCACATAACCTGCATTGAAGAAATATTAATCTTCCTCTGTAATACAAGATTGATAATATATTTTATTCAGTTATTTGTGGAAAATATGCACAGTTGCCTTGTCAGCTATTTTTGATGTTATGATAGTACAGAGTATATTAAAACATAAATAGCTATATTTGGTGTAAACTAAGTCATAGATACTTGATACCACTTCATGATTACACTGTAAGAATGCCCAAATGTAAACAAAATTCCAAGTTAAGCAAAATTCCAAGCTAAGAGTGTGGTTTAACCAGAAAGACAAGCGAGTGTAAGGCCTTGAATTAAAACCCCAGTACTATCACCAAAACTGGCCCTTAACAGTTGAAAGAGATATAAACTGTATCTTGGTACTTTTGAAAATCCACTGTATTCAAATATTGCTATATTATGTAATTTTCTTTATAAAATGTCATTAGGAATTGCTGAAAATTTTAAAGGACCTCTTTTAATATGCATACTTCATTATTTCTTGTTATTGTCTTTCCAAATAGAAAATGTTCAGCATTTGCTTATTATAAAATTCTTAGTTATGGGCTGGGAAGGTGGCTCAGTGGTAGAGTGCTCGCCTTGCATACATGAGGCCCTGGGTTCGATTCCTTAGCACCACATAAGCAGAAAAAGCTAGAAGTAGCACTGTGGCTCAAGTAGTAGAGTGCTAGCCTTGAGCTGAAGAGCTGAGGGACAGCACCCTTCAGGCCTCATGACTGGCAAAAAAAGAGAAAAAATCATTAGTTATATTGTGCTGAGTACTTTTCAAAAATGGTTTTATTCTGGATGCTGGTGGCTCATGCCTGTAATCCTAGCTCTTCAGGAAATTGATATCTGAGGATCAAGATTAGAAGCTTGCTTGTGTAGGAAAGTCTGGGAGACTCTTATCTCTAGTAAAGCATCGAAAAACCAGAAGTGAAGCTATGGTCAGGGACAGTGCACAGGCCCTGAATTTGGCACACACACAAAAGTTTTATACACTATCACAATTAAATATGATCCAGAAGTAGATAGAATCTAGGATCCTGCACTTTTCATAAAAATTCACAATGTAGAAAAAAATGTGTGCACTAATTTTATTTTTTTTGGTTGGTCATGGGGCTTGAACTCAGGGTCTGCGTGCTGTCTCCGAGCTCTTTTGCTCAAGGCTAGCACTTTACCACTTTTAGCCACAACTCCACTTCCTGTTTTCTGATGGTTAATTGGAGATAATAGTTTCACAGAGTTTCCTGCTCGGTCTGGCTTTGAACTGTAATCATCACATCTCAGCTTCTGCTTTAGATAGGATTACAGGTGTGAGCTACCAGTCCCCAGAAAATTCTATATTTTGATAATATAGGTTTTACAGTTTGCTTCTTTTAAAGTTGGCACTCTCTGCTGGAATCACTTCATTTCTTGTGAGGTGATAATCCTTTTATTACTGATGAGATTAAAATACATACTCTCAAAAAATTGCAGATTCAGATCCTACAATTAATGAACTTATTATCTGTGTTTTTTTTTAGGAAGAAAGTGACACTGTGACTGAGAGTTCATGGCAAGAGCATATCCTTGACAATGAAGAAGCCATTGAGCTTAACAGGAAGGACAAAACCATTCAACATGTGGAAGTATTTTATTTTGCCAGGTATGAAACACATTCATGTAGGATAACTTTTTCTTCTAGTTCTTTGGAAGAAATCGACAACAACGTCTGCAATTACAGAGTGTTCTTGGCTGTTTAAACGACTTTTTGTACCAAGAGATCCTTTAAGGTCAGCACCATATTATTGAACGCAGTATAACAATCAATGAAGGAGAACATTGGTGGCTCACACCTGTAATCCTAGCTACTCAGGAGGCTGAGATCTGAGGATTGTGGTTTGAAGCCAGCCCAGAGAGGAAAGACCATGACACTCTTATCTCCAGTTAACCGCCAGAAAACCAGAAGTGGTGCTGTGGCTCAAAGTGGTAGAGTCCTAGCCTTAAGCAAAAGAGCTCAGGGAGAACACCCAGGCCCTGAGTTCAAACCTCATAACTGACCAAAAAAACCCCAAAATACACAAAAACAAACAATCAATGATCATAATTATGTTTCAGTGTCTTCAGGTATAAATTAAATAATGTTTTCAATCTTTCACTTGACAAGTAGGAGGGTTTGAAGTACATTTTGCTAGTATAAAAATTTATAATTTTAATAGGTAACTTTAGTTAGCTAGGAAACTTTATTTCTTTTGAAACTATATTTCTTTTCAAGTAAATAAGCTTATACCTTTCTTATAGATCTTGGACATTTCTTGAGGGAAATACCCTACTATCTTCATGCATATTCTTTTGTAAATACTGAAATGTGTAGTACAAGTTCCTGGCCTTTTGTTATTACTTGCTGTTTGGTTCTAGTCCTGAGGTTTGAAATCTGGGCCTTTTCACTTGTCTTTTTCCCTCACATCTGGCATTCTACTACTTGAGCCGTATATATCCAGCTCCTCATTACTCCTTTTTACATATGTGTTATTGAGTTCATATTATCTTTTGCAGTCCTAGAGTTTATATTTTGTATAGTTTTCCATATTGTATTACATATATAGATTCATGTATCCACCACCACAGTTTTTTAAAGTTTCTAATTAAAGTAATAATTATTTTTAATTCATCTAAATTTAACATAAATGTCTACACTGAGCAATGCATTACAAACACATTTGTAGAGCATTAACCAGTAAGGAGTATACAATAAAAATCTTTTATCCTACATGCAATTTGAGAATCAAGAGTGGTGGAAGTGGGGATTTCAACATTCTTAGAAAAGTTTTATCACCTCAGGATTCTTGCTATTGCCTTTTGTAACCATACCTCATAGTCTTCCTCCTTAGCTCCTACCTCAAATCCCTGACTCTTAGCAGTCACTAACAGTTTTCTCTTTAATCCTATCATTTTGAAAATGTTATATAAATAGAACTATATTTTATGAAACCTTTTGTCATTGGCTTTTCTTAGCATAATATTCTAGAAATTCATCCTGGTTGTTGTATGCATCAATTGTTGTCAACTTTTGTGTACATCACTTGTTTATTTTTTTCTTGTTTAGTAGTATTCCACTGTGGGAGCATAAGTTTCTAATCATCCTCTCATTGAGAAATATCTGGGATTTTTCCAGAAATGGGCTGGTCAAAATAAATCTGTGGTCCAATATTGCATACAGGTTTTTATGAGTATTTTTCTGTTACAAACATTTATTAAAAATAACTGTTGTCCAATATTGTGTATAGGTTTTTTAATTAGTATTTTTCTGATATAAACATTTCTCTGGATAAAAGTTTTCATTATGTGTTACAAATATCCAAGTGTTTCTGTGTCATAGGATAATTACATGTTAAAATTTGAAATAAAACACCCAACTCTTTTTCAGAAGAGTTCTACAACTTCATGCTCCCACCCAAAATAATCCAATTTATGAAGAATAATATGGAAGATTCAGTTTTTCTACATTTCACCCAAATTTGATATCACTTTTCTTATTTTAGAATTCTGATAAGTATGCAGTGATACCTTTTTCATGCTTGAATATAAATCTCCCAGATGGCTGATTTTTAAAGTATCTTTTCATATGCTTATTTGCCATCTGTATATCGTTTTGAGTGAAATGCAATATGAATTATGTCACTTTCTTATTATTTAATTGAATTTTTTTGTCACTCATGGGGCTTGAACTCAGGGCCTCAGTGCTGTCCCTGAGCTCTTTTGCTCAAGGCTATTACTCTACCAATTTAAGCTACAGTGCCACTTCTATTTTTCAGTGGTTCATTGGAGATAAGAGTCTCACGGACTTTTCTGTCTGGGCTGGTTTTGAACCACAATCCTCAGATCTCAGTCTTCTGAGTAGCTAGAATTATAGGCATGAGCCACCAGTACCCAGCTGAATTGATTCTTTACTGTTGGTTTCAGAATTCTTTATCCTATATATATGTCCTTTGTTACATATGTGGTTTGAGAATAATTTCTCCAGTTTATAGCTTGTCTTTCTATCCTTTTTGAACAAAATATTTTACAGAGCAAGTATTTTTAATTTTGATGAGATGTAGTTTTTCAACTTTTATAAAGTAGGCTGTTCGTATCAAACCTTACAATTCCTTGCCTATATTAAGACCTAAAAACCTTCTCCTATTTATTTTTATTTAAGTTTATGGTCCACTTTATTTTTTTATGTGTGTATAGTGTCACATTTAGATCAATATGCTTCTTTTCCTCCCATTCTAAGGATATCTAGTTGCTTTAAGCAGCAGCTTTTGTTCAAAAGTCTATTCCTTTTTCATTGAGTTACTTTTGCACCAGTCAAAAATCATATAGCTATATTTTTCTGGATAGGTTTCTAAATTTATTTTCCATTCCATTGATCTGTATGACTTTCTTTTCATCATTATCATACTGTCTTCATTACTGTAGTTATATAATAGGTCTGATAGCAGACTTTATTGTTTTCTTCAAATTATTTTAGCTATTCTAGGCATTATGCTTTTCCACATAAATACTTTAATAAAATTGAGTATATCTAAAAATGCTGACAATTAAATAGAAATTATCCTTAAGAAATAAATATGTAGATCAGTTTAGAAAGAATCAGCATCTTTATTGTTTGAAGTCTTTCTTTAGATGAACATGATATGTTTCCCTGTTTATGGAGGTTGTCTTTTATTTTCATCATCAATACTTTATAATTTTCAGCATACTACTTCTGTGTGTTTTGTTCAGTATGTACTTAGGTATTCAGTTCTATTTGGAATAGTCATATATGGTATTGTCTTTTTGGTTTTTGTTTTCAAATAATGACTGTTATTATATATAAATGCTGGTGTTTTCTTTTTTTTCTTTGCCAGTCCTGAGGCTTGAACTCAGGACCTGGGCCCTGTCCCTGAGCTTCTTTTGGCTCAAGGCTACCACTCTACCACTTGAGTCACAGTTCTACTTTCGTTCTTTGATGATTAATTGGAGATAAAGTTTCATGGACTCTCCTACCCCAGCTGGTTTCAAACCAGGTTCCTCAGATCTCAGCTTCCTAAGTTGCTAGAATTACATGTATGAACCACCAGTGCCCAGCTAGAAATGCATTTTTTTATATATCTGAAGCACTTACTTTGGGAACTTTTGTAGATTCTTTCAGATTATTTATGTAGGTAATCATTTCTTCTGCAAAGGAGATTTTTAAAAAAATCTTTCTTTCTACCAGCTGTTTCGTTTTTTTTTTCTTACCTAGAATCTATTTTCTGTTCTGATTCGTGTG
This sequence comes from Dipodomys merriami, assembly GCF_024711535.1. Classification (NCBI taxonomy): domain Eukaryota; kingdom Metazoa; phylum Chordata; class Mammalia; order Rodentia; family Heteromyidae; genus Dipodomys; species Dipodomys merriami. The sequence continues at coordinate 56,875,794 of NW_027204492.1, forward strand.
TTTTCAATCCACAGTAACATGACACAGATTAATTGTATTTTTCTACTTATCCTTAAGCTCACTTAATGAGGCTGTTTTTTTTTTCCCAGAAATAAAGTTGTTGTAACCTCTTGAGGACTTTGTGATTATACACTAATGCTAACCAACTGTGTCTCTGACTTGTTAATGATATGTTTTTCATTCCTGCACCCAATTGCCTCAGTATGCACTTTGACAAATTTTCTGAATGACCAATTACCAAGAGTTCAAATTCTGCACTTTGAGGATCATTTAAGCTAAATATCTTACTGTATTTAATTGTATCGAGTAATATAGGTTGAGCATCTGAAAATCCAGAATCTGAAAATTTCAGCAACCTAAAGATTTTGAGAGACCACAGATATAAAATTCTATGCCTAGCCTTTATTTGGAGGTAGATAGTTAAAACACAGGTTTATGAACAATACTATATAATACTACTGTGTGTGCAGTATATATGAAGCATAAATGAATTTCTTTGTTAGACTTGATCTTTCGTTCGCAAGTTCTCTCAGTATATGAATGCCAGTATTCCAAAATCTGGAAAAACTGCAAATCTGAAACAATTCTGGCCCAAGTATTTTGGATAAAAGATACTCATCCAGTAGATAGAATTCAAATTTGAAGTACTTGGTGTGGTATATGCATGGAATATTATTTGAAATACTTTTATTTGAAATACTTCTGTAAACTTCCAAAATATCATGTCTTAGACAACCTTATAATGATAAGGCTGAAATATTATGACTTTCCTTCCCAGTTTAGACTCGTTGAGCTGGCTTATTTGTAGAGTTGACATTCAGTAGGACCTAATCTATGGTTTGATTTGCATATATGCCATTTGCCATTATATTTTATTTTTTAGTTTTATCATTATCTTTAAGTAGTTGTACAAAGGAGTTGCCATTCAACAATCTAGTATATAAATACAATGAATCTTGATTAATGTTACTCCTTTGAACACTCTCACCAATTGTTATTTAATTTGAAGAAGAAAGTGTCTTTTTCTTATTATAAATAATATTTTAGTCACATTGCCTCATTTTTGTCTTTGAAGTATTGCACAAAATGCACCTACAAACCCCTCACTAATGTTTCAGAATTAACTGCAGGCACATAGCAAGTCAATAACAGAGTATTTTAATGTAAATACATAGAATAGTTTTATTTCTTTTGTCTTGTTTTCAAAGAATATTGTGACATGTTCAACCTAAAGGTTCAATGATTATTTGAACTTTAAATTTACTACTTTGGGTTATTATAAAGATAGGCTAGGGCTGGGGAGGTGGCTCAGTGGTAGAGCGCTTGCCTTGAAAGATAGGCTAAATACTAAAATGTAAGTTGTTGTGACAGCACAGATTCCAAAGAAATAGCTACATTGTTTTGTCACAACAGTGTTATCTGAGTGCTGCTTCTAGTTCAGACTTAGAAATAGTTTTGCTGTACAAAGAGCATATACAAAATTATTTTCAATGCAAAAAATTATTTTACATTGAATCAAGATTTGGTGATTACACAATTGACTTAAAAGAACCAGCAGTTGCTAGATATCTCGGTGACAGCTCTTGTGACCACATGGTTTATGTTATTTATTATATTTGATTTAATTTCTTCTGTGTCACAGCCATAGGAATAAATTGTTGATATGTCTTACCTATCAACTGAAGCTGAGAGAAAGCCTGTGGTAGCAGAGTTAAGATTTGAAGCCACATTTATCTAACTCTGTACCATTTCCAATGTGTCTATTTTTTTGAGACAAGATCTTACTATCTTGTCCAGGATGATCTCAAACTCATGTCTCAAACTTATAAACTCAGTGTCCCTGGCACCTGGGATTGCAGGCTTGTGAAACCATACCCAGCTCACTATATTGTGTTATATTTCAGTCAGCAGATAAACACACATATACTTAATCAAGGAGTTTTCCATTAAGTGAATGGAGTATTTCCTTTTTGAAAACTAGCAGATAAGGAAAAGCATTTACTTCTTTAATTGCTATAAGGGTATATAAATGTATATAAGGATTATAGGGCAGACAATATTGTTCTACTTTCCAATAACCACCATGGTGTTTTTGGACTTCTGACAACTTTTGAGTTAATCCAAAAAGAATTTATAAAAAGATATCAAAAAGTATACCCTAAATAAAATACCCTAGATAATTGCTAAGTGAAAAAATTTTACCAATTAGAAGCAAGGATAGAAATAAAGAAATTTAAAATGATTCTGCTTTTTATAATCAAAAGTTTTTCCATCATTGTTTTATTATAGCTAAAAAATATCTGTACCAAGAACTCCCAGAACTCCTAACTTACTGACCAAAAAATGGACTACATACTCACTTCTAAATCTGTCACTAGCAAAAGGATGTAAAATTATCCTAATTGGTTTTGATTGGTAATAATCCATCTTTTAGGTCTTAGTATGTTCTGCTTGATATTGGAACAGAATTAGGGCTGTTGTTGCAAGGAGGCAGAGGACCATTGCTGTTGGGTAGACAGCTATCTGCTGCACTCCATCTTAGGAAATTTTGTTCTTGGACAGAAGTGACAAGAAATTGATATTTCAACGCTATTCTATAGCATGTTATAATATTTTAAAATTTTCAGTAACTAGGGAACTATCTCTACAAATACATGATTTTTGCAGCAATTAAAGATCATGTTACAGTTTTCTGGAAGAGCAAAGTTTGGATAGTCTGAATTTGATCATTCTAGTGAGTAGCCATTAAACATTTATTTTAGTAATAAACAGCTGAGCAGTGGCGTAATATATACTGGGCAAATCAATGATGAATGGCCTTAGAACAAAGTGCATACATCAAAGTAAAAGAATATAATTTCTGCAACCAGCTATATTGGGGGAGAAAAATGTGCAAATGACTGGAAAATAAATAATGAACACCTGTGCTGAATAAATTAACCAGCTGGCTGGCAGTTTTTTGTTGGACTCATCTAAAGGGTGACTGTTATAAGGCATTAATAAGACTCAGTTGGAGGCATTCCTTTATAGGTACTTACCATTAATTGATAAACAGTACCAGATAATATCAGAATTCATATTCCTTTATTCTCAGAGTTATATGCATATTTTGGCAATTAGTAAAAAAAATGGTATTTATACAAGGCAGCATTCAGCAGTTGTAGGTAGGAAAATTATCTCAAAAATACCATCATACAGTATTGTAAATGGCCTTTGGAGTTCAAGTTAGCAGTATAAATAAATGACATTAGTTCTAATTAGTGAGATCTATTTTGATAATGAAAAATATTACAAGAACTAATGGGCAGTTTGTTTTCCTTAAAATGTTAAAAATCATTATAATATTTTAGAACTAAAATGTCTCTTGAGACCTCATAATACACTAGCATAATTTTATATTTAGCAAATGTGTTTTGGGTTTCCAATACATTTGAATGAATAAAATTGAACTGTATTTTACAGTTTTCTTTGATAGTTGAATATCTTTAAAGAAAACATTTGCCACAATATAAGGTTTAAAATGTAGGGGAAGAGAACCTTTTCACTAGCAGAATTTTGTTTACTTAGCAATTATGTAGGGTTTTAGGACTTTCTGGTATCTTTTTATAACTTCTTTTTTGGGTATTAACTTAAACCTTGGCAGAACTCCAAAAACATCATGGTGGTTAGTAGAAAGTAGGACAACATTATGTTTCTGTTACTTGTGTTTTCTGTAGTGCTAGGAATTTTGCCAAGTTAGGATTTTGAAAACAGTAAAACTTAATAATCTATGAATGTAGAACAAATTGTAAGGGAATAATATCTTTCTTTATCTGTTTATTTTCTCCCAGCATCTTCTACTTAACTAAACTTTTTTCAAGGATTTTTATTTCTGTATTTCAGATTGTCTGACATTTATTCCATAAAACCCCTTTCCACTGCATAGATCACTTTCTGTGCTTAATTTCCACGGTGTCATTATCATGGTCTCTAGTATGAGACATTGCCACATCTGGATTATCTGTGAAGTGAAATTAATTATTCTGTCATTTCTTCGTTTTAATGTGTAGGTGTAGAATTTTTACAGAAAGTTGTCACCCTTGATCCTTGTCTTATGGAACACATTTAAGTTTTATTGGTTTTTCAAAGTAATGAAAGTTAGTACACCACTTGAAATGTGGGAATTATACAGACCACACTTCACAGGATTGGTTTTCATTTTCAATGTTGTAAATGGCAGTGGTTCTATTATGTGTTTATGTGTCTAAGAACTTCCGTGTGAATGTGGACAACCTTAGGTTCATAGGTTTTGAGTTGTCTGTTGTCCTTCAGGCAATTTAGAAATACCTTAGATTTCTTCTATAGCTTATATTTGTTTAGCCTTTTAGAGATTATAAAGTGGTTTTCATTTTATAACAACTTATTTATCTTCCAAGTCTCATAGTAAGGCATAGGGACTTAGTACCATTTCATTAGGGGGAGACTGAGGATATTAAGTAACTTGCCTACCATTTCCTAAGCATTCAGTAAGGACTAAATTTTGGGTGCCTTCCCTATTGTAGTATCCTAGTTTAGATGTCTTGATTCACCATTAATTATATCAGTTCCTCTTTTCATTTGATTTCATTAAAATTATTAGATTGTAATAGCAAATATGAAACTATTTCTTGACATCTCAATGTTATTTTACTCTTTTATTGTCTTTTTTGTAGTATGTACTGTATTAATTTCAGTAACTCATTTCAGTTTTTCACCCAACTGTTTGAATTTATAGAACATCTTTTATTTTGGCCTAATTTGCTGTGTTTTCAACAAATAAATTTGTTTCATATTAAAAATATCTTTTTGCTGGGTACCAGTATTTTACAATTGTATTCTAACTACTCAGGAAGCTGAGATCTGAGGATTAAGGTTCAGCCTGGGCAGAAAAAGTACGTAAGACTTTTATCAGCAATTAACCACCAAAAAAGCTGTGGCTTAAGTGGTAGAGTAATATCCTTGAGAGAAAAAGCTGAGGGACAGCGCCCAAATCCTGAGTTCAAGCTCCTGTACTGGCACACAAGAACCCCCCCCCCCCCAACAAACACACACATTTTTTGTAGCCTTTACAAACCAATTTTTCATCAAGCATTTAATAGACATAAAGTCTGTAGAGGGAAAGAGCACACAAAAAGAGGTGTTAATGTTTTATCTTAGGAAAGTACAGAAGTTAAACTATGTGTTGGCCAAGAATACCTTCTGGGTTAGGGGCAGGTGACTCACCCCTATAGACCTAGCTATTCAGAAGTCTGAGACCTGAGGATTAAGGAGGTTCCAGGCCAGTTGAGAAAACAGTTTCTAGAGACTCTTATCTCCAATTACCCAGCAAAAAACCAGACTCAAGTGATAGTGAGAGACCCTGAGATCAAGTCTCAATGCCAGCAAACACATATACACATTCTCTCTCTTTCTCCTCTCTCTTTCTCTATTTCCTCCCCCCTCCCCCTCTCTGTCTGTGTCTCCCCCACTTTGAATTTACTGGCAACAGAAGTGCTTCAGATTTTAAATTGTTTTGAATTATGTAGTATTGTCATAGAGCTTTTTTTTTGGTCATAGAATTTTATAAATGAATATCCCTAATTCAATGTGCTTCAAAATACATTTTGCTTGGGGCAATGACAAGATGACAAGATGCTCAAAATGTTTTGGAATTTTTATTTTTATTTATTTATGTATTTTTGGGTCCAGTCGTGGGGCGTGAACTCTGGGCCTGTGTACTGTCCCTCAGCTCTTCAGCTCAAGGCTAGCACGCTACCACTAGAGCCATAGCACCACTTATGGCTTTTTTTTTTCTGCTTATGTGGTGCTGAGGAATTGAACCCAGGGCCTCATGTATGCAAGGCAAGTGCTCTACCACTGAGCCACCTTCTCAGCCCTGTTTTGGAATTTTTAAATGTTCAGATTTTGGATTTTTGGGTGAGGGATACATAACTGAACAACCAGAGAACTATTTGAAGGGAATTGTTAAATGTAAGGTATGTGCATATGCTTGTCATGTATGCATGGAATAACAGTGATGGATGTCACTGGATTAATGAAAGTTTTTGAGGATATGTAGGTTTATGGTTATGTTTGAGAATGTTGTATCTATGATATTTTGGGGAATGCAAGTATAGCCCCCAAAAAGTGATTAAATAAAATTGGTGAAAAAGGTGGAGATGACATTTGATAACATGTACTTTGCAACATGCCATGTTGCAAAATAGGTGGAGATGAGACCAGAAAATTAATATACAAGGGACTTTGCCTTATTTTTTGTGTGTTTTTTATTGTAAAAATACTGTACAGAGAGGCTACAGTTATATGAGCAAGGTAATAAGTACATTTCCTATCAAGCTTTGTTGCCTCCTCTTTTGTTGTTCCCCTACCATCCCTTCCCTCCCACCTCCACAACTTCTCCCTCCCCCTTCCTCCCTTCCCCTCCAAAGTTGTAAAGTTCCTTTTCAACATAGTTTCTTGTATATCTCATTGTTCCAGTGGGTCAACCTGTATCCCTATTTAAGCATTTTGGTTTTTTTTTCTTCCCCTCCCTGAATTAGAGAAGCGTATATACAGGATACAGGACATTGACATCAAATACAGTGAAAATAGGGGTTATACTGTGGGGGAGGAACATACAAAGAAACAAAAAATCACATGGTACATTATAAATACGTTAGAAACAATAGCAAGAAAGAACAAAAAGTTGTGTCCCTACCTTGGTGTTCATTTTGCTTAACATCATCTTATATGGTCATATGTACATAGCTTTTGACCTTTTCTGCTTGTCCTGGACATGTACCAGTTGTTGCAAATAAGGGAAACCATGGGATCTATGTTTTTGGGGGGCCTGACTTACTTAATATAATTTTTTCCAGGTCTTTTCATTTCCCAACAAATGGGGAAATGTCATTCTTTCTTATGGAGGCATAGAAATCCATTGTGTATATATACCACATTTTCTTGATCCATTCATCTACTGAGGGGCATCTGGATTGGTTCTATATCTTAGCTATGGTAAATAATGCTGCCATAAACATAGTTGTTCTGGTAGCTTTAGTATGGTCTTGTTTGTGATCATTTGGGTAAATGCCCAAAAGTGGGATTGCTGGGTCATAGAGGAGCTCTATGTGGAGTATTTTGAGGAACCTTCATACTGCTTTCCAAAGTGGTTGAACAAGTTTACACTCCCACCAACAATTTATAGTAGGGTTAAGGGACTTTGCTTTAGAGACAGGAAGAGGCAAGTTATAGGAAGGTAAGGTTTAGATTTGATGAAAGAAAGAACTACTGTTAATTCTTTGAGTAATCAATTAGCAAATATTTATTTCCCACAACCTGTAAAATTCAAAGTCCTTATTGGACCAGGTATTGAAGAGTACAAAATTTCAGTAAAAAATAGTGGATTCTGCAGAGCATGAATTAATTTATGATGCAGGCAAACTGCCTGGGAGGTAGTTGTTATTACTCAAGTTAGTGATGTGCTAAGAGTGTTACTTCTAGTAATAATTTTGGAAATGTGGCTTCCAGTGGAATAATAGACAGCATTACTAAAACAATACATAGGAGGAATGAATACAGGAAGATCTTTTTACATATGAGATTGTGACAGGACAACTTAACCTTTTTGTAGAAGCCCCTCCCCCCCCCCATTTTATGGAAGGTACCTGCGTTATATAATACCAAGTCAAGAGATACTCCCTACTAATCATCTGACATAAATACTGTTGAGCGTTTACTATGCTCCAGTCATTGTACCACGTTCTCCAGTCATTGTACCACGTTCTTTACTTCATTTAATCTTTAGATCAACCTTGAAAGTTTAGGTCTCAGAGAGAATAAGTAACTAGTCCAAGTTTACAGAACTCACTGGTCCTCAGTCAGTGTTTGAACTCAGTTCTATTAATCCTGAGGTTCATGTTATTATTAATTTACTTCTAAAACACAATCCTTTTTTTTTTTTTTTTGTCGGTCGTGTGGCTTGAACTCGGCCTGGGGTGCTGTCCCTCAGCTCTTCAGCTCAAGGTGAGCGCACTACCACTTGAGCTACAGTGCCGCTTCTGGTTTTCTGGTGGTTTATTGGAGATAGGAGTCTCAGGGTCTTTCCTGCCCGGGCTGGCTTTGAACCACGATCCTCAGATCTCAGCCTCCTGAATAGCTAGGATTACAGTCATGAGCTACTGGTGCCCAGCTTAAAACACAATCTTCTGTCTCTCAGATTCTCAAAAATATACATGTGTCTTCTTAATCTTAAAATGTGTGGTTCAATATTAAATATCTCTCATATACTGAAACTTTAACAGGTGAGTGTTTAATGCTTAGATAAGAGATGGCAAAATAATTACCGGACTTTATAAAGGAGATAAAGGAATCAAATTTGCCAGGAAAAGTTAAAGCAATGTGATAATTATAGCAGAGCTGTAAAGCATGATGCTGATTATTACTGTCATTTCTTATTAGTCAGGATTCGAATGAAGATGTTGAAGAAGCTGGTGCACTGCAGAAAAATCATCCCTCTGTGGCATCTGCAAACTTCACAGAAGCTGTATCTTTTGTCTGCCAGCCTACTGAAGATGACTCATTAAATGCTGCAGGCTGTGGAGTGGCTCTAGAATCAAACCCAAGCAGTAACCCAGAGAGTGCCCAAGAAGTAAATGATGCTCAAGTGGCAGGGGAGAAAGAAAACCATAGTGATGATAAAATTTCCAAAGAGGAAATAAGTGAAAATGTCCCTATAGTGGAGGATATAGCAGAGCAACCAAAGAAAAACAGAATTACTTATTCTCAAATTATTAAAGAAGGCAGGAGATTTAATATTGATTTGGTATCAAAGGTAAGTATTGATTTTACCCGTTTTATACACAGCCATGTATAAAGATAGCCTTTTTAGCTGTTCTCGGGCTAGGTTCATTTATTAAAAAAATATATAAAAAATATATAACATTATACTGCTTAGACTAATCGAGAAAAGTCAAAGATGAAATTCTCCAAACTAAAATGAATTTCTAAGCAAATCTATACCTTTAATAATTATGGGACTAACATGTTAAGAAAAACAAAACTTGTTAATTATTAAAGTTCAGTCCTATTATTTAATTAAACTAAAATGATTTTTAGGGTCTTACTACTGGGAAATTGCTATGGCATATCACTTAGACCAGAAAGAGGGTGATGAGAAAGAGGCTGAGATTTAAATAATGTACACATTTATTGTTTCTGAGCTTCAGCAATAAAACTGTGGGATAGTTTTCATTGAAATTTATTTTTATTCTTCCATAATCCTTTAAGTACATTAGTTTAAAAATAGGCATTAAATCTTAAGCTGTATTAGATCTTAATACATTTTTATGTTTTATATATTAGTATTGTCCAGTTATTATGACTGAGAGATCCTTGAACCTTAAAAATGCATTTTTTTTTGGCCGGTTGGGGCTTGAACTCTGGGCCTGGGTGCTGTCTCTCAGCTCTTCAGCTCATGGCTAGCGGTCTACCACTTGAGTCACAGCACCACTTGTGGCCTTTTCTGTTTATATGGTGCTGAGGAATCGAACCCAGGGCTTCATGCATGAGAGGCAAGTACTGTACCACTGAGCCACCTTCCCAGTCCCCAAATGCTTATTTTTTAAGCAAAAAATGTTTTTTGAAGCCGGAAACCAGTGGCTCATTCCTGTAACACTAGCTACTCAGAAGGCTGGGATCTCAGGATCACAGGAATAAGATGATGAGAAAAATGATGACAGTCAGCTAGGCACTGGTGGCTCACACTTATAATCTAAGCTACTCAGGAGGCTGAGATCTGGGGCTCATGGTTCAAAGCCAACCTGGACAGGAAAGTCTGTGAGTCTATTATCTCCAGTTAATTACCAGAAAAAGTGGAGCTGTGGCTCAAAGTGGTAGAGTATTTGTCTTGAGCAGAAATGTCCTGGCCCTGAGTTCCAGTCCCACTACTGCAAAAAAAAAAAAAAGATAAAAGTTGAAAATGACATTAATTTTGTTTGTATTGAAAATAATATAGCTTATGAAAATTTGCTTATCTGATATTGATTTACAGAAAATCTTTACTGTTCACTTGGATGCTCAAAATAATGATTTAGGTTCATTTTAGAGATTCCTTTTTTCTTTGTTAAAGTAAATTTCCTCCAGTTATTATAGATGTAATGTTTAAAATGTTAATATTTATTTAGTTATAAGCAATACTTAAAATTGTCTTGATTATAGGAAATTACTAGATCTGTTGCATTTAACTGTATGGTTGAATTTAAAACATGCTACATAATATTGATTAAATTCTTGTGGTTTTTTCTCTTTAATATTAGTTATGAGAGATGTTGAAAGATTGACTCAATCTCTCACATTCATGCCAGCAATAACAGGTCTCACTTTTTGAAAAAGTCATATCTCGTGCAACCATGGACTGAGGATCAAGAAGGAACCTTATAAATAGACTCTTTAAGTGGAAATACATTATGATTTTTTTTCTGAGCTGACTTATTGTTATAAGCACATGGCCTTGCACAGATCTGCAGTTTCCATCCCAAAACCCTTGCATGCTAGTATGTTCTGTCATTCAAGTTATTATAATTTCTTTTTGCCTTGAGCTTACTTAGTTTCCTTCCTCATGGCTGGCACTCTTACCACTTGAGCTACACCTTCAGCCCAGCATTTTGCTGGTTAACAGAGTCTCATGGAGTTTTCTACTCAGGCTGACTTCAAAACATAACTGTCTTGAAGTCAGTCTTGTGAATAGTTAGCATTATAGAAGTAAGCCACTGCACCAGGCCAGTCATTGAGATTTTAAAAATAAATTGGGGGAGATAATAAAATGAATATGTTGAGATCCTGTGTATTATCTAACATCTTAGCATATGGGAGAAGATACTCTTAACTAGACAATTAACATTTGACAGAAGAACTATTTATCATTTAATCAGGCTTTGTAACCAAATGAGTTAAGAAAAACTGTTGATTTTTAAAAAATATTTTGATTTTCCGAAAATGAGCTGTGAATATGCAGTAAATTATTTCATATTATAACATTTATATGTGTAGTTCTTTTTACAAATAAGTTAAAAATCCAGCAAACTAATAGTTCCTATTTATCATTTGCCCATTATTTTGCTTTTGGTCTTACTTTTTATACTTTCTCTTTGTATAGTTGCTGTATTCTCGGGGACTGCTAATTGATCTGCTAATCAAATCTAATGTCAGTCGATATGCAGAGTTTAAAAATATTACCAGGATTCTTGCATTTCGAGAAGGACGGGTAGAACAGGTACTATATTGATCAAGTATGTAACTGAGAATAGGATTAAGTTATTACAGTTCATTTTGGAAGGATAAACAAGTAGAATTGACATTTTCCTAGAAATGCAGCAGATTCTAGTCTTGTATGATGTTTTAAAAAATAAATGGTGAAATTTGCTCATTTGCAATTTATTATGAATTTTCTGATGGGTTATTCCACAGCTTGATTTTAGTGTTGGGAAAGTTTCAGGCAGGCTGCTAGGTTTGAACTGTCATTTGTTCCCTGTTAAGAGCGATATATCATTGACTTTTTAATGGCATGAAGAACAAGTTGGCAGAATGAAGTAAGAAAGCTTACAAGCTAACTAGCTCTGAAGTCAACATAGATGCTATTAGGACTGATGGAAGGTGATGTAAATGGGCAGACTAAAATGAAAATAATAATCCTCCTATATGTAAAGGGGATAAACTAACTTGAGATATTTGTACCATTAGGAAGCAATTTTATAACAATTTGTGTAACAGATTATTATACTGTTTCCCAGGTTCCTTGTTCCAGAGCAGATGTCTTTAATAGCAAACAACTTACTATGGTAGAAAAACGAATGCTCATGAAATTTCTTACATTTTGTATGGAATATGAAGAACATCCTGACAAATATAAAGGTATTGTTTTGCTTTTAGTTATGTTCTCCAGTTTTATGAGCTTTAAATTGATTTATATTGGCTTTTATTTGATTAGCCACTTTTTTTGTCAGTTGAACTCAGGGCCCAAATACTGTCCCTGAGTATAGTATTCTACCACTTTGAGCCACAGCTCCACTTCCAGTTTTCTGGTGAGTGGTTAATTGGAGATAAGAGTCTCACAAACTTTCCTGCATGGAATGGCTTCAAACCATGATCTATAGATCTCAGACTCCTGAGTATCTAGCATGACAAGTATGAGCCACCAGCACCCAGCTAGCCACTTCTTTCTTTAAAATAATATTCTGACTTATCAGTATCTCATAGTTGAAGCCATTAAGAACATATAGCTATTTAAATTTGTTAGACATATATGAAATTAGAAGTTCAATTCCTTGGTCTCACTAGGCATATTTCATAGTACTCAATAGCCATATGTGGCTAGCGGCCGTAGTGCACATACCTTCAGTATCAAACAAATACTGGACTATATTTTAATTTTAATATTTGATTATAGAATATTGTTTTCAACTGGTTTCTGATAGATAATATTCCTCTTTGGTTGTTACATTCTTTTTTCTCACCAATAATAACAAAACCTTTTATAGATTGTCATTTTCAGGACTGATTTTACTTAGAATCTTGAACTATTCATTTTGATTAACCATTAAAAGAAAAATAAGGGTATAGGCTGGGAAGGTCCCTCAGTGGTAGAGCACTTGCCTTGCATGCATGAGGCCCTGGATTTGATTCTCAGCACCATATAAGCAAAAAGAAAAAAGCCAGAAGTGGCACTGTGGCTCAAGTAGTAGAGTGCTAGCCTTGAGCTGAAGAGCTGAGGGACAGTGCCCAGGCCCAGAGTTCAGGCCTCACAACTGGACCCGCCCCCGCCCCCCCCCCCAAAAAAAAAAGAAAAGAAAAGAAAAATAAGGGTAAATGTTGCATAGGGAAAACCAGTGGATTTGGAGAAGACATTTTTTCTAATATTGGATTTGAGCCATGTCATTGTGTGATCTGGTGGCCAAGTTCAGATTTTGTTAAAATTGAATGTACATTTTAACATCAGATCTATGTACTTCAAGTGCATTGAGTTGATGATATTAAGAAAAATAATATCATTATGAAATTTTTTTTGGGGTCCGGTCATGGGGCCTGAACTCCTCGCCTGGGTGCTGTCCCTCAGCTCTTCAGCTCTAGGCTAGCGCTCTACCTCTTGAGCCATAATGCCACTTCTGGCTTTTTTTCTTTTTGCTTATGTAGTGCTGAGGAATCGAACCCAGGACCTCATGAATGCAAGGCAAGTGCGCTCTACCACTGAGCCACCTTCCCAACCCCCATTATGAAAATTTTTGATGGAATAATAAAACTACAATTGTTCTTAAAAATTCACGTCCAAGTTGGCTACGCTTATAATCCTAACTACTCAGGAGGCTGAGATCTTAAGATCACAGTTTGAAGCCAGCCTCGGCAGAAAAGACTGGGAGAATCTTATCTCTAACCACAAAAATTTGGAAGTAGTGCTGTGTTTCAAGTGATAGAACACTAGCCTTGAACACAAAAGCTCAGGGACAGTGGCCAGGCTCAGAGTTCAAGACTCAAGACCAGAAAACCAACAAACAACAAAAAACAGTAACAAAAAAAATTAAGTCCATTGGCTACTGCCAGATTGTTCTCCTCAATGGCTCTATAAACTTGCATCCTTTCAGTAGTTTTTGTAATTTTTATTTAAATAATTTCCATAAAGTTTTGTCTTTTGTCATGGGTTGTATTTGATGCCACTAATTGTCCAGTTTCACTGTTTTCTGTTCTTGATTTAAGGAATTAATTTTTAGGGTGTGTGTGTGTGTGTGTGTGTGTGTGTGTGTGTGTGTGTGTGTGTGTGTGTGTGTGTGTGTGTGTGTGTGTGTGTGTGTGTGTGTGTGTGTGTGTGTGTGTGTGTGTGTGTGTGTGTGTGTGTTTCACTGTTTTCTGTTCTTGATTTAAGGAATTAATTTTTAGGGTGTGTGTGTGTGTGTTTGTGTGTGTGTGTGTGTGTGTGTGTGTGTGTGTGTGTTTGTACTTTGGGACTTGTCTTCTTACATGGTTTGTTTGCTGAAAGCTGACATTCTTTTACTTGAATTATACCTCCAGCCCTGTCTTTTTGGTGGTTAACTGGAGATGTTATCTTTACAGACTTTTATTCCTGGGCTGCCTTTGAATCGAGATCCTCCAGGTCTCAGTCTCCTGAGTAGCTACCATTGTAGGTGTGGTGACAGGCTCCTGTCTGGGTCCCTTATTTTTGATGCATAATAACTAATTTCTCTAGCCTGACTGAAATTAGTTTTATTGCTTTTTTCATCATAGTTCATTGTTCTACTCAGTTCTAGTAAGAAGTGTTTACCAAAAGTTATCTACTACTCTATCATTTTTATCAGCAAGTATTCATTTTACTTTATTTAATATTTCTAAATGTAATCGTCAGCATTGAAATTTAAATGAAATGAGATTTTTTTCTCTGTGTGTGTGTGTGTGTGTGTGTTAGAGAGAGACATACAGAGAGAGAGAGAGAGAGAGAGAGAGAGAGAGAGAGAGAGAGAGAGAGAGAGAGAGACATGGGGCTTGAACTAAACCCTGAGCACTGTCCCTGAGATTTTTTGCTCAAGGTTGATGTTTTACCACTTGAGCACAGCTCCACTCCTGGCTTTTCGGTGATTTAAGATAAGGATCTTACAGATTTTTCTGCTTGGTCTAGCTTCAAACCACAATCCTCAGATCTCAGCCACCTGAGTAGCTCCTACTATGGGCCAGAGCCACTTGCACCTGGCTGATTTTCTTTCTTTTTTAAATCCATAAAATAATAAAGATTCATTATTTAAGGCTTAAAAACTGTATTGTCAATGCAATAAGTATAGTGAAATTCTTTTTTTTTTTTTATATAATTGGTTGTGGGGCTTGAACTTTGGGCCTTGACGTTGTCCTTGAGCTCTTTAGCTCAAGGCTAGCACTCTACCACATGAGCTACAGCGCCACTTCTGGATTTCTTGTGGTTCATTGGAGATAAGAGTATCACAGATTTTCCTGCCGGGGTTGGCTTCAAATCATGATCCTCAGATCTCAACCTCCTGAGTAGCTAGGATTATAGGCATGACCCACCAGCACCCAGCTAAAATTCTTTTCTTTTCCCCGTTGAGATCAATAGTCACTGTGGAAATTATAATAATAATATCAATCACAATCCTTTGTGAAGTCTTAAACAGACTTGATCATTTTCATGTGGTGGGATCTTAAATAAAAGCCTACTTCTCATTTTAATTAATAATTTTCCTATTTTATAGGCTATGAGGAGATTACATTTTCTCAATATTTAAAAACTCAAAAATTAACACCCAACCTGCAATATTTTGTTCTGCATTCAATTGCAATGTCATCAGAGTCAAGCAGCAGCACCACTGATGGTCTCAAAGCTACCAAGAACTTTCTTCACTGTCTTGGGCGATATGGCAACACTCCATTTTTGTTTCCCTTATATGGCCAGGGGGAACTTCCTCAATGTTTCTGTAGGTAAGTTTCATATAGATTTTCTGGTCCTTTCTAAAGGAGATACCTAAGTAAAACATGACAATTAGAACAAAAATGAGATATATTTACGGTTTAATATATGGAAACGCACTTCGTTCTATTTTTTAAAAAGAATAAGCTACTTGCCTGCTTAGTTATTCATATAAATGATGTATTCTATTTGGCCTATTTGGCTTTGTGACAAATATAACAATTTCCAGAGCTCCACAAATCTGTCAGCATTTAAAAAATCCATGTCAGTACACTCACATGGAATATCATTGCATTATATTTTTATCCTGGTTCCTTGATTACCTATGCGATTGCACCTCTGTTTCTTAATCATGCGTTTGACAAAGATACCTTAAGTTGACTTTTGCATTCAATATTATGTTTCAAAGCATCATCCTTACATATTATCATAATTTTAATTTATAAGAGTCTGGGAAGATGACAGTGGTAAAGTGCTTGCCTTGCATACATGAAGCCCTGGGTTTGATTCCTCAGCACCATATAGGCAGAAAAAGCCAGAAGTGCCACTGTGGCTCAAGTGGTAGAGCGCTAGCCTTGAGCTGAAGAGCTGAGGGACAGAGCCCAGGCCCAGAGTTCAGGCCCCACGACTGACAAAAAAAATTAATTTATAGATAATATTCCACTGTGAATATACCACAATCTGTTTTTCCAGTTTTCTCTTGATTGACACACATAGATTTAGTTTTTCATTCTTATCATCGATGTGTGTGTTATGTGTATGTATATACATATTTCAGGATATATATGTTCAAAAATTCCTTTGTGACACTTACCTAAGGGTGAGATTTCTGTGTCATAACATATTTGAATTTTGACATTTTATGCCACAGTGGCTGGTTATTTTTCTAGAAGGTGGTACCAGTCGCTTCCTATTAGCAGTGTATAAACATTTTTATAGTTGTGTGTTTGCCACCAGAGAAAATGTTTTTGTCCAATTAATTCATATAAAATTATCATGAGTTGTGTTTTTATCTTAAATACCTTATTACCTATGAGACTAATCCTCTTATGTTTCTGAACTACTCATGGTTTCTCTTCTGAGAAAGACTTGTAATATTTTCCTATTCGTCTTTTGGGTTGTTGTCTTCCTAGTAAATTGTAGGAGTTTTTAAGTATATTCTTTTTTTTTTTTTTTTGTCGGTCGTGGGGCTTGAACTCTGGGCCTGAGCTCTGTCCCTCAGCTCTTCAGCTCAAGGCGAGCGCTCTACCACTTGAGCTACAGTGCCACTTCCGGTTTTCTGGTGGTTTATTGGAGATAGGAGTCTCACGGTCTTTCCTGCCCGGGCTGGTTTGAACCGCGATCCTCAGATCTCAGCCTCCTGAGTAGCTAGGATTACAGGTGTGAGCCACCAGCGCCCGGCTTAAGTATATTCTTAATGCTGATCTTTTTTCAGTTATTTCGGCTTCATGCATATTGTCTTATTGTATTTCTGATACATGGGCTTCACTAAGATGAATATAGATAAATATAGGAACCTTATCTTTCATACTTATTTTTGGAGGTAGTATTATATAGTAGTTAAAAATATAGTCCATGGAGACCAGGTGCCAGTGGCTCAACCCTGTGATCTTGGCTATTCAAGAGGCTGAGATCTGAAGGATTGTGGCTTGAAGCAAAACAATCAGCAAAACAAGCCAGCTAGAGTGGTAGAAGAGGCTCATGTGGTAAAGTACTAGTTGTGCAAGCAAGCAAGAAACCTTGAATTAAACCCTTCATACTGGTAACAATAACAAACAACAACAACAAAAAAACCCAACCAGAAAATCCCCACAGACTGTGGAGATAGATGGCTTGATTTTATCTGTATTAGCCAGGTAGCCTGGGGCAAATTTTATAACCTATTATATTTTCAAAGAGTCAGCTTTAGAATTTTTAAAATTTATTTTGGCTCTGTTAAACCTTTTTTTCATAGCTATTAACTTCTGCTCATTTTACTCTCCTGTATTTTACTGTTTTGGGGATTTTATTCAGCTTATCCCTTCCCACCCTTGCCCTTACCCATTTTTCGACCTAAACTCCAGTTAAATAAGTTGACCCTTGAATAACATGGTGGTTATGGGTCCTGAACCACTTTACTGTCAATTCTTCTAACTCCCCATAACTGAACTATTAATAGCGTGAAGCTGACTGAAATCTTACCAATAATATAAAAATGATTAACACATATATAATGTAAAAACTATTTGGGAACTAAAAGATCACCTTTTTACTGTGATAACACAATTTTCTGGGGAGAATAACTGCTCATCTGGAGATGATTAGTGTTTGAAGTGGATACTTGCAATTCTTGAGTTGAGCAGAGTAGAACAGGAAGTAGCTATGAAAACATTAGTACTGTATTACTACAGTATGTTTAATGAATACATTTATTTCAGGATATATTTGTTTACATCTCACTCTACTAAATAGTGCCAAACACACTTTGCATGTGTGGGTGAAGGTTTTTTCCCTCTACATTTTTAAATTCCTTTCTTTCTTTTTCTTTACCCTGGGAAACTTCATCTCTGCTCTTCTTTTTTATTGCATTTTTTTTGTTATTGTAAAAGTGATGTTCAAAGAGGTTATAGTTACATAAGTCAGGTAAATAGCACATTTCTTTTTGGACAATCTCATCCCTTCCTCTCTCCCATTTTTTTCCTCTGGTCCCCACCCACAAGTTTTCTTTTTTTTTGTTTGAATTCTGGGCTTGGGAACTGTCCCTGAGCTTTTCAGCTCAAGGCAAGCGCTCTACCACTTGAGTCACATTGCCACTTCCGGTTTTCTCCCACCCACTAGTTTTATAGCTCATTTTCAGCATAGTGTCTAGTGAGCATCACTGCTGCATTTGTTCCCACTTTGTTCCTTCATTCTTGTGCTCCCCTTACCCTCCCAAAGACAGATAAACAAACAAGACAAATGAAAATAAAAATTGAAAATGGCAACAAAGGAAAAAAAAACCTCGTTTCTACTTCCTGGAGTTCATTTGAGTAAATATTGTTTATATGGTCAAATGCACATGGCTCTTGCTCCTTTTCATTCCTCTCCTAAGAATATTCTCCTTTGATCTCACTGTGTGAATGCTTAGACACCTGTATAATTTATCATGTCCCAATATATTTTTTAAACCATCCAGTGTGTTTACTTGTAGATTTATAGATACAATTTTGATATCACAAATGAAGGAAAACATGCAACCTATCTTTCTTTCAGTTTGGCTTATTTCACTTAATATAATTTTATCCCATCTTTCCATTTCCTTATAAATGGTACAATATCCTTCTTTTTGATGGAGGAGTAGAATTCTATTCCTCTACATTTTTATTAGTATTAATCACATGTCCAAGAGAGTTTCATTTTGACGTATCCATGTATGTATACAATGTATCTTGATCAGGTTTACCCCCTCTATCACTCTCCTTCATTTCTCTCCCCTCTTCTAATCAGTCTCAACAAGCTTCAATATTCCATTTTTACACAGGTAAGTAAAGTATTTTGACCATATTCACTCTCTTTCACTTTCTCCATTAGAACTTCCTCTTCCCAATAACCCCACTTTTTTTAGTGTTTGTTAATTATTCAAAGGAGATTTACTGTGCTATTTCTCACATGTATATATAATATTTGTATTGAGCTTCTCCATTTCTCTCACTTTCCCCATCCCCCTACTTTCAATTATTCAGTAGCTTTCAATGAGTGTTGATCAATTTTAATATGTAACATTATAGATTTTTTTTAACTTAGCATAGAGATTTGAGATAGTAAGTGAAAAAGACACATTTTTATGTTCTTGACAATATTTAACTTTTTCTCAATTTCTTCAATATTTTTAAGCTGTGTAGTTTTTCAGTTTTTCAAAATGTCATAATTCTCCAAAACATATGGATCATGTATTTGAAGTTCATTTTTCCTTTTCTTGTCTTCTTT
The DNA here is from genome assembly GCF_024711535.1 of Dipodomys merriami. Classification (NCBI taxonomy): domain Eukaryota; kingdom Metazoa; phylum Chordata; class Mammalia; order Rodentia; family Heteromyidae; genus Dipodomys; species Dipodomys merriami. The sequence continues at coordinate 56,895,193 of NW_027204492.1, forward strand.
TTTTTAAATTTTTGGTGTGTGTGTGTGTGAGTGTGTTTGTGTGTGAGTGTGTGTGTGTGTGTGTGTGTGTGTGTGTGTGTGTGTGTGTGTGTGTGTGTGTGTTCAGGTCCTTGGGCTTAAATTCAGAGCTTGGTCATTGTTTCTCAGCCGTTTTGCTCAAGGTACTATACCACTTCAGCCAAACCTCCACTTCTGACTTTTTGCTGGTTAATTAGAGATGAGAGTCTCATACTTTCTTGCCCAAATTGCCTTTGAACTGTGATCCTCAGATATCAGCCTCCTGAGTAGCTAGGATTATAGGCATGAGCCACCAGTGCCCAGGTAATCTTTTCATTTTCTAATTTAATGAGGATTATAAAGTTTATACTATTCTTCTACATCTTAATGTATAATTTTCATTTATTCTAAGCATTTTAATTTCTATTATAATTTTTTCACAGATCCATGAGTTATTATAAGATATTTGAGAATAGCTAACTTGATTGATTCTTCTTTATCTTAATTGCATTATTGGTGGAACATATGATTTTATGGTATTCTTTTTTATTTTTTTTTTGATACTGGGGTTTGAACTCAGGGTTTGTGCTTGCTAGATAGTTGATTTGTGGTACTAATTCCTTTTTTTTTAATTTAATTTAATTTTATTTGTGAACATACTGTACAGAGTGGTTACAATTACATGGGCAGGATAATGCGTACATTTCTTACCAAGCATTGCAGCCTCCTCCTTTGGTTTACCCTTCACATCCCTTTCCAGCCTCCCCCCTCCCCCCCAATCCCAATTGTGGTACTAATTCTTTGCACTTCATTGATATTTATTTTGTAGTCTAGTATGTCATTTATTTTACTCTTTTCCATATATGCTTGAGAATTTTTTTGTTTTAGTTTTTGTTTTTGGTGCTAGTTCTGGGACTTGAATTCAACGTTTGGGCACTGTCCCTGAACTTCTTTGGCTAAAGGTTAGATCTATACCACTTTGATCTACCATTCCAGTTGCAGCCTTTTTGTTAGTTTAATGGAGATAAGTCTCACAGACTTTCCTGCTTGGGCTGGCTTTGAACCATAATCTCAGATCTCAGTCTCCTGAGTAGTTAGGTTTACAGGTATGAGCCACCAGTGTGTAGCTGCTTGAAAATATTTATATGAAGTTGCTTGGTACTGGGTTCTCTAAAGGTTTTTCTTGGGGCCCAATGTGGAAACTTCAGGGAGTGCCTGGCAGGGAGAGTAAAGAAGCTTGAATACTACCAAAATAATCTAATCGCAATTGTGAAAATGGAAAATAAAACCTGTTGGGTTCTTAGAGGGAAGGGAGCAGGGAGTGTGATAGAGGAGGTAAAATTGAGTTAAAATACAGCCTAACCCCTCCTCATATATAAGCCAGTAAAAATCTTTGTTTTACTTCTGTTTCTCTTGGTCTATTAATAATAGAGAAATGTGTGTTTTGAAATCTCCCATTATGATCTTGAATATGTCAATTTCTTTCTATAATACTATTAACTTTCCATTTATTGGGAGGTAATTAAGTTAATAGGAATTTCCTATTTTTTAATTTTCCTGATTAAATGTTATACATTATCTGCTAAATTTCTCCATCTGTAATGATGTCTTTTTTCCCTTAAATTCTTCTTTGTCTACTTTTCAGGTAGTTCTTACTACTTTTTAAAAATTTACCTGTTATGTCTTTCTGAATCCTCTTAATTTTCAGCTTTTTTGTTTAGTGCTCTGATTAATATAGACTTGCATGTTTTTAATCTGATTTGACAGTGTATTTTTGCTGAATTTTGTTAACAGGGGGCTGGCTGCTCCTTTCCTATAGTTGCATGTACCAGAAAATGTTTTGTTTTGTTTTTTGCCTTCTTTGACTTGACTGAAATGTAATCAAGTAAACAGTTCCTGGTTGACAGTTCTTGTCAGTATTGTAAAATTGTATTATTTATGTTTCATTTTTGCTATTGAAATTTTGATATCAACCTGATTTTTTCGTTTCTTTGTAGGGGTTATCTTTACACTCAAGCTATTTCTAAGACAGCTTGTATTTTACCTTTTTACCTTGCTGAATATTAAAGCGTTGCTTTCTGTATATTTAGCTTAGTGTGTATTGAACATATGATGTTAATAATGTATCTTTTTTTGCCAGTCCTGGGAGCTGACTCTGAGCTTCTTTTTCCTCAAGGCTAGCATTCTACCACTTGAGCCACAGTACAACTTCCAGCTTTTGCTGTTTATGTGGTACTGAGGAATCAAATCCAGAGCTTCCTGCATGCTAGCCAATCACTACCACTAAGCCACATTCCCAGTGTATCCATTTTGACCCATAGGTCCATATAACTCAACCAAATACATTATGTGTCCTCTGTGAATTTATGTTACTTAATATTTTAGAAAATTGCCGACCAATACCTTTACAGATACTCATTTTCTTCATTATTTCCTTTCTCAATATTTGGACTATAAATAGGCTTTGAACTTTAGAAATCACTTTTCCTTGCATATTAATAGTACATTCACATTTTTTGCATGTTTTGTACTTTTGATTGTATTCTGGGTTTTCATTAATATTGGTATTCATGACTGTATATTAATTCTCTTATCAGTGGTTAATCTGTAGTTTAACACATTCAGTTTTATTTCAATATTTTTATATTTCAATTTCAAGAACTCCAAAAGTTCCTTGCTTTGTTTTTGTACTCGACTTGAACGCTATCATTTTTTTTTGTGCTACTGAGATTTTGAATTTAAGGTATTGTGAGTACTAAGCAAGAATTTTCCCACTTGAGGCATTTCACCGGTCCCTTTTTTAAATTGGATATTATCTGAGATACAGGTTTGCTTTATTCCCAGACCTGCCTGGATTCTGATCCTCCCATTTGTTACAATGGTGATAGGTACATGCTACTGCAGGCAGCCATTTTGCTTACCATATAGCTTGGAATGACAAGCATGCCTTATCACATTCTGCAGCTGGTTGAGGTGGAATCTTGAGAATTTTTATGCCTGGTTAGCCTTAACTGTGATCCTGCAATCTCTGCCTCCCAAGTAGCTAGAATTACAAGCTTGCACTCTTTATCATTTTTTTTATTGTGAAAATACTGTACATAGGGGTTACAATTACATGGGCTAGGTAATGAGTACATTTCTTATCAAGCATTGTTGCCTCCTCCTTTGTTTCCCCTCCCCTTCCGCTCCCATCTTCCCCTTCCCCACCCTTGTTTCTGTTTTTGTTTTTGTTTTTGTTTTGCCAGTATTCAGGCTTGAACTCAGGACCTGCTCATTATCCCTGAGCTTTTTGGCTCAAAGCTATTCCTGTACCACTTAAATCTCAGCTCCACTTCCTGCCTTTTTGGTAGTTAATTGGAGATAAGAATCTCACAATTTCCTGCCCAGGCTAGCTTTGAATCACAATCCTCAGATCTCGGCCCCCTGAATAGCATTATGGGCTCAAGCCACTGGAGCCTTACCATTTTTGAGCATTTGACATGTATTTTCAATTCCTATTTCTTTAAACATGTGGCATATAGCTATTTTACACTTTTTCTTTTCTTTTATTCTCATTTTATTGTCAAGGTGATGTACAGAGGGGTTATAGATACATAAGTTAGTAGTGAGTACATTTCTTGTCTAACTTGTTACCCCTTTCCTTATTTTTCTCCCTTTTTCCCTACCCCCTGTTTCTGTTAACTGTTAATATTGGTGATCTAATATTTCCAGGTGCTATTTCTCCTTATTCATCTGAATGACTTATTTCCTTGTGCAATGTTTTTCTTTAGGCATATATATCTTATTGGCTTTAATCTAGGGATGCAGAGTACTTTCCTAAATTGTGTTTCTTTTACACACAAAGCACTACAAACTTGAAAACATTATAGTTCTTTTCAAGGCATTTATACTTAATAGTAGGGTTCCAGATCCCTCTTGCATGGAGATCCTGATATAATACTTTTTCAAAATTAATTTATTTTTTTCCTGCACTGCCCATGGCTCAAAGGTTTAATTTCTGCTGTAGGTTTACTGAATGCTTGGAGACATTTGGGAGATAGGGTGTTTACCATGGACATTAGTTTGCTTTCAATCTCATCAGTGCAGTAAGAATTATGTTTCATGCAAAATATTATTTTCTAGTATTAACAGGAAGTGCTGTCATCATATGCAGTTCAGTATCCCACTGGAAGTAGATATTTTCAAATACCAATCTCCTAAATATATGATTGTATGAATGAATGTGAGAATGCCATTAATTTGAAGGTAACATTATATTTTTGTGTATTGGTGCTAAGGCTTGAACTCAGGGCCTGGGCTTGTCTCTGAGCTCCTTTTACTCACATCTAGTGCTCTCACACCACCCTTCTTCTGGCTTTTTGAGGTAGTTTATTGGAGGTGTTATCTTACAACTTTCTTGCCCAGGCTGGCTTTGACTTATCATCCTCAGATCTCAGCTAACCACATTGCTAGGATTACAGGCATGAACCACTAGTGCCCAGCTTAATTTATTTTTTAAATTAGCATCAATTAATTGTACAGGGAGTTTTAACTTTGACATGTTCCACATATGCGTACAAAGTGCCTTCATCAGATTTACCCCTTTCATATCACTTATTTTAGAATATGATAGACTTCTATACTTCCACTAACCATATAGGTCAAAATAAGAATGAATAAGGAATACCATGTTCTCCAGGACCAGTGCTCCTTCTATCAATTGAAATTAAGAAGGGAGTTTATGGATTTATCTTTTTTTTGTCAGTTGTGGGGCTGGAACTCGGGGTCTGGGTGCTGTCCCTGAACTCTTTTGTTCAAGCCACTTTGATCCACAGCTCCACTTCCAGTTTTCTGGTGGTCATTTGGAGATCAGAGTCTCCTGGGCTTTGCTGCCTGGCTGGCTTTGAACTGTGTCCTCATATCTCAGCCACCTGAGAGGCTAGGATTACAGGCATGAGCCATCAGCTCCTGGGTTTAAACCATTTTTCCCTTTTCTTGTATCACTGTCTGCTTCAAAGAGACCACACTGTTTTCTCATAATGCCACATGCTATTCACTCCTCACAAAGGTAAGTTAGCAGACAAGGACAGAATGGACAGATCCCTTGGAAGTTACCTGTCTAATTGGCCTCCTTACTAACATTTTATATGGAAAGCAGGTTGTATATCTCTAATATCCATAATTTTCCAAACTCTGAGACCTTTTGATTCTATACATAATGGTACAAATGGAAAATTTCACGCTTAATCTACCTCTTATTACATGTCACAGTCAACACAATAGTGTACTAAAAATATTGTAGGAAATTATCCTGAACATTTTTTTTTTTGCTCAAGGCTAAGGCTCTACCACTTGAACCATACCTCTTCTAGCTTTTTTGTGTGCATGATTAATTGGAGATAAGAGTCTCATGAAATTTCCTGCCCAGGTTGACTTTGAACCATGAGCCTCAGATGTCAGCTTCCTGAGTAACTAGGATTATAGGGGTGAGCCAACGGCACTAGCCTATATTTATTCTTAATCATATATATTCTAAATTTATATTTGAGCCTCTTTCCTCTCTCTCTCCCTCCCTTCCTCTCTTTTCTTTGTGTTTGATCTGTGGCTTGAAATCGGGGCCTAGGTACTGTCGCTATGCTCTTTTGCTCAAGGCTTGTGCTCTACCACTTAAGCCACAGCTCTGCTACTGGTATTTTGGTGGTTAATTGGAGATTAGAGTCTCACAGACTTTCCTGCCCAGGCTGGCTTCAAACTGAGATCCTCAGATCTCAGCCTTCTGATAGCTATGGTTATAGCCCTGAGCCATTAGTGCCCAGCCCTTTTTCTATTTTTAAGGAAAATTCATTTGAGGTTTTTTTGTGTGTATCATCTAGTATAAACTTGCAGATTGAATCCTTTATGGATTCCATATATGCTAGACAAAAAAGACATTTTCCCAAAGACAGTTTTAACTTTAACAAGGCTGAGATTTTGTCAGAACTTTCCTTTTTATCATATACAGAAGATTGTCAGTATTTCTCAGTTTTGTGAATATTATCTCAATTTTTGAGTTTGATATAAAAATTGTACATCATCCTGTCCTTTTTGAAGTTAATGATGTGATTAAATGTACATATAGTAAAAACAGAAAAGACTGTATCTGTTATGTTTGAAATAATATGTTAAACTGTTAAGTGGTTGTTTTGTCATTAAGATGACTCCTATATTTTATAAACATGAAAGTATGTGTGAGTTATAATCAAAATGTATTTACATGGAGTAGGAGTTTTAACCTCTAATTATATAATCAATCCCATATATAATGCTTTATAATTTCATATATTGTTCTGTTTATATCCTAAATTAGTAACTCTACCATCATCTATACATCATCGCTTACAATTTTTATCACCAGGTCATCCGAATAAGGTGTCACCTGTTCTGTGATTTCTAACCACTATTCTGTGTTCTAATATAAGCCTCATAGGCGTTTCTCAAAGCCAGTTACACAGTGTTCTCATCAAGGCTACTGTTATAAATGACATGCATGCATATTTATGTGAAGGATTCAAAGACATTTGTAAGTCATATCCTTGCATTCTAAGTGAATTCTCTGTAAGCAGTATAACATGTTAACTACTAGAGATAACTTTAAAGAATAAACATATTTTGAGGTTTTTTTTTAAAAATCATTTTAAATAGGTAGATTTTTTTGCAAAGAAAATAGTGCTTTATTTATTGTGGTACCTAGTCCACATCAATATGTCAGGGTATATAATTGGGACCATATTGAAAGAAAAGGCATTGAAACCAATATATTTTTCTAGTCTAGCTAGCCTTAGAATTTCCTTTACTATATATTAGTTACTTAATATTTTTTCTGGCATACAGGATAGGGTATGTATGAAATCTATAGATTTTTAAACTCTCACAATATATCTTCCAAACAGAAGTCCCTTTTAAGCCCTAATGGGACTAATTTATTTGTTATCTGTATGGTGGGTAACATAGTAAGCTTCAGAAATACCTTCTAGTTCAGAATAGGTTTTTTATACTGTGTCATGTTTTCATAACCTAAGAAATGGAGCAGTACCAGTGGGAGCAAACAAACTTTACATGTTTTTTTATAAGTAGACCTGGTAGACCTGGACTGCCCAGAGAGTTTTACATTTATAAAATAAAAACTAAAAAAAAAAAATAAGGCCTTAACTGTTGGGTTACTAGGTAGTCTTTTATTCTTTGGTGGCCTAGATTTGATGTTCTATTTTTATGCTTTATGTGATAGAACTTGTAAAAGATGAAGGATAAAAAAATTTCAATATCAGAATATGTTATACATGAATAAATCAATGATTTCCACTAAACACTTAAATAGTTACAGTATTACCTAAAGAAAATTTCCTACTTTTTCAGGAATTTATAGAACATAAAAACTTTCAAAAAAAGAGACAATGTGAAGATCCAAAGTCCACAAGATATAAATGGATATTTGCATATCTAAAAATCTTGCTTAAGATTGTAAGAGAACTATGGGTAGGAATCCACTTGATGCATTCAGTTAGTGATGAGAGAATTATGCCCAAAAATGAGATTTATAGTTGCTACTGTGATTTTGTCATAATCATGAGATTTTCTAAAAATATAGGGTCTAAGAAGTTTTATATTTTTCTCTACTTTTCCTCTGATTTTAAAATTGCTATCTTTAATTCGAAGTCCCAGATCAGAAGATCAATACATCTGGGGTTTTTTGTTTTTGTTTTTTTTGTCGGTAATGGGGCCTGAACTCTGGGCCTGGACACTGGCCCTCAGCTCTTCAGCTCAAGGCTAGCATTCTACCAAATTGAGCTACATCACCACTTCCAGCTTTTTCTGCTTGTATGGTGCTGAGGAATCAAACACAGGGCAAGTACTCTACCACTGAGCTACCTTCCCAGCCCCAATACATCTTAATGACTGTTATATAGTTCCTTTCAGGGAAATCATATGGAAACATCTTTCAAAACAAGCAATCTAATTATTTTCTTCTGTAACAATCATTTTTATACCTATAACCTGAATTTACAAATTCAAGTTTTCTGAGCCCAGTTCAGTTTAATAGTTTTATATTATTGATTATAAAATATAATCATTGATAAATACTTCAAGATTAGGAGATTATACAGAAATGCCTCATTGCAAAGACTATGTTAGTCATTCACTAAGTATTTGATAACCAAATGAATAAATAGAGGTTGATTATGTATAACTGTGGAAATTGTGAAAGAAGTGACAGAGCAGCATTAATCAAGCTTTTTTGAGTATCAGAAATTAACACAAAATTGCTAGACTACATCTCCAGAATTTCAGACTTGTAGATTTGTAGTAGGAGATGAAAAAAAATGTCTTCCTAAATTTTATTGTACTATCTTTAAATAGTTGTACAAAGGAGTTGCTATTTGAAAAAACAATTTTATGAATGCAATGCATCTGGATCACTGTTTAACCAGTTCCAAGATGTTGCTGGTACTACTTCTCTAAAGAACACTGGTAAAGAGGAATTGCTCTCTATGTTCAATTCCAGTTAGCAAGGGAAAGCATTTAATTAAGATGACCAAAAACTTTTGAAGATTCTTCTGTGTCATGTGTTATATATTTGAACAAATTTCCAATTTATTTAATGCAGTAGCTATGTTTTCAAGCACTTGTTCTCTGGCTAGTACTTTTCTACATATAGTGGAATATATGCCAAAGTATCTAACATAGACTTTGATAATTGTGTCAGGCAGTTGTCTAGTTTTGTTGATAGAAAAAAATAATATAAGCGGGTTCTAGTGGCTTACACTTGTAATCATGTCCTACTACCCAGGAGGCTGAGATCTGAGGATCACAGGTCAAAGCCAGACTGGAAAGAAAGTCCATGAAACGTTTACCTCCAGTCAGCCACCAAAAGCTGGAAGTGGAGCTGTGGCTCTAATTGTAGAATGATAGCCTTGAGCAAAAATGTTCAGGGATAGCACTCAGGCTCTGAGTTCAAGCCCTAGGACCAACACAACAGAAAATGAAAACATGGAAAAATAAAAGGGAAGAGAAGAAAATGTGTACTCATGGACCAATTGAGAATAAGAAATTGTTTCATTGTATTCCAAAATGTACAATATAGCTAGGAATGTCATCAAGTCTCACCAATGCCTTCTAGGAGACTGAGCAGATACGTCATGAAGCTAAGTTAAAAAACATAAGCTGCCTACACTTTGATGATGTAGGAATCCCAGAATGCCACTAACCCTCCTATTTTCAGAAATGACCAAAAAAGGTTGGGTTCAACTTTCAGGCAAGAGCAATCTATAATCTGCCCCTAACCTATCATTTAGTGTAGTACATTATGTGAGATATATAATTGTTCTAGAAATGCTTGGTTTAAGTCAGTTTTGTGATCTTAGTACTACTAAATTTTTGCAGGGCATTTTTTTTTGTTTATGGGGTTTGAACTTGGGGCCTAGGTGCTGTCCCTGTTCTCTTTTGCTCAAGGCCAGTACTCTACCACTTTGAGCCACAGTGCCACTTCCAGTTTTCTGGTGATTAATTGGAGATAAAAGTCTCACAGACTTTCTTGCTCAAGCTAGCTTTGAATCATGATCCTCAGATCTCAGTCTCCTGAGTAGTTAGGATTATAGGCATGAGCATCAGCACCCCACTGACAATTTTATGTGTGTGTGTGTGGTTTGGAGAAGGCCTCTCCTTTGCATGGTAGGTTGTATAACAGTATCACTGGCCTCTATCCATCTACCTACTAGGATGCCATTACCTTTACCCATCCACTGTGATAGACAAGAAAATGTCTTGAGACATTGTTATATATCTTGTTGAGACAAGTCTATCCCTGTTTGAAAGGTACTGATTTAGTTCAACTGAGGATGTAGCTGAATTGGTGTCCTCTACAGAATAATCTGCCTAACACACATGTTTTTCCTTTCTAGCAATAATACCCAAACAAAATCCATGTTGAGAATCATTGAGAATAAAAGTTCCTTGAAGACTTTTCTTTAATATTTTTACTGAAGTTTTGATTCTATAATACAGAGCAATGTAAATTTACTTCAAGGAGTGGAAAGATCTAAAATATCTTAGCCTTTGTATCAGATAATTTATGAAAGTCATTAAGCAAACTGACATATAGGAGATGTTAAGTAGGTATTAAAAACAAATTATTGGGTGCTTTATAATCTTAATATTTAGGGGAGAAATGAAAATGCTGAGGGGCAAAAAGGATACTTTCCATAATTTTATGAAAACAATATAATCACCATTCTCTATACTTAAATTCTAGTTTAACTTAAACTAGTTGCATATGTTCCCACCTTTTACTTGCTCATACAGAAGTCATTTATGTGTAAATGTGCATACTTAACATTTTTAAAAGGCCAAATAGTATAATATGTGGATATAGATAGATACACCATAATATATATGATAATATAGTGAGATAATATAGCTGTGTTCCTAGGTTGCTGTTAACATTTTAAAATTAAAATAGTTGTCATTATAGAAGAAATATATTTTCATATACAGAAAGTTTAAAAAAAATAGTAGAAGTGTTAAGTTACTGTTACTATAAGAATTAGAGGGAGGGCTGGGAAGGTGGCTCAGTGGTAGAGCGCTTGCCTTGCATGTGTGAGACCCTGGGTTCGATTCCTCAAGCATCACATAAGCAGAAAAAAAAAAAAAACAGAAGTGGCACTGTGTCTCAAGTGGTAGAGTGCTAGCCTTGAGGTGAAGAGCTGAGGGACAGCGCCCAGACCCAGAGTTCAGGCCCACGACCGGACTCCCCCCAAAAAAGAAAAAGAATTAGAGGGCCAGGGATGCAGCACAGTAATAGCATGTTGCTTAATATATGTGAGGCCTTAGAATCAATTGTCTTCACTGCAAAAAAAGAAAATGATTAAATTCTCTTACCTAGTAACCAAATGTACTGAACATTTTAATACATGTTTTTCCTATTTTACCAGTTCACAAATTAATAAAACATAGAATTGTAATCTACAATTTAAATTCTACAATTTAATTACAATCCCATTTTTAAAATTTGGGCAGTCTGAATTACAACATAAGCAAACTTATAATCACACACATACATACACACACACACACACACACACACACACACACACACACACACACACACACACACACACACACACACACACAAACAGCAGTATAAGTTTGAATAGAGTAAGAATTCATCAGATTTATGAGTTTTTAACTTGGCATCCAGTGTCTATAATCAGTCACTTGGAATTCAGCAATTTGGGGGTAAATGCCCTGAAATTGCATGCCTGATTTTGTGTGAATAATGTGCATAGCTGCATTTTTCTGGTAACGGGGTTCATCTTTTCTGGCAGCATCTCAAAAGACTCTATGACCCTGCTTTTCTCACAAAAAATAGGAACCACTAAGATGAACTATCCTAATTGAGAACTGTCCTAATTCAATTAGAAGAGCAATGGGGAGTAGATTAACAAAAAACTAATATCTCCGAAGTTGAGGACTGCTATTGACTAGAAGTTATATAAACTCTAGAATTCTGAGAGTTGCACAGCAACCTTCTTTGCTTCCTATATCATTTGTATATGATTTTAAAGGAAGTTTTCGCTCTAGTTCATGGTTTATATTGGCATAAGGATAATGCATAAACTATAGAGAATATGCATGATTATGCTTGTGTGATAATTATTGAGTTTAGAGTTTTGTGTGGGATAAACAGCAGGGTGGTGAGATGATCCATCATTTTGAAACCTGTTTTGTGGTGATGGATGGATAGATTGCTAAAGTAACTCAATAATCTTCATTTTTCCAGGTTATTCACAGATCAGTGAGCATTGTCGTTAATAAAGCAACGGAATGCTTTTGTGTCCTTGTCTGCATTATTCCTCAGGTTTTGACAGGAAAAGGCTTTTAATTTGGGAATAACCTCTTATTAAAACTTACATTTAAGTGTGTAGTGGAGAAGATTTATTGTGACTCTTTAACTGTATTACAATTACATTGGCCGTACAAATTATATAGTTTGCATTCCTGCTTTTTAAGGAATAGTCTCCTTTGATAATAATGAATTAAGGTACTAAATTATTCTGATAGATGGTTATGAAAACTCCTCTATGCTTCTTCCCTTGAGATATATGCATTCGTCTCCAGATTCTAAAATATCTATTGATCTGCATTAGAATTATCTGTATTACAGATAATTACAGGCTAGTATTATCTGTACTAGTGGGCTCCTTATATGGCAAAGTCAATATTTGCAATAAAGCCCATAGTTGGAGCTGAAATTTTAGTTTGATTAAACTGAAAGATACTCTATCATCATACAAATTAACATCTCTTTTTTTCCCTTTTGATCCTGGGACTTGAATCCAGGGCCTGGGCACTGTCCCAGAGTTTTTTGTTTTTTGTTTTTTTGGTTTTTTTTTTTGCTCAAAACTAACACTCTGCTACGTCAACCACAGTTTGACTTCCAGCCTTTTCGGTGTTTAATTGGAGATAAAGAGTCTCAGGGACTTTTGTCTCCAGTCTTGCTTCAAACCATGATCCTCAGATCTCAGCCCCTGAGTAGCTACGATTGAAGTACTGTGTTGCAACCCATGAAAGTTATAAGCCTGTATTTTATTATATGTACTTAGACTGGAAAACTGTTAATTACCCCATGCAAAACATATTTTACTGTATAGATTCACATGTATTAGTGAGCATTCATATCTTTTAAAGTTTTTTCAGCTAGGCACCAGTGGCTCATGCCTGTAATCTTAGCTACAAAAAAGTTTTTTTCATTGGCATCTCCAGTTGTTTTTAATTTACTCTGTGTGACTATTTTTTATGTAAATCTAATTTGAAACTATTGAATCTCTTTTTTTTTTTTTGCCAGTCTTGGGGCTTGAACTCAGAGCCTAGACACTGCCCCTGAACTGCTTTTGCTCAAGGCTAGCACTCTACCACTTAAGCCACAATGCCACTTCTGGCTTTTTTTGTTTATGTGGTACTGAGGAATCATACCCAGGCCTTCCTGTATGCTAGGTAAGCACTCCACCACTAAGCCACATTACCAGCCCCAAACTATTCATTCCTAAACCTACACTTTTTAATAGTGGTCCTACATATTTTTTGGGTTTTTTTTTTGGTGGTATTCTGGGCCTTATGCTTGCTAGGTAGGTGCTCTTACAGCTGAACCACACTTCCAGTCCTATATTTCTTTTGGCTCTTTTTGAGATAGAGTCTTGATTCTTGCCTATCTACTTATGTTAGGCTTCTGATTGTAGCTAAGATTATAGGCATATGCCTGGAATTCAGCTCTCCCTTTAGAAGGGCTCTTGGGATCTTCCTTGCTCAGCCTGATCTTGAACTGCTATCCTCCCAATCTCAGCCTCCCAAGTGGCTAGGATTATATGTGCATGACATTTAAAGAGGGATTTAATGTTAAATAGCCTTTTATTTTGTTTTGCTGTGCTGGTACTGAGGCTTGAACTCAGGGCTTTGATCTCTTGTTAGGCTTTATTTGTAAAGGTTGGTGCTCTACTACTTGATCCAAATCTCCACCTCAGATGTTTCGCTATTTAGAGGCAAGAGTCTTATGGACTTTTCTGTCTGGGCTGGTTTCAGACTCAATCCTCAGATCTCAGCATCTTGAGTAGATAGGATTATAGGTAAGAGCCACCAATGCCTGGCTATGTAAATATATTTAATGAATAATGAACTTCGATCTAAGGTTATGTTTCAACTTCATACTTTAAAGAGTATTTTTTTAAAATAAGAATTAAGGAAATTGGTTTCAAAACTCTTAGTAAAGTACCTGACATCTAAGCACTGTGTATACCACTATTAAATAAAACAATTTTCAAACTGTATTAAGTTGTAACTTGGTGGTTTCTAATTCTTAGATTTAATAGACCAAACTTCTGTGTGGACTGTTTGCCTTTCTTGATGTTTTAAAAGGCAGCGTTTTCCTATCATTCTTTATTTGATGGGGGCAGGGAGATAAGTGAACTAAGCTCAGAGCTGCTTCTGCAGTCTGAAGTGTAGTCCGGCATCTCCTTACCTCCTTAGAATTAACTTTCTCACATTGTATTGTGAGGTTAGACTTTACTCTTTTCCCTGTTGTTGTGGTGCTGCATGCTGTGATATATGTCTTATAAGTAGACACAGATGAAACCAAGTGTTAGTTTTCTTTACATACCAATACTAGAAATCAAACCAGTATTTACTGACTACTGGACATGAGTGTGTTAATGCTTAGCATGAGCTCTTTTTGTATTTGAGACAGGGACTGTATGGCACAAAAAAGTCAGGTTAGAATCAGAACTTTTTGGTTATATTTTACATTTTACGTATTTTGCCTGCAATAAGAATATACTGCTGATTTCTAAGGCAGTTCTGTTTTCTAATAGAAATTTAATGACACCAAAATGTACATAGGAAAGAAATGTTGCTTTGTTTTTGAATAATTACTATGGGCAAGAATACAATTTTCATGGAGTGTGTAAACTGTGGAATTTTGAACCCTAAATAAACAAGCGGATGCTTATTGGTATTCACAGCCAGTTGAACACACTGAATGTTTCTTTTTTGCTGTTCAATTTACCCTTTCTTCTTTGTGATGGTCTTAATCACAAAATGTGCTAAGAAAAATTTCCTGCTTATTCATTACATTTAGAAAAGATTTAAGAGTAACTTTACATAGTAAAATGAAAAGATATGAATCCTCCAGATTTGATTTAATTTTCTTTGCAATTTTCTCTCCCTGGAAATGACCAAAGAAGCATACTCAAATCTCTCCCTAAGTAACAACATTTTCTATAGTGATGCAAAGCTAAGCTTGCAAACTTACATGAGTTTCATTTCGTAATATCTGTTTTGAGCATGTAATTTATATGCACGAGACACACACCTTACTTATCTGTCAGACAGCCGACAGGAGTACGAGCACATAAGTAGAATGAAGCAGCTTTGAAGTCTGCTTCAAGAGGGCACAATGCCCTCTTGTTTTGCTGTGAGTTGAACATTTCAACAATGAGTAGCTGTCAACCCCTCTCTGCTCCAAGACATGACACACATGTTGGATGTATTTGCATGTTTGATACTTTCCCAGAAAGGTATCTAGATAGTTTATATGCTTTGGATAGGAAAGAGATGCTCTGGGCTCCGCATAAGAACCATTGTAACAGCACTTTTTAATATATGTTTTTATTGTAAAAATACTGTACAGAGGGATTACAGTTACATGAGTAACGTACTGAGTACATTTCCTATCGAGCATTGTTTTTCATCTTCCATCCTTTCACTCCCCACTTCCCCAACTTCTCCCTCCCCTCCCCGTGAAGTTGTAAAGTTTGTTTTCAACATATAGTCTCTTGTATATCTCATTATTACAATGGGTCAACCTGTACCCTATTTAATCATTTTGTTATTTCCCTTCCCCTCGCCAAATTATAAAAATGTATATACAAGATGCAGGGCACTGGAATCAAATACAGTGAAAACAGGGCTTATACCATGCAGAAAGAACATACAAAAGAAACAAAAAATCACATAATACATTATAAATACGTTATAAACAATAGCAAGAAAGAAAAAAACCCTTTGTCTTGTTGATTCTTTCTATTTTTTTTTTGGATTCTAATTTGTTTAATTCTGATTTAATTTTAATTATTTCTTCCCATCTACTGGATTGGGGTTTAGCTTGCTGCTCTTTTTCAAGGCGGTTCAGATGTCTCATTAAATTGTTGGGTTCAGATCTCTCCAATGTGTTGATGTAGGGACTCAGAGCTATAAATTTGCCCTGAATACTGCCTTTGCTGTGTCCCACAAGAGCTGGTAATTTGTGTGTTCATTTTTGTTGAATATCATGAACATTTGAATTTCCTTTCTAATCTCTTCCATGACCACTGGTGATTCAACAGTGTGTTGTTCAGCCTCCATGTGTTACCGGACTTTCTTTGGTGGTTTTATTTTATTCCCTTGTGGTCTGAGAGAATGCAAGGTATAACTTCAGTGTTTCTGAATTTGGACAAGTTTGCTTTGTTACCTAAAATGTGGTCTATTTTGGAAAATATTCTGTGTGCTGCTGAGAAAAATGTGTATTCTGATGCTGCTGGGTGAAATATTTCATAGATATCTCTTAAATCTAGTTGATGTATGCAGTTGCTTAAATCTGCAGTTTCTCTGTTGAGTTTTTTCCGAGTTGATCTATCTAGTGGGGAGAGTGGTGTGTTAAAATCCCCAACAATTAATGTCTTTGGATCTATATGGGATTTGAGGGAAAGTAGTGTTTCTTGGATAAATTTGGGTGCTCCATGTGTGGCGAATAGATATTTAGAATTGTAGTATCCTCCTGAAGGAGAGATCCCTTAGTACGTAGCGACCTTCTCACTAATTTTAATTTGAAGTCTATTTTATCTGATATTAGGATTGCAACTGCTGCCTGTTTATAGGGGCCGTTTGCTTGGTAAATTTTGTTCCAGCATTTCACTTTCAAAATACGTTTTTTTTCTTTGTTTTTAGTCGTTCGTGGGGCTTGAACTCTGGGCTTGGGCGCTATCCCTGTGCTCTTCAGCTCAAGGCGAGCGTTCTACTGCTTGGGACACAGCACCACTTCCAGTTTTCTAGTGGTTAATTGGAGATAAGAGTCTAACTGATTTTTCTGCCCAGGCTGGCTTTGAACTGTGATCCTCAGATCTCAACTTCCTCAGTAGGAAGGATTACAGGCATGAGCCTTAGGTGCTTGGCAATATGTTTGTTTTTATGAGCAAGGTGTGACTCCTGAAGGCAGCAGATCAAAGAAAGTTTGGACAAATGGGATTGCATGAAATTGTAGAGCTTCTGCATGGCAAAGGACATAGCTAGCAAGATCAATAGAAAGCTCATTTTTGGGAGATCTTCACTAGCCATACAATGGATAAGAGTCTCATATCTAAAATATACTTAGAACTCAAAACATTAAATCCCCCAACAACACATCCTCAAAGAAAAAACTGCCCAATAAATAAGTGGGCTAGAGGAAATAGGAATGGCAAAGACACATGAAGAAATGCTCAACCTCTCTAGCCATAAAAGAAATGCAAATCTAAACAACATTGAGATACCACCTCACCCCAGTTAGAATGGCTATAATCAAGAACTCTAATAACAACAGATGCTGGAGGGGATGTGGTCATAAGGGAACCAACCCATAGTTGGTGGGAGTGAACCTTGTTCAACCACTTTGGAAAGTCGTATGGAGGTTCCTCAAAAGACTCCACATAGAGCTCCCCTATGACCCTGCAATCCCATTTTGGGCATTTACCCAAATGATCACAAACAAGACCATACTAATGCTACTAACACAACTATGTTTACTGTAGCATTATTTACCATAACTAAGATATAGAACCAACCCAGATGCCCCTCAGTAGATGAATGGATCAAGAAAATGTGGTATATATACACAATGGAATTCTATGCCTCCATCAGAAATTACATTGCCCCATTTGTTAGGAAATGGAAAGACTTGGAAAAAATTATATTAAGTGAAGTAAGCCAGGCCCAAAGAAACATAGGTTCCATGGTTTCCCTTATTTGCAATTATTAGTATGTGTCCGAGACAAGTAGAAACATTCAGATAAGTTAGGTGAAATGAACCCCAAGATAAGGACTCAAATGTTTTTTCTTTCTTGCTATTGTTTCTAACATATTTATAAGATGATTTTTTGTTGCTTTGTGTGTCTCTCTCCCACGGCATAACCCCCGTTTTCACTGTATTTGATGTTGGTTTAATTTGTGGAGGGGAAGGGAACAAAACAAATTGTTTAAATAGGGATACAGGTGGACACACTGCAATGAGATGTACAAGACGTTACGTCGAAAAACGAACTTTACAACTTTGGCACGGGGGGTGGTGGAGGTGGTAGGGGAGGCTGGTGGCAGGGGAGTGGGGGGGAGATGTGAAGGGATGGTAGGGGGAAACAAAGGAGGAGGCAACAATGCTTGATAAGAAATGTACTCATTACCTTGCTGATGTAATTGTAACCCCTCTGTATGATATTTTCACAATAAATAAATAAATAAAAAGAAAGAAAAAACCACTTGAGTCCCTATTTTGGTGTTCATTTCCCTTAATATCATCTCTTTGTTGTTGTTGTTGAAAAGAATTTTTTATTTGTAAAAAATGTTGTACAGAGGTGTTACAGTTACATGAGTAGGGTAATGAATATATTTCATAGCAAGCATTGTTACCTCTTTTATTTTCCCCTTACCATCACTTTCCTCCCCGCTTCCCCAACTTGGCCCGCCCCCCCCCACCCCGACATTGTAACTTTTGTTTTCAATATAGTGTCCTGTATATCTCGTCATCACAATGGGTCAGCCTGCATCCCCATTTAAGCGTTCTGTAATATTCCCTTCCCCTCCCCAAATTACAAAAATGTACATACAAGATGCAGAACACCGGCATCAAATCCAGTGAAAACAGAGGTTATACCATGGGGGAACAACCTACAGTAGAAACAAAATCACATAGTGCATTGTAAATGCATTAGAAATACTAGCAAAAAGAAAAAATAACCTCTTGCATATCTGTGTTGGGGTACATTTTGCTTAAAATTATCTCATGTGGTCATATGTACATGGCCTTTGACCTTCTCTGCTTGCCCTAGACATGTACTATTCACTGCAAATAAGGGAACTATGGGACCTATGTTTCTTTGGGCCTGGCTTATTTCACTTAATATAATTTTTTCCAAGTCTTTCCATTTCCTAACAAGAGGCAATGTCATAATTTCTGACAGAGGCATAGAATTCCATTGTATATTTACACCACATTTTCTTAATCTATTCATCTATTGAGGGACATCTGGGTTGGTTCCATATCTTAGCTATGGTGAATAAGGCTGCGATAAACATAGTTTTGCTGGTAGCTCTAGTATGGCCTTGTTTGTGATTGTTTGGGTAAATGCCAAAATGTGGGATTGCTGGATCATAAGGGAGCTCTATGTGGTGTCTTTTGAGGAACCTCCATACTGCTTTCCAAAGTGGTTGAACAAGTTTACACTCCTACAAACAATGCATTAGGGTTCCTTTCTGTCCACATCCCCTCCAGCATCTGTTGTTACTAGATTTCTTGATTATAGCCATTCTAGCTGGGGTGAGGTGGAATCTCAATGTTGTTTTGATTTGCATTTCTTTTATGGCTAGAGAGGTTGAGCATTTCTTCATGTGTCTGTTGGCCTTTCTTATTTCCTCTTCAGAGAATTCTCTCTTTACATCTATAGCCCATTTATTAATCAGGCAGTTGTTTCTTTGAGGATTTATTGTTGGGGGATTCAGTTTTCTGAGTTTTAAGTATATTTTAGATATGAGACCATTGTTGTATGGCTAGTGAAGATCTCCCAGTCCGTGAGCTTTCTGTTTATCTTTCTAGCTATGTCCTTTGCTTTGGAGAAGCTCTGCAGTTTCATGCAGTCCCATTTGTCCAACCTTTCTTTGATTTGTTGTGCTTCTGGGTCTTTATTAAGAAAATTTTGACCTGTGCCAAGGAGCCCTAGAGTTTCTCCTATTCTTTCCCGTAATGTTTTCATGGAGTCTGCTTTTATTTCGAGGTCTCTGATCCATTTGGAATTGATTCTGGTACAGGGTGATCTATACGGGTGTAGTTTTAGTTTGCTACAAGTGTTTAACCAATTTTGTCAGCACCATTTACTGAAAAGGCTGTCTTTCTTCCATTCTATTTCTTTAGATCCCTTGTCAAATATTAGGTGGCTATAGGTCTGTGGGTTCATTTCTGGGTCTTCATCTCTTTGTTTTTTGGTTTTTTTTTTTGTTTTTTTGTTGTTTTTTTTTTTTACAGCAAACCTGAAGCATCTAGTCTCTCTGACAAAGATTGAGAAACTAACTTTTTATTCATGTGCAGTGAAAGTGATTGAAGCCCTGAGTTCAAACGTTAATATTACTAAATGAAAGTACTAGGTGAGAAATAGTTGATTAACAACTGACATGTATATTCCTTTATACTTTTAAGGAAAAACGTAAACATTCTTGGTCTTTTTTTAGGAAGAAAAATATATTATCTAAGATACTTGAGCTATGTAACTCTGGTTCTAAGGGTTTTCCTTTTAAATTACATTTTTAGTTTCCAAGAGGAAATGGAAAAGGTGTGTTTTTGGCAATTCATTTATTAGCTAAGCATAGGATTCTGTTTCTTTTTTTTCCCTTTTCCTTTTTTTTTCTTCTACTGCAAAATTAGTAGTTATAACTTGCAGCAAGTGGCTTTTTATCCTGAAAGGAATATTTTTCCTTATAAAGTATTACATACTTTTGATAAAGGATTTGGAAATTATAGGTGGTATGAAAAACAAAAAAAATTGGTAATCATTTTATCAGAATTGATTCATTTGGGTTTTTCTTATAATTTTTTTATTTTGCTTTTTTAATTTTTTAAATTTTATTTTATATATCTTTTTTTTCTTTTCCATTTTTTTATTGTGAAAATACCGTACAGAGGGGTTACAATTATATGGGCAAGATAATGGGTACATTTCTTATCAAGCATTGTAGCCTCCTCTATTTCCCCTTCCCATCCTCCCCCCCCAATCCTCCTCCCCCTACCCCCGACCCATACATTGTTTTTTATTGTGAAAATACTGTACAGAGGAGTTACCATTACATGGGCAAGGTAATGAGTACATTTCTTATTAAGCATTGTTCTTGTACATTTCATTGTTGCAATAGGTCCACCTGTATCCCTATTTAAGCAAATTTTTCCCCTTTCCCTCAACAAAGTATACCAACATCAAATACAGTGAAAACAGGGGTTATACCATGGGGTAGGGACATACAAAGCAACAAGAAGAAAATGTGGTATATATATACACAATGGAATTCTATGCCTCCATCAAAAAAGGACATTGCCCCATTTGTTAGGAAATGGAAAGACTTGGAAAAAATTTTATTAAGTTTAAGTAAGCCAAGCCCAAAGAAACATAGGTCCCATGATTTCCCTTATTTGCAATAACTAGTATATGTCTGAGGCAAGCAAAAACGGTCAGATAAGTTGATGTTTGGCGAAATAAACCTAAAGATAAGGACTCAAATATTTTTTCTTTCTTGCGATTGTTTCTACTTTTTTTTTTTTTTTTTGTCGGTTATGGGGCTTGAACTCTGGTCCTGGGCACTGTCCCTCAGCTCTTCAGCTCAAGGCAAGTGCTCTACCACTTGAGCCGTAGCTCTACTTATGCTTTCCTGGTGGTTAATTGGAGATAAGAGTCTCACAGACTTTCCTGACTGGGCTGGCTTTGAACTTTGATCCTTAGATCTCAGCCTCCTGTGTAGCTAGGATTACACGCGTGAGCCACTGGTGCCTAGCTCTCCCTCTGCCTTCTTAAAACAATTTCAACAGGTTTCATTGTTCTCTTTGCACTCAGGCACATTAAGTACTGCTCCATATTATTTATTATTATTATCTATATTATTTATCCTCTTGATTTGATTTTCCCTACCAGAAACTATTTTGTTTTCCTGACACACACACACACACACACACACACACACACGCATGCACGCACGCACACACACACACACACACACCACACACACACGCATGCACGCACGCACGCACACACACACACACACACACACACACACACAAACCATTTGAACTCAGAGCCTGGGCATTAAGCTTTCTCACTCAAAGCTTGAGGTACAAGTCTAGGCATTAAGCTTTCTCACTCAAAGCTTGAGGTACAAGTTTCATAGACTTTCCTGGCTGCCTTTGGACCATGAGATCTCAGCCTCTGAGTAGCTAGTATCACAGGCATGAGCCTCCAGTGCTTGGCTTAATTTGGTTTGTTTTTAAAATGGTTTACATAAGGTGATCATCTTTTTCTTGTCTGGTTTTAGTTTATAAGCATATTTGTTGTGGTTTGAGAGTTAAAATGCTAAAGCTTTTCCTTTCCCTAACACACTTTTCAGGTCTTGACTTTTCCATATTTATAAAGCTGAGTTTTGTTTTTCAGGGTAGGGCGGGACTGGGCTTTCAACTCAGGACCTAAAATGTTCAGTAAGCTTCTTCGCTTAGCTGGTGCTCTACCCAAAGAGTGATGCCTTCAGCTCACCTTTTTTCTGGTTATTTGGAGATAGAGTCTCATGAATTTTTTTACTTCAGCTGGCTTCAAACTGCAATCCTCCATCTCTCAGCCTATTGAGTGGCTAGGATTACAGGTATGAGCCACCAGCAACCAGCTTATTTGGTTGTTCTTTTTTTTTTTAAATAAAGGAAGAACCTTTCATTTTTGTATAAATAACTTGTTCAAAACTTGTATTTCCTCAAATCCAATCCACTTGTCAGAGAAATTAGCATATGGGAAATGATGATGATACACCTGTATATCTCCCTCTCCTCCTCCTTTTTCTTTCCAGGTTTTAGTGAGAGAACTGTGTAATAAGGAAGTAGATTTCAGTGGTCACACCATCAAAATTGTAGGATTTCTCATAGAATTTTAAAATAGAAAATGAATCGTTCATATGGTATTTTTTGTTTTAAATTAATCTTTGTGGATATAGTTTTATTCTCTCCATTTAGGTCTTGTAGCTAACCATAAACTGCCACTATATAGTAGCTGATAGCAGTTTAACACATTTGTTCATATGATTCTATGCTGCATTTTTTTCAAGAGTAAATAATACTAGTGATGGTCTCTGTGGCTCGCAGCTGACATTCTAACTATCTTCAATTAGGAAAGATTCACATGATCAAAACTTAAAGCTAGCCCAGGCCAAAAGTTTATGAGACCATCATCTCAGGAAAAAGCAGTATGTTGGTGTGTGTACCTGTCATTCCAGCAACACCAGAAATATAAATAGGAGAATCACAGTTCGGATTGCCTTGGGCATAGTAAATGCAACATAATATTTGAAGAATAAGGCAAAAAGATTGGAGACATGACTGGGTGATATAGTACTTAATAAGCAACCCCCGCACTTAAAAAAATACTAGTGACTATAACTATCAAAAAGTAGACCTTTCAGGGCTGGGAAGGTAGGTTAGTGGTAGAGTGCTTGCCTTGCATGCATGGGGCCCTGGGTTTGGTTCCTCAGCACCACATAAACAGAAAAAACCCAAAGTGCCACTGTGGCTCAATTGGTAGAGTGCTAGCATTGAGCTGAAGAGCTGAGGGACAGTGCCC
The DNA here is from genome assembly GCF_024711535.1 of Dipodomys merriami. Taxonomy (NCBI): domain Eukaryota; kingdom Metazoa; phylum Chordata; class Mammalia; order Rodentia; family Heteromyidae; genus Dipodomys; species Dipodomys merriami. Next base: position 56,918,328 of record NW_027204492.1, read on the forward strand.
AGACCCAGAGTTCAGGCCCCACAACCAGGAAAAAAAAAGTAGACATTTTAAAGAAATTAGCCTAATCGATACTAGAGGTTTGTACAAATATGCTCCTTTAAAACACAAAAGTAGCTGGGCTCAGAGCACATCTGTGAATTCTCAGGTGCCCTTGGAGGCTGATATTGGGAGGATCTCAATTTCAGGCCAACCAGGGTAAAAAAAAAAATTAGTGAAACCTCACTTCAACCAACTAGTTGATTGATGCATATTGATGCATATCTCTGTAAGCCTGGCCATATTTCAGGCATAGGAAAAAAAAAACTGTGGTTTGGAGCTGGTCCTGGGCAAACATATGAGACCTTATCTGAAAAATAACTAAAACAGAAAGAGTAGACTCAAGTAGTAGAATACTTGCCCTGAGTAATTTCAACTCTCAAAAAATTACAAAAAAGAATTTACAACCAAAAATAGTATTCTAACCCTACTTTTCTCTGCCCATCTAGTTTGTAAAAACTTATATTCTCTTCTGTAGTATATTGACCCCTTGAACCTTTTTTTTTTTCTCCAAATATGTAGTCCTGCTTAAGACAGCAACCTAATTAGAGGGGATATGTCTTCTTGTCTTACCACAAACATTTGGAACTTTCTAGCAGTCTTTGATAGCTATATGAGTTTGTGTACGCATGTATACATTCTCTCATTTAGAGCATTGTAGATAGTATTTTACCTTTTTTTTTGCTGATCTTGAGGCTTAAACTAAGGATCTGGACACTATCCTTGTGTTTTCTTTGCTTAAGGTTAACAGTCTGCCACTTGAGGCACAGCTCCATGTCTGGCTTTTCTTTTTGACAGTTTGTTAGAGATAAGTGTATTTGTTAAATACATATTAAATGGATTGTAATGGATTGTAATTCCTTTATCATTGTTATGGGCACACTTCTGAAAACAGCTGAAGGTGCTTGTTGTGGGCAGAGTATGGAAGATACGTGGCAAAACCAGTTTTCATTACTGTGAAGAAACATGGTGCTAGGACACTGAGAAAAGCGGCATTTGAGTGTGTGGTGCCATAATGTGATAGTACAGTGTGAAGTTTGAAGATTTGATGGAGGATCTCTCCTGGTAGCTTGTACTGAATGTCAGAGGTCTGAGCGTTCATCACTTGTGGAGTTGGTGACAATACCCCAAGTGAGCCCACTGGTGAGAGTACAAACAATGGCTACTTACTCCTTTGTGCAATTGCTCCCTTGTCATTTCTTCTATTCATCCTTTCTGTCTTTTGAAATATGTGGGTTATTTTTTTTAACTTCTGTGGGAAAATATGCATACTATTTAATTTGCTTTATTGGCTTGATGGAGTTGTATGATTCATCTGCTTTGATGAGAGGACCTCAAGCTGAAGGGCTGAGGAATGTAAACTCATAATAAAACAAGACATTAAGCTCAGGACACAGAATGTTCCTGATAGATTAAATGAGAATAATATATGAATGTGAATACTTGCCATTTTTTTTTCTCTGATCTCCCTCCAACTTGTCAGAACCTTGTGCCAAGTATTTATCTTACAGTGCAGAGATGGCTTTTGCTACCTTTAGGAAAAACTATGGCTATGGAAAAGAACTACTGTTCCCTTTTCACATGCAGAATCCCTACTTGTATAAGTTTAGAAATGAAAATGTTCCATTTGCTTTTCAATGTGTTCGTTGAGAGGCTGTGTTCAGATATTCTTTTCTGTATGATTTTACTTTCTGAACAGTTCATAGATTTGGGTTTGTGTAATTTCCAAATGAGTACACATGAACAAGTACAAAGTAGTTGTATTTCGAAAAGGAAACTATTTTTTGCAGGGGTGGGGGGAACTTTAGCTTTTGGTTTTGCTAGATATGAGTTGAATACATTACATGTACACAGTATAGCAGATGCGCTCACCCAGCAGCCTGTCTTCTTTCTTATTGCATTAGTTTTTAATTAAGGAAAACAACTAGTTGGAGGCAGTTACTTTCTGTGAAATGTAATGAAGATTTATTTTGGAAGTGACCTTCAACTTTATTAGCTGAAGCAGTAATCAGAAGAATTAATAGAATAATCAAATTATATACAAACCAACAAATCATCTTGAATCATGCTGTCAGAAGTATAGCTATACATGGGTTCTTATTATTTTGCAGACATATCTTTTTTTTTTCAGGCAGTTCAATTAACATTCTTTTTTTTTTCTTTTATTTGGTAACATACTGTACAGAGGGGTTACAATTGCATGGGCAGGATAAAGCGTACATTTCTTACCAAGCATTGCAGCCTCCTCCTTTGTTTACCCTTCACATCACTTCCCAGCCTCCCCCCTCCCCCCCATCCCAATCCTTCTCCTTCCCCCCTTCCCCCCCCCACACCGACGTTGTAAAGCTCATTTTGGACATGACAACTTGTACTTCTCATTGTTGCAACAGGTCCACCTGTATCCTTAAACAACTGGGTTTTCCCCATCTCCTCCACAAGTTATACTGACATCAAATATAGTGAAAGCAGGGGTTATACTGTGGGGGAAGGACATACAAAGCAACAGAGATAATCTTATAAATGCATTAGAAACACATGCATGAAAGAAAAAAACATTAAAATACATATCTAAGGGTTCATTTTCCTGACATCACATTATCTGACCTTTTCTGCTTGACTCATACATATTCTAGATATTGCAAATAAGGGAAACCATGGGACCTGTGTTTCTTTGGGGCTGGCTTACTTCACTTAATATAATTTTTTCCAAGTTTTTCCATTTCCTAACAAATGGGGCAATGTCATTCTTTCTGATGGAGGCATAGAATTCCATTGCGTATATATACCACATTTACTTGATCCATTCATCTACTGAGGGGCATCTGGGTTGGTTCCATATCTTAGCTATGGTAAATAATGCTTGCAGACATATCTTAAAAAATAGTACAACTACTGGATTCTTACCTTGATAGGAACTGAAATTGCATTTTGGATGGCTATGCAGAATGGGGTACCAGCCAAAAATATTCACAACTGTTCATTTGTCTGTGATACAATCTGTGATACAACTTTGTCACTAAAGGACAAAGTTGAAATTCAGTCCAGTGTTGGTGTACTATCTTCCAGTAAAACCCAACTCATCATTGGAAACAGTATTCTATGAATTATAGTTATATTGGTTTGCATGTCTGTCATTTGGGGTTAGTAGCATCAAAGAGTTAGATTATATGGAGATATCCACAATTATATGAATAATATATTGTATGGTTGTTATGTTGCTTTTGTGAAATTTTCTTGAGCTTGTTCTAAACAAGTGATTGAAGTGTCAGTTTACTAAGTGAAACAAATAGGAAAACAAAGTCCCTTATTAGACTCATGACTTCATATTTCTCAGGAACCACTTGTACATATTCCCTTGTTCTTTTTACCTCTTATTCAAAAGGGATGATGGGAAATTCCTTGGTGCTGAGCCTTGTAATTTTTCTAGCTGCATATATGGAACTGGGGAGGTCTTGACCAATCCTGTCATAGAGTAGATAATAAATACTTAACTATGAGTACCAGCATGGTTTTGTGCAATCAGGAGTCACAATCTGGCAAAGGCTATGAAAAGAAAGTGTTTATTTTTCAGAAAAAGTCCAAGACTTTATGAAGATAGAATACAAATAACCATTTTAAAATGTGTAGTCCATTTTACTGTATCTGCATGAAAGTGACATTTTTGTTTTGAACTCTACTTCTGACAAAAGAAAGCTATGCTTGTACATGAAGAAAACTCTTTCCTCAAATGAATGTTAGTGTCAAAAGATGACCATTGCTTTTCTTTTCAAATTCGAATTTTCTTGGTGTTAATTTCAAAACTATAAACCTTTGTGAAATGTGTGGAAATTATTTTGGTATTTAATAGTAAATTGCTGAAAAATTGTTTCAAAAAAGAAATTTTAAAAATATGTGTGAGTAGCTGGGTGCCAGTGGCTCATACTTCTAATCCTAGCTACTCAGGAGGCTGAGATCTGGGGATCACAATTCAAAGCTAGCCCAGGCAGGAAAGCGCATGAGACTCTTATTTCCAGGCAACCACCAGAAAACTAGAAGTGGTGCTGTCGCGCTCAAAGTGCTAGAGTGGTAGCCTTGAGCAAAAGAGCTCAGGGACATCATCCAGGCCCTGATTTCAAGCCCCACAACTGATCGATCCCCCCCCAAAAAGGGAAATGCGTGAACATTATAAGTAAGGTGAATTCAGAGTAAGATAAACTTCCTTTCATAGATAGATTTTCTCATGGAAAAAAAAGAGGCTGAATTAGACTTCCCTAAGGTGCCTTTATTGTTACAGAAGATTGCAAATGGAAATCCCCTATTGGTTTTCAGAAAAGTAGAATGTAGCCACCTCAGAGTTGTCCTTATCTTTTGTGTGTATCTTCTGAAGCGATTGAGAATTCTACTAACTCTGTTAATGTTTGCATTCTGTTGACTGTGATGGGTATCTTCTTTTAGAAGACCCACATTTAAAATTTTTAATGCACTACTTCTTGGATATCATCCAACATGGAACATTCATGAAAAGGTAAATAAAGATATGACAAAATTAAACAACCTAGGGGTTGACCACATAAATGACTTCTGGGGCCAGGGTAGATCACAGAAAGAATGCTAGGTGGGCTGAAGGCAGACAGTAGGGAATGGAAGAAGCTAATATGAAATGTGGAGCACATGATTGATCAAAGGGAACTGCTATTATGTTACCACAGCTCCTGATTGCAGACCCTAGATTCCCACACCAAATTTTCCTTTTTTTTTTTTTTTTGGCAAATGAAGTCAAATATCTAACTTATTTGTGCCAAAATATTGTTTTAAAAGAACTGGTGTTTGAACTCAGCCTAACAGTTGCTAAGTAAGCACTAGGCCCTTTGAGCCAAGTACCAGTCCTGTGCAAAAATAATTGTTGTACCATTAAAGTCAAGTAGTACATATCTATAGGATGAATTTAAATCCTGGGCTGCCAGTTGGCAACTCTTTCTGATAGGCAAACAAGTTTTATTTGTATGTTTAGGAGGATGGTATCATTCTCCAAACTGATACTGTCACTAGTTTAAAATTCTTCTTCACTCTATCATACTCATGCAATATATTCTTAACTAGCATCAGTATTAAATTTTCTATCATTTCTGTGCCCATTTAGGAAACCACATTAGAGTATCAGTGTAATATTTTTCTTCTCACAAGTTGACAACCCAGAAACACCAGAGTTAACATTTGATTCCATCCTAATTATTGTGTCATTTCTTCTTAACCTCTTGGAGTTAGACATTGCTTAATTTGATTTCTTTGGCTGTCTACTAAAGTTATTACTTCCTGAATTCCTTCTTTCACCCTTAGCTGCCCTCCTGCATCAAGTATCTGCCTCCTTCATCTTCTCTCATCAAACCAACATGTTTTTTTTTCCCAGTGGCAAATCCAAATGCCTATCTCTTAACCTCGTAATTATTTCAGCTTGCCACTCCTCCTCCCTGTCCTTTTCTGGTTTGTTCAGTCATTTAGCTATCCATGCACATTCACCTCTATTTGTCTTGTGTGATATTTTCTTTCATTCTGAAAGTCTTATCTCCATATACCCCACAACATTCTAACTCATTCCTCAAGTCCTGATTCAGACCATTCATCAGACTTTTTACTCCTTCTCGCTGCTTTTTTCTTCTTTTTTTTTTTTTTTTTTGGCCAGTTGTTAACCTTTGGGTCTCCCAACTTTAAAGATTTTCTTCCTTTAGTGCTAAAGTTCTACAACTTCTTTTCCAATGCATGCCTATTTGTCTCCCTGAGTCTTAATTTTTTCATCTTGAGTATTAATTTTTCAAAAGTTACTGTGCCACTTATACCATTTGTTTCATAGGCTTAACAGAGGCCCAAATCCATGATTTGCATTTTCATACCTATTGTAAAACTTAATACAGTGCAGGGCCATGAATAGGTGACATATATAGCCCTAGATGAACAGTGGCTGAATGATGGTTGGTGGATATATCTTCAGTTCCTGACTAGTACCATTAGCCTTTGAACTAAGGACACTTGCAGGCCTGTTCCAAGATTTGCCTAACACAACTAAGTATCCTTTGTTTTTAATCTGACTATGTAACTTGGCACATGCCAACAAAGGAAGCCTGGGTCACTTTTGCATTTGAGCCATCTCAGTTTACCGCGTAATGGCCAGTCTGGAACCCATATTGGGGAGTACAGGATTTAAAGGAAATGAGTTGATTTGGGGAGTGGAAATGGTATAGCAGAGCAGTCCAGGGAGCAGTAGGGCAAACTATTACTTTGCTAGGAGAGTCAGTTTTGTCATAACTAGCTAATGCATAGAATTTTTGAATATAGAACCCACAAGAGAAAAGAATGTGGTCTGTGTAAGGTAATTATACCTCAGCCATTTAACAGAGTTCTTTGAGAGGGGTAAATAAGGTAAGGTTTGAACAAGGGGGAGCAGTGAATATTTGAATTTTCAAAAAGCCTTTGATAAGATTTTATACCAAAGACGGCTTTAAAAAAATACGGTCTCTCACCAGGAGGCTGGGGATAATGTTTAGTCATAAATAGAGATCAAGTTTAAACTCAGGAAGGAAGGAAGGGGCTGGGCATTAAATGAGCTCTCACTTGCATGGGGAGATTTTTTACAGTAGGCTTTCTTAAGAATGAATGTTTAGCTTTTTTTATGACTAAACATTTTGCTAAATTGTTGGAGAGTCTGTATAGTAACTTCTCACCCTACTTTTTAATCTGTTTTCCAGTTTACAGCTGGTGGAAAGTGTGTGCACATAGAAAAATTTTAACTTGAAAAAAAATTAGCTGAAGGACAGTTTCACATGGGCCATGTGAACAAAAAAAACAGGAAAATATTGTCAATGGTTGTGACTGTAAGAAAGTGGTCCCTGAACATATTTTTTTTAATTGAAAAAGTGATGTACAAAGGGGTTACAGTTACATAAGTCAGGTATTGACTACATTTGTTTTTGAGCACTGTCACCTCTTCCCTCATCTTCTCCCACTTTTTTTTCCTCATGGCTCCCCACCTCCACAAGTGTATAGTTCATTTTCAACATGGTGTCTAGTGAGGATCACTGCTGCATTTGTTCATCTTTTCTTCTACTATCTGCACATATTTTTCAACTCATGAGAGGTATCTAAAAGTTGTTATGTAGCTCTTGCTGAAGAGGTTAGTTTTGTTCTTTCATATTTCTGCATTTGAAAATACCCACATACTTCTGGACATAACCATGAAGGATAATAGAAATGGAAAGGACCATATTCTTGTCTGGATTGAAAATTAGTACCTATTCACCTGTTTATTTTTTGGGTTTTCAGTGCTAGGCAGTAAAAGGAACAAGAACTTAAATAAGGATTATTCAAACTGGAAATGGATACATCATATGCAGACTGTCAAACCAGAGAAACAGGCTGAGAAAGGAAATCTCACAGTCTTAGCAGATTCGCTGCATGCTTATTTGCTATATCCTGAAGTGTGAACCATGGGCTTGCTTTGACATAGTCAGTTTTCTTAGTAGCTTAGTTGAAATTAGGTTTAAACCACTCAGAAAGCCAGAAGTAGTGCTGTGGCTCAAGTGGTAAAGCACTAGCCTTGAGCTGAAGAGCTGAGGGAAAGCTTTCAGGTCCAGTTTTCAAGCCCCACAACCAACAACAACAACAAAAAAGAACAACCATCAAAAGTTATCATTGTGATAAGATGTTCTTAGGAATTCATTGAGTTAGTGAGTTAGTTTGGAGGCTGTGACCCTTGTACAAACCTAGGAGCCACTGTCCTGTGTATCCATGAACTAGATAAAAAGCCTAGGTTGTGATCCATGCAAATAAATTGACTCCCACTATTTTTTTTTAATTTAAATTTTATTTTATTTTATTTGAGAGCATACTGTACAGAGGGGTTACATTTACATTGGCAGGATAATGCATACATTTCTTACCAAGCATTGCAGCCTCCTCCTTTGTTTACCCTTCACCTCCCTTCCCAGCCTCCCCCCTCCCCCCCACCCAATCATACCCCCCTCCCCCCCACACACCGACATTGTAAAGCTTGCTTTGACATGACATTTTGTAATTCTCCTTGTTGCAACAGGTCCACCTGAATCCTTAAACGACTTGTTTGTCCCCATCTCCTCCACACGTTATACTGACATCAAATAAAGTGAAAGCGGGGGTTACACTGTGGGGGAGGGACATACAAAGCAACAAAGAAATAATCTTATAAATGCGTTAGAAACACATGCATGAAAGAAACGAAAACATTAAAATACATATTTAAGGGTTCGTTTTCCTAACATCACATTATCTGACCTTTTCCGCTTGACTCATACCTATACTAGATATTGCAAATAAGGGAAACCATGGGACCTATGTTTCTTTGGGCCTGGCTTACTTCACTTTTAAAGGCCTTTTTAAAAGATTAAATGATGGCTTGTGTTTGATAATTTATGCTAATTTATTCTGAACCCTTGGTGTAGTTATTAATACAGATCTGTTTCTGTCATCTAGTACATAGTTTTATTGTGACTTTCCTATAGAAGGTTAAATTTAAGGACAGCTGGAAAAGCTAGAAAAAAAGAGAATATATCACCTACAGAGTGTCACCAAGAACAGATGAGGCTAGATATATGGCAAAGGACTATGAAATAGAATCGGTTTCTGGGAGGGTTTTCTGAAGGCTGTGTATTGCTTTTTGACAGCTTTTTCTAAGTTAAGCATGATGATTATGCCTTCTAAGAGTGACAGCAATGCCTAAAAGGCAGTTCATCTACCCCATAGGTCTTTCTTAGAATGTAAAATCTGCATCAGAAACCCCACTGGATTCAGATACTTGTACTAATTTTATTTTGAGTTATCACCAGTGCTGTGTTCTTTCAGGTCCATGTAAACCTTTTTGAAGACACACAAAATAATCTATTCCTTGTCACCTTCCATCTGAAAATTAGTAACTAGTGCTAATCTTAATGAAAGGCAAGAGATTGTACTTGTTGAGGTTGGTTGACTTTTTCTAAGAATCACCCCTCAGAGTGAATAAGCGAACATCCACAAAAATCCTTAAGCAAGACTTGAAATTTCTGATTTGAAGGGTTCTTGTTTGCTTAACACTCTTTGCTGAAATTTTTTTAAAATACATATTTTGTTGTAAAAATACTGTACAGAGGGGTTATAGTTACATGAGCAAGGTAATGAATACATTTCCTATCAAACATTGTTACCTCCTCCTTTGTTTTTCCCCTACCATCTCTTCCCTCCCACCTCCACAACCACCCCCCGCGGGGCGCCCCCTCCCTCCTCGTCCCTGCCTAAATTGTAAAGTTCATTTTTCAGCATAGTGTCTCATCTCATTGTTACAACGGGTCAACCTGTATGCCTATTTAAGCATTTTGTTTTTCCCTTCCCCTCCCCAAGTTAGAGAAGTGTATATACAAGATGCAGGGCACCGACATCAAATACAGTGAAAACGGGGGTTATACCTTGGGGGAGGAACATACAAAGCAACGAAAAAAATCATATGGTATATTATAAATACATTAGAACAATTTTGTTTGCTTGTGAGGCTTGAACTCAGGGCTTGGGCACTGCCCCTGAGCTCTTCTGCTCAAGCCTAGCACTCTACCACTTTGAGCCATAGTGCCACTTCCTGTTTTCTGATGGTTAATTGGAGATAAGATTCTCATGAACTTTCCTGCCTGCACTGGCTTCGATTTGTGATCCTCAGAATTCAGCCTCCTGAGTAGCAAAGATTACAGGCATGAACTACTGGCACCTGGCTTCCCTCCAGTTTTATCATTACAGATGGGAATGAATATTGCTTCCCATTTTGGCTATGCTGGATTAGTGTATGAGGCTATGAGGTGTCCTCCACTTTCATGATTCTTTGGAATAGAGTCAAGTCTTATACAAATGAACCCCAAGAACATAATGTGGGAGGTGAAGCCTGGATTGGAATTTTTATGAATACTTTTGCTCTTGAAAAGACATTTTGTTCAGGGCCATAGAAAGTCTAAGCTGACTTGATAAGAATAGTTCTCATCTTAAAAGGGTTGTTGGGGAGAGATGATGCTGTGATTTACATGCTGCTCAATTTTGCCTTCTACAAGGCACATCACTTCAGCAAAAGTGTTACTTCTGACCCCCACCATACTAACATTTCTCTTCCCTCTGCTTCTGGCTGGAACAAAATGTCAAATAACAAGAAAAGGAAACAAAATTAAGGACTGTAGTATACGTGAATGCTCTGCTAAGTCATTTAAGTTTTTAATTAGTTATCATGATATATTAATGTAAATAGATAATCTAAGTATAGAACCATAAAAATGTCATATGATAGATACTGTAAGACAGCATTTGTTATGTGTGTGTAAGCAACACTTAAGACTTTTAGGGGACCATCCCACAATGTAAGAGTGTATATTTTATATATCTAATCAAAATAAACACACATATACATATAGACATCCCTGCACACATTTTTTCAGACCAGCAGGCACTAAGTAAACATGATGGAAAACTGTGCTGTTTTACATACAATGCTATGATAAATGTTTATGTGTGAATGTACTTATAAATAACACAGTTGTACTTTGTATACTAGGCTCAATCACTAACTCTATATTGTATCTGACCACATTGAAATGTGCCTTAGCACTGGGTGGAACTGCTGCTTTGTCAACTTAGAGTGTAACTTGGCATGTCAGCGAAGTGCAGTGATGCTGATCAGTGTTCTCTCAGCTTTTTCTCTTGTAATACATCTTTTTTGTTTAATTTGTTTTAAATGGCGTATTTTTTTTTTTTTTGCCAGTCCTGGGGCTTGAACTCAGGGCCTGGGCTTTTGTCCTTGAACCTCTCTCTGTGCTCAATGCTAGCACCCTACTACTTGAGCCACAATGCCACTTCCAGATTTTTCTGAGTAATTTATTGGAGATAAGACTCTCATGGACTTTCCTGCCCAGGCTAGCTTTGAATCATAATCCTCAGATCTCAGCCTCCCAAGTAGCTAGGATTACTGGCATGAACCACCTGTTGCTGGCTTTTGAATGGCATTTGATGAAGTATTAAAATACATTTTTGTAGTGTCTTAACTTGGAGTAATATTACCTGTTGTATTTGGTCTATTTGTAGATTTTTGGTAAAAGAAGTCCCATAAAATTTAAAGTTACTACCCTGAGATCTGTCTTATGTGACAATCTTTTTGGCCCCAGCATAGTTGCAACAGTTCACACCAAAGCCAGAACCTCACTGATCCCAGTGATATTTGCTAATTTTGATAACTTTAACATCCATCTGGGAGAGTTTAACCCTTCAATCGCTAGACTAAATAGATTGTCAGCAAATATATTAAGTGGAGCTTTACTACCTCCCAGAATCTATGGTAAAGTGTTCATCTCTTACTCATAGCACTTCCTTTAAAAACATTCTCATTTATCAATATACTTGTGTGTATGTGTGTGTGCGAGAGAGAGAGAGAGAGAGAGAGAGAGAGAGAGAGAGAGAGAGAGAGAGAGAGAGAGAGAGAGAGAGAGAGGGAGGGAGGGAGGGAGGGAAGAAGGAAGGGAGGGAGGGAGGGAGGGAGGGAGGGAGGAAGAGAGGAAGAGTGAGTATGCTAGTACTGTGGCTTGAACTCAATGCCTTGCATCCTTACTCAACTTCTTGTACTTGGCTGGAGCTTTGCTAATTGAGTAACATCTCCAGTTCAGCTTTTTGCTAATTATTTTGGAGATGACCTTGAACCATAATACTCCAGATCACACCTCTTGAATAGCTAGGGTTGCAGTTGTGAGTCACCAGCATTAGCTACTTTCTAAATCACCTTTTGGGGGGATGGGGGGCGTGGGGCGGGTACCAGTATTGGAATTTGATCTCAGGGCCCCAAGCTCTAGTTTAGCTTTTTCTGCACAAGGCTGGTACTTTACCACTTGAGCCACCACTACTTTTGGCTTTTTGCTGCTTAATTGGAGATAAGTATCACTTTGATTTGTCTGCCCCAAGCTGGCCTCCACCCATGATCCTCAGATCTCACCCTCCTTAGTAGTTAGGATTGCAGGCATGAGCCAATGGCACTCAGCTTCTTAATCACTTTTCAAAGTGTATATTGCAAGGCATTCATAATTTGCTGGACATTTTCTAATTTTTAATGATTTTTATTAGCATATATTAGTTATGCAAGGGTAGATTCATTGTGAAATTTCTAGACATGTATGCAATGTATCCTGACCAAACCCACTTCCTCTATCACTCTTCCTTTTGCTAGACACTTTAAAGACAAGCATCCCTATAGCAATACTTACTTTGAGTTATTAACTATTTAACATGTAATTCATTTAGTTTGTATGGACAAAATAAACATTTAGTTGGTTTCTTTGTTGTTGTTGTTTTTAATGTACTATGTGATTTTTTTTCTGTTTCTTTTGTATGTTCTTCCTCCTGTGGCATATCCCTGTTGTCAATGTATTTGATTTTGGTACCTTGCATCTTGTATATACATTTATCTAATTTGAGGAGGGGAAGGGGAATAACAAAATGCTGAAACAAGGTCATAGGATGACCATTACAACAATGAGACTCACAAGACACTATGTTGGAAATGAACCTTACAACTTTGGTGGGGGGGGGGGGGCGGCGTGTTGGGGAAGTGGGGTATGGAAGGGATAGTGGGAGAAAAAGGAGGGGGTAACGATGGCTGACAAGAAATGTACTCATTAACTTACTGTTGTAACTGTAACCTCCCTGTACAGCATCTTTACAAGAAAATTATATATATATATATTGGTCATGGGGTTTGAATTCTGGGTCTGGGTTCTATCCCCAAGCTCTTCAGCTCAAGGCTAGCACTCTACCACTTGAGCCATAGCGCCACTTCCAGTTTTCTAGTGGTTTATTGGAGATGAGAGTCTCATGGACTTTCTTGCCCAGGATGGCTTTGTACCGTGATCCTCAGATCTCAGCCTCCTGAGTAGCTAGGATTACAGGCATGAGTCAGTGGTGCCCAGCTACAAATATGTATTTCATTGCATTTCAAAAAAATAAACATTTACTTTGGGAAGACAATTTTATAGAATCTAAGAGATGATTGACCTCTTTGTAATGAGCTTTGCAACTGGACAGTTATTAGTCAACTTTGGAAGCAGCTTTGATCATCTGACACATGACAATGTCATGTGGCTTGCTTTCTTCTTCCTTTCTTTTTCTCTTTCTTTCTTTCTCTTTCTTCCTCCTTTCCTTCTTCCTCCCTCCCTCCCTCCCTCCCTCCCTTCCTTCCTTCCTTCCTTCCTTCCTTCCGTCCTTCCTTCCTTCCTTCCTTCCTTCCTTCCTTCCTTCCTTCCTTCCTTCCTTCCTTCCTTCCTTCCTTCCTTCTTTCTTTTCGTTATTTCTTTTCGTTCTTTCATTCTTTCTCTGGTCCTGGGGCTTCAACTCAGAGCTTGGGCACTCTATCTGAGCTTTTCTGCTCAAAGCTAGTGCTCTACCACTTGAGCCACACCTCCACTTCCAATGTTTTGGTGGTTAATTGGAAATAAGAGTTTCATGGGGTCAGGGTTTCATGGGGCTTTGGACTGTGATCCTCAGATCTCAGCCTCCTGAGTAACTAGGATTACAAGTGTGAGCCATTTGTTAATTTCAGAAAATAATGATACTTACCATGAACCAAGTTAATAAGAATTGCTAGAGACCGCTTGGACCACATCACTTATAATTTCATCTCAGCAATAATATTTTAATTATGCCAATCAAGTCCCTTGACCTCTTCCCCTCATTTTCCAAAAACCCATGCCTTGTAGGATTGTAGTAGGACTCACTGTGTTCATAGACAGTATCATTATAACATGTAAAAACACCCTTTGGCCTGATTAGTGTTTGTACTGTTGTTATTGGATGTGTGTTCGAATAACCATATGTAACTAATAGTTATTCCTCCACAAGTAATTTCTTACCTCTCATGAGAGCTGAGGTTTTATATACATGTCCCAAGAATTTCTCACAATGACATTTCTTTTTTTTGGGGGGGGGGATCTGGTCATGGGGCCTGAATTCTGGGCGTGGGCGCTGTCCCTCAGCTCTTCAGCTCAAGGCTAGCACACTACCACTTGAGCCACAGCGCCACTTCCGGCTTTTTTTTCTTTTTGCTTATGTGGTGCTGAGGAATCGAACCCAGGGCCTCGAGCATGCAACGCAAGCGCTCTACCACTGAGCTACCTTCCCAGCCCTCACAATGACATGTCTTACCCAAGTAAGAGAAGGATTCTGTCAAAGGACAGCAATGAAAATATTCTAAATTTTAACTCTTTATATGGGAATGATTGAACAGAATAGCATACAATGGTTCTTTATCAATAGCCTCATTTTACCTGAGTTCTTGCAAAATACTGGTGCTTGTCACTGAAGTACAAGATACATAATGAAAGTAAAAGTAAAAGGGAAGAGATGCCACCATTGTGAACTCAATGTGCCCCTCTTTCTAGCTGGCGAGACAGGCATAGAGAGGAAAACCCAGAAGTGAAGCAGTATGAACTGTGTGTGTGTGTGTGTGTGTGTGTGTGTGTGTGTGTGTGTGTGTGTGTGTGTGTGTGTGTGTGTGTGTGTGTGTGTGTGTGTGTGTGTGTGTGTGTGTAACTGCCCACCCTGTGCAACTACAGCCTCTTACAGTAGATAACAAGTCATACTTTCCAAAAGCACAATGCTTAGGTTCTCACTTAAAGCTATGAGGGAATTTTGTTGGATGATTATAACCATGTGTCTTCTCTAATGCTGCTTGTCATCTATACCAACCACTACTATACATTCTGTTTTTCAAGAAATATTTTCATTATCTTTATCTTGTACAAAGGAGTTGCTGTTCATCAAAGCAGTTTGTAAATACAGTCCATCTTGATCAATGTCACATCTTTCAACATTCTTACCACCCCTCCCAACTCATCCTTTCCCTTACTTATCTTAATTTTAGTTATGTACTGAATTTGTTTGCCTTTTAATAAAGCAGTTTATGTAACACTGCATCTTGACATGTGTCATCCCTTCAACATCTTCACCCCCCTTTGACCCACCCCCTCCCTTGTATTTCTCAATTCTGTGACTTATACAACAAATTCATGCCTGCAGTCTCCCCGCTTCCCCTCTTCATTCTTCTGTCCCTTTTCCCTTGGCACCACCATACCCTTTTGCAAGTACCCATTTCCTGGTAATTGCTTTGATGGGCTTTGACTTAGTCTCTTTAAAGAATTATACTACTACACATTCTTTACCTTCTTATGTTTCTTCCATGTGGAATTTACCCATTGCTAAAAGTTCATATTGTTCAAAAGCAAATCTTTCTAAAAAATAGTTGTATATATTTTTAGTATGTTATGTCTTTATATTTTTTTTTTCAGAAACTTTATAGCAAAAAAATCTTAAAAATGTATTTCCACAAAGATGCTAGATTATTTGTGTTAATGTAGCAATATGTTTCATAAACACTGGAATATATGATGAAAGGGAATCTTAGTAGTTACATTCAATTTTAGGTAAGTTTATTTCTCAGTGAATTTTGATAATATGGTAATGGTAATAGTCTGGAGTAGTTTTATTATATTCTATATTTTATTCTTTTGATTTTTTTCAAATCTAAGATGCTTAGATTTCCCAATGGGGAAATGCATTATTTCAATAATTAATTATTAGTAAATAAATAAAAATTTATTAATAAATTCCCCGATGGGGAATTAATGCATCCAGAATGTTTTCTCTGATGGTGTGTATTATAGTATGTGTGTGTGTGTGTGTGTGTGTTTGTGAGTGTGTGTGTGTGTGTGTGTGTGTGTGAGAACATAGATTAACCTTTCTGAAGTTGGTCAGTTGATAGCAGCTCATCCTTAGTTACTCATGAGACATTTGGAAACACTTGCTGCTACTCCCCACGTAACATAAATATAACCCCAGATGAATGAGAATATTGATTTTGTTGTCCATATTTTTATCCATTGGAAGCTTTAACTTAATTCAGCCTATGTATATGAAGTAGACCAGTGATATTTTGTGTGCTTTCACTATCGATAGAAAACTGTGAAGATCAGGTTAATTGTCTTGATTACATCAACTGCCTTTTCATGAGTATTCCCCTAGCAACAGAAGGCAGAATACCACTTGAAAAACATAACTCATGAAATATGGATAATGGGTCTAACTGGCGCCATCTTGGCTTCTTGGTGGATGAAGATGAAGTCCCACCCCCAGGTGATGGGCGTGCCTGAATTCCTAGAGGCAGGGGTGGGGACTTGGGCAATAGGTTACTTGAACTGCCAGATCTGTGCCATGAATTCGTGAGACTCTTTGAATTCTCAAGCTCCCTGTGACCCTTCCTCTGACCTTGACCCTATTTAGACTGGACCAGCTCAGCTGCCATTTTGTGCCATGTCTTATATTTCCTGACTCTCTTCAGGTCACCATGGCATACCTCTTCAGCTCTCCATTGGTGTTGATCTGGTTTGTTGGGATTGTTTTCCCACTCTTTCTTTACTCTCCCATTCTCGTGGCTCAATTTTCTAACAGTGTTAAGTGTATTTGAGGCTGCAAGTTCTTTGGGGACATGTGTCCATCTACAGTTTTCACTGGGTTTCTAATAAAGACTCCTGATATGACCTCTAAAAATGTGGCTTCTCTCTATCTCGTAATTGAATTTCTTCTATATAACGCAACAGTCTAACCAAAAATTGATATTTTTTTCTAATCCTCTTTAGAAGTAAATAGATTAAAATGTCTTAAGACTAAGTATGCCAGCACAATTGATAATATAGTCACATAACTTGACGTGATTGGTGAATAAGAATAACAAGAAATATATCTTATAGCTAATGTACTGGATGTAGTCTTCACATGTTTTCAACTACATGAAAATTTTGCTTTATTGTTCTGTTGTGGGTTTACTTATATTATTCTAAATGCTTCAATGTAAAAAGGAAAGTTTCCTTGTAATAGTGGTATTCTACACCAAAAGCAATGATTACCTAACCTGTAACGTACCATTCATAGTTGGTCATGTCCACTAAGATGATTGAATTTATAATGACATTAGAAAGGTTAAACCATACTTAGTGAGTATCACTTACTTCTACCACTTGCATTTTAAATAGAATCTATATAGATTATGCAATATTTTCAGACTATATCAGAAAATACACAGAATAATTTAATAAACACTAATGCATTCATTGACAGCTTTGCCAAATCTTAAAATGTGGTTATTTTCTAGAAGAAATTGAGCAAATGAGATATTCAGTAAACTTTGATTCCTTCCCTACCCAGAAGAATTGCTTTTTTGAGTTTGGTATTTATAATTCTCTTAATTTTTTTTCATGCTACATATATGCAATATTTTGATATATTTTGTAAGCATAAAGTAATGAAACTTTTTATAAATGTTATCACTCTAGAAATACTCTTTTCTAAATTAGCATTTGTCACAAAATTTGTACATATTTTGAAATTTATTCACATTGATTGATTGGGTTGAAGTTCATTCATTTTTTTTTCCTGTTTTGGGGCTTGAACTCAGGGCCTGCCTACTGTCTCTGAGCTTTTTTGCTCAAGTCTAGCACTCTACCACTTTGAGCCACAACACCACTTCTGGATTTCTAGTGGTTAATTGGAGATAAGCATCTCACAGACTTTTCTGCCTGGGTTGCCTTCAAACTGTGATCCTCAGATCTCAGCCTCCTGAGTAGCTAGAATTACAGGCATGAGCTGCTGGCACCCAGTGAGTTCCTTCATTTAAATAGCTTGTGGTATTCTATTGTAAAATGTGAAAATTTAGGCAAGTCTTCAGTTAGAAGGTGTAGTCCCCATGAAAGTATTCACACTTCTAATACAAGTTTGTGGGATTGCAAAATTATCCTCCAGTTTGATTGCTAGATGTCTGTGACAGAAGTCATTGAAAGCTGTTATACTCATAGACTTGATTTATTAGAGGGAGTGAATATAGATTGAAATCAGTCAAGGGAAGAGGGGCTCCGAATGTGGAGTTTCTACAATGTCTTTTCACCATGGAGTCAGAATAATGTCCCTCTCCCAATATGGATATGTGACATTGCACACAAGAATGACCAACCAAGAAAACTCCCCTGAGTCTCAGTTCAGGACTTTTTTTATTGGCACTGCATTTATTAGGTATGTTTGATTGCCCATGGAGCAAATCTCAATTTCCCATGCCCTCTGAAGGTTGGTTGATAATACCATATTCAAAGCCCTCTCCCTAACTCATACTGTTAAATCTTTTTGACATGGCCAATCCCCACCCTAAGACTATCTGGTGTTCCCAGCCCTGACCCTCAATCATACAATTAGAATGTTTCTTGACCCAGTGCCTCTAGGCAAGCAAAAACATTCCTTTCAGACATGACATTTTGAAAGCTTAGAGATCACCTCCCAGAAGCTGAAGACAAAAGCTAGACCTTCTTTGGATAAGGTGAAATTCCTTACTGCACATACTATTTTTACATTTTATTTTGTGCATTTTTTTCTTAATCAGTATATGAACTGTTTCTTATGATTATACAATAGTACCTATTTTATTTATTAATGTATACATGAAAAATTATACCCATCATATACAGCTATTTGGCACATACAAAAAAGTGCCATTTACAAATACTAATTCATTTATTCCCCAAAAGAGCTCTATATGAATAAGTGCTATGATTTTATAGACGAGAAAATAGGATACAGAGAGGCTGAATGTCTCCTTCTAGATCTTACAGCTAGTATGTGACAGAGTTGGTATATAATCCTACTCATTCAGAACTCCTTCTCTTAGTCTCTATGCTATGCAACCTTAAAAGTGTATAGCAACAAAAGTTTTATATACATTTGCCACACAGGTGTTAGGGTTTCATGAAGGTCTACACCTAACAATAAGGTTGCTTCTCTAGCCAGGTGCTGGTGACCCATGTGTGAAATCCTAGCTACTCAGGAAAGTGAGATCTGAGGATTGTGGTTCAAAGCCAGCTCAGTCAGGAAAGTCTATGAGACTCTTATCTTCGATTAACCTCCAGAAAACCAGAATTGAAGCTGTGGATCAAAGTGGTATAGTGCTAGCTTTGAACAAAAGATATCAGTGACAGAGTCCAGACCCCACGTCCAAGCCTCACAACCAACCAAAACAAAACAAAGGATTGCTGTTCTAGAGATAGTATTCATCTTGAACTTGACTAATAATGCCAAATTGTCATTGGCACGGATACTTTTAACAGTAAATTTTTATATGACTCTTTCCCAGTCTATATGTATACTCTTCTTTTTATTGTCTAGATGTTTAAATTTTTGAAGTACTTCATTTTTAGTCTTTTTCTGTGTATTTTTTGCATTTTTTTGAAGAAATCTCTTTCCCTAGTTTTAGAAATTTGCCCTGCTCTATTTTTTTTTATTATTACAAGTTTTACTTTCTGTATTTATGCCTGGTAACTTCCTGGAATTGAATTTGAAAATGGTGGAATGTAAGAGTATAATTACTCTTCTCATATGGACAATCTGTTGTCCTCAAATCTATGGGCTATTCTTTCTCCACAAGACTATAACTCTACATTGGTCATTATTTTGTCTGTTTATGCATAGCTGGTTCATTTTCTATTATTGCTTAGTGCAAAACGTAGTAAGCTAAAACAACAGAGATTTATTACATTCTTGAAGATCATGGGTCTAAAAGGGGTAGAACCTCATGGATGCATTCCTTAGAGCAGTAAGGAACATTATTTTTTCTTGTTTTTCCAACTTAAAATGCCGCTTTGCATAGTTTGCACATGTCTTCCTTCCTGTAATGGCCATGCTTAGACATCTGCTCTCATCCTTACATCCTCTCTGAGACCTTCCTGCTTCTTATTTAAGAAACTTTGCGGTTTTATTGCACTCTCCATATCATGTCATCTCAAGGTTTTTAATAATTTCTAAAGGCTTCCTTGACATGTAAGGTAATGTATCCACAGTTCCAGGAATTAGAGTATGAATATTTTGTGGGGTGGGGACATTTTCATCCTGCTGTAGACTTCCTTTTGGCAATTACATTGTTCTTGTTTCTGATTCATCCATTTTTAACATACTCATAATCTGTATCTGATGGTTCTATCAGAATAAAGTTTTGGGGGAATTTAACCCTGCTCTTCTTGTATTTGCTAATTGTTACTCAGGGCCTGAGGTCCTGTGTTATATAGTTTTAGATTTTAAACTCCTTATCAGGGGACTGTATTTGTGGTAGTGGATTGTATCTGGGCTTGGTTGAAGTCATACACTGCCAAAAAGGATTTGTAGTTGCTTCTACTGTGTCTCTGGGGTTATCACTATCCCAGAACCACTTGCCATGTTATTTCTTGGATAAGGGTGCTGGCGAGCATAATTTTAAATCCGCAGATCACTGACGGTAAGTACAGAAGTATAATCTTCCTCTAAACAGGGCTTAACACAAAGCAGCATTTTGGTTTGTTTTCCCCCATCTGCTAAGAAGTGGATCACCTTTTACTCAGTGGACCATAAGATCCCTTAAAGATCTAGAAATGGTATCTTACTCTGTTCCCAACCTGGCCGTTTAAAATTCAGTACATAGGTTTCTGAGATAAGCAAGCTCCTTAAGACTGATGCTCCCTTAATTCATATGCTTACTATTCCGGTTGTCAGTTTCCACTTCAGTTTCATGGTAAGTAAAACTTCTGAAGTCTTCCCTGCTTCAATCCTCTTTGAACATGTACCTGGTGCTTCCTGTTAGGTGTCTTAACACATTAGTTCTTAAGGGTAGTTGTGGTGTTTGTTTTTTGTTTTTGTTTTTTGCATTTGTTATATTATGTTTTGGATAAGGGCTAGCCTTAGGCCTTGATTCTCATACCTATAGTTTCTGTATTAGTTGGTGGTATGCATCGTCATGCATGGTATTTATTGAAATAGGTTCACAAACTCTTTTTGCCTGGGCTGGCTTGATCTATAATCCTCCTCTTATTTCTTAAGTCTCTATATGCTTGCAATTTCACAGGAATATACCACCATTCTGGGCAAGCTACTGCTAAATTTACCTCTGAGAGTTTCCTCAGGCCATGATTGAGAACATAATAAAATTATCAAAATTCTTTTTCTGCAATATCAGTTGTCACATGTAGTATACATAAAATGTAGTTTTCTTCACTTTTAGCCCAATTCTACTGATTTTTACTTTTCTTTTTCTAGGATGTGTGCTGTGTTTGGTGGAATCTATTGTCTTCGCCATTCTGTACAGTGCCTTGTAGTGGACAAAGAATCCAGAAAGTAAGGATGCTATAAGTTACCTTCCTATATTCATCCTCCAAATGCAGGTGAAAAATGTTAAAGTCAACTTTAAAAAAAAATGATTCTTGAAAGATCCTCCTTGGTATTAATAACATATCAACCTTGATTAAAAGTAATTTGTGTTTAGATCTTCCAGAACAAGGAAAGTGAGTTCAGAATATAGAAACTAAATTAATTTCCCTGCAATGTGACTACAGCTCCTGACCATCCAAGCTTGGAAGACAAATCATTTCAGCTGCCAGGGGTAGGCGATGAGTGATGTTAGTTTTCCTTGTGGCCTTACCTCCTCTAATTGATTTTCGTCAGATGACAACAAAGCCCTCTGTTATTGCATTTTTAAAAATGGAACTCACATAAAGACTCATCAGATTAATCTCTGCTGATAATGCATGTCACTCCAAGAGAAAAGATTTTAATGAGTTTTTAGGTAGATTGTTGTCATAAACTATCCTGCCCTGTTATCTGAGGATAAATTTTTTTACACACTATCAAGCCTACAAACCAGTTGAAGATAGGAATTTACTTGCTTAAAAAAGCTGAGTACCATTTATTTACCTGTGTATTTTTTCTTTTGATTATTGTTCTAGAATTTATTTGTTATTAGAGTATATAATTGTCTTATTTAAATGAAAGAAAATAATATGTTACACATCTAGATCTTTTCCAGGTTTTTCATTGAAGCTTTGTTTCAACTGAATGGAGATTTAAAAGCTATTGAAACAGCTTTTATTCACTTATTTAAATATATCAAGCACCTATATTTCTTGGGTAACTCTTTAAGGCTATGTAAAAAAAATAGTATCATTGAGGCCATAAAAATACCTTAATATTTTGAACTAGAATCTAATATAGTAAGAGTTTTAATCTCTACTGAATATTTTTGAGTAATTTCATGTCGTGTAGTCATAGTGGCATAAAATGACTGTTAACATGTCATTGAATAGAATGTGTTGTAAGTTGTATTTTGAGCTAGGGCAAACAAAAACCTTGAGAAATATGTAATAATAAATTTGTAATTCTGTAAATAAGAAAAGTTGACATGTGATTGTAAAGTACCTTTCAGAGTTTAACAAAAATGTATGAATTAAATGAAATCTGATAGTTTACAGTGAAAATAATCCATCCCTAAAGGCTAAGGTAGTCTCATCTTGGCTTATGAAGATCTCTAAGTGGGTCATAAAGGAATAGTTGTCTTTCTGACTTTTGGAAGTGTATTTTATATATGTGTATATATATATATATATATATATATATATTGCATTCATTCTGAAACAAGAGTATGACAGAAAGATAGATAATGAACTGCTTGTTCAGTGCTTATTTCCTTAGATCAGTCAGTCTCACATGTGACATGAAAAATTTGCATGGCTCATGTTCTTTTGATTTGGAATGGTTATGCTGTAGTACAGTAATAGCTTTTGTTGAAATGAAGGCTACATTTACCTTACTTGACCTAGCTTAGGATGGGCTATGAATAAAGAAATTCTTCTATATGATCTATGCAAATTCCTGTTACAACAGATAGCTGAGGGCTAAAGGTCTAGAGACCAAAAGAACTTCCAGATAGGTAGTATTTATTATACCTAAGAATTGCCAGGTAAGCTTGTCTAAAAAAACAAGGTTTATCATACCCATGGGAAATAATGCTGCAATAAACATAGTTGTGCTGTAGCTTTAATATGGTCTTGTTTGTGATGATTTGGGTAAATGTCCAAAAGTGGGATTGCTGGGTCATAGGGGAGCTCTATGTGGAGTCTTTAAGGAACCTCCATACTGCTTTCCGAAGCGATTGAACAAGTATACACTCCCACCAACAATGCAGTAGGGTTCCCTTCTGGCCACATTCTCTTAAGCATCTGTTGTTACTAGATTTCTTGATTATAGTCAGTCTAACTAAGGTGAGGTAGTATCTCAATGTTGTTTTGATTTGCATTTCTTTTATGGCTAGAGAGGTTGAGCATTTCTTCATGTGTCTATTGGCCATTCTTATTTCCTCTTCAGAGAAGATTCTCTTTAAGTCATTAGCCCACTTATTTATTGGGCAGTTGTTTCTTTGAGGATTTGTTGTTGGGGGATTTAATTTTTTGAGTTCCAAGTATATTTTATTTATTTTTTTGTTTATACATTTTTTTAATTTTTTAAAATAAGTTTTTATTGTGAAAATACTGTACAGAGGGGTTACAATCACATGAGCAAGGTAATGGGTACATTTCTTATCAAGCATTGTTGTCTCCTTTGTTTTCCTCCTACCATCCCTTCCCTCCCATTGCCACAACTACATTCTCCCTCCCCAACCCTCTGCCTAAATTGTAAAGTTCGTTTTTTGACATAGTGTCTTATACATCTCATTGTTGTAATGGGTTAACCTGTATTCCTGTTTAAACAATTTGTTTTTTCCCTTCCGCTCCCCAAATTATACCACCATCAAATACAGTGAAACAGGGGTTATACCGTGGGGGAGGAACATACAAAGCAACAACAACAAAAAAACACGTGGTACCTTATAAGTACTTTAGAAACAATAACAAGAAAGAAAAAACCACATTGCCCCATTTGTTAGGAGATGGAAAGACTTGGAAAATATTAAGTAAGCCAGGCCCAAAGAAACATAAGTCCCATGGCTTCCCTTATTTGCAATAACTATTCTGTGTCTGGGACAAGCAGAAAAGGTCAAAAGCTATGTACATATGACCAGATAAGATGATGTTAAGTGAAATGAACCCCAAGATAGGGACACAAGTGGTTTTTTCTTTCTTGTTATTGTTTCTAATGTATTTATAAGGTACTACGTGATTTTTTTTTTTTTTTGGTGCTTTTTATGATCCTCCCCTATGGTAGGTATAACCCCTGTTTTCACTGTATTTTATGTTAGTATAATTTGGGGAGGGGAAGGGAAAACACAAAAATGTTTAAATGGGGATACAGGTTGGCCCATTGTAACAATGAGATGTACAAGATACTATGTTGGGGGGAAGTGTCGCGGGGTGGGTGTAGTGTAGTTGTGGAGGTGGCAGGGAAGGGCTGGTAGGGGAAAAACAAAGGAGGAGGCAACAATGCTTGATAAGAAATATACTCTTGGGCTGGGAAGGTGGCTCAGTGGTAGAGCGCTTGCCTTGTATGCCTGAGACCCTGGGTTCGATTCCCTAGCACCACATAAGCAAAAAGAAAAAAGCCGGAAATGGCACTGTGGCTCAAGTGGTAGAGCGGTAGCCTTGAGCTGAAGAGCTGAGGGACAGCGCCCAGGCCTAGAGTTCAGGCCCCATGACCGGACCCAAAAAAAAAGAAAGAAAGAAAGAAAAGAAATATAGTTATTACCTTGCTCATGTAACTGTAGCCCTCTGTACAGTATTTTCACAATAAAAAACTTATTAAAAAATCTGTGTCTCCCCCTTTAGTGAGATAGGCTTATGGTAGAGCCAGGAATTTATAGTTTTAAGGCACATCTAAGTGAATGTATTGTGAATTGTCCTTAAATGAAACTGAGAAACACTGATCTGCAAGGTAAAATTGAGGACTTATTTAAGAGTACTATTTTCCATAATGGACTCTAGGTCTTAATTGATTGTAAACCCTTATCTTGGTCAACTTAGGTGAATAGTGACAATCAGATATGAATTTAAATAACAGATAAACCACTTCCCATTTAATAGTTTTTGTACCTTTGTAGAAAAACTTGAAATATAACCTTGATTTTTAAACAACTCCTAAGACGTGTAAAGGTCAGTTAGTCCTGGAATGAGAATAGACTTGGAAATCACTTCAGTGATTACAGGTGATCAATTTCATAAGCTTAGGCCAGTAGAATGAAGTAGACACACTTGGCAGCCACCTTCAATTTTCCTTCTAGATCTGATATGATACTGTGTTTATTGAATGTTCTTAAAAAGTATTTACCTCTTCCTTCATAAATAAATATATAAATAAAATATAATATTTTTATGACTACAAATTGAGCCCCTCTTAGATACTAATCTTCAGTCCAAGTTCAAACATTTTTTAAATTAGATTTTTATTTTTGTGTCTAATTTTATGAATGTAGGGGAAAGAGAAAAGCATCTCGTTTGTACTTTCATTATATTATTATATTGCTAGAATCCCATGGTCTAATTGCTAGGTACATTTTGGTTTTTAAGATATATCTTGAAGGCTGGGAAGGTGGCTCAGTGGTAGAGCGCTTGCCTTGCATGCCTGAGGCCCTGGGTTCGATTCCCTAGCACCACATAAGCAAAAGGAAAAAAGCTGGAAGTGGCACTGTGGCTCAAGTGGTAGAGCGCTAGCCTTGAGCTGAAGAGCTTAGGGACAGTACCCAGGCCCAGAGTTCAGGCCCCACGACTGTACTCCCCACCTCCCAAAAAAGATATATCTTGAGTTTTTAAAGATACAACTTTGTGAAGGGTAAGTAGGGTTGAAGGATAGTGATAAAAGGGGTGACTGATCAAGGTACATTGTATGCATATATTAGCATGTCAGAATAATACATCCTTGTACAACTAATTGATATTAAGTAGAAAAAGTACACCATCCTTTGTGATACTGAATGTGATTATCTTACTGGAAATTAATTCAAAGCTGTAATTAATTTCTGTAATTTTAAAAACTTTACTTGTGTTTATAAGCTATCTACTGTATTCTTGTTACTTGAATTGCTTAAGTAATTTTTAAAGATTTTACATAAGAAACAATATTTGAAAATTCTGAGTTTATACCTTCAGTAATAATTCCAAAATATCAATTTTTGACTCTTAAAAGTCCAATTCAAATGGTGTCTATAAATATCTAAAGTTAGCATTGCTTCAAGTTGATTTTAGGTTAATGTAACCTACACATGCATACTAAAGATTAAACTCCAGGCCTTATACTTGCTCGGAAAGTATTCTACCACTTGTGCTATATTTCCAGCCCAGGCTAATATATTTTTCCAAAATACTGCTTTGTAATTCAAAATAAAATATTGCAGAGAGATATCAGTCACAGAGGTATTTTGTAAGGACTTAAATATGAAAGGATAATTCTTTTTTGGAAAACCTTGATCTTATAATTATATGTAAATTGTGTGTTTCATTTTAAGGAATCAGGTTAACTTGGACACTTGTTTATTGTAATATAATTATAATGTTAAGTAAATAATGTAGTAAAGATGTGCCCTAGCTCCTTCATAGACTTGTTTTGTCTTTCTTTTCCTATTTTTCTATAGGGAACATTTGGCTTTCTCTTTCCCCATTAGTGTGGTTAAGAACAATTCATGCTTCAGGTCAAAATTCTAAGTTTATTTCCTAATACCATAGACCAGATGACAACCCTATGCCCCACCTCCCACCCCATATATGTGACTATTTGCCTTCTGTAAGAAAGGTTATCATTACTATATTTCCAGAATCAAAAAAGGTTTTGAACATTATACTTAATAATTGAATTAGATGAATGGAGATTATATTACAAATACATTATATATTATATATTATGTATATTATGAATGGAGACTGAGTATAGTCTTCTTGGGCTTCTTTTCATTTTCCATTTAAGAAAGGTAATAGAAGCATAGATGATCATAGCATTGAAGAAGCGCATGAACTATATGTATATATATGTATTCACCATGTAGCCAAATGCTGGGGTTTTAGATGTTATTTTTCATTTTTGTTTGATTTACTTTGCCTGAGATTCACTGCCTGTGCTCTCCTAACTGAATTATCCATTAGTGAGTGCTGCTTTCTTAATTTGAGAGGATATAGTTATGTATCAGTAGTTCTTTTCTAGATTATATCATCTGCTATTTTTGGAAATACTGAATGGTCTTGTTCAACAGCTTCCTCTTCTTTTGCAGCTATGATAAGTAGGTAAGGTTAATTTTTCCTTTACAAGTTCAATATTAATGTCTGGTTAGAGTAGATATTTTGTTGAGCCAGATGTCTCTAACACTTTCCGTCTGATTACTTCAGCTAGTGTCCCATGTGTACATCAGCTGTATCACTTAAAAAATCCTGCTATGGAGGCTGGGAAGGTGGCTCAGTGGTAGAGCGCTTGCCTTGCATGCCTGAGGCCCTAGGTTCGATTCCTCAGCACCACATAAGCAAAAAGATAAGAAAGCCGGAAGTGGCACTGTGGCTCAAGTGGTAGAGCGCTCGCCTTGAGCTGAAGAGCTGAGGGACAGCGCCCAGGCCCAGAGTTCAGGCCCCACGACTGGACCCCCCCCAAAAAAAAATCCTGCTATGACCATGTTTTAGAGATTTCCTTTCTTATGTCAAGAAAAATGCTACATTATCTAAATATTTGGAAGTTAATGAAGAGTAGTATAGTTTCATAGACTGAGTGTAGGAGTCGTTGACACATTTTTTTAAATTTCAAGTTACCATACATTTGTAATAATGGGTTTCTTTATGATATGTCCATCCATGCACCCTGAAGAAATTTGTCCCTCTCCCCACTATCATATTCACATTTCCTTCCTTCTTTTTTTGTGTATATTTTTTATTGTAAAAATTCTGTACAGTCGTCTGGGAAGGTAGCTTAGTGGTAGAGTGCTTGCCTAGCATGTATGAGGCCATGGGTTCGATTCCTCAGCACCACATAAGCAGAAAAAGCCAGAAGTTGTGCTGTGGCTCAAGTGGTAGAGCACTAACCTTGAGCTGAAGAGCTGAGGGACAGCCCAGACCCAGAGCTCAGGCCTATGACCAACAACAACAACAAAAATACTGTACAATGGAGTTAACAGTTACATGAATAAGGTAATAAGTACATTTCCTATAGAGCATTGTTACTCCCTCCTTTGTTTTTCTCCTACCATCCTTCCCTCCCCACCTCCCTAACTCCTCCCAACCCAAATTTGTAAAGTTTATTTTCACCATAGTGTCTTGTACATCTCATTGTTACAGTGGGTCAACCTGTATCTTTATTTCAGCATTTTGTTATTTCCTTTTCCCTCACCAAATTAGAAAAAATGTATATACAAGATGCAGGGCACCAGAATCAAATACAATGAAAACAGGGGTTATACCATCGGGGGTAAAAAAAAAATCACATGGTACATTATAAATACATTAAATCAACAGCAAGAAAGATAAAACCACTTGTATCTCTATCTTGGGGTTCATTTCACTTAGCATCAGGTTATATGGTCATATGTACATAGCTTTTCTGCTTGTCCTAGACATATACTAGTTATTGCAAATAAAGGAAACTATGGGACCTATGTTTCTTTGGGCCTGGCTTACTTCACTTCATATAATTTTTTCCAGGTCTTTCCATTTCCTAACGAATGGGGTGGTGTCATTCTTTCTGATGGAGGCATAGAATTCTAGTATATGTTTGTGTGTGGTGTGTGTGTGTGTGTGTGTGTGTGTGTGTGTGTGTGTGTGTGTGTGTGTGTGTGTGTGTGTGTGTGTGTGTGTGTGTCACATTTTCATGATCCTTTCATCTACTGAGGGGCATCTGGGTTGGTTCCATATCTTAGCTATGGTAAATAATTCTGCGTTTAACATAGTTGTGCTTCTTTTTCTTCATTTTTCAAACAGCATAAGTGGTCCCATACCACTTGCTAAAACTCTGATTTTGGCATGCCTCATTTGTAAAATGACAGTTGAGTTCTAGATACTTGGCCTTTGCCAATACCCATACATGTTGCCATAGCGATAAAGAAGCAAGTGAAACATGGATCCTGACTTTGTGTATAGAGGCTATAGTGAGGAGTGCAGGCTTCCAAGTCATATAGTGTATTTGGATCCTGACTTCCATTTCCTAGCAGTGTGAACTTACATTGAGAATATTAACTGAGCAGATAAAGCTCAGAAAACTATTTTTTACATATAGCAGAAGCTTAATGCATATTACTATCAGTATATATATACTAGCATAATTTTTTAGCTGGGGACCTTGGCATTCCTCAAAAAAGAACTTTTTGAAGATCATTGTTATAAATATTTTTCTAAACTTGGGAGTTTAAAGTCTAATCAGCTGCAGTATCAAAGCAGGTTACATTTGTGCTTTTATTTTATTTAAAAAATTTAAAATTCTCTTTAAGTAGTTGTACAAAGGAGGTGCTGTATAACAAAGCACTTTATGAATATAATTCATTTTGATCAGTGGAACCCCCTTCAACATTCTAACCCCTTTCAATTATCCCTTCCCTTTTCTTAATTTTATGGTATATGCAATGAATTCTTGACTACATTCTTCCCTCTTCCCCTTCATTTGTCTACCCCTCTCCCTTTGGCCCCACCTACCTCTTACATATACTCATCTTCTGGTGCTGATTTTGTTGGGCTTTGACCTAGTCTTTCTAAATAATAATACTATTTGAACTCTCTATAAAATCTGTTATACTTCAGTTAATTCATTTGTAACCACTTGCATACTACCCAACATGTTTACGTATTGATTTACAGATATATCCTGTCTACCACAAATGAGGAAAACCATGTAACCTTTGTTGCTCTGGGTCTGGATTACTTCACTTAATATAATTTTTTCCAAGTCTTTCAATTTCCTCACAAATGATACAATATCA
Organism: Dipodomys merriami; assembly: GCF_024711535.1. Lineage (NCBI taxonomy): Eukaryota > Metazoa > Chordata > Mammalia > Rodentia > Heteromyidae > Dipodomys > Dipodomys merriami. The sequence continues at coordinate 56,948,107 of NW_027204492.1, forward strand.
TTCTATTAGATGAGTAAAATCCCACTGTTGTATATACACCACATTTTCTTGATCTATTCATATATTGAGGGGCATCTGAGCTGATTCTATATCTTGGCTATGGTGAATAGTGCCACAGTGCACATGGTTGCTGGTGGCTTTATTGTAACCTTGTTTGTGTTATATTGGATGAATACCCATGAGTAAAATTGCTGAATCATAGGGTCGTTTTATGTGTTTGTTTGTTTTTTGCAAACGTCCATACTGCTTTCCAAGAGATTGAACCATCTTACATTCCCATCAGCTATATAATAGAATTCCTTTTTGGCTGAATCCTGGCCACATTTGTTCTTTTCTTGGTAGTGGTCATTCTTACTGGAGTGAGGTAGAATCTCAGTGTTGTTTAGATTTGGGCCTTAAAATGAGTGATTTTGGCAGTGATTTGGAAGAAGCACTGTAATGAGAAGAAATTCTTCTTAGAAAAAATACATCACTTTATTCCTGTCTTTGTGCTGTCCACATTCACAGAATATTTCCACCATCCATCCATTTTCCCAGCCATACAAATGTTGTTTTCCATGTGCTAGGCACTGGGGATACATCAAGAAAAAGACAATCAGCCAGGATTTCTGACCTTATGGATCTTTCAATCTACTTGGGAACTTCACAAAAAAAAAGTTAACAAAATAATACAAGTTAACAAAACAAGTTGCCAAAATAATTCTGCATTGAGATCTGTTCAATCTGCAGACCTTGCTCTTTTTTCCTATTTAAAGAGCATTGGGGCTTTTTTTTTTGCCTCCAAATGAAATCTAACACCTTTTTATAGCATATGCAAGACTGCGATTTCACTCTGCAGGCTTCTGTAGGCTCATTTCTCTTCCCTCTATTCTTTGTATTTTAGTGTCAGACAATACTGAATTTCTCTGTACCTGTTCTCTAATTTCCCTCTATTTCTCTGCAAATGTCACTCTTCTAGATCCACTCTTCTAGATGCCTAGCCGTATTAGATTTTCTAGAATCAGCAAATGTGTCACTTCCTTCCAGGAGCATTCATTACTACTTTTTCCTGCCATTCTAGGCTGAGTCTGATGCCTCCTCTCAGTACCTGGTACTACTGTATCCTCAATCTTTTCATGACTGGACCTTGCTGTTAGCTTGTTCAAAAAGAAATGTACTCATTACCTGACTTTTGTAACTGTAAGCCTTCTGTATACCTTTACATTAAAAAAAATTGCCTATGACTTAATCTTCATTGTATTGAAAGCTCCTTTAAGGAAAGACACTTTTTTTTCCTTATCACATTTGTTGTCCCATATGTTGAACAAAGTCAGCTACTAATGTGCTAGCAATCCATTGTCGTGTGTGTGTGTGTGTGTGTGTGTGTGTGTGTGTGTGTGTGTGTATGTGTGTGTGTGCGTGTGTGCATGTGCGTGCTTGAATTCAGGGCCTAGATGCTGTCCTGAGCTCTTTTTTCTCAATGCTTGTGGTGACTTGACCCACAGCTCCACTTCTGGCTTTTTGGTTGTTAATTCGAGGTTGAGTCTCACAGACTTTCCTGCCCAGGCTGACTTCAAACTGTGATCCTAATATCTCAGCCGCCTTAATAGCTAGGATTATATAGGTCTACCCACTGTCTTCTTAGAAGACAGTAACAAAACAAGAAATATTTGTAAGGCAGGATAAAAATTTGGTAGCAGATTAGATGTAGAAAGAGCTGTGAGGTTGGAGAACTCAAACTGCTGCTTATACCATTTAGCTGGCAGAGTAAACTCAAGGGAGGGAGGCAGATGAGGCATACTAGTTTTAAAAACTGTAATTAACAGTACTTAATTGTTTACTTGAAATTAGCAAAAACTAGGTTTTTAGCATTTTTACATCTCTCCACACAAATACTAACAATTACGGATGGTGATCAAATGTGTTAATTTGACTGGGTTAGACCTTACATGATGGACACATATATCAAATAACCTCATTGTACTCAGTAACAATGTAGATAGCTTGTAAAAGGTCAAAAGAAACCTATAGATTTGGAATCGTCTTGTCTCTAAAATAGTTTAAAACTTATACATCAGAATTTTCCCCCAAGAAAAATGAGTATGAAGCACTGTGCACTAGTTTCATGAATGAGGTGGCATTTGATCTAATGCATTTGAAGAGCTCCTAAGCAGAATGATTTTACTTGTTTTGGCAATTGAGAATCTTCCCATGTCCTTAATATTTCCCCCCTTAATTGTTATACTTGTGATGTCTCCTTTCTACACTGCATAATTAGTTGGTATTTTAATTCTGCAGATCAAAGGGATTAGATACTCATTAGTAATGTGATTTTTCTATTCTGGGACAAATTCCAGATACTAGATTGTTATCTTGCTGAGTATTTTCTCCTTTATTGTCATGTTGCTATTTATGGTCTCGTATGGTATAATCAAGAATGGACGGATGGAGTAACTCTCGTGATTTGTTGATTGAGAATGCATAGCCCTAGAAATGTTCTGTCTGGCTTCAGTGATTCTTATGATCAGCTTGGTCATTGTGTTCCTGTAACTGGAAACTCCTATCATGTTACTCCTCAATTTACTATTTATGAGTCTCAGCAAGGCCCTCAATTAAAGCCTAAAGCTGTTCATCCTTACTGGCATCCTCAGGATTTTGTTGGAGTGGTTGGCAGAAGGGTATTTTAATGTCTCTGGCAGTACTGTTTTATTTGGTTGTTTTCTAGAGCTTAAATGCTATCCATTTTTTGTATTAATCATTGTAATATTATGATTAAGACTAGGTTGGAATCAATATTCCTTTCTTTATTGCTTTCCCAATTAGAGTGAATATATGACAGTAAGGCAAGCATCTTAGGGAAAAAAATCTTAGCACATACTTAAATAAGCTTGGTTTTCACAGCTTCACCAGGCCTAGAGTCTCGGTATTTCACAGTAAGAATGAAACAAGTATGTGAGTCATTTTATCCTCTACCACACTGAGGCTGGGCCTATTTGACCTTTACCTTAATGTCTGCAGAAATTGGTATTTTTCTCTACATGAGTAGTTGTTTACTTTTCTCTAATTAGCATATAGTAAAGAAGCAACAGAACCAGTGGTTCACTTGGCTATGCTTCCTGGGATTTGGGGGCTTATCAGAATCTCCAGGGGTACTTAAAATGTGAAACAGTCCCCCAGGTGTGATTCTGATTTGCTTCCTTCTCCTCCTCCTCCTTTGAGAATTCTTGTTTCATAGAAAGCTTCAGCATAAAAAGGCACATTTAGTAATACCTTGTCCTTGCATCAGTGAGCTCCCTAACTCCACATCCCAATACTTTTTCAAATGAATGCTTCCTTCTTCCCTCCCTCCCTCCCTCCCTCCCTCCCTCCCTCCCTCCCTCCCTCCCTTGCTGCCTTCCTGCCTTCCTGCCTGCCTGCCTGCCTGCCTGCCTGCCTGCCTGCCTGCCTGCCTGCCTGCCTGCCTGCCTGCCTGCCTTCCTGCCTTCCTGCCTTCCTGCCTTCCTGCCTTCCTTTTCCTTTCCTTTTCTTTATTTTTTCAGGTGGTACTGGGATTTGAGGCCAGGGCCTCACACTTGTTAAGTTAGCACTCTATCACTTGACTCTTGCCTCCAGCTTAGCTTTTTACTGGCTATTTTGGGGATAGAGACTAGGAAATGTTTCTGCCTGGACTAATCTCAAACTGGGATTCTCTAGATCTCAGCCACCTGAATAGTGCATGCTACAGATTGTGAGGTACTGGTGCCCAGCTTTGTTAGTTCTTTCTAACACCATAATCTCTTCTTGTCACCAAAGATGTAGCTGTCGCCATAGGATCCGTTAGTATTTGGAAGCCTACAAAGCAAGAGGTCTCCACAAGACTGAAAGCCAAGTTTCATTATATGGCTGATTTAAATGGGAGCACTTTGCTAACTCATAGTCAGGCTTAGAGCTTATACTATAACAACTCCTGTCACTATTATTTCAACATTTTATGATGAATATTTTTATGCTGATGAAAATGTTGAATTTCACTATGTTGAAAACGAACTTTACAACTTTGGTGGGGGTGGAGGGAGGAGTTGGGGAGGTGGGGAAATAAGAGATGGTAAGGGAAAAAGGTAAAAATGCTCAATAAGAAATGTACTCATTACCTTACTCATGTAACCATAACCCCTCTGTACAACTTTTTTACAATAAAAAATGTATACAAAAAAAGAAAATATTGAATTCACAGTGAATGGTTGTATGTCAACCATTCCGGTTCTGCAATTAACATTTAAATATTTTTGTTTAGTCACATGTTTACAAATAGCCTTCTACTCCATTAATTGATGTTTTTATACTTTGTACAATGAACTTCAGAGATCAGCAGAATTATCCCTAAATACTCCAGTGTGGTTATTATTTACCAGAGCTTAATATTTTCCAGTGTTTTTCTTTTAATGTGAAATTTCTAGTGAGTATCCAATCTTCAGTGCTCAGTAACTGAATTAAACCAACCACATGACTAAAATATCTATCAAGCTAGAAAACACTTTACACTACATATTTTTTCGATCACATTCTACACTCTTGAATTTTTATTGCATCTGAATTAAGGTTAAGAAAAAGGCTTGACAAATAGAAATCCATGTGAAATGACAGATCAACAGATTTCTCTCGTCTAAATTACTTTGTTTCTCAAATTGCTTATGAGCATTTCAAAAAAAGAAGACAAGTTACAAATTTATCTTTTCAGTTTTTTAAATAATTATTTTGGAGAATTGCTAATACTGCATATCAATTTAGAGAAGTATTTTGTAAGGCAAGAGCTCTAGTTTAATGAGTTGGGATAAAATGAATATAGACAAAAGTAGAAGAGAGAAAAGTGGAAATGACATGTGAAAATCATTAAATATTATTATAATACAAGGAATGTACTTCATTACTTAAAATATATATTATGTATATATTATTTCAGTAGACATTTTAGTCTACCCTGATGCCTGTGTTATACCTTTTATTTTTTTTAAAGCATAATCTGCCTTTAGGAAATACAAATTTGTTTTGAGTGTTAGTAATTTCATATTTAATGCTTTTATGCCTAGAAAATATCACATATTTGCCTCATTTTATAGCCATTGAGCACATTCTAACTTATACTAACATAATTTATAGATATGTTTGAAATCATTTGTTCACATTTTATGAGAAGCAACCTATATGTATCTTTCTAATAAAATATTTCTAGTCCCTAAAGAAGAAGCTGTGACAAAGTAAATTCCTATTTTCATAATAAAAAGATAGAGCAAACACACAGTCATTTGCATATAGTTCCTAAAATATTGCATACTGGCTTTGTCAGTTCTGGTAAGTCCATTTCAAGGATGTTGCCCTTAGTCCATTAGTTTGGATAATGAGCCCTATAAAGTACATTTATAACTTGTGGCACTGCAAGGAGATGGATTCTAATTTTCATCCTTTTATCTAGACACATTGAAAGAAGGTCAATGGAGGGTTCTATATGATTCATTGTCCCAACACATATCAGATGACAGAGACCTGATAATGTCTGTGCATAAGTGTTTTCCTTATTTGGAAACATCACTTGAAAGAAATCTTTCTGTGATCATCCTTTGAAGTAAAGTGGAAACAGATATTAAAAGAAGCTCAATCCCTTTTTTTTCTGTTTAAAACATTATCAAACGCACGAGCAGATAGCTATTCTTGAACAAAACAGAAAGCAACACTTAACAGAGAAATAAAAATCCTTTAGTGGTTTTTACAGGCTGTGAATGGTATAACAAGATATCTAGTCAACTTTTTTCTGCCTGTTTTCTTAAAACTGTGGTGGGGGGGGGGAAGAAAACTATTGTATAAACAAAAGAAAAGCTTACATTTTCCTAAATTTGAGTAAAGCTTATAATTAAATTATATAATATTTGTCCCAACTTTACAGTTATGTGTCAAAGGCAATCAGTTAATATTTAAGTTAATATTTAAGTTTTTTATCATTTAAATGGTGTCAGAGTAGCAACAAGAATATGCCATAATTCAATGTCAGTTTTGTGTTAAAAAATGTGGCATCGTAGTAGGCAATTTTTTAGTCTTCATATAGGGTTTTAATTCAAAATCAGTAGCAGAATATACTCATTTACTCAATCATATGAACTTTTTTGTGTGCTTATCTTCTTTTAGATGTAAAGCAATCATAGACCAGTTTGGACAGAGAATAATCTCTAAGCATTTCATTGTGGAAGACAGTTATTTTTCTGAGAACACATGCTGCCGGGTGCAATATAGGTAAGATATTTCCTTCTCACTAGCCAAGAGAAGGAAAAAGTCAGGCCCATGTGATTATATTACTATTTCTGCTATGATTCTGTTCTTCAAGTTACATGCAAAGGTACATTCAGTATCTTGCTAATCTTCTCTTATAGGGTCTGATTTGGGGGCAACCAAGCATAATTCCAACTCCTTTGCTTCAGCTGGAATTTGTCTCCAGGTCATGCATCCTTCTTTTATGAGGTTAAAGCAGAACTTAACATGGTTTGGGGAGGTGACACTTTTATCCTAACTTCAGTCTTTGAAACATACCTTTTGGTGGTTATATAACTATACATGAAGCTTCACTCTCTTGTTTCTCACAGGCAGATCTCCAGGGCTGTTTTGATCACAGATAGATCTGTCCTAAAAACAGATTCAGATCAACAGGTAAATTCAGTCTTCTATTTTCTAAAAATAAATGTGTGTGTTATAAAAGGAATAATGTTTTGATACACATGGCTGATTCCTACCCTCAAGATAATTAACATTTGTTTCCTTACATGGTTAGCATTTTTATGGGAAGAACCCAAATGTTTAACTTGAAGAATGAAACTGTTAAATCCTATGAAATTAGTTATATCATTATGGGATGGAAACAAAAGAATCCTTGGAGATATGTGGTTTTTTTTCCTTTTTTCCTTTTGCTTTATCAGTCATGGGGCATGATATCAGGGCCTGGGTGCTGTCCCTGTGCTCTTTCACTCAAGGCTAGTGATCTACCACTTTGAGCCACAGTACCACTTCTGGTTTTCTGGTGGTTAATTGGAGATGAGAGTCTCACAGGGAACATTCCTGCCCAGGCTGGTCTTGAACCATGATCCTCAGATCTCAGCCTCCTGAGTAGCAAGTATTACAAGCATGAACCACCAGCATATGACAAGATTACATATTTAAAAGCTTAGAGAAAAAGGCTTTACAGTAGGCAACACTATAGCAATTACAGAAAGCCTACCTTTAGGCATACTATGAATTCATTTATACTCAGTTATACTATTTCCTCACTACCATTGGTCATTTTAGTGTCTACTTCCTTTACCCCAAATTCATAGAACCATGTCTCTACTTCTTTTTTTTTGGGGGGGGGGTTCTGGTCGTGGGGCCTGAACTCTGGGCCTGGGCACTGTCCCTCAGCTCTTCAGCTCAAGGCTAGCACTCTAACACTTGAGCCACAGCGCCACTCCAGCTTTTTTCTTTTTGCTTATGTGGTGCTGAGGAATCGAACCCCGGGCCTCATGCATGTAAGGCAAGCACTCTACCACTGAGCCACCTTCCCAACCCAACCATGTCTCTACTTCTTATGTTTTCTCAGTGTGATCACTAAAATTCCAGGGCCTTTAATTTAAGACTTCTCCTTCTGACCATATTTTACAGTGATTAAAGCCAGCTTACTCAGTATAAGTGGCTGCCAGATATATATGCTTCTACTCAAAATAGACTCCTAAAATTCCTTAGGTTGGAGGAGACCTATTACCTAAAACGAAAATGTGAATGAATAAAGTTATTTATTGGTTCAATTTTTATTGTTGATTAATGGAAATTATATAAAAAGAGATATCAGTTATGACTTACACATGTAAGAATGGATACCACTTTATTGGATCATTCAGCAAACAAGTGTCTTTTACTCCCTGTGTCACTGTGATGGTGTCTCTACCATGAAATAGTTTGTAATCTAGACTACACAGTTACAGACAGATAGGTATCAAGTATAGTTTAGTGTGACAAATGTAACTAGAGGCAGCTTAAGAAAATGATAGAGCACTTGTGTCACTGTCATTGCTGATTGACTTATCTAAACTTATCGAAACCATAGACAGATACTGTGAGTGGGCAAAGGTTAAGATTACCAAAAAGTGACAGAGGCAGAAAAGTAAAGAGAGCAAATACAAAAAATTCTGAGCTGGTTGTCAGTGGCTCACTCCTAAAATCCTAGCTAATCAGGGTGCTGAGATCTAAGAATTGTGGCTCAAAGCCAGGGTAGGCAGGAAAGTCCATGAGACTCTTAACTCCAGTTAGCCACCCAAAAAAAGCTGAAAGTGGAGCTGCAACTCAAGTAGTAGAGACTTAAGCGCAGAAGTTCAGAGGCAACTCCCAGACCTTGAGTTCAAGCCCCAGGACTGGTACCAAAATTAAATAAATAAGGAAGGAAGGAACGAACGAACGAAAAGGAAAGAAAAGAAAGATGAAAGAAAGAAACTCTGAAGAAGCTAATCTCTAGAGTAAGAGAAAGGAATTGGTTCTTGAAAAAAGTGGAGTACTTTACAAGATTAGTTTATAATTCAGCAGAAGGAATGGAGCCAGTAGAGAAGATGAAGGTACTGAGGAGAAGAGGAAGATTATTGATGGAAAAGTAATAGACACATGATAGGCAGTCAGGGAGGATGAAATTCACAGGACAGGCACAAGCATTCCTCTCATATGGAAGGTGATGCATGTTGAAATGACAGGGTAAGTATACGAGTATTTGTGGATTTGGAGTTCCCATCTGCTGGGTTCTATTCTTTAAATTTAAAAGTAAAGTCACCTCTGGAGAATAGAAGTATATATACTGGTCAAATGTGATGGATTTGTAAAACTATTCATCTGCTTGGATCTTTCCAGCTCTTTTCATTCTTTTACTACTGCCTAGCATATTAATCAACCTAAGAGTACTCAAGCCCTTACAAGTTTGCTCTGTTTATCATCTTCCTTCTGTTCTATCTTCTTCTGCCCTCGACCTCATTATGAATCTTCTGACCCCATTATGAATCTTCTAATCGGCTTTTGCTCCAGCGTCTTCAATCCCCATATTGTCTTGGTCTTCCACCACACCCAGGGAGGAAAATCTCTCTGTTTTAGGCTATAATCTGCACCTCTGTCATGAATGGCTGCTATGTCATTAATGGCTGCTCTAGAAACTACACAAACAGACTGGCCCTGCCTCAAAGTCCGGAGACCAACCCAGTTTAGCTGAATCACTGGCCTCTGATAATGCCCAGGGATGGATGCTAGCCTTCACTATTTTACCTACCCTTCTCACTTCAGCCCTTTCTATCTCATGATTTACTGAGTAAAGTGAAGCCATTCACCATGCACAAGGGCAATCTAGACTTTCAGCCCCTTCACCACAGGTATACCACATGTATACCAGCCTCAGTAATGGATGAGATGGTACTTCCCTGTCCATACCTGTCCACAGGTGCCTCTCTCCCTCCTTCGCTTATTTCTGCCACTGTTCTCTTCCTTTCCTTTCCCTCTTCTCTCTATTCCTGTCTTCTTCAGTCCTCACCTTTTCCATTCCTCTTCCTTTCCTTCTACTCTCCTTCATCATAGTGAATCAGCAGATACATTTTTTTCTCTTGTCTACTAGAACTTTGACTATGTGATTATTCCCTTTCTCTAAGAACTGTGTACTTCCCCAGATGCTCTAACACTGTTCTTCTGAGTGCTTTGTGACTTGGATAGTCCTCTGTGATTTAGTTGTGGGCTTTGTTTGCTGTGTCTTGCACTTAAATATTGGGGCTTCTTAGAACTCACTGTTTTGTCCTGCTCTGTGTACGCTCACTAGATGATTGCATGTATTCTTGTGATTTCAACTCTTCATAAATGTTGGGAACCATCAGCTACACTTCTCCCAGAAATGTCTGCACCAGATGGCAGACTTCTTGCTGGACATCCATAAAAGGGTATGGATATAAAGCTAAATTCAGCATCTCTCCCAAACTGTTCCCCATATAGTGCTGTTTTTTCCCAGGAAAACACACACACACACACACACACACACACACACACACACACACACACACACACACACACACACACACACACACACACACACACACACACACACACACACACACACACACACACACACACACACACACACACACACACACACACACACACACACACACACACACACACACACACACACACACACACACACCCCAGTCCTGTGATTTGAATTCAGGGTCTGAGAGCTTGAAAACACACACACACACACACCCCAGTCCTGTGATTTGAATTCAGGGAGCTTGAAAACACACACACACACACACACACATTTGAATTCAGGGTCTGAGAGTTTTTTCAGCACCTTAGCTTTTTTGCTCAAGGCTGCAGTCTTAATAACAATTGAGCCACAGTTCTACTTCTGTTGTTTGTTTGTTTGTTTGTTTGCTGGTTAATTGGACATAAGAGTCTCACAGACTTTTCTGCCTGGGTGGGCTTTGAACTATGATCCTCATATCTCAATCTCCTATGTAGTTAAGATTAGAGGTGTGAGCTATTGGTACCGGCTCAATATACTTCCAATAATAGCATTTTCATTTTCTTTTTTTCTAACATTTAATCTGTCTTCAGTTCCCCTCAATGTACTTCCCAAAAGTTGTTTCAGTCTACTTTTCCTCTATACTCCTTATTCTCATAGTTCCAGTTACCTCTGTTATTATATCTGCCTTCTGCCAGTCTCCTGCACTCATCTTTATGACCTGTCCTCCACAAAGTCATCAGAGTAATCAGTCTAAAATATGTATTTGTTAAGTCTTTCCTTGTTTCCTATAGGAAATTTTCCTCTTCTTTTTTTCTCATTTTAAAGCATAGAACAATGAAATTTAGGGAAAAGAAAAAAATAGGTGAAATCCAGATAAATTTTATGAATGTGGTATTAAATGACAGAAGGAATGCTCCTTTAATGGCTTTTATTGTCTTTATGAGACATCAGACAGTTAATTTTTCAGTTCAGGTAAGAGATCTACTCTGGTAGGAGGTTATTAAATAAAGTACAATATTTCCAGTAATCAAAAGAAGTTCTTATATGTTCCTTAAAGGTTCTTTGCTAATTATGATCATGTGTTTAATTGTATTCATTTAATTTTGCTTAATGTCCAAAGTAACTTCTTGTTATTTCTAAAATACATTTTCTGTCATGACCAGAAAAGAGGGAGCTAAGAGAAACATCAAAAACCCAGTTTTTGAGATACCATGAGCCCCCAAATATGTATCAATAGGATAGTCATAGTTACCAAAATAATTTCAGTATTTTGAATTTGTTGTAGATGTTTCCTCTTTGGACTATCAGTGTGACATTTCTTTTCAAAATCTAACCATGACACTTCCAGGAAAAAGCACATATTGTGGCTTTCCTTTCAGTAACCATTTCTGGTGTAAGATGTAATTTCCTCAAATTGAAGAATAGATTGAGGATTAATATTTCAACTTCAGTTCTACAGAGAAGCCTTTGATGATGATGGTCAAATGTTTCTGATCGTCACTTAAAATATTTTAAAAATTAATCATAAAAGAGTCAGTAGTACCCAAGGCAGCATTCTGAGTATCAATGAATCGTATTTAATAATTTTACATTTTGGTTCTGATTCAGTTAGTATGAAATTCTTCGTTATAAAAAAAATTTCAGTTCACTTTTGCATATTCTTTTGTCTTCGGATTCAGTACTCTATATCACCCATTTGTAGTCATTATGAATAATCAAAATTGAATTAATATAGTTGATGTCAAACACCAAAGTATGTATTTCAGAAATAATAGGTTATAATTGCACCATTGAAAACAGTAAGTGAAGATTCTGTTTATTTATTGTTGATGGAAATATATAAACTACATATGTGATACAAGAAACAAATAATGCAGAAATTGAATATCAACACACATCCAGGGCATGTTACAAGTTTCAGGGCCAGGCCCTGAGTTCAAGCCCCACAACAAACAATAAAATGAAATAAAATGCTTATTCTAAATTTAAATGCTTATTAGCCAAATTTTTTTCAAATATCAAAGAATGTTTTGAAGTTAGTAAACAACAGAATAATGATAAAATAAAACCTAACAGTTATGTTTTGGTATTTTATTTGTCTTTTTAGATTTCCATTCTGACAATACCACCAGCAGAGGAAGCAGGAACTTCTGCTGTCCGGGTCATTGAGTTATGTTCTTCAACGATGACATGCATGAAAGGCACCTGTAAGCACTGTGGAGTTAGATTATTTATATTTTGTGTTTGGGGTGTGAGTAGATGGGGCCACTGTTAGGGTTGTAAGATTATTTATAGAATTTTAACAACTTTAAATTTTTTTTCACAGTACTTAGCCATACAGCATATGGCCATACAGTAATTTATTTCATGCCTTTCTCTTGCCTCAGATTTCTGGGGGTAACTAAATCTTCCCAGACATCATTTTTTGGTTCTACAACAAAGGCATTTCTATCACATTCCAATTCTTTTTATAACCTTCCTTAAATTTATTGAAAAATTATTTCCACAAAGTGTATTTTCTTCTTCTTTTTTGCTTCTCCTCCCTACCTTTCTTTATGCTGATCCTGGGGCTTTAAAACCTGACCTAGGCTCTGTCCCTGTCTTTCTTTGTTCTAGGCACTCTGCCACTTGAGTCACAGTTCTACTTCAAGCTTTTTGATAACTAATTGGAGATAAGAATCTCATGGACTTTCTTGCCCAGGCTGGTTTTGAATTGTAATCCTCAAATCTCAGACTCCTGAGTAGTTAGGATTATAGGTATGAGCCACCAGCACCCAGCAGTGTGTTCTCTTAACTCTTCAATTGCTTTTTTTTTTTTTTTTTTTTTGCTGGTTGTGGAGCCTGAACTCTGGGCCTGGATGCTGTCCCTCAGCTCTTCTGCTCAAGGCTAGCACCCTACCACTTGAGTCACAGCACCACTTCTGGCTTTTTCTGCTTTTGTGGTGCTGAGAAATTGAACCCAGGGCCTCATGCATGCAAGGCAAGCACTCTACCACTGAGCCTCCTTTCCAGCCTTCAATTGCTTTTTATTTTCTGTAAGTTTCTTAAGGCTTCAATAACAAAATAGGTGGACTAATAAGATTTTCTTTCTATAATTTTGGAGTCTGGGAAGTCCAAGATTATGGTGCCAGCAAATTCTGAGTTCAAACCTTCTAATGAAGGCCCATTCTTTCTAGATAGCTCTTTCTGAGTGTCTTCAAATGGCAGAAGGAACACACAAGCTCTTTTGAATTCCCCCACCATTTTTTGTTTGTTTGTTTGTTTGATTTTGAGGCTTGAACTCTGGGCCTGGGCATTGTCTCTGAGCTTTTGCACTCAAGGCTAATTTTCTTCAACCACAGTACTACTTCCAGTTTTTTCTGTTCATGTGGTACTAAGGATCGAACTCAGGCCCTCATGCATGCAAGGCAAGCACTCTACCACTGAGCCAGTTTCCTAGACTAGTCTCTCACTCTTTTTCACTTAAGGTTGGTGATCTACCACTTGAACCATAGTTCTGCTATCAGTCTTTTTGCTGCTTAATAGGAGATAAGTCTCTAGAAATTCTCTCTCAGGCTGGCTTAGAATGGCAGTCTTCACATGTCAGCCTCCTAGGTAGTTAGATTACAGGCATGAGCCACCATTATCTAATCCCATCCTTTCTTCATCCTTTCTTTAACCCTATTCTTCCAAACCTTTGCAAATTATTTTACTCTCTGCTAGTATTACTTGAAGTTGTTTTTAGATTTCACCTATGCATCAGATTATACATTACTCGTATTTCTATTCCTGACTTATTTCACTAAATGTAATGATTCCCATTCCCATCCATGTTATTGAAAATGTCCAGAGTTCATTCTTTTTTATGTCAAATATGTTCCAGTGTGTCTATGTGCCACACTTAAGAAAATCTATTCATCAGTTCAATGACACTTAGTTTCCTTCTCTTGGCTATGGTGAATAATGCTGCAATAAACAAAGTCATGCAAATATCTCTTTTAACATACTAATTTCATTTCCTTTGGTTATTTATCTAGGAAGAGGATTTCTGGATCATGTAATAGTTTTATTTAATTATTTTTCACAAATCTTCATACTGTTTTCTTAGGCTGTACTGATTTACAGTCCTACCAACAGTTTAAGAGTTCTTTTTCCTCCCCAATTGTCATTTTTTGTGTTTCTAAATAATATTTCAACAGGTGAGATAATACAGCATTATTGTTTTGATTTGCAATTCCCTGTTGGCTTGTCATGTTGAATATTTTTCATATACTTGTCCATTTTCCTGTTTTTTTTAAGTCCAGGACCAGGACTTGAACTTGGTATCTGACAATTTCATACATTGGCTTGGTGCTCTGCCAGCAGAGCCATGCCTCCAACTCCTACTTGTCCATTTTTATTCCTTTTTTTGGGAAAATTTTGTATTCAGATGATTTTTATATTATTACTTAATTGGATTTTTTGCTATGGAGTTTTGGAGGTCTTTGAATATTCTGGGTATCAATCCCTTGTTAGATATATGGTTTGCAAATATTTTCTCCTATTCATATATTTTGTCCCACCCTGTAAATTTTCTTTTTGCCATTATTGATTTTTTTTCCATTTGATGTTTGGTAATTTTACTTTATAACTAATAAGACATAGAGGTGATATAGAAGAGTATTTTAAGCAGAGTGGCCAATTCTTTTTCTTCTTGTAAAGTTGTTAAGGCCTCCATTTTTCTCACTTGTTTCTACCATGATAAAATTATCTCTGTGATCTTTACTATAGCTTAATCACTTTATCAATAACATGTCAGTGTAGCCAAATGGAATGGCTTTGAATTTTTTTAGACTCAATAATAATGTTTACACCAAGATAACTGAGATGTTTGAATTCATTATTTGTTTTTTGCCTTGTACCATAGAAAGAGAAGTTCATGATCATTTAGAAATCTTTAATGCATTCATTCTTGTAATATCATGTTATTTTAAGAGTCCTACTTAATATTATAATAGAGGTAATTTGATGTATATATAATAAGACTTAAAGTAGATATGAAATATCAACTGACATCCTTATCATTCATGTGATTTTTTTATTACTTAATGTTTGGCTTCCTTTTCATGTGTTTTAAGCCTACTCGTACACATTCTGGGGAAATTTGTAACTTGAACATAAGATGTCTTTAAGGGTGTATTTTCCTGCTGTTTCATTATTTGATTGTGTGTGTGTGTGTGTGTGTGTGTGTGTGTGTGTGTGTGTGTGTGTGTGTGTGTGTTGTGTGTGCGCACGCGTGCATGCGCACGCTGGTCCTGGGGCTTGAACTCAGAGTCTGAATGCTGTCTCTGAGCTTTTGTGCCCAAGGCTGGTGCTCTGCCACATGAGCACAGCAGCACTTCTGGCTTCTTTTTGGTGGTTAACTGGAGATAATAATCTCATGGATTTTCCTGCCCAGGCTGGCTTTGAACTGTGATTCTTAGAGCTGAGCCTCCTGAGTAGCTAGGATTATAGACATGAGCCACAAGTACCTGACTAGTCATTTATTTTTTTTGTTGACATCAACTAGTTGTACAAGGGGGTTTCATTTTATTGATAGTCATTGATATTATAAATAGATGCAAAGAATTCTGTTCTTAATGTCTTCTTAAACAGAGCTTATGTAATAATTTCCGAGAAAAGTAAATGACCGTTTCCCTTCCATATTCTAGCTACTCAGGAGGCTG
This sequence comes from Dipodomys merriami, assembly GCF_024711535.1. Lineage (NCBI taxonomy): Eukaryota > Metazoa > Chordata > Mammalia > Rodentia > Heteromyidae > Dipodomys > Dipodomys merriami. Next base: position 56,963,806 of record NW_027204492.1, read on the forward strand.
AGACCTGAGGATCATGATTAAAAGACACCCTGAGCAGAAAAGACAGTGAAACTCCTATCCCCAATTAACTACCAAAATGCCTGAAGTGGAACTGTGGCTCAAGTGATAGAGCACTAACTTTGGGCAAAAAAGCTAAAGGACCATGTCTAGGCCCTGAGTTTAGGCTCTATTATCAACACAAAAAAAGTAAAAGGAGTGGGGATATAGCTCAGTGATAGAGTGCTTTCCTAGCATATGCAGACCCCTGCCTTCTCCAGCACCACAAGAAAACAGTAGCTCAATAATATGATACTGCAATTGTAATAGAAACAGGCCTAGATTGTTGAAGCTATATACTGATAAACTGATAGAAGTCATTTTTATCCAGTAAAACAGGCTTTTCTAATCATACCTGGGTTAGCATAATTGATATATATATATCATATATGTATGATATATGATATATATATATATGTATGTATGTATGTAGTCAGTCATGAGCTTGAATTCAGGGGCCCTGGGCAGGGTCCCTGAGGTCTTTCTCTCAAGGCTAGTGGCTAGTCCTCTACCACTTTGAGCCATAGCTCCACTTCTGGTTTCCTGGTGATTAATTGAAGGTAAGAATCTCACAAACTTTCTGCCCTGGTGGATCCTCACATCTCATCTTCCTGAGTATCTAGGATTACAGGCATGAGCTTCCAGTGGCCAACAATATATACATATTTTTTTTAAATAGCCATTATTAAAATCTATGAATCATCTTAAATTCTCCTCTGCTTACCTAACTTGGTTTGTTATTGAGATCATTAAATACTTGAAATTATTTATTGTGTTTTTTTTCACGGCTAATCAAATCATATTTTTCAGCTTATATTTTAGAACATACCTTACATGTTTTTCACTTATCTCATGTCCTAAATTTATTTTTTTTGCCTTAAGTATTTTTTTCTTTTTTTTAATTTTTCTTTATTTTTTATTGTGAAAATACTGTACAGAGTGGTTGCAATTACATGGGCAAGATAATGAGTACATTTCTTATCAAGCATTGTAGCCTCCTCCTTTGTTTCCCCTTTCCATCCCTTCCCATCCTCCCCCGCCCCCCAACAAAATTGTAAAGTTTGTTTTCGACATGACAACTTGTACTTCTCATTGTTGCAACGGGTCCACCTGTATCCTTATTTAATGGACTTGTTTTTCCCCTTTCCCTCCACAAATTAGACCAACATCAAATACAGTAAAAGCAGGGGTTATACTGTGGGGGAGGGACATACAAAGCAACAAAGAAATAATCTTATAAATGCGTTAGAAACAATCCCATGAAAGAAAAACAACATTTGAATATATATCTTAGGGTTCATTTCTCTAACATCACCTTATCTGACCTTTTCTGCTTGACTCAGACATATACTAGATATTGCAAATAAGGAATACCATGGGACCTATGTTTCTTTGGGCTTGTCTTACTTCACTTAATATAATTTTTTTCCAAGCCTTTCCATTTCCTAACAAATGGGGCAATGTCATTCTTTCTGATGGAGGCTGCCTCCATCATGTCCTAAATTTAATATAGGACTTAATTTGTTTGAAAATCATCTGGAAATGAAAAAAAATATCTCTGAAGTCCTTCCATTTGAAATATTCTTTTCTTTTGGCAATACTAGGGTTTGAAATCAGGACTTTATAGTTGCTACTCATATACTCTACCACTTGAATTTATGCCTCCAGCAAGTTCATGTTCTTTCTAGTTGTTATTCATATCTTGGGAATTTTGAAAGTTTTTTTATACTTAATAATGGGCAGCAACAGCTGTTTTATTCTACTTTATCTGTGATATGATTATAGATTTGTTAATATTTAATGTATATTAATAAATTTAGAATTTTATTTGAGTACTGGTTTATGTACTCTTCTGCTTTTACAATCTTATTAAGAAAATGTTATATACTATTCATAAAAGTCAGTTTATATAATGATTGATAATAATTTAAGGCCTTTTTAAGTTGCTGTTTGAAAGTATATTTTAAATTATTTTTATTAGTATTGTCATGAAGCACAGATTTTATTTTATAAGTAAACTTGCCTTTCCTTCTCATCTTAAGTTGTCATTCTAAGTTTCTTTTAAACTTTTCAGAAAAGGGGAAATAAGACTGAAGTTTTTCAAGACTTGATTAAAAGCCCAAATTGTGTGTCATATGTCATTAAATTCTGTTCTACATTTAGTACCAAAAAGTAAATGTTTGTTTTGATGTTTTCTGTTTTATGGACACAATCATATATTTTTACTTGTGCAATGTTACATAAGCTACATATGGCCTTTTGAGTATATGAAAGATATAAGCCACATCAATCCTTGAATACATCAGTTATGTTTTCTTCACTAGGTTGCACAACAAAACATACTTTGTTGACTAGACTGCACATCAAGAGTCTTTGAAAGGCATTTGGAATAAATTTGCCTATTTATATAGAATGAATGGCTGCAGTGTGTGATAATGTCAAAATCTTGAGGAATAGACTTTTTAACCAAGTGTTTACGTAGCTTTGTATATTTACATTTAAAATGTGCAATCTGTTACCATTGAAAGAATCATGCTTATAAATAGGGAGGGGTTATCTTCATAAAACTTTAGAGTAGAAGAGGTCTTGCGGATGATCTAATCCCACCCATTCTATATAATCATAAGAACATGGAGGCTGGAGATATATCCCACACAGCCATGAAGATACAGAGAGCAAAGTAAACAGACTCACACAATCATCCTTTGTACATGCCTTGTCCTATCACTTAGCTGCTATAAATTGGACCTGTCATTTTTATATGTGCTCATCTATGCCTTTTGGAATGGAAAATTTCATATTTCAAAACAATAACTTAGTTTTCCAAACTAAGTTTTGGTGAACTGGGCATGCTGTTTCTTTGTGTCCAGTGGAACCCCCCCCCCCCCCCCCGCCCGCCATGCCCAAACCCTAGGAGTTCCATAGGTGAAGTCCAGCAGCCCACATCTATATACCAAATAAGGAGATAATAATGGTAAAGGGTAGAAAAAGGAGGTTTATATTACTCAAGACATGAAATAAGTAGAAATAAGCACTTTAGCCCATCTCTTGCTAACTTCAAATGAACATTAGCTGTATTTGATCCCAGTGCCCTACATTTTGTATATCCATTTTTCTGGTTTGGGGAGGGGAAGGGAAATAACAAAATACTGAAACAAGGATACAGGTTCACCGATTGTAACAATGAGATGTACAAGACACTATGTTGACAATGAACTTTACAACTTTGGGGGTGAGGGAGAGGGAGAAATTGGGGAGGTGAGGAGGGAAGGGGTAGTAGGGGAAAAACAAAGGAGGGGGTAACAATGCTCGATAGGAAATGTACCCATTACCTTACTCATTTAATTGTAAACCCTCTGTACACTATCTTTACAATTATATATATATATATGAATATATGTATATATACATATATATACATAAACTAAAAGAATTGGCAGGAGGGGTTGAGAGATGCATATTTAAAACAATTCTAGTCTTGTCTGGGCCTATCTGACCCTTATCTATCTTAGTCTTTGTTTCCAGGGAAATTCTGGAGAAGTTACTGCTTCATCACTTGAGGGGAACAAACCTATCACTGTTGCCTGGTGGGAAGCCTAAGCTTTGGACTGTTCTCTTCCTTGAGGGAAGTTTTTTGTGTTTGTCACAAATGATATGGCTGTAGCATTGCCTGTCTGAAGGGCAGATTGCTTTGTGTCACAAGTTACTTATGAAGAAAGCCTGTCTCTGTTCTTATAGATTTGTAGAACTAAAATGATAACATCAATCCTTTTTTTTTTTTGTACTGGTCCTGGGGCTTGAACTCAGAGCCCAGGCTCTGTCCCTGAACTTTTTTTTGCTTGAGGCTAGTGCTCTACCACTTGAACCACAGCTCCACTTCTGACCTTTTTGGTGGTTCATTGAAAATAACAGTCCCATGCACTTTCCTGCTTGGGCTGTCCTTGAACTGTGATCAGGCTCCTGAGTAGCTAGGATTACAAACATGCACCATCAATGCCTAGCTAACATCAGCCTTCTAAAACACCTCAGTGGAATCTAAGCAGGGATGTTTGGTACCAACCAGCATCCATTTAAAAAGAATTAATGTACAGAATTTTTTAAATTCAGGCAATAAGCTTCTAAGCAGTAACATGTGCTTTTGAATTAAATAATATTTGTACAAAATTAGTTGTCACACATGTTCAGATATTGATTATTAAACATAAAAAGTAGAATTTATTGAAATACCTAGAGTCGAACATCTAGACAATGACCTTTGTAGTTATGTCTTGTGAAAAGTTCTTGTATGTCCTTGTTCATGTCCTGAAGTCTTCTTACTGTCAGGCTAACCTTTTACAGATGATGACAATCACACAATATTATTTAGTGACTGAGGTCAGTGGGTTCCTGGGCAGATCACCTGGGCTTGAATTTCAAATCTGAGTTTCATGTCTTCCTTTTACTAATTGCATGATTTGCCAAAATCTATTTCACACCGCTGTATATCTGTTTTCTCATTTGTAAAAGGATTAGAAGTGTTGCGCAAGTGTAATGAAATAATACTTCTAACATGCTTAGAATAGTGTAGGATAATGGTGTAGCAGATTTAATTTGAGGAAACCTCTATGTTGGGAGATCAGTTTCCTACATTTTATGAAAGAAACTAGTCAGGTTTTCCTCGGGCATGTGTATACATATATATTGTTGTTTTCATAGTCTGTTCAAGCATGTGAATGCTTAATGTTAATGTTTGCTCACGACAAGGAAAAAAGTTTTCAATAGCAACAAACATTTCTTTACCATGCATTATATGTAAACATTTTGTTGTCAAAGAAAAAAAAAAACGTGTTTTTTTTTTCCTTATGATATGGGATTTTGAACACTGCTAGCACTTTCTAGGCAAGGGCTCTTCCTACTTGCGTCACACTTCCAGCCCAAGAAAAATGATTTGTAAAGCTTGCTCTGCAAAAGATTTACAACATATAAAGGTTAATAATCCCCTTTTGAAAGTAACCCTTATGAAAAATAAAATGTAGTCAAGAATCTCAGAGTAGAAGAAAAGCAAAATGCTTTTGAGAAACCAATGCAAGGAAGACACCTAGGTAATAGGAAAAGCAGGAAGTATAGAGAGAAAAAAATAGTTGTTTATACCTTAAATCTGTGGGCCAATTAATAATGTAGTGTGTAAGCTGAACTAATTAACAGACATCCAGATTCAGATTACCAATGTTTGTACCTTTCTAACAATCACTATGAAATTAAGTATAGTGGTACTATGAAATTAAGTATAGTGGTACTGTGACATTTTGAGAAATTTTTTGTTTGCACTTGCTGAACTGAACTCATATTTTCAGGACATTTAAGAAAATGTTAATGTACTTCTTTAAACTATAGCCAGTTTAATAGAACAAGTTTTTTTGCTAGCAAGACATTTTTCATTGAGAGATTTAGTAATTACAGAAATTTTAGAAATTTCTCAGTATTGTGGGATAGTGATAACATTTTAACCTTCACAAGGCAAATTGTCATCACACTCTATAAAGTTACTGAATTCTATAAGCTTTGACAATACAGCTATTTCTCCCACATTGGGTGATATGCACATTTTTTCCTTTTGTTTAGTGTAAGCTGTTCCCTCTTTCCCTCTCATTCCCTCCCTCCCATAGCTACCCTTGAGTTGCTTAGTTCGTTTTTATCAATGTCCAGTGCAACTGATAGGCCCCTCTGTTGTGTAGTTTCCCTTGTTTCCCTCTGATTCGGTATCCTTCTAGCTTCCCTCAGATGTGCACATATATACCATATATGTGGTCAAGAACATTGAGTCATTTAAAAATGATACAACAGATTGAATGGAGGTCCTTTGTTTCACGAGTCCTGTTTACTTTGTCAGATCTCCTTGCATTTTGGATTTAACATCCACGTATCAGGGAGACCGTGTACCCTTTGTCTCTTTGGTCTTGGCTTACCTCACTCAAAATGATTTTTTCTAGTTCTGTCCATTTCCCTGTGAATGCCATTTTTTCCTTTCTAATGGCTGCATAATATCCCATTGTGTATTAGTACCACAATTTTTGGATCCATTCTTCTGTATTGGGGCATCTGGGTTGTTTCCATATCTTGGCTATTGTGAACAGTGCTACAATGAACATGGAGGTGCATGTGTCCTTGTATCCTGGTTCCTGTTGCTCAGGGTAGATGCCTAGGAATAGTACAACTGGGTCATTGGGGAGGTCTATATTTAGCTTTTTGAGGTACTTCCAGACTGCTTTTCAAAGTAGTTGTATTAGTGTACATTCCCACCAGCGATGCAATAGGGTTCTTCTTTTTCCGCATCCCCACCAGCATTTGTTGTTGGCTGAATTTAGGATGTGGGCCATTCTGACTGGGGTAAGGTGGTATCTCAGGGTTGTTTTTATTTGCATTTCCTTTACAGCTGGGTATGATGAGCATTTCCTCGTGTTTCTTTTCCATTTTTAATTCTTATTTAGTATGTTTTTTATTGTAAAAATGCTACACAGAGGGGTTACAGTTACCTGAGCAAGGTAATGAGTACATATCCTATTGAGCATTGTTGCCTCCTATCTCTTCTTCTGAGAAGTCTCTCCTTAGCTCCCTTGCCCATTTAATGATTGGTTTGTTAGATTTGGGGGGTAGGGGGTTAGTTTCTTGATTTCCCTGTATATACTGGATATTAGGCCTTCATCTAATATTTTTCTCAGTTAGTTGGATTTCTTTCTAGTTTGGTAGCTATGTCTTTACCTGTGCAGAAACTTTTTATTTTAAGGTAGTGCCATTTGTTGAGTCTCTCCAATTTTTGTGACCCTGGGACTCTGTGCAGAAAGTTTCTGCCTGTGCCTGTAAGTTCAAGTGTCTCTCCTATTCTGTCCCACAGTAGTTTCAGAGTTTCAGGTTTGATTTTAAGGTCTTTAATCCATTTTGAGTTGATGTTAGTGTATGGTGACAGGTTGGGATCCACATTTAGTTTTCTACATGTGGCCACCCAGTTTTTCCAGCACCAATAGTTGAAGAGGCTATGTTTCTTCTATTGTATGTCTTTGGCTCCTTTGTCAAATATCAGCTAACTATAGGTATGTAATTTTATTTCTTCTAATCTGTTCCATTGGTCCTCGGGTCTGTTTTTGTGCCCATAGCAAGCTGTCTTTGTTATTATAGCTCAATAGTAGAACTTGAAATCTGGTATAATAATCTCTCTTGCGTTGTTTCTTTTGCCTAGAATTCCTTTGGCTATTCTATGACTTTTGTTGTTGATATGAATTTTTGGATTGTTTTCTCTATTTCAGTGAAGAATGTCATTGGGATTTTGATGGAAATTGCACTGAATTTGTATATCATTTTTGGCAGGATGGCTATTTTCACAATATTGATTCTGCCTATGAAAGAACATGGAAGGTCTTTCATTTCCTGGTGTCCTCTTTGATTTCTTTCTTTAGGCTTTTATAGTTTTCACTAAATGGGTTATTTATATCTTTGATTAGGTTAATTCCTAGATATTTTATTTATTTTTTGAGGTTATTGTGAATAGGCTTGTTTCCCTGATTTCCCTTTCTGCTTATATATTGTTGGTATACAGAAAAGCAACTGATTTTTGTGGGTTAATTTTGTATCCTGCTACTTTGCCAAAGTGGTGTATAATTTCTAGGAGTTTTGGAGTGGAGTTTTGGGGATCACCTAAGGTATAATATCAAGTCATCCGCAAATAAGGATAGATTAATTTATTCCTTCCCTATGTGGATCCCTTTAATGTCCTATTCTTGCCTTACTGGTCTGGATAAGGATTCCAAAACTATATTGAAGAGGAGTGGAGAGAGTGGGCATCCTTGCCTTTTTCCTGATTTTAGAAGAATTGATTGTAGTTTTTCCCTGTTTAGTATAATATTGGCTATTGGTCTGTCATATATGGATTTTATTGTTTTAAGGAATGTTCCCTCTATTCCCATTTTCTCCAGAGCTTTTAACATGAATGGTTGTTGTATTTTATCAAAAAACCTTTCCCACATCAATGGAGATGATCATGTGGTACTTGACCTTGGATCTGTTGATGTGATAGATTACATTAATTGATTTATGTATGTGAAATCATACCTGTATCTTTGGGATGAAACCTACTTGATCATAATGCATTATTTTTTGGATATTTTTCTGCATTCTGTTGGCTAAAATTTTAATGTGTTCATCAAAGAGATTGTTCTGTAATTCTTTTTTTTTGTTGGATCTTTCCTATGAATTTGTTATTTCTCCCTCTGCTTCTATTTCACAAAAGAGCTTGCAGAGTATAGGTGTTAGTACCTCTCTAAAGGTCTTATAGAATTCTGTAGTGAATCCATGTCGTCCTGGGCTTTTTCTTACTGGAAGACTTCTGCTTGCTTCCTCTATCTCATTATAAGTTATTGGCTTATTTAATTGATTCCTTTCTTCTTGTTTCATTTTGGGCGATTTGTATTTCCTTAATGAGTATAGATTCTAGAAATAATTCTTTATGATTGTTTGGTTGTCTTGGATGTTTGTTGTAATTTTTCCCTGTGTCATCCCTGATCTTATTGATTTGGGTCTTCTCTCTTCTTTTTTTAGTTAGTCTTGCCAGAGCTCTGTCAATTTTATTAATTTTTTCAAAAGAACAGCTTGTTAATTAATTTTATTTATAGTTTTCTTAGTCTCTATCATTAATTTCAGCTCTTGTTTTGGTTATCTTGCTTCATCTAGTAACATTAGGTTCAATTTTTTCTTGATTTTCTGGGATTTTTAGTTGCATCATGAGATTATTTACTTGGTCTGTCTATTTTCTTGGTGTGTGCACTGAGAGCAATATATTTGTCCCTTAGGAATGCTTTTTCTGTGTCCCACAGATTTCCTTGTGATGTTTACTCATTTTCGTTGAATTGTAGGAACTTTTAAATTTCTTCTTTAATTTTTTCTGTGATCCAAGTGTTACTCAGAAGTGTGCTGTTCAATTTCTGTGTATTTGAGTGGTATCTACACTATGCTTTGTTATTGAGAACTAGCTTGATTCAACTATTGTTGGGTAGAACACAAGGGATTATGTCGATACTCTTGTATTTGCTTAAATTCTTCATGTGAGGTATGATATGATCTATTTTGGAGAAAGTTCCATGGGCTGCTGAGAAGAATGTGTACTGGGTTATTGTTGGGTCGAAAACTCTGTCGATGTCTATTGAGTCCATTTGAGATATGGTATCATTTAATTCAGAGCCTTCCTTGCTAATCCTCGGGTTGGTAGACCTGTCCTTTGGAGAGAGTGGAGTATTAAAGTCTCCTAGTATTATTGTTCTTGGATCTATTTTTTTCCGGTAAGTCTGAGAGTATTTGCTTTTTTTTTTTTTTTTTTTTTTATTTATTTTTAAATTGTATTTTATTTTATTTGAGAACATATTGTACAGAGGGGCTACAATTACATGGGCAGAATAATGCATACATTTCTTACCAAGCATTGCAGCCTCCTCCTTTGTTTACCCTTCACTTCCCTTCCCTGCCTCCCCCCTCCCCCCACCCAATTTTACCCCCCTCCCCCCACCCAATTATACCCCCCTCCCCCCCCCCACACCGACATTGTAAAGCTGGTTTTGACATGACATTTTGTACTTCTCATTGTTGCAACAGGTCCACCTGAATCCTTAAACGACTTGTTTGTCCCCATCTCCTCCACATGATATACTGACATCAAATATAGTGAAAGCGGGGGTTACACTGTGGGGGAGGGACATACAAAGCAACAAAGAAATAATCTTATAAATGCATTAGAAACACATGCATGAAAGAAACGAAAACATTAAAATACATATTTAAGGGTTCATTTTCCTAACATCACATTATCTGGCCTTTTCCGCTTGACTCATACCTATACTAGATATTGCAAATAAGGGAGACCATGGGACCTATGCTTCTTTGGGCCTGGCTTACTTCACTTAATATAATTTTTTCCAAACCTTTCCATTTCCTAACAAATGGGGAAATGTCATTCTTTCTGATGGAGGCATAGAATTCCATTGTGTATATATACCACATTTTCTTGATCCATTCATCTACTGAGGGGCATCTGGGTTGGTTCCATATCTTAGCTATGGTAAATAATGCTGCAATAAACATAGTTGTGCTGGTAGCTTTAGTGTGGTTTTGTTTGTAAACATTTGGGTAAATGCCCAAAAGTGGGATTGCTGGATCATAGGGGAGATCTATGTGAAGTCTTTTGAGAAACCTCCATACTGCTTTCCAAAGTGGTTGAACAAGTTTACATTCCCACCAACAATGAAGTAAGGTTCCTTTCTGTCCACATCCCCTCCAGCATCTGTTGTTATTAGAGTTCTTGATTTTTGCTGTTCTAACTGGAGTGAGGTGATATCTCAATGTTGTTTTGATTTGCATTTCTTTTATGGCTAGGGATGTTGAACATTTCTTCATGTGTCTATTGGCCATCCTTCTTTCTTCTTCAGAGAAGCTTCTCTTTAAGTCTTTCGCCCACTTATTTATTGGGCAGTTGTTTCTTTGAGGATTTGTTGTTGGGTGGTTTAATTTTTTGAGTTCCAAGTATATTTTAGATATGAGACCTTTGTCCGTTGTATGGCTAGTAAAGATCTTCTCCCAATCGGTGGGCTTTCTATTGATCTTGCCAGCTATGTCATTTGCCCTGCAGAAGCTCTGCAATCTTATGCAATCCCATTTGTCCAACCTTTCTTTGATTTGTTGTGCTTCCGGGTCTCTATTCAGAAAATTTCGACCTGAGCCAAGGAGACCTAGGGTTTCTCCTATTCCATCCTGTAATGTTTTCAGAGTGTCTGCTTTGAGTTCAAGGTCTTTGATCCATTTGGAGTTGATTCTGGTGCAGGGTGATATATAAGGATCTAGCTTTAGTTTTCTACATGTAGTTAACCAATTTTGCCAGCACCATTTACTGAAGAGGCTGTCTTTCTTCCATTCTATTGTTTCTATTCTTTTTCTGGTCTCTCTTTATTCCCCTTTCCGTCTCTTCTTTCTCTCTCTCTCTCTACTTGCACCCTACCCAACCCATTTCCTGCACTGTGAGTAGGACATAGTTAACTCTCCTTGTGCCTCCCCACACCAATCTATTCCTATTTTTTACCCACATCTCTCACTAATCCTAATAATTTCTGGTTTTCCAAATTCTTTTCTGCGGTTCGAAGTCCTTTAACATATAGTCGTTTGATGTTGAATAGATGTATCTGTTGAACTAGATTGTATCTGTAGACTATTGACTGTACAAATGCAAACTTTGGTTGATGGTTGCCTTAAGATAGTGTTCTAGCACAAAACTGGTGCAATCTTTATCTCAAATGGGCCGAGTAAGCCGGAAAAACACAAGAAAAATGGCAAATTCGGGTATCTCAATTCCCAACCTTGATAATCAGGGATTAGAACAGATAAAGAATAACCCAGAGGAGAGTTCCCAAATAGCTCTACAAACACTAATAGCAAACATGATAAATGAGAAGTTTGACAATGTACAAAGGACTCTGTATGAGCGTGATAGGGAGAGAGAGGAGGCATCCCAGAAGTTTATACAGGAATATCATAAGCGTGAGGAAGCTTCTCAAAAACTGATACAGGATTTGCATGAACAACTTGAGAATACTCAAAGAGAAAGGGAGGAATGGCGTGAGCAGGCAGAGAACACTCAAAGAGAACTGCAGGAATCCCACAGAAGGGAGGAAACTAATCAAAGAGTAATTCACGAATTAAGAGACCAGGTAGAGAATACACAAAGATCACTAAAGACATTCATGGAATCCATTAACAAAGAGCTGAAGGAAGTCAGGGAGACCACAAAGGGAATGTTGAATGGAACCCAACAGAAGGAATGGGAGTCCAAAGAAACCATAACCAATCAACTAAGTGATTTGAGAACAAACACTGAACACCAAATTAAGGAAGTAAAGAAATTCATACAAGACCTAAAACAGAGCTTCAACAAAGAACTTGAAGCCATCAAAGCTGACCAATTAGAAGGAAAAGAGATAAAAAACAAAGTAGAGAGTCTTGACAGCAGGTTAGACCATGCAGAAGATCGAATCTCAGGGATTGAAGACAGCCTAGATATTATAGAGAAAGAACATACAACCATCCAAGACAAGTCCAAGAAATATGATAGGTCTATCCAACACCTGGAGGACACCATCAGAAGGCCCAATTTAAGGATAATGAGTATTTGCTTAACATGAAAACATGTTAAGCAAATACTCCCCAAACATTGGTGAACCCAAACATATTAAGCAAATACTCTCAGACTTACAGGAGTTTCTTTATATCTTTAGCTGTGAGATGGGTCTCTTGAAGACAACAAATGGATGGATCTTGTTTTCTGATCCAATTTTCTTTTAATTGGTGAATTGAGTCCATTAATATTTATGGTTATTATAGAGAGTTCATTGGCATTTCTTGTCATTTTCCTGCTTTGCTAAGTTATTCTTTCCTTTCTTTCTGTGTTTACTAGGTTGGTCTCCTAATGATATCTGTCTGATGTGGATCCCTGATCTTGATTGTTTTCTTCAGATTGCATTCCCCCTCTTAATATTATTTGTAGTACTGACTTATTGTTTATGAATTCATTTAGTTTTTCTTTGCTATTAAAAATTTTAATTTCTCCATTGAATATGAATGTTAACTTTGCTGGATATACCAGTCTGGGTTGGCAGTTATTGGTTCTCAGGGCTTGGATGGTACTTTTCCAAACTTTCCTTGCATTCATTGTCTGTGTGGAGAGATCTGCAGTGAGAGAGATCCCACTGTAGTATACCTCCTTCTTTGTTCTCTCCCTATGCAAAATCATTTCTTTGTTACTCAAATCTAGCATTTACTATGATGTGCCTAGAAGTCTTCCTCCTGGGATCCTGTTTGCTAAGTGTTCTGTATGCTGCTTTATGTAGCTGAGATTTTTATCCTTTAAGATTGGGGAAACTTTCAGCAATAATCTTATTGAATAAGTGTTGCATTCCTTTATTCTGGTATTCCTCATCTTCATCCACCCCAATTATACAAAGGTTAAATTTCTTGGCATGGTCTGCCTGTTCTTGGAATTCCCTTTGGTATATTTTGAATGTTTTTTCCATATCTGTGACTTTTTTTCCAATTGCTGCATGTTGACTTCAGTACCTGATACTCTATTTTCCATTTCATTCACTCTATTAACTATGGATTCCATTGTTTGCATGGAGGAAATTGAACCATTTATGATTTCTATTTTGGTTCTCAAAGTGTTAATTTCACCTTTTAATGAGGTATATCCTGCATCTATTTTTGAGTGCATCTCTTTTATGATATCCTGATATCCTTTGATAATTTGTTTCTTTCTTCTTTAAATTTCTGATCCATTTCTCACTTTAATTCTTGGATCATTGCCTCTATCAACTCTTGGATGTAGCATTTGTGTTCCATTTCTTTTTCTCTTCACTGGAGTTCTTCCCTGGGTGGCTACTAGCCTTTGGGGGTGATTTGCTGTCTTGCGTATTGATGAATCTTGTAATTTTGCGCTGTGATTTTCACATGAGGATTCAGGGATTATCAGAATTGCCTTCCAAACTCTGTTTTGTTAATATGTGACTGCCTTCGCTTGATTCTGGGTTGGTTCTGTCAGTTCTTGAAGCCTGCTCTCAGCCCTGGGCTGGTTGAGAGGGACTTTTCCCAGTCTTGGTTCTGTTGTGGGGGAGGGGTCAACCTCCAGTTGCTATTCTGACCCATGTAGTGTTCATGCTTGATAGATTCTGGTGGGCAGACACACTCCACCCACTGCTGAGGTAGGTGCACAGTTCCTGACTTCAGTCAGGGATGGGTTGCTTGTGCAGCTTGGCCTTCCACCAGGGGCACACAGGTGGGGCTCCTTCAGCTGCCTTCTGGAGCCCACAGGCAGTTCCTGACTTCAGCCGGGGAGCGGTAGCCTAAGCTGCTCGGAATCCCTCCCAGGGGTGCTCTTGGCAAAACCTGCTGGGCTGGATGTATTCCACCAGTTGCTGGAGCCTACTTACAGTTCCAGACATCAGCCAGGGACTGGCAGTCTGAGCTGCCCCATCTCCTGCCTGGTTGTGTTTGTATCACAGTCTTTTGGAGCCCACAAGGGCAGTTCTGAATTCAGCCAGGGACTGGCAGCATAGGCCGCTTGGATTCCTGCTCGGAGAGACCCTTATGGAGCAGACTGTTGTAGCCTGTGTGCACAGCAAAATATTTTTGAAAATATATTATCTTGTCTATTGCCACACCACTCTTTGTCTTTTCCCTAGCAAACAGCAGTTAAATAAGAAAGAAGTGGTAAATCGAAAACTGACTGATGTGGACATTGGTGTTATTTAGGGTGTAGAAGCCACATCTCCACCAGAGTTAACATGCATTTGAAAAAGTTTTTTGAAGTTAGTTAGGAATAATTTTGTTGTGAAATTCATTGTTTTTAATTCACTAACTCATTAATTTTAGTGAATAAAACATTTGTCCAACATTTTCCTTTTGAAAAATGAATATTGTATATCATAGAGTATCCCCCAAAGAAAACACAAAGGGAATCATTGTATAATTAATGTAAAATGAATTAATAAATAAGCTATCTTTTTTATTAGGTTCTAAGTAATTCAGGACTCATCCTATGATATCACTTCCTTTGGTGAACCAGGAGAAGGAACTACAAAATTTGATTTTAGTTCACATGCATACTAAGTATCTCCCAAGTTATTCTTAGATAATTGAGAGTAGTTAAATTTGAAATGAATAATTTTCATATATGCATATAATGAATCTTATATTTTGCTTATTCCTTTACTTCTTTATTCCTCTCTATTTTTTTTCTTTTGCACATTCCTAGTAAGTCTCCCTTTTACTTTCATGCTTTTTTTTCTTTTCCTATGAGAGAAAACATAATCTTTGCTTTTCTGAGAATGGTTTATTTCACTTAACATGAAGAGTTCATCTTCCTTGCAAATTACATAATTTCCCTCTTTTATGTCTGGAAAGAACTCCATTATGTATAGCCCATTTTCTTTATCGAAGGGATGAATTTTGAAAATGAGAATTTTATTGTGATGTTGGCTTTTATGCTAAAATTTGAATTATCTTCACAGGGTTAAAAATATTTGTTAATCTGAAATAAACTCTTGGAAAATAAGTACCATTTTACTAATTCAATAGTGGAAGAAATTTCTTAACCCTCTCTCTTCTGTAATGTCTTCTTTCTATTTTATCCTACCCTACACAAGCCCTAATTTTACTCATGCACTAAGCATTTTCCTTTGTACATAGGCCCGTAAGAGTTTTACCAGACTATATATCATTTCTATAATGAGCCCTTTTTCCTCAATAGTCTGTAACCTAAACATTGTCCAAAGCCTCTGCCACATGAAATTGCTAATGCAAACGAAAAGCAATTGAGAATTCCAGAAAGTCTATTGTAGATTATTTTGACTAGTGCCATTTTATAGACTTGCGTCTATAATTCAAACTAAACCATGAGTGTTTCCCAAAAAAAATTTTTACATAACCTGGTGATAAATACAAGATTTGTTGTTATCAGCAATGTGTATATAAATGGATTCGTATACGTTAGTAAATCCTCTAATTTTATCCTTTTTTGTTGGTGGTGGTGGTTGTCATGGGGCTTGAACTCGGTGCCTGGGCACATACCACTTAAGACACAGCACCACTTCTGGTTTTCTGGTGGTTAATTGGAGATCAGAGTCTCACAGACTTTCCTGCCCATGCTGGCTTTGAACCACAATCCTCAGATCTCAGCCTCCTGAGTAGGAAGAATTACAGGCATGAGTGCTCAGCTTTTTTGTTAGCTAGGGTTCTATTACAGCCCAGACCCATCTTGAAATCTATATGTAGCCCAGGTAACATGATCCTCCTATGTCAGGCTCCTGAATGTTGGAACCTTCTCTGTCCCATTGCTGGAGAGCAAACCCAAGCCTTGTAGATGCTAGCTGTCTCGTTAAAAAATAATAATTTTCTTACTTTTCTGTCTTATTTAAGAATTTTGTGTGTGTGAATGAATGTTTTCTTGAGTTTTTATACTCTATTTTAGAAAATTATCCTTGTGTCTTTATTATTCAGTTTTATTATGATTTCTTGTAGCTATTAGCAACATTTTCATTATTTAATTAATATATACCCTAATGGAGGAATTTTACATGTTTCCTTTTAAGTCACTGACTTGCTCAATTCACTATTACTCATGATGCAAGCTTTGTGCCTTGGATTGGAGTAAAACAGAGTTATGATATGCAAGAAGTCAAAATATTTTTTTTACAGATTTGGTTCATTTGACTTGCACATCTTCTAAAACAGCACGTGAAGATTTAGAACCAATTGTACAAAAATTATTTGGTCCATATGAAGAACCGGAGCTAGGTAAGAAAAGTAATTGGTGATTCATGATAGAAAGGTAATGTACCTATCTATCATATTTCTCTAAGATAATGCTTTAAAGTTGCTCAGACCTGGACTGAAATAGGTTATATTCAGCAACAACTTCCACATTTTACTGAAGTAGTTGAACACAGTATATACATAAACATGGGGGAAAGTGTTAACTGTCTAATATTAAAGTAAATATTCTTCACAAACACAGAAACAGATGTGAAAAAGTAATCATATGCATACATGCATGCACAAGAAAATCAAGACTGTCAGGAAATTTCTCAATTAATTTTGGTATGGTGCTGGGCAGTTTAACTTATAATGCTCTTTTGTTGATGTTTTATAATAGCGCATATATATATATATATATATATATATATATATATATATATATATATATATATATATATATATATATATGTTTGATCAAAAAGCTACCTTCCTTTAAAAAAAGATTTGTTCAACTGATGGAAGATTGAAATATTAGCAATATATAGGTACTTTCTGATTTGAAAGGATCTCTTATTGGATACTAATGATGTGACATTTACCTATCAAAGATAGACACGGTTCTTATTCATGGTGGAAAAATGTTTTTTCGGTATGAATTTTTAACACCTCCCACACCAAATACAGGAGTGCTTACACCTGTGAAAATAGCAAATGTCGTGTATTCTGTGTATAAGTGATCAACAAAATAGTTTGATGGATCTTCTTCATTTATATGACGTGGAAGTGATTATTAGAGCATTTGCATGCCTACTTGAATCTTGGTCACTTTCTTCCGTTAATATACATATCTTCATTTCTTTCTAATTAGTTATATTTGTTCAACTATTCTTTTTACTTGTAACTGTTAGGTTTCTGCTTAGCTTTTTTCCTGTGTCTTATTTGTTTTCTTAATGAAGAGATGAGTTTATATTTTCACCTAAGGTAAATGGTACCATTTTCAAGAACTGATGTCATTGTAGTTCATTTCTTTGTGAACTCTTTGAATCAAGTCCTTTAATCTAAAAAAATTATTTTACTTTAGCATTTAATTTTTAAAATATTTTCTTCATTTGATAGTATATAGATGTTTGGATTGTTATTAAAATTTTGATTGTCAAGTTTTGTACATAATAATATTCCTAAACCTAATGGATTCATAGCTTTATCCTTGGCTTTATTTATAAATTCTTTATATAAATGGAATTTCTTTGCCATTTCTGAAATTTTTCATGATGGCTTTGTTGTAATTGCATTGTGATGGTCTCTGAAAATACACTAAATTTGCATCTTGTATTATTTTATAATGCATTTAATTTTCTTTCTTGGAAATCAAGCCAGGGGAAAGTACATGTTCATTCATTAACATACTGTAGCCAGTGAAGATTTTTAAAGACAGATCTTAATGGTTAAAGTGATCCCATTTTGAAATGATATATTGTTTAGAACTTGAGTGAAATTCTTTAGTAAGAAGTATGCTCAGAGGGGTCCTCAGGTGCACCGAGGCACTGAAAAGCTAGTTTTCACTGACACATAGGCCTTTTTATCATCAGGATGAGGTAGTGGTCATATTTTAATTAAAATGTCAGAACAAATACTGTTGGAGTTATTGAAAATGAATCACCAGATAAAGTGAGCACTGGGCCATGGCAGGTCAAAGAGGCAAAGTCACCTGGAGAAGAGAACTCAATTCATTTTCCTGCCTAAATGAGAAGAAGGAACTTTATAAGCAATATGAACTTTTAATACATTAAAGTGCATTCTCCTCTTTAACAAAAGCCTTTTTTCCCACAGATTGGGGGCTTTTTATTATGTTTTGATTATTTGACAACTGTCTGAAACCTTATGCTTGAGTATTACAAAAATTTTATGTTAAAACATGTTCCAAGGCTTCCTTTTCTTTTTTTTTCAATTTTATTTTATTGTAAAGATGCTGTACAGAGGGGTTACAGTTACAACAGTTAAAGTAATGAGTACGTTTCTTGTCCAGCATTGTTATCTTGTAGATTCCTTATGGTGCAATAAGCCTTTATGCAAATCAATCTATTCTGATCTTCCTTACAAGGAAGTTCATGTGGAGTGGTAACTCCTTTGTACAACTACCTAAAAATATATATATATAGTTTTTAAAAAGATAATATTCTTTCTTAAAGTACAGTACTTTTTTTGGGCGGGGGAGTCCAGTCGTGGGGCCTGAACTCTGGGACTGGGCACTGTCCCTCAGCTCTTCAGCTCAAGGCTAGCACACTACCACTTGAGCCACAGCACTACTTCCGGCTTTTTTCTTTTTGCTTATGTGGTGCTGAGGAATCGAACCCAGGGCCTCATGTAAGGCAAGTACTCTACCACTGAGCCACCTTCCCAGCCCCTAAAGTACAGTACTTTTATGAAAATGTATTCAAAAAATTGTAAGGTTCTGAAAATATTTTCTATCTTACATCTTCCCTTATACATAGCAGCCAGAACCACCTATGCCCTGACTCAAAAAGTATTATTATAATACAAAAACCATACTTTCTGGGCACCATCTTGAAATGCCTAAAATGTAATGACATCATTCCACCATCTTTTTCCACCATTTTCCCCCTCTTGTTCTACATGGCTGGTGTAATTACTCCATTTCATGTCATTGATTTCTCTGTCATATAACAGTACTTCCCAAAACCAAATTACCCTTACACCCCTACGTATAAACTTTGAATAAGTGGCTGATAAAGTGTTAAGCACTTGTTTGGCTGTAAAAACAAATATCTTATTTCACAGTTGGTGTTTTGGTTTTTTGTATGTATTTTGTTCTGACTGAGTGAGGGCTACTCTACTTTGATAGTGGGTAAAAACAACTTAACTAGGATGTTGACTCCCTCCATATATGGCAGCCATCTCTAGACTATTTCTTGCTTCTATTTGGTTTGCCAGGATTGCCTTTCTTCTACCTGCTAAATTTATTCAGTACTTATTTTGTTTAATTCCCAAGGTTGTATTCAAACTTCTTTAGTCCTTCACGCTATCCAACTAAATGAAATGGGCTATGTCTTGGCAACTTGTAAGAGATACTTATTTAAAGCTCAACAGCTCTAATATTTTTTGACAGTTGTGCACTTTACAACTCTGTTGTTCCTTCAGCTATCTATCTGACTTCCAGATGAACTTAAAGAAAGATGAAGCAATTGTAACATATTTGAAAGTTTTATGGCCAAAATATAAAAGCTCTCTTGTATCCAGAATATTTATCTTTAGCCTATACCAACATTTACCTTTCCACATGATTTCTTGTCAAAGCTTCAACTTCTGTGAAATCTCTTTTGTATGATCTGTTTGTTTATTAATTTCCCTTGATTTTTATTGAATAAGTCTTCTTTCTAGGTGAAACTTTGATGAAGTATGTATAAGCTGTCATAGAATATGCTCAGATAGGGATTAGACAATATTAAAGGCCTTCCAGCTAGACAGTGGCCCCGTTACTCAGGAATTTGAGACGGTACGACTGGGAGTTCAAGGCCAGCTCGGGCAAGAGCAGCAAAACAAAATGAAAACATAAGGACTGTTAGTGTAGCTGTAGTTGTGGAGTTCTTGTCTAGCATACAGAGGCCTTGGGTTCAATCCTAAGTAGTATAAAAACAAAACCAAGCTGATGCTGGTGGCTCATGCCTGTTATCCTAGCTACTCAAGAGGTTGAGCTCTGAGGATCATGGTTCAAAGCCATCCTGAGCAGAAAAGTCTCCATGAGACTCTTATCTCCAATTAGCCATTCAAAGACTTTGAGCTGTGGCTCAAAGTGAGAGGTAGCCTTGAGCAAAAGAGCTCAGAGACACCACCCAGGCTCTGAGTTCAAGTCACACACCTAACATAAAATTTTTTAAAAAGCCTTTCATAATGTAGTTCTTGTCTCTGCAAGTCTTCCCAGCAACATCCTTAAGTAAATTCTCTATAATTAAGTGAAACTAAGCTCTCACATGAATGTTCTAGTAGCCATATGGACTTATCTGTGAAATACCAGTGCTTTGCGTTCTTTTATTTCGTTAATAGGTACCTAGTGAAGTTAGTGATACCTTAGGTTTGACCTTAGCATTAGACAGGGACTCCTTAAGAGATCACTTCTTCTAGTTAGAGTTTATCTTATCACACAGAAATAATTTTGGATTTACAGTGAACTATAAAAGTAACATTTTTTGGAATTCTTGCACTGGAGATATTTTAAATTAAGTCTAATCTTATTTATCTTGAATTGGAAAGTAGGGTATTTTCGTTAATTGAATACTGTAATTAGCTGAAAATTCCTCTGCAGTGATGATCAATTTAACAATAACTAATTCACTAGATAATTATACCTTTAGCATTTTATTTACTACTCACAAAGGGCCTCTTAGAATTGTATAATCTTTATAAACATCTAGTATTATCATTATACAGAGTTTAAATATCCATTCAGAAATCCCTATTGTCAATGAATAACAGTATTTTTTGTCTTTGCGGCAGAGAAATAATTATTAAGATAATAAGAAATAGGTTTTAGGAATTGATGCTAATAAGATTAAACCTTTTTATAGATATACTGTACTTTGATTATGCTTGAAAGCTGGTTTAAAGCAATTCAGAAGTCACTGAGTATTTGTTATGTGCTAGGGCCTGTAGTAGTGAGCAAAAAAACAAAACTCCAAAAATCCAATCACACTTATATCCCAGTTCCTGTGTTCACAATGATATTATCTCATGATTTCATTGTTGTTATTTCTTGCTTCCCATTGATGTTGTGATTCAGTATGACAAAGCATTAGATTATTATTTAAAGTATCAAAGATTTAATCCAGTGCATGCCACTTTTAATAATACCTTTAGCAAAATATCATTTGTAAGCTATATAATTTACCTGAAAATTAAGATTCTATTTTTTAAAAATATATATTTGCAGATACGTGCATTTTAGGATATTTCTGTCACATCATCCCTAGGAAAGAATACTTATACCTATCATTTACATCACCTTCAAAAGAAACCTATCATCACTCACCCTCTATTTGCCCCTAATTTCCTCCAGCCTTAAGAGGCTACTAATTCTAATCTGCATAGATTTGCTCACTCTGGACATCTCATATGTGTATACTATTAATTTACTATATAATTATCAATTGGTATTTCATTTGTAACACAAAAGTGAATTGATGTTATCATTTCACATCATAGGGATGATTTAAGGATGAGTGTCTTAGGGTTTTCTATGCTAATAAGATATAATAGAAAACCAAGGGAATAAGAATACTAAATCAAATTAACTTACTAATCAAAATAATTTTTAAAATTCAACTTGTTTTAAACTTTAAAAATCCATCATTGCTGGAAATATTTTACACCTATACTCGAGTTTGTGGATGTACATTTACTCATTGCTCATATATGTATAACTCCACATACATACATATATACATACATACATACATACATACAAAACTCTGAAATTTAGTAAAATTTCCATAGCTTTCTTGTTTATTGACTATATAATGTATTAATTGACAAGCTTTATGTGTTTTATGTAAGTAAAATTTATTTTTATGATTAGAACATGAAGAAATTGAAAAACCAAGAATTCTCTGGGCTCTCTACTTCAATATGAGAGACTCTTCAGACATCAGCAGAAACTGTTATAATGATTTACCATCCAATGTTTATGTCTGCTCTGGCCCAGACTGTGGTTTAGGAAATGATAAGGCAGTCAAACAGGTAAGGCTTTTGGTGTTTTCCAGTTTTAAGAAAATGTGTAGTAAGAATCATGAGGTGTTTTTTGTTGTTGTTTTTGTTGTTGTTGTTGTTTTCTGTCTTGTGGGAGGAGGAGAAGGAGACGAGAAAAACATCTGTCTCATTTCACACTAATTAGTCCCTAAACTTCGGTTTTTTTCTTGGAACTACAAGACAACATTATATGAGGTCCGTTTTGGAAATAAGGATAGAAATTATAGAAATACATGTTCATTAAAATAAATGTACAGCCAGGATGCCTGTGTCTCATGCATGTAACCCTAACCAACTCAGGAGGCTGAGATCTGAGGACTGTGGTTCAAAGCCAGCCTAGGTAGAAAAGTACGTGAGATTCTTCAACTAACCACCAGAAAAATGCTGTAGCTCAAAGTTGTGGAGCGCTAGCCTTGAGCAAAAAGAGTTCATGGACAGCACCCAGGCCCTGAGTTCAAGCTCCACGGCTGACAAAAGTAAATAAATAAATTTATAATGCTGACGTTTTGAGGAAGTATTGCTTCTGATAGAAAGTTGGACTATGAGTGTCTTACTTGGAAATGTGTAGTCATTTCAAGACACATGTGTGAGTCATTTCAAGACAAATGTAATTATTAAGACATATACAATCAAATTTTACAGTAATCTTAGCAATTTTTGTTCTTGGGAAAGAATGAATAACATAGGTTTTCACAATTATTAGTGTTATTATTAATTGTTAATGTTATTGTTATTAATGTCTTGACTTAAACTAGTGCTTACAGCCACTGAGGAGTATGATAAATCCAAGTGGAGGTTTGTGACAAGTGATCCCAGGCAGAATTATAAGTGTTTTATTGTGAAAATACTGTACAGAGGGGTTACAGTTACATAAGCATGTATATCTCATTGTTGCAGTGGGTCAACCTGTATCCATATTTAAACATTTTGTTTGTTCCCTGCCCCTCCCCAAATTATACCAACATCAAATACAGTGAGGGACATACAAAGCAACAATGATGTTAAGCGAAATGAACCCCAAGTGTTTTTTTCTTTCTTGCTATTGTTTCTAACATATTTATAAGGTACCATGTTATTTTTTTGTTGCTTTGTATGAACCTTTCATTTTTAATCATAGTGACAAGGTTCTGAATGATAACCATGATCCAGATGTCTAAACTTTTTCCATAATTATTGTGTTTCTTCTTTGGAGTAGTAGTCTTGGAAAACCATGTTCAGCCAATGAGAGCAAACAAGAGCAAGTAGTCATATCTTTCTTCTATGATGAGTTCTGTTACTATAATAGGAACACAAGATGGCCTAAGATTTCCATTTGTGGCTTTCACTGGTAACTTCAATTTAACTTTGATAGCCCCACTTTTTCCAAGAAGAAATTACAACTTTTTAGCTAACTAACTTAGGTTCATTTATCTGGGAATCAATTTTATTTTTTAAAACTAAAATGGAAAGCTTTTAAAATAAGAAGTTGTAACTCAAGTGCTAATGTGGTCAAAACTACACGTCAGAAGATTATAATGGGATTTTTATCACAAAATAATTTCCTTTCCATGAAGATAATGTTCAGTGGTAAAGTGTTATCAAAGTCAAAAACAGTGTAATGCTAGTTTTGAACTAATTATTATGTGCTATTAAACGTTAGTTGTTTAAAATTTGTTGCATATCTTTGACACTCATATCAGTTTGGGGAAAAGTATTATAATGTCTATTTTATAGCATATTGATGATATTTATATCTAGTTTATTTAGATGAGTGAAATTCTAATGCCAGTTTATCACCATATGGTTAGCTCCTTCACCACTTAGTTATTTGTTTCTTACATGTAGAATATTTACAAAAGAAGACTATTTACAAATGAAGAATATTTACAAAAGCTCCTCAGAACATTCATGAATTTAGCAACACTTATAGTTGTAACTGTAATCGATGATACTCTACTTGGGCTCTGTTGAAATAGAAGATGGATTGGGATGTAGCTCAGTGCAAAGCGCTTGCCTCGCAAGTGTTACATCCTGGGTTCCATCCCCAGTACCAAAAAAAAAAGACAAAAAATAAGAAATAGAAGGTAACATTGCCAGGATTTGGCAATTGTTTGCACTTAGGATATAAAGACAAAGAAGAACTTTGACAGGCAGACGAGATAGACATGTGACCCCAAAAAAGTCATTAGAGGAAATGAAGGGTCACATGAAAGTTTTGACCTAAGTCCTGCAGCTTCTATTAGAGGTGAAGTATCTCTAACAAGGACCTATGGTGAGTTCCCAGGGTAAAGAGTAAAGCCTGAGCATTCTCCAAACCACATAGTTACCAAATGACATAGCAGCCTTTTCAATCTATTCAGTGTATAAAGATTATTATACACAAAGAATACCATAGGTATGAAAATATTGTATAAGGAAATTATATGTAAAAATATTGAGATATTATATTTCTCTGTTGATATATTATATGAACATACCTACATTATCAATAATCTGAACACTCAATAATGTATCTGATCAATGTGTACCAATTTGAAGAACAGACATGACTGTGTGTATATAATTAGAGGTACAAAAGTCACAGGATTGTGAAAAACCAATTTTAGTAGGTCATTGGTATTTGTGAATTATTAGAATCCAGTTAAAGAAATTTTAAGAATGCCAATTTTTTTGTAGATAGTACGAGAATTTTTGTATTTGGTAAGCTTATGTTCAAAAGTTCTTCTGTTTATCATTGGCCAGGCTGAAACACTTTTTCAGCAAATCTGTCCCAATGAAGACTTCTGTCCTCCTCCACCAAATCCTGAAGACATTATCCTTGATGGAGACAGTTTACAGCCAGAAGCTTCTGAATCCAGTGCCACGGCAGAGGTCAGCTCAGAGATTCCTGTTGAAAATACAAACCTGGGAAACCCAGAGGAACCCTGTGAATAAAGTATATACCCCAAACTCCATTCCCCACTTTGGAAATTTTTCCTGGCCTCAGAGTTTTCTTGCTACAAGGAGTGGTTTTTTTAATGTTCAAAAGCAAAAGCCAATTGACATACAGAAGTACAAGAAACAAGTCAGAGAACTCCAGAGGGGAATTTTCTTTAAAGAGAACATTCCAGGAACATGAAATACTTGTAAAGCACATTGATTTGCCTGTTTTCAAATACCAAATCTAGGAAATTGGCAGATAAACATTTTAAATGGATGAATTCCCAGGAATATTGTTATGGATATGAAAGTGATCCTATGCATTGTTGATAATTTTTTAGTGTTAGGACTACTTTTATTTAATATTTTGAATCTTTGTAGGAAAAAATCACTTGTTTATAATTAATTCTCATATTCCTTTTGATTGTTTAAATTATTTTCTTCAGGAGTATGAGAATCATGACATAAGAGATAATAGCATACATCAAACTAAAATATGGTACACAGAGTAGCCTGCATTTGGAATAAATGTCTTATTTTCTGTGTTAAGAATGGAAAATGAGCTGGGAGTTGGTGGCTCACACCTGTAATCCTAGCTACTCAGGAGGCTGAGATCTGAGGACTTCAGTTTAAAGCTAGCCTTGACAGAAAAGTCCACGAGACTCCTGTCAACTACTCAGAAAAAGCAAGAAGTGGTGCTGTGGCTCAAGTGGTATAGAACTAGCCTTGAGCACAAAGAGGCTCAGGGACATCACCCTGGTCCTGAGTTCAAGCCCCAGGACAGGCCAAAAAAAATTGAAAATGCTAATATTAAGATTTTTTAACAGTTTTATGAATCATGAATTCATTACTCATTAGTGCTTTTAAATACTTACTGTGTTTTGTATGTGAATCACTTATACACTGGGAAAACTCAATAATAAAGAAATGAAAGAGTGGAAGGGAACATTTGGATATGAGAATTGATGTTTCTATCCTATCAAGTAAGTGGTGCACTTACATTTTGTAATGTTCTGCAGACCTAACCCTAGTCCTAGATGTGCTAGGCACATGATGTTTAGCCAAATTTTTAAACTCCTGATCCTCACTTTCTCCAGATGTAAAGTGGAAATAGTAATAAAATGTCTATTCAATGAGAATGATTACAAAAATGAATGTAACCATCTTTCGAATATATGTTTTCTGGAAAAAGTTGATTTAGTATTTTCCCATTCATAATATTCATGGGAATGAATATAAAAAAACCTTCATGCAGCAAATAATTGCTTGCTGTCAACTTCTTACAAAGCAAGAAACTGTTATTTTATTGCAATAAGCCTTTGAAATGGTTTATTTCTTAAATTAGTATGTAATGTACTCTTTGTAAGCCATTAAACATAACAACCCATGGAATTGTGATTTTTGAAACAATACTAAAGACAATGTTAAAAATTCTTCAACCTCATTTTCTCAATATGAAATCATCAAGAACTGAGCAGAGTTTGCCAGTTGATGAAGTCTGATACATCCTCCCCATAAAAATACAAATGCTTGACATAGGCAGCAAATCTAATTACAGTGACAATAGTGACAGTGCCTATACTTAAATTTTTCCAATGTCAAATTTTGATGGTCTACTTTTTCTTGAGCAATAGTTGATCTCAGAGCTGTCTATATGAATAAACAAACTCATTTTCCTGTCTCCAGATCTGGCTTGTATTGTATTGCCTATCAGGAGCCATCACTTCAGCAGAAAGCACATAGTTCTTACACACATCTGCAGATGATCTCTAACCTTACCAGGTTTCCTAGAAAGGTCTTAAAGGACCCAACTGTGACTAGTCACAGATTTACTAGAGATAGACATAGCCAAGGAATGTAGCTCTTGCTTCACCCTTTCAACTTTTGCACAGAGCTGAATCCAGACAAAACTTGCCACCTCTCTGGCTGCTCCTGCCCCTATTACCCTGTGTATAGTCCCTTCCCAGTCTCCTTAGAACTCGCCTGTCTTCCTCTTTTATATTATCACACAAATCAGGGACAGTAGAATCACGTTATAACCTAATTTGTTATAAGGATTCACATCTTAAGTCGAATCACGTTTTTCTGAAGCCCAACTAGGGCATGCACTAAATGCCTAGAACCTATCTATACAAATATTGGGTATTGATCCTACCTTTCTGTACCAGCAATATAAAAGGTTCCATTAGTTGGCAGTATTGAATCTCAGTGTAACTCAGTAAATTGCACCAATAAACACAGACTTTGTAATAGTCTTAGAATGAAGGCCTCGAGTGCAGCATGCATATTTATGTAAACAGACAATCAGAGTAGGCTCAGAATAATACCTAGAAAAATTCTGGTAAGCCTTACTGCAGCTGTTTATATGTAGAACAATATAGGAGCTATTTTGTGCTGTCATGGCCCAGCCCATATTATACTCTGTCTTATCCATTTAACAACATCAAAGCATCCCTCGTTGTTTATTACATACTGTTGAAATGCTTAAGAGCTCCTGGATATGATGTGATGATTAAAATACTACACAACTGCTAAAATCATTGTTAGAGAATTGTAGCTATTTCCTGTTGCCTCTGAATGTAATAGAAACTATGCTAAGAGCTTTCTCTTCAGTTATCTTAATTATTACAAGTATTTGCTTTCATAGTTTTAAATCAAAGAAAAATCTTTTTTAATACCTCAAACCAGAATTCATAAGAATAAATTGATATATTGTACATACTGCAAAAATTTTCAGTACCTAATTTAAAATTTTGCAAGTTGCTATTAAAATTTTTTGATTCAGGTGTTTAAAATGAGTTTTGCATGCTTCTTATTAATCAAACACTATAGTATTCAGTTTAGTGATTGATAAGGGAACTAATAATTAATCCTATGTTATGTCTGCATTTTTTCTAGTTTATATGCCTGCTCAAGGAAAAAATATTTGTTTATAATAAAGGTCAATTATATATTTTTCTATAGTAAAATAGCCACATCAATTAGTAAATTCTAGAGCAATGATAGTTTCTGAAGTTGGCAGCCCTTTGTCTTCAATAATATCCATGATTATTAGCTTGATTATTGATAATTACTAATTTCTGTCAAAGACATAGTTTTCTGTATTGGCTTACCATTATCCAAAATCCTAATGAGTTCTGAAAGACTTTATTGAGATATAATTGCTAATTAGTAGCAATTTAACACAGGAATTATAACAATTTTCTTGCAAATCAGTTATTTGATGCTATTGGTATCAGATAATTTGTTAACTTACATAAATTTTGAAAAGCATGAATATATGGTAATTTATAATTTGCACATTGTAAGTTTTCAGAGGAAATAAAGACTTTGCAATGCCTTTCAGGTGTGGTATTCTATTTTTTCATATTGAAATTTTGTATATATACCAAGAAAGAGTGCCTTAGACAGGCAAGTTGTTTCATTTTAGTCTGTTCTTTACTCAGTTTTCAGGTATATATTTAATTTCGTTTCTAGACATTTGCAAGTTGTGTTAAGTTTGTATGTAAGTCTGTGAAAGAATACAGGGATTTGATTGACTTGGCAAACTGGATGTCAGCACTGACATCCAAAAGTGGATGGGATTTGATTCTATTGGAAATCCTCCTAGTCTTGTAGGACTGTGACTTCATAGTACATTGGTTGTCTACAAACTGCTTTTTTGTTTATTTGTTTGTTTTTCGTTGGTCATGGGCCTGAACTCTGGGCCTGGGTGCAGTCCCTCAGCTCTTTAGCTCAAGGCTAGCGCTCTACCACTTGAGCCACAGCATCACTTCTAGTTTTTTCTGCTTATGTAGTGCTGAGGAATTGAACCCAGGGCCTCATGTTGCTAGGCAAGCCCTCTCCCACTGAGCCACCTTCCCAGCCCCTCTACAAACTGTTTTTACATGTTATTTGAGATGTAAAATGTTCATCATGCATATTTTTGGTAATAAGAGCTTGACTGTTTTCTTCTGAGTTGTTTGGGACCCCAACATCTTACTGACAAGAGACTACTAATGTGCTTTTTTTTTTGGCAGTACTGAGGTTTAAACTCATACTTGCTAGGCTGGTGTTCTACCACTTGAGTCATGCTCCAGTCTTTTTTGCCTTTGTTAATTTTTAAAGGTCTTTTATATCCTGGCTAGTCTGAATTTCAACACTCTTATTTACACTTCCTTACCAAGCTGAGATGACAGGCATAAATCACCAGACCCACCTTTTTTTTTTTTTTTGGGTGGGGGGTCCGGTCATGGGGCCTGAACTCTGGGCCTGGGTGCTGTCCTTCAGCTCTTCAGCTCAAGGCTAGTACTCTTCCACTTGAGCCATAGCGCCACTTCCGGCTTTTTTCTTTTTGCTTATGTGGTGCTGGGGAATCGAACCCAGAGCCTCAGGCATGCAAGGCAAGCGCTTTACCACTGAGCCACCTTCCCAGCCCCCTAATGTGCTTTTAAAGCAGAATTCATTCATGGAACTATGATTTGTTCTTGAAACAAATCATTAAAATAAACTGACATTTTCTGTCCATTCCAAGTAGTTTCTAAAGTTCCTCAGACAAGACCCGTTCCAAAGATAACAGGACTCTTTTAAAATTGGCAGTTTATCTGTGAGATTATTAATAAATCAAGTTTTAGAAAGATAAGGTTAATTGAATTTTTAAACAAGTAGTCATATTATCCTTCAAGCACCTTGGAGCTAATAGAATATTCAGACATTTTTTAAAGCAAGTACTTTGATATGTTTGAATTCTCCTCTTTAATATTTTTTAAAATTTTATTTTATTGTAAAGATGCTATACAGAGAGGTTACAGTTCCATGAGTAAGGTAATGAGAGCATTGTTACCCCCTCCTTTGTTTTTTTTTCCTATTATCCCTTCCCTCCCCCACCTCTCTAATTCCTCCTCCCCCAGAGTTGTAAAGTTCATTTCCAACATAGTGTCTTGTGAATATCATTGTTGCAGTGGGTCATCCTGTGTCTTCTAATGATATTTTTTAAACATCAGTTAAATGTTTTAAAACTTAGTGTCCCCAGTGATATTTTGAAGTCCATTTCTCTTTCCATTACTACACAGAACAGAGGGGAAATGCCCTTGCCATACATGTTGCCATGACTGCTCTTTCAGGTTATTATGACTCTTAGGACCATCTGACAGGTAATCATGAGAACGTATATCATAGTACACTGTGGGGTCTTTTGAAGAATCACTGCAGGAAGATTTATGCTGGCAACACCTATTAATGTTAATAGAACTTATTTATGTAAATCCTCCTATCAAGGAGACTATAGACCCTCAAAACTATTAATTAGAGATGGATACCATCATTGATCTGGAAGTATTAGTGAATTGTTCTATTTAGGATTTTCATGTATGGGGGGAAAAACAGGAAGTATGTGCCATTGAGCTTAAAATGATGAAATACTAGATCTCAATTCTCTATTTCATATTGGAAACTGGTTCTTCTAAATATTATGATCATGGTATTTTTCTCTTTATCCTATACTAGTAAAACATTTTTAACAAGGATTTCATTGAAATCACACTTTAATATACCAAAAATATCCTAAAAGTTGTGAAAACTTTGAACATTGTCAGTGATGTAATAGTGTCACATCTCAACAATCAGAAAGTGCAGACAGCTTAGGAGATAAATTTTGCTTCTCAAGTTGGCAGAATGCAAAAGATTGGCAGTGGTCTGAGTGACATATATATAGATATATATAGATATATAGATATATTTGTAGAAATATATGGAATTATATAATATATAATGTGTACTATTTAATTTTATAATAATATAATATTAATATATAAGGGAGAAAGACACTTACACATTGTGAATAAGAGTTGAGCCCTAAGATATGTATTGAAATGTTTTTTTTCTTTCATGCGATTGTTTCTAACACATTTATAAGATTATTTCTTTGTTACTTTGTATGTCCCTCCCCCACGGTATAACCCCTGCTTTCACTGTATTTGCTGGTGGTATAATTTGTGGAAGGGAAGGGCAAAAACAAGTCTAAACAGGGATACAGGTGGACCCATTCCAACTATGAGATGTACAAGTCATTATGTCGAAAATGAACTTTACAACTTTGGTGGGGGGGGAGGGGAGAGGATGGGAAGGGATGGGAAGGGGAAACAAAGGAGGAGGCTACAATGCTTGATAAGAAATGTACTCATTATCTTGCCCATGTAATTGTAACCCCTCTGTACAGTATTTTCACAATAAAATAATAATAATTTTAAAAAGTAAATAATAAATTTCAGCCATTTTTGAAAGACAACAGAATCTACCAGAAAATTTAAATGTAGAGAGCCTTTGATCCCATTATAGTAGTGTTTACTTTGGGAAATAAGTGATCATTAATAAGAGATTGCCTTAACATTTGTGTAATACCATAGTAAGTGTCCAGGAAGTATATACAGCAAACTGTTAACAGTGTTAAGAATAGGATTTGTAGGGGAAGAGTAAATGAATACTTGCACTTCTAAGTTTATACTTCTTAGTGTTTGAGGTTTTTATTACTAGCAAGGATTCATATGTAATTTTATTTAAAACAATAGATTAGTGCATTGGGTAATCAAGTGCCAGATTCCTGGGTGGCAGATGGTAACTTCCCAAAATGAATTCAGAGTTCAGATTACAATGTTTTCATAAACTACAATTCATATAGCAAATAGGTTACAAGTCAATGAGTGGCATTTGACTGTCTTTAATCACCAGAACTTGGCATCTATCTTTTTGGTTTTTTAATATTTTTTTTTTATTTTTTAAGGTAGTTGTACAAAAGTTTCTCTTTAACAGAGCAATTTATGAATATAGTGCCTCTTGATCAGTGTCATCCCTTTTGACATTCTCACCCATCCCTCCCATCCCTTCCCTTGCTTTTTTTTTGGGGGGGGTGGTCTGGTCATGGGGCCTGAACTCTGGGCCTGGGCGCTGTCCCTCAGCTCTTCAGCTCAAGGCTTGTGCTCTACCACTTGAGCCACAGCGCCACTTCTGGCTCTTTTCTTTTTGCTTATGTGGTGCTGAGGAATCGAACCCAGGGCCTCATGCATGCAAGGCAAGCGCTCTACCACTGAGCCACCTTCCCAGTACCCCCCCCCCCCCGCTTTTTTTTAATGTTTCTGTTATGTATTGAATTTTTTGGTATTTACCATAGTAATTTATGTATACAATACA
Organism: Dipodomys merriami; assembly: GCF_024711535.1. Classification (NCBI taxonomy): domain Eukaryota; kingdom Metazoa; phylum Chordata; class Mammalia; order Rodentia; family Heteromyidae; genus Dipodomys; species Dipodomys merriami. Next base: position 56,995,978 of record NW_027204492.1, read on the forward strand.
TCTTGATGTGTTATCGCTTCAACATCTTCACCACCCCCCTCCACCCACCCTTCTTATTTTTCTCAGTTCTATGGCATATACAGTGCATTCTTGCCTGCATTCTATTCATTTCCCCTGTTCATTCTTCTACCTCACCCCACTTGACCCCCTGCCTTGGGCATACCCATTTCCTAGTATTCAGAAGGCAGTATAATTCTTTTGCTCCTATCTAACTGTAACTTAGTGCCTATTAATCAACTTTCCCCCATCTCGTTTCTGCTCTCCTTAGCCTAGAATAACCATCATTTTAACATCATTTCCTTTGCTATCAACTTAGGTTCCACATATGAGTGAACTCGTGTAGAACTTTTCCTTCTGTGCCTTGCTTATTTCACTTTATGCTCTACAATTCCATCCATGTCAGAAATAAAGGACATTTTTGTGGTTTTGTGGCTGAGTAGTACTCCATTGTGCACTTGTCCTCCATTTTCTTTCCTTCCTTCCTTCCTTCCTTCCTTCCTTCCTTCCTTCCTTCCTTCCTTCCTTCCTTCCTTCCTTCCTTCCTTCCTTCCTTCCTTCCTTCCTTCCTTCCTTCCTTCCTTCCTTCCTTCCATCCCAGGGCTTGAACTCAGGGCCTGAGCTCCTTTGTTCAAGGCTCGGGCTCTACCACTTTGAACCACAGCACCATTTCCAGTTCTTGAGTGGTTAATTGGAGGTAAGAGTCTCATGGGGACTTTTCTGCCTGGGCTGGCATTGAACCATGATCCTCAGATCTGAGGATCTCAACCTCCTGAGTAGCTAAGATTAGAGATGTAAACTACCAGTGCCTGGACTGGTCCTCCATTTTATTTATCCATTCATCATTTGATGGACACTTAAGTTATTTTGAAACCTTCACTATTGTCAGTGGTGTTGCAATAAACATGGGAGTGCAGGTTTCTCGTTGACATACTGATTTCATTTCCTATGGATCTCTATCTACCCAGTAGTGTGATTGCTGGATTGGATTATACCATTATTCTATTTTTAATATTTTGAGAAACTCCCTACTCCCTACTGTTTTCCATAATGGCTCTACAGAAAAAGACTCAAATTAAAATGGGGTTTTATGTTTTGAAGAAATACACTTTGTTGCTATTGAAGCTATTAGCTTTGTACAAACTTTTAAAATCTTTTCACAAATAGTTACATATACAAAGAAAAAAGTGTATACCTAATTTGTATGTCTTTAGGAGCTTAGAATTATTATTAAATATAAAACAAATTCTTTAATTTTCAAGTATTTTATTAAAGTTTTACACATAAAAGTCTTGAAGATAAGCACAAAATTTTCTACATTTCAAAAATAGTTTTAAAAAGCTAAAACAAACTAAAGCAGCTTTTAGAAATGTGATTTCACAAACCAGGTGACCGTGGCTCATACCTGTATTCCTAGCTAATTTAAGAGGCTAAGATTTTAGGATCACGGTTCGAAGCCAGCCGGGGCAGAAAACTCCCCTTGAAACTCTTTATCTCCAGTTAAACACTCAAAAACCAGAAGTGGCACTGTAGCTAAAAGTGGTAGAGTGCTAGCCTTGAGCAAAAGAACTAAGCTCAGGGACACCACCCAGGCCTCAAGTTCAAGCCACAAGACCAACCAAAAAAAAAAAAAAAGAAGGAAGGAAGGAAACATGGTTTTACTTTACAAACTTCCATTATTTCATCTAACAGCAAAAAAAAATAATAAAGTCCCACTAATGTGGCACCCTCTTCTAACTCACAGAAAAAAATAATTTTTAACAAAATTTTAAGTTGGGATGAATTCAACCCCTACTTCCCCCCCCCCAACAAGAAAGCAGACGGCCTTTTCCTTACTAGCAACAACAAAAAATAAATAAATAATTTTTCATGGAAGGGAAGTTTGTTTCTAACAAGTATTTTAAAGTTCCCTTTTCTTTAGCTTTTAATTAAATTTCCTTCCTCCAATATTGCCTTTCATTGCAACAAGACAAATCTATCATTTTTTCTTTTTTTATTGTGAAAATACTGTACAGAGGGGTTACAATTACATGGGCAAGATAATGATTACATTTCTTATCAAGCATTGTTGCCTCCTCCTTTCTTTCCCCTTCCTATCCCTTCCCATCTCCCCCCCCCCAAAGTTGTAAACTTCGTTCAACATAATGACTTGTACATCTCGTTGTTGCAACGGGGCCACCTGTATCCCTAGTTAAACGATTCGTTTTTTTCCCTTCCCCTCCACAAATTATACCGACATCAAATGCAGTGAAAGCAGTTCCTCCGTGGGGAGGGACATACAAAGCAACAAAGAAATCATCTTAAAATATGTTAAAAACAATCACATGAAAGAAAAAACATTTGCATACTTATCTTCATTTTGCCTAACATCAACTTATCTGACGTTTTCTGCTTGTCGCAGACATATACTAGTTATTGCAAATAAGGGAAACCATGGGACCTGTGTTTCTTTGGGCCTGGCTTACTTCACTTAATATAATTTTTTCCAAGTCTTTCCATTTCCTAACAAGAGGCAATGTCATAATTTCTGACAGAGGCATAGAATTCCATTGTGTATATATACCACATTTTCTTGATACATTCATCTACTAAGGGGCAGCTGGGTTGGTTCCATATCTTAGCTATGGTAAATAATGCTGCAATAAACATAGTTGTGCTGGTAGCTTTAGTGTGGTCTTCTTTAGTATCATTTGGATAAATGCCCAAAAGTGGGATTGCTGGGTCATAGGGGAGCTGTATGTGGAGTCTTTTGAGGAACCTCCATACTGCTTTCCAGAGTGCATGAACAAGTTTACACCCCCACCAACAATGCAGTAAAGTTCCCTTTTGTCCACATCCCCTCCAGCATCTGTTGTTATCAGAGTTCGTGATTCTAGCCATTCTAACTGGGGTGAGGTGGTATCTCAGTGTTTTGATTTGCATTTCTTTTATGGCTAGGGAGGTTGAGCATTTCTTCATTTGTCTATTGGTCATTCTTCTTTCCTCTTCAGAGAAGTTTCTCTTTAAGTCTTTAGCCCACTTATTTATTGGGCAGTTGTTTCTTGAAGATTTGTTGTTAGGGGATTTAATTTTTTGAGTTTCAGGCATATTTTCAATATGAAACCCTTGTCCGTTTACACCACATTTTCTTGATCCATTCATCTTGTGAGGGGCATCTGGGTTGGTTCCATACTGCCACAAATCATTCTAAAGAACAATGATAAAAATGTTAAAACAGTCCAGCACTGGGATTCATGCCTGTAATCTTAGCTACTCAAGAGCCTAAGGATCACAGTTCAAAGCCAGTCCTGGGAGGAAAGGTCTGTGAGACTCTTATCTCCAATTAACCACCAGAAAACCAGAAATGGAGCTGTGGCTCAAAGTGATAGAGTGCTAGCCTTGAGCAAAAGAGCTCAGGAGCAGCACTCAGACCTTGAGGTCAAGCCTGACAACCAACAACAACAAAAAAAAAGTTAAACAGCTGGGCACCAGTGACTCACATCTAATTCTAGCTACTCAAGCCTCTGAGACCTGAGGATCTTAGAGACCTGAGACCTTAGAGACTCATCTCTAATTAACTACAAAAAAAACCCCAAAACACCCTAGCCTTCTTAACAGGATGTGTGGAGCTCAAGTGGTAGAGTACTAGTCTTGAGCAAAATAGCTCAGGGACATCGTCCAGGCCCTGAGTTAAAGCCCAAAGACTGGCACAAAAGCCAATATTTAAAAACTTCAAAGGTGATCCACTTATATTACTTAAATAAAGTAAAATACAAAAAGCAGTTGGCACTAAGATAGCTATGTCCTGATTTTTGAACATTAATGCTATCTACTAAAACCAAGAATTTTGCTATTTTAAGGGGATTTCTCATTTTCACTTGAAAAAAAATCATATGGAATTGGTATGCTCTTATTTTATTTTTTGGGGTCCGGTCATGGGGCCTGAACTCTGGGCCTGGGCGCTGTCCCTCAGCTCTTCAGCTCAAGGCTAGCGCTCTACTACTTAAGCCACAGTGCCACTTCCAGCTTTTATTCTTTTTGCTTATGTGGTGCTGAGGAATCGAACCCAGGGCCTCATGCATGCAAGGCAAGCGCTCTACCACTGAGCCACCTTCCCAGCCCCATGGTATACTCATTATTCACATCCTACAACCAAGGAACCTGGTAATGAGAGAGGCTGAGAACTTGTGAAGAGTGACAACTTAGAGGTACCAGGATTCAGATCTCTGTGATTCCAAATTTGTAAGGGCCACCATTGTCCTATCTTTTAAGATTTAAGTATTCATAACATGTCATTTGTTCTCTTTTGGCTTGAGTTTCCCCATAAACAAAATCAAGAGACTGGGCTAGAAATAAATTGTTTAGTGTTTCACTCAGATCTTAATTTTTCATCATTTTTATTCCTTAAGCCTAATAATTGTGGCCAAATGAGGCTATTCATGTATCTTCCTGTTGATTCTGCTATAATTAACTTAAAACAGGAAAATTCCTGTTTTTAGTTGATAACAATAGTGTTCAAAAGTCAAGACAGAGCCATAAGATTATGATCCAGGTTTACGAATTGTCAGACCACTCGTTTCTCTCCACAAGGACAGCAACAAGGGTCCTGGAGAATATTTAGCAAACTAGAATTGTTACCTAGGCTTTCTAGTTAAATCAGGCCACAGCCCCTTTCATTCCCTGGTATTAATGGTTAATCTACTTTAACCATATAAGTTGAAAATCAGTAAGGTTCTGTTAAAGAGGCAATTAAGTCTAAACTTTCAGGTTCTATCTCAAAGGAACTAGCACTGTATAATCTTCAAGTTATACTTTCTCTAAGAAAACTATTTCAAAAGACATGAAGTTTGGTCAGGAGACACAGGAAATAAAGAAACCATGTGAACTTCAAGCATTTCTTGTGAAAAATTTGTTATTCATTTCACCACTATATTTATTTATGCACTTTTGCCTTTATTTTATGGTGATAGGTATACTCTAGTGATTTGTATAGTCTAAGCTATACAGTTCTTGGAAACACAGTAAATCTGTGGCAATTGAGACAGAATTTTGCGGGTCTGATGTGCTGCTTGTGTCATAAATTTAACAGACAAGAAATAATAGAGTATTAATTCTATTTGTGGTAATATATATATATATATATATATATATATATATAGTTACTTTATACATCAGCAACATGATTAAAATACAGGATTTAGTTAAAAACTATGCTATAGAACCACCTAAAATTAATTGTAACTAGAGCAACAAATAAGTGTCAGTTATGTTATCACATGGAGATGTGAGAGATTTTGTGTTAACTACAGCACAGCATAGCATTACCCTAATTCAACATATTTTTTTGTGTGTGTGTGAACACACTGTACAGAGGGGTTACAATTACATGGGCAGGTTAATGCGTACATTTCTTATCAAGCATTGCAGCCTCCTCCTTTGTTTACCCTTCACATCCCTTCCCAGCCTCCCCCCCCACCCCCCCCCACCCAATCCTCCCCGCTTCCCTCCCCCCCACCAACATTGTAAAGCTCGTTTTCGACATGACAACTTGTACTTCTCATTGTTGCAACCTGTATCCTTAAACGACTTGTTTTTCCCCATCTCCTCTATACTGACATCAAATATAGTGAAAGCAGGGGTTATACTGTGGGGGAGGGACATACAAAGCTACAAAGAGATAATCTTATAAATGAGTTAGAAACAAATGCATGAAAGGAAAAAAACATTAAAATACATATCTAAGGATTCATTTTCCTAACATCACATTATCTGACCTTTTCTGCTTGACTCAGACATATACTAGATGTTGCAAATAAGGGAAACCATGGCACCTATGTTTCTTTGGGCCTGGCTTACTCTAATTCAACATCTTGCCCATATTTTCTCCATAAAAGTTTATTTTACAATATTGAGAACAAATGCTATTGAGAACATTTAAATTTTATATATCAAAAAAATATGTATATTGATCTTGCAGTTAACAACCTTGCTAAACTCTCATGCTAAAATTTACCCACCGATATTTTTGGTTTTCTTTTTAGACAATTATATACTCTATGCCTCATGACATTTTTTTCTAAATTCATTTAATATTTTATCAGGGTATATTAATTGTACAAAGGGTTTCATTGCGATATTTCTATACATGTCTTTAGTATGCTTTGATGAATTCACTCCTTCCATTACTCATCTTCATCTCTCCCTCTTCTTTAAAACTATTTTAGTGTTTCTTTCTCTCTATTTTCAATTCTATACCTTTTATTTCTTTGTCTTTTCTCTCTGAACCGCCTGCGACTTCCAATATAATGCTGAAAAGAGGAGGTGAGAACAGATTCAAGTGTACTATTCCTGGCTGCAAAAAACAAAGATGAAAAAATTACCATTGCTTTTAATTTTATTACAAAGCATTGTAAACATCTTTAAGTCAAGGAAGTTGACTTCTATTTCTAACTTTCTGAAAGCTTTCTTACATCAAAATTCGATAAAGAATGTTGGCATTTTGAGCATTTGTTGATTTTTAAAAATTGTGGTCCAAGCACAGATAATCAACCATGTATTTCTCATTTATCTCCTTCTGTCTCTCTCTTTCTCTCTCATTTGCTCTTTCATCTGTTAGCATGGTAAATTATATTACTAGAGGCTTGGAGGAAGGCAGTATGGGGATTTGAACAAAGTATCTCATGCCTGCTAGGCACTTACTCTGTTGACCACACTTCCAATCATTTTTGGCATTGGTTACTTTTCCCTGGGCTAGAGCTTACACTCCTATGCTCAACTTCTTCCATTTTGATGGAGTCTTGTCAACTTTTCTGCTCAAGCTTGCCTGGAACCATGATCCTGCCAATTATTTTTTATTGTGAAAACACCGTACAGAGGGGTTACAATTACATGGGCAAGATAATGGGTACATTTCTTTTTTTGGGGGGGGGGTCAGGTCGTGCGGCCTAAACTCTGGACCTGGGCGCTGTCCCTCAGCTCTTCCACTCAAGGCTAGCACTCTACCACTTGAGCCACAGTGCCACTTCCGGCTTTTTTCTTTTTTCTTATGTGGGGCTGAGGAATCGAACCCAGGGCCTCTTGCATGCAAGGCAAGCACTCTACCACTGAACCACTTTCCCAGCCCCTAATGAATACATTTCTTATCAAGCATTGTTGGCTCCCCCTTTGTTTCCCCTTCCTATCTCCCACCCCCCTCTCCCCAACTCCCACTCCCACACCCCTGGCCAAAGTTGTAAAGTTCATTTTTCTACATAATGACTTGTACATCTCATTGGTGAAATGGGTCCACCTGTATCCCTATTTAAACAATTTGTTTTTGCCTTTCTCCTCCACAAATTATACCGACATCAAATACAGTGAAAGCAGGGGTTATACCGTGGGGGAGGGACATATAAAGCAACAAAGAAATCATCTTATAAATATGTTAGAAACAATCGCATGAAAGAAAAAACATTTTTTTTACATATTATCTATTGTAAAAATGGTGTACGGAGGGGTTAGAGTTACATAAGTAAGTTAATGAACACATTACCTATCAAGCATTATTACCTACTCTTTTGTTTTTCCCCTGCCATCCTTTTCCTTCCCACCACCCCAACTCCCCCCCCCTCCTCAAGTTGTAAACCTCATTTTCTTTCTTTTTTTTTTTTATTTATTTTGATATGCATCAGTTTGTAATTTTTTTTGTGAGAAAACCATACAGAGTAGTTACAATTACATGGGCAAGATAACGAGTGCATTTCTTATCAAGCAGTGTTGCCTCCTCTTCGTTTCCCCTTCTCATCCCTTCCCATACTCCCCCCCTCCCCCCACTCGATCCTCCCCCCACCCCCCACCAAACTTGTAAAGTTCATTTTCGACATAACGACTTGTACATCTCATTGTTGCAATGGGTCCACCTGTATCCCTAGTTAAACGATTTGTTTTTTCCCTTCCCCTCCACAAATTATATGAACATCAAATACAGTGAAAGCATGGGTTATACCGTGGGAGAGGAACATACAAAGCAACATAGAAATCATCTTATAAATATGTTAGAAAGAATTTCATGAAAAAAAAATATTTGAATACTTATCTTGAGGTTCATTTCAGCTAACATCAACTTATCTGACCTTTTCTGCTTGTAGCAGACATATACTAATTATTGCAAATAAGGGAAACCATCAGACCTATGTTTCTTTGAGCCTGGCTTACTTCACTTAATATAATTTTTTTCGAAGTCTTTCCATTTCCTAACAAATGGGGCAATGTCATTCTTTCTGATGGAGGCAAACAATTCCATTGTGTATAGACCACATTTTCTTGATCCATTCATCTACTGAGGGGAATCTGGGTTGGTTCCATATCTTAGCTATGGTAAATAATGCTGCAATAAACATAGTTGTGCTGGTAGCTTTTATGGTCTTGTTTGTGATCATTTTGTGCTCTTGGCTAGCACTCTACCACAGCTCCACTTCTGGCTTTTGGTGGTTAATTATAGATAAGAGTCTCACAAACTTTCCTGTCCAGGCTAGCTTCAGACTACAATCTGCAGATCTCAGCTTCCTGAGTAGCTAGGATTACAGGCATAAAATATTGGCAGCCAGCTCAACTATTTAAAACATGTTCAATGTTACAACATCCTTATATTTTTCCTAGTGATGTAGATGCTGCTAGAATCAGTTTTAGATAAGATTCAGTTTATCACATAAAATGATAATATTCAGGTTTCTAATTTAAAAAGAATTCATTATATCAAGTTACAGGAAGATCAACCTAAAAGACAAAGACAGTAAATGCCAATAGCAAGTAATTATAAATTCTCTGGAAATAATTGAAACTTGCTTGTGTATGACAGCCCATATTAGCAAAAATGGAAAATTAGGGAACTTCAAAAACATCCTTTTATAAAATTACTGAGTAATCTAGCAAAAATGATAATGATCAAGTTTATTGATTATGGGAAACTAATCACAAATTTACAATAGAATTAGGCTTAATCAAGAAAAAAAACACTTGAAGCCAGGCATAAGTGATTTATGTGTATAAACCTAGCTACTCAGATGATCCCCGTTTTAAGATGGAACAGGCACTCTATCTCCAATTAATCAACAAAAAGCATACTGGAAGTTTCACTCAAGTGGTAGAGCACTAGTCTAGGAAAGCTGAGCTAGATTGTGAGGTTCTGAGTTCATCAGAGGAGAGGAAAATAGAATGAGTCTCATTATTTTGTACAATTAATGTGTGCCAATAAAAATAAAAAGGATTTTAGATGAAGGAACATCAAAACCAAATCACCAGAGCAGAAAACTCAGAAATGGCTACTTTAATATCAATTTTTCAAATAAAATTGAGTTTTTCAGAAAATGTAAATAATGGTTTTAATGTATATAATATATTATACATATATATGGGCCTATATATCTATATCTATCTATATCTATCTATCTATCTATATCTATCTATTTATCTATATCTATCTATCTATCTATCTATCTATATCTATCTATCTATCTATCTATCTATCTATCTATCTATCTATCTATCTATCTATCTATCTATCTATCTAGGCCTCAATGCTGTCCCTGAGCTTTTGCTCAAGGTAAGACATTTACAACTTGAGCCACAGCACCACTTGCGGCTTTTTTTTTAGTAGTTTATTGGAGATAAGTCTCATAGATTTTCCTGCCTCAGCTGGTTTCAAATCGCAATCCTCAGATCTCAGCCTCTTGAGTACCTAGGATTACAGGTATGAGCCACTGGCACCTGATTTCATGCATATTATATATATAATTCTTAGAAATATGGCTTTCAACATCTATTATGTTGCTTAGATAAGTATTGAATAATTTTTAGTTCCCTAAAAAAGGAGTCTCTTTTATTTATACCATGAAATGACTCATTGGAATATTACCCGAGAAGAACCTGAAAATTCCATCATTAACACATCATAGCAATTTGTGTTCATGTTTTACACATCACTACCTGGATGCCATACGTCCTCTTGTGTCACTTATTATATTTCTATCATATTATTCTTCTTAATAGGAAATAACTTGTTTATTCCACTCATTCTTTGCAGTATCTGTGCAGGTGAACTGTGATCTTCTTCATCTTAAACTAATTCTTAAATGAGAATGTTAAATAATAATGTTTATTAGCATCTAATCACAGATCTTTGGAGCAGCATGTTACATGGAAAACTTAGAGACCAGGGAGTAATTATAATTCCCAATTCTGTGATTTGGCTTAGGCTATATAACAGATTATTGAATTGATAATAATTCTTATGCTAAAATAGCAGTAAATTTTATTATAGACCTTTTTACATATTCTTAGTTATGTGACTGTCGATCCTGTCCTAATGACACACATATATGGTTTTGTCACTGTAAAACAAGTCCAGTATTGTTTTTCTTTAAAAAAAAATCTATGTGCATTGTTGGCCCAAATTGTACTGTTTAAGATAAGCTTTTTCAGAAGATTCATTTCAGTGCCCGAGTCATGATCTTAACTTTGGAGTTTGTCATTAAACTTCAACCCACAATATCTGGAAGTGCCTCAAGTCTATGAGTTTGATAGATTTTTGAAGATTTACAGGTAATTTAATGTTTTTTTTTAGCTCTTTTCTCCACCAGTTTTAGACGTTCAAGGCTACAGACGCAGCAAGGTATGAGCATCAATTCCTGACTTTCTTCCCTTGGTGATTTTCCACTTTATAATATTGATTCTACAGGCTGAACTCAACTTTTTTTCTTTTAAGGCTCCTTTTGCAATAAAAGCATTTTTTTCTTCATCGGCCACTTCTTTATCTTATTAGAAGTTCTATATCTTGAATACTTTGGAAGAGGAGCTTTCCTACCTCAAGAGGTTTCCTAGTGGTGGACAATTCTCATTTCTTTTTGACATTTGTGATGAGGTTTTAAAACAAAGGACAACTTTCATTCCTAGTACTGCTTTGGGATTCTATGACATACAAACAACAGATACACATCTGCCTTAATGAAGCAACGATGTGACTGTGGAAATTTACATTTTTCTTTGTTTGCTCCAAATAAATAAGCCAATATAAAGGTTGCTCTCTCATTCCTAACCATCCAACAGCTGCTCCAGCAGTAGTTGGCACGGACTGGCATCCTTGCTGACATTTTTAGAGGCACAGCCAAAGGGTAAATGAACCTACAATTTAGCATAGACTATTTTCCATGACAGGTGTGCCTACAAAAGAAGTTCAGGATCATTTGAAAGGATTTGTATAGGAAGCACAACACAGCTGCGGAGACCTGTTCGTCATGCATAAAGACTCTTTGCTTTCCAAGACAGTCAATTTGATCATTTTTTTCAGAGTCATAATCTACATTCAATGAACAACAACTTCTTTTGGAGAGAATTTAAAGAAAAGGAATAAAGAAAATAAAACATGTCGTGTTGCTACCACAAAATAGAAAACTTTCTTTGGAGTGAGGTGAATTACCATGCTATACCTGTACAAGACATATGAATGGAGCAATTCATGTATGGAGATAGCTTCAAAGCATGAGGCTGTCTTGTGAAAAGAATATCATTTTTAAAAAATAAGCAGGATGGATTTTTCAATGATGAGTCTTTTTCTCAGAGTAATGTTGCATACAAACTGAAGATTGCTTCTTCTATTGAATTGTATAATGAAAAATCAATCAGCTTAATGGTTGACAAACTTTGACATTCAAATAAAAATGTTGCTGGTATTTTCATAAAGACCTGTAGGCAAAACGAGACTCCCTGACTTTAATTTATGCAACAGTAAATGTCTGCCAAAACATTGTACAAATGACTGTATAATGAGGCAATAATAACCGAAGGAATCAAGGGAAAGGAAGCAGAGGCCAAGCTTCCCTACTTTTTCAGATTACAGAAATGCATCAACAAAACTGAGCAAGGTTAAAAAAAAAACCCTCACAATTCCTCTGCTCTACCATTATTTCTGTAGTTTCGTTGGGGACAAATTCTTTTAAATTATTTTCCATGTTACCTTGAGTATCCTGTCCCCTTTTTCCCCTCTTTGCCACAAAATATAATTTCATACTTCCTTTTTCCATTTTGTATCTTTGATGAATTTACATGTGATCCTTATAAATCAACCCTCAAAGCAATAAAAGAAAACAAAAAATCCCAATTAACACTGTCAGTATTATTAGTATCATATCATAGTTTTGATATAGTAGGAGAAAACTCAGTGTATTACTTACAGATAGGTAGAATGAGACTTTTATTTTATTCTGGTGCAACATAAAATTTAACAATATTTTTAAGCCAGGCACTGGTGACTCACACCTATAATCCTAGCTACTCAGGAGGCTGAGATTTGAGGATCATGGTTCCAGGCTAGCCTGGGCAAGAAGTCTATGAGATGCTTATTTCCACCTAATTTCCAGAAAATCAGAAGTGGAGCTGTGGCTCAAAGTAGTCAAGTGCTAGCCTTGAGCACATAAACTCAGAGATAGTACCCAGGCCCTGAGACCAAGCCCCATGACCAACAACAAAAAAATACTTTCAAGGAAGAGTCTATAGAGATGTGAATATATCTAAGCTGTGGGGAGTAGAGATGAATAGTCATGGAGAGTGATGATTGAGAGTGAAAACTTGATAAGGTACATAAACTAGAGGCCTTAATTACCTTGAAGAAGTAATACTATAGGAGTATTTAAACAACAGAATTGGAAGAAGAGGAACTGTGATTTAGTGTAACATTCTTGATTTCAAGATTTGGGAAGCAGTGATATTGACAAGTCGAATATAACAGGAGTATTTGATTTGGAAGAGAGGGAGGAATGTTCAAGGGGATAATACAGTAATATGGAAAAATAAAAAATTTGTGTAGATTATCTTAAATGGATGTTGTGTTCATGCTGATAGTATTCATGATGAAAGACAATGAACCAGAGGATCAAAATGACTGTGAAGAAAGGAACAGCATTTTAGTGGTTCACAATAAGAAGGAAGTGTAAAAGGAGTCATAGTTGTTAAGCATCATAGGACTTTCAAAGAAAGATGAGGAGAAATGGTTTGAAAGGAACAATGTACAACTAAGAAGAGGTCTATTTGGCACTTCGGCTCTAGGTTATATGGAAGTGAAAAGTGTAATGACTACTTTTGAGAAGATCACATGGAAAGTAGTATTGTCATTACATATCTGGACTTTTTAAATAGAGTAAGAAGGTTGAAAGAATATTTATAAAGAAGGATTTGGGGCAGTTTCAGAGCTTGAACTCAGGGCCTTGTGTTCTTGTTCAATTTTTTTGCCCAAGGTTGAAATTCTACTACTTGAACCTCACCTCTAGTCCGGCATTGTGCTGGTTAATTAGAGATAGAGGGTTTTTTTTGACATTTCTGTCTGAACTGGTTTTGATCACCATCATTCAGGTCTCAGCCTCCTGACTAGATTAAAAATCACAGATGTGAGCCACCAATGCCTGGCCAAGAAAGAAATTTAAAATGTTGGTTAAGAAAATGGCAAACAAGGAATCTATAGATTCTTGTTCCTAGACTGTTTATATATACTGAAACCAGAACTCACTAAAATGAGCTTACTTGCAGGAAATTTGGAAAAACAAAAGGCTAGAGAAATTATATGAATGTCTGATCAGGATAAATAGCCACATTCAAAATGATAATAGATATTGTCGCATACTTACATATGATTTTCCCTCACATCTCCAGCATGGCAGTTTGGGTCAGGAGGAAGAGGCAGTCCAAATGCCAATTCCATCCTTTGATTAAATAGAGCTTATCAAACCTCATATACAGACTTCAAACCAGTCTAGTTGCTGCATGAAGTAATGGTCTCTGTATTGCCTTTCTCAGATCTGAGAAGGGGAAAATAGCAGGCATTTCTTTGGAAATCTGAAAATAAACTACAAATGTGCAGTCACTTGGGAGGAGTGATTATGGGTAAATATATGAACTGGAATATTTCAGGCTCCAAAAGAGAAGCTAGGATTAGACTTTGGGAAGTTACGACACTGAAAAGCAACAGTGTATGGTAGGAGTAAAAAATATTCACAGTTCCAGACAAAGTGCATACTCAGAAAAGGCCTGAGAATGACTTAGGCTTTCACTTAAATCCATAAACCTGGATAATGCATCTCTAGATAGTGAAGGATTACCTTGATAGTATGCAAAGACTTAAAGAGATAATTCCATTTTTAAATGTCGTTATCAACAATGAAAACAATTCCTAAGATATACAAGTAATAAAGAAAATATAGCCTATTTAAAAGGAGGAAATAAAATAGTAAAAAAAATCCAAAAAACAGCTTACATATTGGTTATCAGACAAATACATTAGAATAACTATTTTAAACATCTTTAAATAACTAAAGAAAACCAGGAAAATGATGTATGAAGAAAATGGCAGCATCAAGAAAAACACAATATTACATAAAAACAACAAAACAAATTCCACAAATGACAAATACAGTAACTGAATTGAACTTGTACTAAACATAACATATTTAAGTAGGTAGAAAGAACCAGCAGTTGTGTGTGTGTGTGTGTGTGTGTGTGTGTGTGTGTGTGTGTGTGTGTGTGTGTGTCTTGTTCCTGGGACATGAACTCTGTGTGTGTGTGTGTGTGTGTGTGTGTGTGTGTGTGTGAGTGTGTGTGTCTTGTTCTTGGGACATGAACTCTATGCCTGGGCACTGTTCCTGAGCTGTTTTCAACATTATTTATTTTTTTATTGTAAACGTGATATACAGAGGGGTTACAGATATGTAAGTAATGAGTACATTACTTTTTGAACACTGTTAGCCCTGCCCTTGTTTTCCTTCTGTTCCTGAGATTTTTAGCTCAGGGCTAGTGCTCTACCACACCTCCACTTCTGCCTTTTGGTGGTTAATTGGAAATAAGAGTCTCAGGGACTATCCTGCCTGGACTGGCTTTGAACCAAGATCTTTAGATCTCAGCCTCCATAGTAGGCAGGCTAACAGGCGTGGTCCAGTAGCACCTGGCTAGAATCAGTAAATTTGAATTTGACAATTTGTAATGATTGAGTCTGAGGAGTAAAAAAGAGTAAAGAATAATGTATAGAACCTAAAAGACTCATAAGGTATTATTATGTACATCAATATATGCATTACTAGAATCACAAAAAGAGACACAAACATCCAAAGATTGAAGAAATAATGGCTGAAATCTAGTTTCTGATAAAAAAATGAATATAAAAATTGAAAAGCCCAATGAATTGTGTTATAAATACAATGTAACTTAAACTAAATTCAAACACAAAAGAGAATCTGAGAAACAGCAAGAGACACAATTAAGCCTCAATAAGATTTTCAGCTAATTTCTCAGCAGAAACATAGGGCAAAAGACAGTGGAATGATACATTTTAAGTGTGAAACAAAAAAAATCATCAGCCAATAATTCTAAATAGGGAAAAACCATCCTTCAAAAATGAGGGGGGAAGGGTGGGGGGAGGAGGGGATGGGAAGGGGAAACAGAGGAGGCTACAATGCTTGATAAGAAATGTACTAATTACCTTGCCCATGTAATTGTAACCCCTCTGTACAGTATTTTCACAATAAAAAAAAGTTTAAAAAAATGAGGGGGAAATGAAGTCATTCCCAGAAAGAAGTCCCTCAAATTAAAATGAAATGACACTAAATGGTACTCCAGAGTCATATGAATATACAAGGAACTCGAAGAAAGGTGGAGAATAAGGCAAATGCGAAATCCAGTATTATATATACTTACTTTTTATATCATGTAAAGGACATGTATATTAAAATTGTTATGAATCTATGATAAGGGATCTACAATAAAGATACAATTCTAATATCAGTAGCATGAAGTGTGCATGACAAGACTTACATTTTAATATGGAGTTGTATGTGAATGAAGTTTAGTTGGTATCAGTTCAAAATAAAATGTTATAGCTTAGGAAATTGTCTTTAATCCTCATGATAATCATTAAAAATCTATAGAATAGGCAGTTATGTAATGATTTCCAGCCACAAATAGCATAATCTTAAATGCAAAATCTAAAGATCTTTATCCCACACTTGCAACACACATTTAATAATAGGAAGAAATCAGCCAGACATCAGTGGCTAATGCCTGTTTTCCTAGATACTCAGGAGGCTGAGATCTGAAGATTGTAGTTTGAAGCCAGCCTGTGCAGGAAAGTCTGTGAGACACTTATCTCCAAATAAAAACACCAAAAAATTTGAAAGTGGAGCTTAAGTGGTAGAGTGATAACCTTGAAAAAAAAAAGAAAAGAAAAAAAGCTCAAAGACAGTGCCCAAGGCCTGAAGTCAAACCCCAGGACTAACAAAAAAAAAGTTTATCTGCTTCTATTATTTTCTATTTCAATGAAAATAAATAGTGTTCTGCCACATACCTTGCTGTGAGATAATGCACATGAACGTCTCAAAATAGTACCAAACATTTAAGTACATGTTCAAATATATAGTAGTTTAGTTACATTGTATATCTTCTTTGTTATAAGCCACCATAAATATGTAGTCTTCGAAGTTCCTAATTGTTTATTATACTAAAGACATAACATAACAGATGAATTCAAATTGTAGGATAGTTCTACCAATCTTTAGCCTTAACATGTCATAGAGAAAGCTATAGTCTAGTACTCTCTTCCACACTAGCTTGAAAGACTTTATGTTGCTGCTTTTGCATCTATCTGAATTCATCTGTTACAGTTGGGAAGATGACTGCAGCTCAGTTAAGAGCAAGAGAAATATTGTCTGCTGAGCTCCAATGTCGTCTCATCTCATGAAAGAATCCCTGTTTTTCATATAATATATGATGGCTTTGGAGTCCATAAGAATATGACACCCTTATAATTATTTAGAGTTCACTCTAGCTATCTCCTTTCTTATATTCTACTTTGGCCTCTCTCATTGGTTACATATCCTTTACCTACCTTTCTGTTAGATAAAGGTAAACCCAATCTAGCATAGTACAGAAGCCTAACTATACGGACACATTTCATAGTATTTCACTGGGAAACTCATCTTCCTGAAAGTAGTTTTAGGAGCATGGAGAGCAGAAAGAGCTGGTTTTGCTAAATAAAATGGGCCCAATAATCCATAGTTTGACAACTATAACCAGCTCGCCTTCCAGTACAACTTTACAAATGGGGAAAAAATAGGTGGGACAGAGATTGCACTCACAGTGCGTCAGTGATATCTTCTTCCTACTCAAAACAATAGAACCCATCCTGGAATAAAAACTACATTACAGTGGGGTTTCAATGGCGCATGCCTGCAACCCTAGCTATTCAGGAAGCTGAGATCTGAGGATCATGTTTCAAAGCCAGTCAACAGAGGAAAGATCATGAGACTCTTATCCCCAAAAGACACCAAAAAGCTGAAAGTGGAGCTGTGGTTCAAGAGGTAAAGCATTAAACTTAGCAAAAAAAAGCTTAGGGACAGCACACAGGCCATCAGTTCAAGTCCCACAACTGACCTAAATAAGCCCTAGGCGCGCACGGCGCATACATACACACACACACACACAATCTAAATTTCATTCTTTTTGGGAGAGGGGGTCCGGTCGTGGGGCTTAAACTCTGGGCCTGGACGCTGTCCCTCAGCTCTTCAGCTCAAGGCTAGCGCTCTACCACTTGAGCCACAGCGCCACTTCCGGCTTTTTTCTTTTTGCTTATGTGGTGCTGAGGAATCGAACCCAGGGCCTCAGGCATGCAAGGCAAGCACACTACCACTGAGCCACCTTCCCAGCTCATTTTTTTTTGAAACAAGTAATTCATACACATGATATAAAACCTCAAATAAATGAATGACTAGATGGTGAAAATTAACTATCCCTTTTACCCATGTGTTCAATTTCCCTCTTCCAAGGAAACTATGATTAACAATTTCTTGAATATATTTCATGGAAATATCTTGTTTATTTTTAAACTATTTTCATACAAATGGTGATATAATAATTGCCATGGGGTTTTGGGATATTATACTATGAGAGGGATATATTTTTGTGGTTACATGATATTCTATTATATAGATACATCACAGTTCACTTATCCATTAGCTTTGATGCTAGCTATCTAAGCTCCATATAAAGCAGTCATACTATATAACTTTGGGAATTAGTTTTCTGCCTTTGTCTTTGTGACTCCAAAGATGTTTAGTACCATTTTGCTGCTCTCCAAGTGTTCAA
This sequence comes from Dipodomys merriami, assembly GCF_024711535.1. Taxonomy (NCBI): domain Eukaryota; kingdom Metazoa; phylum Chordata; class Mammalia; order Rodentia; family Heteromyidae; genus Dipodomys; species Dipodomys merriami. The sequence continues at coordinate 57,014,107 of NW_027204492.1, forward strand.
GTTTCCATGTTTCCAACACAAATTCATTTATCTTTAATAGGAGCATCTTTCCTCTCTTAACTCTAAAATTGCCATTCATAGTACAGCAACTGTCACAAAGTGCTCTGCAGTGTTTCAATTTATTTTCTCAGATTGACTGTATCCGTTGCTATGTGCCTGAGAGAAAGTAATCTAATTAACTAAATCATACTAACTGTTGAGCAATCATACATCTTGTTATCATGCTAGATGTGTCTTTATTTTTAAATATTTTTTAAAATCACAGATGAATTAATCAGAATTTAAAATGAAAATTAATGTGAATAGATAAGGCAATTTAAAATAGGTTCCAAGATCTTGAGGGCCACCTTCAGAGGAAGGCAGACAAAGGACAGGCAACGGATAGTCAGACATACAGAAAGAGAGAGAAAGCCAGACAGAAAGACAAAAATATAGAGATAAAGATACAGATGGAAAGAGTCAAAGAAAGACACAGAAAAAGAAACAGAAGGAAGGAGAGAGTGAAAAAGAGCAAGAGAAAGTGTGTGAGAGAGAGAGGGGATTCTGATTTGAATCCTGATTTCTCCTGAATTCTGGTTGGGTGACTTAGACAGTCATTGAATGCCTCTAAACCTATGTTCTCATCTGTAAAAATAGACACAATAATGGAGTATTTATGAGAGGTAAATAAGAAAATTGCTTGCCACAACATTTAATATGTGGCAAACAACAAATATTAACCATTGTATGTATTAATGAAGAGTAAGTAACAACCAGCAAAGTTCAAATATTTCTGTTCCCACATCACAACCCATTTCAGAGACCAACATCAATGTAGAGACTAGTCAACAGAGGAAACGAGAGACCTCCACATTCTTCACATTTCAGTGCTTGTATTTCCATTCACTTATTCACCATTCCACATACTCTGACTGGTACATAAACTACAGTCCCCAAGTACACAGGAATGTGTTCCCTTTTCTCTAGAGTATAGGTTGCTTTCTCAGCAGCAAAATGGAAACTGCTTCTTGTGCAGCAGTACTTGTGTTAGCAGCAAAGTTGAAAGTATTTTTTTGTCACCTGTACTGCTGTCAGCAGGGAGAAAAAATAGAAAGTAGAAGGACATAATTTCCACACTAATACAAGTATCAGAGTGATTTACCTGGCTGTTCCACTTCACTTTCATCTCAACTCTCAGAGCTTCATTCATCAATATTTTATTTACACACGTATATCTCACTTTTACACTGTTTCTCTCCTCACTGCCAGATGGCTGTGTTGGGTGCATCATGTTCATCAAGAAGGAGAAAGATAGATCCACAGCTACACAATATTGGCATCTAGGTGAGGATCATGCAACCATATTTTTCTAGTGTGAATCGTTCATGTATAATGACTTAGACTAAAGCAAATATTTGTTCCTGTTAAAAGACATACTACGTAGTGAGTGAACAAATAAGTTGATTCAAAAGAGAACAAATATCAAGGGACACAATTAAAATTTACAATATGGGAAACTGATGAGCACAGTTCCCTTTCTCTTATAGTGGCTCATGATACACAGAGCATTGTCCACTGGTATAAAGTTGCTCCCATCTTCAAGGAAAGGCAATTTCCCAGTCTAATACATACAATACATCATCTCATCACTGAAGCACACTTCCTAACATCGTCCTAAACGTTTTCTTTCTTTCAAAAAAAACACATAGTAAGTTTGAATAAGCATAGATATTTCCTGTCTGTCACAAAAAATTATCTCTCCTTCCTTCCTGCCTTCCTGCCTGCCTGCCTTTCGATTCCTTTTGTTTCCTTTTGTTTCCTTTCCTTTCGTTTCGTTTCGTTTCCTTTCCTTTCCTATTTTCAATTTCTCAATTTATTTTTTGTTCCAGTTCTGGACTTGACCTCCAGTCCTGAATTTTGAGCTATTTTGTTCGATGCTAGTACTCTTCTGCTTGAGCCACAGCTCCACTTCTGGCTCTGTGATGGTTATTTGAAGATAAGAATTACATGTATGTTCCTGCTTGGATTGGCTTCAAACTGTTATCCTCAGATCTCAGCCTCCTGAGTAGCTAGGATTACAGGTGTGAGCCATCAGCACTTGGATTTGAATTTGCTTTTAAAAAAGTAGTTTGATTAAGCATACTGCCTAGCCATGGTGAAAGAATCAGAATGTAATGAAGAAAACTTAGGTTAGAATTCCATTTCTGCCACCTACCATGGTGAAAATCTGTGGTGCAATTAATATATACTTAAAAAATGATCACAAAAGTGAAAGAGGCACTATTGCTAGTACATGTGAAAATAGAAGAGTAAAACTTGTTGACGTATTAAAAAGGGGAAAGGGGGCTGAAAGAAAGTGATAAGAAGAGGCTGGTTTGATCAGGATATATTGCATGCATGTACAGAAATATCACAATGAAATTCCCTGTACAACTAATGTATGCTACTAAAAACATCTTAATAAAAATGGTTCTGAAAGTTTGATTTTGAATCAAGAACGTAAGGAAGCTTGTAGACTAATATTGTAAGACTTTATTCTAAAATCTAAGTATTTTATAATCTAAGTATTTTATAATCATGCACTGTACACTATATAGCAGGGGTTTACAGAATGTAGTCCCCGAACCAGCAGAACCCAGGTACTTGTTAGGAATATGATACATGGGTCAAATCTTATCTCCAAGCTCCATCCAAAAATAACTAAATTAGAAGTTCAAACATGTAGTCTAGGATTTTGTGTTTAACCATTCTTCCAGGTTGGTAGGTTCCAAGTTGAAACATAACACACATCAGCATGGAGGTATCCTACTCATTTCCTGAAATACCTATGTGTTGATTTATATTGTTACCTATTATTTTCAATATGGGCATGTGAATTCTTACTTTTCCATTGTTTTTATTTAGTCTGGTCCTTATGTTGTCTTAGATTTGGCCAGTGGGAGCCTTATCAATCTGCTGCCTATGCATTTGTGAAATGTCCTCAATGAAATAATTTTTGGGATACATGAAGATGTTTCATATCTGTTCTGTGTCTACTACAGTAGATCTAGCCTTGAAATCAGGGATTTCTTCAAATATCCCTGGCACCAGCTTTTAGTTGTTATCATTTTTGCTAGAGTTGCTGTGTTATATATTTGAATAGGGTTAGCATTTAGTTATTACACTGTTAGTCTGTTTTGATATTTCATCTTTTCATATTTCTATGATATTCAAGAGAATTTCTTGCATTAAGTACAAATAGATAAATTTTGAGCTTATTTATTAAATATTTCCTCTCATTACATGGCATAGACCTAAATTACTACTGGATGCAATTTGTAAGTGCAAAAGAGAGAAAGTCTATTTCACTTTCAACTTGAATATCTGTAGAATATTGTTTATGCATATCCACTGAATAGAAAAAGTGTATGTGTGTATGTGTGTATTAATGAAAGAGGAGGCATGAGGGAGACTGTCGGAAGGGACTAATTTGATGGAATATATTCCATGAATTTTGTTATGGAAATGTCACAATGAAACTGCTTTTGTACAACTAATGTATATTAATAAAAATCTTGTTAAAATTTTTTGGACGTTTGATTTTGAATCAAGAGCCTAAGGATCCTTGTAGTTTAATATCCGTATGTGTGTATGCATATGTATGTGTCTAGTGCAAGAATACAGTAGATAAATTAAATTAGGACATTTGCTGTTTCTTGTAAGTTGCGTGGGATGAGTTTTATAGCCTTGGAAAGAAACACAAGTAAGCTTCTCTGGGATACAGCAAAGGTAGTACTCAGAGGCAAGTATATAGCTCTGAGTTCCTACATCAACAAATTGGAAAGATTTGAAACCAATAATTTAACGAGGTACCTCAATCTCCTTGAAAAAGAACAAGCTAAACTCAGTACAGTAGATGGAAACAAATAATTAAAATTAAATAAGAATTAAATGAATTAGAGTCCAAAAAATCCATACAAAGAATCAGCAAAACAAAGAGTTGGTTCTTTGAAAAGATTAACAAAATTGACAGACCCTTAGCAAATCTTATCAAAAAAAGAAGAGAACACACCCAAATGAACAAACTCAGAGATGAGAATGGAAACACCACAGAAAGAGCCAAGATTAAGAAAATTATAATGGAATACTTCTCAAACCTATATGCTAATAAGTTTGAGAACCTGGAAGAAATGGGTGAATTTCTAGCAAATATTGACATACCCAAACTAAACCAAGATGATTTAAACCAACTTAACAGACCCATATCAAGCATTGAAATAGAAAAAGCAATAAGAAACCTCCCACCCAAGAAAAACCCAGGATGGGATGGATTTACAGCTGAATTCTACAAGGCCTTAAAAGTAAATCACACCAATACTCCTCCAACTCTTCAATGAAATTGAAAGTGAAAATTCATTACCAAACTCTTTCTGTGAAGTCATCATAACCCTCATCCCCAAATCAGGCAGGAACGCATCAAAGAAAGAGACCTATAGACACATTTCTTTGATGAACATCGATGCAAAACTTCTCAACAAAATTTTGGCCAATTCTTTCAATGTACTTATAATGGGCTATGTGATTTTTTTGTTTCTTTATATATTCTCTCCCCCCACCCCCATCATCACTGTATTTGACTCTGGTGTCGTGCATCATGTATATACATTTTTCTAATTTGAGGAGGGGAAGGGAAATAACAAAATGCTGAAATAAGGATACAGGATGACCCATTGTAACAATGAGATGTACAAGACAGTATGTTGAAAATGAACTTTGCAATTTGTGGGGGGGCAGTGGAAGGGAGGAGTTGGGGAGGTGGGGAGGAAAGGGATGGTAGGAGACAGACAAAGGAGGGGGTAACAATGCTCGACAGGAAATGAACTCATTACCTTGCTCATTTAACTGTAACCCCTCTGTACAGTATCATTACAATAAAAATATATATTTAAAATTTTTAAAAATTTGTCCAATTGACTTCAACAATTAATCAAAAAATCACACACTATGATCAAACAAGATTCATTTCAGGGATGCAAAGTTGATTCAATATACGCAAATCAATTAATATAATTAATCACATCAATAAGAGCAAGGATAAGAACCACAGGATTATCTCAATAGATGCAGATAAAGCATTTGACAAGATCCAACACCCCCTTATGATGAAAGCACTTGAGAAACTAGGAATCCATGGAACATTCCTCAATATAATAAAGGCTGTGTATGACGAACCTACTTATACTTAATCGTGAAAAGCTAAAACCATTTTCTCTAGATTCAGGAATAAGGCAAGGATGTCCGCTCTCTCCACTCCTCTTCAATTTAGTATTTAGCCAAATGATCACAAACAAGGCCATACTAAAACTATCAGCACAACTATGTTTACTGCAGCATTATTCACCAAGCTAAGATATGGAACCAACCCAGATGTCCCTCAGTAGATAAATGGATCAAGAAAACATGGCTTATACATACATACATACATACATATATATATATGTATATATATATTCACACACACACACACACACAATGGAATTATTTGCTTCCATCAGAAAGAATGACACTGTCACATTTGTTAGGAAATGGAAAGACTTGTAAAAAATAATATTAAGTGAAGTAAGCCAGACTCAAAGAAACATAGGCCCCATGGTTTCCCTTATTTGCAATAAGTAGTATACATCTAGGATAATCTTACCAGAGAAACAGAAAACGTCAAAAGATATGTACATATGGCCATATAAGATGATGCTAAGAGAAATGAACACCAAGATAGGGAAACAAGAGGTTTTTACTTTGTTGCTGTTGTTTTTAATGTACTGTGTGATTCTTTCCTTTCTTTTGTATGTTCTTCCCCCATGGTATAATCCCTGTTGTCACTGTATTTGATTCTAGTGCCCTGCATCTTGTATTTACATTTTTGTAACTTAGGGAGGGGAAGGGAAATTAAAAAATGCTGAAACAAGGATACAGGTTGACCCACTGTAACAATGATATGTACAAGACACTATGTGTAAAACAAATGTTACAACCTGGTGTGGCGGGAGGAGGTGGGGAGGTGGGCAGGGAAGGGATGGTAAGGGAAAAATAAAAAAGGAGGTAAGAGTGCTGGATAGGAAATGTACTCATTACTTTACTCGTGTAACTGTAACACCACTGTACAGAATCTTTACAATAAAAAATGTATATTAAAAATATAAAAACTAAAACTAGACCAGGCAGACAGAGACTTTTATCTCCAATTAACTAGCAAAACCAGAAGCAGTGTTAAGACTGAAATGGCAGAATATCAGCCTTGAGAGGAAAAGCTAAGGGAGAGCATGATTTCCTCCCTGAGTTCAAGCACCAGTACTCTCTCTCTCTCTCTCTCTCTCTCTCTCTCTCTCTCTCTCTCTCTCTCTCTCTCTCTCTCTCTCTCTCTCTCTCTCTCTCTCTCTCTCTCTCTCTCTCTCTCTCTCTCTCTCTCTCTCTCTCTCTCTCTCTCTCTCTCTCTCACACACACACACACACACACACACACACACACGGAGGCTGAGTTCTGAGTATCATGGATCATGGATCAAAGACAGCCCGGGCAAGAAAGTCCGTGAGACTCACTTCCAATAAACCCCCAGAAAACTGAAGTGGAGCCATTGCTCAAAGGGGTAGAGCACTAGTCTTGAGCAAAAGAGCTCAGGGCCAGTGTCCAGGCCTTGAGTTCAAGCCTCACAACTGATAGTAATTAAATAAATAAACTAATTAAGTAATTAAGGAAAGAAAGAAAAAAGAGTTGTCTATTTTTAAGAGCTTTATAAAAATAGATGAATTAGAAAATGAAATTCATAAAGGAAGTATTTCAAAGGTACCTTCCCACACCTTCTGGTTTCTATCCAAGAATCATCAGCTCCATGAAGGAGCTGATCCTGCTTGACTGTGTCCCAGGATGGACATTGTCTCTTTTATTGGATCTTGAGTGCTTTCAAGGAGCAAGACCCAAGTTTAGCAAAAGCAGCCACAAAGTAAATTTAAGGTCTCCAGGTCTGGAGCATCTCCCCTCAACCTGTATTTCACAGGCAAGCCTTCGGATTGCCTGTGAAATATTCAGAGGGTTTGCAAGATGTTTCAGGATTTTTCTTGGGCAAGACCATACTAAAGCTACCAGCAAAACTATGTTTATTGCAGCATAGCTAATATAGGAGTTTCCTTTTCAAATAAATCTTCTGTCTTTGAACAAAAAAAGAAACACACTAAAAAGCAAATGAGAGACGATAATTTTTTGATGTTTAATTTTTTCTTTCAATAAAACTCTTGCTATAAGAAATAAGTGAATAACCTTAGTTATTTGTGGCACTGCCTGGGGCCCAAGATATAGTATGCATCACCATATTGGAATAGAAAGACTTGTTAGAAAAACCAAAGCCTTAGACAAGTAGATTTTGTATGAAACCATTTAGCTCTAGTGAACTCTTTCCTGGAGCAATCTAATAGGAGGTGAAGACAGTAGTGTATCACTTAGAGGAAGGCAAAACAACTGTGATTTTGTTGATAAAGTGCCCTAACCATAGCATTTCTGGCTCTAAGAATAGTCCATGCTGACAATAACTATCTTTTCTGAAGCTATGGGAAGCAGAGAAAATGAATATGAGCTCATTGCTGCATAGAGATGAGGAAGTTCCATTTCTTGGGAATCATTTTTCTCTGTAGTAGAAGAGAATAGCCAGGCTATTGAGAAAGCAATGAAAAAGGAGAGATTTGAAACTTACATGCACAATGACATGTGTGCTGGATGCTGCCAGCCTTCTAATGTTGGAGAGGAACGCAATGTCATTCACAGGAAATTAAAATTTCAAAGGATGAATTTAGCTATGTAGTAGGGAATGTGCTTCAATCAATGACAACTATTGTCATCTGGCTCCAAGTATCTTCATTATTAATTCCTCAGTCGCCCAGTATTTGTTTCCCCATTCAGGACTTCTTGTGGAAAATAATGCAAAATGAAATTCATAGAAAATAATCCCACAACATTTAATGGTGTTGGTTTACCTGGGGTACCAGTATTTGTTTTTGACTGAGGTGGCACAGCAATCTCACTCGCTTGCTCTCGTTCTCGCTCTCGCTCTCGCTTTCTCTCTTAAAGCAGCTTCAAATCCAAGGAGTTAGGTTGTGGGATCCAAAACTAAGAAATAGCTTCAGTTAGGGTATCAAACAGAGATATGACAACCATTTCAGAGGTCCTGAATAATCATGGAATCTTAGTAGGTAGTTCTCACAGCTCTGCACAAGGGATAGTTCATTAATTTTGAGAACAAATCTTTTGTTTCTGTATTTGTCCAGAACAAAAAAATATCATTCATTCCCATCATTTTCTTCCTTGGAGGTTTAAGTAACTGCACTATAGCCAGAGTTAGTCTTAGAAATCAGCACAGTAGAAAGCAAGCCCCACATGGTAGGATTTATGGGCCAACAATCAGGTTGCAGTGAAGTTTCATAGCTGTACGTTGTGCTTTTAGACCCTCCAACATTTCTGACTGCTGAGATTCTTCATTCTACCATATTCTACTCCCTTGGAAGTCCAAAAATGATGACTACTTCCTCCTGAGCCACCAGTACCCCATTGTTTGTCTTTTCCAAATTCAACCAGATTACACATTTGGGGGAGATACCTTTGTTTATTCGATTTTTAGCAATTATATTTCAGTCTCTATTGTCACCATCTTTGCTTAAGTGTTTTTCTGTTTCTTCAATTAATAACAATTACTCCCAAATATACCTACTCACTCCTGCACCATAGGAGAAAAATTCATGGCTTTGCACCCACACTTTTAATCCCTCACCAAAACTTTTATTTTTCTGGTTGGTCCTGGGGCTTGAACTCAGGGCCTGGTCTCTGTCCCTGAGCCTCTCGGTGCTCAAGGCTAGCACTCTAACACTTGAGCCACAGTGCCACTTTCTGGCTTTTTCTGAGTAGTTTTTTTGGAGGTAAGAGTCTCATAGACTTTCCTAGCCAAGCTGGCTTTGAACCACAATCCTCAGATCTCAGCCTCCTGAGTAGCTTGGATTAAAAGCATGAGCCACTGGCACCCAGCTCACCATACTTCTCACAGAGGCATATAATATTATTTAGTGACCTTATAGAAATATGGACTACATTTTCTAAACTACATAGTGATGTTGTGGTGTTACCACTGGAAAGAAGGCCTTTAAGCAGAGCTTCATAGCATGATCTTATTGGGATGCTAGAACAAGATTCTTTGTAAACTCATTTAACTCTTTCCAACCCATATCTATAAGTAATGAGTTTATTCAAATCATACAAATGAGTCATTCATGAGACCAAGTCAATATTAGGGGAAGGCTAATTTGCCTTAAGGATAGTCCTCTCAGAAGAATCTGAAATATGCAACTCTACTCTTTTAAAGGATGAAGATCCATTAATTATTCTTATACAGGAAGTCTTATCTTGTCCATTATATTTGGGTACCTGGCACTTTGTGCTTGTCCTAGCCAGTACTCCATCCAGGAATTAATGGATGTTATGTCTAATGATACACAGACACCAATGAATATAAAATAGAGTATATGATATACATGAACAAAATTCTCCAAAGAGAAAAGTTTAGGTATGGTCTAGGGTAAAACACAAAATCAGAAGGAGTGGCTTTGGTTTTTCTTGTGATTAGGGAGTAAGGCCAGAGAGAAGAGGATTAAATTTGCTAACATCAAGGGACAGAAGGAGTGTAGGCTCACTTATTAGGCTGCTAAGATGTGGAACATAAAAGAACAAGAAGAGATGAAGACTTGAGAGTTATTATTGTTCAAAACCTGAGATTTTAACCTATCACAATTAACCTAATTGGTAACTGATGCCTAAAGTGTGCAATATTCTAGTCAGTTGAATTTGGCTTTACTAGTATAAATTTTAAGTCCATAAAACTTAAATAAAATTGTAATTTGCACAAATGAACCTTAAATCAATTTTGAATCAAATTACCTCAGGCTGAAGGTGACAAATAAGTCTGTTAGGATTCAGGGTGATTGTTTAGATGGTAAGTATTGCTTTAGCAATAACTAATATTGTTGAACACTTCTTTCTATTGTTTCTTAATGGTTTTAGTAGAGGACTTAAATATTTCTTGATTGACTAATAATTTTATTTTCATGTAGTAGTGTGGGCACTAAGGACATCATCACTTGCCTTGAAGTCTTTACTAATGTAAGTCCAAAAAGACATTATAAATTAGATTGACAGTATCTGCAAAAGGCTGTTAAAATAATAAATTCAGTAAAGGCAGAGAGTACAAAATCCACACAACTATCTATTGTATTTCTATACCAAAAGAACAATCTATAAAGAAAATTTAGAAATCAATTCCATTTACTACAGAAAAATAAAATGCAACCACAGTGCTGATTAACAGAAGAATGGGCCGAAAATGCTAATGTAACTAGATCAGTTAGCCAGTAAAGCTAGATCAAAACTGTTTGACTTTAATTTTGTAATATCTGACCTAATTTGTAAATTAAAAATATACATATGTATGTTTACTCATTCCAAGGAATAAGATTTGAGGCCCATAGAGTCCGAGATTTATAGTCAGTGGTATAGATATAGTGCAAGTCCAAAAGTCTAAGAACAAAGAGAACTGATAATATACTTAGTATCTGATGTGCTCAAGACCCAGGAAGACCTTGAAATCCAGCTCAAGACACAGTTTGAGTCTAAAGACACAAAAATCTGATGTATCAACTTGAAGGCAGACAAGAGAAATTCCTTCTTAGTGTTTTTCTTAATATTATTTTTTGGTGACACTGGGGTTTGAACTCAGGGCTTTGAGCATGCCAGACTGGCATTCTGCCATTTGAGTCATGCTTTCAGCCTTGCTTAAAAAAATGTTTGAACTCTGGGCCTGGGCATTGACCCTGAGCTCTTCAGCTAAAGGCCAGCACTCTACCACTTGAGCCACAGTGCCACTTCTGGTATTCTGGTGGTTAATTGGTGGTAAGAGTCTCATGAACTTTCTTGCCCAAGCTGGCTTGAACTACGATTCTCAGATCTCAGCCTTCTGAGTAGCTAGGATTTCAAGTGTGATCCACCAGTTCCCTGCTAGCCTTGCTTTTCGCTAATTATTTTGGAGATGGAGTCTTTTTTGCCTGGCTAGACTTGAGCTGTCATCCTCCAAATCTCAGCCTTCTGAGTAGTGAAGATTGCAGATGTGAGCCACTGGCACCAGGCTCTTAGATATTTTCGTCTATTCATCTCTTAATATTTTGGATGAGGTGTAGCCATTAAGAAAGTGATTAAGAAGTATCAATGTTTTATTGAGTTTACAGTTAGAAATATCAGTGTCATTCAGAAACAACCTCACAGTGAAATTCAGATAAGACTTTGGCCAAGTATATGGGCATCCAATGGCCCAATCAAGTTGACACAAAAATTAATGATCATACTCCCCAAAGCAATCTCAAGTATCAATGCAATCCTTAGCAATGCAATCCTTTTTTGCAGCAATAAGAAAAAACTGAAAATTTATATTAGTATTTTATACAATATATAAGTATTTATTATATATAATGTATTATATTAATAAATTATATAATATGCATCTCAAACGATGGTTTGACTACAATTTTTGTTTTATGGTGGTGAAAAAGCAATACACATTCAATAGAAACACTAATTTGATATTTGATAGTTAACTAAAATTCACCTAAAAAAGATTCTAAAAGTAAGCTGGATAACAGTGGCTCACGCCTGTAATCCTAGCTACTCGGGAGACTGAGATCTGAGAATCGTAGTTCAAAGCCACCCTGGAAAGTCCATGAGATTCTTTTTTTGTACATTTTTATTGTAAAAATGCTGTACAGTGGGGTTACAGTTACATGAGCAAGGTAATGAGTACATTTCCTATTGAGCAGTTATCTCCAATTAACCACCAGAATACCAGAAGTGGTGCTGTGGCTAAAAGTGGTAGAGCGCTAGCCTTAAGAGAAAAAAAATCTGAGGGACAACACCCAGACTCTGAATTCAAGCCCCACAACTGAAGAGAGAGAGAGAGAAAGAGAGAGAGAGAGAGAGAGAGAGAGAGAGAGAGAGAGAGAGAGAGAGAGAGAGAGAGAGAGAGAGAGAGAGAGAGAGAGAGAGAGAGAGAGAGGCAGAGACAGAGGCAGAGGCAGAGGCAGAGGCAGAGGCAGAGGCAGAGGCAGAGGCAGCGAGACAGAGAGAGATTCTAAAATTACCCAGTCCTTGCTCAAGGCAAGAGGTTGGTTTTTTAACCATGATTTTCCTATGTCTGCCTCTGTAGTAGCTGAAATTACAGGCATGAACCATCAAAGTTAAGATCCTCTTAAGCCTTTTACAACAAAAAGCTCCTTTCACATTAAGCCTAGCCCTCCAATTTCTTCATGCCTTAAATAGTATATGAATTACAGCTGGAGAAGAAAAATGTCAGGTATTTCTCTTTATTTTCCTCTTATCTTCTACCCACTGACCAATCTCTCCAAACAATTTCCAGGCTCTGTGCACATGCAAAGAGATGACCATCAAAGGACCCATACATTAGCTAACATTTAAGCTCAGCCAAGCCTGTAGCAATAATGAAAAGTAAGTTTAAAAAAATGGATCTATGTCGCTTATAAAGTGCTCTATCAGAACCACCAAATAAAATAGTCTAGGCACTCAACTCTGATAGCCACAAAACCCAAAACTGAAACACATGTCCTCAGCATAAGATCAATGAAAGAAACAGGTATTGTTAGCATTAGTTTAGGGAATTTTATCATTGTATCATTGATCCAAAATCTGTTAATGAGTCCTCTTTATCAGGAATCTGTTCAAATTCTGTTTCAGGTTATGTTCTCATAGTCAAGAGAGAGGTGTGTACTTTGCCTTTATAAAAATAGAATACCCCTTCCCTTCTGTCCTATGACATTTAGAAGATGGCTCTACTCATTAGCAAATCATGAATATACTGAGTCCAGGAAAAAGAACATCTCTGAGTTGTCTCTCCAAAGTTGCCTCAGATAAGCATTTGGAAATTCTTCTTCCCTTTTGTTTCTTTCTACCTCTCTTTTGTATGATCCTCCCATAGAAAAAAAATTATCTGTCTCCAATTTTTGAAGGAACTTTATAGAAGTATGAAGTTTAACTCCTTTAACTTCTTTGAGATAGAAGATTCCTTCAATCAAATAATTTTTTAAAACTTGCTCTGAAGTGGCTTTTAGCCTAGTGTGATCTATATCCAACTTCTGGGCTATAGAATCGTAACATAATGTTTGTGCTATTTTTATTTAAATTTTATTGTAAAGGTGATGTACAGAGGGGTTACTATTACATAAGTCAGGTATTGAGTACATTACTTTTTGAACAGTGTCACCCTTCCCTTATTTTCTGTTTTCCCCCTCCTGACTCCCCTCCCCACAAGCTGTATAGTTCATTTCCAACATAATGTCTAGTGAGTATCACTGCTGAATTGGTTCACTCTTTGTACCATTGTTTCTGTGCTTCTCCTTCCACTCCCAAAATAAAATAAACTTATATACATACAAGACAAAGAATATAAAAAGACAGGGACAAGAAGGAAAAAACCAAAGTGGTTATAACTCTCTTGTTTACATTTCTTGGAGTTCATTCCAATAAGCATCAATTTATATGATCATATACACATAGCTATGGAGCTAAGAATATCCTCCTTTGTTCTCACTGTGTGAATGTTTAGAGTGCTGTTTAATTAATCATGCCCAATTGTAATTGTCTTTATTTTTGTGCTATTTTAAAACAGAGTTTGTTTTAATGTGTTACATCAGCAATAGAAAACAAATACAGTGACAAGGTGTTATGGTTTGAATATTGTTTGTCCCTCCAAAGCTCATGCTGAAATTTGATTCTCAAAGTAACAATACTAAAAGATACTTGAGTTGTGAGGTATGCACTCTCATGAAGAAATTAATGCTGCTTTCCTAGGATTAGGTGAGTGCTCAAGAGAACAAGTGTGGTGTCTGTCTTGCAACTATGAGAGCTACAAGGCTTACTGTGAGAGTGGATTACTCTAAAGTTAGTCTTCATGGTTGTTTCTTCTGCACACATGATTGCATTTCTATTTTTCTACAATGTTATGCTGCAGTATGCATCAACTACCATGTGTTGCTACTGAAGTTGGGCTTCCAGATCCCAGAACTATGAGCTAAATTAGTTCTTTCTTTTATAAATTACTTAGTCTGAAGTATTCTGCTATTGGCATAGAGACAGCTTCAGGTAGGAAGTCACCAAATTATTTTCATATTATGGGCATATCTCCATATGTACATTGAATTGTTTTTTTTCTTACTCTTTTGTAAGATTAACTCCCACATAGTATGTTGGACAAGTGCTATTAAGAAGAACAATGCTGACTAAAGCTTTTAAGGAAGTCATATAAATATCTACTTCAGGATGGTAATGACATTCTTGCTTATAGAAGTAATTATGATAAAATGATTCCAGATTCATAGAAAAGATCAGGGCACAATGGTTTTTAATTTATTTAAGAAAATATTATCTACTGTAATAATTTACTAATGGGTGATGGCATAATAATGGATTTGTTTTGGAAGAAGTTATTCCTGCATGATTACAAACATTGTGATCAATTCAATTTGATCAAGGTTTAGTGCAATATTATCATTTAATTACTGAAGTAGATAATGAAAGAATCTTCATAGACCTTCAAGAAACATTAATCCAGATGTGACCTCAGTGGAGGCGGATGTGACCTCTTCCAGGTGTGCCAATTGCCTAGATAACACATGTACTGAGTGGAAACTTGGCTGTGAGGAGGGCGGAGTCTGCTTGCCATCCAGGAGCGAACCTTACATTTATAAAATCTTACCTCTTGTGAATAAAGGGCTTTCCTTTAAAATCATTTCTAATTAAAAGGCTAGAGAAAGTCATGATCTCTTGCTCACAGTTGGCACTCCACCTCTAAAGATATGCTGCTAGCCCTATATGATTTTCTGATTAGTTAAATAGATGGAAGATAATAAAAAATAAAGATGCTTTGTTACTGTATTTTTAATCAAGAACTTTAGATGATGATGTGGCTGTTTGAGGCTTTGGTTTATTTTCAGCTTTGAAGATTCAGTTAATCTGTAATGTTTCTACTTTGTCTTAATGATTAGTCAAAAGATGTGTTGATGCTGCTTGTCATTGTAGCAAGAGAAGAATTCTGCAAGGTACCCACCTTATGTTAGCAAGAAAGCCTCCTGTGCCTCTTACCTAAGAGGAGGATTTATGCTTTGATGTTACCTTATTTGAAAATGGTGAATAGGTCACATGGTTCCTGTTATATAGTTTATTAGAACTAAAGGGATCATCAGGATGGCATAGGTCACTGTAAGAAAAAAAACAAGTTCTAAGTTTTTGGGAAATATTTTAGCCCACATTTGTGGCATTGGCTTAGGTTTTGTGGACTTATTCTTGAGGGGCTTTCTTGTTTTCATGTGCAGCATTATTTTGAAATATATGTATATATATATTGTGGGTTGATGAAATCTAGCTAATTATCATATGTGTTGCCTCAGAAACTTACTTTTTTTCTGGTAGGAACACTTACTTTCAGAAATTTCCAGGAATACAACATATTGTTTCTAACTGTAATCAATTTTCTGTACAGTGGATCTTTTGTGTTCATTCTTCCTATGTGGCTGAAATTTTGTCATTTTTGAACAACATTTTCCTAGGTATCTTACAGTATTGAACAGTTTGGGAGCCCATGTGCCATTCAAGCTTGAACAGAAGGTGCATTGGCCCCAGTACCACCAGGTTGTGGAGGCTGTCTATTACCATCAGTCTTTGGTGCTAAGAATTTATATGTTCCAACATAGTCACACCCCAAGGAGAGATTGTAAGTAATATATCTCCTTTTCTTCACTATGTCATTGTACAGGAACTAACAAGATCCTCTACTAGCCAAGAAAAATTAGACCTCTCTTTCTCCAGCACCAGAAATAGAAGTAATCTTGAAAAGTGAAGTGTTTTGGCCTCTTTGATAAATCATTTGACAAAGTATAAATAATATACTTGTGAGAGTTTAAATTCTCAAAATATATCATCTCTATTTTCAGCATTAAGCCCCATGTCATCAAGCCTCTCCAGAATAGTCTACAACAAACCAGCACAACAAAGTTAGGTTTTAGATTTTACTATTTTATACTTTTATCTAACTGCTTTTCTGTGTTCTTTCAAAAGACAAGATATTTTAAATAGCTAGTGAATGTCAGGGGCATATGTTCATTAAATAATTCATGAAGACATGAACTCTGTTCTATATATGTTATTATCTCCATATTTAGATTCAAGAAATGATTCAATCTTCATTTGACATTGAACTTTGGAAGGCTGTGTCCTTAGAAGCCATTGGTATTGTGATGTGTATATCAGTTTGAATACATCAGGGGTAACTCATGTTTCATAAGATAAGTACCTAGGAAGAATTTACTCCAAATAATTTTCAGTTTAAATATATGAAAGTATAGTTATTCTTAGGAGGTTAAACATGTCTGGTTTTTGGTCAGTTGTGGGGCTTGAACTCAGGGCCTGGGTGCTGTCCCTGACCTCTTTTGCTCAAGGCTAGTGCTCTCCCACTTTGAGCCACAGCTCCACTTCCTGTTTTTGACTGGTTAATTGGAGATAAGAGTCTCATGGGGACTTTTTTTCCCCAGGCTGGCTACAAATCATGATCCTCAGATCTCAGCCTCCTGAATAGCTGGGATTACAGCTGTGAGCCACAAGCAACAAGCTGGATTCAACCTGTTTGAATATGATACTATTAAGTATCATGGCCTGCATGCTTTAATAGTTGATTGTTTTGGAAGAAAAGTTTATTTAAGAATGCTTTGTCTGGGGCTGGGAAGGTGGCTTAGTGGTAGAGTGCTTGTCTTGTATGCATGAGGCCCTGAGTTCATTTCCTCAGTATCATATAAGCAGAAAAAAGCCAGAAGTGGTACTGTGGCTCAAGTGGTAGAGTGCTAGCTTTGAGCTGAGGGACAGCACCCAGGCCCAGAGTTCAGGTCCATGACCAACAAAAAAGAAAGAAAGAAAGAAAGAAAGAAAGAAAGAAAGAAAGAAAGAAAGAAAGAAAGAAAGAAAGAAAGAAAGAAAGAAAGAAAGAAAGAAAGAAAGAAAGAAAGAAAGAAAGAAAGAAAGAAAGAAAGAGAAAGAAGGAAGGAAAGAAGGAAAGAAAGAAAGAAGGAAAGAGAGAAAAAGAAAGAAAGAAAGAAAGGAAGAAAGAAAGAAAGAAAAAAAGAATGCTTCATCTACAGATTGGGAGAAGATTTTCATTAGCTCTACATCAGACAAGGGCATATCTAAAATATAATTTGAGCTCAAAAAATTAATCCCCCTCCCTGAAATCAAACTTCAAAGAAACAACCTCCACACTAATAAGTGGGCTAAATACTTACAAAGATTTCTCCAAAGAAGAAGTAAGAATGGCCAATGGACAAATAAAGAAGTCTTCAACATCTATGACCATAAAAGAAATTCAAATTAACCAGTGCCAGTGGCTCACGCCTGTAATCCTAGCTACTCAGGAGGCTAAGATCAGAGGATCTCTGTTCAAAGCCAGCCTGGACAGGAAGTCAGTGAGACTCTTATCTCAAATTAACCAACAGAAAACTGGAAGTGGTGCTGTGGCTCAAGTGGTAGACTCTTGCCTTAAGCTGAAATGCTGAGGGACAGTGCCCAGGCCCACAGTTCAAGCCCCCATGACCAACAAAAAAATGCAAATCAAAACTATATTGAGGGGTGTTGGGAATGTGACTTAGTGGTAGAGTTGGTACCTAGCATGAAGCCCTGGTTCTCTTCGTCAGTACCACATGAATAGAAAAAGCTGGAAGTGCCACTGTTCCTCAAGTTGTAGAGTGCTAACCTTGAGCAAAGGAAGTTCAGGGATAGTGCCCAGACCCTGAGTTCAAGCCCCAGGACTGGCAAAAAACCAACCAAATTATACTGAAGGAAACCATGGAGTCTATGTTTCTTTGGAATGATTTTTTCCAAGTCTTTCAATTTTCTTATTAATGGGGTGATGTCATACTTTCCTCACTCCAGTTAGAATGGTCATTATCAAGAAAACACATAATAACAGATGCTAGTAGGGATTTGGCCAAAAGGGAATGCTGCTA
Source organism: Dipodomys merriami (assembly GCF_024711535.1). Classification (NCBI taxonomy): domain Eukaryota; kingdom Metazoa; phylum Chordata; class Mammalia; order Rodentia; family Heteromyidae; genus Dipodomys; species Dipodomys merriami. The sequence continues at coordinate 57,032,200 of NW_027204492.1, forward strand.
ATTGTTGATGGGAATGTAAATTTGTTCACCCATTCTGGAAAGAAGTATGGAGGTTCCTCAATAGACTACACATAGAGTTCCCCTATGACCCAGCAATCTCACTTTTGGACATTTATCCAAATGACCACAAACAGGGCCATACTAAAGCTACCAGCACAACTATATTTATTACAGCATTATTTACCATAGCTAAGATATGGAACCAACCCAGATGCCCCACAGTAAATAAATGGATCAAGAAAATGTGGTATATATACACAATGGAAATCTATTATTCCATCAGAAAGAATGACATTGCTCCATTCATAATGGAATAGAAAGACTTGGGAAAAAATCATATTAAGTGAAGTAAGCCAGACCCAAAGAAACATAGGCTCCATGGTTTCTCTCATTTGTAGTAATTAGTATATGTCTAGGACAGTCCTAGCAGAGGATCACAATAGCTCAATAGCTATGTACAGATGACCACATAAAATGATGTTAATCTTAATGAACTCCAAGATATGGAAACAGAAAGGTGGTTTCTTTTAGTGTACTCTTTGCAGTTATTTCTTTTTTTCTTTCTTCCCCCCCCCTTTGGTTATTCCCTGTTGTTATTGTCTTTTATTTCAGTATACTTTGTCTTATATATGTTTATCTGATTTGGGGTATGTAAGGGGAAATCACAGAAATGGTGGGACAAAGAACAAAGAGTAAACCAATGCAACAGCAATACACACAAAACACTCTGCTAGAAATGAACTTCACAACTTGTGGGGGAGGGAAGAGTCAGGGGGAGGGAAAGTGGGAGAAAACAAGGGATGAGTTAACACCGTTCAAAAATAAATGTACTCATTACCTTACTTATGTAACTGTAAACCCTCTATACATCACCACTACAATAAAATCAAATCTTTTAAAAAGGAATGCTTCATATGCTTTCTGTAAAAATGTACCTTGGACATAATTTTCGCAAAATCCAAGATTGCAATGCAACCTGAACAGAAGAGATCATTTAAGGATTAGTATAAAATGAGATTCATAAGGGCTTGAGTAAATTTAGAGACATGAAGACCTGTGTGTGTGTGTGTGTGTGTGTGTGTGTGTGTGTGTGTGTGTGTGTGTGTGTGTGTGTGCGCTAGCACAGGAAGACCCCTGTGTGTATGTGTGTGTGTGTGTGTGTGTGTGTGTGTGCTAGCACAGGAAGACCCCTGTGTGTATGTGTGTGTGTGTGTGTGTGTCTGTTTGTGTGTGTGCTAGTTATGGGACTTGAACTCAGGACATGGGCACTGTCCTTGAGCTCTCTTGCTCAAGGATAGCACTCTACCACTTGAGCTACAGCTCCACTTCTGGCTTTTTGGGTGGTTAACTAGAGATCAGAGTCTTGTGGACTTTCATGCTCTGGCTGGATTCAAACTTCAGTTCTCAGATCTCAGCCTCTTGACTAGATAGGATTACAGGCATGAACCAACAATGCCCAGCAAAACATGAAGAACTTAAAAAAATTATTAGGCCAAAAGAGTTGAATACATAGTGATCTTATGTCAACAAATCTAAAATAAAAATGTAATACTTTTTTAATTGTGCAGATAGATAAGATTTTTATTTTACTAGATTTATTATTTTAAATTACTATAACTGAACTTCAACTTATTGGGCAGATGCAGAGGGGTTTTTTTGTATGTGTTTCTTTCAGTTACAAGTAAATTGATACTATTTCTTATTGCTTTTAAGTGTACAGCATCATTTTAAGTAAAAATATCCTATGAAATTGCATTTTCTTATTAGTGTTTCTCTCAATAAGATTGATACACTTTCCTATGCCAGAGTGGACTGAGATATGGTAAGGCAAAGAACCAAGATGAGGTAAGAATTAAGTAAAGTGGAATTGTTGAAAGCTCTTGAGAGAAAAATACTATTTCACAAGCTTTATTTCAGTCAGAATGCACGTGATCATTAGACTTAACTACATTGCAATATAAAACTTTTCTGATAATTCTATGAGGATGGGGAAGGGGAAAGCGGGGTTGGGGGGAAGATGGGAAGGGGAAACAAAAGAGGAGGCAAAAATGCTTGATAAGAAATGTACTCATTACCTTAGCAATGTAATTGTAACCCCTCTGTACAGTATTTTCACAATAAAAAATAAAAATAAAAATAAATAAAATTAAATTAAAAAGATTTTTGAGATTCCACTATTTACATCTTTCTCTCCCTACTTGTTTTGTCTCTTTAAAGAACATGAAATAATATAAATAATATTTATAACATCATATAAATAATAAAATACTTATGAATAAATTTATTTGAAGATGTAGAAGAATACATTAAAAGTATAAAACTGATTAAATAAACTGAAGAAAATATAAATAAAAAGACATCTCATGTACACTGATCACAAGAATCAATATTCTCAAAATGTCCATTTTCTCCAATTCTACCCACAACTCTAATGCCATCCTCATCAAAATTCCAGTGGCATTTTTCACATGAACAGAACAATCCTGAAATTCATACAGAAGTACAAAAGGTCTCCAAAGCAAAAACAATATTGAGAAAACAAAATTAAAGCTATAGGTACAACATTTTCTTAATTTCAAATTAAATCACCAAACTATAGCAATAAAAATACTAATTTGATGTACCAAGAAGACCCATAGACCAATGGAACAGAATAGAAAATTCATGAACTTGTGAACTTATGATCAAATCATATTTCACAATGTTTTAAGAATACAAAATAGTGAGAATATAGTTTATTCATATAAATGTTTTTTGATAAGCTGGATATTCATATGCAGAAAACAAAAATTGGATCTTTCTTTTACATCATACAAAAATTAACTAAGCTTTAATGAAATATTTAAGTAGAAAACCTGAATCCATGAATGTCTTAGAAGGAAACATAAAAAGCATTATTCTTGATGATTTCTTAGATATGACACCAAAAGAACACACAATGAAAGAAAAAAATTGTCTGGCAATGCTGGCAATGGACCCATAAGCTTGTGTACAGAAAAGATACAATCAACCAAGTGAAAAGAAACCTCTGGAATGGGAAGAAAGTATTTGAAAACTATATGCATGTAAGGGGTTCATATCCATAATATGTAAGGCACTCTTAGAATGCAGTAATAAAACGAACAAAAACTTCAACCTGATTAAAGATACACAAAGGATCTGAATAGACATTGTTCCAAACCAGGAATACAAATGACCAATAATCCTATGAAAGGGAACTCAACAACACTAATTATTGGAGACATGCAAATCAAAGGCACAGTGAGCTATCATCTCACACCTGTTGGAGTGTCAATTATCAATAAGACAAAAAGTTAAAAAATTATCATTGAGTATATTAGGAAATAAGCCTTTATACACTGTTGAGTGTTGAAAATTAGTGCAGCCACTGGGAAAAAAATAAACTGTGGAGCTTCCTTCAAAATATAGAACTACCAAAAGGAGTACCAGAAAAGCCAGCAAATCTTCCTCTGAGGATATACTATGAAGAAAAAAATATATAAGTACCTCACAATAACCAACATAGGAAAATAACTCTAATGTCTTTCAATGGGTGAAAGGTATGAATCACTGTAGAAGATATAAAGATATTTCATGATATATTATTTAGCCTTAAGGTAAAAAAGAAATCCTATCATTTATGACAGCATACATGACACTGGAAGAGGTTATGCTAAGTGAAATCAGCCAGTCACAGACAAATATTGGAAGACCCATTGTAAAGGACTACTTCTTGTTAATTGGCAGGAAAGACAAAGCAAGAGCATAATGGTAGTTTGAACATACTTCTGGGTCTAGAAAATGTGTTCTGAACTAATCAGAAAGCTGGCAATGTTTTCAAGGCAAAGAGAAAAGAAACTGGCGATCCAATGTGAGAATAGATAACTGATTGTTGAAACAAGATATGAAGGATGCTGCTACACTTGGAATCAGGCATAAGTAGAGAAGGTATGTGGGCAAAGAAGCATAGACTTTATCAAATGTAGACGGGATTTTAACACGAAGACAAAAACATCAAAGGAGATTTCATATTAGAAATCTTTGACTTTTCACTAATAAAGTGTAAAGAAATGCATGGATCTAGCTAGTGAGACATTGAGTACTTTGAGGAAAATGGAGGTTTTTTGTTAAATAAGATTTTTGTTGTGGAAATACTGTACAGAGGGGTTACAGTTGCATGAGCAAGGTAATAAATATATTTCTTATCCAGCATTGATGCCTCCTCCTTTGTTTCCCCCTACCATCTCGTCCCTCCCACCTACTCAACTACACCCCCCACCCCTGACCCCGCCTAAATTCTAAAGTTCATATTCGACATAGTGTCCTGTGCATCTCTTTGCAATGGATCAATGAGTATCCCTATTTAAACACTTTGTTTTTCCCTTCCCCTCCAGAAATTATACCAACATCACATACAGTGAAAAGAGGGGTTTTACCATGCGGGGGGGACATAAAAAGCAACAAAAAATCACATGGTACCTTATAAACAAGTTAGGAACAATAGCAAGGAAGAAAAAACCACTTGTGTCCCTATCTTGGAGCTCATTTCGCTCAATACCAACTTATCTGAGCTTTTCTTCTTGTCCCAGACATATACTAGTTATTGCAAATAAGAGAAATCATGGGACCTATGTTTCTTTGGGCCTGGCTTACTTTACTTAATATAACTTTTTCCAAGTCTTTCTATTTCCTAACAAATGGGGCAATGTCATTCTTTCTGATGGAAGCATACAACTCCCTTGTGTATATATACCACATTTTCTTGATCCATTCATCAACTGAGGGGCATCTGGGTTGATTCAATGTCTTAGCTATGGTACATAAGCTACAATAGACATAGTTGTGCTGGTAGCTTTAATATGGTCTTCTTTGTGATCATTTGGGTAAATGTCCAAAAGCAGGATTGCTGGGTTATAGGGGAGCTCTATGTGGAGTCTTTGAGGAAACTCCATACTACTTTCCAAAGTGGTTGAACAAGTTTACACTCCCATCAACAATGCAGTAGCGTTCCCTTCTGGCCACATCCCCTCCAGCATCTGTTGTTATTAGAGTTTGTGATTATAGCCATTCTAACCGGGGTGAGGTGGTATCTCAATGTTGTTTTGATTTGCATTTCTTTTATGGTTTTGAGCATTTCTTCATGTGTCTATTGGCCATTCTTATTTCCTCTTCAGAGAAGTTTTTCTTTAAGTCTTTAGCCCGCTTATTTATTAGGCAATTGGGGGATTTAATTTTTTTGAGTTCCAAGTATATTTTAGATATGAGACCTTGTCTGGCTAGTGAAGATCTTCTCACAATCTGTGGGCTTTCTATTGATCCTGCTAGCTATGTCCTTTGCCATGCAGAAGCTGTGCAGCTTCATGCAATCCCATTGGTCCAACCTTTCTTTGATTGTTTGTGTTTTGGGGTCTCTATTAAGAAAAATTCAGCCTGTGCCAAGAAGACCTAGGGTTTCTCCTATTCCATCCTGTAATGTTTTCAGGGTGTCTGCTTTGACTTCGAGGTCTTTGATCCATTTGGAGTTGATTCTGGTGCAGGGTGATATATAAGGATCTAGCTTTAGTTTTCTACAAGTGATTAACCAATTTTGCCAGCACCATTTACTGAAGAGGCTGTCTTTCTTCCATTCTATATTTTTAGCTCCCTTATCAAAGATTAGGTAGCTATAGATCTGCGGGTTCATTTCTGGGTTTTCAATTCTATTCCATTGGTCCTGAAGTCTCTTCTTGTGCCAGTATTAAGCTGTTTTGATTACTATGGCTTTGTAGTAGGTTTTGAAATTTGGTATTCATATTCCTCCAGCACTGTTCTTTCTGTTAAGGATCATTTTTGCTATTCGGGTCTTTTATTGTTCCATATGAATTTTTGGATTGCCTTTTCTATTTCCTTGAAGATTGAGGTTGGAATATCGCATAGAATTTGTATATAGCCTTGGAAAGTATTGCCATTTTCACGATGTTGGTCTTTCCAATCCAGGAGCATGGGAGTTTTTACCACTTTCTAAGTTCTGTTTTGATTTCCTTTTTCAAGTTTTTCAAGTTTTCATCACAGAGGTCCTTCACTTCTTTGGTTAAGTTAATTCCTAGGTATTTTATTTTTTGTGGGACTATTGCGAATGGAGTTGCTTTCCTGATTTCAGCTATGCTCTTCTCATTGTTGGCTTGCAGAAAAGCCATTGATTTTTGAAGGTTAATTTTATATCGTGCTACTTTGCCAAAGTTTTGAATCAGCTTGAGTAACTGGGGAGTGGAGTCTGTGGGATTCTTTAAATACAAGATCATGTCATCTGCAAAGAGGGAGAGTGTTACTTCATCTTTCCCTATGTGGATCCCCTTTATGTTTGCATCTTATCTTATTGCTGTAGCTAGGCATTCTAATACTAAATTGAAGAGAAGTGGAGAGAGTGGATATCCTTGTCTCGTTCCTGAGTTTAGAGGAAATGACTTTGGTTTTTCACCATTAAGTATAATGCTGGCTGTAGGTTTGTCATATACAGCCTTTATTGTATTGAGGAATGTTCCATGGATTCCTAGTTTTTCCAGAGCCTTCATCACAAAGGGGTTTGGATCTTGTCAAATGCTTTTTCTGCATCTATTGAGATAACCATGTGGTTCTTATCCTTGCTTTTGCTGATGTGATGAATTATATGAATTGTTTGAGTATATTGAACCAGCTTGGTGTCCCTGAAATGAATCCTATTTGATCATGGTGTATGATTTTTTTGGATGAGTTGTTGAAGTCGATTGGCCAAAATTTTGTTGAGAAGTTTTGCATCAATGTTCATCAAAGAAATGGGTCTATAGTTCTCTTTGATGAGTCCCAGCCTGGCTTTGGGATGAGGGTTATGATGGCTTCATAGAAATAGTTTTTTAGTGAACATTCTCTTTCAATTTCATTGAAGAGTATTGGTGTGAGTTCTGCTTTGGAGGCCTTGTAGAATTCCACTGGAAATCCATCCTGTCCTGGGCTTTTCTTAGACAGGAGGTCTCTTATTGCTGTTTCTATTCAATGCTTGATATGGGCATGTTAAGATGGTTTAACTCTTCTTGGTTTAGTTTCGGCATGTCAATGTTTGCTAGGAAATGTCCATTTCTTCCAGGTTCTCAAACTTATTAGCATAAATGTTTGAGAAGTATTCCCTTATAATGTTCTGAATCTTGCTTGTTTCTGTGGTGATATTTCCATTCTCATCTCTGAGTTTGTTTATTTGGGTGTGTTCTCTTCTTTTTCTGATAAGATTTGATAAGGGTCTATCGATTTGGTTAATTTCTTCCAAGAGAGAACTCTTTGTTTTCTTGATTCTTTTTGGTTTTTGTTTTTGTCAGTTTTGGGGCTTGAACTCAGCCTGGGCCCTGTCACTGTGCTCTTCAGGTCAAGGGAGTGCTCTACTGCTTGAGCCACAGAGCCAGTTCCGGTTTTCTAGTGGTTTATTGGAGATAAGATTCTGAAGGAATTTCCTGCCTTCGTTGGCTTTCAGCCACCGGCACCTGGCTGTTTTGTTGATTCTTTCTATGGTGTTTTTTAAAAAAAATTCTGATTCGTTTAATTCTGATTAAATTTTTATTATTTCTTTCCATCTACTGGATTGGAGTTTAGCTTGCTGCTCTTTTTTAAGGAGGTTCAGTTGTCTCATTAAATTGTTGGTTTCAGATTTCTGCAATGTGTTGATGGAGGAACTCAGAGCTATAAACTTGCCTCAGTACTGTCTTTGCTGTGTCCCAGAGGAGCTGATAATTTGTGTGTTCATTTTTGTTGAATGACATGAACATTTGAATTTCCTTTCTAATCTCTTCCATGACCCACTGGTGATTCAACAGTGTGTTGTTCAACCTCTACATGTTACAGGACTTTCTTTGGTGGCTTTTGGTGTTAAGGTCTAATTTTATTTCCTTGTGGTCTGAGAGAATGAAGGGCATAACTTCAATGTTTCTGAATTTGGACAAGTTTGCTTTGTGACCTAAATTGTGGTCTATTTTGGAAAATGTTCCATGTGCTGCTGAGAAAAACGTGTATTCTGATGCTGCTGGGTGAAATATTCGGTTGATGTATGCAGTTGTTTAGATCTGTGGTTTCTCTGTTGCGTTTTTGCTGGGTTGATCTACCTAGTGGGGATAGTGTTGTGTTAAAATCCCCAACATAGATCTTTGGATCTATGTGAGATTTGAGGGAAAGTAGTGTTTCTTGGATAAATGTGAGTTCTCCCTTGTTTGGTGAATAGATATTTAGAATTGTAATATCCTCCTGAAGGACAGATTCCTTAAGTAGTATGTAGCAACATTCTTTATCTCTTCTCACTAATTTTAATTTGAAGTCTATTTTATCTGATATTACGATGACAACTCTCTCCTGTTTATGGGGGCCATTTGCTTGGCAGATTTTATTCCAGCCTTTCACTTGCAAAATATGTTTGTTTTTATGGGCAAGGTGTGACTCTTGAAGGCAGCAGATAGAAGGATTTTGCTTTTTAATTCAACTAGACAGTCTATGTTGCTTAATTTGAGAGTTAAGTCCATTAATGTTGAGAGTTAGGACTGAGAGGTATTTGGGAGTTCCTGCCATGTTATCTACCTTCTTGGGGATTGCAACAACTGGGTTCTTCCTATGGTTCTTGGATTCTCAGTTTAGGTGCAGTTTCTTGGCCTTTATTGTGGTCTTGTCGGTTTTCTATGCATAGGACATCTTTAAGTATCTTTTGTAGGGCTGGTTTGGTGGAGATATCTTGTTTCAGTTTTTCTTTGCTATGGAAGGTTTTTATTTGACCTTCTGTTATTAAGGAGAGTTTAGTTGTTTGTCTTTAGGGCATGGTATACATCATTCCAGGCTCGCTCTTCTTGCTTTAATCATCTCTGCTGAGAAATCTGAGGGTGTTCGAATTAGTTTCTCTTTATAGGTGATGGATCCTTTGTCCTTGACAGCTTTAAGAATCCTTTGCTTGGTCTGAATTGATCCTGTTCAGATTATAATTTGATGGTGGGTTATCCTGTACTTGTCTGGTCTATTTGGGGTTTTAAAAGCTTCTTGTATCTGAATTGGCCTATCTTTTTGCATGTTTTGGAAGTTCTCTGCTAGGATCTTGTTAAATAAATTTCCTAGACCATTAACTTCTATCTCTAGGTGGTCCTCTACACCCAATATCCTCACATTAGGCCTTCTGATGGTGTCTTCCAAATGTTGAATAGATCATATTTCTTGGATTTATCTTGGATATTTGTCTGTTCTTTCTCTATATTATGTAGGCTGTCTTCAATCCCCGAGATTCGATCTTCTGCATGGTCTAACCTACTGTCAAGACTTTCTACTTTGTTTTTTATTTCCTTTCCTTCTAATTGATTGACTTTAATGGCTTCAAATTCTTTGTTGGTGCTTTGTTTTAGATCTTGTATGAACTTCATTACTTCCTTAATTTGGTGTTCAGTATTTATTCTCAAATCACTTATTTGATTGGTTATGATTTCCTTGGAGTCCCATTCCTTCTGTCAGGCTCCATTCAGCATTCCCTTTGTGGTCTTCCTGGATTCCTTCAGCTGTCTTGTTATGGATTCCTCTATTGACCTTTGTTTATTCTTATTCTGCTCTCTCAATTCCTGTATTACCCTTTGATTAGCTTCCTCAAACTCATGCCATACATGTCTTTCTCTTTGACTGTTTTCAGCCTGCTCACACAATTCCTGTCTTTCTCTGACTGTTCTCAGCCTGCTCATGCAATTCCTGATCTTTGATTACCTTCTTCACACTCGTGAGATTCCTGCATTAATCTTCATTTTGCCTAGTCTCCCTCCCTATCACGTTGACACTGAGCCCTTCACAGGTTTTCAGTCTTTTCATTTACCATGTTTATCAGTATTGTTTGTAGAGCTTTTTGGGAACTCTTCTTTGGATTATTCTTTAACCATTCTGTCACCTGATTATCATGAGTGAGTGTTAAGATAACCAGACTTGTCATTTTTTTCTGTGTTTTTCTGGCTTGTTTTGCCCATTTGGTATGAAAGTAACACCAATTTTGTGCTATAGCACTATTTTAAGACAAGCATCAACCAGAGTCCTGTAGTTGCACAGTCAAAATCGCTGCAGAAACAATCTAGTTCAGAAGATACAATCTACTCAAGATCAAAGAACTATGGATTAATGGGCTGAGAACATCCAAGAGTAATTCAGCAAACCAAAAATTATTAGGTTTAGGGAGAATTGTGGGGAAAAATAGGATTAGAGGGATATTGAGAGGTAAAAGGAGAGTGAATTTAACCAAGTCTTAATCTCAGAGAGGGAAATGGGTTGGATAGAATGATAGGAGAGTGATAAAAAAAAAACAAGAAAAAATGGAAAAAGGAAAATTCAAATTTAAAAAATGGAACACAAAAATTATGTAAGTATAAAGAAATGATATTGATGGGCTGGGAAAGTGGCTCAGTGGTAGAGCGCTTGCCTTGCATGCATGAGGCCCTGGGTTCGATTCCTCAGCACCACATAAGCAAGAAAAAAAAAAGAAATGATATTGAGAGAAGAAAAGCATAGGATGAGAGGAGGGGAGAGATAAAAGGTAAACATGAAATCATAAAAAAAATCTTAAAATTGGAATGTTCGAAAATTATATAGGTATAAAGAGATATTACTACTATTAAGAAATTTAGCCTATGAGGTTGTGAATTGAGTAATAAATTTCTGGATTAAGGATGTACACCATGGGGGATAAGGTCTAATAATCGACAACGACGACGGGTATATATCTGGGGATTAGCAGGACAGCAATTAAGTCACGCAAAAAAAGAAAAGAAAAAAGAGAAAAAAAGGACCAAAATGTCAAATGAAATTTTAACAAAGCATACACAATCATATACACCTAAAATAAAAATTATGAGAGAAAAAAATATTAGAAAACTTTTAAAAAATAAAAATTTTAAAAAGGTAGAAAAAAGTTTTTTGATTTTTTTGGGGGGAGGAAGATCTTGTATCTCCCCTGTGTCCATAACCATTCTCTTGCTAGAGTCTCTGGTCTGCTTATGCTGTTTGGTTTTCCTGTGGCTTGATTTGTTTTTTTTTTTTTTCATTTTATTTTATCTTATTTTATTTTGTGAACATACTGTACAGAGGGGTTACAATTACATGGGCAGGATAATGCGTACATTTCTTATCAACATTGCAGCCTCCTCCTTTGTTTACCCTTCACATCCCTTCCCAGCCTTACCCCCCACCCCCCTACCCAATCCTCCCCCTCCACTAACATTGTAAAGCTTGTTTCCGACATGACAACTTGTACTTCTCCTTGTTGCAACAGGTCCACCTGTATCCTTAAACGACTTGTTTTCCCCCATCTCCTCCACAAGTTATACTGACATCAAATATAGTGAAAGCAGGGGTTATACTGTGGGGGAGGGACATACAAAGCAACAAAGAAATAATCTTATAAATGCGTTAGAAACAAATGCATGAAAGAAAAAAACACATTGATTTGTTTCTTATATCAGTTTTTTGAGCAGGCAGCTCTGCCTTACCCAGGACTTTGTGATCCTCCTCCCAGGCTACTTCAGTGGGTGGCAGATCTGCTATGAGTATCACAAAAGAGGGAGATGGCTGTTTCCTCTAGGTTGGAGTTGCTGTGATGAGGCTAGGTTCTGGGTAGAGTAGAGGCCTATCAGCAATCAATACCTTTTCCCTGAGAGGCTAGCTCCTGAGCCACTCACAGAGCCCACCACTCACAGAGCCCATCCTGGAGCCAGTCTCAGGGTTTATGTTTACTGAGTTTCTTTTTCTTTTTTTGTTTTTGTTTTTGGGTCCGGTCGTGGGCCTGAACTCTGGGCCTGGGCACTGTCTCTCAGCTCTTCAGCTCAAGGCTAGCGCTCTTCCACTTGAGCCATGGCGCCACTTCTGGCTTTTATCTTTTTGCTTATGTGGTGCTGGGGAATCGAACCCAGAGCCTCATGCATGCAAGGCAAGCGCTCTACCACTGAGCCACCTTCCCAGCCCTGTTTACTGAGTTTCAACTGTTTAGGTTTTCATGGGGAGGAGCAGCCTCTGGCTCTGTTTACCCAGTGAAGAAAGTCTCTCCTCTGGGGGCGGAGTTATCTCTGCCTGGGCTGGGTGAATTTCCTCTGGGTGGAGCTGAGCCTGGCAGGTCAGGTCAGGTCAGGTTCCTGTGACCTGCTAATGGTTCCAATTGTGTTCTTCCAAAGACGGAGACCTTCTCTGGTGGTGGGGGAGGAGCTGCCTTCCCACAGTGGCTCCATGAGGAGTGAGGATGTCTGGGTTCTACTCATGGCAGACTCTTGGTTCCTTGTGTACAATCAGCAGGATGAAGATTTCTGCTCCATGTCTGTTCTTGTTGGTGGTGGGTAGAATCTGCTCGCATGCCATTTGTCCTGGACTTTCTTGGTATGGCGGCCGCAGCTGCTGCTGCTGCAACCACAGCTCCCAGCAAGTGCTTAGATCTGTCTCTTAGCTGCTTGGATTTTCCCTTTCTAGCCAAACTCTCTGTACTGTGATGGCACACTTCGTGTGATTCTCTAGCCTAGGACTGTTCACTGGAACACTATAACTGCTTTCTATGGGAGAGCTTGTTTAGTGTCCAGCTTCTCCTCCCCCATCTTCCTCCAGTCTCTTCTGACTTTTTGTTTTTTATTTTGTGTGCAAGCTCTGGAGCTTAAACTCAGGGCCTACACACTGTCCCTGAGCTTTTTTGCTCAAGGCTAGCACCTTAGCACTTAAGCCACAGCTACATTTCTGACCTATTTGGTGGTTAATTGGAGATAAGAGTCTCACAGACTTTTCTGCCTGGGCTGGCTTCAAAGCATCTGGAGGGTATTTTTTTTTAAGATTTTTTTTTTGTGCCAGTCCTGAGGGTTGAAGTCAGGGCTGAGGCACTATTACTGATCTCTTTTGCTCAAGGCTAGCACCCCATCACTTGAGCCACAACTCATAGCTTATTTTTGGTGATTAGTTAGAGATAAGAGTCTCGTGGATGTTTCTGCCCAGGCTGGCTTTGAACCTGGATCCTCAGATCTCTGCCTCCTGAGTAGCTAGGATTACAGTTGTAAGCCACTAGTGCCCAGCTAAAAGATTTTTTAAATGCATGTTAGATATACAAGGCAGGGTGTCGATCATGACCTTTCCATTCAAGCATACAACATATCACTTCCTGATATCCCACTTTGTACTTCTAAAACAATTTCAACACTTTCATTGATCTGTTTTTGGTTGCTGCTCTACCACTTGAACCACTATACCAGTACACTTATACTCTCATAAATCCAAATAAAGTACTTTAAAATTTTATTATTAATTGCACAAAATTTTTTCATTTTGATATATCTACATATAGGTACAATGTACCTTGAAAAAACTCACCTCCTTCACTCTCCCTCATCCCCAACCAATGTCAACCACCTTCATTGTTCCATGTTCACATGACTATAATAATCACCCTCCTTCACCCACTCTGTTTTCCCTCTGCTCTCTCACTAGTATCCAAAGCCCAGGCAGGAAATGTTCTACCTTCCTAATATTGTTCAAAGAGGCTTCACTGGTATTTCATACATTCATATGCTGTACTTTCATCAGGTTGAGCCCCTGGCTCAATTCCTTCTGCTCTAGTTTTCAACAGCTTTCAGTAAGCTTGGTTTTGTCACCTTCACTCACAAATCTAATTTATTTCAGTATAGTTCACTCTATTCTGTTCCCCTGTCTAATTCATTTTGTAACTATTGTTAAGTTTTCACTAATCTATATTTTATATATGTACTCTTCTGTGCAATAGCACATAATTGATTTCTTACTCCTACATAGCTGTACCTAAATATCCATGCATCAGTTTACCCTACTTCTTTCTTGACTATCTACTGTCCCCTACCTCCAGATATCAATCTCTATGAGATTAACCATTAGATTCCACATGAGTGTGATCATGTGGTATTTGTTCTTATTTCACTAAATTTAATGATGATCTCCAGTTCCACCCATGTCATCATCGGCTAAATAACCTATGTAGATACAATATTTCATTTACTTTGCTGTTTTCTTTATCTTTTTTCCAGTATTGATGTGAGAATTCAGAGCTTTGTGCTTATTTGATTTGCTTGCTCAACTGGGCCACACTTACAGGTAGACATTTTGCTAGTTAGTTGAAAATGAGAGTCTTGAGAATTTATCTGCCTGGGCTATTTCTGAACCTCTGTCCTCAGATCTTAGCCTCATGAGTAATTAGGATTATAGGCTTGAGCTACCTGCTAATAGCTGATAGTACTATTTTTAATGTTTTTGAGGAAGCTTCATCCTGTTTTCTCTAATGATAGTACTTATTTACATTCCTAACAGTCCAAAAGATTTTCATTTTATCATGCACTCTCCAGCACTGTCTGAAGAATTTGTTTTTGTTATTAATTTTATCCGTATTAGAGTCCACACTAACAGGGAGGCGATTAAAGCCAGAATTATTTTTAGAGCAACTAGAGGTTACTGGAATAAATCACATGATGAGGACAAAAGGAATCATTAGCAGCCCGGTGCCGGTGGCTCATGCCTTCAATCCTAGGTACTCAGGGGGCTGAGATCTGAGGATCATGGTTCAAAGCCAGCCTGGGCAGGAAAGTCCATGAGACTCATCTCCAATAAACCATTCAGAAAACTGCAAGTGGTGCAGTGGCTCAAGTGGTAGAGCACTAGCCTTGAGCTGAAGAGTTGAGTGACAGCATTCAGGCCCCAGAATTCAAGTCCCATGATCAAAAAAAATATTAAAAAAAAAAGAATCACTAGGAGTGAATGAACAGAAGATTTGGAAAGACAAAAATTAAAGTAAGAGAAAATTTTCTTTTTTGGAATGTCTATTATCATCTTTATGTAGTTGTACAAAGGAGTTACCATTCAACAAAGCAGTTTATGAATACAGTGAATCTTGATCAATGTCACCCTTTCAACATTCTCACCCATTTACTCTTACTCACTCCTTCCCTTGCTTTGCTTAATTTTTAGGATATGTATCGACTTTTTGCCATTTAACAAAGAAGTTTATGTATACAATGCATCTTTTTTTTTTGGGGGGGGGTCCAGTTGTGGGGCCTGAACTCTGGGCCTGGGTGCTGTCCCTCAGCTCTTCAGCTCAAGGCTAGCGCTCTACCACTTGAGCCACAGTGCCACTTCTGGCTTTTTTCTTTTTGCTTATGTGGTGCTGAGGAATCCAACCCAGAGCCTCAGGCATGCAAGGCAAGCGCTCTACCACTGAGCCACCTTCCCAGCCTTACAATACATCTTAATCTGAAAGATTTCTGAAGGAACCTGAGTTTATATAAGGCCTCCCAGTGCCTGTGGGTACAAATGGCAGAAATTAACAACCAAAAAACCTTTGAACTCTACTGGCATTTATTCTCATATATTTATACTAAGCTGTATAAGTATCACATGCACCACTATCACATTTGCTGCCAGCTAATTTTAGAAGGTCCTAAATTGCTTGTTATATGTTCTCATGAACATACATGCTCCCTTCAGGACTACAACTTAATATTCCACTGGGCTGACTATAGATATGTCAGTCTCTTCTTGGTGTTGTAGTGTCTCCTAGGTGCTACTGTTATTACACCTGCTACAACATCTCCTAGGCACAATCACTAAAAGAAAACAACATGACTGTGCCAATACTCTGTAGAAGTTTGCGGTCATATAGAGAATAATTCCTCTCTTCTCCTATAATATATCTTTAAAAGGAAGAGACTGTATTTCTTTTGCAACAATTATTTCAAGGCTTTTAGTGAAATGGCTTTCTTAGTTTTGTTTACATCTCCCCTAGTCTTTCTCCTGTATGTGTGTGTGTGTGTGTGTGTGTGTGTGTGTGTGTGTGTGTGTGTGTGTGTGTGTGTGTGCAGGTCCTGTGGCTTGAACTTTGGGTCTGAACATTGACCCTGAGCTTTCATATGCTCAAGGCTAGTGTTCTACCTCTTGAGCCAAAGCTCCATGTTTAGTTTTGTGGTGATTAGAGATGACTCTTATGGGTTTCCCTGCCTTCACTGGCTTTGAACTGAGAGCCTCAGATCTTAGTCTCCTGAGTAGCTAGGATTGTAGGCATGAGACACCAGTGTCTGGCTTGATATGAGTATTTTAAGAGTCAATCTAACAGACAGATCAGAATTCCAACCACCATATTATGCTCAGACTTGTTCTTTCCCTTCAAGAATTAAGGATCCATTGTAGGTCAAGGAATGATGCCTCATGCCTTATTCTCTTCTATAGTCATAGTTACCCAGGAGAGTCCTTGGTTTAAAAAGCACATGCACTTCAGCCAGGCCATTCATTACATCATTTCAGCAAATATAATCCAAAAATTCCAAATTCCATCTTAATTTTAAAATATGATCTGTTTCCTCTCTCTCTTAGGTAGGCTGGAGCTAGCCCTTCAGACATCTGGTTAGGTAAGAAGCAGTGGTTTTTAGGGAAAGAGCTCAAGGATGTAGGCTACAACAGAGAGAGATGAGCAAACTGAGCCTGAACCTATCCAGGAAATCTGTCCAAATCTTCCAGAAGATAATAAAGAAGTGTGACATCTTTACCTTGGGGTAATGACAAAGCCAAAACACTGGCAACAGAGCAATGGAAAAGTACACACAGATCCAAGTCAAACAGGGAGGGTGAGTAATTGTGTATAGTGTGGGTTAATATTTGTTGCTACCATTTGAGGTCCTGAGAGGGCAAGATTATTGGGTATATCAGCACCTGGTTTGAAGCAGAAGTGAAACTGTCATAGTTACTCTCTTCACAACTTTCCTTAATGGAACTGAGGCTGTTTTCTTATATTCACTTGTGGACATCATTGTTATGTTCTGGGGCATTAAAACAACATTATAGTCATTATTATTTTTTAATATAAAAGGGTAAAAGAACACAAATAAATAAAATGGTCAATAATCTTGTCAAATTAACTCAACTGACATTTTTGTAAAAGAAGTACATAGATAAAGTTAAGCATTATAAATATTAGAGAGGATATATAACAAGAACTAAGACTGTCTAAATAGGGATACATGTGGACCCATTGCAACAATGAGATGTACAAGACATTATGTTGAAAAACAAACTTTACAACTTTGGTGGGGTGGGGGGGCAGGGGGCAGGGGGGAAGATGGTAGGGCAGAGATGGTAAGGGGAAACAAAGGCGGAGGCAACAATACTTGATAATAAATGTACTCATTACCTTGCTCATGTAATTGTAACCCCTCTGTATGGTATTTTCACAATAAAAATTTTTTTAAAAAAGAACTAAGACTATCTCTGTCCACATCCCTTAACATTTTTTTGTTGTGGTTGTTGTTGGTCGTGGGGCTTGAAATCTGGGCTGGGGTGCTGTCCCTGAGCTCTTCAGCTCAAAGCGAGCAATCTACTTGAGCCACAGTGCCACTTCTGGTTTTCTGGTGGCTAATTGCAGATAAGAATCTCACAGACTTTCTTGCCTGGGCTGGCTTTGAATGTCAATCCTCAAATCTCAGCCTCTTGAATAGGTAGGATTACAAGCATGAGCCACCTGAGTCCAGCCACAGCCTTCAACTTTTACACTAAGGTAACTATTATTGAATGTTTACAGAAAAAAAAGAATAATTATGTAAACCTGGAAATGGTGGCTTACACCTCCATTCCAAGCTACTCACCAGGCTGAGATCTCAGGATTGTGGTTCAAAGCCAGTCTGGGCAGGAAAGACCGTGAAGTTCTTATCTCCAATTAACCACCAAAAAAGCCACAAGTAGAGTTGTGACTCAAAGTGATAGAGTGCTAACCTTGAGCAAAAAAAAAAAAAATCTCAGGGACAGTGCCCAGGCCCTGAGTTCAAGCCCTAGGACCAACAAAAAAAAAAAGTGTGTAGTGTGTGTGTGTGTGTGTGTGTGTGAGAGAGAGAGAGAGAGAGAGAGAGAGAGAGAGAGAGAGATAGAGAGAGAGAGAGAGACAGAGACAGAGACAGAGACAGAGACAGAGACAGAGACAGAGACAGAGACAGAGACAGAGAGAGAGAGAGAGAGAAAGAGAGAGTATGTATCTCTGTCTTCATGTGTATGTGTAGCTTATAATTTCTTTCCTTATTCTGTTTTTGTTTGTTCATTTGTTTTGTTTTTTGGTCGGTTGTCAACTCTGGGCTTGGGCGCTGCCCCTCAGCTCTTTAGCTCAAGGGTAGCACTCTATGACCTGAGCCACAGCACCACTTTTGGCTTTTTCTGCTTATGTGGTGCTGAGGAATCGAACCCAGGGCCTCATGCATGCAAGGCAAGCACTCTACAACTGAGCCACCTTCCCAGCCCCGTGCTTTACTTATTCTGGATGGGAAATGCATTCTCTTACAGTGTTTGTCTTGGGAATTTTCTTTTTAAAATGTTTAAGTATTTAATTAATCAGGAGAATCATCATTCAAAAGAGGTTAGGCATGGTGATGCAGAAGCAGGAGGATTGCAAGTACAAGGTCAGCTTGGGGAAAGTCAGTGATGCCCTATTTCAAAAAGAAAATGTAAACAAAAGGATTGAGGCATAGCTCAACTCAAAGAGCACCTGAAGAAAAAAGCCATGGGTTCAATGCCAGTATTGAAAGATTAAAAAGAGAAACAATTCCCTTATGAAGTTTCCCTAGTGGTTACAATGCCATTTTTGTTCCTGTCCCCACAGATTGAAAATGCAATTCTATTCTAATCTAAATTTTATACTCATTTCCATATTCCTTTCAATTTCCAAGCTTCTTTATTCTATTCTATTGATCTATTTCTTCTCTAGTATCATGCCATTTTAATTATTGTAACTGTCTAACATCTGGTAGGATTTGGTCTCCTTCATTACTCTTATATTTCAAATTTTTTCTAATTACTCGCCATGTTTATTTTCTCAGACAAAATTTCTTATTGCTCTTTCATTTTTAAACAAGAGGCTTTTTGATATTTTATTGGGTGTTATATTTAATTTTAGAGACTTATATATGTGGACTAATTTATGTCTTTTCTTCCTGTTATCTTTTTCCTCTGTTTCTTAAGCTTAAATTTTCTTTCTCATGTTAATAGAGTTTTAAGATTTTCTCATCTACTGCTTTCATCTTACTTGTTTAGTTATTGAGCATTTTATCTTCTTGGTTGCTTTATAGATTGCCTCTTTTCACTTTATTTTTCAGATAATGTCTCATGCTTTTGCCTTTAGTCAGCATCAGATGATCGTCCTCCTATCTTTATCTATGGATTAGTTTAGATTACAAGCATAGACCACCATCTCTGGCTTCCAGAGGGCATTTTTGGGTCATCCAGGAAACAGGGAACTTGTTTTCTTCCTAAGGTTACTTCTTTATTTTGTACAAGATGTCCAGATAAAGACACTTGGGGGCTGATATGTTTGCCACATGGTCAGAAAACCTCAGACTTTTTATATTGCTCTGATTTATGTAGTATATTTCTATGCAATTTGAATGGTTTCAGGTAACTGCATTAGCTCCAATTTTCCGAGCGAACCTTACTGGTTACATAATTCTAGGTGGCATGTATTCTGTCTACATTTGAGATAACAAAAAAGCAAAAATGGCCAAGAAGTGTGAACCTTCTCCCTTTTAAGGAAAATTCCTGGAAATCTTCTACATTTCCCCTAAGTTTCACTGGCCAGAATTTAGTCACTTAACTTCCCAGAGCTGTAAAAAGACAGAAAGGAGTAGAAAGAAGACAAGAATGCATTGTATATACCAAAGAATTGAGAAAATATAAGAAGGCATGAGTCCAAGTCGGGTGAAGATGTTGAAGGGATGACAGAAATCAGGATGGCTTGTTTACATAAATTGCTATGCTAAATGCCAAAAAATTCAATATATAACCTAAAAAAGTGAGGGGAGGGGTGGAAGTAGGAGGGATGGGTAAGAATGTTAATAGAGGTGACTGATCAAAAGGCATTGTATTTATAAACTGCTTGGTTGAATGGCAACGCTTTTGCACAACTACTTAAAAAAATAAAAATATTCAGAAAAGGTAATAAGGTACATTGTATTCAGAGCCAGAGTACCTATCAAAACTTTAGAGTTTTGCTAAGAAAGAAAGGGAGAGGAATAATGGGGTAGGTAGCTGGCAATCACTTGTTATGCTACTGCACCTTCTGTTGCCCCTTTAAACTATAGCCAAATAGTTTTCTAAAGCATAGGTATCATATCGAATCATTTTCTCATTCCTCTCAGCATTTTCTGCAAAATGGGTGCAAAAGTCTTGCATTGCCTTCCTCCTGCATCCTCGCCATACACTTCTTCTACACCCTTCAACTTGATTTTTGCAATAAAGCCATTTTGACATGCTTTATGTTCTTCGTCTAAGCCCTGACTTCTTTCCCAGCCTTTGCTGGGTTTATTCTCTGAACTTTAGATATTTTCTTTTCCTCTCTTCCTTAGTGAACTCTTACTTAACCTTCAAGATCTCAGCTCTAAGGACATTTCCCTCAGGAATCTTCATTGACACTCCCTCCCAGAAGAAATTGGACTCCTTCCATTACACAGTGACAGAGTTCACATGTTGTGTTCTTCATGACACTTATTTCAGTTTCTCATTTTATATTTATTGGATTATTTCATAAATAATCTTTGTTTACCCATAGACCAACATTTAGGAATGTGTGTACTGTGTTGAGCATAGTACCTAGGACATCATAGATGATTGATAAATATTTAATGAATTGATGAAATTCATTATAAAGTCATTCATGGAAATTGGTGGACCCAGAGGTGATATAGTGGTCCTGTATCTTTTCATGTTTGGAGGAAAGAAGCAAAAATGATGACTGTGATCAAAGAGGAAGATTTAAGAATTTAAGACTCAAAGTCAACATTGCTCTGAGTGATCAATTTCAGGTGTGTTCATGTGTCAATGTACCAAAATGATTAGGGAGTTAATTGGACATAAACATGATGGAGGAGTTTTGAAAGTAGAGATTTTTTTGGTAGTAGAAACAGAAAGCACATCTTCCAGCGCTATGATTGTTTTGTTAAACAGCATTAGTTAAAGAGAGTTGAAATGGAAGTTCAGTCCTCTGATAACAGTTACAGCTCAGTCAAAGCAAATAGGCAGAGTGTGTTAGAAAACAAAAGCAAACATTCAAGGAGTTTGGTTATAGGAAATGCAGATTTCAGAGCACATTCCAGGATGTGTCTTAGAAGAAAAAAAAAAGGGTCCATAAAAGAGAAATGTCTCTGGGGAACTGCATCTGCTTTTGTAGTCAAGTAGGATGATTAAAATGTATTTTGGATTAACTAACTTCAAAACTCCAGACAGGTACAATTTGAGAGCCATTTGATATCAGAGAAATAATGAGTCTAGCTGGATATGATTTAGGAATCAGTGTTTTTCCTTACAGGCCAAACAAAAAGGATGAGAGAAATTGTTTGTTTGTTTGGTTTTGGTGGGTCATGGGGGCTTGAACTCTGGGCCTGAGCACTGTCCCTCAGCTTTTCAGCTCAAGGCTAGCGCTCTACCACTTGACCTATAGTGCCACTTCCGGTTTTCTGGTGGTTTATTGGATATAAGAGTTTCATGGACTTTCCTGCCCGGGCTGGCTTTGAACCGTGATCCTCAGATCTCAGCCTCCTAATTAGCTAGGATTACAGGCATGAGCCACTGGTGCCCAGCGAGAAACTGTTTTGATACCACCTGAAAGAGTTGAGCAAGGCCCTGAACGAAATGCAGCTAAGGGGGTTGGAAATAAGTCCCATTTCAGAGAAAGATTAGCAGATCTATTGTTCCAATGAAGCCCTTGACTGTCAATACATCCCCTTTGTAATGCTAAAGAGTTCCATGATCTTCTTCCCTAAAATTATTCAATAAAATCTGCTTTTCAGCTAATTTTTCACCTTTCTGGCTAATATCAAAGGGGAATATGTGTGTGGGTGTGTGTGTATACTTGATGGTAGTCTTCTTTATCGTTCAAGAGCAGATTCTTTTTTTTTTTAATTTAATTTAATTTTATTTGAGAACATACTGTACAGAGGGGCTACAATTACATGGGCAAGATAATGCATACATTTCTTACCAAGCATTGCAGCCTCCTCCGTTGTTTACCCTTCACCTCCCTTCCCAGCCTCCCCCCTCCTCCCACCCAATTATACCCCCCTACCCCCCCCCCACAGACATTGTAAAGTTGGTTTTGACATGACATTTTGTACTTCTCATTGTTGCAACAGGTCCACCTGAATCCTTAAACGACTTGTTTGTCCCCATCTCCTCCACATGTTGTACTGACATCAAATATAGTGAAAGCGGGGGTTACACTGTGGGGGAGGGACATACAAAGCAACAAAGAAATAATCTTATAAATGCGTTAGAAACACATGCATGAAAGAAACGAAAACATTAAAATACATATTTAAGGGTTCATTTTCCTAACATCACATTATCTGACCTTTTCCGCTTGACTCATACCTATACTAGATATTGCAAATAAGGGAAACCATGGGACCTATGCTTCTTTAGGCCTGGCTTACTTCACTTAATATAATTTTTTCCAAACCTTTCCATTTCCTAACAAATGGGGAAATGTCATTCTTTCTGATGGAGGCATAGAATTCCATTGTGTATATATACCACATTTACTTGATCCATTCATCTACTGAGGGGCATCTGGGTTGGTTCCATATCTTAGCTATGGTAAATAATGCTGCAATAAACATAGTTGTGCTGGTAGCTTTAGTGTGGTCTTGTTTGTAAACATTTGGGTAAATGCCCAAAAGTGGGATTGCTGGATCATAGGGGAGATCTATGTGAAGACTTTTGAGGAACCTCCATACTGCTTTCCAAAGTGGTTGAACAAGTTTACATTCCCACCAACAATGAAGTAAGATTCCTTTCTGTCCACATCCCCTCCAGCATCTGTTGTTGTTAGAGTTCTTGATTTTTGCCCTTCTAACTGGAGTGAGGTGATATCTCAATGTTGTTTTGATTTGCATTTCTTTTATGGCTAGGGATGTTGAACATTTCTTCATGTGTCTATTGGCCATCCTTCTTTCTTCTTCAGAGAAGCTTCTCTTTAAATCTTTCGCCCACTTATTTCTTGGGCAGTTGTTTCTTTGAGGATTTGTTGTTGGGTGGTTTAATTTTTTGAGTTCCAAGTATATTTTAGATATGTCCGTTGTATGGCTAGTAAACATCTTCTCCCAATCGGTGGGCTTTGTATTGATCTTGCTAGCTATGTCATTTGCCCTGCAGAAGCTCTGCAACCTTATGCAATCCCATTTGTCCAACCTTTCTTTGATTTGTTGTGCTTCCGGGTCTCTATTCAGAAAATTTTGGCCTGAGCCAAGGAGACCTAGGGTTTCTCCTATTCCATCCTGTAATGTTTTCAGAGTGTCTGCTTTGAGTTCAAGGTCTTTGATCCATTTGGAGTTGATTCTGGTGCAGGGTAATATATAAGGATCTAGCTTTAGTTTTCTACATGTAGTTAACCAATTTTGCCAGCACCATTTACTGAAGAGGCTGTCTTTCTTCCATTCTATTGTTTTAGCTTCCTTATCGAAGATTAGATGGCTATAGGTCTGTAGGTTCATTTCTGGGTTTTCAATTCTATTCCATTGGTCCTGAGGTCTGTTCTTATGCCAATACCAAGCTGTTTTGATTACTATGGCTTTATAGTAGAGTTTGAAATTTGGTATTGATATTCCTCCAGCAGTGTTCTTTCCATTGAGGAGCGTTTTTGCTATTCGGGGTCTTTTATTGTTCCATATGAATTTTTGGATTGCCTCTTCTATTTCCTTGAAGAATGAGGTTGGAATTTTAATAGGTATTGCATTGAATTTGTACATAGCCTTGGGAAGTATTCCCATTTTCACGATGTTAATCTTGCCAATCCAGGAGCATGGGAGGTTTTGCCATTTTTTAAGTTCTGTGTTGATTTCCTTTTTCAAGATTTTAAAGTTTTCATCATAGAGGTCCTTCACTTCTTTAGTTAAGTTAATTCCTAGGTATTTTATTTTTTGTGGAGCTATTACAAATGGAGTTGCTTTCCTAATTTCAGCCACACTTTTCTCATTGTTGGCATATAGAAAAGCCATTGATTTTGGGAGGTTAATTTTATAACCTGCTACTTTGCCAAAGTTTTGAATCAGCTTGAGTAATTTGGGAGTGGAGTCTATGGGATTCTTTAAATACAAGATCATGTCATCTGCAAAGAGGGAGAGTTTTATTTCTTCTTTCCCTATTTGGATCCCCTTTATGTCTGCATCTTGTCTTATTACTGTAGCTAGGCATTCTAATACTAGATTGAAGAGAAGTGGAGAGAGTGGGCATCCTTGTCTTGTTCCTGAGTTAAGAGGAAATGGCTTTAGTTTTTCACCATTGAGTATAATGCTGGCTGTAGGTTTGTCATATACAGCCTTTATTGTATTGAGGAATGATCCATGGATTCCTAATTTTTCCAGAACCTTCATCATAAAGGGTTGTTGGATCTTGTCAAATGCTTTTTCTGCATCTATTGAGATAACCAATGGTTCTTATTCTTGCTCCTGTTGATGTGATGAATAATATTAATTGATTTGTGTATATTGAACCAGCTTTGCATCCCTGAAATGAATCCTGTTTGATCATGGTGTATGATTTTTTGGATGAATTGTTGAAGTCGATTGGCCAAAATTTTGTTGAGAAGTTTTGCATCAATGTTCATCAAAGAAATGGGTCTATAGTTCTCTTTCTTTGATGAGTCCCTGCCTGGTTTTGGGATGAGGGTTATGATGGCTTCATAGAATGTGTTCGGTAGTGAGCTTTCTCTTTCAATTTCATTGAAGAGTTGGAGGAGTATTGGTGTGAGCTCTGCTTTGAAGGCCTTGTAAAATTCCGCTGTAAAACCATCTGGTCCTGGACTTTTCTTAGCTGGGAGGTCTCTTATTGCTGTTTCTATTTCAATGCTTGATATGGGCCTGTTAAGCTGGTTTAACTCATCTTGGTTTAGTTTTGGCATGTCAATATTTGCTAGGAAAAGGTCCATTTCTGTCAAGTTCTCAAACTTATTAGCATAAAGTTTTGAGAAGTATTCCCTTATAATGTTCTGAATCTTGGTTGTTTCCGTGGTGATGTTTCCATTCTCATCTCTGAGTTTATTAATTTGGGTGTGTTCTCTCCTTTTTCTGATAAGGTTTGCTAAGGGTCTGTCAATTTTGTTAAGTTTTTCAAAGAACCAACTCTTTGTTTTGTTGATTCTTTCTATAGTTTTTTTGGATTCTAATTCATTTAATTCTGATTTGATTTTGATTATTTCTTTCCATCTACTGGATTGGGGTTTATCTTGCTGCTCTTTTTCAAGGAGGTTTAGATGTGTCATTAAATTGTTAGTTTCAGATCTCTCCAATTTGTTGATGTAGGAGCTCAGAGCTATAAACTTGCCTCTGAGTACTGCCTTTGCTGTGTCCCAGAGGAGCTGGTAATTTGTGTGTTCATTTTTGTTGAATAGCATGAACATTTGAATTTCTTTTCTAATCTCTTCCATGACCCACTCATGATTCAGCAGTGTGTTGTTCAGCCTCCATGTGATACCGGACTTTCTTTGATGGCTTTTGGTGTTGAGTTCTAATTTTATTCCCTTGTGGTCAGAGAGAATGCAAGGTATAACTTCAATGTTTCTGAATTTAGACAAGTTTGCTTTGTGGCCTAAAATGTGGTCTATTTTAGAAAATGTTCCATGTGCTGTTGTGAAGAACGTGTATTCTGATGCTGCTGGGTGAAATGTTCGGTAAATGTCTGTTAAGTCTAGTTGATCTATGCAGCTGTTTAGATCTGCAGTTTCTCTGTTGAGTTTTTGCCGAGTTGATCTATCTAGTGGGGAGAGTGGTGTGTTAAAATCCCCAACAATTAATGTCTTTGGATCTATCTGGGATTTGAGGGAAAGTAGTGTTTCTTTGATAAATTTGGGTGCTCCATTGTTTGGCGAATAGATATTTAGTATGGTAATATCCTCCTGAAGGAGAGATCCTTTAATTAGTATGTAGCGACCTTCTTTATCTCTTCTCACGAATTTTAATTTGAAGTCTATTTTATCTGATATTAGGATTGCAACTCCTGCCTGTTTATGAAGGCCGTTTGCTTGGTAGATTTTGTTCCAGCCTTTAACATTGAAAATGTGTTTGTTTTTACAGGCAAGATGTGACTCCTGCAGGCAGCAGATAGAAGGGTCTTGTTTTTTAATCCAACTAGACAATCTATGTCGCTTAATTGGAGAGTTCAGTCTGTTAACGTTAAGAGATAGGACTGAGAGGTATTTGGGAGTTCCTGCCATGTTATCCACCTTCTTGAGGGCTGCGAAAACTGGGTTCTTCCTATGGTTCTTGGATACTCAGTTTGGGTGCAGTTTCTTGGCCTTTGTTGCAGTCTTGTTGGTTTTCTATGTGTAGGACATCTTTAAGAATCTTTTGTAGGGCTGGTTTGGTGGAGATGTATTGTTTCAATTTTTCTTTGCTATGGAAGGTTTTTATTTGGCCTTCAGTTATGAAGGAGAGTTTAGCTGGGTACAGTATTCTTGGTTGATAGTTGTTTGTTTTTAGGGCATGGCATACGTCATTCCACGCTCTTCTTGCTTTGATTGTCTCTGCTGAGAAATCTGAGGTGATTCTAATTGGTTTCCCTTTATAGGTGATTACCCTTTTCTCCTTGACAGCTTTAAGGATCTTTTCCTTGGTCTGGGTTGATCCTGTGTGGATTATAATGTGATGTTGGGATGTCCTATTCTGGTCTGGTCTATTTGGGGTTCTAAAAGCTTCTTGTATCTGAATAGGCCTATCTTTTTGTATGTTTGGGAAGTTCTCTGCTAGGATCCTGTTAAACAAATTTCCTAGACCATTAACTTCTGTTTCTAGGTGCTCCTCTACACCCATTATCCTTAGATTGGGCCTTCTGATGGTGTCTTCCAGGTGTTGGATAGACCTATCATATTTCTTGGACTTGTCTTGGATGGTTGTATGTTCTTTCTCTATAATATCTAGGCTGTCTTCAATCCCTGAGATTCGATCTTCTGCATGGTCTAACCTGCTGTCAAGACTCTCTACTTTGTTTTTTATCTCTTTTCCTTCTAATTGGTCAGCTTTGATGGCTTCAAGTTCTTTGTTGAAGCTCTGTTTTAGGTCTTGTATGAATTTCTTTACTTCCTTAATTTGGTGTTCAGTGTCTATTCTCAAATCACTTAGTTGATTGGTTATGGTTTCTTTGGACTCCCATTCCTTCTGTTGGGTTCCATTCAGCATTCCCTTTGTGGTCTCCCTGACTTCCTTCAGCTCTTTGTTAATGGATTCCATGAATGCCTTTAGTGATCTTTGTGTATTCTCTACCTGGTCTCTCAATTCCTGAATTACTCTTTGATTAGCTTCCTCCCGTCTGTGGGATTCCTGCAGTTCTCTTTCTTCCCGTTCGTGGGATTCTTGCAGTTCTCTTTGAGTGTTCTCTGCCTGGTCACGCCATTCCTCCCTTTCTCTTTGAGTATTCTCAAGTTGTTCACGCAAATCCTGTATCAGTTTTTGAGTAGCTTCCTCACGCTTATGATATTCCTGTATAAACTTCTGGGATGCCTCCAATCTCTCCCTATCACGCTCATACAGTGTCCTTTGTACATTGTCAAACTTCTCATTTATCATGTTTGCTATTAGTGTTTGTA
The DNA here is from genome assembly GCF_024711535.1 of Dipodomys merriami. NCBI lineage: Eukaryota > Metazoa > Chordata > Mammalia > Rodentia > Heteromyidae > Dipodomys > Dipodomys merriami. Next base: position 57,059,786 of record NW_027204492.1, read on the forward strand.
GAGCTATTTGGGAACTCTCCTCTGGATTATTGTTTATCTGTTCTAATCCCTGATTATCAAGATTGGGAATTGAGATACCCGAATTTGCCATTTTTCTTGTTTTTTTCCAGCTTACTCGGCCCATTTGAGATGAAGATTGCACCAGTTTTGTGCTAGAACTCTATCTTAAGGCAACCATCAACCAAAGTTTGCGTTTGTACAGTCAATAGTCTACAGATACAATCTAGTTCAACAGATACATCTATTCAATATCAAACAACTATATGTTAAAGAACTTCGAGCTGCAGAAAAGAATTGGGAAAACCAGAAATTATTAGGATTAGGGAGAGATGTGGGTAAAAAATAGGAATAGATTGGTGTGGGGAGGCACCGGGAGAGTTAACTATGTCCTAATCACAAATGCAGGAAATGGGTTGGGTAGGATGCAAGTAGAGAGAGAGAGAAAAAGTAGAGACGGAAAGGGGAATGAAGAGAGACCAGAAAAAAAATAGAAACATAAAAATTAATGTTATTATAGAGGTTAAAAGATCGTCTATTTAGAGAGGAATGTGAATATGTTCAGAGAAGGGGAGGGACATAGAGGAGATGTGAAAAACTTTAAGGATGGGAAAGGGAGAAGGAAAGATCAGAAGTTCAGTAGAGCTAGACAAAAAACAAAAAGATAATTAAGAAAGAAAGAAAAAGAGAAAGAAGACAAGAAAAGAAAGGAAAACGCTCATTCACATATTCCTAAAATAAAAATTATAAGATGAGAAAAAAAAAGTTACTGGAAAACAATTATTTTTTCAGAAGAGGCAAAAATTAAAGATTAATAAGTTTTAGAAGGGAAAAAATCTATCTATCTATCTATCTATATATATATATATAAGGTAACAAAAAACAAAAAACAAGCAAAAAAAAGAAAAGAAGAAGAAGAAAAAAAAAGAAAAAGAAAAAAAGTCTTTTGATTTTTTTTGGGGGGGGGGAGGAGTGGGAAGAATCCTGTATCTCCCTTTTGTCTGTAACCAGTCTCTTGTTGGAGTCTCTGGTCAGCTTGAGGTCCTGTGGCTTGATTGGTTTCTTAAGTTGGTTGGTTGGAAGAGGCAGAAAAATGCTCTGCTTTACCCAAGATTTTGAGATCCCCCTCCCAGGTTAGTTTTCTGGGAGGGTGATCTGCTTTGAGAATCACAAAAGAGGGGGATGCGGTGATGAGGCTAGGTTCTGGGTAGAGTTGAGGCCTTTCAACAAACAGTAGCTTTTCCCTGGGGCTATTTTGTGATAAAGCTCACAGCGCCCAGCCTGGAGCCATTCTCAGGGTTTCTGTTTTTCAGTTGATTGTGGTGCCTGCTAGAGGGAGGGGCAGCCTCTGGCTCTGGTTACCCAGTGAGGCAAGGCACTCCAATGGCTGGCGCCTGAGCTGGGTGACTTTTCCCTGGGTGGAGCTGAGTCTGGCAGGTCACTTTGCCGTTAAGTTCTTGTGACCTGCTAAATGACTCGTTTTATTCCAAGGCCTGAGCTGGAGCTAGCAGCTCCTCCGAGCTTTGTCGGTATCCAAGATGGAGATCACCGGTGCTGGGGGGGGGAGGGGTGGCCTTCCCTCCTCTGCTCCCTGAGAAGGAGTGAGGACGTCGGGCTTGTACTCATGCTGAGTCTTGGATCCTGGGTCGTCTCTGGTCTGCAAACAGCAGGATGTAGATATCCTCTCCTTGTCGGTTCTTGTTGGTGTTGAGTAGAATCCGCTCGTCCGCTGCGTCTGGCTCCTTCATCCTGGACTCTCTGTGTCTCAGGTATGACCCCGCGGCGGTGGTCACCGCTGCGACCCTGCCGCCGCAGCGGCAGCTGATGTGTTTCCTTGGCTTCCCCTCTCTTGTCTAACTCTCTGTCCTGTGATGGCACACTTGGTGTGATTCTCTGGCTTAGGACTGTTCACTGGAACTCTAAAACTGCTTTCTATGCGAGAGCTTGTTCAGATTCCAGCTTCTCCTCCACCATCTTCCCGGAACTCTCAAAAATCAGGTTTTTTTTTCAAGAGCAGATTCTATTCTATGTCTTTGCCCTTTTCTATCTCCTAGCATTTGGCAAGTTTAGAATAATGGCAGAGAGGCTTCCTCAGGTACAAAACATTATTTATCAAGTATGCAGTGACGATAAGGGCTACATCGGTATTTCCTATATAGAAGAAAACATCTGTCAATAAATGCATGATATGCTGTAATGGTTTCTCATCATTTACATATCTTCTTTCAAAGTTATCAAGGAAACTTTTTTTTGTCAATCTGGATCTTGAACTCTGGTTTATGCGTTGTCCTGCAGTTCTTTAGCTCAAGGTGAGTACTCTATCACTTGAGCCCCACCACCACTTCTGTTTTTCTGGTGGTTTATTGAAGAGTCTCATGGACTTTCCTGACCATGCTGGCTTTGAACTGTGATCCTCAGATTTCAGCCTTCTGAGTAGTTAGGATTACAGTTGTGAGCCACTGGCACTGGGCTCAAGGAACTTTTGTGGAAATGTTTAGTCACATTTATTCTGTATCACTCTTACACACAGATAGGAAACAAATACAAGCAAGACACAAAAGTTAGGATTTCCTAAATCTTTCACCATCCATCTTTTTTTCCCTGACTCAGAGTTGTTGACATGTATGGTTTCCCCCCACATACAATCAGTCTCTGGGTCACTGTAAATATGCATCAGGCGTCATTCCAAACAAATGCAAAGGCAAGGGAAATGGAGGGCAGATGTTATCTCTATGATTTACTTCAATGCCACTGATTCAGATTTTCCAAGTTTTGGTGGAAGCAGGTCTTTCACTGATATTAATGTGTTTTTTTGGTCTTTTCATTTTTGGTACTGGGGCTTGAATCTAGGATGTTGCACTTGTTAGGCAAGCGTTTTGCCATTGAGCTGTACCCCAGCCCAACTTATATTAATGTTTACCTCACTTCTCCATACCCATACCATTCTGCTTCCACAATAATACTTAGATATTGTGCTTTACTTAATGGTAGTGCAATCTTTTTTTTGTCAGTCTTGTGACTTGAATTCAGGGCCTGGGCACTGACTCTGGGCTTATTTTGCTTAAGGCTAACTCTCTACCACTGGACCCACAATGGCACTTCTGGCCTTTTCTGTTTATGTGGTACTGAGGAATCAAACCCAGGGCTTCATGCATATTAGAGAAGCACTCTTCCACTAAGCCACGTTCCAAACTCCGTAGTGCAATCTTTTTTTTTGATGATATTTTAAATGGAAACTGAATACATGCACTATCAACAGTACTTATACATCCATTGAAACTGCTTCCAACAGCTCTGGCCAAAGTTCCTGTAAGTGTATTAAGTAACTACTATATTACAATAGGCACTGTACAACATTGACTCTAAGACAAATTTGTTAGAAGCAAATCCTAATGTCAGAGCTATAAAAATGTCTCAAATAGTGTCTCTCAAAGATGATGAAAGGTGATATTTACATGACAACTGATCCTAGCATGAAAAACAGGTGAATCCAAGGAAGTGAAGTAAAATCAGAGCAAGGTCACAGCTTATGATAACATAACTGTGACACAAATGTCCTCTGGACCAGAAACCCTGAACTTCCTCCTGAATTCACTGAGAAAAGAACTAGTCAGAACATAAATCAGGGGGCAACAATCTATTTGATGAGACTAACAGTTTCACTGGTGGCTACAAGAAACATTATCACAGCAGGCCTAAGAATGAGAAGTCTTGCCAATTAACTACCTCAATTCGTTTCCAGCCTCCTTTTCCCTTACCATTTCCTATTACAGAAGCTTCTGTGAAAAAAATAAAAATATCCCCAAAACCTCAACTTTGCATAACTAGATAGTGGTAAGAATGTGGTACAATTCTGGTACTGAGACATTAACCAGGGGTGTGATAGCACTAATCTTTTTCTCCTCCTGACTTCTCTCTGCCTTGAATGTAAACATGGTATCTGGAGCTTCCTTAGACATCCTATGACTCAGGATAACGTGAATGTGAAAGTCAACATTGTAGCCATTGCATGTCAGGAAAAATAGAAAAAACTTGGGTACCGATGGTACTGTTAAGTAACTAAATCAAAGCCAGCAACTACTTTGTCTATATCTGTCTTTATGTATAAAAGTAAACCATTATTTCCTTAAGCCACCATTTTTTCTGTAACTTACATCTGAAATTCTTCTATTTCTCCCTTCTCCTTCCTCTTCCTCCTCCTCCTCTTCCTTGTCTTCCTCCTCCTCCTTCTTCTTCCTCCTCTACCTCCCCCTCCCTCTCCTCCTCCTCCTCCTCCTCCTCCTCCTCCTCCTCCTCCTCCTCCTCCTCCTCCTCCTCCTCCTCCTCCTCCTCCTCCTCCTCCTCCTCTCTTCTCTTTTCTTCCTATCCTAGGGCTTGAATTCAGGGCTTAATCAAGACTATTACTCTATCATTTGAGTCACAGCTCGACTTCCAACTTTTTAGTAGTTTATTAGCGAGGTAAGAGTCTCATAGACTTTCTTGCTTATGCTGGCTTCAGATCGAGATCCTCAGATCTCAGCTGTCCTAGAGTAGTGAGGATTATAAGGATGAGCTACCAGTGCCCAGCTTTGAACACATTCTTAATACATAGATTCAGCTACCATTGAACCACTAAAGATTCTAAGCATGCCACTCATTCTTTGTAGTATATTCAGAATATATGGAGGGTGGTGATATTCTTCAATTCCTACAGAATGGTCATGGATATTAATTATGGATTCCCTAAGGAAATTTAGTTAGGCATTTTGTTAGTCTATGTCATTTGAAAACACCACCAGTTTGATATAATACTATAAGAAAAGCATGAACTGTGTTTTCAAACAACAAACACATTTGCAATTTATATGGCATTTCTACTTAAAAATGACCCTCAATAATGCCTTCCAAATGTTTTCCCAAATAAAAATACTTATGATTTACCTAATGTTTCCATTTTTATTTCTCAGAGCTATTATTTCAGGAATATGTTAATTACATGGTACACAGATTTGCATTTACAATTCAACAAATGTGCCAGCTATCTTATTACTCAGCCAGCATTGAAAATGGAGCTTGTAACATACCTTGGAAACTCAGAAGCCATGCTGAGTTGAAACTTTTTCCCTCACTAGTGCCTACAGGGGCAGGAGAATGAATTTAATGGCATTCTGCAACATGACACTGTGAATGGAAAAAAAAAGATGTTGCTTCTGAGGGAAAGTTTTAGCTTGAAATAAGTCTAAAATTAGCAAATGAATAATTTATTGTAAACCATGATATAGATTTATTTTCAAAATATCTTTCTTATAACTTACATTTAAAAGAGATTAGGATTCAAGCATGTAGAAGACTCTAGATCACACATTTTAAACAAGTTCTACAACACAATAGCCAAAGAGCTAAAAGATGAGATAAATAAATCAAGAGAGAAGCTTAAAGTTCAAAATTAGCAAACACCTCAAGTTTCTGATTTGTCATCATTATCATCATCATCATCATAATCATCATCATCATCTTTGTCACCGTCATCATCATCAAGCTTATTGTTTTTAAATAATATGGAGCTAGATGAATCTGGCCTTACCACTGTAAAAGGTGACCAAATATAGGACCATCTATTATTCATATAGAAATCTCTAGAGACTGACAAGCATACAGCTTTTTTCTGAAATGATATTCAAATAAGAAGAATTATCAGAGCATTTTAAGCATGTCAGAAATCAGCATATTCACCAGTAGAACCATTTTTATTTGATATTATTAATCTTGTATTTATACATTTCATTTTTAGCATCTCATTCTGATTTTATTTTACTTTTTAAATTTTTTAATATATTTTTATTGTAAAGATACTGTATAGAGGGGTTACAGTTACATGAGTAAGATAATGAGTACACTTGCTATTGAGCATTGTTACTGCCTTTTTGTTTTCCCCTACCATCCTTTCCCTCCCTACCTCCCCAAGTCCTCCCCCTCACAAAGTTGTAAAGTTTGTTTTCAGCATAGTGTCTTGTACATCTCATTGTTACACTGGGTCGACTTGTATCCTTATTTCAGCATTTTGTTATTTCCCTTCCCCTCCCCAAATTAGAAAAATGTATATACAAGATGCAGGGCACCAAAATCAAATACAGTGCAAACAGAGGTTATACCATCAGCAGTGGGGTGGGGGTGGGGGAGAACAAACAAGAGAAACAAAATCACATAGTACATTATAAGTACATTGGACTGGGAAGGTGGCTCAGTGGTAGAGCGCTTGCCTTGCATGCCTGAGGCCCTGGGTTCGATTCCTCAGCACCACATAAGCAAAAAGAAAAAAGCCGGAAGTGGCACTGTGGCTCAAGTGGTAGAGCGCTAACCTTGAGCTGAAGAGCTGAGGGACAGCACCTCGGCCCAGAGGTCAGGCCCCATGACAGGACTCAAAAAAAAAAAAATAAGTACATTAAAAACAACAGCAACAAAGATAAAACCTCTTGTGCTCCTATCGTGGTGTTCATTTCTCTTAGCATCATCTTATGGTCATATGTACATAGATTTTTACCACTTCTGCTTGTCCTAGACATATACTAGTTATTGCAGATAAGGGAAACCATGGTACCTATGTTCCTTTGGGCCTGGCTTACTTCACTTAATATAATTTTTTCCAAGTCTTTCCATTCTTTATTCCATTGTCTGATCTGCTTTGTTATTTCCCTTAGTAATATGTAATATTTATTGTCACCTTCCTATTTATATTAAAGCCATCAAATAAATGGCATTGACAAAAACAATGTATTACAGAAAGGGGTTGAAGTTAGTGGGCCACAAATGGAGTATCCAAATACTTCAGGAGTATTGTTCTAAAAGGGACACTGAAATAAATACTATGGGCCTCAGAGGTACAACTGTGTCTCAAAGTCTAATTTCAGATGGAAAATATCACTATATCTATTAATCTGTCTAAGATAATATTGGGAAAAGTAGAAGCTTGAGATATTAGAAGTCAATTATATAACAACAACCTTACTGATAACGCAGTAGGTGATTTATAAAGAACAGCTGTGCTTGAGGAACTTATATTATAGTTGCAAAAACAAAAGATGGTCAGTGCCATGGACTAACTTTTAAGATCAAGGTCAGCCATAGAACTCTAGAGGCCCAGAAGAGGAATATGTAACCCACCTGGAACATGACAAGGGAAAATTCTTTAAGAACGTGATAGATGAAACTTCTGCACTGGATATTAAAGGAAGAGTTAGAATCATCCAAGCCATTGAACATAAGGGGTGAGAGAAGGAACAGATGGAAATCATCTTCCTAGAGTTCATAAACAGCATGACATGTGGCATAGAAATACACTTGGGTCAGTGTAACTGGAGAAAAGAAGGGAGAGAATGAACAGACAAGCAGGGGCCAGATAATGAAGGTCCTGGAGGCCAGACTATGGGTTTTAGAATATTTACATTGGGGTTTTCCAACATGTACTATGTGTGCCAAGACACAGGATAAACACTGTACATCTTTCTGAGGTATCAATTTTAACATAGTGGTATATAATTTGAAACACTATTTCCATATTAAATCATACTCTCAGTTTGAAACATTATTTTTATATTAAGAGAAACATATTATCTTAGAATTCAAAATTACTAGTGAAAAAGTTGGAAATGAAACACAATTGTCAAAGAATTTTCCAACTTGTAGTCCTTGTAGGGTAATTTTGTTCATGCTTTCTGTGTTCTTTCATAGCACTCCAGGAAAATAAAGGAGTTTTAGAAGTATACATCTGAAGTATGGGCAACTACTGAAGGATTCTAAGCAGAGGAGTGACAAGGTGACATTTGTTGTTGATATGGCCATGGCAATTGTGTAAAGGATGGATTTGTAGAGGAAGGTAGTACATGGCAGGAGAATATGTTAGGAAGCTATAGTCATTGTGATCCAAGGTTAAATAGTGTATAGTGGGTAATGAGGAGTGCACAGAAATAAGGCTTGGTAGGTAAAACTGGCCAGATTCAGTGACTAAATATAATGGGTAAAGAAAATTGAGAAATGTACAGAATGCTTCACTTTCTTCCTTGAATAACTGGGTTGGTAGGAAATATAGAGTGTATGGTTTTAAGAAAAAGATAATTACTTCACATTAGACATTGTTCTGTGTGGAATGTCTGCTATAAAAATTCAGTCAAATCTTAATCTACAGGCTGGGAAGGTGGCTCAATGGTAGAGTGCTTGCCTTGCATGCATGAGGCCCTGGTTCGATTCCTCAGCACTGCATAAGCAGAAAAAGCAGGAAGTGGCACGGTGGCTCAAGGGGTAGAGCGCTAGCCTTGAGCTGAAGAGCTGAGGGACAGTGCCCAAGCCTAGATAGAGTTCAGACCCCATGATCAACAACAACAACAACAAAATCTGGGGCTAGGTGCCAGTGGCTCACACCTGTAATCTTAGCTCCACAGGAGGCTGAGATCTGAGGATCCTGGTTCAAAGCCAGCCTGGGAAGGAAGGTCTGTGAGACTCTTACAGCCAATTAACTACCAGAAAACCAGAAGTGGAGCTGTGGCTCAATGTGGTAGATTGCTAGCCTTGAGCAAAGGAGTTCGGGGACAGCACCTAGGCCCTGAGTTCAAGCACCACATCCACCAAAAATCCAAACTAAACCAAACCAAAACTTAATCGGGCCCAAATGGATTACAAGATAGGGAAATACTGACCCCATTGTCCTTCAACTGGTCAATTAATATGCTTCATCCACTAATCCTGGTGTTTTGTAATCACTTCTATTTTCTCTGTATTCCAAGCCATAAAAAAATAACGGGAAGTTCCAGTTTAAGTGATGGCACCCAGCTGGTTGCCGAATGTATGAAAGGAACATGAGTTAACATGGATGGAGGTAAAAATTTTGAGTATCATTCACTCACAGGTGATAGATAAACCCAGAGAAATTGGTAAAACAAAGGTTAGCACAAGACAGTTTACAAATGACTGGCTCCAGATATGAGGGAGTAAACTTAAGGTATTTCTGTTGTACAAATGGATATATTATAATAAGTTAGTGATAACTAACATTCTAAAGTATTCATTTTGAGACAATATTGTTCTGAATACTTCACATTTATTAACAAAACTTCATCTTAACAACAATCTTCTGCCTAAAATAGTGGGCACTATTGTTATTTCTCCTTTGTGGAGCCGAGAACTGAAATAAAAAGTGGTTAGTTTATTCTCCTGAAGGTCTAGAACTGGTAACTACAAGAGCCAGAGATTAAAACTATTAACCAGTCTAATCAGGTAGCTCATTCTACTTATTCTATGCCTGTGCTCATAAAGCAAATTTCTAATGATGTTTTGATTTTCCTGCTAGAAGAAAACAGGTTGATCAAAAGATGGATGATTGCAATCTCTTTGTTATCTTTCTATAACAATGAACCAATGTTATAGTTTAGATGACAATCTTTGGTGATGTTGATAGGAGCAATTCAGCTGTTTGGAGAGTCACCAACGTTAGATGCCAAATTGAACATTTGGGTTTGAAAGGATGACTGTCAGATCCTAGACTGTGATCCTATCTGTGTCGATGATACACAAAGAGGTTTCTAAACAGCTAAAGGCTTTTCCTTGTAAGGCCTGGTATCATTTGCTGCTTAAGAGTGCACATATGTATGGGAAAGCATTGAATGCAATGGTTTTGCTCACAGAGATGTTCACAAAGTGAGGGGGAGGTCTGATGTGTTGTTTCAGTAAATATAACTAAGGGACACAGGTTTATACTGGACATACTGCAGTTAGATCCAACTGTGGGTGTTGACAAGGAGCAAACCCAAAGTTTGCACAGTTTGTATCTGCTTTTTCACATGTGTCAGTCAGCCCCCAATCAGAGTTGGAAAGCCAGAAACCAAGGTTAAAGAAGGGTAAACCACAAAGGGATTGCAAGTCAGAAACAATGCTCTTGTTGATAGGGAAGGAGGGCAGCTGAGAATTGTTTTTCTTTGCATCAGCAAATGCAAAATATTGCTTTCTTTAATAGTGCTACAAAATTTATTTCTGTATCCACTACACTTACTTAAATAAGGTTGTGCTGATGGCTCACATCTGGAATCCTAGCTACTCAGGAGGCTGAAATCTAAGGATCATGGTTCAAAGCCAGCCAGGGCAGGAAAGCCCTTATCTCTAATTAACTACCAAAAAAGCTGGAAGTGGAGCTGTGGCTCAAGTTATAGAGCAGAAGCCTTCAGCAAAAAAGTTCAAGGATAGCACCCAGACCCCAAGTTCAAGCCCCAGGACTGGCACACGCATGTGCCCACATTCCCCCCCCACACACACAGAATCAAGCAAGTACCAATGCTAAAAGTCTGAAAGTGTTAAGAAACCTAAAGAAATATTAGATGGGGTTTATATCTTACACATACATCTTGACTGCCAGACAATAAACAACCTAAGCTTTAATTTCCTCATCTACAAAATCTGGAAAGTGGTAGTTACTTCAGTGTCTAGAGATTAAATAAAATTATATATATAGTAATAATAAAAGATTGATATTGGTGCAATCTGTCTCCACTTACTTACTATGTTTAGAATTTTGCATTAAGAATGTAATCACATGTAGTGTTGATTTCCTTGAAGTCTTCAGGGTATATTTATTAAATATGCTATTTCCTTTAAAAAATGCTATGTAGCTATTGCCTGGTCAATCTCACATGGATCACCTGTGTGGCTTTGTATCAGTGCCTGGTGTTTTCATATAGACCTTAGTCATTGGAATGATCTCATCTTAAAAGTACTCCTAAGCAATCAAAAGTTACAGTTTTTTCCTATCCCACTTTTCAATTCCCTTTGAATCCAGATCTGCCTTATGCTGCCATCTCCTGGAAATGCCTGGTCTTAAACAACTTCTCATTTATTAGTGATATTTTGCTTCCTATCAGAAATGAGTGTCTAGATGTGTGTTTCGCTCTCTCTAGTCTCTCGACCCTGTCCTCAATTTTAAGATTCACTCTGAATAGTCAATAAGCACAGAGATTTTCTAGAATATCTCAGCATATATATATATATGTATATGTGTATATAGATGTATATGTATATAAATATATATATATATATATATATATATATATATATATATATATATATCTCCTTGGGCAACAGAGACTTGAGAAGCTGTGGGCCCTTTAGCTTTTTTTGGTATTGGAATTTCATGTAGCTATAAGTCTGAGTGAAGCCAATATAATTTTATGCATTGTTATTCCTAATGTAGCTAAATTTTTCTCGGTAACTCCTTTAGGAGATCTATGGGAAACATGTAGTGAAAATTAGTCATTTTTCAACTTAGTTTCAGTTGATGGCTCCTAATAGTACAGTAAAGTAGAATATCAAGACTGGAATCCAGAACATGAGGATTTGGGGTATTCTATTTATATTATGTTAAATTTCAATTCCTAGGCCATAGTTTCCACATATACAAAATAAGAGAGTAAAACTAGGAAGTCTATAAGTTCACTACAGACTCTCACATTTCTCTGGTCATATAAAAGGTCAAGTTGACATTGTGATTAATCATATGCAGTGGAACTAGATGGATTTATTGAAATATATTCCTGGATCTTATTAAACCAGAGAAAGCAACATGTACAGGTTTTCCTATAACAGCTATTGAAAGGGAGGATTTTGATGATAGTGGGTGCTTGTATGAAATTGACAATGACAATGTCTTATGTAAAATACAGCTTTCCAATTCTCTTTGGATGTTATTACCCTTTCATTGCATATTATTATCGAAGCCCAGTAATGCTATATGAACACAGTACACATTACATATTAGTAGCTAATTTTGGAATCACAAATCTAAGATTTCTGTGGTGTATAGCCCTGTTAGGTGCTGGTAAGACATGCTTCCTAACACTGACTAGAGCCTTTATCAGGAACTAAAGGCAATTTGAAGGAATTGGGACACTAGACTCTGAGTTCAAAGAGTTAGCAGGATAACCAAAGAGGTCTAATGTACTTGAACATGGAGGAGGGAAAACTGACCACAATTAGCTAACACATATTAGAGGAGTTCAGATAATTATCATTTCATGAAGCCTGAATAAAAAGTGAAGGACAGAAAAGATATCATCATCATCATCATCATTATCATTATTGTGATACTGAGGGTTTAAACTCAGGGCCTCACATTTTCTAGGCTGGTGATACCACTGAGCCAAGGCTCCAACCCTATTTTTGCCAGTTATTTTTAGAAGAAAGTCTCATTTCCTTCTCAAATGCTTGCCTGAACCATGATTCACCTATTTAGGCTTCTCATTACCACTGAGACCGCAAGTGTACCACAGTATCCTGCTTCCCCAACGTGGAAGGGGTCTCACAAATCTTTCTTCCCAGACTGGCCTCAAACTATGTCCTTCCATTATCAAACTACCAAATAGGTACAATTACAGGTGTGAGCCACCAGCACACAATTAGAAGATTTCAGTTTTGAAAGCCATCTGGCCTGCCAATGTCACCTCACCCCATGGATGTAATAAGAGCAGGAGACCAATAAATCTGTTTTCATAGCTATCTACTTGAGATTCAGAGCCACCAGAGGGCAGCACTGACAAGACAGATACTGGATATTAATGGGCTGTTGTTTCTAAGCCAATGAGCTCTGCAATTGAGTGCACCCCTGAGGGAACAGAACTATTGCAATTGGGCCTTGCACTCTATTTAATGCACTGAACTCAATGCATGGGGACTTTTGATGACCTTTCTGCATTGCTTGACTTGAAGTTACATTACTCTAGTCTCTGCTTTTGTCATCACATGATATTCTCCATGTGTGTCTATCTCTTTGTCATGTTTTATAAGGAGATTCCTCCCACACTCCAGCATGTCCTCACTTTCAATAATTACATATGCTGTTACCCTATTTTTATTTATTTTATTTTATTTTTTATTATGTCAGTCATAGAGCTTGAAATCGGGGCCTGGGCATTGTCCCTATACATTTTTGTTCAAGGCTAGAGCTCTACCACACTTTGAGCCACAATACCACTTCCAGATGAGAGTCTCACGGACTTTCCTGCCTGGGCTGATTTCAAACTACGATCCTCAGATTTCAGCCTTCTGAGTAGCTACAATTACAAGTGTGAGCCACTAGCTCCTGGCAATATGACATTTCAAATTTCTGATTGGATCAATGAATTGTATTTCTGAGTAAGTCCTGAAATTCTAAGACATTCTGAAATTTTCAAAACACTTTATTTGCTTGTTTCCAATTATTTATGAGTTACCGTAATAGTAGATAGTGAATTATTTTCCTGATACTACAAGTCTTAGAGGTGTATCATATAATAAAATAGAACATGCATAATGGGTTATTTTTGAAGCCATGTAATTTGAAATATATTTTCAACTTCATGTAAAGATGTTCTCCCCTGGATATAGAAAATTAGAAAGGAAACCAAAGAGGTCATTTATACAACATGTCAGAAGTATTTACTATTTCAAAGGTAGTATTCCAAAAACAAATGTAAAAGCAGACTGTATTAGTTTCCATACCTTGATTTTTTGTTTTGTGACTATTATGTTACAAATAGAAAATAATCATGCATAGGTATTAGACAACTTCTTTTGAGTCTATCCCAAAACATCTTTTTGTTAAGCATTGGGTTTATGTTGAATGGTAAAAACTCATCTGTTTTTCAATAACCAATGTATCTGGCTGTTTACTCTGATTTAGACTTAGGCATTTAAATGAGCACTACTTTTGCTAATTCAAATTTTATATCTTAAAATATTTATAGACAATATACAGATTATACACCAACAATAAAAATGCCCATGGACATTACTGTGTAAACAGTTTAATTACAGTGTTTAGATCCTCCTAGCAAAGTTAACAGTACTACAAAGAATCACAGACTGAAATGGACAAGTATGAATTTATTTCCTCCTGAGACTGATAATCTGTTGGGATGGCAGGTCTGTGTATAAATTGATTGACAGATTTTTGTGCTGGTCCTGGGACTTGAACTCATAACCTGAGCCCTGTCCTTGAGCTTCATTTTGTTTAAGGCTAGTGCTCTACCACTTGAGTCATAGTTCTACTTCAGGACTTTAGGTGGTTTAGCTGGCGGTAAGAGTCTCATGGGATTTCCTTCCCAGGCTAACTTTGAACTATCATCCTCAGACCTCAGCCTCCTGCATAGCTAGGATTACAGGCAGGAGCCACTGGTGCCAGGCTTAATATTTATTTTCAAGAATTAATTTTATTTTTAAGAATTAACTATTAGCAGAGGGACCACAGGCATACAATGATGAGAACAATTAAAAGCAATAAATATAAACATAATTGAAGACACAGGCCATATGCATGTGTACACGATCAAACTGACTAAAGGATGGTATATGTAAAAGAGAGATTCATGATGGAATGCCTTAATCTGTTGATTAGTAGTTCAACAAAAAGAATGAAAGCTAAAACGCATCTCTTGACCAAGGAGCATGAGGACAAAACAAAAAGGGATAGACAAATAAAAGGATTGTCAAACAAGCACTGTCATGATACTCAGTGTACATACGTTAAGACTGAACTATAAAACTTGAGGGGACAATTGGAATGGTGTTGAAGATGCAGAGGAGTGATGGGAGGGGTGAATGATTAAGCTGTGTTGTACAGGCAAATGGAAATGCTAAATTGAAGCTCTCTTTGTAGAACTAGTCAAGGAAACAAACTGGGTTTGTAGCTGCCACAAATGTGAGAAATAAAGTTCTATTGTTTAAGCTAACTCGTGTGTGGTATTTTTCTTAGAGTTGCCAAAACAGAGAAACACAATGATAAAGGGATAAAGAAATTATTTTTGCATAATAAAATGAGAGAATTAGTGTTGGAGGAGACTGATGGTAAGCAGAGGAGCTGGAAGATGGAGGCAGAGCTGTGAGGGGATGAGGCCTGGGAATTCTGACAGTATGTTGGAGCAGGTGGAAAAGGATGATCAGGGAGAAATCCCATGTAACAGGCTGGTCAAAAGAACCACAAGAAAATGCAAGTCAAAAATTCCATTGTAAATTTCTGGATGTGTGTCAGTTGGATATCTCTCTTTGCTTCTAAATTTCAAATTTTCACATTGGTGATATGAGAAATTTGGGAATTAATCAAGAAAAAGGAACAGAATTCTTTGCTTGAGTAGGTGTCAACAAAAAAAGAGCAAAACACAGGCAGTAGTGAAAGCAAGAACTCAAAGCCATATGTGATTTTGAGATCCTATTACCCTGAAGTTGCATGAATCACAGGGAGAACCCTGGGTTCCTCTAAAATGTGTGCTAGAGAATTTGTGCCAGAATTATGTAAATCTCAAAGCACAAGATAATATCAGCTGACATCTGGGAAACATACATGAATCACTCAGTGTATTTAATAGCTTACCCCAAAATGATGGTATATTTTGTTCCTTTCTTTACTACTGATGATAATAGGTAAATGTATTAAAATAAAATAAACTTTTCCATAAGGCATGAACGAACTAATATTCAGATTCTCCTCTGTGGAGTCACATATACTATAGTATTCAGAAAGAAAGATATCTACAAATTGAAAATACATACAAATTTATTGGAACTGCTTTGTATATAAGAGTAGAATGTGAGCCGAGCAAATAAATTTTTATAGATTTTAGGATAGTATCTTTATTTCTGTCATGTTACTTGAGTATCTCACATTTAGAAGTCATCCTAAACCTGTATAATGAGGACTCACTGCTAGAATGTTCTCCATACTTTCTCTGTTTCTAATAGTGCAGTTCTATACCACAGTGGATGAACTAGGGATATCTTTTGCTAATATGGCTGAACTTGAAGCATCTTCTGATTTGATATACATTAGTCATATACATTAAGCTCTTTGAAGTTTAACAGCCATGAGACACCACAAATTTACTGTCAGTGTAAGTTTATAACCAATTCCAGAAGTCTTGGGTCCTCTCTGGAATTCTTTTGAATAGAAAGCCACTCACATTCTTTCATACAGAAAATGACAGTTGAGGATATGGGAAATGTGTTTCTAGCAGCACCTTGGAGAACCACAGCCAACATCCCCAGTATCCCAGTAAATGTCTCCAGGTTCTCTTTGAACATTCACTCAGCTCTTTTGCCCCACCCTTATCCCCACAGAAGTGGAATTCCTTCTAGCTATCCCAAAGTGAAGTTTTATTACAGAGTAGAAAATTATGATGAGCACCTCCAGCATAACTACTGATGAGAGAGACATTTCTTAACTGAGTCATTCCCCCTGAAGGGGTGAAGCAAATTCTATTTCTTTATGCTTAATTTTGAAAGCCATTTCAGGACTGCTGAGGCTAGCAGAAAGAAGATCATTTGTACTTGGGAAGCTGGTACCTTTTCAATGCTTAGATTTTTTTCATTTGACTAAAATCAGCTCTCTTATGGACCACTAGTGAAATCATATAATTGGCCAATTGCAAGATATTGTGCTGACACACGTTTCCCAAAGCATTAGAAGAAACTATTCCATGCTGGAGAATTGTACCTGAAAAAAGTGCATCAGGAATAAACCTTATAAAAGTAAGTTTTATAAATGCTTAGGATTTTATCATAGAAATATGTTGAAGGCATAAGTGGAAAAACCCATAGAACCATGGTTAATATAGCCTATTCGGTTTTAAATATGGCTTTATCTGTATACAAACATTTGCACATATCAAAGTCTGGAATCATATGTAACAAATTGCTAATGTGGTAAATTCTTGATTAAGGGGTTTTTCTTTTTTGTTATTTGTCTTTTCCCTATTTTCAATAATAAATATGTATTATATATACAATTATATATACAATAATATGATAGTATCCTAATAGAAAAAACTCAGTTATTCAAATCAATTTCCAGTTTAGGATCAAGGCTTTATTACAAAATTGATGACTATTTTCCTATAAGATTTGCACATATATTATAAAATAACACAGTTTTCAAACTCTTGTTTCTTTTCAATAATTAAACAAATGAATTTGGATGGTCAGTTCAAAAATATTCATTGAGGGCTAACTTGGAGGACTATCTTTGTGTGATAGATTTGTTTTCCTACTCTGTCTTAAAAAACACATTATAAAATAGGTACAACTTTTGTTCAGTAAGGTCAGACCAACTCCTTTGAAAGCTATTATTTCAGTCATTACTAAGATTTTTTTCAAGTAATAGGATGTAATTATTCTAGGAAGGTAAAAGGAGTTGGGTGTGAGAGATGACACAATTTCTTTAAACAATGATAACTAACACCGATTATCCACTGTGTGCAAAAACCTTTACAGTCTATACTTTTTCATGTAATGCTCAGACAATGCTTTTTATGTAGGTGCAATTTTTCCTGCATTCTAAGTTAAGAGCAGTGATTAAAGAATAATATACAAGTGGCTTACACCCATAATCCAAGTTACTTAGTAGTCTGAGATTTGGAGGATTGTGGTTTTTGAATCAAGCCGAGGCAGAAAATTCTATGACACTTTACTTCCAATATAACAAGAAAAAAAATAAACCTTTTATGCTCTCCCTGCAAACAACAACAATAAAAATTGGGCTGATAGCATGGTTCAAGTGGAAGAGCACCAGTCAAATGAGGAAGCTAGCTGATTAAGTTCATGGCCCCAAAAGAATTGTGACAAAATAGAGATTAAGCAATTTATACAACGAACAAATGGGAGAACTTGTGACTCTAATTCAGTTTTGTCTCATTCCCAAGACTTTTTGTTATAGTTACATCTTTGATCAAATATATTTAAAGCAGGATTATTTACACTGAGATAGTTGGAAGAAAATTAGATTTTAGACACATTTTTTTTTTTGGTTTTGGTCATGGGGTTTGAACTCAGAGCCTGGGCACTGTCCCTGAGCTTTTTCACTCAACTGCTCTATCACTTTGAGCCACAGCACCACTTCTGGATTTCTGGTGGTTGAGTGGAGATGGGTCTCACAGACTTTCCTGCTCAGGCTGGCTTTGAACAACAATCTTCAGTTCTCAGCCTCCTGAGCAGCTAGAATTACCAGTGCCAATGCCACCTGACTTTTAGACACATTGTATATACACCATTTCCTTTCATCCACAGAATCCTATGGAGAAGTTACTTCTAAACAATATCACTTTCTAGATGCTAAAGAATGAACTTCTGAAGTTCTTAGGTAAATTAACTAATGTTATATAGTTGGTAAGTTAGAACCAAGATTCAAATGCTATTTTGCTGGATTCCAAAGCCTATACTAGGTCATTCAAAAATACAAAATTATTACTACAAATAGGCAATCTTTTTCTACACCCTGAATTGTTCCCACTCTTCAAATTCATTTGTCAAGGCTTTACCCCCAATGTGGTAGTATTTGAAGATGAGGTGACTAGGTGATAATTAGGCTTATAGGAGGTCTTGAGGGTGAGAAGCTTGTAAATGTGATTATAAGAATAAGCAGTGTCCATATCCTCTCTCTCTTTACTTCTCTCTCCATGGCATGAGAGCATGCAGTGACAAGTAGCTAAATCATTGTTTCTGTTACAATGACAAAATGCATAAGGATGGATACTTTATAAAGGACAGATAGTAAGCTGGATGCAGGTGGGGTGGCTCATGCCTGTAATCCTAGCTAATCAGGAGGCTGAGATCTGAGGATCAAGGTTCAAAGACAGCCTGGGAAAGAAAGTACATGAGATTCTTACCTCCAATAAACTACTCAGGAAAGGCTGGAAGAGGCACTGTGGTTTATGTAGGTAGAGCACTAGCCTTGAACACAGAATGTCTCAGGGATAGAGCACAGGCCCTGAATTCAAGCCCCAGGACTGGCCACAATAAATAAATAAGTAATAAATTAAAATATAATAAATAAGTAAATATGACAATATCATCTTAGCTCTAGTGAAGGCCTCATGAGCAACAAGTTCTCCTGGGTAATTTCGTGTGTGTGTGTGTGTGTGTGTGTGTGTGTGAGACAGAGAGAGAGAGAGAGAGAGAGAGAGAGAGAGAGAGAGAGAGAGAGAGAGAGAGAGACCACATGCTGAGACAGGAAACCAGAGGTTTCATGAGAATCATCTTATGAAGGCGTTCCTCCCTTTAATATCTAACAACCTCCACTAAATTCCCAAACTCTGGCCACATACTGGGGACTAAGCATGAACCCTTGGCAGACAATCTACATCTACATCATGGCAGCAGCCTTCTACAAAAATGCAAGTATTCCTTCCAAATCCACACACTAACTCATCAGCTTCATTTTTTTTCTTTGTCTGGGTCCTGAGGCTTGAATTCAAGGCCTGGGTGCTGTTCCTGAGCTTTTGCATTCAAGGCAAGTGCTCTACAACTCCCCTCCTGGCATTTTTGGTAGGTCATTGTGGATAAGAGTCTCACAGACTTTCCTGCCCAAACTGGCTTTGAGCCATGATCTTCAGATCTGAATCTCCTGAGTAGTTAAGATTACAGGTGTGAATCACTGATAATCAGCCTAGTTTGCTCCTTTTAACTTCGTGTTATTTAAGCCATAAATCTGAAATATTTTATTGTTTTAACTTGAGTTACCTAAGATATGCTTAGTGAATATTTATTAGAACCTTCTTTATTTGCAGTTTGCACATATTTGGGATCAAACAGCACTAGGTTAAATACTTTTTTCCTTAAATCTCTGGTCTGAAAGAATACTTAGCAAGCAGGAGGAACTGAATTAAATTTCCAGTACTACCAAAAAAGGAGTCTAGGAAGTTCCAAAAGGCAAAATCTGCATTTATTGGATGGGAAGCACAGTGTACAACCCATGCAAAGAAAGTGAAGTACACACAAATGCTGGTGTAGCCTTCCATCATTGCCTACATCCTTAGTTTCTTCCCAGGATTCATTTTCAAGTGCTGTTTGCCACATCATCTTTGTTTACAATGTTGTTAAGACAGCAGTGCTTACATGTTTACTCAATATATACCAAACATTTCTTGTCACTATTAACTAAGTAATACACTATAACGACTATGTTTATAGAATTAACATTGTATTGGTATTATAAGTAATTTATAGTATTGTAAGTTACATATAGGGGCTGGACATGTAGCTCAAGTGGTAGAATGCTTGCCTAGTAAACAGAAGATCCTGAGTTCAAACCCCAGTACTGCCAGACAAACAAACAAACCTATGTTTAGTACTTACTAGCTATATGATTTTGGGCCTCAGTGTCTTCTCTGAAATGAAGATAATGATGAACTGAAACTAATAGGTAAACAGATATACTGAGAAAGTGCCTAACAATAGAAAATGGTATATTACCTGCCAGATAATATTTTTTAGTAATTTTAATACTTAACAAGCATTGAGAACGTACATATGTGTATGTGCATATGTATATATATATATTTCAAATATTGTTACATATATTTATTTCCAATATTGTTCATTCAACAATGGATTGCTATCCACAATAGAATACATAAGGAACTCAAAAACTCAGAACCCCTCTAACAAATAAAGCTGATAACTAATCAAAGCAGATATCTCAAAAAGAAACTAAGGCAATTGACATCCAGTCTGAAGAAAAATATTATCAAAATCATTAATAATCACAAAACTACAAATCAAAACTACTGTAATGTATCACTTAATCACCAGTATGAATGAATAATATAGAAAAACTAAAGATAAATGCTTATGCAGATGTGAAGAAAATGGAAGTAATATTTTGTTGAGAATATAAATTAATACATCCATTATGAACAATACAGAGGTTCTTAAAAAATAAATACAGCTGGGCACTGGTAGCTCATGACTGTAATGATAATAGGCATAATAGGCTGAGATCAGATGATCATGGTGCAAAGCCAGCCTGAGAAGAAAAAACCATGAGACTTTTATCTCTAATTAACCACCTAAAAACTGGAAGTAGAGCTGTAGCTCAAAGTGATAGAGCACTAGCCTTGAGTAAAAAAAAGCTCAGGGACAACACCCAGGCCCTTAGTTCAAGCCCCACAACTGCCAAAAAGAAAAATACAGTAAGTGTGGGAGCATATTACTCTCACATTTGGGAGGTCAAAGCAGGAAGATTGTAAGTTTGAGGCCAGCCTGGGATACATAGCAAATTCAAGGCCAGCCTAGGTAATATAGATCTTGTTTCAAAAAATGAAACAGACTGGGTAGAGTAGTACCAGCTTGTAATCCCACCTACTCAAGATGTAGAGGTAGGAGGATTGTGGTCCAAGGCCAGCCTAAGTATAAAATGTGAGATTCCATCTGAAAAACAAACTAGAAAAATGGAAAAGAGGACTGAAATAGGACTCAAGAAGTGAGAACTTGTCTAACAAACATGTGCCCTAAATTTTATCTCCAGCACTATCAAAAAATAAATAAAAAGAAATAAAAAGAAACAAAATGAAGTAAAATAAAAATAGAACTACTACATGATGAAGCAACTCTAACTCATTACATTGCCAAAAAATGAATCAGTCTGAGACATCTGTACTCTGAAGTTTATTGCAGCATTATTCACAATAGCCAAGAAATGGAAATATTCATCGATAGAAGGATGGATACATAAGATGTGGCGCATATACTGAATCAAGTACTATTCAACCATAAAAATAATGATTTTTTGTTATTTCTAGCAACATAGATGGAACTAGAGGATATTATATTAAATGAAATAATCCATTTCATAGAAATAGAATAGATGACAAATAATATGGATTTCAGAGGAATATGCTAATTACCCTTATTAGAGCCTTTTACATGTAGAATTATCATGCTTTATGTATCAACTGAAAAAGAAAAAAAGTACATAAAACATGAAAAAGTATTAACAAAGTATAGAGTGAACATTTTAAAATCAACATTTTCAAAGGAATTTTGATAACATTAAGAGATGCAAACAGATCTATGGTCTCAGATTATAAGTCTTTCTGTAAAACCAATTTAATCCATCAATAAAATAATGTAAAAAAGATATAAAAAGTATACAAATAAGATACAATAAGATAATAAAACAATATTCTGTTGTTATAAAACAATTCTGAGAGGTCAAAGAACATTTTCAAATCTCTTCTATTCCTCCCCACAGGAAATCTGGGAAAGTAACAAGTATATATTTGGAATACATCATAATGGAAAAGAAGATAATTTTAAAATTAAAGCAAATATGGACAGTAGTAAAACTCTGATAGAAGAGAAGTCTCATTTTCAATCTTAAGAAATTGACTTTGGGTTTTTGTTGTAACTATTATCAATGAGAAATGTCTGACTCAGATGAAAGCCCCCTTAATTAAACCTATGATCATAGTTTGTCATCTAAGAGATTCATAAGGGAATTGCTCATGGCTGTCTCTGTTATGTTATTTAAAGCTAGCATGTAAAGCCTGCAGCTATAGTATTCAGTTGTGTGGTATACTGATGAAAGGATATTGTCTTATGTGTTGAGAACTATTGAAACTTCTCATTCATTCATCTGGTTGGAATCTGAAGCTAGGAAAACCAATTCTCAATTGCATATAGAAGGACTTTATTCTACCCCCTCTAAACCACCACTTCATCTTTGGGCCCCTAAGCTGTTCTATGGAGGTTTAAAGTGGGTTTAACCTATCAATTTCTTCCCTGTTCAGGGGCCATTTGTTCAAAGCCTCTCTCTTCCTTTCTCCTTGCTTGTTAACTAACCCAACACAAAGACATTACAACGAATCTAAGGTGCATTATATTTTGATGATGGGAAGAGACTGGTGATAGATTTCAGTTCATATAGCTTAAAAAAGGGATTTTCAACTTTCTGCCAAAAGAGGCCCCTACTTCAGAATGAATTTTTTTTAAAAAATAAAACTCTATACAAGTGTTCAAAGTGGTGAATGAACTCTGCTCAAAGATTCATGTACATTACAAGTTGGACTAAATCTATGCTTCTTTCTGTGTCCAAATATGCCCTGGAGTAAGCAGCATGGTCACTTCTTGCAGCAAAGGAGAGATAGCTTTATAATTTATGTAAATCCATGCAAATGAGCATATGGGTGATTGTGCCGAGCATATCAAATGAAAGGCTTCAAAGGTTAAAATGAGTTTTGAGAGGGCATCCAGGTCACCCTCCTATCTCTTGCTGAGATTATAGCAAAATTATCTCACACAGTGAGTTTGTTTGTTTTTTTTTAAAAAATAAACAAGACAAAGAGATGCTACGAATACTGGTGATATGTTCCAGTCTCTGTTTCTTATGCAAATGACTTAGCCCTAATAGAGACAGGGTTACCATAGGAAATAATTTCCATTTCCATTACTTTGTGCAGTGAGCACAGCAAACAAAGCCACCAAGAGGCTTTGCACAAGGATGGCCCAGCTGCTAACCAGTGAACACATTATATGTGTATTTAGTACATAAAGGATTCTAAAACATAGAACAACACACACGTGCACATGTGCATGCACACCATAACATAATTAGCTAACAATTCAGAAGCTAATTATAAAGATTATGTGGGAACTGCTAGCATTTATAATGTTGAACAGTGTAGCCTTTGTCTCAGGAAACATTCTTTGTTTGAAAAATGGGGCTGAATTCCTCTTTATCGTTGTAACCAAATCCATCACTCCCTGGAAGGACACAGACTCCATGAACCCAATTCCATATAAAAGGTAGTTAGTTGTAAATACACTTCTCCTAATGCAGCTGAAAACATTCAAATCTATACTAATATCTCTCAGGCTAAGACGCATTGCTGCTACTTGATTTAAGGTCAGAATTACTGCATCATTGGTAAGCCATTGCAACTACTGTTTCCTATTTTCTCTAGGGTGTGGGCCAGCTGCCACCTTCACCACTGACCATATTTTCTTTAACCAATGTACTTCCAGAACCTTAACACTGGGCAACTACTTTTTCTGTATTCTGATCCCAGCTAATACTAAGCCAGATAGAGATTGATCTTCAGTAGGTTTGTTTTAGTTTTGCCTCAAACTGCCAGAAATGTTCTCTCAGAACTGTTTTTCCACATGTCTGAGACAGATTAGTTCCTCAACTAGTAAATAATTTTAGCAAAATCATAGATGCATCATGTATCTTATGTTGAAGATATAGAGCTCAAAGCCTCACATAATCTGTAGGAAAGATTTGACCAGTTCATGGAAGTGGAGCTCAGATGGCACAGTGCCAGACTTGAACAAAAAAGCCAAGCAAGAGTTCAAGACCCTGAGCTCAAGGCCCAATACCAGCACCAAATCAAACTAATAAAATAAGTAAAAGATTCAACCAGTACATAATGTCCATAGAGCCCTAGATTGAGGCTTCTGGCTATGAATTCTACTAGTATTAGTCATTTGTCCTAGCTGATCTTGTGTGCTGATCTTGTACTATTCTAATCCATGTCAGCTCAAGAGTTTTCTAACCTGGATATATATCAGAAGATCTCAAAAATTATGAAGCTATGTATTTCCAGATCAGAACCCAGATCTGCTGATCAGAATACACATTTGAAAAAACCTAAACTGAAGTTTGGATTCTTAGAGAAGCCAGGCATCGGTGGCTCACGCCTATAATCCTAGCTACTCAGGAGGCTGAGATCTGAGGATCACTGTTCAAAGCCAGCCCAGGCAGGAAACTCCATGATACTCTTATCTTCAATAAACCACCAGAAAACTGGAAGTGGTGCTGTGGCTCAAGCAATAGAGCATTTGTCTTGAGCTGAAGAGCTGAGGGACAGCACCCAGGCCCAGAGTTCAAGCCCCATGACCAACAAAAAAAAATTCTCATAGAAATGACATTCAAAAACAGATAGATATTTTTATTGAGAATTTGGTTTTTTAAAAAGTGCACACGCAGGCCCAAGGAAGACGCCTATCCAGAAAGATACACAAAAACTAAGGTTTCAGTATAGTTGGTGGTCTGTGAAGGTGTTTTCATGCATGGAATGCATAGGTAGATAGATAGATAGATAGATAGATAGATAGATAGATAGATAGATAGATAGATAGATAGATAGATAGATAGATAGATAGATAGATAAATGCAAATTTATTATTTTCAAGTCATTGTACAAAGGAATTGCAAATCAACAAAGCAGTTTATGAATACAGTACATGTTGATCAATGTCACCTCTTTCAACATTCTCACTCACCCCTCCCAAGTCACTCCTTCCCTTACTTAGGTTAATTTAGGTTACATATTTGTTTGCCTCTTAAGAACGTGATTTATATGTACAAGGCAACTTTTTTTTTCTTTTTTTTTTTTTCCAGGGCTGAGGACGGAACCCAGGGCCTTGCGCGCGCCGGGCGGGGACTCTTCCGCTGGGCTAAACTCCCAGCCCCCCAAGGCAACATTTTTTAAAAATACGTTTTTATTGTAAAAATACTGTGCAGAGGGGTTACAGTTACATGAGTAGTACAAGGCATCTTGATCTGTGCCACTACTTCAACATCTTCACCTCCCTTCAACCCATCTCATCCTTTATATGTCTCAGTTCTGTGGTTTATACAAATAATTATTTCCTTCACTCTTCCCCTACCCTCCTTCATTGTTTTATCTCTTTCTTTGGTCTCAACCTCTCTTCTTACAAGTACCATTTCGTGGTACTTATTTTGCTGGGCTTTGACTCAATGGAGAGTTCGATTTGAAAGATTTTTCTTTCAAATTATAAGGAAAGGATGTTAGTTACTTGAAAACAAGAAAACAAGGTGCTCTGGTAAAAGTAAACACATGATCAAGTCCTGAATTGCCATTATTTTGATTTGATGTTCCACTTTTTAGTCTTCTAAAAAACATACACACTAAAAATGCAAAAATAATTATAAATGTTAATATATGCATTATATATAAAGGTGGATATGTAATATATGTAATATCAGTGACCTAATATGAAGGCTACAGAGGTGTAAAGGTGCAAAAATTTTTTTGTACATGGTTGAAGTTAAGTTGGGACTCTACTAAAGTGGATTGTTATAACTTTAGTTGTTAAATGGAATCTCTGTGGTAACTCAAATATGTAGAAGCTAGAAAAAGGCATGAAAAGAAAATACAAACATTGCTAAGGAGGAGGCTACAATGCTTGATAAGAAATGTACTCATTATCTTGCCCATGTAATTGTAACTCCTCTGTACAGTATTTTCACAATAAAAAAACATTGCTGACAAATCCATTCATTTGTATATAAGAAATTCAATTGCATAGGTTAAAAGTGAAAGGATGGAAAATATATTCTATATAAATAGTAGTCAAAAGAGATCAAAGGTTACTGTAGTAATATCAGCTAAAATGTCTTTTTAGGCAGAATTTGTTATGAGACAAAGATGACTACTATATAGTGACCAAATAACCAAAAAGATATAAACATATATTCACCAATGATCAGAACTCCTGAACACACTAGACAAATATTGCCCTAAGTGAAGGAATAGAGAGCTGTGTACTAGTTGGAGACCATAATACCCCACTTTCAACAATGAATGGAACAGACAGAAAATCAACAAGAAAATAGAGAGCTTGAATAATAGTATAGACCAAATGGGCCAAAAGGTGGCTTACATAGATCAATCCATAGAAATAACAGAATACACATTTGTCAAGTGCACAAGGAAGACTGGATGTTAAATGACAAAACAAGTCTTAAGAAAATATAATCACAATATAATGAAACACAAATCAAGAGTAGGAGGAAAACTGACACCCACAAATATGTGGAAATTATATAAGGCAATCAGAAAACCAATAGATCAAAAGATAAATCCAGCAGAGAAATGAGAAATTACATACAGAAAAATGAACATAAAAAGATATACCAAAACATATGGGATCTAGTGAAAGCAATGTTAAGAAGGAAATTTAATGTTGTAAATACATTCACGAGAAAAGAAAACTCTTGAATCACCAGTGTAACATTATACCTTAACTAGCTGTAAAAAGTGAAAACCAAAGCTAGAAGAGGGAGGAAAGAACAAAGATTACCATAAAGATAAACAATACAGAAAAGAAAAATCAATGAAATCATGAGTTGGTTCTTGGAATAGATCAACAAAATTTATAAAGCTTTAGATGGACTGACAAAGGAAAAATGAGAGACTATCCAAATAATTAGATTCAAAATAATAAAGCAGGCATAGCAATTTTGTAGATACAAAAAAGATGTAAGAGGGCACTATTAGTCATTATACACTAATAAATTGGCTCACAATGAAATGAAAAGATTCTGAGTAAAACAGTATTTTCATAAAGACTAAATCATGGAGAAATGGAAATCTTAATATATCTGTAACTAGTAGGGTCATTATTAATAATCAATTCACAAATAAAGCCCAGGAGCAAAAGATTTCCCTGGTAGATTGAACAAACATTAAGAGTTACCAAGCTGGGGACCAAGGGTTCATACCTGTAATATATATCTATTTGGGAAGCTGAGATCTGGAGGATTGTGGTTTGTGAGTAGCTTGTACAAAAAAAGTTTATTCAACTCCATCTCCAAAATAACCAGCAAAATGTATACCTGAAAGTGTTGCTCAAGTGATAGAGTGACAGCCTAGCAAACACGAGGTCCCAAGTTCAAATCTTCGTATTGCCAAGATAATTAAATCAGTATAATATTATACATTAACATTATCTCAATTGATGCAGGGATAACTTGATAAAATGCAATACAATTTTATAAAAGAAAAACATCTTGAGAGGCAGAAATCTGAGAATCAAGATTTGAGCGCATGGTTTCCCTTATTTGTAATATCTAGTATATGTATGAGTCAAGCGGAAAAGGTCAGATAATGTGATGTCAGGAAAATGAACCCTTAGATGTGTATTTTAATGTTTTTTTCTTTCATGCATGTGTTTCTAACGCATTTATAAGATTATCTCTTTGTTGCTTTGTATATCCCTCCCCCACAATATAACCCCTGCTTTCACTATATTTGATGTCAGTATAACTTGTGGAGGAGATGAGGAAAAACCAGTTGTTTAAGGATACAGGTGGACCTGTTGCAACAATGAGAAGTACAAGTTGTCATGTCCAAAACTAGCTTTACAACGTCGGTGCGGAGGGGGGGGGGGGAAAGGGGGGAAGGAGAAGGATTGGGATTGGGGGGGAGGGGGGAGGCTGGGAAGGGATGTGAAGGGTAAACAAAGGAGGAGGCTGCAATGCTTGGTAAGAAATGTACGCATTATCCTGCCCACGTAATTGTAACTCCTCTGTACAGTATGTTCACAAATAAAATTAAATTAAATTAAAAAAAAAGATTTGAGCGCAACCAGAGCAAAACCCAAAAAAGTCCTTGAAATTTGATGTCCAATTAATGAACAAAATTCATATTAAAGGCATTGCATCAGTAGTAGAGCATCATCCATGAGTAAGCAAGCTGAGAATGGATGAAACTGAATTCAAACTCAAATAACGGAAAAAAGGGAAAAATAGCCAAATCAAAACAAAACCAGGCATAGAAACTACCAAATGCAAGGCACTGACATCAAATACAGTGAAAATAGGGGTTATACCATGGGGGAGATACATACAAATCAACAAAAAAAATCACATGGTTCATTATAAATATGTTAGAAACAATAGCAAGAAAGAAAAAAGGTATTTGTGTCCCTATCTTGGAGTTCATTTTGCTTAACATTCACTTCTCCAATTCGGGGAGGAGAAGAGAAAAAACAAAATGTTTAAATAAGGATACAGGTTGACCCATTGTAACAATGTACAAAACAAAGCACTATATTGAAAACAAACTTTACCACTTCGGCAGGGGGGAGCGGAGAGGGGAGGAGGGGAGGGAGTTATGGAGGTGGGAGGGAAGGGATGGTAGGGGAAAACAAAGGAGGAGGCAACAATGTTCAATAGGAAATGTACTCATTACCTTGCTCATATAACTAACCCGTCTGTATAGCATTTGTACAATAAAAAACGTACCCAAAAAAAGAGCTAAAAAAAAGAAAAAAGAAACTACCATCCTATAATCAGAGCTATATATGAAAAGCCCACAGCTAACATCATTCACAGTGGTGGAAGATTACAATCAGGAATAAAACAAGTATGCCTGCCTCTATCAACATAGCAGAAGAAGTACTGACCAG
Source organism: Dipodomys merriami (assembly GCF_024711535.1). Lineage (NCBI taxonomy): Eukaryota > Metazoa > Chordata > Mammalia > Rodentia > Heteromyidae > Dipodomys > Dipodomys merriami. The sequence continues at coordinate 57,088,757 of NW_027204492.1, forward strand.
GGAAATTAGGCAATAAAAATAAAGACATTTAAATTGAAAAGAAGGAATCAAATTATATGTTTGCAGATATAGAAAATTCAAGCTTCTGTCTAAAGCATGTGACTCACCATAGAAACTTATTTTGGTATATCATAACTGACTTCACACAGAAATACCCATCATAAATTATTTAGGTAATTGGTTTAACCAGTATTTCCAATACATATCATCTTAAGCATGTTTTCTTGAAAGTATCTATTGCTCTTTATTTAGCTTCATGTATTTCTTTTCTAAAGGCTGTCTGATTGTTCAGGGAATTAAATTGTGCCAAAGATTTAATTTATAACAATCTTTATTATCATCAATTCATTTGTACAAGGAAGATTTCATTGTGACATTTCCATATATGTATGCAATGTGTTTGATCAAATTCCCCCTTATTACTTTCCTGTGTCCCCTCCCCCTTCTTAAAATGATTTTAACAGGTTTTATTCCTCTATTCCTATAATACAGATAAACTACTTAAACCATATTCATCCTCATTTTCCCCTCTCCATTAACCCTCCCCCTCCAATGACAACAAAAATTTTTAGACTATGAAACATGTTACCCAGATGTAGCTCCACAGTAGAACACTGGCCTTGGACATTCCAGGCCATGGTTTTGTAGATTGTTTTGTTTTGTTTTGTTTAAATATACATTTCATTGTAAAAATACTGTACAGAGAGATTACAGTTACATGAGTAAGGTAATGAATACATTTCCTATTGAGCATTGTTATCCCCTCCTTTGTTTTTCCCCTACCATCCCTTCCCTCCCCACCACCCCAACTCCTGACCCCCCCCCATGTTGTAAAGTTTGTTTTCAACATAGTATCTTGTACATCTCATTGTTACAATGGATCAGTCTGTATCCTTGTTTCAGCATTTTGTTATTTCCCTTCCTCTCTCCAAAGTAGAAAAATGTATATACGAGATACAGGGCACCAGAATCAAATACAGCAAAAACAGGGTTATACCATGGGGGAAGAACATACAAAAGAAACAAAAAATTGCATTGTACATTATAAGTACATTAATAACAATACCAACAAAGATAAATCATCTTGTGTCCTTATGTTGGCCGTCATTTCACTTAGCATCATCTTATATGGTCATATGTACATAGCTTTTGACCTTTCCTGCTTGTCCTAGATATATAATAGTTATTGCAAATAAGGGAAACCATGGAATCTATGTTTTCTTGTAGGCCATAGTTTTGATTGCCAGAACTATGGGAAAAAAATGAAACCTATGCTGCCAAAGGATTGTCAAAGACTAGTTAACAGACACAGTTGAACAACACAAAAATACTTCTTTTAACAGAAATTTTGATTATGTTAATAAAACACACAAAAAGAATTTAGTTCCAAATGTTTTGGGTCTCATTGAATATATATATATATATATATATATATATATATATATATATATATATATATACAAAACTGCTATATTATTTACATTATTTTCTACTAAATCATATTAGTCATCTACTTCCTGTCTCATAATACTGCTTCTGGTAGGCAATAGGTGACATTTATTTTCTTTATGTAGTTGTAGATCTCATTTAATGCCCAGTTTACTACGTGATGGGAAAAAAACATTGTGGAATGATGTTCCCCTGAATTCCCACAAAAGTGCAATCCTTTCTCTTTTATACATTCTTTTACAACAGCTGTAAAATATCATTGCCAAAAATTAGTATCTCTCGCAATTTCATTGGTTGTCCTTTGTATAATGGTTGTTCCCAAATAGCAGTCTAGTTTTTAACCAGAGTCAGAGCAACAGCACAAGCAAAATAAGTACAGTACAGTCTGTTGTTCACAAAACTATTACATTAATAAATGGGCTGTACTTTATTGTAAAATTGGTTGATTTTATGTGTGTGAAATGACAATAGTAAATTATGTTTGGTTATCTTAATCATAACTAGTAAAAAAAAACTGACAACAATATTGTGCCTTAAATTTTGGAGGTGTAGATTTATTGGTTTCTGAAACCCAAGATTTTTGAAACCATTTCAGGAACTACAATTACATGCATTCTTTCTTTCTCTCTCTGCTAGTGCTGGGGCTTGAACACAGCACCTGATCAAAGTTCCTGAACTTTTCTGATCAAGGCTAGCACTTTACCACTTGAGCCACAGCTCCACTTCTGGTTTTTCAGTGGTTAATAGGAGGTAAGAATGACAAGAAATGGAAACAAGAGGGTTTTTTAAAGTCATTTTTTAAACATTTTTCTCCTTTGTTGCTGTTTTTGTTTTCTATACTTTTTGTCTTGAAGATAAGTTTATCTGGGGAGGGCAAGGGGAGCACAGAAATGGAGGCAAAAGGGTCAGCAAATAAAGCAGTAATACTCATTAGAGACTATGTTGAAAATGAACTATACAACTTATGGAGGGGAGGGCATCAGGAGAGAAAAACTGGGAGAAAATGAGGGAAGAGGTGATACTGTTAAAAAAGAAATGTAATCAATACTTGACTTATGTAACTATAACCCCTCTGTACATCACCAAGAAAGAAAGAAAGAAGAAAGAAAGAAAGAAAGAAAGAAAGAAAGAAAGAAAGAAAGAAAGAAAGAGAGAGAGAGAGAGAGAGAGAGAGAAAGAGAGAGAGAGAAAGAGAGAGAAAGAAGGAAAGAGAGAAAGAGAAAGAAAAGAAGGGAGGAAGGAAGGAAGGAAGGAAGGAAGGAAGAGAGGGAGGGAGAGAGGGAGAAAGGGAGGGAGAGAGAAAGGGAGGGAGAAGGAATAAATACCTATATATTTCTTTTTTGCTATTATTTCTAACATATTTATAAGATGATTTCTTTGTTGCTTTGTATGTCCCTCCCCCACGGTATAACCCCTGCTTTCACTGTATTTGATGTTGGTATAATTTGTGGAAAGGAAGGGAAAAAACAAATCGTTTAAATAGGGATACGGGTGGACCAATTGCAACAATGAGATGTACAAGACGTTATGTCAAAAAACGAACTTTACAACTTGGGGGGTGGGGAGGATTGGGTAGGGGGGGACGGGAGAGGGGGATGGGAAGGGATGGGAAGGGGAAACAAAGGAGGAGGCAACAATGCTTGATAAGAAATGTACTCATTGCCCCAGTCACTGAGCCGCCGCCAAGGACTCAGCTGCCTCCCCCTTGAGCTCCCTCGCCCCTCCCTTCCCGAAGCTCGGTCCCCCAGCACCCTCCCCCCCCCCCAGCCTGCCTTCTCCCGCAGCCGCCTTCCGCCAGGCCGTTTCCACAGAGGAAAAGGAATCTTATCATATGTCTGCTATCTAGAACCTCCACTCTTTCGACCCCTTTGCTGATGCAAGTAAGGGTGATGACCTGCTTCCTGCTGGCACTGAGGATTATATCCATATAAGAATTCAACAGAGAAATGGCAGGAAAACCCTTACTACTGTCCTAGGGATCGCTGATGATTAAGATAAAAAGAAACTAGTGCAGGCGTTTAAGAAGAAATTTACCTGCAATGGTACTGTAATTGAGCATACAGAATATGGAGAAGTAATTCAGCTACAGGGTGACCAGCGCAAGAACATATGCCAGTTCCTGATAGAGATTGGACTGGCTAAGGACGCAGCTGAAGGTTCATGGGTTTTAAGTGCTTGTGGCTCACTGAAGCTTAAGTGAGGATTTCCTTGCAATGAGTAGAATTTCCCTTCGGTCCCTTGTCACAAGTTTAAAAACCTCACAGCTTGTATAATGTAACCATTTGGGGTCCGCTTTTAACTTGGACTAGTGTAACTCCTTCATGCAATAAACTGAAAAGAGCCAAAAAAGAGAAATGTACTCATTATCTTGCCCATGTAATTGTAAACCCTCTGTACAATATTTTCACAATAAAAAAGATACATTTTAGAATTATTTTAAATATTTTGAAGTACTTCCAAATATAAACAGTAGATGGTGGTAGAGACATTCTAACAAAATAGTTTTGTCCCTGAATTTACTACAAAATGGAAAAACAAGTGAACTTGAGCTTCAATTTGAACAAATATCCAACCTTTTATAATTTTATTACAGACATAAAGTTAATATGGTAAATTAATTTGCGAAGTTATTTTTATGATTTGGAGCACAAACAAACACGCCATATAAAATCTCTTTTTGTGACATCAGTGCCATTTTACTCTCAGAAATGGCATGAGAATATTTCTGAGATAAAATAATTTCGTTATCATGGATCCAAATGTAAATTCTTGGGTCTTTACAGAGAGAAGAACTTTAACAATATTGCTAGGGTAACTCTCAGGCTAAATTGGGTACGTAATAAATTGAAAGATTTGGCATTTCTCTGAATAGAAATAATAATGTATGAGTCACAGAACTTGCAGTGTTCTGTGGCCTTGGAGAAAAAAGCAAGGCACTTTTTTCATTGTGAAATTGGTAACAAAAATTTAGTCTGGGGCTGGGAAGGAGGCTCAGTGGTAGAGCACTTGCCTTGCATGCATGAGGCCCTGGGTTCGATTCCTCAGCACCACATAAACAGAAAAAAAAGTGGTAGAGCGCCAGCCTTGAGCTGAAGAGCTGAGGGACAGCACCCAGGCCCAGAGTTCAGGCCCACGACCTGACCCAAAAAAATAAATTAAAAAAATGTAGTCTCTATATATTGTTAGGTTTCAGAATAAATTTCTTAAAAATTATGAGATTTCCATAGAAATGTATCAAGGGAAAAGAAACTCGGATACAGAATTCACTTCGGTTGTGTGATAAATATGAAAACTGAAGTTTCCTTTCAGGGATTATGTTTCTAAAAAGTATTTTTTTGGGTTTGGTATGCTCTCATATACAGCCATAATTTATAATGCATCTCATTTTTCCATATGATATTTATTCTTTTTTGGAAACTGGGTTTACCAAAGCATTTTTAAAATGATACACATTTGATTTGGGGGTGGGATAGGGTGGGTTCTTAGAAGACTCCAGCTGGAAGAGGATGATGGAGAGAGTGCATCTCTCACTATTTTGTTTCAGTATTTGTCATTATTGAAATGTTGAATTATTTTGTCCTTCCTAGGGAGAACTAAAATAATTTGTCTCAAATTAAGCAGTTGTATGTGAATTATCAAGGCAATCTAGAGAACCTTTTAAAAACCAAATCTTTTTCACATATGCGTTTAAAAGTCATTTTGTGACAGTAAAGTTTGAACACGAGACTCCTACTTCCTAGGCTAGTGCTTTCTATAACCTGTTTTGTTAAATAATACTTTTATGATGTTTAAGTGTTGCACAAAGGAGTCAGAATTCACCAAGTCACTTTATAAGTACACTGCATCTTGATCAGTGTCACTCCTTCCATTGTTCTCTTCTATCCCTCACAACCCAAACCTTATCTTCTATTTTCTTAATTTCAAAGGATATGCATTGAATATTATGACTGTATTCTCTCCATCTCCCCATAAACTCTGGGTTTTTCTTGCTTTCTTTTTTTTCCTTGTCAGTCATGGGGCTTGAACTCTGGGCCTGGGTGCTCTGCAGCTCTAGGCTAGTGCTCTACCACTTAAGTCACAACGCCACTTCTAGTTTTCTGGTGGTTTATTGGAGATAAGAGTCCCATGGACTTTCCTGCCCAGGCTGGCTTTGAACCGTGATCTTAGATCTCAGCCTCCTGAGTAGCTAGGATTACAGGCATGAACCACCAACACCCAGCTAAGCTCTGCTTTTGCATGGGTGTTTTTTTTTTTTTTAATTTCCGGTTGTGGGGCCTGAACTCTGGGCCTGAGCACTGTCCCTCAGCTCTTCAGCTCAAGGCTAGTGCCCTACCACCTAAGCCACAGCGCCACTTCTGGCTTTTTTCTTTTTTCTTATGTGGTGCTGAGGAATCGAACCCAGGGCCTCAGGCATGCAAGGCGAGCGCTCTACCACTGAGACAACTTCCCAGCCCCTCATGGGTGTTTTTGAGATAGGGTCTCACAAACTTCCCCTTCTGGGCTGTCCTTGAACTGTGCCAGATTCAGGATACACTCAGCATCCTGAGGAGCTAGGATACAGTTGTGCCCCACAGTGCCCAGGAATACTTCTAGGAACTAATGTGATTTTTTGTTATGTACGAGCATATACTTATATTGAATGCATTTATATAACTTTATGAAAATTATCTAGTTCTCTTTAAAAAGCAGTTGGCTTCACTGAATTCAATTTTTAAGCAAAAGAAAAACAATTAACAGTCCATGAAATCTAGATGTCATATCTCATCTTATTTCATTAAAACATCACTAAAGCATTTTCTGTATAATGAAAGAATTATTAAGGTTATAAGTTTAAGTGGTCATTAGACACTAAGACTATTCTGATAAAACAAATCATGCCAGTTAATAAAATGAAGGAGGATATTATCATTACTTCCTAAGAATAGAAAAGATATAAATGAAAGATATAAATGAAAATATATAAATTCCATTCTCACATTTGCACCTAAGCACATGTGGAAAGCCAGGTGTTTTAGAGGTGTTCTGTACCATTACTGAGGCCATTATGATGCTTCCATTAAAATAGTTTTGTTGTTTTGTGTTCCTCTTAGTGCTTTCCCAGAAATCTCTGATTTCAGATGAAATCTTGAAATTGCCTTGAATTGCAAACTAGAAAAGAGTGAATTATATATATTATTCCTGCTGGTACTGGAAACTGCATAGTGTTTTATGTAAACATTCTATTAGATTCAAAGACTTCATTTTTTGAACTTGCAAAACTGTCTAACGAGTTCAGAATGGTCAAATCTAATTTATTTTGAGTTATTATCAATCTGTCTATTCTCTCAAAGTCCACTTTGAAACTGCAACTCAGATGGGATAAGATTAAGCACAACTGCTGTCATATGGAGCTTAGTATAAGCACTATACTGTTTATGTTATATAGTAGAACCATATGAATATGAATAACTCAGTGAACAAAAATGAAAATGTTAAAATTATAATACTAAGAATTTCTATTAATAACTTTTTAAATTTTATTTTATTGTAAAGATGCTGTACAAAGGGCTTACAGTAACATGAATAAGGCATTGAGTGTATTTCTTGTCCATCATTGTTAACCCTTCCCTTGTTGTTTTCCTACTATCCCTTCACACCCCCACCTCCCTCACTCCTCCCCCTGCAGAAGTTGTAAAGTTTATTTCTAATATACTGTCTTGTGGGTATCACTGTTACATTAGGTCATCCTGTGTCCTTGTTTAAGCATTTTGTTATTCCCCTTTCCCTCCCAAAATTAGACAAATGTATACACAAGATTCAGGGTACCAAAATCAAGTACAATGACAACAGGGGATATACCAGAGGGGGAAGAACATAGAGAGGAAACAAAAAAAAATCACATAGTACATTTAAAACAACAACAACAAAGGAAGTCCTCTTGCACCTCTATCCTTGGGTTCATTTTGTTAGCATCAACTTATATGGTCATATGTATATAGCTTTTGAGCTTTTCTGCTCATCTGATAAATTTATCCTATATGTATATTAATTATTGCAAATAATGGAAACCATGAGACCTATATTTCTTTGGGTCTGGCTTACTTCACTTAATATGATTTTTTCCAAGACTTTCCATTTCCTAACAAATGGGGCGGTGTCATTCTTTCTAATTGAAACATAGAATTCATATATATATATATATATATATATATATATATGTACATATACATATATACATATATCACATCTTCTTGAGGGGCATCTGGGTTGGTTCCATATCTTAGCTATGGTGAATAATGCTAAGATAAACATATAAACATAGTTGTGCTGGTAGCTTTAGTGTGGTCTTGTTTGTGAACATTTGGGTAAATGCTCCAAAGTGGGATTGCTGGGTCATGGGGGAGCTCTATGTGGAGTTTTTGAGGAACCTCCATACTGCTTTCCAGAGTGGTTGAACAAGTTTACACTCCCATCAACAATGCAGTAGGGTTCCCTTCTGTCCACATCCCATCAACAATGCAGCAGGGTTCCCTTCTGTCCACATCCCCTCCAGCATCTGTTGTTATTAGAGTTCTGTTGTTATTAGAGTTAGCCCTTCTAACTGGGGTGAAGTAGAATCTCAATGTTGTTTTGATTTGCATTTCTTTAAGGGCCAGAGAAGTTGAGCATTTCTTCATGTGTCTATTGGCCATTCTTATTTCCTCTTCATGAAGTCTCTCTTTAAGTCTTTAGTCCACTTATTAATGGGACGTTTGTAGAATTGTTAAATCCTCCTGTAGGAGAGATCCCTTCATTAGAATGTAATGTCCTTCTTTATCTCTTTGCACTAATTTTAATTTGAAGTCTATTTTATCTGATATAAGGATTGCAACTACTGCCTGTTTATGGGGGCTATTTGCTTGGTAGATTTTGTTCCTGCCCTTCACTTTCAGAATATCTTTGTTTTTGTGGACAAAGTGTGTCTCATGAAGGCAGCAGATAGAAGGATCTTGTTTTTTGATTCAACTAGACAATCTGTGTTGCTTAATTGGAGAGTTAAGTCCATTAATATCAAGTGTTAGGATTAAGAGGTGTTTGGTAGTACCTGCTATGTTATCCACCTTCTTGGGGGCTGTGCCTACTATGTTCTTACTATGCTTATCTGATCTTTATTTAGGGGTCATTACTCTGCCTTCATTGTGTTCTTGTTGGATTTCTGTGTGTAGGACATCTTTGAGTATCTTTTGATTAGTTGGATTGGTAGCCATATATTGTTTCAATTTTTCTTTACTGTTGAAGGTTTTTATTTTTCTCTCTGGTGGAGAGTTTAGCTGGGTACAGTATTCTTGGTTGATAGTTGTTTTCTTTAGGGTGTGGGACACTTCATTCCAGGCTCTTCTTGCTTTCCTAGTCTTTGCTGAGAAACCTGTAGTTACTCTGATTGGTTTTCCTTTATAGGCTATTGATCTTTTCTCCCTGACAGCTTTCAGGATCCTTTCACTGGTTTCTATTGATCCTGTGTGGATTGTGATGTGACGGTGGGATGCTCTGTTTTGGTCTGGTCTATTTGGGGTTCTAAAGGATTCTTGTATCCTAATGGGTCTATCTTTTTGTATGTTTGGGAAGTTCTCTGCTAGGATTCTGTTAAATTTCCTAGACCTTCAGTTTCTGTCTTTAGGCCCTCCTCTACACCCATTAGCCTTAAATTATGCCTTCTGATGGTGTGTTCTATCTCTTGAATTAATCTATCTTATTTCTTGGATTTATCTTGAATACTTGTCTGTTCTTTGTAATGTTTAGACTCTCTTCAATCCCAAAGATTGCATCTTCTGCATGATCTAACTTACTGTCAAGACTTTCTACTTTGTTTTTTATTTCCTTTCCTTCTAATTGGTCAGATTTGATTGCTTTGATTTCTTTGTTGGAGATTTTTTTTAGATCTTGTATGGACTTCTTTACCACCTTGATTTGTTTTTCAGTGGTCACTCTCAACTGGCTTAGTTGAATAGTTGTAAGTTCCTTGGGCTTCCTTTCCTTCTGTTGGAATTCATTCAATTTCCATTTGTGGTCTGCATGGATTCCTCCAGTTTTCTGTTTGTGAATTCCATGAATCCCTCTATTAAGCTTTAGTTAGTCTCATCACACTCACACAATTACTCTATTAATCTTTGCTTAACCTCATCACACTCACACAATTCCTCTATCAATCTTTGGTTAGCTTCCTCACGCTAATGCATTGTGCGATCACAGTCACACAAAGCCCTTTGCAGGCTTTCAATTTTTTTCATTCACCATGTTAACTAATATGTTTGTAGAGCATTTTGAGGACTCTCCTCTGGATTATTCATTAACTTCTTTGTTGGCTGTTAATCATGAAAAGGAGATAAGGTTGCTTGACTTGCTATTTTTCTTGTGTTTCTACGGCTTGTTTTGCCCATTTGGTTATGAAAGTAAAACCACTTCTGAGCTAAAACACTATTTTAAGGCAAGCATCAACCCAGGGCCCTGTAGTTTTACAAATTTTTGGGCACAGTCAAAATTGGTACAGATAAAATCTAGTTCAACAACAGACAACTAGGTATCAGTGAACTAAGAAAATCAAAGAAGTGGTCAGGGCACCAGAAATTAATAGGTATAGGGAGAATTGTGAAGAGAAAATAAGATTAGAGTAATGGAGGGAGGGAAAGGAAGAGAAGGAAGATAACTAAAACTTAAATTCAGAGGGTTGAAAAAGAGAGAAAGAAAGGAGAAGAAACAAAAAGAAAAAGAAAAAACAAAACACTTAAACTTATATAAGTATAATGAAATAATACTGCAATTGTAATAAAATAATACTACAATTAAAGGAATTAAGGTTCAGAAATTGTGAATTAAGTAACCGATGTCTGAATTAAGTTTGCACACAATTAAGGATAAGGTTTAATAATTAAAGATGGGTATGTATCTGTACATGAACAGAACAGCGATTAAGTACAGCGGGGAAAAAGGACCAAAAGGGAAAAGGGAAAAGAGGAAAAAAACTGAAGAAAAAAGAGGAAAAAAGAAAAAAGTAGAAGAAAAATTATAGGAATCTCAAATACTAATAGGATACAGAATAGATAGGTTCAATATAAAAACTAAAATTTCAAATAGCTAATCTGGTGTTTAAGAAGCTATAGTTTGCTAGACACTTGTGGCTCATGCCTGTAATCCTAGTTACTCTGAGATCTGGGGATCACAGTTCAAAACCAACCTGGACAGGAAAGTCTGTAAGACTCTTTAATTACCTAACTAAAAGCCAGAAATAGAGCTATAGTTCAAGTGGTAGAGTGCTAGCTTTGAGCAAAAGGAGGTCAGGGATAATGCCCAGGCTTTAAGTTCAAGCCTCAGTACTGGTACAAAAATAGCTATAGTTTAGGCATCTTCATGGTAAATTATGTTTTGATGTGCTAACTGAATAGGCAAATCTTCCTTTGTCAGGTTTTTGAAGACTTAGATGGACATTTTAATTTAGATAAAATAACTTTTAAGACTTTATTTGTACACAAGCAACTGCCCTCTATGAAAAAAATCTTTGATATCAACAATGTCATAGATCTTAGCACTGCAGCATACACTTCTGTCTCTGGAATAAAAAAAGAATTTGACCACAGTGAAGCGTCTTAAGTAGATTGTACCACAATTCTTTTTAGTGTTACTGCTGCTGAGGTGAGCTCAAGTGACTGTGGTGGATGCTAACTATATATAATATATATTAGATTTTTGTTTTAAGGAGCTCATTTAAAGGGGTATTTTTATGTAGATTGTCAAATTAAGTGTATCAAAAGAGCCTGGGTGAACCATGGAAGCATAAATTTCAAGATGTCATTTTGCCTATGTTTTCTTTAAAAAAAAATAAGGCTGGGAAGGTGGCTCAGTGGTAGAGTGCTTGCCTTGCATGCGTGAGGCCCTGGGTTCAATTCCTCAGCACCATATAAGCAGAAAAACCTGGAAGTGGTGCTGTGGCTCAAGTGGTAGAGTGCCGGCCTTGAGCTGAAGAGCTTAGGGACAGCTCAGGTCCAGAATTCAGACTCCATGACCAACAAGAAAAAATATATTGTAAAGGTTACAGTTACATGATTCAGATGGAGTACATTTCTTTTTGAGCAGTGTCACCTCCCTCCATTCTCTCCCAGTTTTTACCCTCCCAATTTCCCTTCCCCCACAAGTTATGTAGTTCATTTTTAACAGTGTCTACTGAATTTCACTCCTGAATTAGTTCACCCTTTATCTCACCTTTTCTGTGCTTCCCTTTCCCTTCTTCAAATCAAGATAAACTTATATATAGACAAAGGGTACAGAAATAAAAAACAGCAACAGAAGGTAATAAACCAAAGAATAAAAGAAAAGAACAATAGAAAATAAAAACATCAGTGAAAACAGTGTAATAAAAGACCTTTTCCATTTCTTGTAGTTCATTTCCATAAGCATTATTTTACATGATCTTATGCATATTGCTATTGAGCCCTTGTGATCCTCTCCTAAGAATATCTTCCTTTGGTCTCATTGTGTGAATGTTTAGATTGCTTTTTAATTAATCGTGTCCTGGTTTAATTATTTGTCATTTACTGTCCATTGGGTTTACTTGTAGATTTATAGGCATATTCTAGTTACTACAAATGAGGGAAATCACATAGCCTATGTTTCTTGGGGTCTGGCTTACTTCGATTAGTATAATTTTTTTCTAAGTCTTTCCATTTCCTTATGAATAGGGTAATGTCATTTTTTCTGATGGAAGCATAGAATTCCGTGTGTGTGTGTGTGTGTGTGTGTGTGTGTGTGTGTGTGTGTGTGTGTGTGTGTATCACATTTTCTTGATCCATTCATCCACTGAGGGGCATCCAGGTTGATTCTCTGTCTTGGCTATGGTAAACAATGCTACAATGAACATGGTCGTTATGGTAGCTTTAGTGTAGCCTGGTTTGTGGTCAATTAGGTAGATGCCCAGGAGTGGGATTGCTAGATCATAGGGAAACTCTATATTTAGTCCTTTGAGGAACCTCCATACTGCTTCCCAGAGTGGTTGGAGAAGTTTACATTTCCACAGAAAGTGTAGTAGTGTTCCCTTTGGCCACGTTTCCACCAGCATCTGTTATATTTAGTTTTCTGGATAATGGCCACTGTAACTGGGGTAAGGTAGAATCTCAATGTTGTTTTGATTTGCATTTCTTTTATAGCCAGGGATGTTGGATATCTCTACATGTGTCTATTGGCCATTCTTATTTCTTCTTGGAGAAGTCCCTCTTTAAGTCTTTAGCCCATTTATTAGTTGGGTTGTTTCTTTGAGAATTTGTTTTTGAGACATTTTATTTTTTGAGCTCTGAGTGTATTTTAGATATGAGGTAATTGTCTGATGTGTAGCTAGTAAAGATCTATTCCTATTCTGTTGGCTTTCTATTTATCTTGCTAGCTATGTCCTTTGCCATGCAGAAACTTTTCAGTCCTATTTATCTAGTCTTTCTTTGACTTGTTGTGATTCTGGATCTTTACTTAGGAAGTTTTGACCTGTGTGGCCTTTGTTTTTTGATGTACTCTTTGCATTGGTGGAGATGACAAGGAATTACATTCTCCTGTAATGGTCAGTAGATACAACTTAAGAAATTATGTCCTACCCTTTCTTAACCATGCCATTAAGTTCTAAGGACACTGTCGACTCTGGGAAGAACCTTTTATTTTGAAGTTAAAGTAGCAAAGCGAGAATGCAGTGGTTGTGATAGATACCTGGTTGATGACCAGGATGCTATTTCTACTAGAAAAGCCTGTGCTGTCCCAGTATGTGTCAGCTGTACACTTAATAAAGGAGACAAGGAGGATGCCTTTGACATTAAATAGTATTGCAAAATCAACCTTTGTGACACCCTTGTTGGTCTGAATTCTTGTCTCTGGCCTATAGAAAGAAGGGTAGCACTAAAATATTCTAGGACGTGGGAGACTAATGAGAGGTCAAAACCAACTGGCTGAGACAGATATAATTTCAGAACTGTGTGGCCTGCAAGTACCTCAAGGGCAGGGCCATGTCTAATTAGTCATTTTCAGGCCCAGTTTGCCTAACATAGTAATCTGAACTAAATACATGTACAATAAACATACATTGATGATGGTGATATTGCCTCTGAAGGGTTAAGATGACCTGAGACACAATTAGAAGCAATTGGGTAATGACAAAAGCACTTTTAGTGAGTCTAGTGGTCTACTGTTTAAATTTTTAATTGGTAGGTATCTTTCTTGGTTATTGCCCTTAAAGAAGTCAGTGTAAACAAATAATAACACATATTGAACCAAACATTTATTCAACTTCTCTAAACAGGTCCTCTCTGATTAGGAAGTGTCTTAGGTTTAACAAATTCCAAGCAGATCCTCAGAATGAGGGAGGATTCTTAGACAGATTCAACAAAGCTAAAGTCTACAGGATGCCCTCTGAAGAGATGTGCCAGTGTTTATTTTTAGCAAGTGATGAGTTCCCAGTAGCAGCGATTTTCTAGAAACTATTTCTCCTGCTGTATATAAGGTCAAGCATAGGCAAATGAACAAATGGCAAGAGAGTAGGTTGTATTTCCATTCTCCAACTAACCACCATAAATCCATGTTATTTATGTTAGCTATCTATGTTAGGTATCTGTGTTAATTATAAATCCATATTATCTATCTATGTTAACTATCTAACCACCATAAATCCATGTTATTTCTGCACATTGAGTAAGAACTGCAGTGATTTCCCAAAGAAGCCTCATAAGAAAAGGCCACATAGCAGTCAAGTTGTCCAAGTCATCAGGTCATTTTCAAACAGGGAACATTTTCATTTTTCTAAGGATTTATTATTTGGTACTGGAATATTACATTATTTCCGTATGTTTTAGAAAAATTAATCTAAGAGATTAACCAAGCAGGTTGCCTTAAGAGAAAAGTATCAAAATAGCATTTACAGATTAAGGAAAGCTCACCCAGAAAGCCTTCATCTATGTAAAAACATAAAGATATCATAAGGAAGCCGGGCGCTGGTGGCTCACGCCTGTAATCCTAGCTACTCAGGAGGCTGAGATCTGAGGATCGCGGTTCAAAGCCAGCCCGGGCAGGAGAGACTGTGAGACTCCTATCTCCAATAAACCACCAGAAAACCAGAAGTGACACTGTAGCTCAATTGGTAGAGCGCTCGCCTTGAGCTGAAGAGCTGAGGGACAGCGCCTAGGCCCAGAGTTCAAGCCCCATGATCGACAAAAAAAAAAAAAAAAAAAAAAAGATATCATAAGGCGAGAACAGCTAGAGGATAACAATGTCTTTCTGGTAAAGAGAGTGGATGCAAAATGTAAGATAATGCACGTTAATTAGCTAGATTTAGTTATTTAAAATATATACTTCAAAACACCACATTGCACACAATAAATACATACAATTTTGTCAATAAAAATATGCATCATATTTTCTAAAACTGATTTTAATGGACATCTCATTCACACCTCTCTCAAAGGAAACTGAGGAAAATAAATACTTCATTCTTCTGAATATACAGAAAACCAGTTTCTTCTTTTGTCTTCTGTGTTTGAGAAATAGATGATTCTTTCTTCCAGGTATTTTATAATTTTTCTTTTAATCTCATTTATTTTCAACAACTCTGCAGGCTTCCTTCATCAGCTGCACTTTCTTCCAGTTCATCCTGCTATTCCTTCTTCTATCTTGGTCTGCATGCATGCTCTGATTTTCTTACTGTCTGAACAAACAAAAATTCTCTTTTCTTGGTTCCTTGTCTTCTTTGAGCTCTTCTTATGTTCCAGAGCTAAACTTCCTAATAATCTTGTCGTTTTAGTATGGCTACCATCCTATTCTATTTTTTCTATGCAACTAAAAGTATGCTCTAAGAAAGGAGCCCTAATAAGGCATCTACCTACAATAATTTAGGGTTCTCAGCATTTGCATCAGCAAAAAATATTTTGTCTGACCTAACTGAAATTTGGCATTTACTTCTATTATGATAATAGACATAAAACCACATAGTAGTATGTGTGACTATCTCTAATAGGAATCACACATGTTTTCATATTACATAACTATCCTTCTACATATAATAAACTGTGATTTGCATTCATCATTACTTTAGCATTATGGTACTTACTAGATTGTATGTGATTATAGTCTTCCTGGATGTAGATGCTTATGCAACAGAGATAGCCACTGATTGGCCAATTCTGCACCTACCCACCATCAAACCACCAAACAGTAAACTCATCTGTTCTCACATCACTGATCTGAGCATATAAGTGACATTTTGATACTCTATACATATGATTATTAGATTATTATTAACTGATCAATACATAGCAAGATGTTAGTAGAAGACTATTCCAGAGTTTAGTGTTTGGAGTCAACCTATTTCTTTTAATAATGACATTTACCCTGACATTTCTTGGGAAAAATAAAACCTAATGATACATTGGCTATATTTTATTTTTTAATTTTTTAAAAGATAAAATTATTATTTTCCTATTTGTTATCTTTAAGTAATTGCCCAAAAGGGTTTCAATACACTGTGTCAATTTATGAATACAAAGTATCTTAGTGTCACCTTTTTTATGATAGATAAAATTATATGTACTTATGGTCAATATGATATTTTGGGATAGATAGATAGATAGATAGATAGATAGATAGATAGATAGATAGATAGATAGGTAGATAGATAGATAGATAGACAGACCTTTTTGGATGTATATATAAAGCTAGCATATAAATATTCTCAAATAGTTTTCATTTTGTGCAAGAGTATACAACATATACCTTTTTAATTTTTCAAGAATATGATATTGTTACTAACTGTAGTCACCGTATTGATTTGAAATTTTCCTCTTGCCTAATTGCCCTCACCTATGGTAACAACTGTTATATTCTCTGGTTCTATTTGATCAATGTTTTTTGTAACAGTCCTGAAACTTGAACTCAGGGCCTGAGGTTATCTCTGAGATTTTGTGCTCAAGGCTAGCACTCTACTACTTGAGGCCATGGCAATACTTCTGGCATTTTTTTGGTGGTTAATTGAAGATGAACTTTTTTGGTCTGGACTGGCTTTGAATCACAATCCTCAAATTTCAGCATCCCGAGGAGCTAGGATTACAGGCCTGAACCACTGGCACATGGTGAGACCAACATTTTTATATTTTACCTATGAGTGAAATCATGCAGTACTTATCTTTCTATGCTTTGTTTCTTTAAGGTAACATAATGTCTCCAGGACTAATCAAGATATTGCAATTGGTAGGATATTCTAGTGGTTTTTGGCTGAGTATTATTCCATTTATTATATATACCACATTTATATACTTGTGTTTATTTACACTTATACCACATTTATATACTTGTGTTAATTTACACTTAGATTGATTTTATATATTTTGGATATTCTGAATAGTCCTACAGAAAACATGGTAGTGAAGATATGTTTTGGATGTACTAATGTCATTTCTTTTGGATACATATCCCAAATTTGGTTTGTTGGATCATATAGGTCTATTTGTAATTTTTAGAAGCTTCCATACTGGTTTCTGTAGTGGCTGCACTAATAAATAGTCACACCAAAAGCATAGAAAGGTTCCATTTTCTCAATTTCCTTTTCAACACTTCCCTTTGGCTTTTTGATAATAGCCATTCTAACAGGTGTGAAATGATATTTCATTTCAGTTTTAATTTGTGTTTCTTGATGATCAGTGATGTTGGGCATTTTTTTCAGATACTTATCTGCTACTAGTGTTGCTTTTGATAAATGCCAATTTGGAACCTCTTAATCATTTTACAATCAGGTTATTTCAAGGCTTTTGAGTTGTCTGATTCTGTTTTAGGTATTAACCCTCTTATCAGATATATGGCTCACAAACATTTTATTTTCCCCCATTCTGTTATCTCTTTAATCCGTGATTTGTTTCCTTGTTTGTTTTGGTTATACAGAAGCTTTTCAATTTCATACATTACCTTTGCCTATTTTTGCCTTTGTGGACTATGCTATTGGGGTCATATCTTTAAAAAATCATGTGGGGATGGTTTACTCCCAATTTGGTTCCAGAAATTTCAGAATGTATGGTCTTATAGTTAAATCTTTAATCCAGTCATATGATTTTTTTGGGGGGGTGGTCCGGTCATGGGGCCTGAACCCTGGGCCTGGGCGCTGTCCTTCAGCTCTTCAGCTCAAGGCTAGCACTCCACCACTTGAGCCACAGCGCCACTTCTGGCTTTTTTTTTCTGCTTATGTGGTGTTGAGGAATCGAACCCAGGGCCTAAAGCAGGCAAGGCAAGCGCTCTACCACTGAGCCACCTTCCCAGCCCCATATGTTATTTTTATAAATAGTGTGAGACAGGGCTAGTTTTATTTTCTTGTATGTGGTTATCCAATTGTCCTCAAATCAGTTTTTGAAAACACTGTCCTTTATCTATTGTGTGTTCCTAGCATTCTTGTTAAAAATCAATTGGCTGTATTTATGCATTTATTTCTGGAATCCATTCTAAGCTATTGGTCTATGTGCCCATTTTATGGTAGTAATATGCAATTTTGCTTACTATAACTTTTTACATATTTTGAAGTCGAATAATATTCTTTCTGTTGTGCTGTTTTTTGTTCAGGCTTATTTTGGATATTTATAAATTTTGGGATTCTGCACAACTTTTTGTGCATGTGCTGGTCCTGAGGTTTGAACTCAGTCTTTGTACAAGTTAGTGAGCTTTTGTAGTAAAAATGAGAACTCTATTACTTGAGCTATAGATCCATTACCAGCTTTTTGGTGGTTAATTAGAGATAAGAGTCTCACAGACTATTCTGTTACAGCTGGCTTAGAGCCACAATCCTCAAATCTCAGCCTCTGAGTAGCTAGGATTAGAGGTGTGATCCTCTAGTGCCAGGCTTCTATACAATTTTTAATTGACTTTTTTATGAGTGCCATTGATAATTTAATAGACATAGTAATAAGAATAGTAATTCTTCCGATCTATCAGCATAGTATACCTTTTCATTTGTGTGTGTTTATGTGTGTGTGTGTGTGTGTGTGTGTGTGTGTGTGTGTGTGTCTTCTTCAACTACTTTCATCAATGAATTACAGTTTTGTTATAAGGAGACCTTGTCTCTTCAGTTAAATTTATTTCAAAGATTTCATTTTGTGTAGCTGTTGTAAATAAAATCACATTTTAAGGCTTATTGGACAGTTCATATTTAGTTTGTTAAAACACTACTGAGGCCTTTGGGTATAGCTCAGTGACAGAAAACTTACCTAGCACAGACAAAACCTGAGTTCCATACACAGCACTTCAAAAGCACACTAACGAGTGAGATTTGTACGTTTGTCTTTAACTCTACATCTTTATTCAATTCACTTATATCTAGCAGGTTTGGCTGATTCTGGGAAATGGATAGAACAAGAAAATAAATGCAAATATCCAATATTTACTGAAATACAGGGTAGATCAATTGAAGAGAATGAGACTTATAGTGAACACAAATGAGGAAAGATATAGGAATCCATGTAGAAGATTATTTAACTGCTCTTATTATACCTCTCTGCTCCATATTAAAGTTCCTAGAAAATCTCTGAATGGCACTGGCTTGTGTTGCATATTAGCTCTTAACATAAGGAGGAGAGAGTTTCTAAAAATACTGGTATAGGTTGTGATGCAAGTGTCTATCCATCACAAATAGAGAAGTATTAAAAATTTGACTAATAGCTTGATATCTTTCCTTAACAAGTACGAACATCACTATTTGAACCAACCAACATTTTATTCCTCAGATTTACCAGTGATTTTCCTCTCATCTAGCCAAACCAAAGGGTAATTCTAAAGATTTTAAAAAATAATTCTTTGATTTTTTTAATGTAGAATTTCAATGCTATAGTTCCACATAGTAATCTCAAAAAATTAGAGACAGCCTCTCATAACAACAGTTATAGACCTGCTCTGTAATGATGGGTGGGTAGAGGAAATAACTTCTAACTTCTGAATGTAGCTTTTGATTTCCACCTGCATTGCTCAGTCCCGAGCTGTGAATTTGGAACATATCAAGAAAGTAGTAAATCTAAATGAGTCTCTAAACAAAATTTCACAAAGAAGTATCCATCCAGCATTCCACCCTGGGATGCTTGTATAGCTCTCAAGTAATACACAAACTATAGGAAGTTTTGCAGCATCTGGGTTCCTGAATACATGTTGTGGTTGGAGAGTTAATATCCCTATGATTGCCCATAAAAGATCTACTTTCTGAAGTTTGTATAGTACAAATATTCTCTTTATACAGCTTCACAATCTTTGAATGGAATGTTCTGTAGTTTTTTCATCCTTTCTGTTTTTCTTTTAACTGATAATAATCTTTATTTTCCTTTTATTCTGACACCTAAAATGTACCCCTCATATAGGAGTGTCAAAAAAATAGTTTGGAATTGAATTGCAATTGTCTGGTACCAGAAGGAAAAGGAGAGGAAGAGGGAGGTTTTCCTAATCATAGCAAGCATTATGTTGCACCAGAAATAAAACTGAAATAAAGCTTTTGTAACTAAGATCATTGTGCAGAACCTCCCTAACTGGTTAGTGTTAGTTTCGGCTAAGGTGGAGCTGGCTGTGACATTACAGTGTTGTTATTACTGATAATTATGCTTATTGTGCTATGTAATAACTACATAGCGTTTAATAGTATCATACATAAAGAGCAGGTACTTTTCCTACAGTTCTTGAAATATCACTTGGGTAAATATTCAGGGAACTGGAATTTTGAAAAGTATGTAGAATGTAGAACTATTAGTATGTAAACATTGGTAGCATTTCTACATATCTCATTTTTCTCTTGAACTAAACATATATTTTATACATTCTTTCTGTGGCACTGTGGATGAAACTCAGGACCTCATTTGCGATAGAAAAATGATCACATGATCTATCAGTCAGCCACATCCTAGCCCCTTCTGTATGCTTCTAATACTTTAATTTATGACAAGGTTTTCCAACACAAATCTAATGGCTGTTCCTAACATACATCTTACTTGAGATTACTTGTCTTCCCTCTTTCATTTCATTCCATTCATACATATCATTTATCAGTTATTCATTCCTTTAAAATGTTTTCATTTAGCATCCCACAAAGAAAAATATGAATCCATATTTTGTCAAACAAAGCTACATTTTTCAACAGTATCTACTTGCACTAATTAGAGCTTTAGTCCATCGCTTTTAGCTGGTGTTTGGTATGAGCAGACAATGAGAGAAATATAAAGCATCATAGTAATTCCCGTGAAGCCACCATCATTCATGAGGCTTTTTGAATATTTACATAAAAAAACAGATTACTTAAGACTAAAGAGTTCCCTCTTTCTTGGAGTCAAGCTAGAAGTAGTCCAAATAAAGATTAAAACTCAGCCAAATACTCACCAGAGTTCTACATTGACACAGAGAATACTGCCAAAAAAATAAAAATAAACTTCAAACATGAAAATACTTCAGAATAGTTTGTCATATGATGGCTATTTTTGTCCATCTACATAGTCCTTCTTGGCACTGCAAAAAAAGAAACACTGCACTGTTATATTTTCTATATCAGACTTTTTAGAAATTTTATGATGCATGTCTATATAAGCATTACATATCTACTATGTTAGGAACAGCCAAATTTAAAAGAAGTATACTACTTCAACCCTCTCTCTGTATATATAAAATACATTAATACAACATATGTTATATTTGTTAGATTTAGTGAGTATATTAATTATTTTCTTGGTTTCCTTCACATGTCATTTTGTGGGCACATAAATCTTTAAATTATATACAAATTCCTGTAAAGGTGATGAACAGGTGGATTACTATTACATAAGTAAAATAAAGAGTACATTTTTTAAACACTGTTATCCCCTCCTTCATTAAAATTAAATTATACACAAATTACAGAGCTTTAGAAATCATTGCTTTAATCTCCTTGAAGAAAACAAAATGTTCTGAAAGAATTTATATTTTCTTATAGCACTTTAATACTCCAAAATAAATTTTGTAGAATTGTGGACCATTATAGCATATCATATAAAATCACTGATTTATGCTTATTGTACTAATTTGTGTTTATGATATTTACACGTTATTTATAAATCAGGATTTTGAATCTCTACCTTTGAGATCATATATTTTTTTTGTCGTGGGGCTTGAACTCTGGGCTTGGGCGCTGTCCTGCCTGGGCTGGCTTTGAACCACGATCCTCAGATCTCAGCCTCCTGAGTAGCTAGGATTACAGGTGTGAGCCACCGGCGCCCTTGAGATCATATTTTAAATACAACAGTTTAGCTTGTAATGCACTGACTAAATTCTCCTCTGATGGTGTTTTATTTAGATGAAATGGTATATTCTGAAATTTTATAAATCCTGAGATAGTTCATATGAATTCACATCTATAGATTTCTTCTATCTAACTATGGGTACAAAATAGAAGGCTTTATTTGTGAGGAAGATAATTTGCTATAACATAATTTCCAGTCCAGTTCCTATCACAGGATGTTTGGGCTAAAGATCTTAACTTCATTGCTCAGCATTTGAATAAAACTAAGTTTTCATGAACATCAGACACACCCAACTGAACCAGTTTTAAATTTGTACACACTTGCATTGCTCAGATTGGCACATCACAGCATGCTAGATTCTCTAGTACATTCATGAGTCATTAAATTTAAAAAAAAAAGTCTTCTTGAAATCCAACTTGTCAACACTGATGATAATTACAAAGGAAATGTAATTAATTTATTCACAAGTAGGACCACTTAAAATTACATCCCATATTTATTATCAGTTACACTACTTCAAGTATTCTGGTCTGGAAGAAATAAAATGCTTTTTATCTTCTACAGAAACAAATAGTTTTGCCATTAAGTGGAATAATTGATTTCAATGGTAGAATTAGCTGTCACACTTAGCCTCTACAAAAAAATTCACATAAACTAAGCATCTAGTTTTGAAGTCCACACCAGCAAGTTCAGTTTAATTCCATAAGAGGTGTCAGATAATTACACAGAATCAAGTAAGCTACTTTGAAAAACTGTTAGCCTTGCACAAGTTTTTGCTCACCAAATTGTTCTGAAAAAGAAAATGAAATGATTATTCATTGAGTTTTTACTAGGATAAAAATCATAAGATAAGTAAACCTTCTAAGAGGTCTTAGCATACTGTACTCATTCATTTATTAATTAATTCATTTATGCATCATGAAGCTAATATATAATGTGCGCACCTCTGTAAGGGTTCCTGTTGTAGGCTTTAGGAACATTATGGTAAGAAAAGCTTCAGTACAGTTAATAATGTAGTGCTAATATTGTCTGGATGGGTTTACATATGGAACATTACTAAAGTACACAATAAAAGAGAATGTAATAGAGTCAGGGAGGACATTGTAAAACATCTAAGCTTTGATGAGAAGCCAGAAGAAAACAGATGATACAAATAGAAGTAGGTAATGTGTACAGAGGACTGGAAGAAATGACATTGAAGCTAGAAATCATTATTCTCTGGGTTTTCTTCACATAATTACATTCCCCTAATAATGTGAGTGGTCTCTTCTCTTCTTCTTTTTAAAAAATTAATATATATTTTTATTATAAAGATACTGTATGGAGGGGTTACAGTTACACAGTTACATGAGTAAGGTAATGTGTACACTTCCTATCAATCATTGTTACCCCCTCCTTTGTTTTTCCCCTACCATCCCTTCTCTCCCACCTCCCCAACTCCTCCCTCAAGCCAGCCAAAGTTTTAAAGTTCATTTTCAACATAGTGTCTTGTAAATCTCATTGTTACAATGGGTCAACTTGTATCCTTGTTTCAGCATTTTGCTATTTCCCTTCCCCTCCCCTCTCCTCTTCTTATGGCATAACTCAGTTGAGTAATTGCTTTGCTATTTTTTTTTAAATTTAAGATGAAAATGTCACCACAATACAATACTTGTAAATAAACAGAATCATTAGGCATGAAATGTGTATTAGTTCACAGGATCTTCAAATTCAGTTAATAAGATGACATACATAGGTGCCCACAAATTTTTTTTAAAAAGGCTTTGTTTATGTCAGAGAAGCTGACTTACTACAACAGGATATTTTTAGTGCTCTTGATCCCATTCTCTAGTACTCCTTAAAATAAATTTCAAAAGACAAGATGACTCCCCCCTCCCCTGTTCAACCTAAAGATTTCCATTTTGGGGGCATTTTGGCAGCAGCTTCAGAATGAACTTAGAGAAAAGACTGAGAGGAAAAAGACTGCAGAGAAAGCATTCAGCACAAAAAGCATTCAATTTCTAAATCTGAGTCATTCTGTAGGCTGTATCTATTGAAGTATCAATAGATATATACATATATGTTGGACTTTAAAATTTCTGCCTTTAATCAATATAGTAGCTTCTAACTTATCAGCCACAATTACCCAAGTTCTCAGTAGGCTGATGCAATAGATATTTTTATTGGAAAATGAAATATTGTCCCAAGAACTATCTCCCTGAAAAAATATATTATTTTTATATGAATGATACTCATTAAATGTCGCATGTGCTTGGGGCCTAGCCTTAATCTGAGTAATTTCACCCCTAAAGCTTGAATCTTTCTGCTGCAGAGTTTCTACAATTTTGAGTGCCTGGAATGAAAGCAGCATCGATGACTCTATTGTCACAAGATTATCCTTTCTTCTCCAAGTATCTTCTCATAAAACATCTCCTTGTTCAGTAATAAAATATAAGCTACTTCATTTACTTGCCATTAGAAAATCTTGTAAACAGTTTGAGATCCTCAGGGAGGGAAGTAGAAGCTATAAATGGAAACATCTTTGCCGTGAAATGGAATCATCAGGTAGGGCCTGTGGTTACTGTGAAGACACTTTATCACGTCTGAGTTTTTAATGTGAGCTCTTTTGCATTTTAGTTTCTAATTTTGACTTATATTATGAATATATGCAATTCATTTGGCCTTCACATTTTGCAAGTAGTTTTAAGACAATAATACTACATGCAGCATTTAACAATAATGAGATGTTTTGTAAAAAAAAAAAAAAAAGGATTCCACTTATATTTTGGAGGGAATTTTAGAGTAGATTGGATTTAATTGGAACCAGTCTTATCTATAAATCAGATAAGGATTTTTTTCTTTATGAGAGTTTTAATGATGAGTGTTAATAACATGAACAGTAATCATGCTGCTGCTTCTCCACTAATTATTATAATAACACCTTGTATCATAGTTAGATACATTTCTTAGACCTTTACACTGTATCAACATCATGTAATTCTAAAAAAAATTGAAAACTCCATGGGTACTGTGAATCTCTAGTAGCTAAAAATGGTAGAACACCGTTTAGTAAAGCTTTCATAAAAAATAAGGAGAATTTAGGAAAAAATCTAGAGATACATAATTTAAAAGACTTTTTAAGTCTCAAAACTGAGTAGCTATGAGACAACAAAATATAGTAGAAAGGGCATAAAGTAGGGCCAAGAATGCTGGTTTCATTAGTTGCATTGCCACTCATCACCTGGGTTTACTTAATCAAATCCAACTTCAATTTATCTATGTATATTTACAAAATGATGGGGTTGAAATCCATCATCACTCCCGTCCCTTTCACGTCCACTAGGCTTTGGTCATTGTATCACCTCTTAAGAGTGCTTATATTGTTCTAATTATTGAAACATCAAATTAAGAAGGTTTTGTTTATGAAGCCTCGGCAGATGTTTGTATCCTAAGCATGAGCACTGAAGCAAAGAATAGTCTAAGGAATAGTGCTTCATAAATTTATATGAAAACTGACATTGCATCTTAGTGCTATGTAAAAATGTCACCTAGATTTGGCTTATTTTACCCTTTTGTTATACTGGATTTAGTTGCAAGGATTAATGATGAAGGATAATATGTTATTAATTTGTTAGCTAAACATCACCTTGAATCCGTTCTTCCAACAACCACTAAGAAAAGAAAGAGCTATTGGTACTGGAGATTTGCTCACTCTCCATTCTGTCTTGGGCAACAACTGGTAAAATATAGAAAACAAGAGATGTACTAAAGGAGCAGTGACCTTGGACTGTCTTTCAGGTATCTGATATGAGGGTACTATTAAGCACATTTAAAGTGAGAATGAAATTGTAGGAACAAAAACTTGTCTTGGGCAACAACTGGTAAAAGATAAAAATTAAGTGAAGGATTTGATTCTTCAAAATAGGAGCCTAAGGTGAAAAAAAAATCAGTTTTCCTCACTAAAATACAATAAAAGCCAACAGAATGTCCCTCAGAAAATAGTCTGGAAGAAGATAGAAAAGTTTTTCTTTTATTTAAGTCTGAATTTATGTTGAATGCCTAGTAGGGAAGGAAAATTACTTGACTTCTTTATTAAATCCCAGAAAAATATTTTGATAAAAATGCTAATGCTGGTTTTATAACTGTGGTTTGTTGAAGAAGCTCGATTCCCACTGTTTGATGCAAAATATTGATGGAAATATTGAAACATGGTAACTATAGCAACCAGAACACTAGGCTCTCAAATATATATTAGTTGATGGAGTGATTACATTTTAGAAGTTTAGATATTGGGAAAATAATTAGAGTCTACTGTAGTCCAAATTTTGTCTTCTCACAAATGAAGACACTGAGGTCCAAAAGATAAGTCATTTGCCTAAGTCTATGTAGCTATGAATATGTTCATTCATTGAGTTTAAAAGATATCAAAGGCATTCTTAGATCAATATTGGTTCTAAAAGAAGATTATGTAACAAATAGGTACGTGTTGTAATTATGGGAACTTATGAAGAGCTTTGCTTCAAAAGAACCCACTAACATAATTTTGTAATTACAGAGATAAGTGCTTTCTAGTGAGAAGTTCTTAAAGAGAGAGAAAATGATTATACGTGTGGCTAACAACCAGTCTGAAACAAAATCATTTTCTTAAACTAGAACTGGATACAGTAAAGTTAAACTGGTTAGAGGGAGTTAATATTCCCAGTAGCTGGGACATAAACTTTGGATTAAGTCATTGAACTTTAAATAAAAAATCGATGTACTTATCTCCAAGTAAAGTTAAGGAAATGAAAAATACTTAATGGATACTTGATATTTTGTTTTAATGACTGCAAATTTCCTATTACTTGACTAATGCTACTTTACTATAAGCACTACTACAATGTGCTTATATTCACATGTATAGAATAATAACAGGTAATGATTAGCAAGTGGCCCTGTATGCTAGTTATATTCTATATGCCTCACACACACTGGCTCGATTAATTTTCATAACAACTCTTTAAGATTCAGTCCTGTTATTGTCAGCCTGTTATTACAGATGAAGAAATTAAGGTATAGGAGAAAAATGAACTAATTTGCCCAAAGTTACATAGTTCATAACTAATGGAGCTCACAGTTAAATCTAAATGGTCTCTCCACCTGTTTTGCATTAATTTGCAGTTTGAATAAAGTTGAAATGAACAAAAACTAATCTTTATTTTCTGTTCACCACCTAAGATGATAGATCAAACATAAACAAATTTAGATGAAAATGTTCATCATTGTAATGAGTGAGGATTTATTTATCAAATAGTTTATCATATGAAACAATACTATATCATGAAAACAGTAAAACTCTTCATTTTCAACAGCAAGATATTAATCCTCTCAACATTTCTAAAGCAGAATGATTTCATCTTAAAATTAATTTATGTGAATGGAAAAATGTAGTAGGATAATTTAATGTTTCATCTTATAGAGTAAGCTAACTCGAAGCATCAGGCTTTAACAAGACAGACAAATATAAAAAGAGAAACCCAAGTTCCACAAATATAGAATTCACAGTTCTCACATTTTCTTTAATTATTGTATTAGGAAAACACTGTACTAAAGAAATTAATGGAGAAAATGTCTCCCCTTGTAATCTTAATTATGTCAACTAAGTACACAAAATAGTCAAGCATATTAAAAGCACTCATTTACATATAAAATATTTGTTCTAATTATGAAAGATTCTCATTTATTCATTCAACTAAGTTAAATGAACTAATGTGTGATAAAGCACATTGCAAGACAAATGCAGTATAAAATAAAATGTCTTTAAAAGGAAACAGGAGGCTAGAGAACCTTTATGTAGAAAACCCTTGCTAAGCAGTCTAGCCACATGTATAAGGTTAGAAGGTGGTAATGATGAAGGTGTCCCTTTACCAACTGCATTCAGGACCAGGGGATAGAGAAATTGTCCACCTGGCTCTCTCCATGGCTCTGTTGGGATCCTAAATGAACTACTCTGATGTTAATGCTTCAGTATTTTCATTTGTACTTTTTTCCTTGTAGCTAAAATTGTTTCCAAGTAAACTGAGAGCCAATGCTTCTTAAATGAGTATGAAATAGTTTCTGGCCATTGCCCTACCTTAAGGTGACTCTTATTTAGATGTTGCTCTAATAGGAGCTCTTTTTTTCCACTTGACTATTATCTATAAACCAATTAAGATGGGCCGGAAAACAAAGAAAGGTAGCATAATAGTATGATTCTCCAAAGGTTTGGTGCCAAAGGCAGACTTCTGAAACTTCAAAGTAAGTTTTCACTTAACTTCTTGAAGCTTCAAATTTTCTGTTTGCAAAATACAACACAAAATAATATCTCCTTGACAGAATTATTGTGAAGCCTTAAATGAGATGATAAATACAAAAACATTTAGGACCACTCCTGGAAAGTTGTAAGCATTTAGTAAATTTTAGCCAAAAAAATAAAATGAAAAAAATAGTGCAGATTTCTTTTGATTAAGGAAACATAATCTACTAGGAAGCCATTTGTAAGAGTAGTTTTCATAAGAAAATAAGAGAAAATTGTTTAAGTTCTGGGGGAGCAGAGAAGAGAGAGCAAGTATTTTAAATTAAAAATATTTTTACTGTTGTCAAAATGAGCTTGCAATTCATAATTTATTCATCTATTTTCCAAGAAAACCCTTTCTTCATATGTATGTGTATGGTTATGTGTGTATTACCCTGTCCATTCTCAACAGAAAGAAGTGATGAGAGTGGTCTAATCATACAGCCATGTCCTATTGAAATAATAAAATGTAGCACTTTAAACCTTTTAAAAATAATTTGTTTTAAATGGAGAGGTGATAAAAGGGTAAAGTTGTTCAAAGTACATTATGCACATATATGGAAATATCTCAACGAAACCTGTCTGGATGATTAGTATATGCTATTAAAAGAGATTAATGTGTTTAGAGCCCGGTGTCGGTGGCTCATGCATGTAATTCTAGCTACTCAGGAGGCTGGGATCTGAGGATCGTGGTTCCAAGCCAGCTTGGGCAGAAAAGTCTGTGAGAAACTTACCTTCACTAAACCACCAGAAAACCGGAAGTGGCTGTGTGGCTCTGTGGTAGAGCACTCGCCTTGAGCTGAAGAGCAGAGGGACAACACCCAGGCCCGGAGTTCAAACAACAACAAAAAAGACTAATGGGTTTAAAAAAACAGTGAAATTGGGCTGGGAAAGTGGCTCAGTGGTAGAGTGCTTGCCTTGCCTGCCTGAGGCCCTGGGTTCGATTCCTTAGCACCACATAAGCAAAAAGAAAAAAGCCGTAAGTGGCGTAGTGGCTCAAGTGGTAGCCTTGAGCTGAAGAGCTGAGGGACAGTGCCCAGACCCAGAGTTCAGGCCCCACGACCAGACCCCAAAAAGAAAAAAGAAAGAAAAAAAACAGTGAAATTTTCAGCAAGTAAAACACACACACACACACACACACTGGAAACCAAAAAATGAATCAATTGGTAAATGGTGGTAAATGGTAAATACTGAGCTGAGAATGGGTCTTAATGTCAAAGAACTGAAGAGAAATGATGAATGATATGTCCCTATACATTGGCAGTTTGTTGCATTTCTTTGAATAAGAAAGATTTGGGTTTACAGAGTGACCTATTACTTAGTAAATACTATTTTTGCATCAGTAGTGAGTGGCATACATGTTGACCTGTTAACAAACTATGATTCAATGCTACAATGACTACAATGATAGCCACAAATCCTTAACAGCTGGTCTGCATAAGGTTCAAGCCTAAGTATTAGAGGCATGGTTTAGGACATTTTATCTTTGGATAGCATTACTACATTTTCTGTGTCATGTTTCATATTCCTCAAAAACTAGCAACAAAGTATTACATTTTCCAAATTTTACATATAGATCTAAAAGCTCCATCTCTGCATGCTAGTTAGTCTTTGTGACCTTCAAAATATTAGAATAATTTGACAGTATCATTGTCAAAATAATTTGACACGATTTCTAACTTGCTCATGGCAAAAAAAATGGGTATGAAGTAGGAAAACATGTAGATACATTAACAATGTGTTTTGGTTTTTTCCTTCAAAAACTTGGTTCATCTCTCTCTCTCATTCCCTCCCTCCCATTACTTCCCTTGAGTTACTTAGTACACTTTCAACAATGTCCAGTGCAGCTGATGGGCCCCTATGATTCTGTGCCCTCCTCCTAGCTTCCCTCAAATGTGCACATGTATATACCATACGTGGGGTCAAGAACATAGAGGTATCCAAAAACAATGCTACAAATTAGGAAATTTGTCTCTTGAGTCCTGTTTACTTTGTCATATCTCATTGCATTTTGAATTTAACACCCACATATCAGGGAGACCAAGTGCTGTTTGTCTCTCTGATGTTGGGTTAATCACTCAACTTGATTTGTTCTAGTTCCATCCATTTCCTATTCTAAGCAAAAGGAAAGAAATATACATATCACCTGATTTGTCAAAATTTGTAGAATTCATAAGCTGTATAGACCATGATAATGACAATTCGCCTTGTTAAGGTTAAAATGTGTTTCTGACTTTAGCTAAGTATTACTGTCCCACAACACTGTGAAATTTATGTAATTACTTAATCTCAATAAAGAAATAAAAATGGAAAAAACTTGAATCCTTATGTATGTTTGACTGTTGAATTGTTGTATTATTATCATTTTCATATTAACCATGGATAAAATCATTTGTCTGAGGGACTGGGAAGGTGGCTCAGTGGTAGAGTGCTTGCCTTGCATGCATGAGGCCCTGGGTTCGATTCCTCAGCACCACATAAGCAGAAAAAGGTGGAAGTGGTGCTGTGGCTCAAGTGGTAGAGCGCTAGCCTTGAGCTGAAGAGCTGAGGGACAGTGCCCAGGCCCAGAGTTCAGGCCCCACGACCAACCAAAAAAAAAAACCATCATTTGTATGATTGTACAAGGACATCTTGCTTATTTTCATACAATTGTTACCAAGTAGTCATTATAGTAGTCAGGATTTAGGAATCAGTAAAGCAGTTTAACCTGGATAATACAACATTGAAATGAGAGCTGCAAAACTTGATCACCTTCAAACTTTCTTACTGTTTCATTCCACAACCTAAAAAAATTACCTGGTTTATTTTAGTAGCTTACAAGTGAAATACCTCTTAGTGACTTCATGTGATGTTTTAACAATTAAATGGAAAATGTTGCAAAGATCTGGGAAAACTGCCCTATGAATGCATAAGGTAAGTATTATTTCTCTGTTTCTCTCAACTCCATTAGTACAGACAGTTAATTTCCAGTTGCTATTGGCTGGTAAATGGCTAAGAGATGTTTTTATAGCTACCATTTACTGAGAACATATTCTTTGCCAAGCTCTGTACTTGGTGCATTACATGCATTATCTTACTTATTCCCACGATAGGTCTATGAGATGGGTACTTAATTACAGGTCTATGGCAGCAGGCAAGGAGGAAAGAATCCCAAATTGCAACATATCTCAGAGTAAAATAGTGAACAAAGATCTCTCTTTGACAAGTTTTTGGTCTTTTTCTCTTCTAGGCATTTAAAATACCAAAAATAGAAGTGACCATAAACAATTTAAGATGTTACTTCATCTTATAGAATTTTTATTTAAAAATAAAATTCACTTCATCTTAAAGAGACTAAGAATAGCTAAACCAATGAGACTTTAACAATTACATTTTAAATATCACATATTGTGGACACTGTGTAGTTAAGAGGAAGTATAGACAAAGCCGAAATTATAGTACCTAGAAACTATCCACTATTTTACTAGGAAATCTTTCTTTCTCTCCCTCCTCTCCCTTCCCCCTCTCTCCCTCCCTCCCTCCCTCCCTCCCTCCCTCCCTCTCTCTCTCTCTCTCTCTCTCATCTCTCTCTCTCTCTTTCTCTCTCTCTCTCTCTCTCTCTCTCTCTCTCTCTCTCTCTCTCTCTCTCTCTCTCTCTCTCTCTCTCTCTCTCTCTCTCTCTCTCTCTCTCTCTCTCCTCTCTCTCCTCTCTCTCCTTAGTCTCATTTCTAAAAAGTATGAGGGGGAGGGTTATTTGGTTAGTAGTCGATGTTAAAGAATGCCAAAAGCAACATTTCTATCTCATAGGAATACACTTTTCAAGGAATTTGGTTCTCTACAGTCAGTAGCCTTCACTTTAGCCCAGATGGAAAAACCTGCATAATTTCTTCCTCTCCTAGTAAGAAAATGTCAGCAGCAATCAACCCATGAGCAACAGAAAATATGTACCACTTTTTTTTAGCTACACTGGTCCATTTCCTATGCCCACTCAGTGGGTTCTCCAAATTACTGTCCAACTTCTCACCCTTCTAACTTCCTGTCTATAGCTCAAAGAAAAGATTTTGCATGTGATGCCAATATTTAGTAACTCAAACAACTTATTGCAAGGTTATGCATATATACATACATTGCAGGTTTTAAATCTATGGAAGGAATTATTTCCAATGATTGGCCTATAAATTTTCCATTTACATGTTTCCAATATTCATATCTACCTGCCAATTGATAAGATTTCATACCATGTATTTGAAATCTGTTTGCAATAGCCTAGGAGTCTTGATGTGCAGATTTTAAGAGAATGAGTAAAACAAAGTGTTTAGATTTCAGTCTGTTTTATATTCATGTTAAAAATGAATCAAGTGATATGGTTCATATATTCTAATAACAATAACAAGTAATATAACATAATGTAATCTATTTATCACAGAAGAATCTGTTCAAAGTTACTTTTACCCTAGATGATCAATAGCAATGTCTATAACGCTGCATTTCTGAGGACACTATTTAGGCACTATCATTGTCTCTAAAGTCTGTATAATTTAATGACCAATTTGTAACAGCAACCATCAAAAATTCCCAAGAACAACCACTGATTATAAAAGAAACAATGAATCTTCTTGAATTCAGAATCAGACACAGTAAGGCAGAAAACAATAGAATGTAAATGTTGGTCATTAACTGGGACAATGTCTGCATCATGACACACATTCAGTCCTCTTCATTTTGAATAGTGGTTTGGGCTATTGTTATTATGTATTGAGAAAATTGATATTGTGTGTTTCATCTAATTTCAGCATCAAAATCATCAAAGTAACATGGCCAGGTGTTGTCATAAAAAGAATGAAAATAATTCATGAGGTGCTTAACTGGGATTCAGGCTCTAATAATGGTTAAGCCTTTCCATTGCACAGCACCTTTCAATGACAAGAAAAATATTAATAGGTATTATTCTTTTAATTCTCACCACAATTATGTAAGTTTTGCCTTATTATGTTCCCTTTATGAATAAAGAAAGAGGTTCAAACCAAGCAGAATACTAACTTGAAGTCTATGCTTCAAACTCAGATCTCCTGTAACCATATCTATGACTATCTTCTGTCACACAGCTTTGCCTTCTTATCCCAGTGCTGACAATAACTTTTCTCAAACCATTTTAGCAACTTTGAGTCCAATTTCTTCACATGAGAAACTGATATAAGGTATGGAAGATGAGCATTAAACTTCAGTGATTTAAATTTAATCCCAAGAAATGGTTTGATTCAAAAGTACTGTGAAGAATACATGAATTTATATGTGCATGGAATACAATGTGCAGAGAGTAAAGGATAAAATAACTCAAATTGTACATACATACATATTCAAATGTTGTTGAAATTAACAATATACACATTCATTTAAAACCAACATTAAAACATTATAGGAGGGCTGACAATGTGGCTTAGTGGTAGAGTGCTTGACTACATGCATGAAGACATGGGTTTGATTCCTCAGTACCACATCAACAGAGAAAGCCAGAAGTGATTCTGTGGCTCAAATGGTAGAGTGCTAGACTTGAGCAAAAGAATCTCAGGGACAGTGCCCAAGCCCTGATTTCAAGCCCCAGGACTGGAGGGAGAGGGAGACAGAGGTCATAGCTTCTGTATTTGTTTAGCTGAGTGCTGGTGGCTCACACTTGTAATCCTAGCTACTCAAGTGGCGGAGATCTGAGGATAAAGGTTCAAAGCCACCCAGGTAGGAAAGTCCTTGAGACTTTTATCTCCAATTAACCACCAGAAAACCGGAAGTGGTGCTGTGGCTCAAGTGGTAGAGTGCTTGCCTTGAGCTGAAGAACTCTGGAACAGAGCCCAGGCCCAGACTTCAAGCCCTGTGAACAAAATAGAAAAGCAAAAAATATTATAGGGTTTTGTTAGTAAGTTTTTTTCCTCAACCAACAACTAAGAAAATTGTCACCATTATTTAGTGAAGATTACATTTCAAATTTTGAAAAGGATCTGCATACTTGAAAAGGTTGGAGTCTTTGACTAGATGATTTCAAAGTCATCAACAAACTTGAAAATTTCATTAAATTATCATTCAAACTAGACCTTATTCAGTCATTAAGACAAAACACTAATTGCTTGTGATCTAATTATCAGTATAGTGATTGAATCATAGTAAAATTGACCCATTTAATCATATAAAACTGACCTAAATACATGTTTATCTCAGAAAGTAATAGGATTCATGGGAAATTTGAAAGCATATTGGTTTCAAAAATATAATTATTTTTATAATTCTGTTCTTTATTATTCTATGATCTGGATTGAGTGTAAGATAAGACAAGTCACCTATATTACTCTTAGCCTTCTACAAGGTTATAATTATTTTTCTATTACTTCCAATGCATTTCCCAGTGTGTCCCCAGTAAGCACAGTTCTCATGACAACTTCTGATTCAGTTTCAGAATTTCTCATCTGTAATATGATGATACTTTCTTAATTGGTTACCTTGATTCTACACTTATTCCCACTAATCTCTTTAAATAATAATTATGGTAAGTGAAATAAGTCAGGATCAGAGAGACAAAGTGTATTTGAAATATAAGCATATAAACATACACAGAACCATATCTTAGTTATGGTAAATAATGCTATAATAAACAAAGTTGTGCTGGTAGCTTTAGTATGGTCTGTTTGTGATCATTCAGGTAAATGCCCAAAAGTGGGATTGCTGGGTCATAGGGGAGCTCTATGTGGAGTCTTTTGAGGAACCTCCATACTACTTTCCAAAGCCCAGATGCCCCTCAGTAGATGAATGGATCAAGAAAATGTGGTATATATACACAATGGAATTCTATGCCTCCATCAGAAAGAATGATATTGCCCCATGTGTTAGAAAATGGAAAGACTTGTAAAAAATTATATTAACTGAAGTAAGCCAGGTCCAAATAAACATAGGTCCCATGGTTTCCCTTATTTGCAATAACT
Source organism: Dipodomys merriami (assembly GCF_024711535.1). Taxonomy (NCBI): domain Eukaryota; kingdom Metazoa; phylum Chordata; class Mammalia; order Rodentia; family Heteromyidae; genus Dipodomys; species Dipodomys merriami. The sequence goes on from NW_027204492.1 coordinate 57,123,694, forward strand.
CGTATATGTCTGAGACAAGCAGAAATGGTCAGAGAAGTTGATGCTAGGCAAAACAAACCCCAAGATAAGGACTCAAATGCTTTTTCTTTCTTGCTATTTTTTCTAACATATTTATAAGATGATTTCTTTGTTGCTTTGTATGTCCCTCCCCCTCTCCCACGGTATAACCCCTTTTTTCACTGTATTTGATGTTGGTATAATTTGTGGAGGGGAAGAGAAAATACAAATTGTTTAAATAGGGATACAGGTGGACCCATTGCAACAATGAGATGTACAAGACATTATGTCAAAAAAATCTAACTTTACATCTTTGGCGGGAGGTGGATGGGCAGATGGAGGGCAGGGATGGTAGAGGAAACAAAGGAGGAGGCAACAATGCTTGATAAGAAATGTACTCATTACCTTGCTCATGTAATTGTAACCCCTCTGTATGGTATTTTCACAATAAAAAAATCTTATTAATAAAAAAATAAAAAATACACAAAACCATATGTGCATATACACAATCAAACCAAGTAAAAGTTTGGTATATGCAGGAATGGATTTCAATGGTATAACTCATTTAAAAATTTATGCACAGTTTAAAAGTGAATACTAGGACATTGAAATATATATTGTCTGTGGAAGGATTGTAGGTATTCCAATACATGGAAGAGTGGTAAGCAAATACAGCCATAATACTTAATGAACATACCTGAAAGTGAAACTAGGAAACCTGAGGGGATGGATGGATTTGGATAGATGGGAGGAGTGGAATGATGGAAGGAATGACGCTGACCAAAAATACATTGTACACATAAATAGACATGTTGAACTGAAACTCCTTCGTACAATTATTTAAAGATGAAAATTAAAAATACAAAACATAAATCTTAAGTCCAGCCAGCATCAGTGACTTTTGCCTATAATCCTAACTATTCAGGAGGCCAAGATCTGAAGATCATGGTTTGAAGCCAGGCAGACAGGAAAATCTGTGAAACTCTTACTTCCAATTAACTGCACACACACACACACACACACACACACACACACACACACACCAAATGACTAAGTCCAATCATATAATTCCCCTTGTCATAATTCTTCAGTGATTTCTCATATGATTCAGAGTAAATTTGAAGTCTTTCAAGTGATCACATGTACGTCCCACAGTATTTGCCCTCCTCCTTTCCCTCTTCTCTATTGTTCTCTTCTTCTACACATGGAGTTATGCCTGCATCCAAAGCTAGAATAAAGGTTTCCAGCAGGTAGTTGTTACTCTATGTTAACTGGTTCTCATGCAGTGTTTTGTAGTAGTAATTTGAACAGGTGAGGACACTTCGTTTAAATACAGCAGCTGTTATCTCTAAGGAGAATAATAATACTTTGATAACAAAGTTGCATTTGCTATGCCTTGACTTGAAGTGAATTTGGCTTCCTGAGTAACAAGTACTGATAAAATTATTAGTCTCATCTATTTGTTTTACCTAGTATTCCGCAGGCACTTTTGATTTCCATGTTTTTTGTTGACTATTATTGTTTTATGACTGCAGAGTCACTAGCACTCTTAAGATCAGGGGAATGGGACAGACTAATTGCGTAGATCTTTATGTTTGGATGTCGCACATTGTCCAAACTGACGTGTATAATAGTAAGGAATAAGTTACAACATGCACTCAATTATGTGTCACACAAACACATTACCAGGGCAGTTTCTGTAGGCACAGCTCCAGTAACAATGTGGGTTCATGCTAAATCTTATTTACTATCACACAATGAAATGTGAGAAATGAATCTTCAATAACGATTTGTTTCCTTTTTAAAGTTCTCAATCTTTAACTCAGAAAGCTATTCAACAATCAAATGCTAAAACAAGTATATCTCTCCAATAAAGTATTGCACAGAACATCTTCTAAAAACCAATCAATGAGACATAATTCAACATAAAACAAGATAGAATTTTGAGAGAGTGGTTGGAAAAACCCAAGAACACATGAAAAGATACAACTCAGAAGAACCTGTTTTCACATGAGACTTGATTTGAATCACTAAGACTCAGGTAAATTTAAGGAGGAAAAAATTGTGGCAAGAAATGTTGGGAAAAGATTTGGATAGAGAATGAGCCAGTTTGGATCTTATAATTGTATCTTTGCAACTCTCTGAGTTCAGAAATGCAGTCATGAGTATAGATCCCTTTAAAATTGGAGATTTTTTTAAGGTTTCTTCAGTCACTAAGAATTAATAGAAATACTAGAGCAAAAGAGAGAAAGGAAGGAAGGAAGGGAGGGAGGGAGGGAAGGAGGAAGAGAGTGAGGAAGGCAGGGAGGAAGGGAGGGAGGGAAGTAAGGAAGGGAGATGTGATGGCTCATATCTGTAATCCTAGCTACTCAAGAGGTTACAATTTGAGGGCTCAAAGCTAGCCCTCAGGAAGGAAGGAAGGAAGAAAAGAGGGAAGGAAGGAGAGAGGGAAGGAAGGAAAGAAGGGAAGAGACAAAAGGATAGAAAGAGGAAAGTACAAGGACAAAATGTTTATTTACTTAGGTGGTTTACATATATGTTCTTAGTGCTCACGATAACCTAATAAAATAGCTTTATTTTGAGAGAATGAAATTGAGGCTATTAAAGTTATTTGCCTAAGATCTTGCACTACTAATTGGTTGAGTGAGAATTGAAGCTAAGGTTTATAGGATTTCTACTCACTTAGGTCATAACTGTGACACAAACTTTGATTCTTGACTCATAGTTTACAGGAGTCATTCAGGTGGCCAATGGGTTTTATTTGCCATTAATGTAGATAACTGCAATATCTAATTCTTCATTTCTTATCTTGCATTGAAAATTTGTCTTTTTAATAAAAATCAAGATATAGTCTCATAGGCAGCTCATCAAAAGTAGGGCTTTTTATAATTCTGCTTGATTTTTCTGCAGAAAATAATGAGCACACACACACACACACACACACACACACACACACACACACACACACACAGAATGTCCTAGGGCTTGAAATCAGGGCCTGGACACTGTCACTGAGATTGTTCTTTCCTCAAGGCTAGTGCTCCATCACTTCGATTACAGTTCTACTTCTAGCTTTTGGTGGTTAATTGGAGATGAGTCTCACAAGTTTTCCTTCCCAGGATAGCTTTGAACAGCAAGGGATCTCAGTTTCCTGAGAAGCTAGAATTACAGGTGTGAGCCTATAAGGGGTTGCTGTGGCTCTGATAATGTCTTAGAGATGAGGTCAACTATAACACAAAAAGAGTACATTTTGTCACAATTAAGAAGTCCTAAATTTAGGGCCTCCTATGTACTCCTATGGAGCAGAGGCTCCACCACTTGACCCATATTTCAAGTTCCCCTGATTTTTGCATTAATTCTAAAATGTGTGTTGTGTCATATTGAGGCTTCTCAGGTAGTCTTAGACTGCAGTTCTCCTACCTATAGTTTCTGGGATCACAGGCAAGAACCACTATAACCGTCTTATTGATTGAGATGGGATCTCGCTAACATTTTGCCCAGGGTTGTCTTCAAATCATGATCAGTCATATGTCCAACTCCTGAGTAAATAGAATTATAGGTATGGCCACAATGCTAAAGTAATTTTTTTCCTGTCCATCGTGGGGCCTGAACTCTGGGTCTGGGCACTGTCCCTCAGCTCTTCAGCTCAAGTTTAGCTCTCTACCACTTGAGCGACAGCACCACTTCTGGCTTTTTTCTGCTTATGTGGTGTTGAGGAATCGAACCCAGAGCTTCATGCATGCAAGGCAAGCACTCTATCACTGAGCCAACTTCCCAGACCCCTAAGATAATTTTTGATGGTGGCATTAAAACTTTTTTTGTCAGTCTTTGGGCTTGAACTAAGGGCCTGGGCACTGTCTGTGAGCTGTTTAGCTCAAGGCTAGTGTTCTACCACATTGAGCCACAGCTCAGTTTCCTGATTTCTGGTGCTTAATTGGAGATAATGAGCTGGCTTTGAACTGCAATCCTCAGATCTCAGTTTCCTGAATAGCTAGTATTACAGGCATGAGCCACTGGCACCTGGCTAAACTTCTATAGAAAAAAATGCCATCGTTTATTGACTCCTGGGTTTGATGCCAATATCTCTTCTATTAGTCCTCCACTGAGTATTTAAAAGTTACAAAGAGGGTCTGGGAATGTGTCTTAGTGGTAGAGTGCTTGCCTAGCATGCATGAAGCCCTGGATTCGATTCCTCCATACCACATGAATAGAAAAAGCTGGAAGTGGTGCTGTGGCTCAAGTGGCAGAGTGCTAGCTTTGAGCAAAAGAAGCTCAGGAACAGTGTTCAAGCTGCCCAGGCCTGAGTTCAAGCCCCAAGATTGGCCAAAAAAAAAAAAAAGAAAAAAAATAAGAAAAAAAAGTTACAAAGAAAACATGTACACGAAAGTTCAAACTATAAAAAGCAGTCAAAAATTTTCTTTTTTGGAGTAATAGAAATGTTCTAGAATTGAATTTTAGTGATAATTGAGCAACTCTAAGTTGACTAAAAATCAGCGTAATATGCTTAAGATGTGAAAATGTATGATATATAAATTATATATCAATAAAGCTGTTTAAATGCATTGAATGTAGAAACAAAGATGTAAATGTCATCGGAGAGTAAAAAAATAAAAGGTAGACCAGAGGAAGATGGTGCAGATATAGCTAGGCTATGTGTGAGCTCTCCTAAAGAAACCAGTTTTCACAGTTCAGGAATAACTCACTATGGGAAAATCACACCTAGTGAGCCATAATAGTACAGAGATTCTGCCCAGCAAGGGAAAATACAGGCAGTGTGCTCCAGAAGACAGATTTGAGCACAAGTGTTTGCCACAGCCGCTGGTGGCTGCTGTGGGACCAGCCAGAGACAGAAGGCGAGCATCTATTCACCCACCTCCAGCGTGGACTGGATGATGAGGAGCAAAATTCCATATCCTGCTGTCTACTGTTGGGTGCAAATCAGGATGGGCCAAAAAACCAAAGGAAACCATGAGTATCTACAATCCTTCCCACAGAACAGCTCAGCGAAGGAAGACCGTCCCCCCCACCCCCCCAACCCCCTGCCCCAGCACTGGAGAAGTGCACTATATTTGATACCGACATAGACTCCGCCATAACAGCTACCAAATGACTCAGAACACAAAAGCAGCAGGTTGCACCATTTTTGTCCCCGGCATGGACTTGGACTTGTGAGTCGGCTCCTGGGGGGGGGGGGGGGGAGGGAAGGCTGCCCCGCCCAGGAGGCCTCTACAAGGCCAGGACCAATCAACCTTCAGTACCTGCTGAGCCCAAAGAGGCAGCCACGCCCCCTGCAGAAATTCCACCCATACCTCAGCCAAACTGGCAGCACAGCCAGCTGCAGGAATCATTAAAAATAAATAATTAAATACTGCACAGGCTATAAAAGCCAAGAGAGGTTCCAGGTTAGAGGCCCAAAGGGGGCTCCCCACTTTGGGAAAGACTGACTCCAGACAGGCCAAAACCCCAACGATGCCCAATCTTACTCTCCAGCCACCTCCTCCCTGCAGCACAAAGAAAAAAAAAGAAAGAAAAGAAAGCAGATTGTGCTTTTGGGAAGAAGGTGGCCAAGTCCCCTAAGCAGACCTTTTTTCCGTGCACCCAAAGGAACTCATTTGAGAAACCAAGCAAGCAACTGGAAAAACCGACCACTACAAGGAAATCAAAGATGCCATCAAGGGACTGGGAAGAGGACTTAGGGAGACGTAAGAGTCCCCCAAATAAATAGAAGATACTTTTTTCTCTTCCCTTTTTACCCAATTCTATTTTTAAATTTTTTCTTTATTCTTTTTAATTTCTTAACTCTCTGCTACCTTTTTTCTGTCATTTTTATGTGTTTTTTGCTTCTAGTTTTGTTTGCTTGTTTTTTTCTTTTTGCAACAATCCTGTTGTTTTTGTTTTTGTTTTTTCTTTCCTCATTGCTGCTCTGTTCACAACTGGATACACAGCCCACGGTGACCACTAGGCTTCCTCCTTAACTGTGTACAGACTCAATTCAGAGAATAATTGATCACCCAATTCCCTACTGAACAATTTTGGTATTCCTAATTTTAGTATTATTACTTCTCATATACATAATTGTTCTAATTTTTTATTTTTATGTATATATTTTTCTTCTATTTTTTATTTTTTGTTTTGTCTGTTTTAATTTTCTTCTTTCTTTCTTACTTAGAAGTTAGGTCAAAACTTTCCTCTCTCTATTCCTTTCCTTTGCTTCATCCCTCTAATCTGATTTTTCCCCTCCTGTATTTCATTATCTTAATCTTTCCTCTAACTACACCTCAGCCCATTTACAAGTATTACTACTCCTTCATTCTCTCTTCAATTTTGTTACTGTGTTGATATCGAAGTGTGAAGCATAGAGCTAGACTATAATCAGTAGTCAGTGAGACAGTACCAAAGTTGCTCAGGTTGTTATCCCTTTGGACCAAACCATTCTAAACACCATAACAAAGCTATTCAATGAACAAAACTGTGTATAATCCCAACTTCTGAAACACAATACCCCTCCCCTGACATAGAGGAGCAGAGGTTAAGAGAACACCTATCTATGATTGTGAACCTCCAAAATCAGTGCAAAGATACCACTCAGGTGGGGATTTTGTCTTAAAACTGTGCTCAGTGGTGGTATTGGGCCTACGTACATATCCAACAGAGGAGTGATAGAGTGAAATATCTATTTGGATTGTGTACCTCCAAAGTATGCACAACCTCAGGGCTCTGAGTTGGTGCTTATCTTAAAATTGTGTTCTGGTGAAGGACTGGATATACTTTCATCTCCAAAAAAGGAATGATATAGTGAAAACACCTATCTTTGAGTGAGAACCTCCAAAGTGTGTACAACTAAAGGCTTTAGGTTCTGGCTCACCATAACATTGTGTTCTGGGGGGGGAAGTGGCGATATTTTCAATTCCAAAAAGGAGAAATAGAGTTAAATACCCATTTTAAGTGTGAACCTCCAATTCCTGTGTAACTACAGGACTCTGGTGGGGGACTTGTCTCAGAATTGTGATTTAGTGTGTAATTAATACACTTACTACCCAAAAGGTGAGATACTCTGAAAACTCCCATTCCTGATTGTAAACCCCCAAAGTCTGTGTTACGACAGTGCTCTGGGCAAATGCTACTCTTAGATGTGTGTTCTGGTGTGTAATCGGATAAAATCTCACTCCTAAAAAGTTGAGATAGAGTGAAAATACCCATCATTGATCGTGAACTCCCAAATTCTCTGCAACTACAGGATTCTGGATAGGTGCTTGTCTTAGAACTGTGTTCTGGTGTGTAATTGGGTATACACTAAATCCCGCAAAAGGGAGATAGAGTGAAAACTCCCATCATTAATTGTAAATCTCCAAAACCTGTGTAACCACAGGGCTCTGGGTTGGTACTTGTGTTCTTGTGAGGAATTATATTTCCTTTCATTTCCAAATGGCAGAACAAGCCACAGAAACACAAGAAAAATGTCAAGTCAAAGAATTTCAACTCCCACCTAAGACAAATAGACCACAGAGCATTTAATAAACAATCCAGAGGAGGGGCTGGGAAGGTGGCTCAGTGGTAGAGCACTTGCCTTGCATGCATGAGGCCCTGGGTTCGATTCTTCAACACCACATAAGCGAAAAGAAAAAAAGCCAGAAGTGGTGCTGTGGCTCAAGTGGTAGAGAGCTAGCCTTGAGCTGAAGAGCTGAGGGACAACGCCCAGGCTCAGAGTTCAGGCCCCATGACTGGACCAAAAAAAAAATCCAGAGGATATCTCTCAAAATGCTTTCCAAACACTACTGGTAAACATGCTGAATGAAAAAATTTGAAAGCCTACATAAGGCTATGCATGAGCACAATAAGGCAAACAAAACATTAATAGGGGAATTCATGGAATCCACAACCAGAAAGCTGAATGAATTCCAACAAAAGGAAAAGGAGTTCAGTGAAAGTATAGCCACTCAAATAAAAGGTTTGAGAGTCAACATGGAAAACCAAATTAAGGAGGCAAAGAAATCCATACAAGACTTAAAACAAAACCTCAACAAAGAAATTGAAGCCATTAACACTGAACAATTAGAAGGAAGGGAAATAGAAAACAAAGTAGAAAGTCTGTACAATAGGCTAGAACATGCAGAAGACAGCCTAGACATTATAGAGAAACAACAGATAAGTATTCAAAACAAATCCAAAAAATATGGTAGATCTATTCAGCATATAGAAGACACTATCAGAAGACCTAATTAATGGCTAAGGGGTGTAGAAGAGGGCCTATAAACAGCAGCCAATGGTCTTGGCAATTTTTTTAACAGTATCCTAGCAGAGAACTTCCCAAACATGTAAAAAGGCCCATTCAGATACAAGAAGACTTTAGAACCTCAAATAGACTAGACCAGAACAGGACATCCCACCACAGCATTGTAACCCACACAGGAGTAATAGAAACCAAGGAAAGTATCCTTAAAACTGTCAGGGAAAACGATCAATCACCTGTAAATGAAAACCAATCAGGATAACTACAGATTTCTCAGCAGAGACAAGAAAGCAAGAAGATCCTGGAATGAAGTATCCCACACCCTAAAGGCAAACAGTTATCAACCAAGAATAGTATACCCAGCTAAACTTTCCTTCATAACAGGGGAAAAATAAAAACTTTCCACAGCAAAGAAAAACTGAAACAATATATCTCCACCAAACCAGAATTATAAAAGATACTTAAATATGTCGTACACATAGAGAATCAACTAGAATACAGAGAAATGAAGGCAGAGAAACAGCCCCCAAACAAAGAATCAGATAAACACAGGCAGAACCAAGGCAACACAGCACCCACGAAGGTGGATAACATGATAGGAACTACCAAACACCCCTCAATCCTGTCAATATTAATGGAGTTAACTCTCTGATCAAACAACAGAATCTCTAGTTGGATCAAAAACAGGATCCAGCTATCTGCTGTCTTCAAGAGACACACCTTCCCTATAAAAACAAATATATTCTGAAAGTGAAAAGCTGAAATAAAATTTACTAAGCAAACAGCCCCCACAAACAGTCTGGAGTAGCAATCCTAGTAGCAGATAAAACAGACTTCAAATTAAAACTAGTGAGAAGAGATAAAGAAGGGTACTACATACTAATAAAATGATCTCTTTTACATGAGGATATAACAATTCTACATATTGATTCAGCAAATACCAGAGCACCCAAATTTATCCAAGAAACACTACTTTTCCTAAAATCACACATAGATCCAAAGACATTTATTATCGTTGACTTTAACACACTTTCCTGCTAGATAGATCAACTCAGCAAAAACTCAACAGAGAAACAGTAGATCTAAATAAATGCATAGACAAAATGGGCTTAACAGACATCTATAGAATCTTTCATACCTCACCAACAGAGTACACATACTTCTCAGTAGCACATGGAACATTCTCCAAAATAGACCACATTTTAGGCCACAAAGCAAATCTGTCCAAATACAGAAACATGGAAATTATATCCTGCATTCTCTCAGACCATAAGGGAATAAAATTAGAATCCAACACCAAAGGCCATCAAAGAAAATCCTGTAACACATGGAGGTTGAACAACACACTGTTGAACCATGGGTGGGTCATGGAAGAGATTAGCAAGGAAATTCAAATGTTCATGATATTTAACAAAAATGAACATATAAACTATCAGCTCCTCTGATTCACATCAAAAGTAGTACTCAGAGGAAAATTCATAGCTCTGAGTTCTTACATCAACCAAATGGAGAGATCTCAAACCAACAATTTAATGAAAAAGAACAGCAAGCCAAACCCCAATCCAACAGATGGCAACAAATAATTAAAATTAAATCTGAATTAGAGTCCAAAAAAAACATAGACTAAATCAACAAAACAAAGAGTTGATTCTTCAAAAAAAATTAACAAAATTGACAGACCTAAGGGTCTGAAAAAAAAGAGAACACAGAGTTGAGAATAGAAACATCACCACAGAAACAACCAAGATTCAGAACATTATAAGGAAATACTTCTCAAACCTTTATGCTAATAAGTTAGAGAATCTGGATGAAATGAAAGAATTTCTACAAATATTGATATGTCCGAAATGAACCAAGAGGAGTTAAACCACCTTAACAGACCCATATCAAACATTGAAATAGAAACAGCAATAAGAGATCTCCCATCCAAGAAAATCCCAGGACCAGGATGGGTTCAATGCTCAATTCTACATGGCCTTCAAAGCAGAACTCACAAATATTCCTCCAACTTTTCAAAGAAATTGAAAATGAAAGTTCACTACCAAACTCCTTCTATGAAGTCATCATAACTGTCATCCCAAAACCAGACAGGGACTCATCAAAGAAAGAGAACTATAGACCCACTTCTTTGATGAACATAGATGCAAAGCTTCTCAGCAAAATTCTGGCCAATCGACTCAACAAATCATCAAAATAGTCATACACCATGATCAAACAGGATTCATTCCAGGGATGCAAAGCTGGTTCAGTATATGCAAATCAATTAATATAATACATCACATCAACAAGAGCAAGGATAAGAACCACATGATTATCTCAATAGACACAGAAACAGCATTTGACAAGATCCAACACCCCTTTATGATGAAAGCTCTGAAGAAACTAGGCATCCATGGAACATTTCTCAATACATTAAAGGCCATGTATGACAAACCTAAGCAACATTATACTTAATGGTAAAAAGCTAAAGCTGTTTCGTCTAACTCAGGAACAAGACAAGGATATTCACTCTCTCCATTCCTCTTCAATTTAGTATTAGAATGCCTAACTACAGCAATAAGACAAGATGCAAACATAAAGGGGAGCCAAATAGGGAAAAAAGAAGTAAAACTCTCTCCCTTTTCAGATGACATGACCTTGTATTTGAAGAACTCTATGGACTCCACTCCCAACTTACTCCAGCTAACACGAAACTTTGGCAAAGTAGCAGGGTACAAAATTAACCCTGAAAAATCAATGGCTTTTCTGTATGCTAATAATAAGAAGAGCACAGCTGAAATCAGGAAAGCAACTCCTTTTGTAATAGCTGCACAAAAATAAAATACCTAGCAATTAACTAAAGAAGCAAAGGAACTCTATGATGAAAACTTTAAAAACCTTGAAATGGAAATTAAAGAAAAACTAAGGAAGTGGAAAATCCTGCTGTTCTGGAGAGGGAGGATTTATATCGTGAAAATGGCAATATGGACAAAGGCTATCTACAAATTCAATGTGATAGCCATCAATATCCCAACTTAATTCTTTAATGAAATAGAAGAGGCAATCCAAAAATTCATATGGAGCAATAAAAGACACCAAATAGAAAAAATAATCCTTATCAGAAAGAACAGTGCTGGGGGAATAACAATACCAGACTTCAAACTCTACTACAAAGCCATAGTAATCAAAAAAGGTTGGTACTGGCACAAGAATAGACTTGAGGACCAATGGAATAGGAGTGAAGACCCAGAAATGAACCTGCAGACCTATAGCCACCTAACCTTCGATAAGGGAGCTAAAAAAATAGAATGGAAGACAGACTCTCCAGTAAATAGTGCTGGCAAAATTGGTTAAACCGCTGTAGAAAACTAAAATTAGATCCTTATATACCACCCTGCACCAGAATCAACTCCAAATGTATCAAAGACCTCAAAGTCAAAGTAGATGCCCTGAAAATATTACAGGAAGGAATAGGAGAAACTCTAGGACACCTTGGCACAAGCCAAAATTTTCTTTACAAAGACCCAGAAACACAACAAATAAAAGAAAGTTTGGACAATTAGGATTGCATGAAGCTGCAGAGCTTCTGCATGGCTAAGAACATAGCTAGTAAGATTAATAGAAATCCCACAGACTGGGGGAAGATCTTCAGTACCTATACAACAGACAAGGGCCTCATATCTAAAATATACTTAGAACTCAAAAAATTAATTTCCCCAAAAACAAATCCTCAAAGAAACAGCTGCCCCATCAACAAGTGGGCCAAAGACTTAAAGAGAAACTTCCCTGAAGAGGAAATAATAATGGCTAATAGACATAAAGAAATGCTCAACTTCTCTGGCCATTAAAAATGCAAATCAAAATAACATTGAGATTCTATCTCACCCCAATTAGAATGGCTATAATCAAGAATCTAATAACAACAGATGTTGGAGGGGAAGTGGTCAAAAGGGTACCCTACTGCATTGTTGGTGAGAGTGTAGGCTTGTTCAGCTACTCTGGAAAGCAGTATGCAGGTTCCTCAAAAATCTACACATAGACCTCCCCATGATCAAGCATTCCCACTTTTGGGCATATACCCAAATGAAGACAAACATGGCCATATTAAAGTTATCAGCATAACTATGTTTATGGAAGCATTATTCACCATAGGTAAGATATGGAACCAACCCAGATGCCTGTCAGTAGATGAATGGATCAAGAAAATGTGATATATATAAAGTGAAGTAAGCCAATCCCAAAGAAATTTATGCCCCATCGTTTTTCTTATTTGCAATAATTAGTATATGTATAGCATAATCTTATCAGATGAGCTGAAAAGCTCAAACACTATGCATATATGATCATATAAGTTTATGCCTAGTGAAATTAACCAAAAGATATGGACACAAAAGGTCTGTCTTTGTTGTTGTTTTTGTGTTTTTTTGTTTCCTCTGTATGTCCTTCCCCCTATGGTATATCCCCTGTTGTCACTGACTTGATTTTGGTACCTTGCGTCTTGTATATATACATATATACATTTGTCTAATCTGGGGAGAAGGGGAATAACAAAATGGTGAAACAAGGACACAGGATGACCCATTGCAACAATGAGACCTACAGGACTGTATATTGGAAATGAATTTTACAATTTCTGATGGGGGCTGGGGGTGTGGGTGGGGAGGAATGAGGGAGATGGGGGAGGGAAGGTATAGTGGGGCAACAACAAGGAAAGCAGTAACAATGATTCACAAGTAAGGCAATGATGCCTTACTCATGTAACTGTAACCCCTCTGTAAAGCATCTTTACATTAAAATTGAAAAAAATGAAATGTAAAACTGAAGATTAATGAATACTTAAAAAGAGTAAAAGAAGTATTTCTATAGAACATAATGCTATATTAGATATTGGTCATTCCAAGGTGTCACACAGTAGTTCATCTGACTAGTCTTAGTACTAGTATTAGTGTACTTTCTAAATAAAGGGCAATCTAAATATTAATAGTAATTAATAAGATACTGATCATACACTATATCCTTACCATTTCCCAAGTTCTTTACAAGCATGCTTGTCTCAATTTATACTCATTACAGTCTTATGAGGCAAATACTGTTATTGACATCTCCATTTTACAAATGAATTAATTGATGCAAATACATTAAGTATCTTCCTAGGTCATATTACCAACAAAATTTGAAACTAGGGTTTGTAATACAGGTAGATTGTTTCTAGGAGCCATGCTCTGAATAAGCTAGTTAATAAGCTAGTTAGTAAGCTAGTTAATAAGCTAGTTAATTTCTATGAAATATTAAGACTTAGCTTATGCAAAAGTACCTCTGTCATGCTCTCTGCTCTTTCCTGACAATTTCACATTACTATTAGCACCATACAGTTTTGTTTTTACCTTATTTCCTTTACTGTGTCATCTTACCACAATGACTCATTGAAGACCAGAAGAATGTAAGCAATTCTTTTACATAACTGCACAGTGTTTAGCTTATGATCTAGCCCACAGAATTTGCTTACTATGTACATGTTTATTATTTAATTTTTTAAGAAGGTGCTGGGAAGGTGGCTCAGTTGTAGAGCGCTTGCCTTGCATGCTTGAGGCCCTGGGTTCGATTCCTCAGCACCACATAAGCAGAAAAAAAGCCGGAAGTGGCGCTGTGGCTCAAGTGGTAGAGTACTAGCCTTGAGCTGAAGACCTGAGGGACAATACCCAGGCCCAGAGTTCAGGCCCCATGACTGGACCCCCCCCCAAAAAATAAATTTTTTTCTAACAAGATCAACTGCTATGGACATGTAAACTGCTCCCATGAGAAAAGAAAGGGGGGAGACTTAAGGTACTTTTGTGAATTCTTAATGCCAAAAGCTCAGTAATTGAAGTGTTAAAAACATAATTTGAGGTCCAATATTAATAGTGATGCTCAGTAAAATAATTAAATTCTCTACTTTCAGAGGAGACTTTCTGAGAAGAATATAATGCTGGTATCAACCATAGCTAGGAATTAAAAATAATCTGATTAAAATGGGCAACGGACATAAGGAGGTATTTTCTTAAAAGTAGACATGTGAATTGTCAATAGCTATATGAAATATGCTCCACAGCACTAATTATGGAGGAAACGCAAACCAAAACCAGCATGAGATATCATTTCACAAGTGTTAAAATTCCTACGATGCTAACAAGTGTTGGTGAAAATGGTATGGAAAGGAAATCCTATGCATTGTTGGTGAGAATAAAAATATCACCATTTTGGAAAATATGATGTATCCTTCTCAAAAAAATGTAAAATAGAATTAAGGCCCAGGAAGTGGCTCTGTAGCTCAAGTGGTAGAGCACTAGCCATGAGCTGAAGAGCCTAGTGACAGCGCCCAGGCCCAGAGTTCAAGCCCCATGACTGACAAAAACAAAAACAAAAAAAAAAAAGAAAAAAAGAAGGGAAAAAATAAAAGAAACTAGAACCTCTGGAATTAAGGTCCAAAAAATCACATTTCTGAATATATATTCAATGATATGAGATCAATATATTAAAGAGATATCTATACCCCCACATCCCCTTCTGCCATTGTTCATAAAAGCCAAGATCTTGAAGTGACCTACATATATATAAATGGATAAATGGAAGAAAATATGGCATATGTACCCTATAGAATTCTATGGAGTTTGAAAAAGGAAATTCCATCATTTGTGACAAGGTAGATAGAACTGGAGGATATTATACTAAATGAAATAGGCCAGGTAAAATATATGTAGAATCTAAAAGTCAAGCTCATAAAGAATCCAAATATAGTTACTAGAGTTTGAGAGGGAGGAAGACAAAGAAAATAAGATATTGATCAAATGTTTAAAAAGTTTTAGTTAGCTTAGAAGAATAAAGTTTAGTGATCAGTTGTATTGCACAATGACCATAATTTATGACAATGTATTATGTATTTCAAAATTGCCATAATACATATTTAACATTTTCACCACGAAAATGGATAGAATGATGAAGTGATAAATGTATTCTACTCTATAATGTATACATAGATCAAAATATCACATTGCATCTCCTTTTATTTTGTGCTGGTACTGGGTTTTGAATGCAGGGACTTGTGCTTGCTCCACCTTAGCTTTTTCTGCTCATGACTGGTTGTTCTTCCACTGAACCATGAGTTCAATCATGACTTTCTGCTGTTAATTGGAGATAAGGGTCTTTTGAGTTTGTCTGCCCAAGCTGCTTCTTAACCGTGATCCTCATATCTCAATGTCCTGGGTAGCTAGCATTATAGGCATGAGCCAATTAAACAGTTTTTAATTCACATATGTATAGAAATTGTTAAAGAATTTTATTAACACTAATTAGTTGTACAAGGGGGATTTATTGTGATAATTCCATACATGCATACAATGTTCCTGACTGCAACTCACCTCATTTCCTTTCTCTCATCTAACTTCCTCCTTAAAATAATTTCAGCAGGCTTCATTCTTCTATTTTCATAAATGCATATAAAATACTTCAATCATAATTACCTTCATTCACAGTCTTCATTAGTTTCCCTCCTCCTGATGGTACCTACTCACTTAGGAGAGGAATTAGTTTTACTTTCCTATCATTCATTTTCTTCATGGTTTAGTATATATTAATTGTACAAAAGTGTTTCATTCTGATGGAGGCATAGAATTCCATTGTGTATATATACCACATTTTCTTGATCCATTCATCTACTGAGGGGCATCCGGATTGGTTCCATATCTTAACTATAGTAAATAATGCTGCAATAAACATAGTTGTCCTGGTAGCTTTAGTATGTCCTTGTTTGTGATCATTTGGGTAAATGCCCAAAAGTGGGATTGCTGGGTCATAGAGGAGCTCTATGTGGAGTCTTTTGAGGAACCTCCATACTACTTTCCAAAGTGGTTGAACAAGTTTACACTCCCACCAACAATGCAGTAAGGTTCCCTTCTGTCCACATCCCCTCCAGCATCTGTTGTTATTAGAGTTCTTGATTATAGCTATTCTAACTGGGGTGAGGTGGTATCTCAATGTTGTTTTGATTTGCATTTCTTTTATGGCTAGGGAGGTTGAGCATTTGTTAGGAAATGGAAAGACTTGGAAAAAGTTATATTAAGTGAAGTAAGCCAGGCCCAAAGAAACATAGGTGCCACGGTTCCTTTATTTGCAATAACTAGTATATGTCTGAGACAAGCAGAAATGGTCAGATAAGTTGATGTTAGGCGAAATGAACCCTAAGATAAGGACTCAACTTGTTTTTCTTTCTTGCTATTGTTTCTAACATATTTATAAGATTATATTTTTGTTTCTTTTTATGTTCCTCCCCCACGGTATAACCCCTGTTTTCACTGTATTTGATGTTGGTATAATTTGTGGAGGGGAAGGGAAAAAACAGTTTAAATAGGGATAGAGGTGGACCCATTGCAACAATGAGATGTACAAGAAGTTATGTCGAAAAACGAACTTTACAATTTTGGCTGGGGGCGGGGGGGGGGGATGGGTGGGAGGTGGGAAGTGTGGAGAGAGGGAGATGGGAAGGTATGGGAAGGGGAAACAAAGGAGGAGGCTACAATGCTTCATAAGAAATGTACTCATTACTTTGCCCATGTAATTGTAACCCCTCTGTACAGTATTTTCACAATAAAAAGTGTTTCATTATGAATTTGCATATGCATACATTACAATTCATTCAGATTAACCCTTTCTGTTGTTCTCTATTTTCCTGTTTCCCTTCCATCTATTCAGCAGCTTCCAGTGAGGTTCCTTATGCCATCTTTCTACATTGACACCATGTATTTCAATATGACTCATCTTTCATCATTATCTATTCATCTCCTCTCTCTTCATACTTCCAACCATCTCTGTCTCTGTCTGTCTCTGGCTCTTTCTCTGTCTCTCTTTTATAAATGTGCATCTGAAGAAATGTCATTTTTTATTAGGGTAGAAATGAAGAGATGAGTAGTAATTAATAAAGGATTTATAAAAATTGATTATTTCACTTCATGTAGAATATTACAAGCTGAAGCTTTTCATGTACCAATCTTCTTCTGGATCCAAATGAGATGGTTTAATCATTGAACTGCCTTCTATGGCATTCCTTTTGGTACCTAATTACTTGACAAACCAAGGTAAGTTAATCTTGTACAAAATTTCTCTGAAAAATTAAACTAAATGTTGTGATATGGTTGTAGCATACAAAGTTTTAGTAAAAGTTAAAAAATGATATGTAAGTGTGGTCCCTGGCCTTTGAGAGTTTATTGTTTTTTAATTAAAATGAAAAAAGATATGTGTTAAACTATTATTAATAGTTAGCTAGTTCTATGGGATGTCCTCAGATGGGGATTGGTATAGGTAATATTGGGACTTTCAGTTTTTCTGTATATATTTTCGTATTTTTTTGATTATCTGCAATAAGAATGTGTTCATAGTTCCTTGTATAACTTTAAAGATGAAATAAATGTCTTAAAAAGAAAAGTTGCTACTTTAAGGTATTTTTGAATGGACAGATTTTGAAGAAAGGGAATAGGTAGAAATCCTTACTAGAAAAAAATGAAGGGAAGGCCAGCTCCCCATAAACAGAGACTCTCACTGTATCTGTTTCTCTGTCCATTTCTCTCTCTCTCTCTCTCTCTCTCTCTCTCTCTCTCTCTCTCTCTCTCTCTCTCTCTCTCTCTCTCTCTCTCTCCCACACACACACACACACACACACACATACATACATACACACACACACACACACACACACACACACACACACACACACACACACACACACACACAGACTTGTTTTCTTCACCAAACATTCTTCACACTTTTGGGCTTCTTTCCTCAGATTACCTATTACCTATACTTCTTGGAAAGCTGAAAGAAAAAGATTGTGTAAGACAAAAAGTTATCTGATTATACTGCTGAACTTTTCAGTTATCCAAAAATATAACAGTGAATATTGACCTACAGTTTATATATTTTTGAGCTGGACAAATGGTGCTTAATTAACATTCTGGATTCAATGACAGCCAGAAGGCAGAAAACCCATCAAAAATTTTCGCAACAGAAAATTCAGGCAGAGGTGGGTGCTGGTGGCTCAAGTCTGTAATACTAGCTACTCAGGAGGCTGAGCTCTGGGGATGGAGGTTTGAAGCCAACCCAGGCAAGAAAGTCTGTGAGACTCTTAACTCCAATAAGCTACTGAGAAAAGCTGGAATTGACACTATAGCTCAAGTGATAGAAAGCTAATCTTAAGCAAAAGAAGCTCAAGATCAGTACCCAGCTCAAGTGGTACAGAGCTATCCATAAGCAAAAGAAGCTCAGGATCAGTGCCCAGGCCTTGAGATCAAGCCCTAGAACTGGCAAAAAAATAAAGGCACAAACTTTCTAGTTATGTGACATAAAAGGAACAAGCAACAAACAAAAAGATATTCAGACTGGGTAAGGTGGTGCAAGCCTTTAATACTTCCCACTTGGGAGGCAGAGATAGGAAGACTGTAGTTGTTTGAGGCCAATTAGTTAGAGAACCTGTCTGAAAAACACAGCAGGAACAAAAGGAGGAAGGTCATGGCTAAAGTGCTAAGTAAGAACACTTGATTAGCAAGCAGCAGCCTCTGGACTTAATCCCCAGTACCACAACAAATACCAGCTAAAAGAAAAATTCTGCCTTTGAAAAGTAAATATTACAGTCATTTTCCTGTAGGGTTGAAAAGTGGAGAACATTAGAAACACCAATTGTCCTTTCAAAGTGAATAGATTATTAAAGAAATTAAAATTACAATTATGAAATTTTATGCCACTACTGAAAAGCATGATAGGTTGTATATTTTGACCAGAAAGATGCTCACTTGACATTTTTATAATAAAAGATAGTCAAATAAACAATTTATATTTTTAAAAAAAGGAAAATTAAGGGAATCTGTACAGAGTATGTGAGATTCCAAGTTCCTGTGTTTCTTTTCAATTTTTTTTGTATGGAATGACTGGTATTTTGTGCTTGAAGTATTTTTATGGACAGGTAGAATCTGATGATTTTTTGCACATTTGGTTTTTTATTGTGAAAATACTGTACAGAGGGGTTACAATTACTTGGGCAAGATAATGAGTACATTTCTTATCAAGCATTGTAGCCTCCTCCTTTGTTTCCCCTTCTCATCCCTTCCCATTGCACATTTGGTTTTGAAAGAAGTCCTCACTTCAAGACCTCCTGAGTTGGGGAACAAAGCCAATTTAAGGCTCCAAAGTGATTAGTTTTAGATATTCCTTGCACAGAACATGATGTGTCCTGAACTAATAAAAAGGCAGAAAAGAAATAAGGTTATTCTTACTGCAAGAAAGCTATAGGATTCTAATTTGGGTGCGGGGAGCTCTTGGGGGTTGAACTCAGGACCTGGGCACTGTCCCTGAGCTTTTGTGCTCAACACTAGTGTTCTACCACTTTGAGCCACACCTCTAGTTCCAGCTTTTTTGGTGGTTAGAGATAAATCTCATAAACGTTCCTGCCTGGGCTAGCCTCGAACCTTCAACTGCAGATAGCAGCCTCCTGAGTAGCCAGTATTACATGCATGAGCCACCAGCACCTGGCACCACCACCACCTCTAGTTGTTGTTGTTGTTGTTGTTGTTGTTGTTGTTGTTGTTGTTGTTCTTCTTCTTCTTCTTCTTCTTCTTCTTCTTCTTCTTCTTCTTCTTCTTCTTGTTCTTGTTCTTGTTGTTGTTGTTGTTGTTGTTGTTGTTGTTCTTCTTCTTCTTCTTCTTCTTCTTCTTCTTCTTCTTCTTCTTCTTCTTCTTCTTCTTCTTCTTCTTCTTCTTCTTCTTCTTCTTCTTCTTCTTCTTTCTTCTTCTTCTTCTTCTTCTCCCTCCTCCTCCTCCACCTCCTCCTCCTTCTTTCTCTTTTCTTGCTCCTTTTCCTACTCTTACTCCACCTTGTCTTCCTCTTCTTCCTCTCCTTCCTCTTCTCTTGTTCCTCTTCCTCTTCTTCTCTCTCTTCTTCTTCTTCATCTTTTTTTCTCTTTCTCCTTTTTCTCCTCCTCCTCCTCTTTCTCTTCCTCTTCTACCTCTTCCATTTCTCTTGCTCCTCTTCTTCCTCCACCTCCTCTTTTTCTCCTCTTCTTCTTTCCTTTTCTTCCTCTTCTTCCTCTTCCTCCTCTTCTTTCTCTTTCCCTCCTCCTCCTCCTCCTCCTCCTCCTCCTCCTGCTCCTCCTCCTCCTCCTCCTTCTTTCTTCTTTCTTCTTATTCCTCTTCTTTGGAACAGAAGAAATTTAGTTTTGAACAGTTTTGTCTACAGTTGAGCCTGAAGATAAAGGAAGTCTGGAAGTCTGACTATTCCTCTCTTGCCCTTTCCACCCTTTTCTCTCCAACTCCTGTCTTCCTCTTCCCTCTTCCTTCTCCCTCCTCTTTCCCTCCTTCCCCTCTCCTCTCCTCCACTGCTCTCCTCTCCTCCACTGCTCTCCTCTACTCCATTCCCCTCTCCCCTACTTACCTCCCCTCCCTTTCCCTCAATTTCCCCCTCCTTTCCTTTCTTTTTTCTTCTTTTTTGAAGCTAGTCTTCAAAGAAGGAAGCAGTGCAAGCAGACAAGTAGGGAAGTGTTTTTTTTTTTGAACAAGAGCTCTATCATTTGTTTCCAGGGAAAATAGGAGTTCATACAGTCATTCCTTTTTCTTTTTACCCTCCTGTGTCTATTTCCTACCCACAAAAATACCATGTCTTATTATAGGATTTGTTTGTCAGGCAATTTGATGTAATCTTTAATCATGTTTAATAAAAAGATTTTATCTGAGGGAATTTGCTTTAAATGTTATTTTTCATAAATGTGAAATATCAAGAAGCTCTGATGATAGAACCAAATGCAGATGCAGACCCCCATAACCCACATCTATTAATTTTGAAAGCAGTCATCACAATGCATCTTGTCTTAGGAAAGTGAGGAACCCAACCCAGACTCCTTTGCTCATGTTACGGGGCGGGGGGGGGGGGGGGAGGGGGGGAAGGCTAGGCATTCAAATGTCCAGATAAAAAGTTGGCTATGAAGATCTACCTCACACAACACATCTTTCCTTACAACATGCTAAGACCCCAAAATCTAGAATAACAGTAATAGATACAACTTAAATCTAAAGCCAAAGCTGTCCTTTACTTCAAAATACCAATGCCACATCCCACACTCTCATACATTTATCAGTAAAATAATATAACTATTCTGAAGGCATTGCCAATTTATTTGCTTTCTCTTTATTTTCTTAATTCAAATAAAGCACATACTCTAAAGGAGTATCTCATAGATTCCATACCTTTTGGAAGAACAGTACTGAGTTAAACTCTTGGCTAGCCTGCTCAGCTGGCTTGATCCACACATGCGGTGTACCTGTCCTACACAATTTGACCCACACATCTAGTCCAGCACTTTTTTTATTTTGCTGGTTATTTTGGAGATGAGGTCTTATAGACATTTCTTCTTAAGCTTTGAACCAAGATCCTTCAGGTTTCAGCCTCCTTAGTAACTAGGACTATTGATATGAGCCACTGGTCCCAGGATAGATTCCATACCTTTAAAATACTATAGTACTTTGTCTCTCAGACTGTTGTAAAACTAGAACAATTAAATGAATGGACTTAATTTTTCTTTTTCTTTTCTTTTTTTTTCTTTTTTTTTTGTCAGTCATAGGGCTTGAACTCAGAGCCTGGGCATTGTCCTTGAGCTCTTTTGCTCAAGGCTAGCACTCAACCACTTTGAGCCACAGTGCCACATCTAGTTTTCTGGTGGTTAATTAGAGATAAGAGTCTCACCAACTTTCCTGCTCAGGCTGGCTTTGAACTGTGACCCTCAGATCTCAACCTCCTGAATATCTAGGATGACAGGCTTGAGCCACCAGTGCCTGGCTTTAACTTTTATTTTCTAAGTTCTCTCTCTTTCTTGCTTTCTCCTGTCCTTCCTTCCTTTTCTTCCTTCTCTCCTCCATCTCTTCATATGTCATTCTGTTTTTTCCTTCCTTACTCTGTTTTTCCTTCATTTCCTCCTTCCTTCCTTTCTCCCTCTCTTCTTTCCTTCATCCTTACCTTTCCCCTCCCATCACTTCAGCCATTCATCTAGCAGGTAATTGAGTATTTACCTTGTGTCAAGATCTGTCTGACAATCAGCCATATGAAACAGACTGAGTTCTTGTCCATGGATTATACAATCCATGAGGATTTACAGAATATTAGATTGCAATGTAATAATAAGAACCAAGATTGGTGGCTTATATAAAGTCAGAGAAAAAGAAGAAAATAAAGCTGAAACTTGAAAGATCAATATGATACATACATTATTATAGGGTCAAAATATTTGAGGAGTTATTAAGCAAATGTGTTTAGCTACATAGAATAAAGTAAATTTTTGGATGGACAAAACAGTAATAAAGGTGGACTGTTAAAAACTGTTGCAAGCTGGGCACCGGTGACTCATGCCTGTAATCCTAGCTACTCAGGAGGCTGAGACCTACGGATCACAGTTCAAAGTCAGCTCAAGCAGGAAAATCCATAAGACTCTTATCTCTAATTAACCACCAGAAAACCGGAAGTTGTGCTATGGATCAAGTGGTAGAGTGCTAGCCTTGAGCTTAAGAGCTCAGGGACAGTGCCCATGCTCAGAGTTCAAGCCCCATGACCGACCAAAAAAAAAAAACTGTTGCAGTAATATGTGTAAAAATAATAGTAACTTGATTTTTAGTGGCAGATGAAGATATGAAAAGTTAATAAAGCCAGGTGTTGGTGGCTCATGCCTGTAATCCTAGATACTCAAGAGGCTGAAATCTGAGGATTGTGGTTTGAAGCCATCTTGGGCAAGAAAGTCTGTGAAACTTTATCTCTAGTTAATAACCAGAAAACCTGGAATGGAGCTTTGGCTCAAAGTGGTAGAGCACTAGCCTTGAGTGAAAAAGCTTAAAGACAGTACCTGTGGCCCTGAGTTCAAGCTCCATGACTAATAACAACAAAAAAAATTAATAAAGATAATAAAGAATATGGAATCAACCTGATTCAGCAATTGATTCAATGTAGTTGAGATGAGTGAGAAGGAGGAATTAAAGATGACACTAAGATTCAAATTGGCAGTTTGATAAGTGTGATAGCATTTATTGGAAGAGGGAACACAGAAAGACATTTGAAACTAAATATGAGGATAGGTGTAAATAAAAGTTATATTGTACTTGGAATTGTTGAGAAACATCCAGGTGGGAATGTTCAGTAAGCAACTGGATTTTGATCGTGTACCTGGAAGAAATGTCTGAGAATTGATAGAAATTTGAGAGTCATCAGCGGAGATAGTTATTAGAAGCATGAGAATAGGAGAATATTTATGGTAGGTAAAGAAGTACAAGATGCCAACATGAACTCAACTCATATTCTCATTTGAATATTTATTTTGGTATTTATCCATCTGGCCAGTGAATGTGTATCAGGTACTACTATCAGGTATGCAAGACAAGTGTAAAGTACATACTTCATTCTACCATGTCAGAACCCATGGCCTGTCAAGAACTATCATGAAAATGATCATTTGCATTCAGCAAAAGTTCTTTGACTGCCAGGTGTGTGCTAGTGGTTCACACTTGTAATTCTAGCTTTTCCATTGGCTGAAACCTGGAAAACCATGGTTCAAAGCTAACTTGGACAGAAAAATCCAAAACATATTATCTCCAATTAACTAGCAAAATTCATGTGTGAGCTAATATAAAACAAACAGCAATAACAAGATCCCCACAAGATACTTGGAATCACAAATAATCCTTTTGACAAAGTAAAATCGGCCAGATGAGGTGGTACACACCTATAATCCTAGTTACTTGGTGGCAGGGATTGGGACAAGGCCCAATCCAAGCAGGAAAAATTATATATAATTCTTCTTTACATTGAATTGTTTGTGGTTTTACTGATTACATCATTCAGATAGGACACAGAGTTTGTTTGAGGAATTCTTGAGCACTCTTCCTCAAGAAGTTTCCTGGAACAATTTTACACAAGGGTAATTCTGATAATTTGGACTTAAACTGATAACTCAGAATCACAAGATTAATCTAACAGCCCCTTCATAATGAACTAAGTTTTATTTGGTAAATTTTTGGCTTTAATGGTTAGAGATAAAAGACAAAGGAACAAATATGAAGCATTATCAGCAATTTTCATTGTATCCTTTATATTGTTGAGCTGGCTAACAATTTACTAACATAAATATTACATGATCACTTAATCATACCACTCTATTGCATATTATGTAGGAAATAAACTGATTTAAAATTCATGTGTGAAATTTTTGAAAATCCAAGACTATTTCCTCATAAATATTAGTAATTCTAATGAAATCAAGGAAAATTAAGTACCAGAAAATACCTAGGATTACAAATGTAAGTATAAACAGATTGTACTCACAAGCTCGTCAAGAAGAAATATAAGTACAATTGTACTAATGACAGGTACAAACTGGTTAGAAACTTCAGGAATACTTTGGCATTTGTCTTCTTCCTTAACATTTGGGGGGGTGGGGATGAGGTCTCACTATGTTATTCAATGTCATTTAGAACTTATAGAGTGTACCTCACACTTCAATTTCTCAAGTAGCTAGGTGTGAACCATCACCTACAACTATTCCTTATCTATTTTATAGACAGATTTTTATCTTAAATGGTTAGAAAACATATGGGATACCCAAAGTTATGCAATGATGCCTCTATAAAAGTCTCATATGGGAACTTAGAAAAAGAAGAAGTCTCTGAAGTAGGTTACAGCTTCGTTATTTAAAGTTCTGAATATCTCAAGACTGACTGCCAGACATACTCTGCACCTGAGTGGGTAGTCTGGATTAGGAATAGCATTGTTATACAATTTAATGATTTAGGTTACTTTGCTATGGAGAGTACCTCTTTGTAGTAGTGTTACAATTTATAGTAGCACTAAAATTTGACTATTCTACCTTATAGAATGTGTTCTTTTAGTATATTATCCTAAGCTTCAGATGGAAGGATCTTGGTTCTAATCTCCAGTTCTGCCAGTTGAAGTTGTACAGCCTTGGAAATTTAATCTTGTTTAGCCATAGTTTCCTTATCTGTAAGAAGTAAGTGGCTATATCACCTGTTTCAATTAACTGCTATGACATTAAATGAAACAGCATGTGTCAAGTTCATAGCACAGAGCATAGCCCAGGACATAGACTAGAGTAAGCAGTCAGTTCATGTTAGCCCTAATATCATCATCTCTCATTTAAGGGAGCAATGGTTTTTGATACACTCAGCGTAGCTTCAATTAACATTATTTTCTGTCTCCACAAAAGAGACATTTTCTAAACAAAAAATAAGATCCTTCAAGCTGTAAGTGCTAGCACACAGAATGTAAACAACTTAACAGAAAATGAGATAGATAAATTGCTTTGGTGTTTTCTGATTCTTATCTCTTTGTTTACACTCAATATTAAAATTCTTACATATTTCCAATGTTACCAGATGTTACCTCCACTCGATATTTGTCACATATATTCATCATTAAATATCTTTGACAATTGGGCTGGGTTTTTCTTACAGTATGAAAAACTTGGTGAGAGAGAGAGAGAGCGAGAGAGAGCACCTAATGGTGATTCTGCATCTGAAATAAAATGAGTTGGGACCTTTTATAATTCAGTTTTTCAGGGGAGAGAAAATGATACCAGGTAAAACGTAATAGCTCAGATATTCTATATTTCACAACATGAGTTTTAATGGGCTGGCAAGAGAGTCACCAGGAATTCTCATGATCACACAAGAAATAGTAATTAATTGTTTCATAATGCTTGATACAGACACACCCTTAATGTCCTTGTTTTCTCCATTGCTTCCTTATTTTCTAAAGAGATCTAGGCAGGAAACTGTGTATGTGACAATTCCATTGGTTGCTACTTGAAGAACATCAAGGTCTATTGATGGCACTTATGACACCCATAACTTTTTCATTCAAGTTTGTAGTTGCCTTGTTGCTTTTTGGAAAGCTTCTCCCCCTAAACGTATGTCTCTTTTTTAGCAGTCTCATTCCATTACAATAGATGAATCAAAATCACTCATCTGTAGATTGGTGGCTAATACATGCTAATGAAGTAGTTCTCAAAATTTTGTTGCACCATCAAGTCATTCATGTAGCCCTAACACTATACTGATTGCTGAACTAGAGACTCTTAGAGTAAGGTCTACAATCTTATACTAGAAATCAATTTCTCAGACATGTCGATGTATGGACATATATTAGAATCTCTGTGAAAATGTTTACAAAATTGTGATCTCTCATGAGAAGTCTAGTAGGCACCATAAAGTAATGAACAGTTCTCAGGTGCTAGCAAGCTACTGTCAGCATATATTCTAATTAGGGAAATCATTGCAATAACATTCTTTGGATTACTCACATTTTCTATGACCGATGGTTCCTATGTACTCTTAGGCTTTGTATAACTATTAGAACATTTATTGTGTTTGTTCCTCAATCCTCTTGGTACCAGTGAAGAGATTCTTTAGCCACTGGTCTTTTACTCTTCCATGTTCCTGATGATGTGAGCATGTTTATATTTGTTCTTGTCATCTTACTTTTGTCAAAGACATCACTCACTACATGAAAGCAGTATTCGAAGCATATCCTAGAAAATTAAGAAAATTGAGGAGAGGAGTTAGGTTGGGAGGGATGGGGGAGGATGATGAAAGGGGTAACATCAATCAAGATTTATTATACTCATAAACTGTTGAGTGGTAACTCCTTTGTACAATGACTTAAAGATAATAAAAAATAATTCAAATTAAAGAACCTTCTCTGCTTGTAGTTTAGAACTCAAAAGAAAAGTTTCAATGGACTCTTTTGTCTTGCCAAAGTCCTCACCCCATGCCACAATCAATGCTTGTGTTAGTTGCATGATCATGGTTTCTGATGACAGAAATGCAAGTTGAAAGATGCTAGATTATTGAACCGATGGGCCAGTTGAATAGTAAGAAAGGAGTTTCTTACTTGTATCTCATATATAGCCCATATTTCAGAGTTTTTCAGCTTCAGTCACATTGTTCACCTGCCCATTATAGTTCAATTCTTATAAGGATAAGTCTATTATTTAAACTATGTATTAGTTGCAGTGGATGAATTTGTATTAGTGCTCTTTCGAGGACAAAAGTTGAAGCTCTGGGGGTAGGAGAATGTAAAATGTTTGAATATGAGGACATTTAAAACCATCCTAATTCCAAGCCTTTCATAATTGCCAAAACTTTGATTACAGAAAAAGGTAAACAATATAATTTCTTTCTTTTCCCCAGTGCAATACAATTTTCAATTACCAGCCTACATGAAAATTATAAATATCTTGGAGAAAGAATCTAATTCAAGGCAATTTTATAATAATCTATTAGGGTTTTATCTCAAATTGGCAGATTTTTCATGTTACTATCATTTCTAAAAGTTGCTTGCTATAATGATGTCTCCTTTCATTTGTAACATCTAAATTGTTTATTAGCACAAGAAAGCTAACACAAGGTGAGAAGGCCACTTCTAAGGGTAGAGCTTGTTTCAAATGATATTATTATTGACTCCGAATTTGTCCATGTATTGAATTCCTTCAAAGCCACATCATTTCAGTAACTACAATGGAAAATTGATCTCCATGAAAGAAATAAGTCTGAGGGCATAAAATATAAGCATTTGTTTGTAGGTTGTTCATTGAGTTTAGCAAGCATTTTGAGAGCCCAGCCTTTAATACTTTGTTGTTCCTATCGTACTATTAGTAATCTAAATAGAACTATAAAATATTATAATAATAATAGTAAAGTTGTCAAGGTATGAGTCATCATATGAGTAATTTTTAATGGTTTAGCTGCTTTTCGAGGGAATGGTTTCAGTATTCAATAACAACAAGCTTGTGTAGCTTTTCTTTTTGTACGTGATTGATTTGTAAGAATATAGGGATTTAACACAAATTACGACAGATAATTTGCTTCACTGTGTTTGATATCTTAAAATATACAGAAAATGATTAACTTTTAAAAAAAACATCAAAGAGCTGAATGGCAACTCTTTTGTACAACTAAAGATAATAAAATATATAATTTTTTTAAAAGACATCAAAGAAAGTAAAACATAAGCCAAGCTTGAAGGTTACCATAGCAGTAAATATAATCATTAATCACCAGAAAATAAGACTTGAAAAAAAAACCTGAACTCAGAGTGAAACAGACCTCCATCGAGGAATGGAGAGGTTTGACTTCTCAGAACCTGTTTGTGAAGAAACCACTCCAATAATGCTCATTTTCTGTTTGTATATAAAAATAAATTTCTGAAATAAAAATTATTTTGTCTCCAAATACGTAAATGGATTTCCCTATATTTCCAGTAATGCTGTCATGTCTTGACCAGCAAAACTTCTATATGTTAAAAAGATATTTCCCTCCCCATTGCCAACTAAAACATTTCTCTTCCATTTTCATCCTTTATCTCAGGAAGGATCGTAACATGTATCATTACAGTTTAGCAGCTAAATGATTAATGCTCATTCGTATGGAAAACAAAAATCAGAAAAGGAAGTACACTAAGGTTTCCACAAATACTGTTTTAATACCTGTAAATAAAATATTCAACATTAATTAAGGTCAAAATATCTTATCATACTATATTAGAGATCTGCTTATGAAATCTATCACATACATACTCTGACACATCCCCATTATAGGAAGTCCAGAGAGAACAAAAAAGTATCTTTTCAGTTCATACTCATACATATGTTTCCAACTTCAGGAGACACACAGGACAATTCTGATATGTACAAAAACATAGAGAAGAGTCAAAGATGGCCAAATGTGGCTCAACTTACTTTCGAAGTTCATCTAATCATGTTACAGGTTAAACTACAGAATTTCCATTCTAGCAGATGTCATCGAGTGAGGCAAAAGGATATTAGCTGCTTCCCCACCCCCAGTCCTCAAATTAACAAGCTAAATCCAGGTGCTGACAATGCAGTGGATGAATGCCCCTATCTCCACTCTTATTTTTCCATTTCCCTTTTCCTGGAGAGCTCTCCTCTACTCATTTGTTCTGCAATCTGAAGTGGACCTAAGTGCTTTGGATGAATAGTCTGTTGCAGAGCCCTCATTATTGCTCTGCTCTATATCTTCAAGTAGAGAGGCCAGGTAGGGAAAGAGTATTGTATTAGACATAAAAAAAGTCTTATATTTGAAATCTTGTTTGATTTAGAAAAGAACTTCATTTTTCTGTGTACCTTTATCTTTCTCTTCTTATAACATGCTTTTAGGTAATCATGTTTCTTTCAGGCCACCATTGCAACTGTATGTGTGTTTCATTTGTTTATTATGATTTTATTTCTACTTTTCTCTTTTTTCTCTCCTAATCAATGACTACATGATAATATGGACTATCAAGAAAATGGAAAGTTTAGTAAGTCAATTCTGAAGGAAGCAAAGTTTCTATTCTGAATAACTGAGCATGCAAGACAGGTAACTACTATGCTGAATGAAATAATACTGCTTGAATAAATATAGTAATGATAGCCTGCAGTTCATGGGAGATCTTGATTACATAGTTTGAGAATACAACAGCCACACAGACACTACCACAAACACACTTACAAATATGAATAACAATAGTGAACAATGTAGGAAGATAAAAAGGTGTCTCAGGAAATAAAATTATAAATAGTTAAGGCCTGAGAAAGTGACCTAGGACCACACTTCCATCTTCTTTCTACTTCTTTTCAGATAAAAATTGTAGTTTAAGAGAAGGGTAGTTATCTTAGTGGACAGTAGCTGGAACACACTAGGTCGCTTGATGAGTAGGAGGGTCCCTATGCTGATAGTGGCTAGTGTTTATTGAGGGACTGTTATTTGGTAGGCAATGCACTAACCTATGGGCAGATGATAATGTCCTTATTTTCCAGATACAAGAACTGATGCTCATAAGACTGAATAGATTTACCCAAGG
The DNA here is from genome assembly GCF_024711535.1 of Dipodomys merriami. NCBI lineage: Eukaryota > Metazoa > Chordata > Mammalia > Rodentia > Heteromyidae > Dipodomys > Dipodomys merriami. Next base: position 57,153,824 of record NW_027204492.1, read on the forward strand.
CTACAAACCTAATAAGTGGTTCTGCTGTTACTGTAGTTCTGTGGAACAGTGATGTGCTATTTCTGATTCATTTTAAAGTCAAGGGGTACAGGGATAAATGCAAGTCAATAGTTCTTAAGGAATATTTCCCATGCAAGGGTGCTCTTTTACAACATCCTTTTATGTTACAAAGTTCATTTGCTTGAGAGACTTCAGAAATCTTCCAAGCTCTTTCTTCTATTATTTTTGTCTGTGTCTCTCCCTCAGTCATTACATATACCTGTGTCATTTCTGACATTTCTGTTCCTTTCTAGATTCTCTCTAATGAAAGAGAAACTTGAGTCATTAAGCTAAAAAGACAAATAAAAGTGGGAGCTATCCCTATGGTAGCTAGTGTGCAATATTTGTATCTCTATGTGACTTTCTTTGCATTCTCTCTTTAAAGCTCTAGAACAGGTAACACTTTTCATGTCTTACAGGGTCATCTGTGTGTGTGTGTGTGTGTGTGTGTGTGTGTGTGTGTGTGTGTGTGTGTGTGTGTGTGTGTGTGTGTGTGTGTGTTTGTGTGTGTGTTGGCTAGGAGGAATAATTCATATTTTGCATGCCTCTTCTATTCTCTACAATCTTTTCTTCAGCATCACTGCCAGCCTCAAGGGGTCAGCTGTAAATGCCTGCTTAAGTTGTTTGTGGGCATAAGCCTGATGAATGCCCCAAATACCACTGATAGCAAATGTTGTGTAACAAATGATGCTCTCACTGCTTTTGTAAATTGACAATTTTGATTACTCATAAGGAGAAATAGTATGAGATTGTGCACTTAAACTATATCATTCAGAATCTTCTAAGATAGTAGAATTTATCCTCCTGCTCTTATTGGCCTTGTTGGATGTGCAGTCTCCTTCCCATTGACATAGCCATTAATGAGTTAATTCTGAATCTCTTAAAAATAGCAGTGCAGGAGCTGGGCACAAGTGGCTCACACCTATAATTCTAGCTACTCAAGAGGCTGAGATCTGAGCATCGTGGTTCAAAGCCAGACTGGGCAAGAAAGTCCATGAGACTCTTATCTCCAATAAACCACCAGAAAACTGGGAGTGGTGCTGTGGCTCACGTGGTAGAGCACTCGCCTTGAACTGGATAGCACCTAGGCCCAGAGTTGAAACCCCACAACCTACCAAAACAAACAAACACACACACACACACACACACACACACACACACATATATCAGTGTGGGGAAAAACAGATGATCGATCACATTCAGGGGTGAATGTTGTATAAACAGAAACCACCTTCATGAAGATCTTCTGTGTATCAAAGGCCTTAAACATCTACATTTCTTACACTCATAAACTTCATTTTTAGAAATTCATTATCTAACTAGAGTCTGCAAACTATGACCCATGGCTAGACCTTGCCCACTGTGAGTTGTATAAGTGATATTTACTGGAATGTATCCACATTAATTCATTTACATGGTATAACTGCTTTCACAGTGTAATAGCAGAGTTGAATAATTGTGACAGAGACTGTGTGGCCCCAAAGCCTAAAATGTTTGCCATTTGGCCCTGTACAGATTAAATTTTCTAACCTATGATCAAGAGAGATTAGTAAGAGCATGCACAAAATGTTAAATAAGAATATTTTACAAACAAAGATTTATAATGATGAAATAAGCAAATGACCATAACATAGATCTAGGGGAACATAGATCTCTAACACTAGAGGACTAAAGAAAGTTCTCTTGTTCTCTCTCTCTGTCTCTCTGTCTCTCATACTGGGATTACAGTCACGCACCCCCACATCTGGCCCAAGATATTTTCAATAATATTATAGAAATATGCATTTTAATTATGAAATTGTTAAAAGCATTTTATATCATTTAAAAGAACAGCACAAAGCAATATGTGCAATATAAAATATTTTCTTTAAAAGTACAAACTTACACCCTCAGAGAGACAGGAGATCTGTTAGAATATAAAGCATGTTTTTTTCACTTGTTTTTTCTGTGTACATATACTTTTTTGTATAATTGGTCATAATAAATCTAAAATTATTTTACAAAACAATTCACAGACTACTTGTGTATGCATATATTTGTCTGTTTTATCTTGGACATTGTTTTAGTAATAAGGTTATGAGAAAACATTCTTACCAATATCCCCAATTTTCAATTTTCAATCTTGAGGTCTTTGAAACAGCAGTTTTCCTTATAGACTTTTCATTTCTATAATCCTAATAAAGTCAAGGTGGGGCTAATGTGCAGTTTCCTAAATGTGCCAGGCCAGTAAGCTTAGTGGAAAAAAAAGTATGATTCATTTTTCTTAATAAAGACCTTGAAGATAGGATTGTATTGTTTAGCTTTAATGTAAATCTTTACCATGTTGTGTTGTTGAGATGACAAAAAGGAAGTGACTAGAACATTTACTGTCTTCTGTTTGTTGTTTTATTTTGTTTTTATTACTTGCCTTTCTGGTTTCATCATCATTGTTTGTGGGTGGAAAAAAAAGAATTAGAGAGCAAGTAGCTCATCTGGTCCTATTGCAATTATCCAAATTCAAAATAAGCTAGCCTAGGAAATTAGAACAATAAAGCCTGTCACTCCTTCAGTTAAGCACATGAGATCATGCAGTCAAAAACAACAAAAAAGGAAGCGCAGCTTAAGCAACACTTTGGGAATGATACCAATTAGAGGATGCATATTTCACTTTAAGCTATGTTCCATGTTTTTGCTTAATAGTGGCTTCAACTGCAACTTAACTAACTAGTTTCCTATGGGAAACCCATTTGTTCCTTTACCTTGGCCTTTATTGTCTCTCACTCATGGCATAATGCAGGCAAGCATAGGCATACACAAAGACATCATGTAGCACATCTAACAAAATGACAAGAAGTTACCTGAAAGTGCTTTAGTGTGTTAAAGTGAAAATATGCCACCTCTTAGGACTTAGATACATATTCCTCTGGGTAATATAAGTTTAAAGAAATCAAGGTTAGGAAGAATATCACACTATTGCTGCTTCTTTCTTTTTCTTGAAGAGATTGGTAAAGGGTAATAAAGGGTAAAAGAGCAAAGTCTTGAGAAACCCTAGAATAATATGAAGCTCTTTAACCAATTTGTTACCATTATATCACTGTAGTTATGTCTTTGCTATCTGTGTGTGTGTGTGTGTGTGCGCGCGTGCGCGCGCACGCACGCGCGCACAAACACACAAGCACTGGTAACTGGGCACTCTCCTTGAGCTCTTTTTGCTCAAGGCTAGTGCTCTACCAGTCTGAGCCACAGCAGCACTTCCAGTTTTCTGGTGGTTAATTGGAGATGAGAGTCTCATGGGCTTTCCTGCCCCAGCTGTCTTGGAACACAATCTCAGTCTCCTGAGTAACTAGAATTACAGAGTGAGCTACTGGTACTGGTCCTCTGCTTCCTATCTTACCATGGCTAAGGCTAATAACAAAGTTCTGTTATCTTAAACAAAACCTGAGATTTAAAAAAGAAAGAGAAGTTTAAAAAAATCTTCTTTCAGCTTGGTCTCTGAGTTCTTCAAGTCAGAGCTCATAGGGCCCTTTCCTCTGAGAGAAGCACCTTTCCACCCCCACAAGGGATTTTTTTGTTGTTTGTTTCATTCTGCCTTTGTTATGCAATGGGCTCTACTGCATCCTTTCCCACAGGTCAGAAATGTTTCCCCAAAACACAGGGAAAATCGGTCCTATCCCGAGACCGAGGAAGGCTTAAAGTCCTGACTCTTGAACTTGTTCCTTACCCAGTTATTTCCCCAGGGCCATTTAAGGCCCATCTTGGAATCTTAAGGCAGGGAGGTGTAAGGCATCTCAGAAGGAAGCTCTGTACCATTTCCTCTTTCTTACCTGCCTCTTGTCTCCATCCTTGACTCTATTTTAAATTCTAGTGGAACCATGCAAACCTGTCCTTCTCATCATACAACTCCAAGAAGCTTGCTGGCTCTGCAAGCCACCAGCCTGGTTCTCTACCAGGGTGATATGAGTCAGATCCCTTTCCCAGAACCTGGGCCTTACTAAGGTGCTAGGAAGAGCTTTTGGAACTCACCCATTGGTCCAGAAGGTGGACTCGCTTCCTGGTGGTTGTAAAGGCACCTTCAGGAGATCTGCTTAACCAACCCTTATAAATTGCCCCAGCTGGACTTGCAGCTCTGAGGGAAACCCAGGTGTGCCCTCCAGCCTGAGAACCTACCTAACCCAGCAGGTGCCATGTGGCCAACCTCAGAAGCTGTTCAGCCTGGCCTGGAAGAAGGAGCAGCCCTTCCAGAACTCTGCACAGACAGCAGATTCCTGCTGGCTCTGGGTTAGACAGTAGAGGCAGGGTAGAGGTGGTCAGCACTGTTTGTGGCTCTGAAAAACGAGCTGCTACTTCCTAACCTACTGTGTATGGTGATCTGTTTCTGAGGTTGCTTCCTAGCCTCAGAGAACTTCTGCGGAAATTTCAGAAATAGCCTCTATAACTGTGGAAGCAGGATTTTTAGGAGCCAACTGACTTCTAGAACTGTCTTGAGAGTGTAGGAATGGAACCAAGTTACTGACGTCTCACCTGAGTAGTTTCTGTTTTATAAGCTGCTGCTGGGTATTATGCTGGGGAAGTTGTTTTGTTTTGTTTTATACTGTATTTTTTATGCCTTTTGCAAAGTGGTGTTAACTGTTTTTGTACAAGGAAAAAAACCCTCTTGGGCAATTCTCTTGTTGCAAGGGTCTGATTTATTTTGAAAGGCAAGTTTACCTGAAATTTTGTATTTAGTTGTGATTTCTGATTGCCTGATTTTAAACTGTTGCCTTCTGGGACATCTTCTAATACAAGATTTCTCAAATTAAAAAATCTTCTTTTAATGACTATAAACACACTCAATTAGCTCTAGAGTTATTTTTTTCTTTTTTCTGTGAAAATGGATTAAGATCAAAGAATTCTGAGACCATGGATATACTCCTTATAGTAAAGAGTTTGGGAAGGTGAAACTGTTCTACTACAAGGACTAAAAATTTTTCTGTGAAAGGACTATTCTATATAAGTTTGCAGAACATTTTGGTAGCTTTACCTCTTTGAAGAAAGATGATATTTAAGTAACAGTAGTAACTCAGAGATACTTTTTAATAATTTTTTCCTAATATTTTAAATACTTTTTCTCTCTGATTTCCCGTTGATGTCCTCTCTACTTGGTATTATTCAGTGGCAAGGAAACGTCCAGATTTATATCCCAGAATTTTCTAACAATTGTCTAGGGCACCATTAACGAAATCAGGATAAAGGGATTTATACAGACTTGTAGAGCAGAAAAAGAAGAAAATGAAAGATTTAACAGTTAAGGCAGGTTGGAAGCATAGCTCATTTGGGAGTGCACTAGTCAATGAGCAAAAGGAGCTGCAGGTACTGAGTGCAAGTCCTGGTCTCAGACCTAGAAAAGAAAAGAAAAAAAACAGTTATGGTTCCATGAACCATAACTAGTATTGTGCATGCACTTTGCTGCGCTATGTGCTATTCTTGCTTTCTCGATTAATTGCAGCTGCTCTCAACAGAAACACTACCTTGTGCTTGCAGTCCTAGCACTTTGCACAGAGCTTTGACTTGATGGAGGAATTGAGTACTTGTTCTGCTTTGTGCCAGAATTTTTTTCTTTGAGTGAAACAAAGACTTTATTCTTAGATGCAGAGTTTTGTGGAGGGTGAAGTGGGTAGAATCAACAAAATAAATAAGTAAATGTAATATATCTTGACAAAAATTTTATAAGAAAAAGAATAATTCAAGATATGGATAGTTGAGAAACAGGATCATTTTTTTCAAGTGTTGGATATCGAACCCAAAGCCTAGCTTATGCTAAGTAAGTGTACCACCAATGAAGCTGGTACACCAAGTGTACCATCTTCAGCTGGAGGTTTAACTTTTAAAGTATGATAATTAGGGAAAGGCCTTTGGGGGAGAAATGTAGGCACAGATATGAATGGAGTCAGATAAGAATGTGATAAAGAGGTCATGTTATAGGTAGAAAGAGTAAAGGGGCAAGACCTTGAAGTTTAAAGATACATTTAAAGTGTTCTTGGAACATCAAATAGTGAGTGAAGCACAATAAGGCTAGGAAGAATGCTAGATGGTGAAAAGGTTAGAGTCAATTTACCTAAGTATTTATAAAGAAGCCATGGAGGGGAGCAAAAGAGAATGAGAGAATGATGTAATCTAATACACTCAGGTCAACATGTAAGAAGCTGTCTGTAGTTGGCAGAGGCATGAATAGAGTTAGAGAGGCCAATTAGGAGGGTAGTGGAAAAGCTGATGTCTGCTTAGGCCAAATAGTTTAAGTGAAGTTGATGAGAAATGCTGTCTTTCTTTCTTTCTTTCTTTCTTTCTTTCTTTCTTTCTTTCTTTCTTTCTTTCTTTCTTTCTTTCTTTCTTTTTCTTTCTCTCTGTTTCTTTCTTCTCTCTCTCTTTCTCTCTCTCTCTTCCCCCCCATTTCTGACATTTCAGAGGTAGAATGGGCAATTCTTTAACTAAATCCCCAATTTTCAATTCATTTGTGCCTGTACTGAGACGAACTCAGAACTTGGGCACTGTGAGAGTTTTCCCTTAAGCCTAGTCCTCTACCACTTGAGCCACAGCCCCACTTCTGGCTTTTTAATGGTTAACTGAATAACCTAATGGACTTTCGTGCTTGGGCTGGCTTTGAACTGTGACCCCCAGATCTTTGCCTTCTGGGTAGCTAGGATTACAGGTGTGAGCCACAGGTACTGAGAATAATCCTCATTTTTAAGTACTGCATCATCAACTGACATTTGAATACACATCAGCTGGAAAAATATACATGGATGATAGTATTATATGTAATTATATTACCTTTAAAATATTAATCTTTCACATCTTTGTTGACCAAGAAACTGTATAGCTATGACTGGTATATCTTTCCATTGGCTTACAGTTGAGTCAGGAGATAAATTTTTTTAAATGTTCTTTATTGGAAAAATACTGTACAGAGGGGATACAGTTACAAGAGCAAGGTAATGAGTACATTTTCTATCAAGCATTGTTGTCTCCTCCTTTGTTTTTCCCCTACCATCCCTTCCCTCCCAGCTCCAAAACTACACTCCCCCTCCCCTGCCTAAATTGTAAAGTTCATTTTTCAACATAGTGTCTTGTACATGCCATTGTTACAATGGGTCAACCTGTATCCCTATTTAAACATTTTTTCCCTTCCCCTCCCCAAATTATACCAACATCAAATACAGTGAAAACAGGGGTTATGCCATGGGGGAGGAACATACAAAGCACCAAAACATCACATAGTACATTATAAATACATTAGAAACAAGAGCAAGAAAAAAAAAAAACAAGTTGTGTCCCTATCTTGGGGTTCATTTTGCTTAATGTCATCTTATCTGGTCATATGTACATAGCTTTTGACTTCTTCTGCTTGTCCCAGACATATACAAGTTATTGCAAATAAGGAATACCATGGGACCTATGTTTCTTTGGGCCTGGCTTACTTCACTTAATATATTTTTTTACAAGTCTTTCCATTTCCTAACAAATGGGGCAATATCATTCTTTCTGAAGAAGCATAGAATTTCAATATATATGTATATATATACATATATATATATACATAAATACATACATACCACATTTTCTTGATCCATTCATCTACTGAGGGGCATCTGGGTTGCTTCCATATCTTAGCTATGTTAAATAATGCTACAATAAACATAGTTGTGCCGGTAGCTTTAGTATGGCCTTGTTTGTGATCCTTTGAGTAAATGACCAAAAGTGGGATTGTTGGGTCATAGGGGAGATCTATGTGGTGTCTTTTGAGGAACCTCCATATTGCTTTCCAAAGTGATTGAACAAGTTTACACTCCCAACAACAATACAGTAGGGTTCCCTTTTGGCCACATCCCCTCCAGCATCTGTTGTTATCAGAATTCTTGATTCTAGCCATTCTAATTGGGGTGAGGTGGAATCTCAATGTTGTTTTCATTTGCATTTCTTTTATAGCTAGAGAGGTTGAGCATTTCTTCATGTCTCTATTGGCTATTCTTATTTCCTCTTCAGCGAAGTTTCTCTTTAAGTCTTTATTCCACTTATTTTATTGGGCAGTTGTTTCTTTGAGGATTTGTTGTTCAGGGATTTAATTTTTTTTGAGTTCTAAGTAAATTTTAGATATAAGACCGTTATCCACTGTATGGCAAGTGAAGATCTTCTCTCAGTCCATGGGTTTTCTATTGAACTTGCTAGCTATGTCTTTTGCCATGCAGAAGCTCTGCAGCTTCCTGCAGTCTCAGGAGACAAATTTATGTCAGTTACACCACTCCCAAATAAAGATACCACAATTGTCATCAATTGTCCTCCTAAAGCAAAATGATAGTAACATCCAGCCAATCATATAGGCCATGAAATAAGGAGCAATGTCATGTTATTTATTTTTGGTTTTATATTGGAAAATACTAATTTCCTTGATTTACTTAAATTCATCTAACTGGTACCTTTTTCACACTGCTGCCTCTTTTTTAAAATGTAACATTAAAGTTACTACTGTAAAATTTTTATGAAAATAATTTAATGAAAGTTATATGAACATATACTAGCACTGGCTTGAAAATTGTCACTATACCAGGACAAAGGACAACTTACTCCAAACTGCTGAGAAACATGAAATTGAATTTTGCTTCTTCTGTGAATATTTTATAGAATATGGTTGAAAGCATAGTAGAAAGAGAATGCATGAACTGTTATAATCTCATATTGGTACATCATAAATTGGTACATTATAAATTTATTTCTTTAATAATATGCTCCCTATTAAAAAGCAACATTCACCAACATTTTAATGACTTCCAAGTCTCTCTTCTTCTTAGAAACAAAAGTCTTTTCAGCTGTTTCTTATGCCTCTATTCAAGTGGCTTTTTTGTCTTGTTTTGTTTTGGTCTGTCTTCTCACTTCTGTGCCTACTAAGGCATTTCTTTTTTACCCAGGGACTTGCTCTTCTCTAGAGTGTTTGAGGTTTTTATTTTATTTTGTTCTTTGGACTAGGGAATCTTGGACAAGTTCATTTGTAATTCAAGTACTTTGCTGTTCTAGTACAACAAGTTACTTTTGTGACGTAATTATGAAACAAGCATGCTTTTCTCGACTAGCAGAGCACAGTGAGATGTGGCATGGGAGATTATATTGTTTATCCACTCAAGGTCAGGCTAAAGTAGTTAGAGAATTTGGCAGCAAATGTTGCTGACAGCAGCAGGGAGAGTGGCTCATCTGGAACAACAGGGTGTGAATACAGTTTATACAATTTTCTAGTTAGCTCCCCTTTTTCAGGGAATGCATTTCTTTGTTGTAACATTGTTACTGAAATGGATTTTACTCAGCAGGGTAGGAATAGCTACCGGAGTATGTTCATTGAATGGAAATTTCATAGTGTTTCTAAAAATGTTTACATTATGCCATTTCCACAGGAAGTATCACAGAGCTGCAACAAAGCCTGAATTGGAAACCTATAGATGACTCCTGGCTTTAGAACAGTGTTGGAAAAAGACAGTCATGCAGCTAGCATAGTAAAATCTTCAATTTGATGTAATTTGTAGAACATCACTGCTTAGGGCAGAAGATGGGAAGGTGTGTCAGTTACTTACCTTAGCAGTAAATAATCTTGAGGCACCTGCAGTGGGGAACAGACGTAAAACCTAAAAGATGAAAAAAGAAATCCCTACCTGGAGTTTAGGCATTATGTGAAAATGCTTAAGACACCAGGTTCTTCAATATAATGATGTCATTGATTTAGAACTTTAGATGTCCTTTATTAGAATGGTGAATCATGGTAGGTTCTCTATGATTTGTCTCATAATAATAGCAAATTGATGATTGCATACATAAGAACTATACACGCATACCTTCTACAGAATTCCTGCCAGATGATCATCTAAACTCCACTTGAATAGCTTAAGTGACAAGAAATTCCTCATTAGTCCATTTCAATTTTGAATAGTTTCAATTATTACAAAATTTGTCCATAGAGCTAAAAAATGAGTCTGTGCAGCTTTCATCTATTTCTCCTGGTGGTAACTGTTGGAATCATGAAAGGCCAATCTAATTAATCTTGACTACCCCCTTCATATTTTTGAGGACTACTTTTATCCCATCACATTTTTCTAGTTCTTTTTTTTCCAATCCTGGGGCTTGAACTCAGGGCCTGGACACTGTCCCTGAGCTTCTTTTGCTCAAGGCTAATACTCTACCACTGAGATACAGCATCACTTTTGGCTTTTTCTGTATATTTCGTACTGAGGAATCAAACCCAGGGCTTCATGCATGCTAGGCAAGCACTCTACCACTAAGCCACATTCCCAGCCCATTTTTCTAGCTCTTATATTTATTCTGGTATTTTGCTCCTCCTCAGTATCAGCCACCTGGACATACTCTTTTAGACATGATTAGATATTAGCAATAATAATAACTAGTGGTGCTGTAGCTCATGTGATAAAGCACTCACCTTGAGCTCAAGAGTTTGGGGACAGAGCCCAGCCCAGAGTTCAAGCCCCAATACCGAGGAAAAAAAAGATTTATGATTAGCAATAATAATAACAAATTCATTTTGCTTATACTTAGCCTACTATTTATAATGGTAATATTTAATTTAAGGAATCTAAGTGGATTTTCTTATTTAATGCTGGTAACAACCCTAGTAGGAAGTTTTTGAGGTTTTTGTTTGTTTGTTTGTTTTGTTTTGGGGCTTGAACTCATGGCCTGAGTTCAAGGCTACACTCTACCACTTTGTGCCACAGCTCCCCTTCCGGGTTTCTGGTGGTTAATTGGAAATAAGCATCTCACAAACTTTCCTGCCTGGGCTGGCTTTGAATGCCAATCCTCAGACCTCAGCCTCCTAAATAGCTAGGGTTAGAGGTGGGAGCCCCCGGCACTTGGTCAAAGGTATTCTTTTTTTACCCGATTTTTTAGCTCTAGACAGGACAATAGGATATAAATAACTACCAAGTTTCCTCCTCAAGTCTTTGATTTTCGAAACCAAATATAGAACTTTGAGTGTTCACTTATTCAATTTTTTCTTGCTATTTTTCTTTTTCTTCCCTTTTAATATTTAGACATTATAATCTCTCACATTTATTTATAAGCAAGATGGTATAACATTAATGTCATTTAATCACATAAACACATTAGTCAAAATAGATTCTGTATAAAATTATGAATTGAAATTTTTATGTGTGTTGAAGATGAAAACATTGGAGGGGAAACTCACCATTGTAAAAAGTGGGCAACCAAAACAACATGAAGTAAGCCCAATAAAATAATACAATAAGTCTCAATAGCAAACAAGAGGAAAAGCTGAGATATAATAAAGCTCTCATAGCTGGTCATGAATGGAGGTTAATGGAAAATTTGAATTTAGGATAACAATAAGAATAAGGAATAAATAATAAACAATACAATAAGTGTTTATTAAGAATTTAAAATTAAATGATGGAGCTGAGATTAATGGAGGTAAAAATTATAGGAATTAAGAAAAAATCAAATTCCTGGGTATGCGATCCCCACAGTGGTACAGTAGTAATAGTGGCATTTCTTTTCTCTATTTGCATTCTTTCCAGATTGTAAAGTAAAAATATAATACCCTGTGTCTACACGTGATTTTACTTGCCATGTATTTTCTAACAAAAACAGTTTTAATGGAATAAAAATGCACTGGGATTGGTAAATGAACTATGATAATTAAGCATGATAATTAAGATTTAGAAGCATGAAAATGTATATAATAAGAAAGTAGTCCTTAAGCTTAATAGTAGAAAATTATATTTCTTGGCCTGCAACTATCAGGGAAAACTTGAACTATATTGTTTTAATCTCCCTAATAATACACACATACACAGAGGACAGATGGCTGGACACCATACACACACACACACACACACACACACACACACACACACACACACACACACACACTCACACACTCACGCACACACATACCACAGTCAATTCTTTCCTAATTTCCAAGGACTTCATAACTTTTCAGTCTCACATGCAGAACTCCATTCAGTTGGCCGAGGTTAACATTTCTTATCAGTTTTATTATATTGTCATACTGCAAAGGAAAGAAGTTTCATATTCTATTTTTGTAATCTATATATTTTTGTAATCTTTTACAAACATGACAAATTCATTACTTAAGTATAACCCAGCTTTGTCTCTTCCTATCTAAAGCTACACTTTCCCAAGACTTCCTTGCTGAGCTCTGTGATCTAATAATCTTCAAAAGGAGACTTGGCATGACCTTTCATTTAAAAAATATACAAGATTGTAGTTGTATCAATGTGAGATAAATGTCTGATGTATGTCTGTCTTCAGAAATCTAGAACAAACTGGCTGAGAACATGACTGGGTGTGGCACATCATCATCTAATTACTGATGTTTTATCTGTAAATCTCCTTTAATGTGGTATAACATACTTTTTAGAAACAAATTTGTGTTTGTCAGATAGTTTTCACATATAGAAAAAACATACAAAAGGCTAATGCCCCTGTGAGTTGCTTGTTTATAATCTTTTAAATATGTCCATTTCTTGAAATTTGATTATTTAACCTCTAGAAGCTGAACATTGAAACCAAATTGTGTCTTTGTTCATAATGTAAGGAAATAGCACAACACCTAGAACTGTAGGGAAAAAAGTGAAATGACTTTTAATGTTTAACTCAGTAGTAGTTGAGTCAAACAATTTCTCAGTGTAAAATGTTGACTATCCTTATGAACAACCATTCTACTCACTGTAAGAAAGATTATTTAAAAATAACCTCCTGTCATCCTCCTTTTTCAAACCAAACCAAAACACTAATTAAAAATAAAATATCTTTCACCCATCTGTGAGGGTGGATTTTATTTTTTTACTAGAAATTTCTTTTAATTCATTTCTAACTAAACACAACATTTGATTACATTTGTACTTTTAATCTGTGTGTCAGAACTGAAATGAATCAAATAGGTCTGTGACCTCTTTCAAAATAATTGCCTTTACAGAGATTTTTAGAATGTAATAAAGCCATGCTAGAGATAAGGCAGTAGGAAAAAATGAAAGCTAGATAAATACTATCTTTAGAATTGAACTCTTTCAATATCTGGGAATAGCAGGTGCCATGATGAAGAAAAATTAATAGGTAGTCATTTACTCCCTTTCTCACTAAGTACATGAAGTGCTTAACTTAATGGCATGTTCCTGGTGGCTACTAGGTAAAGACAACAACAGCAGCAACAACAAGTCCTTATGAATGAATATTTTTCTACAGTGACCTTCAAACTCAACTTTCATTTTAGGCCATATCTCCTAATGAACTCAGATATTGAGCATAGTTTGCTCCATCTGCTTTTCTCTACACATCTATGTGTATTAGCATTTTATTCATGTGTCTTCTTCTTCAAGATTAAAAAGCGCCTACAGAAAAGATGTGTGTTTTATAGAGAACACATTCAATGAAAGGTAGTTTTTATTAGTGGTACTACCACTTTACAAAGTAGAGCCTAATTCAATCAATCTGTATATTCTAAAAAAGAAAAGAAAATCTCTGTGTTTCTTTTCCATGGTGAAGGTACACTGAGGCAGGTACACTTCTATGCTGATGTAATTCCAAAGAACAAATAAAATATTTTAAATAAGATACTTTGACCATCTTAAATTTAGTGTAAAGATGCACCTTAAAATACACAGAATGCTTTAGATAAATATTTATTAAAGCTGTGTAAATAATAGTCTAAATGCTTGGCAAGTAGATTTGTTTATTGAAATATAATACAGGATTTGTAAGATATTGTTCTTACCATATGCATAGAGCATAGAGATGGGCATATACCAAACACATACCTTAAATTTCCCAGGGTGAAAGTTGTCTAACTGTTGGAAATGTGATGGATTCATCAAAAGTACCTGAGTTGAAGCATTTAACATAAATTACAGTCCTGTTTGCTCTGTGAGAATGTGAAATTACTTTCTTGTGGTGCTAGAGATTAAGCATTTAGGTATAAGATGAAAGCTGAGAACTATAACGTCTGTACAATGTAAAACATAAACACATCTGGATACTATTGAAAGCATTAAGAATGAAGTTTAATCAGTAATAACTATTGCAATAGAAAAAAGTTCTGTGTGAAATTAATTCAATTTTCATTTGTATAGAATGGGTATTTAATTCTATAGAGTGTTTTAAAGGGAGAATGAGGAAAAAAGGATAGAGTGTGAAAAAGGGTTTAGTAGAGTCAGGGAAGAGAGAAGGTACAAAGTTAATTCATGTTAAAGTGTGATTAGGCTACCAGAAAAGTCTTGTTTGCTGGCAATTACCAAACTTGGGATTCTATCTGTTCTCTCATTGAGAATGGAAACAGGCCTTATCTTTGGGTGTTGGCTGGAACAGAGAGTAAATTTTTTGGCAGTCTCAAATTTTCTCAGGCACATACTTTAAGACTTGTCATAGCTAAAAAGCCCTGAGCTGTTAGAAGTTATGTTAATGTTTGGTTCTAGTCTTTGTAGGCTAAAATTGAGGCCTCATCAGAAAGCACTCAGCTCACCTAGCATTTGATCAAGGAGAAAAATCTTTGTTGGTAAATGAATAAATCTAATGATTTTAACATACTGTGCACATTTAGTAATCTCTCCATTGACATTGTACTATCCTGGGAGGTAGTTGAATAACAAGAACAGGAAGTATCTGTCACTCTCTGGACCCTCCACATAAAAATTTTCTACTTCTTTGTGTTCTTTCTTCAATATTTGATGGCTCATTAAAGCTGCCTACTTATAAAGTCCTTGAGGCATATGTCAAGGCCCTTTAGTGGATTGAAGCAAGGATCGGGAAACAAGGATATTGAAACAAGTGACAAAAAAGAACTTTAACACATTAAATCGCTGGTGAATTTGTTTATTTCAACTCTAAACTCATTAAATCTAGTAGATATTTGTACAATTTCCTCCCACTCTTTATTTTACTAGCCTGAAAACTTTGTCTGTTGATATCTCTATCCCTAAGCAAGTATATCCAGCTAAGCAAGTTAAGCCAAGTAAGTGTAAGGGATTGATAGGGGTTATACGCTTCACATGGCTAAGAAACTAAGGGTAGAGTGCTGGGAATCAGCTACAAAAATGGGTGCTTGTGACTTGTGAGTCTGTGCAAAACCCTCTACTCTCCCTTAAGCCAGAAAGGAGACACTTCTAGGACTACAATCATAGTGGATTTATGCAAAACTATGTTGTGAGAAAGTCACAGTTTGACAATCTTATGCTGATGCCATCTGAAATAATGATTGTTTTGTAATCATCTTGCAATTCCTTCAAGTAAAGAAATAGCCTGGCTTCTAGCCTGCCAATCCATAAGATCCATTATTTATTCCTGATTCCCTTTTTTTTTATTGAGTATACGAAAGATTTCTTTGTTTTTTTTTTTTTTTTTTTTTATGGGAAGGAGGTGTTACTATGTTGTCTAGGCTGGTCTCATATTTGATTAGCTGGATAGCCAGGAGTCATGGCATTGAAGCAGGAGAGAAAGCTTACTCTTTTGTCCCCTACACATCTCCTGCTCTGACGCAGAGTCACAAACCCCATGCTACCTGTTTCCAGTTTATCTTTAGATCATAGGTTGATCACTTTCAAGCCATTTGCCCATCTTGTTAGTCACAGGCCACCTTGTGCTAGGAATTGGACATATTTTCCCATCATAGGACCAGAAGTCATTGCTATCATGTGGTCTTTACTGGCACCCACAGAAATGCATTTAAAATTATTCTTTGCCAGGTACTTCACAGACTCCTAAACTAACTCATTGCCTTAACTATTACATCAACATTTAAAAGAATGGGTAGAATTGAAATAAAATCTAGTTAGAGGGAACAATAACCCATATTGCTTTTACTGATTTCCTGAAAACAAATTTTCTAAAAAGTGATTCCTGACTTTTGTCTGCAGAGAAAAAAGATTTATAGAACTTTATAATGCTTTGAGAAAACCAGTATGTCATGTCTATAATCCGAGCACGTGGGAGGCGTTGGCAGGAGGATTTTTTTTTATTGTGAAAATACTGTACAGAGGGGTTACAATTACATGGGCAAGATAATGAGTACATTTTTTATCAAGCATTGTAGCCTCCTCCTTTGTTTCCCCTTCCCATCCTCCCCCTAGCCCCCCCACCCAATCCTCCCTGCCCCCCACCCACCCCCCGCACCAAAGTTGTAAAATTCATGTTATTCTTTCTGATGGAGGCATAGAATTCCATTGTGTATATATACCACATTTTCTTTTTTTTTCTTTCATCTCATTTTTTTTATTGTGAAAATACTGTACAGAGGGGTTACAATTACATGGGCAAGATAGTGAGTACATTTCTTATCAAGCATTGTAGCCTCCTCCTTTGTTTACCCTTCACATCCTTTCCCAGACTCCCCCCACCCCCCTACTCAATCCTCCCCCCACACCAAAGTTGTAAAGTTCGTTTTCAACATGACAACTTGTACTTCTCATTGTTGCAACGGGTCCACCTGTATCCTTATTTAAACGACTTGTTTTTCCCCTTCCCCTCCACAAATTATACCGACATCAAATACAGTGAAAGCAGGGGTAATACTGTGAGGGAGGGACATACAAAGCAACAAAGAAATAATCTTATAAATGAGTTAGAAACAAATTCATGAAAGAAAAAAATCATTTAAATACATATCTAAGGGTTCATTTTGCTAACATCACCTTATCTGACCTTTTCTGCTTGACTCATACATATACTAGATATTGCAAATAAGGGAAACCATGGGACCTATGTTTCTTTGGGCTTGGCTTACTTCCCTTAATATAATTTTTTCCAAGTCTTTCCATTTCTTAACAAATGGGGCAATGTCATTCTTTCTGATGGTGGCATAGAATTCCATTGTGTATATATACCACATTTTCTTGATCCATTCATCTACTGAGGGGCATCTGGGTTGGTTCCATATCTTAGGAGGATTTTTATATGCAAGCTCAATCTGCTCTACACAGTGAAAGCTTGTCAGAAAGAAAGAAAAAAGAAAGAAAGAAAAAAGGAAGGAAAGAAGTAAGAAAGGAAGTAAAGAAGGAGGAGAGAAAGAGAGAGAGAAAGAGAAAGAGAGAAAAAGAAAAAGAGAGAGGAAGGAAGGAAGGAAGGAAGGAGAAAGAAAGAAAAAGAAAGAAAGAAAGAAAGAAAGAAAGAAAGAAAGAAAGAAAGAAAGAAAGAAAGAAAGAAAGAAAGAAACAAACAAACAAACAAACAAACAAACAAAGAAAAATAAAAGAACTATTCAAGAGGGTATGATTTGAAGCCATTCGAGGTAGAAAAGTCTGAGACTGCCTTAATTAACCATCAAGACCAGACTGGCTCATAGGGGAGCTCTATGTGAAGTCGTTTGAAGAACCTCCATACTACTTTCCAAAGTGTTTGAACAAGTTTACACTCCCACCAACAATGAAGTAAGGTTCCCTTCTGTCCACATCCCCTCCAGCATCTGTTGTTATTAGAGTTCTTGATTTTTGCAGTTCTAACTGGGGTGAGGTGGTATCTCAATGTTGTTTTGATTTGCATTTCTTTTATGGCTAGGGAGGTTGAGCACTTCTTCATGTGTCTATTGGCCACTATGACCCAGCAATCCCACTTTTGGGCATTTACCCAAATGTTTACAAACAAGACCACACTAAAGCTACCAGCACAACTATGTTTACTGCAGCATTATTTGCCACAGCTAAGATATGGAACCAACCCAGCTGCCCCTTAGTAGATGAATGGATCAAGAAAATGTGGTATATATACACAATGGAATTCTATGCCACCATCAGAAAGAATGACATTGCCCCATTTGTTAAGAAATGGAAAGACTTGGAAAAAATTATATTAAGTGAAGTAAGCCAAGCCCAAAGAAACATAGGTCCCATGGTTTCCCTTATTTGCAATATCTAGTATATGTATGAATCAAGCAGAAAAGGTCAGATAAGGTGATGTTAGCAAAATGAACCCTTAGATATGTATTTAAATGTTTTTTTCTTTCATGCATTTGTTTCTAATGCATTTATAAGATTATTTCTTTGTTGCTTTGTATGTCCCTCCCCCACAGTATTACCCCTGCTTTCACTGTATTTGATGTCAGTATAATTTGTGGAGGGGAAGGGGAAAAACAAGTCGTTTAAATACAGGTGGACCTGTTGCAACAATAAGTACAAGTTGTCATGTCAAAAACGAAATTTACAACTTTGGTGGGGGGGGAAGGATTGGGTGGGGGGGTGGGAGGAGGCTGGGAAGGGATGTGAAGGGTAAACAAAGGAAGAGGCTACAATGCTTGGTAAGAAATGTACTCATTATCTTGACCATGTAATTGTAAACCCTCTGTACAGTATGTTCACAATAAAAAATAAAATAAAATAAAATAAAATCCTAAATTAAAAAAAAAAAAGACCAGACTGGCAGAATGGCTCACGTGGCAGAGGATCAACCATGAAGAAGAAAGCCAAGTGAGAGCAGAAGGCTCTGAGTTCAAGCCCTGTAAGTGGTAAATAAATGTATACAAAATAACCAAAACAACCAAAATCTATGAGAAAAGAAGCCTAGCATCATGAATCTCTCTGGAGTTGTTTGTGGAAATCACAAAGAGACACTATTTCATACCCATTAAAATA
This sequence comes from Dipodomys merriami, assembly GCF_024711535.1. Classification (NCBI taxonomy): domain Eukaryota; kingdom Metazoa; phylum Chordata; class Mammalia; order Rodentia; family Heteromyidae; genus Dipodomys; species Dipodomys merriami. The sequence continues at coordinate 57,172,462 of NW_027204492.1, forward strand.
GTTATAATAGAAAACTTTAAATCACAGAAAATAACTGTTGATAAAGATGTTGAGAAACTAGAACCCTCATTCACTGTTGGTAGGAACATGAAGTGGTAGAACTACTATGTAACACAGCTTGATAAAAGCTCAAAAACTTAGAAACAGGGCTATATATTTCAGTTGGTAAATACTTTCCTAGAATATGTGAAGCCCTGTGTTCAGTCTCCAGCACTAAAAATGAATTTAATACAGAATTAGTATATGACTCAGTAATCTCATCCTAAACTTTCTACCCAAGAAAAAATGAAGATGGACCTAGAAATAATCATGTTAAGTGAGGTAAGCCAAGCTCAGAGAGACCAATGGTACATATTTTCTTTCCTATGTGGAAGCTAGATTTAAAATGCATCAGGTCATGATAAATTATACAGGACTCTAGGCATTCATACATAGTGAGAACCAAAGGAAGGTATTCTTAGGAGAGGAACACCAAGGTGCAATACCTATATGCTTCTCATCATAGAAAATAATATTTACCTAAATGAACTCCAGGAAATGGAAATAAGTGTTTTTTTTCTTTGTTGCTATTTTTATTGTCTTTTTGTCCTATTTATCTGTCTTTGGGTGGGGAAGGGGAACACTGAAGTGGAGGGACAAAAGATATGAATGTTCAATCTTCTCTCAGGCTAATGAAATAAGATACTTAAGAATTAGCAATAGTTTTTCAAATCTGCCCAGCTGGGTATGATGGTAATGCCTATACTCTCAGCTATATTGAAATAAAGGCTGATTACCAGCCTGGGAAACATAACAAAACTCTGACAGGAAAAAAAACTGGGACAAAAATAAAAATTGTTGATACTGCAAACTTAAAAATTACTGTTCCCCATATAATTGTAACATGAAACCACTGTCTTAGGTCATAGCTTCTGGTGAAAAGAATCACTTGTTCTGAGAACAGTAATTCTTATGACTTATAGAATGCCATAATGCATGGAGTCTTCACCAGTGTTACATCCTCATCTCATCCCACTAACTCCTTTCATGGGATTGGTTTGTGTATTTTGTTTCTAAAATGCTCTCCCAAGTGCTGATCTGATTTCTGAGGAAACATCTTACAGTCTGGAGGGGTAAAGAGAGACATGTCTTTCCATATAATGTGATAGTATATAACTGAAGTATATGATAGGCCCATAAGTCCAAGGAAGGAATGACCAAATTCTTAACTCTGATGAAATCTGATAGTAAATGATGAAAAGATATACAAATTAATAACTTAATACAGTACCTTAATATTTGTTATATAGGCTCATCATCCACAAAAATCTTGGGAAGACACTGTCTACCTAGTTGAACCTAAAAGGAAAGAGGGAGTTTGCCACAAAAAATAGTAAGGGATAGGAAAGCATGAATAACATTCACTAGGGGCTTATTATTATTATTTTTCTCAAAATTTATGTTCTTAGTGAACATAATTTTTTTTGCAGCATTACACATTGTAAGTGCTGTTAGATAGGGACAAGAATACAGATGACACTGTTATAGGCTAGGATTCAAAGTGGCCAAAAAGGCTAAAATATCAATAATTTGAACACTAAAATATGCATTTAGGATATGATGATATCTTAAGTTTGAATGATGTACTAAGTTATTGATTTATAGATGAGTAAGAAAGAAAAGGTCAGATAAGTTGATGTTAGGGAAATTAACCCTAAGATATGTATTCAATGTTTTTTTTTCTTTCATGCTATTGTTTCTAACACATTTATAAGATTATTTCTTATAACACATTTATAAGATTATTATGTCCCTCCTCCACAGGTACAACCCCTGCTTTCACTGTATTTGATGTCAGTATAATTTGTGGAGGGGAAGAGGAAAAACAAATTGTTTAAATAGGGATACAGGTGGACCCATTGCAACAATATGTACAAGTTGTTATGTTGAAAATGAACTTTACAACTTTGGTGGGTGGGGGAGGGGGGGAGGAGGTTTGGGTGGGGGCGGGGGGAGAATGGGAAGGGATGGGAAGGGGAAACAAAGGAGGAGGCTACAATGCTTGATAAGAAATGTACTCATTATCTTGCCCATGTAACCCCTCTGTACAGTATTTGCACAATAAAATAAATAAATTAATTAAACATTTTAAAAAAGAAAGAAAGGGTCTTATTCAAAAGTCAAGAGAGTACAATGACTAGAACTATAAAGTAATTAAAACTCTAGCTTGAGAGTGACACATTTGCAAATTATTGATTAACAACTATATAAGGCAGCCTATAATTAGACATTAAATTATCAAAGCTAAATGTTCTAAGAATAATTGAGAGCTTTACAAAGTAGAGAAATTTTTGAATAAACAATACTAAATTATTCATGTTATCAGTGAACAAAATATATATTTACTTATGTACATGAACTTGCAACATGTTGTAAATATAACAGGAGCAGTCAATATCTGTTTTAAAACAGATAATAAACTAACCCTTGCTTAGACTACTTGCAGAGATAAATCTTAAGACATAAGAATCATTTACAACCATTTAATAAGAAATGTAGTTTTATGAGTTGCCATTTTATAGCTATTAAATTAAAGTACAATTGGTATAGGACTTCACACAGGACTTGCTTTGTTGAATAGACTCTTTAAATAGTTTAGAATTAACAATGTGAGTGTTTGAAAGGTAGTTACTGCTTTGAAACTTCACTGTATTCTCAGAGGGTAGTTTAAACATTCCCCAAACAAATCTAGTTACACCATTAGTTTGCACAGCAAAACGTTTTCTCCACAAATACCAAGAAGCTAACTAAGCTTCATAAAAATCCCTATTCCAATTAGAAATTGTTAAATTAAGGGAACTTGAATCATTTGTGTATTCAACAAATATTTTATTAAGAGTTTAACATGTGCCAGAAGCCGGTGGCTCACACCTGTAATCCTAGCTACTCAGGAGGCTGAGATCTGAGGATTGTGGTTCAAAGCCAGCCTGGGCAAGGAAAGTCTGTGAGACTCTTATCTCCAATTAACCAACAGAAAAATGGAAGTAGTGCTGTGGCTCAAGTGGTAGAGCGCTTGCCTTGAGCTGAAGAGCTGAGGGACAGCGCCCAGGCCCAGAGTTCAAGCCCCTTGATGGACCAAAAAAAAAAAAAAAAAGAGTCTCACATGTGGAAAGCACTTGGAAACAGCAGAGAATAAAAGAGGAAGAAAGGTTATGGCCAGCCAGTCATCAGTGGCTCACATTTATAATCTAGTTACTCACGGGGCTGAAATCTTACCATCACAGTTTGAAGCCAGCCAGGGCAGAAAAGTCAGTGAGACTCTTATCTCCAGTAAACTATTTAGTGAAAGCCAAAAGTGGTGCTGTGGTTCAAGTAGTAGAGTGCTAGCCTTGAGCTCAAAGAAGCTCAGGGACAGTGCCCACACCTTGAGTTCAAGTAAAAAAAAAAAAAAAGTCATGAGTAGAGCGGACAGAAAAAAACATTAACTTAACTTGAAGGCAGTAAGGCATTTACATTCCCATATTTCAATGTAATTTAGAAATATATTTAAGTTGTTAAGAGCTACAACTCTAGCCCCCAAATTCTTGCTTTTATATCATTCTTTTTGTTTGTTTTAAAGAGTCTCATTATATATCTCAGGCTGGTCTAAAACTAACCAATTTCTTATCTCACATTTAAAGTCCTAGGCTTCGAGGTATAAACTACACTACTTAGCCATATCACTTTGTTTGTTTGTTTGTTTTCTGGCCCTGTGGGCTTGGGTGCTGTCCCTGACCTTTCGTGTTCAAGGATAGCACTTTACCATTTGAACCACAGCTTCACTTCCAGCTTTTTTTGTGGTTAATTGGAGATAAGAATCACATGGATTTTTCTGCCTGGGCTGGCTTCAAACCTTTATCTGCAGATCCTGAGTAGGTAGAATTACAGGCTTGAGCCACAAACACTCAGCTCATATCACTTTTTAAATATCTGTTTATGCTCTTTTATACACTATAATACATTGTATGTGGGGTGATATATGTGAGTGTTTAGTGGAAAATGGAAGATGAATATTGAATATTTTACAATTATATCCTGCTTCTCCCTTTTATACGGTTTCTTTCTACTTGTTTACCTCTTTTTATCTGCTTCTGGCTGTCTATCAATATTTGTTTACTCTACCTCTTACAATATAACCTCCACTTACCTCAGTCATCTCCTTTAGTTTCCCAATATCTGTGGTATAGATGTTTTTATTGTTTTCATTTTACAAATAAGAAATCAAAAACAGAGTTGCTACTTTTTCAGAATTACCCAAAGATAAATAACACTCAGGTAACTTGACACAAAACATGAAATATTTTCATTATATAAGCTCCTAAGTTAGAAAACATCAAAGGATGCAGTTTCTAAGTGAAACGAACATACATGTCTCATTTCTCCCATAGGAGACATCAATAAAACTTTATACACAATAAACTTGTACATAAATAATTTATGGTGCATTTATTTGGAATCTCTGCAAAATAAAGTTTAAGAAAACACACCTAACTTCAGAACGCCACTGGACTGGTGGAGAGTTTATCATTGCTTTCCACTAGTATCCCTTATCCTGAATTCAGTATATTGTATGTTGTCTGACACTTGCAAGAGTGTTTGTTTCTGTGTGTGAAGGAGAAAGAATGATAGAGAGGGAAAGAGAGAGAACAGAGATGGAGAACAAAGATAGAGATACAAACAAACAGGTAGCTAGAAGAACATTTCTTCTATTCTCAAAGTTCAAAAACAGTAGGAGAAAATCTAGCTTATCATTTTTCCTCTTTTTCCATTTGCTTGACTTAAGCAGATCAAGTGGCAGTTAACATTAAAATATAAATATCATCAGTGGGATATGTGAAAGATCTAGGTTTTATAATGTTCAAAATACAAACCAAAATTACTCAAATATGAATAACCACAAATATCTTAATTCACAATTGAAAAGCTTGTTAACAAATGTCCAGAACAAGGTGACACCGATTTTAGAATAATCTTATGAGGTATTGAAAGTAGCTATGATTCAGATATTGAAGAGTTAAGGCAAAACATGGTAAATCAGAATGTGTATTGTTATAAACTGAAATGCAAAGTACTAGAATTTCAAAAAAGTTCACTTGATCTGATTTTTCCATCACATAACAAGCCATACAGACTCTTTTGGGAAGATATTCTTTAAATATCAAGGTTGGAAAGTAGCCTTGATCATCAAAGACTGGCAGCTAAAGCTACATTGCAATAGAATTAAAAAATGTTATTGAAGGAAGTGGCACTGTGGCTCAAGTAGTAGAGCACTTACCTTGAGCTAAAATTGCTGAGGGTCAGCACCCAGGCCCAGAGTTCAAGCCCCATGACCAACAAAAAATTTTTTTTGAAGTATTCTTTATCCTCTACTGGCTTTTTCATTCCACCACATCATCACTCTCAGCGACATTCCTAGGATCCCTTTCCCAGAAACCCATTTGTCCTACCAGTCATTCACATGGTTTTTGTGTGTGTGAAACGTAAAACATCATAATGCTTTGGTTATTCCTTTCTCCAGATCTACAAGAAATGACATCACTGGGGCAAAATAAAACAGGGGTGAGTGCGTGTTGGAAAATTTTGAAGAAATAATGACTGAGCATGTTCCAAGTTTGGGGAAAAACATTAACCCAAAGTTTCAAGAAATTAAGCAAAGTCCAAGGTAGACAAACCCAAAGAAATGTATGCCCAGAAATATCACCAGCAAACTGCTGAAAACTGCAAAGCCATCTAGAGCAAAATGAAATTACCTATAAGGGACAAAGAATTCCAATGGCTATAGATTACTCAGTAGAAACTGCAGAGGCAGGGAAATAACTGCTAATTTTTAAGTGTTGAAATAGAACTGACATCCTATTTTTGTTAAAATCTCATTCAGGAGACTGACTTTGGTGGCCTACACCTGTAATCATAGCTACTCAGGAGGCTGAGAACTGAAGACAGTGGTTCAAAGCCAGCCTGCACAGGAAAGTTTGTAACTCTTAGAGGTTTCCAATTACCTACCAAAACAGCCAGAAGTGAAGCTGTGACTCAAGAGAATACTAACCTTGAGCTAAAGAAGCCCAAGAACAGCATTCAGACCTTGAGTTCAAGTTCAGGATTACAACCAAAAAGAAAAAAATATCAGGAATGGACCTCAGATGAAGGAACACAAAGGGAATTCAAAGCCAGCAGGACTGCTATAAAAGAGTGACTAAAGAAAGTTGTTTATGGGGCTGGGAAGATGGGTTTAAACAGAAAAGTTTTAACAAGGAAACTTGAAACCTTATATAGAAAGAAAACAATGGGAACTGTAAATTGTGTGTAAATAGAACAGATTCCTCTTCAGTCCTGTAAAGTATCTGGCTGCTGAAAGCCAAAAGTATAACATTGTCTGAGAGGTTGTTGTCTCTACAGGACTACGTGTTAAAACTGCCATTTAGTTTTTATATTGTACCTTAAAATTAAAATGTTGATTCTAAGTAGACTGTGAAGTATGTAGCAACTACTAAAGAAAGAAACAGAAAAAGATAGTAAAAATCTTTTTTTAAAATCCTAGAATTCTATCTATAATTTGTCACTAGACAAGGCAATGCGAAACTTTTTATTTAAATCTTTGAAATTCATATATGGTTTTAAGTCCAATACCACCAACTATAAATAACAATCACACGAAGTAAATTTCATGGAAAACAAAGCTCAAAGATTTGTATATTTGACTGCATTAGAATAAAATATAATCAGATTAATGATTGATTGCTTATTCTTTTTTAAATAAGTTTTTTATTGTGAAAATACTGTACAGGGGGGTTACAGTTACATGAGCAAGGTAATAAGTACATTTCTTATCAAGCATTGTTGCTTCATCCTTTGTTTTTCTCCTACCATCCTTTCCCACCTCCATAACTACACTCCTCCCTCCCCTAAATTGTAAAGATAAGATGAAGTTAAGCAAAATGAACCCCAAGATAGGGACACAAGTGGTTTTTTTCTTTCTTGCTATTGTTTCTAATGTACTTATAAGGTATCATGTGATTTTTTTATTGCTTTGTATTTTCCTTCCCCACGGTATAACCTCTGTTTTCACTATATTTGATGTTGGTATAATTTGGGGAGGGGAAGGGAAAAAAGAAAATGTTTAAATAAGGATACAGGTTGACCCATTGTAACAATGAGACGTGCAAGGCACTATGTTCAAAATCTTAATATATCAAATAAAATGGAAACTTTAGCATTATCAAATCATGAAAAGAAAGCAATAGCAGGAAAACAGAGTGAACAAAAATGGATGATACAAATAGATAATGAATAATTAAATGGCAGATAACATCCAAATGCTCCTGAGTAGATATTTATTCTAGAGAAATGAAAAGTTACATTCACACAATATTTGTATAAGAATGTTTAATTATAGCAGCTCTATATATAATTACCAGAAACTGGAAATAGTTCTTATGTACTTCAATGGGTAAATAGCTATGTATAAACTATGGCCCAGTCATACAATGGAACGAGCAGCTTAAATGTAACCCTGAAAAAACATTACATTGAATAAAAGAAACCAATCTCTAAAGGTTATGTATTGTATTATTCTACTTATATCACTTCTGTGAAAATATTAAGTGACAGAAAACCTTTCAGTGCTTGCTGGTGATAAGGAGTCTGGGGAGGGACATGACAACACAATGTAGTTTTCTGAGGTGAAAGAAAAGTTTTGTATTATGATTGCTGTAATGGGTACACAATACGTGTCTTAGAATCTATGGAACTATACGCTAAAATAAGAAAATGTTTATTTCACTGTATGAATAAATATAATCAGATAATGTGGGTTTTTCCTTGGTACTGGTTTTGGGGCTTGAACTCAGTGACTGGGTACTCTCCCTGAGCTTGTGTGCTGAAGGCCAGCTCTTTACCACTTAAGCCACAGCTCCACTTCTGGCTTTGGGGTGCTTATTTGGAGATAAGAGACTCAAAAATTGTTCTGCCTGGATCAGTTTTGAATCTTGATCTTTAGATCTCAGCTTCCTGAGTATCAAGTATTACAGGGGTGAGCCATCAGCACCAGTTTGAAGTGTTTCAAATAAGGTAATGATAGCTGATTTACATTTTTAAAATCTCTTAGGAGACTCAAATACTAAATCGATCAAAAGTGAATATGGAAAAAAAGTGCTTTCACTGTATTTGATGTTGGTATAATTTGTGGAGGGGAAGGGAAAAAACAAATCATATAAATAGGGGTACAGGTGGACCTGTTGCAACAATGAGATGTACAAGTTGTTATGTCGAATAAACGAACTTTACAACTTTGGCGGGGCGGGGGGATATAGGCGGGCAGGAGAGGGGGAGAAGGGAAGGGATAGGAAGGGGAAACAAAGGAGGAGGCAACAATGCTTGATAAGAAATGTACTCATTATCTTGCCCATGTAATTGTAACTCCTCTGTACGGTATTTTCATAATAATAATAAAAAATGTAAAAGTCAAAAAAAGGAGTGTGTACGAGGGAGAAATCTAAGATTTCTGGTCTGTGGTGTGGATGCACTTTATTTCATAATTACTAATCTAGGTAATATTGTGAATGGGTTTTGCAGACATCATTAAGGTCTTAATCAGCATGTCTTAAAATAGGTAGACTATCTGGGAGGGGTTAATCTAATCTGGAAAGCTCTTTAAAAGCAAAGGAGTTTACAAGTATTGGAGTAAAGTGAGTTATATACATCATTGCTGGCCTGAAGATAGGCCACAAGGCAAGAAACACAGATAATGTAAGTGGTCCTTGGATGAAAACCAGGAAGTAAATGAGAACCTTATGTCATTACAAACAGAAAGAAAAGAATTCTGCCAAGACCAGGAATAAGCTTGGAAGAGCATTTTCCTCAGCTAGATTTCACCCTTTGTGATACCAAAAACAGAAGCCCTTAGTCACACCAAAGCCAGACTTCTGCCCCAACAGCTCTGTGAGCTAATCAACATGAATTGTTTGAAGTTTATGATAACTTGTTCCATAGCAACAGAAAGTACAATAGTATACAGCATATCCGTTGGCTTAAGCTGTCATATCAAACTGACACACAGTGGCAGACTTACTGAACAGATATTTTCTCACCATTCTGGAAGCTAGAAGTCTGAGACCAAAGTGTCAGTAAGTGTGATTTCTTCTAAGACCCTCTCTTTTCTTGTACTTGGACACTGTCCCCCTGTATCTTCAAGGCATCTTCTGGGGAGCAGACGCCATTTCAAACCTTAGCATAAAAAACAACTAGGAGATGCTTTTCATCATCCAGATGAAAGACGACAGAATTTGGACAAGGAGGATCGAGTCAGAAAAAAAGAAACTGTGAATAAATTCAACATTGATTTTAACAAAATGTTGGCAGATTTTCTCATAGATGGACAATGCAGGAACGAGTGAAAATATGAAAGATACATTCTCTAAGCAAGAGCAATGAAAGTAGTAGTGTTTAATGAACAGAAGGGGATTGAAGCAGGTATGGGGGTTTTCCACAGGAGAATCAAAGTTTTGAGTTGTGTTCAGTTTAAGATGCTTATTAGATAAAAGTAGACTTAGAAATCTGGAACTCAGATGACAAAATACACTGAAAATATAAATTTAAGTGGCATAAAAACCATAGAACTAAAAAGGAGAAAGGATATTTGTCTTCTTGAAAATATAAAAATGAAGCTTCAATGGTATTATGAAATGCACAGTAAAATACCATAATCCTGTCTAATCGGTATGTATCTTTTAAAAAAGATTTTTTATGAGCATGTTTTAGTTGTGCAAGAGGGGCTCAGTGTGATATTTCCACTCATGTATGCTATGCACTTCGATAAAACTCACTGCATCCTTCTCCATCATTCTTTACTTTCTTAAAACAATTTCATTAGGATGAAAGGATATATGTATTTATACACATAGATATTTAATTATTATCCTATGTTAAAAATAAATGCTAAGATTTCTTTAAAACATTCAATAGCCATCATTTATCCATAATTTGAAGGCTCAGAGTATGTGGGTGGAAAGGGAGGAGTGACATGAATTAAAGATGAGGATTGACTTAGAATTAAGAAGTACCATAATGGGCTAATGAGAATGACCCATGACCAGATCCTCAAAAGTTTGAAGTGGAAGTTGAAGCAAAGAATGTATTCATGAAATTAATCTGGTGCTGGTGTGATACATAGTTTGGGGAGAGTGAGGGTCAGGTGGGAGATAAGCAACAATAAAGAGAGAAATTTAAGGTTATTATAAGAATTCATGCAAGACCATCTGTGAGAAAAGATTCATAAAGATTCAGAAAGTAGTTATGTATTTTTCCTGGTTTAAAAGGGTGGGGACATTTGACACAGTCTAAGTCCTTAAAAGAGGTCAAATTTCTTCTTTCTCTTGGAACGTATCTCCAATTACAGGGCCAGTGAGACACAAATTAAACATTTCCTTTCCCAGTGAGCAAGGTAAAAAAATTAAATCTCTACCACTCTCTCCTGTGAAAAAAGCAATTAAAAGTTTTGAATGATGTCTTAGGGAGATATTCCTGAGACAATTTTCTTTGTGGACTGTGTACCTTCTGAAGTAAACATTACTTTGTTATGTTGTTTTCTTTAATTTGATTATCATGGTTTTTCAGAAATTGACTGACACTCTATTCCTTAGATATCAAGCTTACTTAGATCTAACAAGTGAGGTTGTTTTTAAAACACAGGTTTCAGTGTAAGCATTTAGTAGTAATTTGAAATTGAAGTTTCTGCTTGGCTTTTATTTATATGACTTTAAAGTTATAGTACTTAGTTTACGATGACAGCTAACCTTTTGATCACCTGGCCCCTCTCATGAAGAGTTAGTGAGAATAGAAACTTTACCCACTGACCTTCTAATGATAAGGGCCCAAATTTTGTTTCTCCCAGCCAAATGGAAGAAACACAGCTTGAATTTAGTATGGTTATCACTGAATCCCTAGTGGGAGTTCTATTGCTCTATCAAGTGTATATGAAAGGGTTCAATCATCTTAGAAATTCTATAGCTAAAAAAATCAACTCCTTCATTCCTTAAAACAGAATGTCTACAGCAGCTAGGTCACCATGTGTGTCTCTCCTTTTCTTCCTTCATTGTGTCTAGAGGTAGCCATTTAAGATTGCTTGAGATTTCCACTTATCTCCTGAGCCAATGTATTCCATATTCCCATTAAGGTCTCTCTTTTTTTAAGAGTTTTTTAAAAAAGAAAAAATTCCTAGTAACCCTAGTAGGAATGTAATTAAACACAATCTTTACCTTCAAAGAGTTCCCAGTCAATCTAGAATATCAAGTCCATCTCCTGTTCTGGTGGTTGTCATTTTGAAAAAGAGCCTTTAGGAAAAGATTAATCTCTCTAGTAGCATGATTGCACCTAGCATGATATTTTCTTTGGGACAATGCAGAGCATATAACTATTTGATGAATACCATCTGTTAGGAAAGTATAAGGACATGGTTAATCGATTTTCCTTGGATATGTAAGTGATTTTTCTCTGTATTCTTATCTCCTCTTTTCCCATTTATATTAAAAGCTGAAATTATTTGTCCTAGGTTTTATCAGTGAAATGCAGAATGGTTATTGCTTCCATTCAATTTAAATACTCCGTACACCTGTAGAAATTTTTTATTGTCCAGTTCTGACCTTAATGATGCAGTCATTTTCTGCTTAGATGAAACCTGTTTTCTACAGTTTTACTTTTGCTCTTTATTGTGCTTTATAGTTTGTATGGCCTTAATTTGTGTGTGTGTGTGTGTGTGTGTGTGTGTGTGTGTGTCTGTGCTCATTCATGTACGGATGTATGTGTGCCTGTCCTAGGATTTAAATTCAAGGCCTGGGTGCTGTTCCTGAGCTTTTCTGCTCAAGGCAAGTACTCTACCACTTGAGCCACAGCTCCAATTCCTGCTTTCTGGTAGTTGATTAGAGATAAGAGTTTCACATGTTTTTCTGCACAGGCTGTCTTCCTACCATGATACACAGCCTCCTGAGTAGCTGAGAATACAAACATGGGCTAGCAGCACCCAGCTAATATTTTTATTTTTAGCAAAACTTTATCAATACAAACAAAACATAAGCAACATCTTAGTGTTAATGGTTTTTATTCATAAGTATCATTTAGATCCATTTCTTCACTATTTTCAAGAACTTTCCTGCATGTAATTTCATTTAAGTTAAATTTCACCATGATAACAGAATGAAAATGTAGCTATAACAAGCAAGTGCTTGATAACTTTGAAACAAAGAAAACACTGCTGTAAATGTTCCCCATTATGTAGATTGATTTATAATGGTTCCATATATTAGAATACCACGAAGCCTTTTATGAGTGAAAATTTTCAATATGCCAATATAAAATTTGTATATGAGTAATCATTTAAAAGACAAAAAATTGTAGAACATTTAAATATATATGATTATGTAAAGATAGACTGAGATAAAACATCTAGAATATTCAGTAATCTGATAATATTGTTTGCCAATGGAAGGTAAGTTTGAGAGAAGTGGATGATTTCAGCTTTTATATTAAATACTTCATTATTATTTTAATTTTATAAACAAATATGTATTGCTCTGTGTGTGTGTGTGTGTGTGTGCACGCGCAAGAGAGCATTCACATGCCCCATTTTGGGGCTTGAATTCAGGGGCCTTTTTATCTTTCTGGGCTTTCTTGTTCATGGCTGCCACTACCACTTGAGGTAGGCCTCTAGCTTGGCTTCTTTCTGGTTAATTGGAGATGGCCTCATAGACATTCTTTCCCAGGCTGGCCTCAAACCAAGATCTTCCAGATCTCAGCTTCCTGAGTAGGTAGGGTTTTAGGCATAAGCTACCAAGGCCCAGCTCATATATTGCTCTTATGTTCTGCTAGAGCATAAAACAGAAAGAAAGTAAGGAAAGATGGAGGAAGAGATGAAGCAGATATAGTCGTGTCATGTGGGAGCAACTAAAAAACGAATCACTAACTTCTTAACATAGGAGAGAGTAAATAGTTTAATCTGTTAGTAACTCATTCAGTGCTGTTTGTAAGAACCAAGCTTTGAACATGGTAGCAGAGAATTAGATGAGATTCCTGTTTCTTTCCAGTCCTTAGATTTAATTTTCTTACTTATCAGTATTCTGCGGGGTCCCAGAAATAATAAAGTAAAATGTGACAAAAAAAACTTTTCCTTGGGACTGGGAAGGTGGCTCAGTAGTAGAGCACTTGCCTTGTACGCATGAGGCCCTGGGTTTGATTCCTCAGCACCACATAAGCAAAAAGAAAAAAGCTGGAAGTGGAACTGTGGCTCAAGTGGTAGAGCGTTAGCCTTCAGCTGAAGAGCTGAGGGACAGTGCCCATGTCCAGAGTTCAGGCCCCACAACCGGACCCCCCCCCCCAAAAAAAAAAACAACTTTTCCTTAAGAAAATATTGAACAATTCTTTTTTCTTATCCTATTTTAAATGTACAAAGGACATGTATTTTATGCACTTTGATCATATTAACCTCTCTATTTTCTCTTTTCATCATTTATTTTCCCCTATTAATCAAGAACTTTCAGTAGGCTTCCTTGTACCTTCATACACAGATTCAATGTATTCAATGTTCAATATTATTCCCCTTCCATTGTTCTTTCCCCCTTCCTCCTCTCAATCACAGTTTTAACTATGTCATATATATGCATGTGTATATGTAGATACATATATATTCAAAGATAAAAATCACCATGAAATAACCAATTGCTAATAAGAAACTATGACCAAAATGAATAGACAATATAGTCAAACTCTGAAAGACATAATATATTAAAATTATCAGATACCATCCTTGCACTGGTGGCTTATGCCACCAGATTTCAGGAGGCTGAAATCTGAGGATCCTGGTTCAAAGTCACCCCTGAAAGAATGCCCGTGAGACTTGGATCGCCATTTAACTACCAAACAAGAAAAAAAAAACAGAAATGGAGCTGTGGCTCAACTGGTAGAGTGTTAGCCTTGAATAAAAATGTTCATGGATAGCACCCAGAGTTCAAGTCACATGAACTGCACACACACACACACACACACACACACACACACACACACACACACACACACACACACACCATTATCAGATAATATATAAAATGCTATGGTAATTATTTTACAAGAAATAAATAATGGCTGGGCTCTTGTGCTTCATACCTGTAATCCTACCTACTCTGGAGGCCAAGATATGAGGATCGTGGTTCAAAGCCAGCCCAGGCAAGAAAGTCTGTTACACTCTTCTCTCCAATTAGCCACCAGAAAAAGCCAGACATAGCACTGTGGCTCAAGAGGTAGAGGGCTATCCTTGAGCAAAAGAACTGCAGGGACAGCACCTAGGGCCAGAGTTCAAGCCTCAGGACCAGCAAAATAAATAAATAATAAGTAAGTAAATAAATAATTAATGCTTTGAAAACATGTTCATGTAAAGGGAAATGTAAAATAATAATATGGTGTACTTGAATAAAAATCAAATTTTAGGGAAAAATTCACTAAATGAATTTAAAAGTTCAGTGATTGACTTTACTGGCAGATTGGACAGCTCAAGGATTAACATGAAAAGTTTTAATCAGTATCTTCTCTTAGTTCCAGAAGTAGAATAACAAAAGATAGAATAAAGCAGTAGCAATATTGAAAAAATAATGAAAGCATTTTCTGAAGGTGAGTTAAAGCATAAAGGTAATGAATCAAAGCAACTAATGAATCTGATACAGCACAATTACCACTAAATAAATAGTGTTGTGAACATAGCACAGGGATAGAGTACTTGCCTATCAAGCATAAGGCCTTGGGTTTTATCCCCAGCACTGCAAAAATAAATTCATAAATAAACAATAAATAAGTACTGTCATACAGGATAGTATAAATGCTTATAACATAAGAGACAGAAGTAATTAAATCAGAAAAGGAGTAACTTGATTTGTTTATTTAGTCAGTCCTGGGGCTTGAAGTCAGTGCTTGGGCACTGTCCCTGAGCTTTTACTCTCAAAGCTACCACTCTACCACTTTGAGCCACAGCTCCACTTCCAGTTTCCTAGGGATTGATTGGGGAACGGAGTTTCACAGATGATTCTGCCTGGGCTGGCTTTAAACTGTGATCCTCAGATCTCAGCCTCCTAAGTAGCTAGGATCATTAGCATGAGCCACCAGCTCTGAGCAAGGAGTAACTTTTAAAAGTAACAGAATGGCAACAGCAATCTCTACTGCCACACTATGAAAGGATCAATTCAATTAGACCTTCAGTGTGCTGGTGGCTCACAACTGTAATTCTAGCTATTCAGGAGACTGAGATCTGAGGATTATGGTTAGAAACCAGACTGGCCAGGAAAGTCTGTGAAGAAAACTTGTTTCAATTAACTATTGATGTATACAAATTACCTCTAAATTAGAATCTTAAAATAACAATCACTTTGTTATCTCACAGTTATGTAGGACATACTTGGCATGGTAATTCTGTGCTGAAATCTCCTATTCAGTTGAATGTTAGAGAATGACAGGAACTGGAATAATGAGGAATGAGAGCAAATTAAGCTGTGGACTGTGTACACATATCACTTCATAAATTATCAAGATTTCCATATGGTCTATGCATGTGCATGAGTAGGTTAGTATTTCCTTGTAGTGGGGAGGTCACCAGGAAGGCAGATTGCTATGTTCTGGCTGAAGGTTTCAAGAGTAAGAATCCCAGGAAAATAAAGATAAATTGACATTTGTTATTTGGCCCCAGGGTCACTACCAACAAATTTCTAGAGTCCTTCCAACCAGAACAAAGTTAAGAGAGGAGGGAGGGAAGGACTAGGAGAGAGAGAGGGAAGGGAAGATACCGTAAGAAAGAAAATGTACTCATTACCCAACTTATGTAATTCTAATCCTTCTGTACATCACCTTAATAATAATAAAATAACTAATACTTTTTTAAAAGTAGAGAAGTAAAATACATATCAATATCTTTAAGAGAAATGTATCAACATTACTTTTAATGACAATGTGGTAGGAGAGACATCACTACAGAAAAATGTAATCTGTCATCACACCCAAATATTTCATATGAACCCAGATCACTACTAGATAATAATAAACTAAAATCTAAATGAAATGATAACTTGATTTGTGCAGAAAATGAGTCATCAAATTTTTAATTTAATGTAAATGAGTATTTTAAAGCAATAACAATGTCTAACCAGTTAATGAGCAATATGAGCAAACATGAAATCTTAAGTCCTTTATCTACTCTATAGAAAAAGGATACTGTGAACATTAGATTTTGACAAGTTGCCTGTACATGCTGTCATTTGAAGAATAACAACAAAATGAACAGAAACACAGTAGTAGAGTAAAACAAGTTAGTAGGAGAAATGAAATTAAAATATTTCACTATAATGAAAAAAAGGAGCTGATAAGAAAGAAGCATGAAATAGTTGAGAAATGGGAAAAGTATAAAATGAGATTTATGTGGATTTTTTGGCTTTTCTCAAGTTCTTTTTATTTATTTTAATCCTATAATTAATTTTATTTATCAAGAATTTTTTATCTTATTATAGAATATCTGATCTGTAGTATGCTTTATCATACAATAATTCATTTGTTGTTATATTCACAACTGCTTTCAATAGTTGACTGTTCATTAGCGTAGCTTTTTCTTTTTTAATATATATTTTTATTGCAAAGATACTGTACAGAGGAGTTACAATTACATGAGCAAGGTAATGAGTACATTTCCTATCCAGCATTGTTACCCTCTCCTTTGTTTTTCCCCTACCATCCCTTCCCTCCCCACCTTTCCAACTCCTCCCTCCCCCGCCTCCAAAGTTGTAAAGTTTGTTTTCAACATAGTGTCTTGTATATCTCATTGTTACAACGGGTCAACCTCTATCCTTATTTCAGCATTTTGTCTTTCCCTTTTGTCTTTCCCTCCCCAAATTAGAAAAATGTATATACACGATGCAGGACACTGGAATCAAATACAGTGACAACAGGGGTTGTACCATGGGGGAAGAACATACAAAGAAACAAAAAAAAATCACATAGTACATTATAAGTACACTAAAAAAAGAACATTAAAAAAAACAGCAAGAAAGATAAAATCTCTTGTGTTCCTATCTTGGGGTTCATTTCACTTAGCATCAAGTTATATGGTCATATCTACATAGCTATTGACCTCTTCTGCTTGTCCTAGACATTATACTAGTTATTGCAGATAAGGGAAACCATAGGACCTATGTTTCTTTGAGTCTGGCTTACTTCATTTAATTTAATTTTTCCAAGTCTTTTCATTTCCTAACAAATGGGGCGATGTCATTCTTTCTGATGGAAGCATAGAATTCCATTGTGTGTGTGTGTGTGTGTGTGTGTGTGTGTGTGTGTGTGTGTGTGTGTGTATGTATGTATGTATGTATGTATATATATACATACATTTTTGCCGGGCGCTGGTGGCTGACGCCTGTAATCCTAGCTACTGAGGAGGCTGAGATCTAAGGATCACCGGTCAAAACCAGCCGAGGCAGAAAAGTCCCTGAGACTCTTATCTCCAATAAAACACTAGAAAACCGGAAGTGGCGCTGTGGCTCAAGCTATAGAGCGCTCACCTTGAGCTGAAGAGTGCAGGGACAGCGTTAAAGCCCCACGACCGACAAAAAAACAAATATATCACATTTTCTTGATCCATTCATCTACTGAGGGGCATCTGGGGTGGTTCCATATCTTACTTATGGTGAATAATGCAGCAATAAACATAGTTGTGCTGGTAGCTTTAGTATGGCCTTGTTTGTGATCGTTTGGGGAAATGCCCAAAAGTGGGATTGCTGGGTCATAAGGGAGCTCTATGTGGAGTCTTTTGAGGAACCTCCATACTGCTTTCCAAAGTGGTTGAACAAGTTTACACTCCCACCAACAATGCAGTAAGGTTCCCTTTTGGCCACATCCCCTCCAGCATCTGTTGTTTTTAGATTTCTTGATTATATTCATTCTAACTGGGGTGAGATGGAATCTCAATGTTGTTTTCATTTGCATTTCTTTTATAGCTAGAGATGTTGAGCATTTCTTCATGTGTCTATTGGCCATTCTTATTTCCTCTTCAGAGAAGTTTCTCTTTAAGTCTTTAATCCACTTATTTTATTTATTGGGCAGTTGTTTCTTTGAGGATTTTTTGTTGTGGGATTTAATTTTTTGAATTCTAAGTATATTTTAGATATGAGGCCTTTGTCCATTGTACGGCTAATGAAGATCTCCCAATCTGTGGGCTTTCTATTGATCTTGCTAGCTATTTCCTTTGCCAAGCAGAAGCTCTGCAGTTCCACGTAATCTCATTTGTCCAACCTTTCTTTGATTTGTGTTTCTGGGTCTTTCTTAAGAAAATTTCAGCTTGTGCCAAGGAGCCCTAAGGTTTCTCCTATTCCTTCTTGTAATGTTTTCAGGGTGTCTGCTTTGACTTTGAGTCTTTGATCCATTTGGACTTGACTCTTATATATTACCCTGCACTAGATTTAGGTGGATTTTAAGAAAATATGGCAACTATATTAAATGCAAATATACTAAAATTTTAATTAAAAGGTAGGTCATACAAACTTTTTAAAATTAAAAATTAAGAATATAATGTTTACAGGGTGCCAATGGTTCACACACCTATAATCCTAGCTGCTCAGGAGGCTGAGGTTTGAGGGTAGTACTTCAACCAGAGTAGAAAAGTCCATCAGACTCTTATCTCCAATTACTCACCCAAAGGCTGGAATTACAGGTGTGGCTCAAGTGATAGAGTGTAGTAAAGAAGCTCAGGGGCAGTTTCCAGGCCCTGAGTTCAAGCCCCCAGAGTGGCACATACACAAAAATAGAATATGACTTTTACAAAAAAAATCTTACATAGAATGATAGAGATTCAAAGTAGACTTTTGAAAACAAAAGTGATATAATGCAAATACTAATGAAATAAATGAAAGCTGGTACCTGTAACCCTAGCTACTTGAGAGGCTGAGAACAGGAACATTATGATTTGTGGCTAGTGTGATCAGAAATGTTCATGAGATGCCCTTCTCAATCCATAGATAGAACCAATGGCACATGCCTGCCATCCCGAGCTATGTGGGAAGCTGAAAATTGCAGTTCCAGACCAGCTGGGCAGAAAAGTCCAAAAAGACCCCATCTGCAGAGGGAAGCTGAACAAGGTGAAGTGTTCCTGTGATGCCAGAAAGATGGGAAGCCAAACGCTATGCAGTGAAGCGGAGTGCTAGTGTCTCGTGCTTATAATCCTAGCTTCTCCGGAGGCTGAGATCTGGGGATCACGGTTTGAATCTGACTCAGGCAGGAAAGTTGATGAGACTTTTATCTCTAATAAGCTATGAAAAAGCTGGAAGAAAGTAGAGGTGTGGCTCAAGTGTTCCAGCATCAATCTTGAGCAAAAAAGCTAAGGAAAGGTATAAATCCCAGCCTAAGTACTGGCACACAAATAATAAATGAAAATCAAGGTTGGAGGTGTGGCAAGGTGGTATTGAACCAGCATAGCAATTTCAAGGACTGTAGCTTCATGGTAGATTATGACCATTTTCTCTCATTATCAGATATATGAAGTTGACATCTGTACAGACGTAGATTATTTGAACAAACTAATTGACGAACATAGCCAACTCATATACAAAATACTGGATCCAATAAAGGCAGCAATACATTCTTTTAAAGGGTATATAGAATTTAATAGCTGACTCTATGTTAGGTCATAAAAAAGATGTCAACAATTTTTTTAAATTTGCCTTGATTAAATCATGTTCTGTGATAATACAATTAGAAATCAGTATTAAAAAGATAAATAACATTTCACATGTTCTTGGAAATCGAAAAGTGTATCTATAAATAACCTAGCATCAAGGAAATTATGCTATTATGAAACAGAAACTTTTGGATGGATGTGAGGCTCAATGGTAAAGTGTTTGCCTTCTATGCAGCAGGCTGTGTGTTCAATCCCCAGGAAGGAATAGGAAAGAATAGGAACAATAGGAAGGAAGCAAGGAAGGAAAGAAAAGGAAAAGGAATGGAGGGAGATGGGAGGACTGGGAGAGGGGAGGAAAAGGGAAGAGATGAAGGGAAGATTTTATTTTATTTTTGGGGGGGGGGTCCGGTTGTGGGGCCTGAATTCTGGGCCTGGGTGCTGTCC
Organism: Dipodomys merriami; assembly: GCF_024711535.1. Classification (NCBI taxonomy): domain Eukaryota; kingdom Metazoa; phylum Chordata; class Mammalia; order Rodentia; family Heteromyidae; genus Dipodomys; species Dipodomys merriami. The sequence continues at coordinate 57,192,608 of NW_027204492.1, forward strand.
TTCAGCTCTTCAGCTCAAGGCTAGCCCTCTACCACTTGAGCCACAGCCCCACTTCTGGCTTTTTTCTTTTTGCTTATGTGGTGCTGAGGAATCAAACCCAGGGCATGCAAGGCAAGCGCTCTACCACTGAGCCACCTTCCCAGCCCAAGGAAGATTTTAATATGGTAAAATTCAACTTACTGATTTTTAAAAATCAATTTGATTCTGATGTCACATTGAATGTTTGTTAAAATTATCGTCCTCTGATGAACTGTGAATGTGGGTCAATGAGAGAACTGCTTTCCCAGCGTAATGCAATGAACATCTTTGGTTTAATTCCTAGAACCATAAACATTCACTGAATACATTTGTTTGGATTTGTATCTGTACTCTCTAAAACCAATTGATCTATGTATGCCCAATTGCTGTCTTAATTATTATAGTTTTATAGTATACCTTAATAATGAACAATATTCATCCTCTACTTTTATATGCTAAGCACATATTATGCCACTCAGCTATATTCTAATCCCTGTGTCCTCCACCTTCATTCTTACTAGTTATTTTTTAAAATTGTTTTTAAATTGAGTTTGGCTCTTCTACTATATTTCCATACAATCAACTCACATGTATCTACAAAGAATCTTGTTGGGACTTGAACTAGACATGCATTAAATTTATAGGTCAACTTGAAAACATTTGATAACTTAAGTACTGAGTCTTCCCATCCACAGACATGAAATGTCTCTCCATTTACATAGGCCTTTTCTCATTCTTTGGTCAACATCTTATAGTTTTTACCATAGGCATCTTATAAATATTTTCTCTGATATATGCATTAATACTTTGTTAAAGGAGGGTATTATAAATGCCATTGTTGAGTTTATTTCCATTTCCAGTTGTTCATTTGTGGTTGTGTGTCAGAAAAACAAACTGTCTTGTTTTTCCTCTTCTGTCATGCCACAATCAGCATAAAAGATTTCTGTGTCTCCCCCCCCCCCCACCTGCCCAAGTAGTATTGGGAATTCTCCCTGCTAGCAAGCTAACAATCAGTTCTGTAGTGGACATCAGCTGGATGTTCTCTAATCCAATTTAGTTTTGACACTGCTTAAAGATTTTGTCAGATCTGTTTGAGGCCTGACTACTCAAGACTGCCCCTCCCCACTTGAGATCCTAGTTGCAAGCCTCACGTTATTTATTATCTGTGCTCCTGACAGACCTGCTATAAATTAAGGCTTCTACAATCCATTCTCTGGGTTCAATTAATTTGCTCCAACAGCTCACAGAAATAGTCACTTACGTGTACCAGTTTATTAGAAAAGAATATTACAGCAGGTACAGATGGAAAGATGCATAAGGCATGGGCTGGCAGAAGGATCATAGAAATTCACTGCCCTCTGGATGTGCCATCCACCTCCATTGTTTGGTTATCAGGAAGTTCTCCAAACCCTGGGGCTTGTGGAGACGTCATTGCATAGGTATGATTGCTACCAGACTCAATAAGGAAACCTGGCATGCCCTGTCTATTCAGATTCTTCTGAATCCAGGATATGGGGAGGATACCTCTGGAATGAGAAAGGTCTAATAATTACTATCAAAGTTAGGCCAGATAATTTTGTTATGGTCAACTCAAAAATATAAAGGCAGCAAGATTAGAATTTCAGTGACATAATTTAAGGAGAAAAATATAAATCAGGATTGGTGGTCCAAAAATGTAAACATACCTGTAATAATGTCACAGGTGTATGTAAAGTAAAATTCGCTTTCTTAGCTGACACCAGGATTTAAACTCAGTAATTGTGTTTTCTTGGCTTACTTGATTGGCTTGTGTACTATTATTTGAGCCATAACTCCAGTCCTGCTTTTTGCTGGTTATTTTGGAGAATGGAGTCTCAACAGACTTTTCTGCCTGGACTGATTTTGAACCACAATCCTCCAGATCTTAAGACTTCTGTGTAACTAGTATTACAGGCATGAGCCATCGGTAGGTGTCTGGGTGATTTTTTTTTTTTTTTGGTGGTAAAATGGGAGTTGAGTTTAGGGTCTCACACTTGCTAGGCAACTGCTCTACAATTTGAGCCATGCCTTCATCCCATTATATATGTTTTTTGTACACTTACCTTGCTTCCTACAATCTTCATAATTCACTTATTACTTCAAAAGATACTAGTAGATTCCTTGGGATTTTTCTACATACACCATCTTGTCATTTGTGAATAGGGGTAATTAAAAGCCTTTTATTTTGTTTTCTTTCCTTTTCTCACTATCTAGGACTCCACATATGCTATTGAATAGTAGTGATGAGAAGCTGCTAGCAGGTGCTGGCTTTTGATTGCAGGAGGAAATCATTCAATGTTTGATTATTAAGTTTGATATTCACTGTAGGCAGATACTTATCAGATTGAGAAAAGCTCCTTGCTTTTCCTAGCTTACTGAGATTGTTTTGTTATGAGAGAATTTTGGCAAATACTTTGTATTCTGTGTCTATTGAGATGATTGTATGCTTTTCCATTTTTAGTTTGCTAACACAGTGAATGATATAGATTGATTTTTGGAATGTTGCATAAGTGTATTTCTTATAGAAATGCTACCTGGTTATAACATATTATAGTTTTCATGTATTGTTGATTGTGATTTGTGACTATTTGGTCGAGGGTTTGGGTTTATGCTCGTGAGGGTAATTTTTCTGTAAATTTCCTTTATTATCTTTGCCTGGTTTCAGTATCTGGATAATGCTGACTTCATAAAATATACTAAATGTTCCCTTCTACAAGCTAGAAGACATTATATACAAAATGTAGGGTTTGGGGATGCAGCTCATTGGCAGTGTACTTTGCTAACATGTACACCACCCTGCACCCTGCATTCCATTCCTAGCGTGTGCGCGCGCGCATGCACGCGCGCGTGCGCGCACACACACACACACACACACACACACACACACAAGAAAACATTTTTCCTGGAATATTTTATGGAATTGGGGCTATTTTCTTTGTGGAACTTTAGTAATTCTGATTTTAAACTATTTTACTAATGTAAGGCAATTATTTCCTATCAATTGAGTAGTTTGTAGTTTTCAAGTAACTGGTCTATTTCATGTAAGTTGTAGAATGCACATGAATAGAGTTGTTAATAGACTGCTTCCTTATCATTGTAACATCTATGGAGTCAGTAATGACACCTCCATCTTCATTTCTTGATTCCAGTTATTCATATTTTCTCTTTTTTATTTTCTTTAAAAATTTTATTGTTATTATGAAGTTGCTGTACAGACAGTTTACAATTAGATAAGTCAGGTAAATAATATGTTTTGTTTGGAGCAATGCCACCCATTTCTTCGCTCTCTCCCAGTTTTTCCCTCCCTTCCCCATCTACAAGTTGTGTAGTTCATTTTCAATATCTTTTTTTTTATTCATCTAACAGAGGGTTGTCATCTTTATCATTTTTTCATACGAGCTCTCTTTTGGATTTTTTTTTACATATTTTTGTATTTATTCTCCTTTCCCATGGTTTCTTTGAGTGTTTTTTTTGGAGGGGGGTGCTGATCCTGGGGTTTGAACTCAGGGCTTGGGTGCTATCCCTGAGCTTCGTTGCTCAAGGTTAGTACTCTACCATTTGAGCCACAGCTTTACTTCCAACTTTTTGGAGGTTAATGGGAGGTAAGGGTCCTATAGACTTTCCTTCCCAGGCTGGCTCTCAACAGCAATCCTCAGATCTCCACCTCCTGAGTATCTAGGATTACAGGTGTGAATCACTGACGCATGGATGTTTAAGTGCTTTCACATATATGTTTTAAGTCATTTTACTACATTATAATTGCGTATTATTATTTCTTTGCATTTTCATTAGGACAACAGACACTAACGCAGATATTACTGGATTTTACTTTTAATTAAAATATTCCAACCTCACCAAACATTTTGGGTTATAATTAATTGATTGAATAGAACTCAAGATTCATTCTGCCTTGTCCTATGACACCTGGTACTTCCCCAACTTTATGTTTTCCCAATCACAAGTAAGGCCACAGCAAATCCTTTTCTTTATATAAGAGGACAGTGCTAAGAACACTAAGATAAATACTTTGCCCTCTTTTATTTGATCAGCTAGATCCTTATATATCACCCTGCACCAGACTCAACTCCAAATGGATCAAAGACCTCGGACTCAAAGCAGACACTCTGAAAACATTACAGGATGGAATAGGAGAAAACCTAGGTCTTCTTGGTACAGGCTGAAATTTTCTTAATAGAGACCCAGAAACACAACAAATCAAAGAAAGGTTGGACAAATGGGATTCCATGAAATTGCAGAGCTTCTTCATGGCAAAGGACATAGCTAGCAAGATCAATAGAAAGCCCACAGATTAGAAGATCTTCACTAGCCATACAACAGACAAGGATCTCATATCTAAAATATACCTGGAACTCAAAAAATCAAATCCCACAACAACAAATCCTCAAAGAAACAACTGCCCAATAAATAAGTGGGCTAAAGACTTAAAAAGAAACTTCAATTTCTTTTTTTTCTTTCTTTTCTTTTATTTTGTGAACATACTGTACAGAGGGGTTACAATTACATGGGCAGGATAATGTGTACATTTCTTATCAAGCATTGCAGCCTCCTCCTTTGTTTACCCAATTATTAGGGACTTTCTTTTTCTTTTTTGTCAATCATAGGGCTAGAACTCAGGGTCTGGGCATTGTCCCTAAGCTATTTTTCTCAAGGCTAGCACTCTACCACTTTGAGCTACAGCTCCACTTTGGGTGTTTAGGTGGTTAATTGGAGATAAGAATCTCATAGACTTTCCTGCCTGGACTGGCTCAATTCACAGATCTTAGCCTCCTGAATGGCTAGGATTACAGGTGTGAGTTACCAGTGCTTGGCTGTTAGGGAAGTTTATCTATTTCATTATGAAGTACCAGGAGCTTAGAAATGTAACACAGTTAGACCACACAGCTATTATGTACTAGAGCCTTAATTAATTAATTAATTAACGTTTTTAGCAATACTGGGAATTGAACTCAGAGCCTTTTACTAGCCATGCAAACTACCACTTGAGCCACACTTCAAATACATTTTGCTTTTAAAAAATTTTTATTTGGGCTTGGAAGGTGGCTCAGTCGTAGAGTGCTTGCCTTGCATGCATGAGGCCCTGGGTTCGATTCCTCAGCACCACATAAGCAGAAAAAAAAAGCCGGAAGTGGCACTGTGGCTTAAGTGGTAGAGCACTAGCCTTGAGCTGAAGAGCAGAGGGACAGTGCCCAGGCCAAGAGTTCAGGGCCACGACCAGACCCTCCCCCCCAACAAAAATTTTTTTTTGTCAAACTGGGTATTTCATTTTTGCCATAACTGACTGAACACTCTGATACTCCTGTTTCTAGCTCCAGCAGAACTGAGATTACAGGTATGTCCCCTACGAGCAGCATGTTTGTTTAGATAGGGACTCACCAACATTCTTCTCTTTTGGCTTGGGTTATAACTGCAATGTGCTTAACTCCACCTTCCATGTAGCTAGGATTACTGTAGAACCAGAATTTAAATCCATGTCTGTCTGACGTACTCCACAGTTCTCCTTTTATTTTTAATATCTGAACACATTAGCTTTTTCTACTATATATATATAGTTCAGTGTCATCAACTTCTCCATATATGTTGAACTATTTAGCTCTACCACAGGCATAGTTCACTTCTACTTCTGAATTGCAGGCTTTTAATCAACTGCTATTGAGCCTGCTTCCATGTCTTATCTAATAAGAAATCTTATCTCTCTGCCATTACTATCTTCCTCTTTTGTTCAAGGCTGCTCCACACATAGATTGGTTCAGTTCAGAGATTCTTTAAACCTTAGTGTATTCCACAATAAACAGGAGAGCTTGTTAAAACAGGTTGCTGGGCCCCACCTCCAGTATTTCTGACTCAGTAGCTTTAGGGTGGCGCCTGAGAATTTGCATTTCTAAAAGTTTCCCATGTGAGGTTGTTGCTCCTGATGCAGAGCCTGCATTCTCTGTAACATGTGGCTGGTGAATAATGGTCTTTTGTATGTTTTCATGATAGAATTCCAGCTACATATCCATTCTCACTTGTGGCATGAGTCCAGTCTAAAGCACACAGAATAAAAACTTCATAAAAGTTATATTCTTACACAAATTATTCCAGAAATAATATATTGGAGCTTATTCTGCATAAAAAATATGTTATCACCAACAAAACTAAAAATCATTACATAACATCATTTCATTTGAAAGATCACAATGTACATGATTAATCTATGAAAGGATATGACCATAAAGCTACTTACCAAATTCTATTTCATCAATTATTACTTAATCTCACTTGGTCACAAAATATTTCTTTTTGGGGGGGGTCCGGTCATGGGGCCTGAACTCTGGGCCTGGGCGCTGTCCCTCAGCTCTTCAACTCAAGGCTAGCATTGTACCACTTGAGCCACAGCACCACTTCTGGCTTTTTCTGCTTATGTGGTGCTGAGGAATGGGACTCAGGGCCCCATGCATGCAAGGCAAGCACTCTACCACTGAGCCACATTCCCAGCCCCACAAAACACTGTTTCAAGAAGTGTACTCTGTATACATCATGTTATTCAGGACACCATTTGAGAACTGCTACTTAAAGTAATCTTTGGGGCTGGAAATATGGCTTAGTGGTAGAGTGCTTAGCATGCATGCGTCCCTGGGTTCAATTCCTTGGTATCACATAGGTAAAATCTAAAAAAACAAAACAAAACAAAACCCTAGGTTTTTTTTTTTGTTATAGGAGATGTGAGATGCTCTTACGAGTCTCAGAATCATAGAAGTTTGGTACCAAATTCATGGCATTCAAAGCATACAAAAAGGAATTATTTACTCTCTCCAGATTTAACATTTTATTTTCCTTAGTACTGCTTTTGAAAAACTGAAATCAGTTTTGGATAAAACTATGACACAAGAAATATCCCCCAACAACAAATCCTCAAAGAAACAACTGCCCGATAAATAAGGGGGCTAAGGACTTAAAGAGAAACTTCTCTGAAGAGGAAATAAGAATGGCCAATAGACATATAGACATATGAAGAAATGCTCAACATCTCTAGCCATAAAAGAAATGCAAATAAAAACAACATTGAGATTCCACCTCACCCCAGTTAGAATGAATATAATCAAGAAATCTAATAACAACAGATGCTGGAGGGGATGTGGCCAAAAAAGAACCTTACTGCATTGTTGGTGAGAATATAAACTTGTTCAACCACTTTGAAAAGCAGTATGGAGGTTCCTCAAAAGACTCCACATAGAGCTCCCCTATGACCCAACAATCCCACTTTTGGAAATTTACCCAAACGATCACAAACAAGGCCATAGTAAAGCTCCCAGCATAACTATGTTTATAGCAGCATTATTCACCATAGGTAAGATATGGAACCACCCCAGATGCCCCTCAGTACATGAATGATCAAGAAAATGTGATATATATATATATATATATATATAGTGATATATATGTGTATATATATATATATATATATATATATATATATATATATAATGAAATTCTGTGCCTCCATCAGAAAGAATGGCATGGACCCATTTGCTAGGAAATGGAAAGACTTGGAAAAATTATATTAAATGAAGTAAGCCAGACTCAAAGAAACATAGGTCCCATGGTTTCTCTTATCTGCAATAACTAGTATAAGTCTAAGACAAGCAGAAGAGGTCAAAAGCTATGTACATATGACCATATAACTTGATGTTAAGCATAATGAACCCCAAGATAGGGACACAAGTGATTTTTACTTTCTTGCTATTGTTTTTAATGCACATATAATGTACTATGTGAATTTTCTGTTTATTTTGTATGTTCTTCCTCCACGGTATAACCCTTGTTTTCACTGTATTTGATTCTAGCACCCTATATCTTGTATATACATTTTTCTAGTTTGGGGAGGGGAAGGGAAATAACAAAATGCTGAAATAAGGATACAGGTTGACCCATTGTAACAAAGAGATGTATAAGACACTATGTTGAAAACGAACTTTATAACTTCAGGTGGGGGGAGGGAGGAGTTGGGCAGGTGGGGAGGGAAGGGAATGTAGGGGGGAAAACAAAGGAGGGGTTAACAATGCTTGATAGGAATTGTACTCATTACCTTACTCATGTAACTGTAACCCTAATGTACAGTATTTTTACAATAAAAAATATAAAAAAAGAAATATGTACCTAAGGACAGAGCATCAGAGATCGTGATAGAGTGATACCAAAGGTCTTTCAAGATATAACTATATGCATCATCGGACACCTGATAATTTGCGATGGAATTTGAACTTGAATCAATGTTATATTAAATTGCCCAGTTTGTAAGGTCTGCCATTCGTTTTAATTCCAACCAAGACAAATATTTTTCTTTCATATTTAATATCCTGAAACATTGCCAGTCAAAAGTTTCCCAACAGCAGTTAAACAAGATCAACGTTAAATTATGTCAGAAGGCTGGAATGGAGTTCTTCAGGATTGAATGAGTTGGACTCATTTAATAAAACGCATGTGCTTTCGCATGATTATCTCATTTACTTTGGTCTTCAACTCCTTCAAATTAAAGCTTTGTTGATCCCTTTTCATATGAGCATTCTTCTCTCGATCATAGAGAAGGCAGAAGTTAGAAGACCTGAGTAACTTTGCTTGAACTCTATCTTTTGCATTGTATCTTTAGCTCCAATCTATGAACATGCACTAGAGACAGATTTGAGTATCATCACTATAAAACAGGAGGTGGAGTACAGGGTATATCATCCACATAAAAACTGCTGATGCCAGTGACATATATTTGGTGATAAATTTTTAATTACATTTTTTGTTTAATAATCTCAGCTCTTTACAAGTTTGGTAAGTTAATTACTCTTTTGTCTTACATTAGAGGTTTCACCTTGCCAAAATTATTTATTTTAATCTGCCTTATAGCTTCTTGGGATCCTCAGTTTGATTTGCAGAGCTTACTATTTCATGAAAATCACACTGAATTATCTGTAAACTATATATTTTAAAATCATATACCTGTAAATTACTGTTTGATGTGACATTGCATTATGTATCCTATTCCTTTTCTTCACATAGAGCTTCTAAAATGATTTTCCTTTGTAAGCTAATGAATTGAGTAATGGTTAGTAATCCTTAGGTAGCTTCATGATGGGAGCTGGTTGTTGGAAAGACAAAAACATATTTAGAGGGTACAGATATTCTCCCAAACTTCAATGATTACCAATGGCCAATCATGCTTATATTAGTAATTTTCCCTAGAAACCCCCCAAAAACAGGAACAGGGAGTTGCTAGGCAGTTTTACATGTGGGCATCTTGGAGAGATGTTTGCCAAGAGTGAGGACATGGGATGTCCATGCTGCTTTCCACATGTATTTCTTCCATCTGGTACCTATTTGCATTCTCTGTAACAATTTTTTTTATGATAAACCAGTACAGATTAGAGTTCAGTGAGGTGCTGGAGCAATTTATTGAATCTAAAAAGGAAGTTGAGGCAATCTGAATTTGTAGCCTGTTGGTCAATTGGCATTTGAAGTGGAATACAATCTTGTGGGATTGAACACCCAGGCTGTAGGAGGCAGAGTAGAGACTGTCATAACTGAGTTAAATTCATGGGTCTCTTAGCTGGTTTCTAGGATAGAAGTGATTACTTGCTAGATAGAGGGAGAAAATGTTCACATAAGTGTTTTATGTTATGAGTAAGGAGAAACTTAAGTTGTGTGTGTGTGCATGTGCATGTACATGTGTGCATGCCAATATTGGGACTTGAACTAAAGGACTCTTGCTCTTGCCCAGCGTTTCTTCTCATGGGTGCTATTCTACTGCTTGAGTTTTGCCTCCAGCTAAGCATCTTGCTGGTTAATTGGAGATGGAGTCCCCCAGACTTTTCTACTTGAGCTGGCTTCAAAACCAATCTTCAAATGTCAGCCTCCTGAGTAGCTAGGATTACAGGTGTGAACCACATATATGTCTGCTGACTTTCTGAGTTTACTTTTCCAGTATTGTAACTAGGACTTTTTCAGGTGGCCTTCAAGACAGCTGAGTCAAAATGCAAATAACTTTTTTATTATCATAAATGTTTTCCACAGACATTCCTGATCTTTACGTTCTCCACCCCTTACTGTTACCAGTAGCCTGGGTGTTTCATATATTTTATTCCTGTATTTACTTATTTGGAATGTTAAAGAATTAATGATTTTTATAATCAGAAGCAATAAAGATGTTATTACTTCTGATAAAACTGTCTTAATTTCTAAGAGAATATCTGCTCTATCCCACAAATCCATCATCATAAATATGCTTTTCAGTACTGAAAATGTCAATATTACTAAGTAAAGCAAAAGACTATTAGGAACATAATTGAAGATTTTTCTGAACCAGTCTAGAGCTAAGAATAAGTAATTAAGTCTTATTACCTCATCCACCAATGTTAGAATAATAGCATTATCATGAGCTTTGCAGAATGCAAAAGTCAGACAAGTACTATTATTATACAGACAAATACATTTATAAATATTAACACCATGTTTACAAAGTAGAAATAAAGCAAAAAAGATGTAGATCATGAATACACACATGAATTCTCAGAGAAAAAAATATAGACACTTCCTTGGGAATGATTGATAAACCTCTCTGAAGTGAACCAAGGAGTTAAAATCTGCTTTGTAGTTAACTGTGGATTGTCTTTCAGATAATGTTTAATCTCACTTCTTTATTCTTAAGTTTCAACATCTCTTTTATATTTAGGGAAGAAGAACAATGATGGAAGACACTCAGGGATGGGGTGAGGGTATCAATTTCATATATTAATTGTAACCCTACTGTATCAAAGTCATCTATCTCAAAGTATCATGTATGCAAGATGTGTGGAGGAGTGATATGGTTACCAATTTTGGATGAAGTAATTTTTATTTTTCATCCTACTATCTTACTTTATGTACTTAGTCATTTATTGGCTGACAGCAGTATGTACATGTGTGTGTGTGTTAAATATTCAGATTTCAGTACTGAGAGCTGACTAGGTGATCTTACTTTATACAAATTCCCTATTTACGCAGCTTACTCAAAATGATACTGTTAATGATATTAGTGAGTTATTTGATCTGATTTTTTTAACCGGGTTGTTTGAAAGGTATGTGGTTCTAATTAAATTTTTATTGATTCTTGTAGTATAACACCAGCATGAACAAGGATTAGATTTGCAAGCTCACAAACTTAAATATAAACACATAATAAATCATCTTAAAGAACGTTTTAATTTTAGCTTTCTGCATATCAATCCCCCCATAACAATTCAAAGATTGCTTTTAAAATCACTTACAGTTAGCTGCCAGTGGCTCACATTTGTCATCATAGCAATCTAAGAGGCTGAGATCTAAAGGATCATAGTTTGAAGCCAACCCAGGAAGAAAAGTCCACTACACTCCATCTCCTATTAGCTAACAAAATTCTGGGGTGAAGCTGTGGCTCAGGTGGTAGACCACCAGCCATGCAACCCAACAAGTGTACAAGGCTTTGAGTTCAAGCCCTGGTACTGACACTGGCACATACAATAAAAAAATAAAGTCACTAATAAGCTCATGTTTCTCAATTATATTTTAAATCTCTCCAACTGGAACATTTATTAGATGGTAAAATTTAAAGTTCAGTTAGCAGTATAATGTAGTACAAAGAATGTAAAAACTAAAGTGAATCTCCTTCAGGTCAAATGCTAGAACTATCATTTAATAGTTATTTAACTTTGGGAAATTTTCAACCCCTCCTTATCTCTACCTAAGTTTTACACCTATAAATCCTTATAAAGTATTTCTGAAAGTGAGACAATTAAGCCAAAGCAAGATACTCCAGCACCATCAAACTCCAAGGTATGAGAGTGCTTTCAGAAAAGGGTTTTGATACATAATGCATCACTTTTTCCCCTAGAAAAAGGTGTGATACCTTTTTTTCTTATTGGTGGCACTGGGATTTCAACCCAGGACTCTGTACTTGCTAGGCAGATACTCTTCTGCTTGAGCCATGTCCTATTAGCTCTGATTATTTTTGAGACAGGCTCTTGATTTCTGCCTGATCTAGCCTGAACTATGATCTTTCTTTTTATGATTCCTTCTGTAGTTAGAATGCCTGATGAATGCCACTATGCTCAACTTTTGCTGTTGACTTGTGACTTGAAGGGTGTGTGTGTGTGTGTGTGTGTGTGTGTGTGTGTGTGTGTGTGTGTGTGTGTGTGTGTGTGTGTGTGTTCTTAAACATTTTGGACTGGGCTGGCTTGAAACCCTGATCCTGTGGATCTCAGGCTCTCACTTAGCTAGAATGACTGACATATTGAAGTACGGAGGTCAGGTCTGGCCAGCTCCATATTGGCCACATGGTGGATGGTGAGGTCTGGCATTTTGTCTTCATGCTGGGGGAAGGAACCCCACCCCCATCACCTGCCTCCCAGGTAATCCGTGTGCTCAGAACCCTGGAGGCAGGGGCAGACACTTGGCTGATAGGTTACTGAATCTGTCAGTCCAGTGCCTGGGACTGGGAATTTCCTGAGGATTTGCCCCTTGTGTTGACCTATTTAGGCCCAGACCAGCCTAGCCACTGGACTCCATGCCACGTGTGCCTCTGTGATAGTGTCCTGTGTCCTGTCTCCTGGCTCATCTCTAGTCATCATGGGTTCCCAATTCAACTCTCCATCGTAACTAAATTGGCTTGTTGGTATTGTTTTTGTTCTTTCTTGCCTCTTTAGCATGTTTCTTAGCTGTGTTATATGTATTTGCTTGTTGCAGGCCTTTGTAACAACTGGTGGTTTGCAGCCTGTTAACTGTATAATAAAGACTCCAATATTCTATATTTTAAAATGTGGCTTCTGGGATGATTTATCTTACAACAATATATGACACTAAGCCTGGCTACTGGTTAAGCTGAAGTCTTCCAAACTTTTTGTCTAGTCTGATCTGAAATTACAGTCATACCAACCTCACCCCCCATCACAGTTGGGAGGATAGGCATGAGGCACCAGGGCCCAGTTATAAAGCTTGTTGAACAATACCTAGAACATAGTAAGTGACAAGTAAATCATTAACCTTTTGCTTTTAGCAAATAAAAAAAAAACCAGCTGGTCAGCTAAAGGGCTTCTCTACAGTAGTGGTAGCATGTATTCCTGGAATACATATGCACATTAGGTATCATAGCCCTATTATGAAGGCACCTTCAGTCAGTGTCTTGGAGTTTGCAAGGCAAAATCTGGTGGGTATATAGATATTTTTGGTTAGAATTCCAAATAAGTACTGAATATATTTACATTTTGTCAGGTAAGGCAGTCTTAGGACTTCTAGCTCTTGTTAATAACTCATATTTAAGATGAATTCAATCTAAGTATTTTCTAGGGCAAAAATAATGTCAGGGTAAATTCCTTTGTAAGAATGTAAATACAGTGAATATACATGAGAAAATGCAAAGCATTTGTGGACAAGGTAGATTTCCTTGAACATTCCCATCCTACTTGGTCCTTCTTCCTAGACAGAATGTCAATCATTTGGACAAATCTCTGTCAGTGTACGACTGTAGCAGGATAAACAGGTTTACAAAATTAGAGTCTCTAAGAGACCCAATAGCAATGTCCTTCATCTATGATTATCCCTGCATTCTGCAAAGAATGTAAATTTATCTGAGAAAATTAGCATGCCCATAGGCTAATACTCCTTATTTGGGTTTGAGATTCTGAAATGATAGCATTTAGGGTGTGCAAACAGTTTTGCTATGCTTGTGAACCATGGAAAAAACCACTTTCATGTGTCATTGTGCCTTTTTTCCTCTAGTACGTTTTAGCATTGACATGTCTGTTGTCTTCAACTTTCCCTGAGCTCCTACTCTGAAATTCTGCATTTCGTCTCTTTCAAGGGGCCTTTACCTACCGGAAGGACTTAAGAGCTATCTCTGCGCCCAGGCCCAGCCTCTCGGGGCATGCAAAGCTGCCAGGTGAATCCGCCCCTCAGAGGCGTGTCAGAGCTATTTCCTGGAGCAATCTCTCAGGGTGGCTCCACTTTTCATTTGAGCTCAAATACTTTGCTGCCTGTTGTGCAGCTGCCAGACCTGCTTCTGCTGCTGCTCAGGTAATTCATCTTTCCCTGGCACCACAATGAGTAGAGTTGGTTGATAAATGGCTTCTACGCAAGTGTCTGCTTGTTCATACTTAAAAAAAAAATTGTCTTTCTCTGTTTATTCCTTAGGGAAAGAATCCGGGGAATCCCTTTCTGACCACTGAGAAGATGATGAGCTCAAGCTATTGGAATGAGACCACCAGCAGCAGCTGTGGGACTCAGCAGCCCCCAGAGGTGCTGCAGTGTCAGCCCCACCATTACCACTGTTACCATCAGACAAACCAAACCCAGCAACCTCCAGAAAAAAATGTAGTGTATGAACGAGTGAGGACCTACAGCGGGCCCATGAACAAAGTGGTGCAGGCCTTGGACCCCGTCGGCTCTAGGGAAGTGCTCTCCCCACTCAAAACTGCCTCCTCCTATCAAAATTTGGTTTTCAGCGACCATTCCCAGGTAACAGAAAACAATTTCGGGCTAGTGGAGAAGGGAACTCTTGAACCCTATTTCTTCCCTTTTTTCTTTGTCCCAGTTCTCTTTCTGTTGGCATGAAGTTATATGTTTTGAGCACTCAGCTCCTCCCTCTGGAATGTGTATTTTTCATTCACCTGTGGTTTTTTTTTTTTCTAATTTACCAGTTCCAATGATTTTCATAACCTAATCATAATAGTGTTTGGGAGGGCTCATTTTCTGTCGAAGTTCATTGGATCTGAGTGAAATATCCTTTTGTCTCTCCTATAAAGCAATCCTCAAGCTGAATACAGTTTTTTTTTTTCTTGTATCAAACAGAGTGGTACAAGGCCAATGACATACCTGGAGTGACAAGCAATTATTTGTGTTCAGCTTGTAGGATACTGCTGCAGGAAAAGTGACAGGTGCAGATGTCTGTTAAAATTGTCATATAAGTGTTTCATCTTCTGAAAATGACACATTGATTCTTGTACAGACAAGGGAGGATATGTGGAATGTTAGTAGAAGAAATGCTAGAAGGGGATATAAGATTGTGGAAGGCAAGACCTAAGCAATTGTCACTATGAAAGGTACAAGAGAGAGAACTCTGACACATTGAGATTGAAATAAACTTGTTTCTAAGGTTTTTATCTTACACCAATAACTGTACAAATAATATTACTAATACATAAAAAGTAAAAGTGTAAGCCTATATAAAATGAACAGCTTTATGTCTATTTTGATATTTTGACTTCTTTACATTAAATTTGTATAGCTTTAAGCTTTCAAAACTTCTGTCTCAACTGAAATTATGTTTTCAAGATCTAATTTATTATATTGTGAAGATCTCAAAAGACAACCAGAGAAATGTTATCCCCTATCTTATATTATTGGTAATAGTATGGGTTGTTTTTTTTCCACAAAAGTCACACTATAAAATATAGAGCACTATTTCTGAAGTGTGTAATAAAACTATTCTAAAGAATTTTTCAAAGCTACAGATAATCCTCAAACTCCAAATGCTACAATTTTGCTTTTTTACTTAAAACTTTAATTTCAGGGAAAGAAATTGAAAAAATAGGATTCACTACCAGTAATTTCTTGGTATAGAAAAAAACCCCACCTGTTTTGAGGTCAAGTGGAAGAAAAGTATGTAGATAAAAAAAACTGTTTTGTATAAGTGATAATATTCCAATATTCAGTACTAATATGCTAATGAACAATGAAGTGGCTGTCCTTTTTGTTCCTTAGTGTCCCAAAAACAATGAGGCTTAAAAACAACAATTGCTATTATCATAGGAATGCTAGAGTCATCCTGTTTATTATAGTTATTTAAACCCACTTACTTTTCAAGTGAACTTGCCAATAAAAGAAAGGTAAATAGACACATTTACCTTTAAAATCTGAAATTTGTCGTTACAAATATTAACTAGAGAATAATTCTTAGAATCATGTATTATTGTTTGTTCCTGGGCTCTCTTTTTGTTCAAAGTTTTTATTCTTTTTTGGGGGGTGTTTAAGAATTTCTACTCTTTTTATTAGTTTTCAATTGCTATTGTAAAGGTGATGCACAAAGGGGTTACAGTTACATAAGTCAGGTAAAGAGTATATTTCTTTATGAGCAGTATCTCCCCTTCCCTTGCTCTCTCCCAGTTTTTCCCATCCATTGTTTTTCCTTTTAATAACACCAGGATGAAGCTGGGGAAGCTTTTTTTTTTTTTTTAATGAGACTTTCCTTATTTGAACAGATCCTTTGATATGTGATCTTTGACAAGTAATCCTTATAACACTGTCTCTATTCTAAAACATTGTTCCTTCTAGAAAAGGGTATATTGTACCTTAGGGATAAAAACATATGACCTCAAAAAGCTAAGAGGTTGCAGTAAGGCTATTGTGAGGTCTGAAGTCGTTTATGACTGGGAAGAAAGAAAAGTAATGGATGAATGTGATTGAGGGAGGTGAAACTCAGGCTATGGGGTAAAGGCAAAGAAATATTCAGGAAATAGAAAATTTGTGCACAAAATTTCAATGTGAGTTAGATATGAAATCCTGTATAAGGAAATATTATCAAGAAAGGGTTGGGAGAGGTGCCACGAAGATGTCTGCTTTTAGTTTCCTTTCACCGTATTGCTGGAATAGCACTGTGGCATTATGTAAAGTAATGCCTAAGTCTGATCTGAAGATACCTGCACGCTGACAAAATGATTAAGACATGAAGGCAGCCTTATTACCCACTGTGCCAGGCATAAGTAAGCAGTGCATATCACGCAAAAGCTTTTTGTTATATGTGTTAATAAAGTCTGTCCTTAGTATGTCATGTTTCAAATGAGTTGTTATGTAGCAGCTGTTCTGATGCCACAGTTTGTGACTGTGACAGCTTTTTAAAAATTGAGGATTGCATGCAACTGCTGGTCATCATGAATTCACTTAAACTTCGACTTTGCTTGTAGCATTTTGGTGTTTGGATGATATTCAGAGAACTCATAGGAGTGTAAAGTAAATATTGCCAGCAGTAAAGTATGAAAACGTGAACTTGATGCCATTTTACTCAGCTTCCCAGATCTTAATGCTAGTTTGTATCATATACATTTTACAATTAAACAAATGCTTTTTGAAACAATGTAGACTTTTCTATTTCTTCATTTTTTGGAGCATGTTTTCTTTTATCATCTTCTTGTGCACTGTGGTGGTTTTATGGATATAATGATAGTTACTATTTCTCCAGATATATAAAGTTGCTTTGTTTCTTGTCTGTAAATTTTCTCAGTTATTGTTGTGTCTGATTGACGGGCTACATCTTAGAGTATATTAAATGTAGACCTTAGCTGTGACTACATTGTCTTGATAGTAAAACTAAAATTACAAGATTTATTCATTGGAACAAGTATAGTTAAACACAGATAAAATAAAAGTTATAGATACATTTTAGAACCCAATGTGGCCTTTTAAATAATTGAATAGTGTTCTCAAAGCTACTTAAATGAAAACAAAAACAATCTTACAATTCAACCTCTAATACTTAAATAATAACCTACTGTCATTAACTCACAGTGCAATACTGATTTTGATGAGCTGCACTGACAGAAATACTCAAGAGTTACATTTTGTCCTTCCATTCATTTAGATTTGTGAAGGTCAAGATAGTTTTCATAAATATAGAGGAACTGTTTTGAAAAAGACAAAAAAAGGTCAAAATAAAATATTTTTAATTCCAGTCATTCACTGAAACATGCTTAATAGCAGTCTATTTTGTAGGAAACACTGTGGATTTTCTAGACAAATGTCATTTGCTTGTTAAGAGAGAGTTCAGTCTGAGGATAAACAACTTACTGGGCCAGGCTTGTAGATGACCCAAGACTATGGAGATTGAATTTGAAAAGGTTATTTTGCATTGTTGCTACCAATACTTATTGAATAAGTTATTTAATATTATTTATTCAATAATATCCTGATCTTTTAACATACATGCTATAAACTTTGCCATGTTTTGAATTTGAAACAAGCAACCAAATCTAACTCTCCAGAACAGCCCAGGGGAAAATGTACATTTATAAATGGCCTTTGTTCTGAATAATTGCTGGGCTAAGGTTATGTTTGTTTACATGATTATTTTCCTTTGTCTTTGGTGGTTTCAAAGAAGGTGGATTGCTCCTGGACTGTGTTATGATTTTCTGGGCTAGTGAGGGGGCCTGGAGGGTGGAGGGGTGTGTTGCTTTGATAAATTGTTGTGCTAGGGTGTGGTCACTAAAGTGAATGATTGTTCAGGGAAGTAGGTGGCTAGAAAAAAGAATGAGGTCATAGGATAAAGGGGTTGGTGTGTTCAGTTTTGGTCTATCCCTTTTGTGCTTGCAATTAAATGAAGCTGTAGAAATTGTGAGTGTAACTAATTGCTGGGTGAAAATGCCCATGGAAATTGTGTCTTGTTTGCCTGGCCTGTTTTCTGTCAATACTACTCTCAAGCTTTCTTTGTGGGTGGCAGTGGGCAGGAGTATAGCCAGAGGAAGGGAACTTCTCTTTAACTGTCCTGATGGAAATTTCTTTGCTTGACCATTTATGGTGAAGCAACTAGGGGTTTTGTCCTGCTCTTAAATTCTATTGAGAAGTTAAGGTTGAGTACATTTGAGTCAACATTATTTCTTCACATCAAGAGCTATCCAAATAGTGGTTCTTTTTTTCCCTTTTGTTTTGGTGGGGGACAGTACTAGAGTACAGGTACATAGGTGCTCTACTACGTGAAATATATCTCCAGCCCCTTTTGCTTTATTTTTAGAATAGGATCTTCGGTTTCATCCAGCTTGCCTGGGCCACAATCCTCTTTTTACACTTCTGCCATAGCTAGAATGTCTAGTACACACTACGCTCAATTTTTACTAGTTGTCATGGGATATGGAGAACGTCTAGACTGGCCTCAAACTCTGCCTCTGCCTCCTGAGTAGCTGGGATCAGAGGCATGAAACACTGCATGTGGCCTCTCATAGAGATTTCTTTTTTACTTGCAACACAACACATACCCTTATAGTACTGAAAGACACAAAGTATACACTGCAAAGGGACTGTATATTTTATTTCCTGTCCAGCTATAGGTTTCCTTCTAAATGAAGAAGAAAAAGAATCGAGCAATAAGTTTCTTCTCAAAAATTTAAATTTTTTTCCTAAAGGTAATATACCACAGGGATTACAGTTACATAATCTTTTTTAACAATGTCACCCCTTCCCTCACTCTCTCCAAGTTTTTCTTTCCCATCTCCACGCATAGCTCTCATAGTTTTCCTTCATGAAGCATTCCATTTAAAAGTAAAGTTTGAAAATTCACATTAAACAACATGAAAGATTTCCATGCACATTCCAACATACTTTCAAATATTCAAAGAACACAGTCTTATACTATGCATGTCATATTCTCTGCTACCCAATTCTCATTCTCCTCCATCTATATTTTGCATGAAGGTCTGGACCTCTTAAGCCAGAGCTATCAACAGAAGTTAAGAGCTTATCAGTATTGTTGGGAAAGGTCCAGATTTTGTAATATAAAGCATAGTCACAAACCTGGTACCAGTGGCTCCTACCTGTAATCCAACTGGGCAAAAAGTTTACTAGACCAATAGCTGAGAGAAGTAGCGCAGGTATGGCATCCCAGTTATCTGAGAGGTGGAAATTTTGTCTAGGCAAAATTTGTCAGACCACCATCTCAAAAAAAACCCCACTAAAAAACAAAGCAAAACAGTTGGGCATGGTAACATCCACCAGTCCTTTCACCTACAGTGAAATCATAAACAGAAGGATAGGATCATGGTCCAGGCTGGCCCAGATAAAATGCAAGACTCTATGTCAAAAATAATCATGGTAGAAAGGACTAGAAGTGTGACACAACGAGCAAAATGCCTGAGTTAGCAAGTGCAAAGCCCTGTGTTCAAACCTCAGTACCAACAACAGGAACAACAACGCAACCACATAGAAAATGCCCATAACAACAACAAAAACTATATATGGAATGTCTCAGGGAGTGCTACAGATAACAAATGTTCGGTAATATTTCAGCAGAAGAATTAAACTCTATCTTTACAAGAAGAATTAAATGAAATCTTTAGGTGTTATACATGCATTTTTTCTTCTATCTATATTTTTTGCGAAAGTTAACTTTCACAGAAAAAAGTGGATAGAAACAAGATACAAATGAGGATTACTTTTCCCTCCTTAATCTGAATACATCCTCCTTTTGTGTCTTGTTTTGTTTTGTTTTGAGAGAAGGTCTCTCCATGTTGCTCAGCCTGGCCTCAAAATCCTTGGACTCAAGTGATCATACCATTCCAGCATCTGCAGTAGCCAGGACTATAAGCATGCACCACTGTTCTCAGACTTTCTTTCTTTTGGGAGCATGATCTGGGTTTCATATCCTTTTCTGTAAGTGCTTCATACTTCTGTACAGTACTGAATTAATTCTGAGCTTTACTAAGTAGTGTTCAGTATAATTTCTAGTTTTACAGACAAGGTAGGTGAGGTACAGAGATGTACCCTTTTTCAGGCAGTGAGTATATAGTAGAACTAGGAGTCAAACCTTGCAGTCTAGCTCTACTACTGTGCTATAACACCTATTTTACTTTTATTTATATCATGAAGTACTTGCCAATATGACTCATTATTATAGTTCATGATCCTTTTCTTGTATGTGCTCCCATTGTAAACACTTAAAATCCTTTGGGACTTAGTCAGTATGTAGCTAAATAAGATACATGTAAACAAACATTTAAAGTATATGTTATTTCTCAGAAAGGCAGTGCTAGAATTTTAATTTTTTTTGTCAGTCATTTGGCTTGAGCTCTGAGCCTAGGCGCTCTCCCTCTGCTCTTCAGCTCAAGGTAAGTGCTCTACCACTTGAGCCATAACACCCCTTCTAGTTTTCTGGTGGTTTATTGGAGATAAGTGTCTCATGGTCTTTCCTGCCTGGGCTGGCTTTGAACTGCGATCCTCAGATCTCAGCCTCCTGAGTAGCTGGGATTACAGGTATGAGCCATTGGGCTCAGGTTTAAAAAATATTTTTAAATGAATGTTACTGGTTATGTTGTCATTTACCTTCATGTAAAATTTATAATCTCAATAATAACCTGACATTCGATTTGTAATGTGGAACCAGATCCCAAAAGTTGGTTCAAACTTCTGACACTAATAATGTTAATGGACCTCTTTAAGACCTTCCATTCCTACTTTTTGGTCTACATCTAGTTATCCATCTCTTTCTTCCTTGTGTTCCATACAGATTACTGTTGTTCTGGAACAAATTTAAAACTCTGCCTCCCTCTCCAAATGTTCCTTTTGTTCATTCCATTCCAGACTCGGTATATACCCACCCCTACACCTCACAGCTTTGTTGGACTCTCAGCTATCCCTCAAATATCTATCCTGAGTTTTGTCTTTAAGTATTTACCAGCCTTTAATCATCTCATCATCTTCTTATCCAACTCCATCTTAGATGTGCTCTCATTTGAAAGCCAATAATTTCACTTCATGTTCTTTAACCATAGGATGATATGGCTATCTAATATCTCTATGGGCCTTCTTCCTCACCATCCTGGACTGTACACTTCTTACAGTTTGAGACTCATTTGAAATTATGACTCAAAGACAAATCCAAATAAATATTTTTTAAGAAAGAGAATAGAAGTGGCGGCAATTATGAGTACTTTTTTCCTCTCTCCCCCTTTCTTTTTCCCTTCACCTCTAGTGTTCCCTCAGTTACATTTCTGTGATTATTTATGGTTTCCTAAACTGGTTGCCATCAGTGGCTTTGGTAAAGAGCTATGTCTTAATTTTACACTTCCATGCACTCTCTTTGAACTGAAAATGGAAAGACATTGATTACCTCTTTCAAAAAGTGAACAACACATGGAATAAACATGAGGAAGTTATTATTGAGTCAATTAGTTTTCTATTCTAGTTCTTGGGCCTTGTTAAACATCTGGATTTGACTTGCTCATATTTGGTTTGTATTTTATTTTTCCCTACAGACAAATATTTATCATTACTTAATGTAGCAATTTTTTTAAAAGAACTAGTTCTTCTGATTGGTCATGATTTTCCCCTGGGTTCTTGTGATACTTTCTTTAATCAAATTATCTTGAAGCAATTGGTTGGTTAGCTTATAAGTATCATCCCACCATTCTTCTGTAACTGAAATTCTGCCTAGGTGCAGTGCTTTTATTCATTTAATTTCATCAGTTACTTTGTTATGGTTTGACACACCATGTACAAGTCCAGAGGTTCTCTCATAAACATTATTACTAGTATTCACTCTTCATCTATATACCAAAACACATGTGGAACTTTCTAAGGAAAAAAGATTGTTTCGTTCATTTACCCACTTGTCTTCTAATACAAATGTCGGTGTGGATATATAGATTTCAGCTAAAAATTATTTTTAAAATCACCACAAACTTAATGCCACCTAAGAATATCTTCTGAAGAAGAGTTAGGTAAATTCACTACAAATGATTTCTGCCCATAAAACCTTCAGTGTCCATAAGTTTCTTAGTTTGATTTTCAGCACCTCTGTGCTCTCTGTCCTATGGATCTTACTTTACTGAAACTTTCTTCTGTTCTATGGATCTTACTTTACTGAAACTTTCTTCTAATATTCTGTGTTTCACTCAAAATGTAAGCCATTTTGGCCTACATATAGCCCTTAAATTTTGATAATTCTAAAGTTGCTCTTGTGCCTAAAGTGCCCCATCCCCCTTCTCTCATTAATTTAGATGTGGTGGAATTATACCATATTCTCAGTACTTGGCCAGGTGAGCAAATTTCTGATGGCCCCATGTTAAGATGATCTCATTGTCCTCAAAACTCCTTACAGTAATTCTGTATCTGCTTGAAACTTATTTTTCATGCTTTTATTTTGCTATTAGATTCTGACTTTGAGGACAAGACAGATTATATTCTATTCATTCTTTTTATACATTTAAAGCATTATGTAGCAACTACAAAGAAAAGTATGAGTTAAGTATAATACATAAAGCCCAGGGTTTGATTCCTCAGTATCATATCAACAGAAAAAGCAGGAAGTAGAGCTGTGGCTCAAGTGGTAGAGTGCTACCCTTGAACAAAAGAAGCTCAGGGGGCTGTGAAGGTGTTTCAGTGGTACAGTGTTTGCCTCGCATGCATGAGGCCCTGGGTTTGATTCTTCACCACAACATAAGCATACAAAGCCAGAAATGGCACTGTGGCTCAAGTGGTAGAGTGCTAGTTTTGAGCGGAAGAGCTGAGAGACAGTGCCCAGGCCCAGAGTTGAGGCCACATAACAGACAAAAAAAAAAAAAAAAAAAAAGAAGAAGAAGCAGCAGCAGCTCAGGGACACTGCCCAGGCCCAGAGTTCAAGTCCCAGGATTTGCAAAACCAATGCTCAAAATAGCTCAAACCAACTTGCTAAGTTAAATGAATGTACTAAATTCAGAAGTCAGCTCCTACTAGTTCCATTAGATTGTCTCTATTAATTAACTTTAGTTCCTAAAATGTTTTTACTTTAAGCAGGTTTATATTTTAATTTCAGTGAAGCATTTGATGACTCTCCTCAGTATAGTTTTCTCATCCTGCAAAGCCTGGAAAGCATATTAGAGACAAAAATAGTGTTCATTTTGATTTTCAAGATCTTCCACTAAGTAATCTCAGAATTCAGTTAAGGTTTTCTTTGTGCCTAGAGGAGAATACTTCTCTAGAGTTTGATTTTCTTTTTTTCTCCACTGCACTGAGCCATTCCAAAACCCTCTGAAGATGGTAAGTAACTGAGAAATTGGGGCCATTTGCACTTCAACTGATTTTGTTCTGAAAAACAGCTATTTAACAGTTGGAAATAAGATATATTTTTGTGAATAGTAAATTCCCTAGGGGAAACCAGAGTATCCTATCTCTGATTTAGTATGTGCTAAGTTATGGACAGTTATCTTGAGTGATGTCGTAAAATTATCTCAAAAAAGCAGACTGATTTTAATCTATTCTGATCTTAAAATTGGTAATGCCATATGTATTTCATAAAAAGTAAATGGGATAGAGGAGGTAGAGTGCTGTTACAACTTTGCCAAAGTTGAAAATCTGAGGCAGCATAGGAGAAAGAGACCTGAATTTTATACCAGGCACGAGCCCACAGAACTATAAACAAAATTCCTCAACAGAGTTCTATGTAAAGCAAGTTATCCATAAGGTAATGTTTATGTAATTAGCAGTAGTGAGCCACAATAAATGGCTAAACTTTATGATATATTTTCTCAGAAAAAGTTGTGTCTTCCTGAAGGACTTAGCTGACACATGCATTAAATAAAATTTCAATGCTTTATTGAGCATAGAGGTGTGTGATTTTGTAAATATATAAGGCACTCTATAAACAAATTTTGTTGAATTTGTAGAAGCTTAAATGATTTAATCAGGGATTTTCTCTACACAAATAATTTCCTTATTTTCAAATATCCAAAATTGCTTTTGCCAGAAAAAGACAAAATGCTAGTTTCCTATTATAAAAACTCATCAAACCTAACCATATAATTAGGTTCTACAAAACTCAGAAAATATAATAATGCAAGCTATATACGTGACACAGTATTGTGATTAAGATCATGAATTCTGGAGTTGGAATTCTAACACCTACTACTAGCTGGGTGACCTTCATTTAATTAATTATCCTGACTTTGACATTACTCATGTGTATAATGGAGTTATAATGTTACCTTCCTCATGAAGTTGTTCTGGGTGTTCAATAAGTTAATTTATGTAACATATTTGGCATAGAAAATTCTGTGTATGTGTGTGTGTCTTGAACTCAGGGCCTGGGCACTCTCCCTATGCTTTTTGTGCTTAGAACTAGTGGTCTACCACTTGAACCACAACTACACTTCTGGCTTTCTGATGGTTTATTGGGGATAAAAGACTCATAGACTTTCCTACCTGGGCTAACTTTGAACCATGATCCTTAGATCTCAGCCTCCTGAGAAGCTCAGATTATAGGTTTGAGCCATTAGCTTAGAAATTCTTAGTGTTAGGTTATCATTGTCATCATCAAAGGAAAGAAAGATGAAAAAGTTTAAAAAATTTCAAGCCAGGCGCTGGTGGCTCATGCCTGTAATCCTAGCTACTCAGGAGGCTGAGATCTGAGGATCACAGTTCAAAGCCAGCCTGGACAGGAAAGTCCATGAGACTCTTAGCTCCAATAAACCACTCAGAAAACCAGAACTGGTGCAGTGGCTCAAGCGGTAGAGCACTAGCCTTGAGCTGAACAGCAGAGGGACAGCATTCAGGCCCAGAGTTCAAGCCCTATGACCGATAAAAAAAAAAAAAAAGAATTTCAAATTGCCTGTCTAAATGGAAATATAAGAAATAATTTCCTTTATTTACAGTATGTCAGAAATAGAATGAAGTTAAAGATTTCCTAATTCACATATCTCTCTGTGAGGTAAACAAAGCTCATAGAGATGACATGAGACTAATATCACACATCTAAACAGAAGTATAACTAAGAATAAAGTCCAGGGTTCTTGATTTCCTAGGAATCTTTTTGCTATATCTTGATAGTAAGACCACCCTAGTCATAGCTTAAATTAGTCAATTACCAGCAATGTGAGGCTGAGCTACAGAGATCAGTGAGCTAAAAGAGCCACTGTTCATTGAATTTAATGATTTCAACATCAGAAATTTATGTAACTCATATACAGATAAGAGACATTGAAAAATTTGGATTCTAACGTATTTAAACACTCATACACATTCATTGATTCACAATTACATTGTATACTTCCCATAGTAGAGCAAATGACTATGTGCAGGATGAATTTTCTTCAGTCCTCTCTAGAGCTAGATGTTACTGACTTCTTATATTAGGCATTCATCCATCATCTTACCTAATTCTGTAGACTTCTAGGGAGCATGGGGCTTTATTTTAACAATTGTTTCAAAATTATATTTAGATAGGTTTCACCACTTATAATTCACATAAATTCATACTGCTGTACTTTAAACTCATGCTAGTCAATAATGTGTGCCTTCATCTGTTTGGCTAATTAAGCTATTATCTTAATGTTTTACTTTTTGAGGGTATTCTGTGTGTCTTACAATATTTCCATGAGAGTTGTTTGGAAAAACCCTTGTTTGTTTGGATGATTAATGCTAATAATGAAGGCTCAAGTACAGTCTAAAAAAAGCAAGTATGCAATTAATGTACCTGCTTTCCAAATATTAAAACATTAAATAATCTATTATTTTAGTACCATCCTAGTCTTTGTTCAAGTACACTAATTTTCCCTTTAAATATGTATGATCACAATGGCTGAATAAACTTTGCCTATAGTGGCACTAGTAAGTGTGATCATGTGTAATCTGTGTATGAACACACTGTGGAGCTTATTTGGGTTAATAGATGTAAGTTTAGAGAATTTTATAAATTTTTAAAATTCTTATAAAAGTTAGTGCTCTTCTTGGCTAGTAAAGTTCACCATGTTTCATTTGCAGATGCAATTAGATTTGAATTGGTTAGATGGAGGAGAGAGGTACAATGTGTAGGACACTTTTAGGTGCCACCTGTGTGTACAACCGTCCTCTCTCACTGATACTAGTACCTCCCCAGACAAAAACAGATAAATTAATTGTAACTTTGAGCCATAATCACTTTTATGCATTGCTGATACATGGATAATTGGAATAGCCCTTTGGGAAATCAATTGGGCAGCAGCTGTTAAAATAAATAATGTGCATAATCTATGCCTCAGCAGTCCTTCTTTTTTGTGAAATTTCAGAGAATCACTTACATTGTACAAGAAAGCTCATGGAATCATAGTAGAAATTTAGAAGATATTGAAACCTTGATCAGTAAGGAAATGAATAAGCTAGCTACCAAACAACATTATGGAATACTATTAATTTTAAATAATGAACCAAGACACATATCTAGAATGTAATACAAAAGATACTGTTGGCATTGAGTTGTGGAATAATGAACAAATATTGCTCTTTATACATACATACTTATATAGAAATACAATGTAAAGAAGGTTAATTCTGGGTTAAGAATGTATATAGATAAAGTAGCCATTCCTTTTCTTTTTGTCTCTTTTTTTTTATTGCGAAAATACTGTACAAAGGGGTTACAATTACATGGGCAAGATAATGAGTACATTTCTTATCAAGCATTGTAGCCACCTCCTTTGTTTCCCCTTCCCATCCCTTCCCATCCTCCCCCCCACCCCTACTAAATCCTCCTCCCCCCCCCCACCACAGCACGACTATGTTTACTGCAGCATTATTTACCATAGCTAAGATATGGAACCAACCCAGATGCCCCTCACTAAATGAATGGATCAAGAAAATGTGGTATATATACACAATGGAATTCTGTGCCTCCATCAGAAAGACTGACATTGCCCCATTTGTTAGGAAATGGAAAGACTTGGAAAAAATTATATTAAGTGAAGTAAGCCAGGCCCAAAGAAACATAGGTCCCATGGTTTCCCTTTCTTTTCTTATAAGTACTGTGTACTAACTGATTGCACCACTGGAGTTTCACACCTTTATTTTCTGACTTCCTGAATCTGCTACTCTTGGATACCTGGGCCACATCCACTGGTACAAGGTTTTATTGGTAGAATGGAAGAATACGTATTGTTTAGTCTATACTCTGTAATTTTCTGTGTTTAAGAGATTATCCTTGTGTATCATCCCCAAATCTGGGAACATATTCAGAGACCCCAAACCTACATTACAGCTGTAATGTAATGTAGCCAGGGGTGGGGGAATGGGGCAAAATATAACAAATTGAGTAGCAGCAAAAAATGAATGAAGATGACTTTACATTTTGAATAAGTTCATATTAAGAACACATGGTGGCACACATCTGTAGTCCAAACGCACTTTGGAGGACAAGGCAGAAATGATCACAACTTCAAGCCAGCCTGGGATGCATAGTAAGATATTGTCTCAAAATAAATAAAATTGAAAAGGCAGAGCCTGATAGCTCATATTTGTAACCTTAACTAATCAGAAAGCAAAATTTGGAAGGATGATGCTTTGAGGCCAAAAAGTTAATGAGACCCCATCTCAACAAATAAGTAGTGGGCCTCACTGTAATCCTAGCTATGTGGGACTCACACATAGGAAGACTGTGATATAAGGCTAGCCTGGAGAAAAAAAAGCAAGATCCTTATTTGAAAACTATCTTTGGGGCATGGCTCAAGAAGTACAGCACCTGTATAACTAGAGTGATACCTTGAACTCTAGCTCCAGAGCCACAAAAAATGGAAAAAGATAGAAGGAAGGAGAGAAAGAAGGAAGGAAGGAGAGAAGGAAAGAAGGAAGGAGAGAAGGAAAGAAGGAAGGAAGGAAGGAAGGAAGGAAGGAAGGAAGGAAGGAAGGAAGGAAGGAAGGAAGGAAGGAAGGAAGGGAGAAAGAATCATGTTACACTTACATTGTAGTTAGGCTTGTGTGTATGAGATGTTTTCCTTATAAATTTGTGATTCTGATTTTTAATGTTTGTCTTGTTAGAATTTTTTTTTTCTCTGGGAAAATATCCTAGACTCATGTCAATAGGTTCTAAATTACAATAAAATATGAAAACACTGAATAATTTTATCAACCCTGCACACTAGACTTGAAGATGCCACTTAATGTTAGAAGCCCTGGGTTTCATCCCTAGCACCACCCCAAAACAAAAGCAAAACAAAACTGTCTAAATTACTAATGTAGCATTTTGGCTATGAGGGGAGATATGAGCAATATAGCATGATTAGTAGAGAGAACATTTTAGCTGATTATTAAAATCATATTCTTTCACTTTTTTTTTTTTTTTTTGCTGGATGTGGGGCCTGAACTGTGGACCTAGGTGCTGTCCCTCAGCTCTTCAGCTCAAGGCTAGTGCTCTACTACTTGAGCCACAGTACCACTTCCAGCTTTTTCTGCTTATGTGGTGCTGAGGAATTGAACCCAGGGCCTCATGCATGCAAGGCAAGCACTCTGCCACTGAGCCACCTTCCCAGCCCATATTCTTTCACTTTTATGGATCAGGTTTTTTGTTTTGTTTTATTTATTTTTTTTGGCTTGAACTAAGGGCCTGGACCCTGTCCCTGAGCTCTTTTGCTCAAGGTTAGCATTCCACCATTTTAAGCCACAATGCCACTTCTGGCTTTTGAGTAGTTAATTGGAGATAAGAGTCACCCAGGTACTTTTCTGTTGGGCTGGCTTTGAACTATGATCCTCAGATCTCAGCCTGCTGAGGTTAGTTTTACAGGCATGAGCCACTGGCACCTGGCTTATGGATCAGTTTTTAAATTCTAGAGCTTACTCCTTGAAATTAAACTAGAGTCAGATCAAACAAACCTCATGGTTGAGTCAGCTTGAAGTAATTTAAGTGCAAGAGTCTTAGTCAATTTTCAAAGGTGGTTTCCTGTATTAGCTTGATAATTTTTTAATATTTTTGCTTGATAAAAATTGTACTAATTGGAATGTATATAGTAAAGTTGGGATGTGTATTAGCAGATTTCTCAGAGACCAGTGAAATATTACAACCTAACAGTACAAGGATGAAGTACTGCTGCCAAAGTGAAAATTTGCTTCAAAGCTTGCAAAATTAGCCAGCCATGAGCTTTTCAGAGAGATGGGTGTCATTACAAAATGTGTTATGTTGCCAGACACTTATTGGCTTATGCTATAATCCTAGCTACTCAGGAGGCTGAAATCTGAGGATCAATGTTCAAAACCAGCCCAGGCAGACAAATCGGAGAAATTCAGCAAAAAGCTGAATTGAAGCTGTGGCTCAAAGTGGTGGAGTGCCAGCCTTGAATAAAATACCCAGGCGAGAGCACAAGGCCTTTGAGTTTAAAGCCCACTCACTACACACACACACACACACACACACACACACACACACACACACACGACTATGTAATGCTTTTATTACTTACTAATATTAAAATAAAGAAAGTAATACTTCAGGATTGTAACATGTACAAAGGATGCTGGCTGAATAACAATGTCTGAATTTTTTCTCTCTCTACAGGAACTCCATTCTCCAACTTTGAAAATATCTACTTGTGCCCCAAGCACTCTACATATAACGCAAAGTGCCGAACAGGTAAAGGAAGTTATGGATTAAATTAGATTTGTTTTCCCTCCTTTTTATGGAACTCTTATTTATATGTGTAACAATCTAGGCCCTCCTAAGTCTTTAAATATTCACAAAATATCAGAACCTC
The DNA here is from genome assembly GCF_024711535.1 of Dipodomys merriami. Classification (NCBI taxonomy): domain Eukaryota; kingdom Metazoa; phylum Chordata; class Mammalia; order Rodentia; family Heteromyidae; genus Dipodomys; species Dipodomys merriami. The sequence goes on from NW_027204492.1 coordinate 57,222,862, forward strand.
GAAACAAAAGAGCTGATTCTCACGTATCAGCTCAGCTCACTAGAAGAATACAAAACAGGTATATGTATCAGATTTTCCAGATTCATTGCTTTACTCAATCCAATTGTTTTTAGTTCAAGTACAGTTTAATTTTAGCCATGAACCTCCAAGTAAGTATGACTACTTTAAGGATTCTTGATTTGAACACAAATCAAGTATGTAGATCTTGGACTGTTTGAGAAACAGAGTTTTTGAGTACTTTCAAGTCTACATTCAGAGGGAACATTTTATAGGGTCAAAACTTTTCATAGGCATATGATTCAAAAGACACATGGTGTCTATCTCCCTTAGCCTTTGATGGCTGAATAATCCTACTTTTAGCTTTTTTTTCCTGTGTCAGTCCTAGGGCTTAAATTCAGGGCCTGGGTGCTGTTCCTGAGCTTTTTTTTTTGCTCAAGGTTAGCATTCCACCACTTGAGACACAGCTCCACTTTTGGCTTTATAGTGTTTAATTGAAGATAAGAGTCTAATGGACTTTGCTGCCTAGGCTGGCTTTGAACCACAATCCTAAGATTGCAGCCTCCTGAGTAGGTAGGATTAAACTCTTGAGCCACTTGTGCCTGCCATGCCTTATTTTTTAACCTAAACATGATGTCTAAATATATATATATATATACATAATATACTATTGATGTTACTAATATGTTATTAATAAATATGTGTTTAATTAGTTTCTATATTTCAAACTAAATTCTAACAAAACAAAGATAAAACACATGGTTTTTAGTTATGTGAGAGGAGAGTACTGGAGTGTGGAATTTAGAAGATCAGAGGGAGGAAAGTGCTATTTTTAGAAAATGCACCCAGATGAAGTTCCAGGGTGTGAACATGGATAGGGTGGAAACACGTGGGAAAAACTGGTTTCTAGAACTTGAGCATAGTAGGGAAATGTGATATTATTCAGAATGGATTAGAAGATTATCAAAGAGAAGTTTTCCTACCATTTCACAATTTGACTTACACTACAACTAGATCAAATAAAATCGAGCATTCACTGAAGCAACTGTTTGTTGAGTGCCAAATCTGTGCCAATGTTAGACATAGAAAAATAAGACTCAGTCAGTATTCTCAAAAAGCACTCAGACCAGAACAGCATTTATAACTTAGGTAACAAAACCATAGGGTGGTGAAATAAATGCTGCACTCAACTTAGAAATGGAGCCCTGCAGGGCCATCAAGGTAGAATTGCCTCAGAAAAATAAGTTCATATACCTCAGGGTTCATTCTGTTCAAATCCAGCTAGACAATTGCATCAACTGCTATTTTTTCCTAATGAAAGGCTTTCAATTGAGTTCACTATGAGTTTTATTTTTGGTAATAAAAATATGTATTTATTGTAGAAAATTTAAAACTATAAAACAATATGTTAACCAAAATCACTCACAAATCTCTACCTTACCCAAAGCTACTACACTTAACGCTTTGTGTTTCCCTTTATTCACACACACATTTAAGATCATACCAGATTTACAGTTTTTTAAATTTTCTCTTTTAGCTTTATGTGTGATGAACTCTATTCATATAAAATTGAATTATTCAGGATTCAAGATTATTTTTACTGTATGACCTTGCTATAACACTCCTGGGCATCTACCCAAAAGGATGTAAGTCTTTACAAAATAGAGATACCTGAACAACTGTATTTATAGTAACACTATTCATAAAAGCCAAAATATTGTATCAGCTTATATGCTCCTTAACTGATGAATAGATAAAGGATAGGTAGTATACATATATAATGGAGTATTATTCAGTCATAAAAAGAAAAAAACAGCAAAAGATATAAATGCATAAGGTAATCAATGATTTGAGCCTCTACTATAGGCTGCTACCCTGGGATAGTAGCAGGAGCAAAGCCTTCCCTTTGAAGGACACCAGTTGGCCAAAGGAGAAGCTGGAGATATATAAGCTCATGGTCTAGCATGGAATCCACTCCATATGGCATACTCCTTGGAGAACACCAAGTTATTGCCCATCACTGTTGCTATAGTGACAACTTGTAGCTAACCACCACCCTTGCCATGTAGAGTGGGTGTGATTGATTATGCAGTGGAGATCCATTGTTTCTAAGAAAAGCAGAGGAGGAAAGAGACTCAAGCTGTAAATGATATTAGCAGTTTTGATATGGAACTTGTATAATAAAAATATGACCTAAGCTCCATCATTTTCTGTAAGATTTCTTCTAAGAGATTTCATAAAGAAATGGACTTAGGAAAATGGAAGAGAGAGGGAATTTTGCAATGCCTATCTTAAGTCAGATGTTATATAGTGATAGAGAACCTTGCTAGAATCTCAAATTCCAAAATTCTGAGTAGGAGCAGGGATGTAAATGGGATTTTTAGAGGCGAATTTAGGGACTGGACTTAAATAAGCTTCAAAATGCAAGGTGCATTAGCATAATGGTTTGGTTCTAGTAAAGTGCCCCCAAACAGTGGAAATTCTGCTCACATCCTAGTGGGTTAAGAAGAGTGCAACAAATATACATTAGACATAAAACAAAGAAAAAGGAAAAATAAATGGTTAAAATCCAGTCCTCTGTTCTATTATCTATCTATCTATCTATCTATCTATCTATCTATCTATCTATCTATCTATCTATCTATCTATCTATCTATCTATCTATCTATCTATCTATCTATCCTGGGGCTTGAACTCAGGCTGGACATGTTCCTGAGCTTTTGTGTTCAGGCTAGTGTTTTAACAAGAGTCAGCTCCACTTCTTGTTTCTTGTGGTTAATTGGAGATCTCAGCTCCGGGAGGAGTTAGGATTGCAGGCATGAGCCACTGGCACCTAGTTTGTTTTATTTTAGTATTGCTTTAGAATTTTTTTGTCAAAAATATATTTCTAGTAAATAAATACAAAGAAGGGTGAAGTATTGGAAATCCTAATGTTTTTATGGTTTAAGGAAGACTAAAACTACCTTATTTTTCTAATGTCTTATTGAATAACTGGGTCTTTTGTGCCAAGCAATTTCTGGATAGTTCTATCATGAACTTACAATAAAGTGTTGGTTCATGTGCATTATTTTACTTGCAAAGTACAAAGAAAGAGAATGTATAATAAAATCAAAATAAAATGTGAAAAAAGAAAGCATGGTGACAGTATACCACAAAATGACTATAACACAGGTACTTACCACAGTGTTGACCATACAACACCTTTTCATAGTATTTTTTTTTCAAGAAAAATGTGTTAGATTTTAAGACCATGTAACATCATGAAATGACTTTCTTTTACACTGAAAATGGCTTCCTGTCATTATTATTGTCACTCAGTCACTAAATAACTATAATTACAGGTATCTTTTTAATATTTTCTTCACAGGAACTCCATTCTCCAACAGTAAAAGTTACCACATACCCACAGACCACTATTAGAAGATACATAGTACAAAATCCTGAACAGGTAAGATCTCACAAAAACTTTCAAACAGCATGCATTTCCTTACAAATTGACAGCTCATATTACAGGGGTGAATCAGTTATCAGATCTTCAAAATTATATTATTGAACTTCCTTTTAGTTATAAGGTAAATTTCTAATCATTAGTTAATAAATTTCTAATATTAGTTAATATGTCATCTATAGTTTCAAATAACCCTCCTCTTGTACATTCTGATTCAGAGATGGAACAGTTCAAACAGCTTGGAAAATTCTAGGGTCATAAACACTTTCTATGTTTTTAACCCCACCCTTGTACTACAAGGATATTTATGTACTTTGAACCAAAGAGAAAAGGGACAAAGTTCTTTCAAAGAGCACTCATAAAAACTTTATCAACTGTTATATCAAGAGGTGGAGATTTTAGACCATTTAGATTTGCCTTTGAGATATGGGCTAGAAAGTAGTAAATTAAAGGGCAAAAATTCAAAATGGTTGTCATGTTTTTATTGTCTATGGTGTTTGTGAACAGACATACTAGAAATGAATTATTTAGAGAATGACATTATTATTTTACTTCCTAAGATATATAACCCCCCATTCACAAAGTAGGATATTATTTTCAGTCTCATTTTGAGGCGAAAATTAGGAAAACTTTTTTTTTCCCACAGTAGTGGATACGTACAAGTGCACACATGTATACACACACACACACACACACACACACACACACACACACACCTTTAGATGCAACAGGAATTCTATGAGGTTCTAAGGGTATCAGTTTCACAAAAAGAATGTGCTCTAGATAGGGATATGGCATTCTTGGCTTTGCTCTATATTTCTCTACTATTATATATGTCCAGGATTGGAACAGGTAGATGATTGCTTTGGACATTTGCTTGAGTTATCAATTTGTGCAAACAATGAAATTTGATGTGCTTATAGCAAAAGCAGTTGCTTGCTTTTTCTTTAGCAGAAGCAAATACTTAAGCCACAAAGGAGGTTAAAGAATCTGTGTGTGTGTGTGTGTGTGTGTGTGTGTGTGTGTGTGTGTGTGCGCGCATATATGTGTGTGTCCCTTCCCTCCATATTTTTAAAAAGGGAGTCTTGCTATGCTACTAAGACTTACTATGCTACTGGGCTCAAGTGAACCTGCCTTAGCCTCTGTGTAGTAGCTAGTATCATAGTCATACATCATGTCTAACTAAAGTAGATTTTTTTTGTCATTTGATCAAATGGACTTTACACTTCCTTCATCTTTCTTTTCTTTTTTTTTGCTTTCTCTCATACATTAATTGGGGAATATACTTATGGTAACATATGGTTCCTCTGACTTTCAAGGAGTAAATTGCAGGGAACACTTTTTTATTGTGTTAAGAATTGTTCCATTTGCCTTGTATCTACCCAGAGATTTAAACATCATTTGGGCTCTAATCAATCAGTGCTTTAATGTGATTTTTGTGTGAGTCTGTATTTATTAATTAATGAGACAATGAAAATTTAATATATATTGTATATATACTCCAAGCTTGACAGCCTATATGGTGTATTCTACTTAATCGTAAAAAAGGTGAGGCTACAGAAGCTGATAAAGTAGTTATTTATCCAGAGAGTATTTATTAACCGCTTACTATGTACCAGAAATTGCCCTAAGAGCTTGGAATAGAACAGTGAAGAAACCTAAGATCTCAAACTTCTTGAAACTTAAGTTCTTTTTATTTTTCTTTCAGTCATGGAGCTTGAACTTAGTGCTGTCCCTGAGCTCTTTTGCTCAAGGCTAGCACTCTATTACTTGACTTCCACCTCCAGTTTTCTGGTGGTTAATTGAAGACTCTCACAGACTTTTTTGCCCAGGCCAGCTTTAAATTGTGATCCTCAGATCTCAGCCTCCAAATTAGCTAGGAATACAGGCTTGAGGCACCAGCTCCCGATTTAAGTTCTTAACTCTTGCAAAAATATTTCCAAGTGACAAAACTTTGAACTAAAATTGACAAGAGCTAGGAAACTGGAGAGCAAATTAAAAACAGTGGATCATGTAGATGAATTTTAGTCCCTACAGACATACCATGTATCCCCTTCCTCACTATGTACTCACGAAGGTAGGAAAATTAGAAGTATGAATGCAGTATAGTGCATAGTAGAAACACAGAGCTTGCCTCTGTAAATACTCCTTCTTACACAGACTGTATTAACTACAGTTTCTCAGAAGCCCAGCAGAGAATTGAAGAAAAGGATTCATTTTAAAGCTTTAACTATTTACTGAGGAATAAAATACATTTAAAGTCTAATGGTTTGTGAACAGAAATAATAGAACTTATTTGCAAAGCAGCTTGAAAATTCTGTCTAGATATATTCCACTATTTTATTTCTAAATATACTCCTTTTGTGTTTGGTATTCTAAATTCTCTCCCCGCTTAACCCCAGAGAAGTTTCTAGTTTATTTACAATATTTATAATAAGCTGAGCCTCCTAAATGGGAACTTTATCCTCTGTCACCTGGTCTAATCTTTATTTTTCTTCCCTGTAAGTAAACCTATTTCAATCTTACTTCTCTCTTTATGATTTCCTTCTATCTCTGTTCACCCTTTTCAGCCCCTTTTTTCTTGGTTCTTCCTGATCTTCATTATTCTCTATATGTCATGATTTTAGTCAAAGGAATTACGTATTCTGGTTGATTACTTGATCCAAAAATGAAGAATATATTTTTGCTCTATTGATAGATAGAATCAATTGATATTTGTCAGTTTCATCCATTTTACAGTTGTGAAGCTCCTACTATGGAGAGGACATTCTACAGCTTTCAGATTGAAACAAGAAAATAAGATATCTTTCCCAAATCAATAACGCTTAGGGAAATGAAAAGGAGATAAGATATGTCCACAAATAGTTATATAAGTACATGGTGGGATGAATGACAGATGCCATGAGAAATATACATATAAAAGTCTTACTGGAATTCAAGTATTGAGCATAACGCATTTATTTGGGGAAGGGAGATATCAAGGAAAGATTGCCATGACATTTAAAGTAATGTTATGTTAACTTTTTTGATCATCCTTCCCTAATAAGGAAACTATTTAAACAAATGTGACTTTCTCAAGCCTTTTCAAATTCTTGTCTCTTTTCTGAGAGTTGTTCCAGAGTTAGCTGTAACAAGATTTGTTGTTATTGGACATGGAGATTGAAAGAAAGAAAGTCAAATATGACCCTAATATTTGCCTGAGACACTGGTAGAATTGTGGCTCAATTAAAAAGATTAGGAAGAGATGGGGAGGAGAAGCTTGTTTGGGAAAAGGGAAGATGGTGAAATCTGTTTAAAATAGTGTGATATAAGATGCATAAAAACATGATGCCAAATATATAGTTAAAATGTGTTAGAGAAATGTCTTATTTGAGACAGAGACAAGAGTGTTAATCCCCTTAAAATTATCAGCAAAGATACAAGATTGAATGAGATCACTGTGGGATAATGGAGAGCCTTAAGACCAGAATTTTGAGAAATATTTATTTTAATGGAACAGAAAGAAGGAGTTATCAGAGAAACATGTGTAACAGAGTACTTGAAACAAACAGAAAGGAAATGTTAACTTGCTCAACAGACCAACAGGTTAGGGAAAATGAGGTTTGAGAATAGGGTTGGCAATTAAGAAAGTGATAATGATAATTGAAACAGAACAGTTTCAGTATGGAGGTGGCAAACTCCAGATACAAGAAGTTAATGGGTGAGTGTATTTTGAAAAGTATGTTAGTCAAAGCAAGGAGAGATATGCCAGTAGCTGAAGAAGAAAATAGAATGTTGGAGACCCTAGAAAATTGGAAATAGAAGGAAAAGACTACTAATAAAGAATAAGATGCAACAGAGAAAAGAGACACGAGAGCATAGGATTCCAGATATATATATATATATATATATATATATATATATATATATATATATATATATATATATATATATATATATATATATATATATAGAGAGAGAGAGAGAGAGAGAGAGAGAGAGAGAGAGAGAGAGAGAGAGAGAGAGAGAGAGAGAGAGAGAGAAGTAAATTTGGGACAAAACCAAGAGCATGTCATTCTTCTTAATGAGATGGTAGGTTTAAAACCTGAAGAGAGATTTGAGCTTTTGAGAACTACAGAAGTATCACATTCAGTACATTATCTTTCTACATAAGTAAAAGGACAGAGAGGAATATGAGTACAGAAGGTTGGAGAAAATGAACAGATTTGTAACCACAGCTATAGAGAATTTTATTGAGAATGTGATGGATGCAAGGATGATCACAAAGGATGGAAGGTATACCTGAAATCTGATAGTTTGAACTTGAAAGAAACATAACTTTTTTCTTTTAAAAAAATTTCTCTACAGCATAGCTGTGTGGCCTGGGAATAGAAAAGGACATCTTAGGGATTACATATTTCATTACATGTGAGAAATACTGCCAGAGGTTCTAAAAGTAACAATTAAAATGATAAGGTCAGTCATTTTGAAAACACCTGTTCATTTTTAGGGTGGATTTGGCACTGAATCAAATGCACAGATTGAGCAAAAGAAGCTACCAGAAGAGTGAAACTCCCTAGCTGCTCATTTGTTGACAAATATAAAACTTCTAATTAACATTGTTTTGCTGATCCTTTACTATGATTTATTCATGTTAGTATTTGTTTTTACCTTTTTACAGATCTGGGTGAAATAATAATATTTTAAATTTGGAGGGTTTTAAAAAATGTCATTTCAAATAAAACCAAAATATATTCTAAGAAGAACTAATACTGTTAATGTTTAAACACCATCTTCTTTTGTTAAAAACAGTGACATGCCAGGTGCCTGGAGCTTTCATATGTAATTCTAGCTACTCAGGAGGCTGAGATGTGAGAATTGTGGTTCAATGTCATCCTGGGCAGGAAAGCCCATGAATCTCTTGTCTCCACAAAAAGCCAGATGGAGGGCTGTGGTTTAAGTGGTAAAGCACTAGCCTTTTGCCAAAAGCTTAGGGATTGTGCCCAGGTCCTGAGTTCAATATTCAGGACCAGCATAAAACAAACAAAAACCAGTTACAGTACTGCAATATTTATAATGAACTTTATTTCATGGAGAAGACATTTTCCTTTTTGTGCTATTTGTTTTACTACAGATTAGAAGATACTCAAATCCTTAAAGGCTCAGCTCAGTTCATTCCTTCTCACCCAATCATCGGCACATTTCCTATAGTGTATTCAAAATTGATAAAGCTCCTCCCTCAGATAAGCCTATTTTTATATATTTTAAACCTAGGTATCTTAGAAACACTAGAATAACATTCTCAAAAGTTATTTTCAATATAGCATATACTACTATTATTACAATACTATATTATTTTCAAAACAAAGTTATTTTCAGGTACTTGTACAAAGAGGTTGCAGTTCCACAAGTCATGTTAAGACTATAGTGAACTTTGATCAATGACACCCCTTACATTCTTTTCCCTTATCCCTCTCCCATCTCTTACCCCCAAGTTATATAGTTCAAGTTTCACATAATATACATTAAATATAAGGACTGCATTTGTTCACCCTTTCTCTCTCCTTTTGCGTGTGCCTCTCCTCTCACTGTTATAAGGACTGCATTTGCTCACCATTTTTCTCTCCTTTTGCGTGTGCCTCTCCTCTCACTGTTTCAGCTTCTTGGTATTCATTTGTTAAATAGTTCATTAGTTTTTTTCAGAGTCAATACTATATTATTAAGATGACACTTGTACATTAAAGTTAAAGATTAAGAGTAGTGGAAATACACTATTTTACTTGATACCTTGTACTACTATCCCTTGCATAAACCCAGTGAACATAGGAGGAGGTTAATGACTTATCTAAATAAGTCATCTATATGTGATAGATAATGGAGGAAGAATGTTTTTAGGTCATTTTTATGACTTCATAACTTTTTTCTGCTAGAAATGCTTCCATTGTTTTTAATAGTTAAATGGATTTATAGTAGTCAAAATCCAATCCACTTTGTAATTACTACTTGTTGGCCTCTGGACCAATTTTACATTTGTCTTCTTACTGCTTCCTGAAAATTTCTCCTTTTGACTTCCTTTTTTTTAATTCCTTATTGTTCTTTTATTATTTATTTATTTGTTGGTTGGTTTTGTCAGTCGTGGGGCCTGAACTCTGGGCCTGGGAGCTGTCCCTCAGCTCTTCAGCTCAAGGGTAGCGCTCTCCCACTTGAGCCACAGGGCCACTTCTGGCTTTTTCTGCTTATGTGGTGCTGAGGAATTGAACCCAGGGCCTCTTGCATGCAAGAAAAGCATTCTACCACTGAGCCACCTTCCCAGCCCCTCTCCTTTTGACTTTTATGTTACTTTTTTTCTTGATTTTCAGTGAATGTCATGTATGTTAAAGGGATTGCTATACGTTATAGATAATATGAATAATATGAATCAGACTTAAGACTCATTGAAGCACATAAACTCAATAATGCCTCAGTTTCTGATTTTGGTAGCATTGTCTATCTAGCATGCCTCTCAATTTCAAGATCTTAGAGTGATTTCTGAAATGGATTGTTCGTGATTATTAAGATCATATCGTACCTAGTCTGATCGCTCATACTTTTTCCCCCTTTAATCTTCCTGATGTATTGGACCTTTTTTGTGCCTGTCCTGGGGCTTGAACTCAAGGTCTGGGCACTGTCTCTGAGTTTTATTGCTCAAGGCTACCACTTTGGCCACAACTCCACTTCCAGCTTTTTGGTGATTGATTAGAGATAAGAGCCTCACAAACTTCTAACCACAGTCCTCAGATCTGACTCTAATGAGTAGCTAAGATTACAGGTGTGAGCCACTGGCACTGGTGATATGCCCTTTTTTGAAATACCTAAAAATCTTTCTGTGTACAGAACTATTTTTTATCTGCCAGGTATGATTTCTTACAATTTTCCAAACTTGGTGACTTGGATTTTTTTTTTCTGGAGGCACAAGGACTTGGACTCAGCTTGCCAGGCAAGAACTCTACTACTTGAACAACACCTCTACCCTTTTTTTAGTTATTTTTCAAATAGGGCTTTGAACTTCCGTTTACGATTGCCCTTCAACCATGATCTTCCTATCTCTCCTTCCCATGTAGCTGGGAGTGCAAGTGTGAGCCTTGAATTTGTTTCTTTTATTTGGAATATCATTTTTTTTCATGTCTTTATATTAAAAGAACAGATTAGCATTCTATTGTTTTTTTTTTGTTGTTGTTTTTTTTTTTTTTTGTGGGTCGTGGGGCTTGAGCTCTGCCTGAGCGCTGTCCCTGTGCTCTTCAACTCAAGGCGAGCACTCTACCGCTTGAGCCACAGTGCCACTTCCGGTTTTTTTGAGTGGTTTATTGGAGATAAAAGTCTCACAGACTTTCCTGCCCAGCTGGATTTGAACCTCAATCCTCAGATCTCAGCCTCCTGAGTAGCTAGGATTATAGGCGTGAGCCACCAGCACTCGGCCTAGCATTCTTTCAAATGCCATCTGAGTCATGTATCCTATCTGAGCACTTCCTGATAGAACTTAGGTTTGCCTCCTCTGAAGGCCATCTTATACGTCTTTCCTTTATCCTGTTATTAGAACCTGCCACTTTCTACCTTGTATTACAGATATTTGTTTGCATATATTATCCACACTAGGGACTGGTGAAATTTCTGTTGTAAAGGACCACATGATAAAAAATGTTAGGCTTTACTAGCCACATAGGGCTTCCGAATCTCTTTTGTTTATATTTCAAATCTTAAAAAAATCTAAATATCATTCTTATCTTGAAAACACTATAAAAAATCTGTCTTCCATAGTTTAATGAGTACTGATCAAGATTAAATGTGCCTGATAGTAGGTCTGATTTATGTTTCTATGCCTCATAGCACTTAGCAAAATACAGTATGTGTACTAAGTACTCAAACATACGTTACATGATCTTACATAAACAGCAAGGAGGATTTTTAAAAATAAAAACAAACTCAAATAAACTGTAGGGGAATTTTTCTAAATAAATCTCATTCTCAGATTCAGCTGTTCATAATCAGTCAAATGTATTCACTTTTGTTTGTTTTAACACAGTATCCAGAAACCATTCACCAAGACTTATAATGAATACACTTTAGTTCAAGTTTGATTACCAGAAGCATATAGTTTTTCCTTCAGAATGTCTTCTCAATAACCAGCATTTTAGTTCACTTGGAGTAAGGGTATTTACAATAACAGAAAATAAAAATCCTAGTATATTTTGTTGGTCAATTGTAAAAATGTTCCTAAAACATTATTTGGTAATAATCTTGGCCATTTTGGCTACTATATAATTCTCATGTATTAAAAAATAGAAATTGAATCAGCTTTTGTTCTGTGACACATTAATAGGCAAACAACCCCAGACCTCACTACATAATAAACAAATGAAAACCAAAAGAGATGAAAATAAATTCTCATTACATTTATTTTAGCCTCTTGATTTGATTCTCATTAGACATTCTCTGATTTCATTCAGATCTTGAATATGTCTTTAGCCTTCATTTCATTGGCTGAGATCTTCTAAGTACTTGGTTAATCCTACAGTAATTTAGTTGATTATATGGAGATACAGTGGTACTTACAGCTTCTAGTCTGTTCTCAGCATTCAAAACATATGTTGTTCTGAGCCATATTCTTGATTATGATCATAGGTATGAATTGTATACGTCAAGGACAATAAAGTTCTAAAAAAAGGAAAACCTTTAATCTACTTTATGGCTTAATAGTGCTTAGTTATATTTGTTTTGCATTTCTCTGATGATACTTTTGTATAGAAAGAAATCTGTCAGTGAACCCAATTTAAATGATGTTGACCTCATGCTTATCTATCTTAGATGAAACTTATTAAGAACAGAACAAAAATGTTATCTTGCCTATCTCCAAAAGCCCCAATAGGAGATTTTTCTATAAAATGGACTACTTTAATTATTATTTTTTATAACTGCCAAGCTTAGTGTAGGATTATTCCACTTTTCTCCTAAAATCTGCTACTACTTCAGAGTGTATTAAAGATGGGATATTAACTTGAATTAATGCTCCTCAAAGTAAAATGTGCTCTTTACTGTCTTACAGGAACCACTGTCTCCATTTCTAAGAGGAAGCAATTTCTTCCCAGGCAATAATGTTATTTATGAGAAAACAATAAGAAAGGTGGAGAAGTTGAATATGGATCAAGTAAGTATTATCTGTTTATAAATGTGTTGCATATGTGTGAAATTTTGGATTATGAATATTTTAGTAGAACTCAAAGGTTCTTCAGTTGTCAAGTACTAGGCAAGACCCCTATGAATGGTAATGGCATGATTTCTATAGCTTTTATTGCCTTTAACACTTTCATATTTATGTTATCATATAAAATATTATAGTTCCTGTTTCACTGTATGGGTAACTGAAGTTTCTATGTGAAGTCACATAGAAACTGAATGGCAGAATCTGGATTTAATATAAATAGCTCCATGCCTTATATCTTTCCTTTGAAACTATTCCTGCAATAGTAATAATTTGTTCAGTTTCTTTTACAAAAATTAAGATAAATTTTAAAGGAGTGATATGCATATATACAGATAATTATATATGTCTATATGTACATATACAGATAAGTACACACACACACACACACACACACACACACACACACACAGGTAAGTAAAATGTTGTACTGTGAAAGATAAAGAAGACTAAATTTTTGTTGTTTTAGCCAGTCCTGGGCTTGAACTCAGGGCCTAGGCACTGTCCTTGAGCTTCTTTTGCTCAAGGCTAGCACTCTGCCACTTGAGCCACAGCGCCACTTCCAGCTTTTTCTGAGTATGTGATACTGAGGAATTAAACCCAGGGCTTAGTGCATCCTAGGCAAGCACTCTACTACTAAGCCATGTTCCCATCCCAAGAAGACGAAATTTTTGAATCACATTTTAACAATGTCATTAACCTTAATTGAGAGATGAAGCATATAGTACAAAACTGCATCAGGACCATGGTCATTGAATGTTCTTTATGTAATTTTTACTGTACATTGCTCTTCTCCCTGGATACAAATATGTGCATCTAGCTGAAGCTTAGATTGTCTCTTGAACATTTTTTATGCCAGTCCTGGGCTTGAACTCAGGGCCTGAGTACTGTCCTTGAGCTTTTTTGTTCTCAAGGCTACTGTTCTACAACTTCCTACTTTTTGGTAGTTGATTGGCAATAAGAGTCTTACAGACTTTCCTGAGCAGGCTAGCACTGAATCTCAATCCTCAGATCTTAATCTCCTGAGAAACTAGGATTACGAGTGTGACTCATTGGATCCTGGCTTTTGAGCATTTTTGAGCTAAAGCAATGCATCATATTTTCTCATAAACTGGATGTTTCTTTCTTTGTGCATGTGTGTGTGTGTGTGTGTGTGTGTGTGTGTGTGTGTGTGTGTGTGTGTGTGTGTGTGTGTGTGTATGTGTGTAGTGCTGGAGATGGAACCCAGCAGATACATCCCCAGTTCTAAAGTGGGTGGTTTCAAACAACACAAATTCATCATCTCAGTTTTGGAAGCTAGAAATCTGAAATCATGGTGTATTAGGATCACAATACTTCTGAATCCCCCAGCAGGGAAATACATTCTATACTTGTCTCCTAGCTTCTGCTAGCCTCAGGCTTCCTTGGCTAATCCCTTGTTTTCACAAAACATCCCTCATATGGGCCTTCACATTGGCATCCTTCTGTGTATATCCAACTGCCTCCCTCATTTTGATGGTCCTGGAGCTTAAACTCGGGGCCTGGGTGCTATCCTATCCCTGAGCTGCATTTTTGCTCAGGGCCAATGCTCTACCACTTGAGCCACAGCTCTATTTCTGGCCACTATGCAGCCTCCTCCCCTTGCTCCTCCTCCTCCTCCCCTTCCTCCTCCTCCCCTTGCTACTCCTCCTCCTCTCCTTCCTTTCCTCCTCCCCCTCCCCCTCCTTTTTGTAATTCACTGGATGGAGATCATTGTCTGCAAACTTTCTTATCCAGGCTGGCTCAGAACTGCGATCCTCAGATCTCAGCCTCCTGAGTTGCTAGGATTACAAGTATGAGCCACTGACATCAGTCATATGGAATTAATGCTCAGCCTAGTAACTTCACTTTTTAAATTTATTATATCTTTCTGAATTACTGGAGGTTCTAATCTCAATGTTATTTTTGAGAAGATAATTTAACACATGATTACAATTACATAATGCCAATCAGTTTGGATAGTAAAGTCATTTTCTCATATACAAATTAAATAAACAACTGATTTTAGGTTACTTCTTGGCATAAGAACTAATTTATTTATATATTTATTTATTCATTCATTACTTATTGTACCAGTTCTGGGGCTTGAACTCAGGGCCTGAGCTCTGTCCCTATGCATTTTTTGCTCAAGGCTAACATGCTACCACTTGAGCCTCACCTCTGCTTCCAGCTTTTTGTAAGTTAATTGGAGATAAGGGTCTCATGTACTTTCCTGCCCTGGTTGGCCTCAAACCAGCATCCTCAGAACTCAGCCTCCTGAGTAGCTAAGATTTCAGGCATGAGTCACTAGCACCCAACTTGAATTTTGTTGTTTTTATTTTATTTTATTTTATTTTATTTTTGTCAGTAATGGGGCTAGACCTCTGGGCTTGGGTGCTGTCCCTCAGCTCTTCAGCTCAAGGCTAGTGCTCTACCACCTGAGCCACAGCGCCACTTCCAGCTTTCCAGACTTTCCTGCCTGGGCTGGCTTTGAAACTTGATCCTCAGATGTAAGCCTCCTGACTAGCTAGGATTACAGGTGTGAGCCCCCAGTGCCAGGCTGAATTTTATTTTTATACATACATATGGCCAATTGTTACCAGATTCTTACGAATAAACACATTATTACTTCTTTCTGCCTAGCAGAAATAAAATTTGGTAAACTCTAAGAATCACAAAAATTAAAGTGTTCAAATTTTGGGTTGTTTGGAAAATTAGATACAGTCTGAAGGGTTTGATTTGGTATGTATTAAAACATTCATGTTGCACAAGAGTAGCAGCCTACTTCTGGACATTATAATACAATTCAAAAAATTTCACCAAATACAACTTATTTTCCAAAGTTCATTTCACTAAAGATACCAAATTATAACAGCTGTCATTTTTTCCAACTTGGCTGTCCTAATAGTAAGTTTTGCACATATTAAATAGAAAGGATATTTGATGATTCTCCCAGGTTCTTGTTTTCAACAGAATAGACAGCTGCTCTAATTGATGGGTTCTAAAATGAAACATTGATTCTCCTGTGCATTATATGATCACCTATGCAGCTGCAACAATTAGAGTTCTGCTTACTCTTAACTTCAATATTGGTTTGATTTGGTCTGCCTTTTCTTATTTCTGAATTAAAAAGACTTAGGAGGTGTAGAACTGCTTTGAAAACTCTTTCAGAGTAAAAGGAACCATGAAGATGGAACTAGCTATAAACTCTGCTCTACATAATTTCCTCAGGAATGGAAGTGTCAGAAATGGCTTGAGATGCCAGGGTGTCACATGAGAATAAGGAAACAAACTTAAAGGAACTCAGCAAACCAAAGTTTACTTCTGTTGAAGGATACTCCCTCAGCCAAAAATCTGGCAAGCAAGCACACATGGCAGGCATGGGGCTCTCTTTTTATCCCTAACCCAGCAGGCTCTACCATTCTGATGGCTTTGGCTGAGCACAGGTTCATAATCTTCAGAAGGATGTGGCTTAATTAACAGGATGTAACTAAAATCCAAGGAGCATCTAACAGGATGCCTTACAGTGCACCAGGAAAAGGATGTAACTAAAATGTAATTAAAGGCCAAGCTACCTGGCCAAAGCAAGAGCTTTTCAGAAAAACAATTCTCACAAGATTAACAGAAAGGAAGTAAACTACTTTGGTTGAAAAAACACTTTTCTCAAGAAAGATACCCTAGAATAAGTTGGCTAAAGCCAGAGGATTTACTGTTACTTGTGACAAAAAATCAGATCAGACTAGCTCTTAGGAGATGAGACCTGTCCAAGAAAAAAAGAGGCCATTGTAATGGAAGGGTGATGAGGTAGAGACAGTTGCAAAATAATTAATCCATATAATTTATACTCTAATTCTTTTTTTATTTTAGTCAGTTGTAGTCGGGTACTGTCCTTGAGCAGTTTGTTCAAGGCTAGTGCTCTACCAATTTAAGCCACAGCGCCACTTTTGGTTTTCTGGTGGCTAATTGGAGATAAGAGTCACATAGACTTTCCTGTCCTGGCTCATTTTGAACCGCTATCATCAGACCTCAGTCTTCTGAGTAGCAAATTTTACAGGCATGAGCCATCAGCTCCTAGCTGTGGCATTCTTTTTTCTCCATCAAAAAGCAAAAATCCATGATAAGTAATAACCATTTGATATTTTTTTACCTTGAATACTTATTTATGATGCCTCAAATATATGATTAACTTGTGAATATTTTTCTTTAGAGTAGGTACGATGGTAGTCGGGCATGAGAATTGAAAACTGGGTGTGTGGGTGTAGTTCAGTGGCAGAGCACTTGCCTACTATGTGTAAGGTCCAGGGCTCCCAAGCACACCACACACACACACACACACACACACACACACACACACACACACACACACACACACAAATACAAGCAACGAAAAAATTGAAGATCTGCTAAGATTTCAGTTGAAAGGAGCACATATATAACGCTGATACTTGGATATGGAAACAGGAGGTTTGAGGTTCAAGGTCAGCTTAGGCAAAATTTAGTGAGATCCTATCTCAAAAACATCCAGGTATTATGGCATGTGCATGCAATCCTTATGAGAAATGGAAGTAGGAGGATGTCAGGAAGGGCAATATTAGCATGGTACCCTACCTGAAAAACAAAAAAAGCAAAAAGGCTGGGGGTACAGATCATGCCCTGAAGTCAATCCCCAGAATTAAACATACAACAACCAAGCCAACTGACTTCCTAGAAAAACAGATAAAAAAGGAGTTTTGTTTTCTTAAATATTGCCTTTTGTTGATATGTCCTAAGTGTCAGAGGTACATTTTTTTTTCCTTCAGGAGAGATTCTGTTTCATTAGAGTTGCCAGTAGGCACTGAGTGACAGCCTGGTCTCTTAGATTGTCAATGGGATTTTATTCTAAATTATTACTTGAAGTTTTTTCTTTTTTAAAATATGTTTTTATTGTAAAAATACTGTACAGAGGGCTGGGAAGGTGGCTCTGGGCTGGGAAGGTGGCTCAGTGGTAGAGTGCTTGCCTTGCATGCCTGAGGTCCTGGGTTCGATTCCTCAGCACCACATAAGCAAAAAGCCGGAAGTGGCGCTGTGGCTCAAGTGGTAGAGCGCTAGCCTTGAGCTGAAGAGCTGAGGGACAGTGCCCAGGCCCAGAGTTCAGGCCCCACGACCGGACCAAAAAAAAAATACTCTACGGAGGGGTTACAGTTACATGAGTAAGGTAATAAGTACATTTCCAATCAGCATTGTTACCTTTTCCTTTGTTTTCCCCTACTATCCCTTCTCTCTCCACTTCCCCAACACCTCCCCTCCCCCCAATTTGTAAAGTTCGTTTTTAACATAGTGTCTTGTACATCTCATTGTTACAATGGGTCAACCTGTATCCTTATTTAAACATTTTGTTCTTTCCCTTCCCCTCCCCAAATTAGAAAAATGTATATACATGATGCAGGGCACTGGAATCAAATACAATGGAAACAGGGGTTTTACCATGGGGGAAGAACATACAAAAGAAACAAAAAAAATCACATAGTGCATTATAAATACCTTAAAAACAGTAGCAAACAAGAAAAAAACACTTGTGTTCCTATTTGCGGTTCATTTCCCTTAACATATCTCATATAGTCATATGTACATGGGAGTGTGAACTTGTTCAACCACTTTGGAAAGCAGTATAGAGGCTCCTCAAAAGACTACACATAGAACTCCCCTATGACCCAGCAATCGCACTTTTGGGCATTTATCCAAACCATCACAAATAAGGCTTTACTAAAGCTACCAGCACAACTATGTTTATCGCAGCATTATTTACCATAAGTAAGATATGGAACCAACCCAGATGTCCCTAAGTAGATGAATGGATCAAGAAAATGTGGTGTGTGTGTACATACACACACACACACACACACACACACACACACACACACACACACACACACACACACACTGGAATTCTATACATAGATCAGAAAAAATGACATTACTCCATTTGTTAGGAAATTAAGACTTGGAAAAAATTATATTAAGTGAAGTAAGCCAGGCCCAAAGAAACATAGGTCCCATGGTTTCCCTTATTTGCAATAACTAGTATATGTTTGGGACAAGCAGAAGAGATCAAGCTATATACATATAAACAGTTTTTTTCTTTTGTTTTATGTCCAAGACTGAGACTCGACCTCAGTACCTTATGTATTCACTCATTGCCTAGCGCTCTACCAACTGAGCCATACCTCCAACCCTTAAATAAAGATTTTTTTTTGAACATAAAAGGACAGTGCATAGCCGGGCACCAGTGGCTCATGCCTGTAATCCTAGCTACTCAGAAGGCTGAGATCTGAGGATCGTAGTTCAAAGTCAGCCCAGGGAGGAAAATCCATGAGACTCATCTCCAATTAACCACCAGAAATCAGAAGTGGTGCTGTGGCTCAAGTGGTAGAGCTCTAGCCTTAAACTGAAGAGCTCAGGGACACCACTAAGGCCCAGAGTTCAAGCCCCACAACAGACCAAAACAAAAATCAAAAACAAAAACAGTGCCTTTTCTCCCAAAATTTATAAAAAATGTTGATATCATATATTTACTAACACTGGAGACATATTAGAAAGTGTGTCATATTTTTAAAAAATCTTGAAGAAATAATTATAAGTAGTGATTACCTTACTTTTATGTGTCTACCAAGCCAACTTCTATTTGTACAGTGTGGCTATTTAGATCTTTCTCTATTTTTAAAAACATTTTGTATAAATTAAAAGTAATTTTCAAATATAGTAAAAAATTGTCAGGGTATGAAAAGAGCATTAGAAAGCAAAAAGGGGCTGGGAAGTTGGCTCAGTGGTACAGTACTTGCCTTACATGCATGTGGCCCTGGGTTAGATTCCTCAGCACCACATAAGCAGAAAAAGCCAGAAGTGGAGCTGTGGCTCAAATGGTAGGGCACTAGCCTTGTGATGAAGAGCTGAGAGAGAGCACCCAGGCCCAGAGTTCAGGTCCCACGACCAAAAAGAAAAAAAAAGAAAGCAAAAAGAACATAAAAAGGTATACAAGCTTCTTTATCTGAGGCTTCTTGTCTCTAGTTTCTCTTCACAAAAGTTGCCACTCTTTGAAGTTTATTAATTCATCCATATGAAAACAGTTATCCAATAATTGTAAATGAATGAATAAATTATAAATGCATGTTATTTTACAAGTTATACTAGGGAGAGTATATGGTATTCATTCTTTTGCACTTTGTTTCTGACATGGCTTAAAAATTTAAAATAGAAATATTTTACTATTTAATATAGGTCAACATTCCCTAATCAAAAGGAAATAAACCATTGTATCTACACTTTCAAAGTTAACTTTATGTGCATGAATGCAGCATAACTCAAAATAGAGTATTTATTCTGTGAAAGAAGGTTTCTAGATACCTCTTATTAAAGCAGAATAATGCAACATACTATAGAAATTCAAGTGTATTTGTAGCCCTGAGAATTGAAATAACCAGGTGTGTTTCTTTAGTTTGTGCTCTATGCTTGTCAGAATAAAACTATTACATATAATAAAGAAGATATCATTTAGTTCAAATGACAAAAAATTCCAGACTTTTACAAGGGGAGTATGAAATCTCAAATTTCAAAAGAACTTTGAGGTAGAAATAATGAGCTCAGGTCCCAATTTCAAAATTAATTGCCTCTGTCATAGGGAAATCATTTTGCTTTGCTAGACCTGAAGAGATTTTTTTTCCTGTTTTCAAAAATTAATGAGATACGTGAAGATTAAGTTGATAATGTTGATAATAATAGTAGTAATAATAATAGAATTATTTCTCACCTATTTTATATTGTATAATTTACAGACATTTGTTCATTTATTTTTTTCTGCAACCCAATGATATCCACACAATATCTAATTGCAAATGAGGAAACTGGTGTGTGTGTGTGTGTGTGTGTGTGTGTGTGTGTGTGTGTGTGTGTGTGTGTGTGTGTGTGTGTGTGTGTGTATTCACAGGGGTATAGTGTAAGAATAAGTGGTAGAAATAGTCAGAGCCATGTTTTCAGAATCCGAAGCACCAGTCAGTCATTTTAGACTTTTTCTTAAAATCTGTGCTTAATTTTCATAAGCATAAAATCCCCCACTGCCATGTTAACATGCTTCCTGACATTGAAAATCACTGCAGTATATTATTTTCTCATTTTATGTCTACAGCTTCACTATTGTAATATTGTTACATGATTAGCCATTGAAGTGCCTGTTGAATCATTATAGAAACATTAATTAATGTTAATATTCGGGATACTTTTAGTGTTAGTGTTAAGTATAACTGGAATAGTAATTTGATCAGAGCATTTAAGTCTCTGTCCTAGCTAGATTAGTAGTGATTTGTCACAACTACCTGATAAAAAATTATCCCAGTACAAATTGTCATGTCAAAAACGAGCTTTACAATGTCGGTGGGGGGGAGGGGGAGAAGGATTGGGTGGGGGGGAGGCTGGGAAGGGAGGTGAAGGGTAAACAAAGGAGGAGGCTGCAATGCTTGGTAAGAAATGTATGCATTATCCTGCCCATGTAATTGTAACCCCTCTGTACAGTATGTTCACAAATAAAATAAAATAAAATAAAATAAAATAAAAATTATCCCAATGGGATAATTAAAAAAAATAAAAATATATTGATTAAAACTTGACACTCTAAAGTCTGAATTATTGTGGGAAAGAACACCTTAACATTTTGAAATGTTTTTTGTGTGTTTTTCCTTGAATAGTAGTTTTTATTCTCAGTGGCTATTTTTGACACATGTATGTGTTTTAGGAATGCTGTCCTCAAGTTCAATGCCATCATCACATTGTCCAGCAGCCTCAGATCATCCACTCTCCCCACTGTCAACAATCTCACTGTGCTCAGCAAATCCAAAGCATTACAGGAAGTGATTCAATTTCAACAGCCATTGGAAGTGAACTGTGTCATAGTGGAGCAAACCAGATCCATGAGCAGGTAAGACTGATCACATGATTCAGAACACCTTATTGAACACTTCCCACACCACCATTCACGTATTCCACTCACATTTACTTTGCACCAAAAAAAAAAATTATGTCATGCACATACTTTGCACCAAAACACTGAGAATTTGTAACAATGGTATCTGTATTTTGTTATAAAATTCAAAATTATTCCACTTTTTCAAATGACAAAACAATTCCAATTCATTAATAATATAAATCTAAGAAATGATGACTTGATTAATGAATGCCTAATTTCTAACTGATTCTCAGTTCTAAAATAAGCCTGACAGTTGTATAATGTTAATTTCATGAAGTATTATATTGAAATGAACAATGAATTAGAAATGATGCTGAGGTAATTTTAATGGTCATATTTCACATGGTAGTAATTATTTCCTATATGTCTTCTTTAAGAATAGACTAACTCAAGTCAGAATGTGTTTATATTTTATTGTATACTACAACAAAATAGAAACTAAAACTTAGTTGCCAAGGAGAAATCAGATACAATCTTCAGTTACTCAGTCTCATGAAGACTTTGGAACTTTATAAACATCTGTTGTACAAGTGTTAACAGAAAAAAAGACTTTTTTGGTAAAACTAGCAATTATTGTTCTACAAGAATAATGGAAAATTAGACATCATTTGTGTTTTTCATGATCTAAAATTAACCTCTTACATAAGCAACTCTAGAAGGCAAAATAAAATAAAAAGAAAAAGTTAGGAAAGAGATTTGCCAGTATAAGAATTTGGATTATTGTGTATTAGGTATATATGAGATTATACGGACTAAAACTTTGAAATATACATTTTGGTTATATTGGCCAAAAGATAGTATAAATGACTTAAAAACCCATTCTTTTTCAAACATAATTCTTCAAATTGTGCTTTGTCAATATAACAAAAAGTCTGAAGTTGTTTTTCCTCTGATACTCTACAATGGAAATACTTGGCTCTGAAATAGCTCTAAAATACAGCCCAGAGGGTGTTGAATTTCTTACATAAATGGATTAGTGATGATTATGAAGAACCATTTCATTACATTAAATCATTTGAAATTGTTGTAAATGTTATGAACAATTTCATGCATTTCAATCAAATCCTTAGTTTTGTTTGCCTTAATTTCTCCTGTACTGAAGAAAGTGTGACAACTATATAAAATAAAATAACAACACAAAATGTTATCTTGTTGTCTGTCACAAAAGAGGAATGAACAACATGCATTGGAAACTAAAGAGAAACGTAATTTCATCTGGGAAACAAAAGATTTGTTGAGGAGGTAGGAAATGACCTGTACTCTGAAAAATGGGCAGAGTTTCCATTCATTTCCATTTCATGAAGATAATATCCAAGGGAGAAGAAATTATATGAACAAAATAATAGATTTTGAAAAGTACACATTGAGTGGTTTGATTTGTATGGAAAGGAAGATGATAGGGAAATATTAAGATACAGTTTTAGCATGATTCATTAAGATTAGGTCATAATGCTTGAAATGTTTAAGTGATTAAAATGTTTTAGGCTGTCATTAGTAGGCTACTGAGTGGGAAAATGCACATAGGTACACTTTAGAAGGTTAACTGAAACAGCTTTGTGCCAGGTAAAATAACAATGATTAATCATAAGTTACCTGTAATAGTTTACATGGATACTACAGTACCTGGTTGAGCCACATTTATACATAAATTAAGAAGAATATCACAGAAGAGAGGCATTGGTGACATAATAGAAAGCTTAACTTCAGAATAAGCTCTGGGTTTCATTTTTGCTTTATTCCTTTTAAGCTATTGATTTTAATAATACTAAGTGTGTTTGCAATATTTTCATTCATAAAATTTGGGTAGTAATACCTACCTAACAGGGTTGTTGTAAAGACTAAAAAAATACATGGTAAGTCTCACATAAACTATAAGGACTACAACCTGAAGAAGTGTAGACTAGAATATAAACTTTAGTAATAGTATGATGGACAATGATCAGAGATGTGAACAATATAACAAGATTAAGAATTTTGTCCAGCATCAACAATAATGCTATGATATCCTTTGACAAGCTCAGTACATCTAGACAAAATTATTATTTACTTAGAAAATTGGCACCTTCTGTTTTGTTGTTCATACTAAGTTTAAAATTCCCAGTAGCTTTGATTAGCTTTAGTAAGCATTTAGGCTGGAGAATTTCTGTTTAGAAACAATTTTCTGCTTTTAGTATTTGATGAGGGTAATGTTGATGGACAAAGGACACAGGGACAAAGGAGTGGAAAGGGAAAGTTCTCTAACCTAGGCTTCTTGTTGATTTCAAATGTTTCCTGTTCTTGTAACAGCTGGATGGAAGAATCTCTTTAAAGTGCAGTGCAGAAAGACTTATTTTGCCTGCATGCATACATATATATGTAATGGTACTAGTACTAATTAATTGTACAAGGAGTTTTACTTTGACATGCCCATATATGCATAATGTATCTTGATCAGACTCCCTTTCTCCATCACTATCCCTCACCCCCCACCCCCGCTTCCCAAACCAATGTCAAAAAATTTCATTGTTAAATTTTTACATATGTATTTAAAGTATTTTGACTGTACTCATTCTCCTTTCTTGTGTAAGTTAGGCTCTTTTAAAACTAAGATCTGGTCCATTTTAAAAATTTTGTGTTTAAAGTTGTAATCTGATGGTAGTAAGGTAAAGTGAAAATGATACAAGTTTTCACTTCAGTTACCTGAAGTGATAAAGCCTAATTCCAAGTCAGGCACCAGTGGCTCCCATCTGTAATCATAGCTACTCAGGAGGCTAAGATTCGAGGATCACAGTTCAGCAGCTAGCCTGGGCAGAAAAGCCTGTGAGACTCTTATCTCCAATAAACTACACAGAAAAAGTTAGGAGTTAGGCACTGTGGCTCATGTGGTAGAGCACTAGCCTTGAGTAAAAAGAAGCTCAGGGACAGTGCCCAAACCCTGAGTTCAAATCCCCAGACAAGCACGAAACAAACTACAACAACAAAAACCCTAATTCTGTTGAACTCCATTACCTTCAATAGTTAACTATATTGAACTTCAATTTCTTCGACTATAACAAGGAAAGAATCATATGTACAGCATACCCTACAAGAAGAGTATTAAATGATGTAAAATAAAAAGAGCATCTAGCTTAGTGTCAGCCACAATGTTCAAATGAATGTTTGATTCTTGACCTTTCTTCTCCAGCTTAAGGCTCGCAGATGTTTCAAAGTACTGATAAAAGAAATTAGTTACATTGTTCCACTGATTTTCATGATGCTTGAGATGGAACTCAGGGTCTTGTACATGCTAGACACTGTGTTCTGGTACTGAGCAACATGCTATTTTTAGATGAAACTAAATCACCTTTAAAATGTTTTCTTCCGAGGAAAATATGCTGAAATACTTTTCAAAACCAGGTTTTAAAAACATGGCTTCATAATTTAAAAAAAAAATAAAACTTAGGTATTTTTGTTTTCCATGCTTCTCCCTAGCAGAATCATTTTGGTTTCAATTAAAAAATATCTCCAGCCATGTATTCTTCTCCAGGGAAATTAAGAACAACATGATGTGATCATTCTTCCATTAGCAAGGAAGAGATAATTTCACAAGTGAGCGACAGGGCAAAGCTCAGCTGAACATATTTTAGATGTTGCCATCCAGTTGATGTTTATAAAAAGACTGAAATAATTGTCATGTATTGGGTGTAAAATTCTCTTCCATTTGCCTTGAGGCACCTAGGAAACATTTTAGGTCATAGGAAGTTGGCAAGGGAAGAGATTTGCTTATTTGGATAGTGCTATTACTAATGGAAAAACACTCCGTTTCAGATGTATGGTTTATTTATTTACAACATTTGAAAATTCAGTTTTTGTTATTAGAGAGTACAGATCTCAGTGTTAAGTGCTTTTTCTGGGGAGTCTTCAGGAAGCTAGTGTAGTGTTTATTTTACAGAAGTCATTCACTTCTGAAATTTTGTGGCTGCTTAGTTAAATAAAATCAGCATCCTTCAGTGGTTTACATTAGGCTCAGTTTTTCGCCTCTACCTATTGACTTCTTCATCACTACGATTGAAACTAGGTATCTTTTGTGCAACAGTCTCTTTTCCATTATTCTTTTTACAATTTTATTTTCTATATTTTTTAGTACGTATTTTTCCAACAATACCTTGTCTGTCTTTTACTAATTCCTTGCAACTTCTGCTATGGTATCCCTTTTGAAATTTTTATTTGTGTCAAATTCATATTTATTTGTTTTACATTTTAAAAAATGTTGCCTATCCTTTTTAGTGCTCATTTTTCCTAGCAAAATAATAAAGCTACCTATTATAAAAGGTCAAATAGTACTTCATCCCAACCCTGTTCAACCCCCAGAGCTTATCCCCATCTTCTAGTCCTAGTTTGTCTTGAAATATTTACCTCTCTATACTTAAATAATATGCCTGTAATCATGCTATTTCTTTTTTTAAATTTTTATTTATTTTTTATTGTGAAAATGCTGTACAGAGGGGTTACAATTAGATGGGCAAGATAATGAGTACATTTCTTATCAAGCATTGTAGCCTCCTCCTTTGTTTTCATGCTATTTCTTGATTCATAATATATCTCTATTATTGGTGATTGTTCTGTTCCATGGACAATCACTTATTTATTTATACATTTTTGTCTTGGAGCTTGAACTCAGTGCATAGGCACTTTCCCTGAGCTCTTTTGCTTAAGGCTAATGCTCTACCACTTTGAGCCATGACTCTACTTCTGGTTTTCTGGTGGTAATCTCTTATCTCTTGGAGGTCAGAGTCTCTTGGTCTTTCCTGCCTGGGCTGGCTTTCACTCATGCTCCTCAGATCTGAGCTCCTGAGTTGCTAGAATTACTGGCCTGAGCCACCAACACCCACTTTCACTTTTTAAAAATCATTGTTTTCTTCTCTTCTACCATGCCAATAAACTTCCATATTTTTACTGCCTAAATAAATGTCCAGTGTTTGCATTATTTTTGCTATGAAATACTATTACTGAACCTATTTGTTTTTATAATTTTAATAGGTTTCATTATTCTATTCTTATAGATACATAGAATGTACTTTACCAACATTTGCTGTTTGCTTGATAACAGCCATTCTCATTAGGGTGAGATGGAAGGTTCAATATCTTTATTTATAAAAAGAGTTCAAATAATTTTTTGGCTTTCTGGTTTCCATTGTTCACTATTTTCTCAAGACAATTTTATATAATGTTAAATTGTCAAATGTTCTTATGTGTACTGATCAACCATCTCTCAAATATCTCTCCTTAAAACTCTGCAATGTACACACACACATACACACACATACATCATACATATCACACTTTGATTCAAATTGCTTCTGTCTACTGACCTTCTGGTCATTCTTCACATCCTTGAACAGTTCCATCAAGGAGCTTCCAATCTTCTCTCCTCTTCCCTCTGAGCCCTGCTCTGGATTCACCCATGAGAATGCCACCACCATTATCTGTAGTCTTTTTCACACTCTGTCTTCATGGTTGTCATCATGCTTACTTTCTTCATTTCTTCGTCTTCAGTGAACAGAGGTTTTGGCTACTCTCCAACTTATATCATCATTTGAGACTATTTAATGTCTCTTTATCTTATTGTTTTATCATTATTAGTTCCTCTTCTACTCTCTGAATTCTACTTAGGTTTGCACTCATCATGCTACCCAGCCCTTACTTCCAAACTGTGCTGATTTCCATTGTCAGCCAATTCAACAATCCTCTTGCTAGAAACTCATGATTTTTTTTGTTGCTTTCTCTTATACCGTCTCCACCTTGCTGATTTCATTTTTTATAGACAGACATCCACTTTCTTTCTTTGTATATGCTAGTCCTGGGGCTTGAACTCAAGGTGTGGGAGCTGCTCTGAGTTTATTTTGTTTTTTGCTCTAACACTTGAGCCACAGCTCCACTTCAAGTGTTTTGGTAATTAATTGGAGATAAGAATCTCATAAACTTTCTTGTTTGGCTTGACTTGAGCCACTTTAGTCAGATCTCAATCTCCTGAGTAGCTTGGATTACAGATATGAGGCACTTATGCCTGGTAGCCATCTACTTTCTCTGCCCCATTACTTTGTGATGTTGAAAGACCTCAGCCTGGCATCAGTGACTCATGCCTGTAATCCTAGCTACTCAGGAGGCTGAAAGCTGAAGATCTCATTTCCAAGCCAGCCCAGGCAGGAAAGTCCATAAGACACTTATTTCCAGTTAACAGCCAGAAAAATTGGAAGTGGTGCTGTGGTTGAAAGTGGTAAGAGCTTTGGGCTTGAGCAAAAAAGCCCAGAGACAGCATCCAGTCTCTAAATTCAAGCCCTATGACTGACAAAAAAAGGACAAAACCCAAACTAGACTCTTTTAGTCTCGATTGCTAGACAGTCCTTTTTAAAATTCTAATTGACATGCTTCTGTAAAACTTAATTTGTAATCCTTATCGTTCCAATCTGAAATGCCACTGCTATTATGTCCCTCTTTGAAGATGGTCTTGCTTTCTGCTACAAATAGGCAGTAGATTTCAGACTTAAAGGTGCACCAGAAGTATTTGAAAGATCTGTTTAAGTGGAGATTGCTGGGCCCAATTAATTTGCATTTCCAGATTTCCTGATTATATTAATGCTACTGGATCAGGAACCACAATCTGAGTACACTTTATGGACTCTTTCAGGCTTATTTCCCTGAAGAATATCTGTACATTTTCAAAAAATTTCTGATTCTTTTGAGTCAGAAATTAAGACTCAAATTTTTGTCTTCACAAGCATATTCTATGAACATGAAATCATCATCTTTGTTTCCTTTACTGGA
This sequence comes from Dipodomys merriami, assembly GCF_024711535.1. Lineage (NCBI taxonomy): Eukaryota > Metazoa > Chordata > Mammalia > Rodentia > Heteromyidae > Dipodomys > Dipodomys merriami. Next base: position 57,251,293 of record NW_027204492.1, read on the forward strand.
AAAATTTCCAGAGCAAAAAGACATGCTCACTGGTTCTATCTCCTCACCACTTCAATGCTTTGCCAACTATATTCACTGTGTTCCTGAAGCTTCCTTTATTGACTTTCTAGCTGTCAAATTCAATTTCCCATACTGTGCCTCTTATTGCTCCTACACTGTTTATCCATTCTATTCTTGATCTTCCCTCATCCCACTGCAATGTACTTCTACTTTTAAATTCTCTTTTTAGGCTTTCCTTCCATTTTTCAAGACACCATCATTGTTTCCTTTTTACCCTCTCTTTTGACAATAAAAATAAATTCTACAATCTACAATTTTATTTGCTTGTATGACATGTCTACTTAGCTGCCCTTCAAACTGACCATTCCAGCTTTATATTGTATCCTCTATGCCCAGGGCCCTCCTGATCAGAGTTAAAATTTAACAACATTATTTTTTTTTCTTTTCTTGGCCACTACACACCTATTAAGTTGCCATAGCTTAGTGATTTTACATACAACCTCTCTCATACAATGGAAGCCAAGTTTTCTTTCTCAGAACTCTCTTAATATGTGATATGTACCTCTATTTAGATCTCTTATTAATTATCACATTCTTTAAAGTCATTTAGATTTATGTCTCAGCTCTTCTAAAAGCTTATAAAAGTCAGAAAGGCCTAAAGGGAGGAGAGAATTTTTTACATGTTTTTTTTTCCTAGTGGTGCTTGGGACCATACTTTAGGACATTGCTTTGTAACTTCTTAATAAAATGTGTGCTGTATGAATGCATGAATCAAGTCATTTTTGGGACCAGATTGTAGACCTGGATTTAAAGGAAGAAAGGTAGAACAGGCAGATATAATGTGCATGCCTATAAACCCAGCACTCAGAAGGCTTAGGAAGGAAGATCAAAAGTTCACAGCCAGTCTGTGCTATCTATGATATTCAAGGTTAGCCAGAGTTACATAGTGAGGCACTGTCTTAAGAAAAGTAAGAAAAGGACTTAAGATAAATTACAAAGTGCTAGTGCTTATAAGCAGTAAGTTTTCCCACAGGTCTTTTCAATGTAACATAAGTATTTTCTCTTTTGAATAAATGATATACTAAAGGTTGGCAGAATAGAGAAATGATAGAGAAGTGAAGAAGAGAAAAAGTTAACAAAGGTATTACCAAAAGTTATGTATCTAAAAAATGTATCAACTTTAAATTATTTTCTACACACAGTGATGTATTTATAACTCTCATTTTATTCTAGAAAATTTGAAATGACTTATGAATAAGACAACAAGGAATACCAAAAATGTATCAGTGAGAGTATAAATACAATGGAGTGATAATATCAGAAGGAGAAATACACAGAAATGCAAGCTACAGGCTTTTGTCTTTACAGGGTTTTGAATTAAAAACTTGGCTGCTAACTCCTAGAAACCATAGGGAAACCAACAAGAAAACATGACTCAGTATAAAATTTCCAGTCTTCCTGGGGGAGAAGCTTTATAAATTCTTGACATAGAATTTGCATTATACTAAAATATGTCAGAATAATTTAAGTTGCTACGGATGTTATTTTTCATAATCCATATGGATTATGATACTCCAAAACACCTACCTGAAATTTCATTGGTTGTGAGTAAAATAATCATATTTTACAACATGCTGCCCAAATCTACACATGCATAACATACATTCCCATACCCTAAAAGGAAGTCAAGACAGCTTTGATTTGGTTTCACTATAAGGCATTTCAGTATGCTTTGTTAAAGGAACTCTTCCAGTGTTTCTCTTTCTATTCTCCTTAATACATAGTTCCCAGTTGATCCTCGATTATAACTTCCTCAGTGCTCATGTTGTAAGATGAGACTTTTTAAAGAATGTCCATAATACATCTTTTCATTAACAAGACAAGTTGGAACAAATCAGCATTATTACTATTTAATGATGAGGAAGGTTTCCAGCAAGTGTTTATTTAATATTTACTATACTGAGACATTATACTAGGTAATATACATAACCATCTATCTGACACAATTAAAAGACTTTCCTAAAACTAAGCAATTTATTTCCATTCCTTCTATTATTATTGCAACAAGAAACTGTGTACCCTTTATTAAATAATTGTTTGAAAAATGATTTAACAATACAAAGCACTTTACCTCACAGCCCCATTTAATTTTATTTGATCCTTCCAGCATTTTATAAAATAGGCAACAGATTATCTGTATTTCACAGTTTGAGGAAACTATGGTTCATGAATGTTTAGCAATTAACCCACAACTAGGAAGCATGGCTTCAAATTCCATTTTTCTTTATTACAATATCTTGCCATCTAAGTTGATTCACATAAAATATTACATTAGGTCATTATTTGGAGTACAAATCTGTTGGAGATAACAAAATCTGCATTTTAGAATTGAGATTGCTTTACAATAAATTCAATTCAGTGGCATTTATTGAAAAGCTGGTATGTGCTGGAGAGGTAATTCCTTTTTTTAAATTTCTATTCATTTATTTTTATTGTAAAATTGATGAACAGGGAAATTACAGTTACATAAGATAATGAGTACATTTTTTCCTTTTTTATCGAGCATTTTATTTTCAAAAACAGCTTCATTTAGAACAGAGGAATTACGTTTCAGACAAAAAATTGTGTCACACAAGTCACCAGACAACTCTTGTATTTGAGTGAAAAAGTACTGCATGAATGAAACAATAGTCTCCCAAAATTATCCAAGAACTCAGAGTTTGTTAGAGGAGGAAAACAGGATCATGGGCTTTGGATGCAATAAATGAGATGTGGTTTTGTTCTCCCTCCTGGAAGCAGAAAATAATTGAAAATGTTCATGGTCACATGCTGAGGTTATACTTACTCTGTTTGTCCATCAAGCACTACTTGAAGATAAAATGTGTTTGTCCTCTCCAACAAGAGGTCAATGAGTAAAAAAAAAAAAGGAAGTCAATGAATCCATTTTTAAAAACACTGTTACCCCCTCCCTCATTTTCTCCTGCTTAACCCTCCCCACTCTTCTCCCCCTGAGTCTGTAAAGATTTCCAAAATAGTGTCTAGTGAGTATCATTGTTGCATTAGTTTATCCTTTGTACTGCTGTTTCTGATTCTCTTTTCGTCCTACGTATCAGATAAGCTTATATACAAGAAAAAGGGTACAGAAAATTAAAACAGAGAGAAAAAAAATAGAATAACTGCATACAGGACATAATAAGAACCTCTTGCGGGGCGCGGTGTCTCACGCCTGTAATCCTAGCTACTCAGGAGGCTGAGATCTGAGGATCGAGGTTTAAAGCCAGCCCTGGCAGGAAAGTCCGTGAGACTCATTTATCTCCAATAAACCACTAGAAAACTGGAAGCAGCACTGTGGCTCAAGCGGTAGAGCGCTCGTCTTGAGCTGAAGAGCTGAGGAATAGCGCCCACTGATTTCCAATTCTTGGAGTTCATTTTGATACACTTCATTATATATGATCCTATGCACTTAGCCATTGGGCTATTGTGATCCTCTGCTAAGAATATCATAAACATATTCTAGTAGTTAGAAATGAGGGAAACCATGCAACCTTCTTTGGTCCTGCCTTGCTTTGCTTCATACAATTTTTTCAGGTCTTTCCATTTCTTTACAAATGGGGCAATGTCATTCTTTCTGATGGAATCATAGCTGTGGTATATATACCACATCTTTATCTGTTGATCTACTGAGGGTATCTGGGTTGGTTTCATGCTTTATTTAGTAAAGTGCTTATGAAGAATACAGTGGCAGTAAGTATTTTCAGAATATAAAATTTCTATGCTTCTTCTCTTACTAGGGCCCCTGCATTTTCTAATACAAAATAGGAAGATACCAATTACTGTTTAACCAGTTGTTCAAATGATGTAATATCTAAAATGCATTGAACTTCTCTGAGAGTAATGCCCCTTGGTGCATATCAAGAAAATGCGGTATATATTATTAAAGCTTTGTAAAAATTTTTTTGGCCAGTCATGAAGCTTGAACACGGGACCTGGGCACTGTCCCTGAGTTTCTTTTGCTCAAGGCTAGCCCTCTACCACTTGAGCCACAGTACCACTTCTGGCTTTTTCTGTTTATGTGGTAATGAGGAATGGAACCCAGGGCTTCATGCATGCTAGGCAAACACTCTACCACTAAGCCACATTCCCAGCCCAAAGTTTTGTAAATTTTTGAAGAAATACCATATTTTGAGTACTCAAGAACCACTATTCTCCATACTCTATTTTAATTCTCTGTTCATATATAAGCAGCTAAATGTATTATCCATGATTGATATTTGAGACTGCTTTCTTTGTAAGTACATATGGGAGATGAGGAAAGCAAGAGTAAGCAAGGAGGCCAGTCTGATGAAAGTAATTTATATGCACATGTGAAATATCATGGAGAAATACTTCTTTGAACAATTAACATGCACCCAAAAATGAGAGGAATTTAAAACAAATATGAATAATAGTGGGGGAAATGTACAAGATGAAGTTAAGTGGATATGGTTTAAAAAAACTTTATATACAAGTGTGAAAATGGAAGGTTGCTTAGGTTGGTTTTGAAAGGATGTCTGGGAAAAGGAAGGAGATTGATGGAAGGGATGAGTCTGATCAATAGATGTGTTGGCATACATGTGAAGATGAAGCCACCTTGTACAACTTATTGATGCTAATAAAATGTGGAGAAAAATTTAAAAAATTAGATACAAATATATACATATGTATGTATATATGTAGAGTAGATGCAAATATATACATATGAACGTATGCATATGTATATATGTAGAGAGCTCTCTATACACACACATACACATATGGGGGAGAAAAGAGAAAGGGAAAGACAGAGGAAGGGAGGAGAGGGAGAGAGAAGCTCTATTAATATACATTTCTTTTGGCCCAAGGTATTCACCTTTCCTTGGGACATGCCTTATCTTGGTTTCCTCAAGGCAGGAAGAATATGACTTTAAGCCAACTGTAAAAGTTATGCTGAAACACACCCATAAACAATTTCAATAAAATCAAGAAGTTCTAAGTAGCTGTGACCTAGTAATGGAAAATACTGCTAACTGGCACATCCCACTTTGTGATGAAGAAATTTTACCTTATTCTTGAGTTATAATCCTGTTTCATATTTTGCAATATATGAGAGTCTTTCTTCAGTCTTGACTCCTTCAAATTTTGAACCCAACTAAGTTTGAGGTTTTAATCAATTGTTCTTACAAATTGTAGACTTCTAAAAACTCAGAAGGAATAAACTTACACAAGAGTGCTATTTTGCTTCTAGTTTTTCTGCATTTCTTTTAGCAAAAGAACTCATTTTTTAAGTTTTAATCCTCTTACTGTTTCCTAGAAAAGTACAGATTATTGCCTGAACTTTTAGTTGCATTTGGTATAGCACCCAGGCCCTGAGTTCAAGCATAACACTTGAATCTCCTCAGTAAATATGTCCTTGAGAAAGTTATCATGAAACACACATGGAGAGAGGACAGTGAGGGACTGGGAAGAGAGTGAGGGAACAGAAGACACTGTGCAAAAAGAAATGTATTCATTACCTGACTCATGTAATTATAATCCCTCCATACATAAATTCTATAATAACAATAAAATAAATTAATAGAACCTAAACATCAATGGAAAAACATTGGCATTGCACCTAGATTTAGGTTAGATATAGTTTATCCCCCAATGTCCATGTTGGGAGTTTTATCCCCAGTGTACCAAGGTTTTTGAGACCTGTAAGAGGTAGGAATCGATTAGGTCATCAGGGGCATCACCCTTTTAGGAAATTAAGGTAGTTCTTGTTGGACTGTACTCTGAGTTAGTTCTCATAGGAGTTGTTATATAAAAAAGAAAAAGCCTAGGCCTTTGTCCTGTGCTACCTGCTCCTCTAATCATGTGACTGCTTTTTGATATTATTGGCCACAAAGCCTTACATTTTAATAAATTTTCCTCATAAAATACCCGACTTCAGGTATATAGTTGTATAGCAGAAAACAGCTTGTCAAGCTAATGCACATTTAAAAATAATTTTATATTGTGTTTTTAATAGTAGTTCAAGTTTAATAACAACATAGGTGGTCCATAAAGGGAAGGTACATTGAAGTATTTGGAGTAAAGATTGTGCAATTTGGACCTGCATTTCTTGAGAGGGGCTTGGCACTGAGGAGTAAACGTCAGCTTTCCAATCTGCAACGATTTTACTATAGTTGCTGCAATTCACCTGTTCTTCCTCTTAACTTGGAAAAAAGGTACACTGATCAGCATGATATTTTTTAGAAAATGCTGCCTATACCAATTTTTTTACTTTTTTAACCATTCCTGTGGGCTCCATTAAGAGAAAAACACTTCCAGAATCAATTGGCATTTTGGGTCATTTCTAATCAGGGAGGTGGTTTCTTGGCATTCACAAGTACTTAACTGACTAGCTAGATTGTTCAGTCAGTATTGTGCTAGATACTATGTGACATATAAAAAAGTCTAAGTTATTTTTTTATTGTTAATTGTACCTCTTTTGTGGTAGGGAGTGATGAAACAACATGATCTTTATTGGTAAGAAAGTATGACAACAACTGAAGATAATTGAACACAAAATGCTAATTTAAATTAGCTCTGTTGCCTAGCATACTTTGTTTTCATTAAAATAGGAAGTCTAAATTTCAAAGGATAAGTAAAATTTATGTATATATATATATATATATATATATATATATATATATATATATATATGGAAGGAGAAACGTATTTTAAGTAGTGAAGCAAGTGAATAAAGATACAAGAGGCATGTGTGTGCTCAGAACAGTCAATTCTGTCATGGCTGGAGTAAAAAAAAACATATTAGGAAACTAAAAGTGCTACTACATTTATATAAGCACTTAAAGGTTTTATACTGAATAGCTGGATGGACAAATTTACATGAATTTTTCATACATTATCTCTGTCTAGGTATCTCTACACACCATTTCTGAATTTTTGTTGTTGATGTTGTTGGTCATGGGGCTTGTTCCTGAGCTCTTTTGCTCAAGGCTAGCGCTCTACCACTTTGAGCCACAGCACCACTTCTGCTTTTCTGGTGGTTAATTGGAAACAAGAGTATCACAGACGTCTCTGCATGGACTGGCTTTGAATCACTATCCTCAGATCTCAGCCTCCTGAATAGTTAGGGTTACAGATGTGAGCTACTGGTGCCCGGCTCTGTGAATTTTAATATTTGAACATACTGTGTTATGATCTTGACATTTAGCATTGCTCATCTACTTCAGGACACTGTCTAGAAGAGAATTGTTAATTCCCCAGAAAAACAACTCCAAAGAATATATGAACAAGATAATTAACATTGTGGAATATTCATCTAAGTTTTTAAGTATGTGCATGTGTATATCTTAATCAAAACATGATGCTATACTTGTATCCTATATTTTCACTGAATGATTCTCATACCATAGATGTAATTATGAGGTTCATCTTTACTTTGTAATTCTCCATTTTGCCTCAGAATGCATTAATTTTTAGGGTCTGCCTTCAGAGGATAGATTTAAAAGGAAGTATCAGTGGTTAAGTATGAACTATTATCTGCATTCTTAGAATTCATTTGTACATGTGATATCTAAGATGATGTGTAATATTACCGCAGTTATTATTGTCTGAACACTATGCCTTGAGATGGGAGGCAAAGTGACCAACACTGCTATCAAAGCAAACAGTGCTATCAAAGGATGTGATACCAATAACATATGTCATATTTAGGACACTATTCATAATAATTTCTGTCTAGGATTTCAACTTCCTCTTAGATCTATGAATTTTCTGCATTTGGCCCCAAGTTCATCTTTTCCATGTCATATTCCAAAGATCTTTGGTTCAAATAATACATGGAGGATTTCCAGCAATAAATATATAAAACACATTGTATTAAAGAGATTTACATAGTCTAACTTTAAGATACACTAATAAATCAACTTAGCTTTCACTGAGAATATAAAAATCCAATAAAAGTAATTCTCCTATAGTCAGTATATTTCAAATAATATACGATTTATTTCCCACAGGAGGTAGAGGGGAAAGCCATGTGGTGATAATGGAAAATTCAGAGATTTTTATTTAATGTTTTATTGAAGCGCCCGTATTTGAATATTTTATGTTAATAAAGCTTTATATTCACAACATCACTTAGAATCAAGTGAAATGAAGTAGAAAACACCAGTACAATATTGATTTTCCTTTAAATTCCTCCTATATGGAAAAATGTATACCTTAGATGCAAAAAAAATTAATGACTTTATTCCTGTGATGATGTGCAGGCTGCTTTATCTTTTCATTTCGCATCACTATATCTGTGAACTTAGAAAAAAAGCATGGTTAAATAATTGTTTGTTGTTTGCTTTAGGTGATAATTCAGGATGATGGTCCTGAAAAACTGGACCCCAAATATTTTGGAGAATTGCTTGCTGATCTAAGCCGTAAGAATACAGATCTATATCACTGCTTACTAGAGCATTTGCAGAGAATTGGAGGAAGGTACTGTAAAAATTTCTATCTTTATGCAATAGATACCCAATATTTCACTATATTCTTATACTTTTAAAAATTGACTTTTTAAAACAGAAGTTTTATATTCACAGCAGAACTATTAGTGAGTTCTATTAGAGAATAATGGGGCAACCGTATGATGAAAACTGAACAAATATCTCATTTTAAGAGTTAATAGTACCAAAGGCCTATCACACATTCTTTTTCATTGCTATCTTTTCTATTTCTTTCTTATCTTGCACTTATAAAGTGAATCAGGAAGTTATATTAAGAACCAGGGTGTTGGAATATTTTTTTCAACATGGGTTTCTAAAATATGGTTTACTATACTTGTAATTAAAACACTTTTTCCCCAGAAGTAGCATGTCACTTCCATTCATATTTTATTTTTTAAATAAATGCATCGAGTATTACTTAATAAAAGCGTTAATAGTAATTTATGTACTTTATCAAAGACCAAAATAATCCTGTAAGGATCAACAAAGCATTCTATGTGCAAAAGCAAACTTTTGGACAAATAAATAAGAAAAGAAGTGCATGGCATGTCAGAAAGCTAATGAGAACTTGAGGAAAGAGAACTTTTGCACACTATGTTGATATTAGTTGGTATAGTCATTATGGGAAACAGTATGGAGGCTCTTCAAAAAATGAAGTCTAGAAATAACATGGTCCATCAATCCCACTACTTGATATATAACCAAAGCCTGTATGACTTTATCTCTAATTATCAGAAAAAAAAGCTGGACTGGAAGCATAACTACAAGTAGTAGAGCACCATCCATGAGCAAGTAAGCAAACTAAGAGCCCAAGGTCCTGAGTTCAAGCCCTAGTACCACCTATACACACACATGCTTCCACACTCAAACAGACATAAGAAAATCATGCGTTGTTCTGCACAACAAGGCCTCTTGAGATTTCTTATTCACGGTCAAATTTGAGAATCACTAGGCTAAGTTAGCAAAAATACAAAACCTAGAACTAGAACCCACACTGCATTCGTTTCTTTAATTTGGCAAATCACTTTACTTTTCAATAATATATGTATAATGTTGAATGGATTCTTTAAAATACTAAAGGCAAACTGAAGGAATTTTCTACTATTTGAATCATTACATTTGTAATGAACATAGGATTTGTAGGGATTTTTAATTGCTTAAAATGGGCTTTTGAGCACTTACCATTTATATAAAGTGTAGGACCAGGATAGCATTCTGTTCTGCACCACTCAACATTTCAGAGCATATGAGCTTTGTAAAGTAGCTATTCTATAAAATTTAGAGAATGCCAGTTAAACATATCCAAAATTCTTGGGGGAATCATTTGTCCATTCACATGGTGAAATTATTTACATTGTAGAATTAAATTTAGATTCGTAGATAGGTGCTGGTGGCTCACATCTGTAAGCCTATCTACTCAGGAAGCTGAGATCTGAGGATCATGGTTCCAAGCCAGCCCGGGCAGGAAAGTCCCTGTAAGACTCATCTCCAATTAACCACCAGAAAACTGGAAGTGAAGCTGTGGCTCAAAGTGGTAGAGTACTATCCTTAAGCCAAAGAACTCAGGGACAGCACCCAGGCCCTGAGTTCAAGCCCCACAACCAACCAACCAACCAACAAATAAATAAATAAATAAATAAATAAATAAATAAATAAATACTCCAAGAGAAATGAGGTCTCATAAAAATGTGGTAGTTGGGAGTTCCTTTGGCCAGGAGGTTAGCAGTTTCTTCTTATTCTTCATCCCTTCACTCAATGTGTCTGTCTCTTCATTTCTTCTTTACTGTATTCATTCCTTTCCTGGAGCTGTGATGGTCGTGTCATATCACAGTTTCTTTCTTTGCCTAAGACATCTGCTGTCATCCCCCAGTGCTAAATGGAGGAATAAACAACACTGATTGCTCCATCCTTCTCATATGCTCCTTTCCTGTCCACTTCCTCCCTGTTGCCCATCCTTTGGTTTCCATTTGTCTTCTCTTTCCAAAACACAGTTTAGCAATGAGTGAACTGCATGGTCAGAATTAACGTTTTCTCACGGAATCATTCTGATTATGTTTTGTAATTCCAACATTTTACATTATTTATTGCTGTGTGTTTATTGGCTCCATTTTCTTATATATAAAAAAGGAAGTAAGTAGGAGCATGGGAACTAAATTGCCATTGAGATTGAGAGAAGAATTAGTGTTTTTTAAAACACAAAATTATGTAAGTATAGTATCATAATTCTAGTTAACATGAATGCATGGCCACTGAAACTGTTGTGATTCATGTGTTCAACTTGCTTCAGGTTCACAAATCTGCATGCATTTACTTTAATAAAGCTCTTAAAAACAAGAAGATATTTCATTTTGTCAAGGGCCTCCTTACATTTCTATTTTGAGCTGCACAGGAAATACCACATAACATACATGCAGACAATTGCACATATATTAGTCATGCTTTGAGAAATGGCAACTTCAATTCTCTCTCTCCACACGAGCTTGTATATTTTTATAGATAAGTGTAAAGTGGTTTTGCACAATGAGTGACCCAGTTCTCTCTGGAAGCACAGATTACTCCTAAGTAACTACTTCAAAGGTAAAGCTAGGTGCTAATGCACTGAAATTGTTTTAATTAGCATAGTCTATCTTGTTGTTGGAACATGTGTAACTGGCTTTTTTTGTTTGAGAGGTATGTTCACCATATGTTTTAAGCCCAATTGTTTCACCAAGTACAGACAGCAAGTAGACAAAAAGAAAAGGCTGTCTGTTGCCCCTGACAACAACAGAAATGTATTCTTTTCCAGTTGTTACCCTCTCCAGAGGAGCAAGTACCAATCTGGTCCAACAACTCACAATTTTACAGCACTTGCTTGCCTAGCAGGGCTCCACAAAGAACCTTTCAACATGTGTGGTTAAAAGTTTTGTTGCTGGAAGATTCTATGATCCCAGTAGAATTTTGGTTTTTTCGTTTAAAGCTTTGTAAAGATTCAAATACCCTTCCTGAAGCCTTATCATTGGTAGACATAGTATAGATTAAATGAGTTGATTTCATTGTGCAATTTTTTATATTGGTAAAGAAGTTATTAAGAACCTGAAAAGATTGTAGAAATAACCTAGAATCAACATTGAAAGGGAGCAATGTGAGGAGAAAAAGAGGCAGAGAAAAACTGTTAAAGTTATTTTATTCATCCAGGTAGCAATTATCTCTAAGCGCCAAGGGCTTCTACATCTAGACTCAAACAGGACTGTCATTAATTAAAGTTGTACTAGCCAGTTGTACAAAGTTCATTGTTTTGTCATTCAGATGTGGTTCAGTTTTAGTAGATCAGCTAATTCCAGGAAAATTATTTTAGTCCAACTAACTAAAAGTACCATTTAAGAGAGTTTACAATTTTCATTTGTAATTCTGAATTGAACCAGCACTTTTATGATTTAACAAAATAGACAAAAGTAGAAAAGTAGCATTTATATAGAGCAAGTGAATATCTTTTGCTAAAATTGTCTATGTTTTGTTTTTGTTGTTCTTTCAGCAAACAGGACTTTGAGTCTACAGATAAAGTAAGTGCAAATACAGTTAAAAGTCACATATAGTGGATCACAGAGTAGACACACACTTAAATTAATAATATTCTTTTAATTTAGCCTCTTTATTAGACTGGAAGAAAAAAGGTCAGTGAAAAACAATTGTCATTTTACTTTAGATACAACGATGTACAACTTTGTAATGGTTATAAAAATAATAACTACAAAATGTTTTATCAGCTGTCACTTTAGGATTAAATTGTCTTTGTTCTCAGCACAGTTAGGATTTAATTGACCACATACACTCTGCTTTAGAAAAATGAATTATGCATAATTAACTAAATAAGTAGCAACTTTATTTCTAATAGTTTTCAGTCTGATATATGCCAATATTTAAAGTAAATTTTTATCAAGTATTAATTCTATTACATATGCACTTTTGTTAATAATTTAGTTTAAACGAATAAGTAATCGAGTACAAAAAGGACTGATTTCAATAAATAAGAAGTACAATCATTTCTTTTGTATTCTTTTTTATCTTTATTCCCAATGTATAGGTATACTGCATTCATTACAAAAAAAAATAAGTCTTAAATACTGTCATAAAACACTTGCTTCGATTTAACTTAAAATTAGTTAAGCTTAATGTTGTTGTGATATCATAAACTTTAATATTACCAAAACACTTTTATTTTCCCAACTTTCATTATTTCCTTATTTCTGGAAATTCAGGTATCAGTTTCTGTAGGGCCCACTGTACCTGATTCTAACCATTTTCTTGGCCAATCTGCTTCTGTATACAAACATGAGTTTATCTTGGTCATATTGCTTTCTCCAAGTATACTTTTCTCTCTTTCTGGTTCAATAAAACAGGGACCATTTAAAAAAAATTAAGATTGACATCTGCAGCTCACATCTGTAATCTCGATTATGGGAGGTTAAGATCAGTGAATCTGTTTGAAGACAGCTAGAGTAGAAAAATCTGAGAGATTTAATTTCTAATTTATTAGTGAAAGCCAGGCTAGAGACATTACTCAAATGGTAGAGTACAGCTGTGACCAAGAGGTTGAAGACTTTAATTCACGCCTCAGTACCAACCCCTACCCCCTGCAATTAGCTTTTTGCCACAGCACCAAATACTGGGATTGCAGGCACTTGGTTAATGACCATTTTGTTCTTAAATGGCCTTATTTTTTCTCAGTCCTGATGACCTAACCCAGGGCCTTGCACACACTAGGCAACATATCACTGTGCTACATACCTAGCCTTAAATTGCATTTTGTTGTTAAAGCTGGCCTCAAATTCACAGTCCTATGGCCTTTGCCCATGAAGTGCTGGGCTTACAGGCATGCTTTATCAGACACAGTTCTAAATTACTTTTTTTGTCAGTCTTGGTGCTTGAAGTCAGGGCCTGGGCACTGACTCTGAGCTTCTTGTGTTCAAAGCTAGCATTTGAGCCACAGCACCACTTCCAGCCTTTTTGCTTATAGGTACTGAGGAATTGAACCCAGGGCTTCATGCATGCAAGGCAAGCACTCTACCACTAAGCCACATTTTCAACCTTCTAAAGTATTTTTTAAATGTAGAAATAGAAGGTTAGATTGGTCCACCAAATCTTTCCCTAAAAATGCCTAAGAATTCTTTACCATGTCTGTGTGATACAAATAATTTTTTTGGTGTCTGTTCTGGGGCCTTGATCTCAGGGTCTGGGGTGCTGTCCCTGAGGTTTTGCTCAAGGCTACCACTGTATCAATTGAGCCACACCTCAACTTTTGGCTTTTTGGTAGTTTATTAGAGATCGTAGTTCCACGGACTTTCTTGTCTAGGCTGGCTTTAAATAAGGATCCTCAAAATTCAACCTCCTGGATAGCTGGGTTTACAGGTGTGAGCCACCAATGCCTAGAAATGCAAATGATTTTTTTTAAATCAGAAGTGATAATCCAAAGTGTGTAGAAAGTTTTCTTTTAGAAGCAAATTAATACTTTAACATCTCTAAAATAATGTATCTTATTACAAAAGCTGCAGTATGAAAATACTAATGTGCTCAATGGATAAATTTCACTTTTGTTGCAGTCAGAAGACATTGAATCATTAATTCCTGCAGGATTGTCAGAATTTACAAAGCAACAAATTCGCTATATTTTGCAGGTGAGATGGGATGGTCAGTGGTGGATGTCTGAGATTAACATTAACAAACCATTGCCTAGAATGCTTCTCTTAAGAACAGAGAATGACAAATAAAAATCTTGTTTCACAAGCGTTGATTATACTTGAATTAGGCAAGGGTTGCATTATATTTTAGTGAAACCATCCAAAACTACTGCTGAGTGATAAACATTCAAGAAATCATTTTAGAAATGTTATTCTCATCTTTGGAATATCCTTATTTACTCCTCATTGCTTTATCATAGCCTGATTCAAACTCTGCCTGTCTTTTCTCCATTCCATCCATTCCATCACCTCCCTTATCTCCAACCACTGTATCCACTGGTAGTGAGAGATGGAAAACCACTGCCTTGCTTGTACTGAGTGGAGACTAGCAAACAGATATGAAAGAAATATGATTAATATATAATAATAAATAGGTAATATATATAACAAATATATAACAAGTAATTAATGTATCTTCAAGGAAAGAATCTGAGGATGATCCAATTTTTTTTCTGGTGAGGCCAACTAGTTTTGATATTTGGTCTCAGTCCTTTTTCGGTCATCCCAATATTGATATGATAAGATGAAAGTCCATACTTAAGTGCATGGAATTTCATTTTTGCCTAGCTAGGATGGAAGCCTCATTTCTTCCTTCTTCCTTTCCTGATACCAACCGGGTGAATAGTGTTGGCGTCTCCTTAGAACTAGATGATAGCCAAAAGTCTAGGCTCCTTTGATTGCCCAGCATGATTAGAATTGCATTTTGTTTCCTGTGGTGTTTGACTAGTATATAGTGGTTATTGCCTAAAAGTTTTTTCTGCCTTGCTAAGCTGCCCCTTTCATGAAACTTTCACTAGATAAGACTTTCCTTGGGAATTTGTTGTCTGTATTTATTGGCATGTTTGGGTACCTGCCTCCCCAACAGCAGCAGTCTGTGATATACAGTACCAAAAGACAAACCAGGAACCAAGTTTTATATCATTCCTTATTCCTAACTAATCTTTCTTTTACCATTCAGAACTTTAAAATATTTATATCTAATACCCAGGGGTTTTATTTGCACATGGCAACAAAAAGTAGGGAAAAGTAGTTCTTTTCCATTCTTCCAGAAGCCATTACTGCCATTTAAAAACTATTTTTCTTCAAGCCTGGTGCTGGTGGCTCATGCCTGTAATCCTAGCTACTCAGGAGGCTGAGATCTGAGGATTATGGTCTGAAGCCAACCACAGGAGAAAAGTCCCCCTGAGACTCTTATAACAGAAGTGGAGCTGTGGTTTAATTGGTAGAGCACTGGTTTTGAGCACAAAGAGAGCTCAGAGATAGAGCCCAGTCCTTGAGTTCAAGCCCCACAACTGACAAAAAAACAACAACAAAAAGCCTATTTTCTTCAAACATATGAAAATAATCTAGTAACAATAATTGTTTCCTCCCTCCCTCTTCTTCAAAACTTGAGATGGTTCTATACTTCAAAACTAAACTTACTTAATATTATATTCCTCTCACCTCAGGCAAAATCCATGTATTTGGCAGCACACTAAGGGAAATGCATTTTATTACTTGAAGGTTGAATGTCTCATTTCTTCTTCTATTTAATCTTTTAAATGAAGTATTCAAGTAAAATTGAGAATTATCTGATAGAATTCTGTTTATGAGAAAGATAATCTTTTGCTATGTAAAACCCTGTAAACCTTTGTTTCAATACACAGCTGTGATCTCTTCAGGAATATTGTTTGGATTGCAAGCATATTACAGACTTATGTCATGAGTCTAATATTGTCATATCAAAAATCAAATTGCAAATAAGGTGCTAGTAGAAACAGAAAAATAAGATTACTTTCATGAATTTTGCCCTTTTTTTGAAATGTTAAAAAAAAAAAAAACATTTGTTTTTGCGATTAGATGAGAGGCATGTCTGATAAGTCACTCCGGCTAGTGTTGTCTACATTCAGCAATATACGAGAGGAGCTGGAACATCTTCAGAATGACTTGACAGTAAGACATATTTTGATTTTTCTTTCCAAAGCTTCTCTAATTTCCATCTTCCTAATCCCGAAATGAAGATATTCAATATACTTTTTAAAAAACTTAATAAAACGGAATTGGGTGTGTGACTCAAGTGACAGAGCTCTTGCCTTGCACATGCTAAGCCCTGAGTTTAAAACCTAGAACCTTAAAAACAGAAAACTTAATACAAAAATATTTTACTTATCTGAACATAGCTAAATTATTTTCTTGGAACAGACAAAAGAAGAGAAAAGAACTGTCCAATGTGAGTTTATTGTTTAGTTTACCAGATGGTAATATAATGGTTAAAGTCAGGGAGCAGCCTGTAAAATTAGAACAATCGGACTCACTGAATAGGAATTTTCTTTCTTTCTGTACTAATAAAGCATACTTTGAGTTTCTCTTCAACTGTAACAACTTGAAATTTTCTTTCTCTAATAATGTAACTTTTTCTATTTTCTATTTTAATTGGCGTTCTTGGTGCCATCAGCTAGATATATTCAGAATGCTTTTCATACAATGAATTACTCCTGGAGGATTTTGGAGTGTTTTTGTTTGTATGTTTGTTTCTGCCTTCTGATGAATGCAGTTTGACTCTAATTTGGAATTTCACCACTTCCTGGGATTAACAAGGAGCCTTTGAAGGTTTGGGGGGAAAAACACATTAAAACAATTCAGAAGATTCTGTTTCATTGCCCTTAGAGTTAGCTAATCCACCAAACCATCCCTTCTAATATAGTTTTAAAAGGTTTCATTCCTTTTCCATTTCATAGTTTACTTAATTTTAAGAATTCTATTTTATTAACCAACTACAAATGAAGCAAGTGTTTATATAAATCTTCCAGTGTAAACAAGTCTTTGTAATATATGACTGTTGACACATTTCTGCAAGTCTGAGTTATAATAAATAATTGATGTTTCTAGGCACTGGAAAATGACAAGATAAGACTTGAGAAGGATTTGGCATTCAAAGAAACTCAAATAAAAGAATATGAAGAGCTCTTGGCATCAGTGAGAGCAAATAATCGCCAGCAGCAAGTAAGTTGATGCTTTTGTTGGTGACAAACTAGATTGATCACTTTTCATATGCACAATAACTGACAGTAGAGTTATGAGATATAATCTTGACAGAATTAAAATATGACAGAACAATTTGTTCATGTAAGAATGGAATAGCTTTGGATGTTTCCAATGACTGAAAGCCCTCTCAGAAAAATAGACAAACTTATATGTTATACATACAAAATATATGTGGTATGCAATTATCTGTACTATTGGATGACAAGGATAGTATAAATTCTGAAAATGTAGGTTCCCTCATTCATTTAATCTACAAATGTATTCATGAACAAAATCTTTTGTAGATCGTAACTTGTGCTTAGTCAGTGAATAATAAATGAATGAACACTAGAGATCTACAGACATCTGAGCAGAGATGATTCCTCGAGAATTATAATGTATATGTCAGGGTTGTTAATTCTTAATCAACAACTCTCATGATTATCCCAAATTCTTACTATGTCACTAATTCCAAAAGCAGGCACATGATCATTCTGATAATGAATATGAGGCAAGACACAATATTATCAGAGCAGTACGAATATGAAAACAAAATTGGGACTGTGAAAATTTATCAAATCTTAATTCCTTCTCATTTGAACTAGGTAAGATCAAAGGAAAAATGTTTAACTCCATAGCTGAATATGAGAATGTTGGATTTGAAAAGTAGTTGCCTGGTTTGTCTGATTTTAAACAATACTCCCATATCAAAAAGTAACTGTATTTGCCTTTTTACAGGAAGGACTTCAAGACTCAAACTCAAAATGCCAAGCATTGGAGGAAAATAATCTTTCTCTTCGACATACAGTATCAGATATGGAATACAGACTTAAAGAACTGGAATTTTGTAAACATAATTTAGAGCAAGAGAATAAAAATCTTAGGATGCAGGTATTACACTTTTAAGTCTATAATATTGTCCATAATTGTAATGCTAGCATTAGTAATAGCAAATACACACCCACATATCTTATCAAACTGACATATGAAGTTTTATAACAGTTCCTCCCGAACCCTCTCATTATTTCAGTATCTTCTTTACTTACATGACAATCACATATTAATAAGCCTTGTAACCTAACCTAACATGCAGATAGCAATCTAATTATGGAACATTATTTTTGTGTGTATAGGTTTCTGAGACTTGTAGCAGCCCTATGCTGCAGGCTAAAATGGATGAGATTGGCAACCACTACATGGAAATGGTAAAAAACTTGAGACTCGAGAAAGATCATGAGATCAGCAAGCTGAGGGTATGTTGATAAATACACAAAGCAGCACAGTTTTT
The DNA here is from genome assembly GCF_024711535.1 of Dipodomys merriami. Lineage (NCBI taxonomy): Eukaryota > Metazoa > Chordata > Mammalia > Rodentia > Heteromyidae > Dipodomys > Dipodomys merriami. Next base: position 57,269,799 of record NW_027204492.1, read on the forward strand.
CTAACCCAACAATGATAGTTTCAAGCTTAAAGCTACAAGGAAAAAGCTACTGAAGGTCAAATTTTAGAATGATGCCATAGAACCTTTTGTTTTAAATGTGTAACACTGTGTCAAAATTGGTAAGTTGTTCTCTAGTGTAACATAGTTTCTCCTCTCTTATAGTAAAAACAATCTTAATGGGAAGTGGTGCTGTGGCTCTAGCATTAGAGCGCTAACCTGGAGACAGCGCCCAAGCCCAGAGTTCAAGCCCCATGACCAACCAAAAAAAAACAAAACAATCTTAATGTTATTAGTTTTGTTTTTATTCATTTGATTTTGAGGATAAGTGAATGAGTTATGCTATTGCTTCAAGAATGTTTATGCAGGCAAGAGCAGTAGTCAAGATTATCAAGCAAAGGCATCATTGAATTCATTGAAGTTTTTTTCTCACTGAATTTTACAGGATGATAAATATCAAGGAAGTTGTTAAGGGGAAGGATAAGAACAGTGCTGAATTTCATGTATCTGTAATTGGCATCAAAATCAGTGTATTTGTAAGAATAAGTGATTTACCTTATAATTCTAGTTTGGATTGATTTAGTCTAATCTTACTGATTCCTAAATGCAGTCAAATATACTTAAATATTCCTGCAGAAAAACACTAAAATGTTTTTCTTACCAAATATCAGTGTATGAAATATAAAAAATCAGTGGTTTTACCAAAAACTACAATGAATCAAGTGGTGTGTGTGTGTGTGTGTGTGTGTGTGTGTGTGTGTGTGTGTGTGTGTGTGTGTGTGTGTGTGTGTGTGTGTGTGTGTGTGTGTGTGTGTGTGTGTGTGTGTGTGTGCGTGCGCGCAGAGCAGGTCCTGGTGATTGAACTCAGGGCCTGTGTTCTGTCCCTGAGCTTGTTTCTTTAATTTCATCTTTTAAAAATATTTTTATTTTCTTTAAGTAGTTGTATAAAGGAGTTGCAATTTCATATAGCAATATATGGATACAATGTGTCTTGATCAATGTTATCCCTTTTACCATTCTTATCCTCTCTTCCTAACCTACCCCTTCCCTCACTTTTCTTAATTTTGTTCCCTAAGCTTTTTTGCTGAAGGCTAGTACTCTACCACTTGAACCACTTCTGGCTTCTTTCTTTTTGGTGGTTACTTGGAGATACAAGTCTCACAAACTTTCCTGCCAGGGCTGACTTGTAGCTACAATGCTCAGGTCTCATCCTCTTGAGTAGCTATGACTATAGGTGTGAGAGACCTGCTCTGGCTAAAGCATTTGTGTGTGTGTGTGTGTGTGTGTGTGTGTGTGTGTGTGTGTGTGTGTGTGTGTGTGTGTGTGTGTGTGTGTGTGTGTGTGTGTGTGTGTGTGTGCCAGTCCTGGGGTTTAAACTGAGGTCCTGGGCACTATCCCTGAGCTCCTTTTGCTCAAGGCTAGCACTTGAGCCACAGCGCCATCCGGCTTTTTCTGTTTTTGTGGTACTCAGGAATCAAACCCAGGGGTTCATGCATGCTAGGCAAGCACTCTACCACTAAGCCAACGTACCTAGTCTAAAGCATAACCTTTTTAAAAGCCTACTAATTTTTCTATAAGATTTTCTCCATTGCTTTCCTCTTTTCCATCTCAGTTTTGCTAATGCCACTTTAACCTAAAAATGTACAAAGAGGAAAATGGACAAGATTTGTAGTCATGAGATTTGTCCTGGAGTTACTGCTATTACTATGTAATTCCTTAGAATTTATTTACCTCTTTTGTAAAGAAGACTTATAGTAACACTTATCCCCCAGGTATTCTGTGAAGACAGCGATAAGACATGATAAATATTTTGTGAGCTGCAGGTCACAATAATTAATATCGCTAATTCTAAATTAGTATTAGACATTTTCTGAAGTGACTGTTTTTTTTTTTTTTTTTTTTCCGGTTGTGGGGCCTGAACTCTGTCCCTCAGCTCTTCAGCTCAAGGCTAGCACTCTACCACTTGAACCACAGCGCCACTTCCGGCTTTTTTAAAAATTTTTTCTGCTTATGTGGTGCTGAGGAATAGAACCCAGGGCCTCATGCATGCAAGGCAAGAGCTCTACCGCTGAGACACCTTCCCAGCCCTGAAGTGACTGTTTTCTTAGCAGTATTTCCGTTTGTGTGGCCCAAGTGTGTTCTTTTGACAATACTTAATCTTAAATAGCAAAGACACCTTTAAAAATTATAAATTCCTAACTGGCAATTCCATTTCTATTTTACATTGATTAAATTATATTTAAATGTGTAACTGTCGGTACTTATTTTGTATTTCATAAGTAACTGGTACTCAGTTGTATATGATGTCAATGAACATGAGAGTAATACTTATTTCTTTATAAATTCGTAGTCCCAGCTAAACCAGTACCAAAAAGATGTTTCAAGGAGAGAAGGAAGTTGCAGTGACTTTCAATTCAAGCTTCATGAACTAACAAGCTTGCTGGAAGAGAAGGATTCCCTTATAAAGCGCCAGTCAGAGGTAAAGAAAGAAGGGAATACAGCTCCTGTAAGGTTAGAATGGGCTGTACCTCTAAGAAGCACTTTATTACAAATCGTGAGCTGTGTTTTATTCCTCTCATATCTGCAGTATGTGGCCAAGGAGTTGGCATATAATAAGTACTAAAACAAAAAAAAACCTACCAAGAATGGTGGCTAATATCATAATGCTCTTATTGAAAAAATAGTACTTGTAATACTGACTAATTTTCTTTTAAGGGCCTGCATCTGCTTCTAGATGGAAATTTCAATATTTTTATGCTCTGAGTGAACTTTTTAAGCTTTTTATGACAAAAAATTTACATTCTCATCCTGAGACCAATGTCTGTTCAATATCAAGTTGTCAGCCCAATAGAGATACCTATCTCAGATATGAATTAATGAAAAGAGAATTTACTGGATACTGTGAAGCAATATTATGTGATAGTCAGCAAGTGGAATGAACAGTTTTACATTAAAACAAACGTGAGGGGTGACAGTCTTACTTTGTTAAATGATCAAATGTATTTACTCCCTTCATGTTTGTACTTCTCTTAGAATGACTCTTGCTTTTTTATTTCTAAGGAACTCTCAAAGTTGAGACAAGAAATATATTCATCTCATAACCAACTCTCCAGCAATGGAAGGACTACCATTACCACTAAAAAGTAATATATTATTAAATGAAATTGAAATGTCTTTTTCAATATTTTGCATCTGCATTTTGCTCACGTGGACATCATACTCAGACAGTCTTCCCTTGTTGTACTGATGACAGCTTATTTTCCAGCAACTGAGCAAAACCAAACAAAATAACTATAAATAGTTCCACATCAGGGGAATCATTGCAGTTGGTTTCTTCCATTTTGCCTCTGTTCAAGATGCTGCCACATTCCGGCTTTATCAATGCTGCTTTTCTTTTTTTTTTTCCTAAATAATATCCCATAATACCCATCTACATTTATTTATGTAGTTATTTACAACGTGATAGGTACTTGGGCTGTTTTTCAATTTTTGACTGAATAATGTTTCTTTGAACATCCATGAACAAGATTTATGGACTATGTATTCATTTCTATTAATGATATTTCTTTTTAAAAAATTTTATTGTGAAAATACCGTACAGAGGAGTTACAATTACATGGGCAAGAAAACGAGTACATTTCTTATCAAGCATTGTATATTTCTAAAGTGGTGTCTCCGGTACATGGTGACTCTGTGTTTAAGGGTTTTGTGAGGAATTCCCCTACTACTTCCAAATGCATTGTAAGATTCCAACAGCAGTAGATGAGTGTCAGTCCATTTTTTTTCCCAATAGTCCCTTTGATTGTAACCATCCTAGGTGGTGAGAAATAGTATCCCAGTGTCCCTTTGATTTGTAGTTCCCCAAAAGTAATATTTTTAGCATTTTAATGTGCTCATTTTCCATTTATATAGCTTCTTCAGAGAAATGACAATTCAAATTCTCCAATTTTTATTTAGTTGCCTTTTAATTGTTGGATGAAAAAAATCATTCTATATTCTGGATACAATTTCTTTATCAGAGATACAATTTGCAAATATTTATTCTACATCATGAGTTATTTTCTCATTATTTGTGCACTTTTGGAAAGATATTTTAATTATAAAGAAGTTAATTTATTATAGTTCGTCTTTCCTTACTTATGCTTTTGGTATACATATAAGAAACCACTACCTAGGCCAATATTACAAAGATTTGTATCTATGCTTACTTCTAAGAGTTTTTAAAAATCATTTTATCTATTAAGTTTTGATCTGTAATCCATTTAGAATTATTTTCATAATGATGTGAAGCAGGTGCCCAAGTTCATTCTTATTCGTGAGATATTCAATTGTCTCAGCAACATCTGTAGAGCACATTATTTTCCCCACTGAATTTACTTGGCATCATTGCCTTGAATCAAATAAGCGAAAATATAAGGCTGAATTTGTAAGAGTCTCAATTTTATTCCTTTGATCTATTTGTCTATATTTTTGCCAGTGCCACACTGCCTTTATTATTGTAGGCTTTTAGTAAGTTTTGTAATCAAGATTGTGAGTCTTTAAATTGTTTTTCTTTCTTAGATTAGTTTGCCTATTATTAGTCTCATTCTTTTCATATGAATCTTACAATAAGTTTCTCAGTTTATACCAGCTGGTGTTTTTATGGGAATTTCACTGAATATAGAAACTCATGGGTCATATTAGCTTTATAACATTAAATCTTCTGATCCATGAATGTGGACTCCTTTCCATTTAGATCCTCTTTGATTTCTTTTATTATATTTCCTTTTTGTTGTACTGGAGATGAAACTTAGAGCCTTATACATACCTAGCTAGACAAGAGTATTACACGCTACATCATTAGGCAGCCCTAGAGCCTCTTTAAATCCATATGATGTTTGTTCTTTTCATTGTACAAGTCTTACAGGTTTTTTGCTAAATTTATTCCTAAGTACTTTATATACATACATATACACATATGTATACATACTTTATATACATATATATGTATATATATATATTGGGGGTCAGTTATGGGGTCTGAACACTGGGCCTGGGCACTGTCCCTCAGCTCTTCAGCTCAAGGCTAGTGCTCTTCCACTTGAGCCACTGCACCACTTCCGGCTTTTTCTGCTTATGTGGTGCTGAGGAATCGAACCCAGGGCCTCATGCATGGAAGGCAAGCACTCTACCACTGAGCCACCTTCCCAGCCCGCTTAAGTATTGTATTTTTGATGTCATTGCAAGTGGAATTGTTTGTCTATTTTCATTTCAGATTGTTCATTGCAATTGATTTTTATATTCATTTTGAAACGTTTAACAGTGTTGAACTCATTTGTTAGTTTTCATGTTTTTTATTGAATATCTTGAAATTTCTATGACAAGATAATGTTATTTGTTAGTAGAATGCTTGACTTCTTCATTTTTATTCTGTATACATTTTCCTTCTTTTCCCTTCCATTCTTTCCATCCCTTCCACCACTCCTTTCATTCCTTCCATTTCTTCTTCCTTCCTTCACTTCCTCCCTCCCTCCCTTCTTCCTTTCTTCCGTCTTCCCACCCTTCTTCCCTCCCTGCTTCCTTCATTTCTTTCTATCTTTCTCCCTGCTTCATTTCTTTTTCTTTCTCCCTTTCTCCCTCTCTCTTTCTTTCTTTCCTTTTCCTTTCCTTACTTCCTCCCTCCCTTCCTCCCTTCTTTCTTTCTTTCCTCATTCCTTTCTTTTTCTCTTTCTTTCTTCCTTCCTTCTCTCTTTCTTCCTTCTTTCCTTCCCTCCCCCTCCCTCTCTTCCTTCCTTCCTTCCTCCTTCCTTCTTTTCTCTTTCTTTCTTTCTTTCTTTCTTTCTTTCTTTCTTTCTTTCTTTCTTTCTTTCTTTCTTTCTTTCTTTCTTTTTCTTTTTCTTTTTCTTTTCTTTCCTTCTTTCATCCTAGGGCTTGAACTTTGAGTATAGGTGATGTCCTTAGAGGTACTATTCTTTGTGCTCAAGGCTAGCAGTCTAAACCTTGAGCCATAGCTCTACTTCCAGCTTTTTGGTGTTTAATTAGATATGGGTGACACAGACTTTTCTACCTTGTCTATCTTTGAACCTTGATTCTCAGATCTCAGTTTCCTGAATACCTAGGATAACAGTCCTGAGCCATCTGCAGCAGGCATATTTTGTTTCCTTTTGTTGACTACTCTCCATATAATCTTCCATAAAATGTCAAAGTGTCAAGAGTAGGTTCTTTTATTCCTGTTCTTAGGAGGAAGCATATTAGCTATGGGCCTCTTATCAAGTTGAAGATGTTCCCTTCCATTCAGAGTTTATGGAGTTGCTTTTTAGAAATTGTGAATGTGTATTGGAAATTTTAATCATTTTTCGGTACCTATTTAGATGATTAAAAAGATTTTGTCCTTTATTCTATAAATACAGTGTACTATATTAAATGATTTTCAGATGTTATACAATCTTGCATCCTTTGAATTAAGCCTACTCATTCATGCTATATAATGATTTTTATATATTACTATATTTTATTTTCTAGCATTTTGTTGAAATTCTTTTCTTCTCTATTCACATTTGATATTGATCTTGAGTTGTCTTATCTTGTGAAGTACTTTTTTATCTGGTTCTGGTATCAGGGTAAAAGGAATTTCATAGAATGAAATGGGAGATATTCCTCCTTTTCTATTGTTCTTAAGTCTTCCTAATGATTATCATTAATTCTTTACATTTTTGGTAATACTAGTGGGAGGTGGAAATTTTGTTATTTTTGTTTTCATGTTTTTCTACTTGTTCTTGAGGTGGTTTGGTACTTTGGTACTTTTGGTTCTTGTCTACTTTCTCTATATTATCTAATCTGTTCATATAGATTTCCATACTACTTTTACATACTAATTTTATTTCTGTACAGTCACTGTTAGTTATAGTCTGTTAAAAATATTCATTTTAAGAAAATTTCGGCTTGTGCCAAGAAGACCTAGGGGTTCTTCTATTCCATCCTGTAATGTTTTCAGAGTGTCTGCTTTGACTCCGAGGTCTTTGATCCATTTGGAGTTGATTCTGGTGCAGGGTGATATATAAGGACCTAGCTTTAGTTTTCTGCAAGTAATTAACCAGTTTTGCCAGCACCATTTACTGAAGAGGCTATCTTTCTTCCACTCTATTTTTTTAGCTCCTTTATTGAAGATTAGATGACTATTGGTCTGTGGCTTCATTTCTGGTTTTTCAGTTGTATTCCACTGGTATTTTTTTAGCTGCCTTTTTGAAGATTAGATGGCTATAGGTCTGCGGCTTCATTTCTGGGTTTTTAATTGTATTCCATTGGTCTTGAGGTCTGTTCTTGTGCCAGTACTAAGCTGTTTTGATTACTATGGTTTTGTAGCTGAAATTTTCTTTCTTTTTTTGGGGGGTGGTCCAGTTGTGGGGCCGGAACTCTGGGCCTGTCCCTTACTCTTCAGCTCAAGGCTGGCGCTCTACCACTTGAATCACAGTGCCACTTCCGGCTTTTTTCTTTTTGCTTATGTGGTGCTGAGGAATCGAACCCAGGGCCTCAGGCATGCAAGGCAAGCTCTCTACCACTGAGCCACCTTCCCAGCCCTGAAATTTTCTTAATAGAGACCCAGAAACACAGCAAATCATAGAAAGGTTGGACAAATGGGATTTCATGAAATTGCAGAGCTTCTGTATGGCAAAGGACATAGCTAGCAAAATCAATAGAAAGCCCACAGATTGGGAGAAGATCTTCACTAGCCATACAATGGACAAGGGTCTCATATCTAAAATATACCTGCAACTCAAAAAATTTAATCCCCCAACAACAAATCCTCATAGAAACAACTGTACAATAAATAAGTGGGCTATAGTACTTGCAGAGAAACTTCTCTGAAGAGGAAAGGATGGCCAATAGGCACATGAAGAAATGCTCAATCTCCCTAGCCACAAAAGAAATGCAAATCAAAACAACACTGAGATACCACCTCACCCCAGTTTGAATGGCTAGAATCAAGAAATCAATAGATGCTGGAGGGGATGTGGCCAAAAGGGAACCCTACTGTATTGTTGGTGGGAGTGTAAACTTGTTCAACCACTTTGGAAAGTAGTATGGAGGTTCCTTAAAAGACTCCACATAGGGCTCCCCTATGACCCAGCAATCCCACTTTTGGGCATTTACCCAAATGATCACAAAGAAGACCATACTAAAGCTACTAACACAACTATGTTTATTGCAGCATTATTTACCATAGTTAAGATATGGAACAACCCAGATGCCCCTCAGTAGATGAATGGATCAAGAAAATGTGGTATATATACACAATGGAATTCTATGCCTCCATCAGAAAGAATGACATTGCCCCATTTGTTAGGAAATGGAAAGACTTAGAAAAAAATATATTAAGTGAAGTAAGCCAGGTCCAAAGAAACATAGGTCCCATGTTTTCCCTTATTTGCAGTAACTAGTATATGTCTGAGACAAGCAGAAATGGTCAGATAATTTGAGGTTAGGTGAAATGAACCCCAAGATAAGGCCTCAAATGCTTTTTTTCTTTCTTGCTATTGTTTCTAACATATTTATAAGATATTCCTTTGTTGCTTTGTATGTCCCTCTCCCATGGTATAACCCCTGTTTTCACTGTATTTGATGTTGGTATAATTTGTGGAGGAGCAGGGAAAAAACAAATTATTTAAATAGGGATACAGGTGGACCCATTGCAACAATGAGATGTACAAATGTTATGTCGAAAAACAAACTTTACATCTTTGGTGGGGAGGGGCAGGGGTAGGGCGGGGAGATGGAAGGGATGGGAAGGGGAAACAAAGGAGGAAGCAACAATGCTTGATAAGAAATGTACTCATTACCTTGCTCATGTAATTGTAACCCGTCTGTATGGTATTTTCACACACACAAAAATACTCATTTTATCTTTAGCCTGGTGCCAGTTGCTTACTCTGGTAATTCTAGCAACCCAGGAGGCTGAGAACTGAGTACTGTGGTTCAAAGCCACCTCGGGCAGATAAGTCCATGATACTCTTATCTCTAGTTAAACAGCAAAAAGGCAGAAGTGGAAGTAATTTTGGCTTCAATAATTTTCTCTACTGTTTCCTATTAATTTATTTTCTGTCTAGTTTTTCTAATTTTCTTTTATGCTTGTTATTCTATTTCTATTCTGTCTGATACTTCTAATTTTCTTTTTTAAAATAAGTTTTGTATTGTGAAAATACTATACAGAGGGGTTACAAGTTAACATGAGCAAGGTAATTTTCTATTCTGCTTTCTATTTGGATTTAATTCATGTTTGTTCCAGTTGGTAAGATAAAAGGCTAGGCTATTCAATTTGAGTTTTTTCCCTAATAAATAAAGTTTTTATAACTGTTCATTTCCCTTTGATCTCTGTTTTCACTGTATTGCATACATTTCGGTATGTTGTGTTTTCCTTTGTAGTTGTCTCAATGGATTTTCTTTTCTTACTGTTTTTTGGAACTGTTGGAGATACAACCTACTGAGGATCCAGTCAAGGAGTTTGTGTGTGCTAAGCAAGCACTCTATCACTGACCTATACTCACTCTCAGCCCTGTAAACCATTTATGAGTCCTCTTGTTATTTCTTCTTTGACTTATTTGTTGGTTATAAATGTTATATTGTTTACATACGATTGTCACAAAATCCCCTATTGTTATTTATTTCTCATTCCATTTCATTGTAGGCAGAGAATATACTTGGTATGGTTTTTCAATCTCTTTCAAGTTGCTGTTTTTTTTTTTTTTATTTCAGGTGTACCATTTTTCGATCCTAGGGAATATTTCATGCATATCTAAGAAAAATTACATGCTCGGGTCTTGACATGTTTACAATTCTATACATAACTTTTAGGTCTAGATACTTTAGTTCTTGAACAGTAGTTCAAATCTTCTCTTTCCTTGTTAGTATAGTATATTGTATATTAAATAAGAAAACTGAGTATTGAAATCTCCAAATACTATTCCTTCCTCAAATTCCATCAGTTTTTGTTTCATGAATTTGGGGGTTCTGTTACTAGATTTACATACATTTATTATTGTTATAGCCCATATTATTATTTTCTTGTGAATCAGTGAGTTAATTATTATAAAATATCCCTATAGTTTTTTAAAACATCTATTTTGTCTAATTATTATATAGCCACATATGCTCTTGGACATTTGTATGGAATAACTTTTTCTGTGACTTCATTTTCAAACAATTTCTGTCATTAAATCTAAAGTATGATTCCTGTAGACAGCATAGGATTATAGTTTTTATTTATTTTGTCATTCTCTTCTTTTGTTTAATCTGCTTACATTTAACATACTTTATAAGCTATGACTTACACTCACTGTATTTCTATGTGTTTTCTACATTATCTTGTATATTTTTATTGCTATAATTATCCAGAATTGGCTTTTTTGAGTTAAATATATTCCAATGTAATGTTTAACTAGACTATTAGTTTTATTTACATTTTAATATTTCACATTGTTTGCCTTAGAAATTTAATTAGCATCCTGTAATCATGTAGTTCAGACTAAATTATTGAATACTAATTTAATAATATACAAAAACTTGACTTCAGCCATGTGCCAGTAGCTCATGCCTATAATCCTAGCTACTCAAGAGGCTGAGATCTCATGATCAAGGTTCAAAGCGAGTCCAGGCAGGAAAGTCTGTGAAAACTCTTATCACCAATTAACCACCAGAATACCAGAAGTGGTTCTGTGGCTCAAAGTTGTAGAGTGAATAAGCTCAGGGATATCACCAAGCCCCATGATCGAACTCCCATCCCCCCAAAAAACCAACTTTACTTCTTTGGGGGTGGCAGTACCAGGATCTGAACTCAGAGCCTTGCATTTACTTAGCTTTGCTTACTTGGTGCTCTAACACTTGAACAATTCCTCCAGACTACAGAACCTTTACTCTATATGAACCCATTCTTTTTGTTCTATTTATGTTATTGTTATACAAATAATATCTATATACATTTTGACCATTAACACAGATTTACAATTATTGCATTGCATATTTTTTAGATGGAAGAGATGATAAAGAGTTATAGGCCATTCATGAAAATGAACTAAGCAATTCAAGGGCAGTGATGGAAGGGAGGGAATGAAAAGGAAAGAAGGGATAGCTTACACTAAGCAAAAGGAAAGAAATGTACATATCACCACATGTGGAAGAAATAGTTGTATTATCAAAGCTTACAGAACTCACAAACTTTATAGACCATGGTAATGACAATTTGCTTTGTGAAGGTTAAAATGTGTTTATGACTTTAAGTATTACTATTCCACAATACTGTGAAGTTTATGGGATCACTTAATCTCAAAAAATATGAAAAAAGAGTTATAGGTAGAAATATATGTGTGATAATCTTTACATTTAATTTTATATACTTATCTGTATACTCACTGATATATAATCATGTCTTGGTGATTTTATTCCTCCATATGAATTTGAGACAATATCTGGAGTTGTTAGAACCAGGTGCTAGTGTCTCATGCCAGTTGTCTAGGCTGAATCCATACCTTGGTTATAGTAAATAATGCTGCAATGAACATGGTTTGGCCGGTGGCATATATATTCTCTGCCATTCTCCCTTCTTCTCCTTATGGCATTCTCAAAACATAAGTATTCTGTGCTTATGGTATCACAGTTATTTGAAGCTTTACTTTTATTCAGTTGTTTTTCCTTTTGTACTTCAGACTAGGTAAACTCAATCTTAGTCTTCTATATGTGAAAATCTAGGAGTGACTAAAAATGAAGGTTATATTTTCCTAATGCCTATTGACTTTTGTGTGTGTGTGTGTGTGTGTGTATAGGTACAGGACACAGTATCCAATCCTAGGCCTCCTGTATGACGATTATGAATACATACCGCCAGGCAGTGACACACAGACTATTGTGATTGAGAAAACAGAAGACAAATGGACTTCTGTAAGTTGACTTGGACATTTCTATCCCTATTTTGACTGTATCTTAACCTTTGAACATTGTGGGTAAACTACAATAGACAATTATGAAAGAGACCGCTAATGTGGAAGAGACATGCTTAAATTGATTTTTTTCTTGCAATTTAAATATGGAGGCTATCAATGTAGATTATAATTTCTTTAGAATTTTGAAAGAAGAGAAGGATGTCTATTTTCTCACTAGATTATAAGATCTCCAGTTTTAAACCCTATAGTTTACAATGAGGCTTAACATTGTTTTAAATGTCATTTGATCTAATATCTACAGCAATGTGACTTGAACAACACAGACCACAACATGAGTTTAAGTTGTTTGATCCATTATTTAAAACCTTATAACTTAGAGTTCATTGGTTTTCACCTGTAATCTTTTTTTTTTTTTTTTTTTTTTTTTTTTTTTTTTTGGTCTGGTCGTGGGGCCTGAACTCTGTGCCTGGGTGCTGTCCCTCAACTCTTCAGCTTAAGGCTAGTGTCTACTACTTGAGCCACAGTGCCACTTCCGGCTTTTTATTTCTTTTTGCTTATGTGGTGCTGAGGAATCGAACCCAGGGCCTCAGGCATGCATGGCAAGTGCTCTACCACTGAGCCACCTTCCCAGCACCTCACCTGTAATCTTAACTACTCTGGAAGCTGTGATCTGAGGATTGAAGTTTAAAGCCAGTCCAAGCAGGAAAGCCCATGAGACGCATATCTAATGACACACCAAAAAGCTGGAAATGAAGCTGTGATTTAAGTGGTAGAGCACTAGCCTTGAGCAAAAAAGATCACAGACAGCACCTAGGCCCTGAGTCTAAGCTTGACTTTTGAAGTGTGAAAATAATTTTCATCAGAACACACACACACACACACACACACACACACACACACACACACACACACACACACACACACACACACACACATACAGAGAGAGAGAGAGAGAGAGCAAAGTTCTCTTCAACAGCCCCATTGGGTATTTTAGTAATGTTTAGAGGCTTTTCTTTTTGACAACTAGTGGATGAATATATTGGTATCTGTTGGACAGAGGTCAAGCATGCTGGTAAACATTTTGCATTGTTTGGTAAGAAATGTATGCATTATCCTGCCATGTAATTGTAACCCCTCTGTACAGTATGTTCTCAAATAAAATAAAAAAAAAACAAAACATTTTGCATTGTACAGGACAGTCCTTCACAGAAAAGTATTATGCAAATATGATTCCTAAGATGCTAGTATTGGTGAAGTTGAGAAACATCTATTCCTCCAATCTTGTAAGTAATTTTAATAGTAATCCACTGACAGGGAGTAGAAGAGCGTGTGACATTTCTCATATGTAGCAGACAGAAAAGAGTTTGGCAGTCCCAGCTTTCAAATCATGTATAATCTGACATACAACATTCTGAAAATTATCTTTGCATTTTTTTGATAAAATTGCCCGCCTGTCAGACTGGGTAGGTATGAAAGACAAGCAAAACCTATCTATGCTTGGAATAGGTCACTGATCACAAGGTTGGGTAAGATGGGCATTTGGATTTCTAACAATGTTCTACTTCTTGATTTGGGTGATGATTGCACAGGTGTCTTTCATTTGGGAAACTTCATTTTAGTGAGTACTTGTGAAATATGTACTTATTTTACATGTGTATTATACTGCCTTAAGTAGACTATGAAAAGCAATAGATAAATACACAAAAGTCAGTTGAGTATTTTGGAGAGCCTTTGAAGAAATCTTAAAAATTACACTTAAGATGTGTTATTAAAAATTAATTCTCTAGTAAATAATCCACTTTTAAAATTACTATTTGGCCAAAAAGCTCTAATATTCAAATATACAAAAATGTTAGTAAGTTTCTAGCTCTGGAACTTATCTTGAATTTTGAAAACATGCTATTTTCCTTATGCTGTTAATTAGCTGAAATAACCAATTACTAATTATCAACTGTTAAAGAGTACTTAATAACTTAAGAACCAGATGAGTAGCAAAAGAATTTCAACACAAAATTTAAAACTTTGCACTGAAGGGTAATATGGTGCTGAAAGTGAAGACGGAGAAACAATTGCTGCTGCTGACCACATTTGCTGCTGGTGGCACAGTATGACAAACCACCAAATTAAGAGTCTAGAAATCTTTCTCTATTAAAATATATAACAATACAAAATAAACTTGAAATTTGAAAGGGCTAGAGAGACTCATAGAAAATTAAATAAGAGAAAATCTACTTAATCATGTCTCATTTCTGCTTATAATTATTTGAAACATATATAATAACTGACTAAACTCATGGAAATAGATCATTGTTTCATAGAATATCATGTAAAAGAAGACCAAGAATGTTATGAATCTCTTATGCCTTTACTCCTAACAATTTAATTTTCCAGAACTATGTGCATACAATAATATCTTAAAGTATGAGCCAATTGTAATTTTTTCTCGTTTTTCTTTTTCTAGCCATGAATGAATCCATGTGACAGCATTACAACTCAATGGAGATTTAGTGTCTGCATCATTATTTGTTAGTTTTCTATCATTGATGATCATCCAAAAATTTGACCCATGTTACTTCCTACCCAAGGATTCTAGTGAAATGACTTAATTCTGCAGATGGGTTTTTCCAAATGTTTAGGAGATGTGAATCCATTCTATTACATTTATTCATTTAGTATGACAATTTTCAGACTGAAGAAATCTTGTTTAAACTTATATTGAAGATGCTGTTAGAACATAACTCACTGATTTTCAAATGGTATTTTTCCTAGATATTGAGCTAGTTTGTAGAGAGTTTATAAGTTATTCTATTAGAAATATTTCCTCTGATATTAGATGAGCATTTCAGCTATACAATTCAATGCTGTTCTTTTAAAGAGGAAAAGACAAATTTAAGAAATAACTAGTAGGTGATATATCCAGCCTAAATTTTCTTCTCTAATATTAATCCTGTGAGTGTAGGAGATACTTTATTATGTGTTAATAGCACTTGTTGGACACAACTAAATCAAAGGTGATAGTTAATTTCATTTAGCAAAGATGTGGGCAATACCTTCCTAAATGAATACATCCATTAAATGGTATATTAAGGTACTTGGGTGTAAGCACATGTCCATAGCTCCACAAATCTATTCTTTCAAAGAATAGCCTCTCCAGATGACTCATTCACTTTCTTAAAACCAGAACTCTATATTGTGGTGGTAGGGCCAAAAGAAGGCAAACATTTTCATAGTGAGGGGCAAACATAGCATTGAATTATTATATAAAGGCCTAAAGAATAAAAGTAGAAGCATCAAATACTTGACAGTTGAATCCTACTTGGGAGAAATATTACACAGTATTTAATGTACTTAGAATTTCTCTGGCTAGTTGGGTTCTAATAACCTTACAAAGTAAACAGAACTGTTAAATACATTACAAGATAGGAGCTGAATTTCTTAACTTCAACGTTTTCCTAAGACTGAACAAATACTGTTGCATTCATTAAAGTTTAGATGAAGGTGTCAAATATATTTGGGTTTCATGTTAACAAAGTTTGGCAGTATAATATCTACAAATATTTATCTAAAATTCTCATGGTTTATAAATATAGTTTAATAATTATTCAGTATACTAAAAATTGTTTAGCAAAGGTCAGACATGCCAATAAGGGTAAATTCTTTGAATATACATTTATAGAAACATTCAAATAGGTCTTGCTATGAAGCTAAAAGACTTATTTATATTACCCTAGTACTTTGGTTGAAATGTTGTTAGAAAATAGGAATTTCTGAAATTCCTATTTTAACAGTATTTTATGGTATAAAATATTAATAACACTTCATAATTTTGGTTTTTCATTTGGTGTTGGAATAATTGAGTAGTTCTTCCTCTGCTAACTACTCATCTTTGTAACTATAACAGAAGTGTATTTTATTCACTTATTACAAATTCTATGTCAGCCAAATGCTTGTATTTCATCCCTATAATCCTAGCTATTCAGGAGGCTGAGATTTGAAGATCATTGTTCTAAGCGAGCTCAAGCAGGAAAGTCCATAATTAGCAGCAAAAAGCCCAAAGTGGAGCTATGGGTAAAATGGTATAGTGCTGGCCTTGAGAAAGAAACTAAGCAATAGCACCAAGCCTTAAGTTCAAGCCCCAGTACCAGTTATTATCTTCTTTGAAAAATTATCATTATTATTGTTTGAACTTGAAAATGGGTGTTTTTTTTCCAAAATAATCCAAAGTTAGGGAGCTGTTAAGATGTCAGCCAGTACTTCCTTGCTCCACTTGATCCATGAATAATGAGGTCATGAAAAGTCCTTATTAGATTTAATAGCTTTTAAAATTCTAATACAGAGAAAGGTGGGGAGAAAAAAGCAGTCATAATATTAATTGCATATCCTATGAAATTAAGAAAATTGAGAGGAGGGGTTGGGAAGGATGGGAAAGAATAATGAAAGTGTGACATTGATTAAGATACATTGTATCCACAAACTGATTTGTTGAATGGTAACTCCTATGTACAAGTAAAGATAATAAAATACAATTTAATAAAAACACTAATACAAAATTGAATGGTATAGAAAACTGATAGATAGATAGATAGATAGATAGATAGATAGATAGATAGATAAAAATATATATTCAAGTATACTTTGCTTCTAATTTGGAAGATGAATCGAAATAGGAATTATATCTTCTCACCAATTTCATAAAGTATTTATGAAAACTGCAGATGTCAGGGGAGGAATGCTTGCTCATCTAATTTCTATTTCCTTATGCTTTACACTTTAGGTCTGTCAAATAAAATGGAAACTACAGTGATATACAAAGTCGTTTGTTTATGTGTCTAATAAAATATGTTAACTGTATGGTCTTTCTGGAAGTTCAAATAGGAACATAGAGGATGGATTTTCCTCTTTGGCTCATATATGTCAGGAAGTTATGTGAATGTTTATGTTGAAACTAATTTGCCCATCTAATGAAAACACATTAACAAAACCTTAAAACCTGTACTGATGTAGACTACAAAGATGTCACTTTAAATGACCCCAGTTGATCCAGGTCTCTACTTCATGTAAGAATTTGTCTACAAGCAGGGCGCTGGTGGCTCAGGCCTGTAATCCTAGCTACTCAGGAGGCTGAGATCTGATGATCATGGTTCAAAGCCAGCCACGGCAGGAAAGTCTGTGAGACTCTTATCTCCAATAAATCAATAGAAAACCGGAAGTGGCGCTGTGGCTCAAGCGGTAGAGTGCTCGCCTTGAGCTGAAGAGCGCAGGGACAGTGCCCAAGCCCAGAATTCAAGCCCCACTATTGACAAAAAAAAAAAAAAAAGAATTTGTCTACAAACCTAGTTTCCTAAGCTCTATACTTTACTTGTTTCAAATATTCTTCCCATCTATTTTATGGTTCTTTAACTGTATTACTTTTCCTTTACACGGGCAGTAACACAAAAATATTTTAAATGTTCAGTACCCAATTTGGATCACCTTAACAAAAAGCCATCTTCACACATCTTTCCCATTATTGCAAGTTACAGAGATGACATATTTCTTTGACAGTAAAAATCTTTTAATAGTAAATGATATGTTTTGGAAAGATTTCTTAAATATTGTATCTTCTCCAACACATGTTATTACTAAATTTAATTTCCATGGTACTTTTGGTCTAATAAAAATATGTGGTATTTTCTGTATTTTCGCATCCCCTTGGCTAGTAATAACTACTTTGATCTACAAAGAGGTTATTTATGACAATTGGGCAAATTTACCTGTACATAATTGCCCTGAACCAGTTCAGAAAACAGATTTTTCATTAATTCCCATTTTTTTTCCTTTCTTGTGAACCTAAAGATCTACAGTTTTGGATGGAATCTATTTTGCTATATAGGAAAACTTTGGGTAGTAAAATATTATTATTATTATTATCCTTAAGCAGGTTTCAATTCAATATGTTAGTTTGCACACACTGAATCTTCATGTCTAACCTCTCTGATCTTTCTCCTCCATCTCTTCCAACCCCACCTAGTCCCTCAATTTACCTGGTTCCATTTTCACACATTCATTAAATATTATGACTACATTTGCCTACACTTACTCTCTTGCTTAGCCCCACCTTCCTTCCCCTTGACCTTACCCCCTGCCAGCTTCCTGGTATTTTGTTAAACTGCAAAATAGTTGTTCATAGGCATTACATCATTGGAGTATTCTCATATATACCAGATTTAGTTGATATATTTGTTTATATATGCATATGACCTTGTATATTTACAATTTATATCTAACTTAAACATATGGGAGAGAACATACATCCTTTGTCTCTGATTGACTTCACTTAACATTTTTTCCAAGCCCATTCATTTCTCTGCAAATAGTAATACTATTCTTCCTGATAGGTAAAATCCTATTACACACACACACAGACACACAGACACACAGACACACAGACACACACACACACACACACACACACACACACACACCAAGTCAGATCTATTCTACCTGAAGCTTCCTCTAACCAATTTGCAAGTAAAAAGAAACCCATCCATTTTTCTCCAGGTGTACTGTGACCATGAATTGTCAGAATAATCTCTTACCATACTATGAAGCATTGCTTCCTTAAGCAACTCTTCAGTCCTCACACAGCTTCAAGAATGATCTTCAAAATGTACAGCATAACTCAGAATAATCTCTTACCATACTATGAAGCATTGCTTCCTTAAGCAACTCTTCAGTCCTCACACAGCTTCAAGAATGATCTTCAAAATGTACAGCATAACATACTCTTCTTTAAAACCTCAAGACTCCCCACTTCGAACTACTCAGGTCATCTCTAATCAATCTTTATCTTCCTCACCTAAAATTGTCTAGCAAAAGCAGGTTTCTGTGTTTTACTTTCTCCCAATATCTTATGTGACTACAGCATGGCCCCAAGGATTCCCTCTATTCACTTAATTCATCAGAGATAGAAAAATGTACCAGAATTACGGGGAATGCTTTTTTCTAAATCATTTTTATTCACATGGTGGTAACATCTTGCTATAAATGCAGAGTGCTAGGTGCCACAATTTAATCACAATGTGCATTTCTTTTGTTGGTTGTGGGGCTTGAACTCTGAGCCTAGGTGCTGTCCCTTAGCTCTTCAGTTCAAGTTGAGTGCTCTATAACTTGAGCCAAAGCACCACTTCTGGTTTTCTGGTGGTTAACTGGAGATGGGTCTCATGGACTTTCCTGCATGGGCTGGCTTTGAACCGCAATCCTCAGATTTCAGCCTCCCAAGTAGCTAGGATTACAGGCATGAGCCACTGGTGCCTAGCCAGAATGTGTATTTTAACCAGCTACCTAGCCCTCTATAAACATTTGAGGACCACTGGTGTAATACAATGCTAATAGATTTTGTTTTCTGTTGTTCATTAATGAATAGTAATTCAGCAGGTAATCCTAGCTACTTAGGAGGCTGAAGTCTGAGGACTGAAGTTCAAAGCCATCCTGGGCAGGAAAGTTTGAGACTCTTATCTCCAATTAAACTACCAAAAAGCTAGATGCAAAAATTTCAATGACAGCCACCAGGCTCTGAATTCAAACCCTGGGACTGGTACAAAAATATAAATCAGTTGACACAGCTTTCACTAATTGTGCTATACATCTAAGTATATACATTCTATTAATGCTGACTAGTTGGAAAATAGTGAGACTAATTTTAGAACTCTAGAATATTTGAATCAACTCTCATTTGACTAGAGGTTGGGAATATAACTACATATATTCATTTCTCATTTGTCATGTCAACCAGGTTAAAAAAATCTTTTGATTTCTTCATAATAGTAAATTTCAGGTCTTAGGATGAGCATCTTCATTTATAGCATTTCATACTTTTAGTAAATAATGCACATTTTTGAGGAATAAATGTGTATAAGCTAGCAAATAATGTACATTCTTGAAGAATAAATATGTCATCACTTCTCAAACTCTTAGATGTTAAAAGGGACCAAACTACCCAACAGTAAATTTAAGAGAAAAGCCTTTTAATAAGGAATAAAATTTTCAACACTTTAAAGAAACTCATAAAACACAAGTGCAATAAATGCTTTTTATTGTATGCTCATTTCACTGAGTAACATTTAGAAATAATAATTCCACATAACAGTGATGTTCTTATTTTACAGCGTGTACATCATTTACAGCCACATAACACACATTTTGGTAGATTTTTTCCAATTTAATATTCTGAAGTTAAGAAAGATTAAAAAATTTTCGTTACTGATTCTTATCTGGTGCAAAAACAGAAAAGTGATTATCATTTAAAACACAAATTCACAATATAACATGAACTAAAGTACATTTTAATTATGTTGAACAGCTGAATGAAAATGAAAGCAACTAAAACTTAAAAGCACACACCATATGCATTACATTTATGAACAGGATTTTCATTAAATTTCCTTAAACCAGCATTTAATATTAAGTGTCATTTTGATTTGCAGCATGCTAACACAAAGCGTTAAAGGGATGCATATTTTAAGTTTATACACTATAAACTGAATATCCACCTCCAAACTCTATTGGCAGCATGTTCTGTTAAATACTGTGTAAATACTGCCTCATATTGAAGATTTATGTTAATAATATGGTATACTGATGTTAAAAATCAAAAATTTCAATAATGGCATAAAATTGCACCTTTAAACATTAGAGCAAGTAAGACTAGAACAACCATACTTGCTAAGACTGTCCTAAAAAAAACTATATAATATTTAAGAAACCTCTGTGTTCTCTCAACTTAACTTTTAGATCATTAAGAAATATAGTACTGATCTTTGTTGCAACACCACAGTTGCATCCATTTTAGAAAGCCGCATTTGACTCAAGACTCAAATATACTTTTGTTATATATGACATACTGAACACTACTTGAACATGTGAAAAAGGGAACTTCAGTCCTTAGATTTCACCTCAGTTTTCAGTACAGAATGCTAAACATCCTATCCCATGATAAAATATTAGCAGCACTGAGATTATGTTTTTATTTAATAGCACTGGATTCATCTAACTTTTTCCAGTGAGATTTCTTTTAATGAATACACAAAGCTTTCACAATTCTGGAATTCAATGTCTAGGTACAATAAAAAGGCTCAATGACTAAGTGACCGATGGATGACTGCATTGTCTTTCCCCAACCTATTTATAAAATTGCATAAAAGTGAGGCTTGCTGGCTAGAGCAAAGCACTGCAATTTTAAATCCCACAATCTTGTACTCTCTTTTCAGAAACATTTGTCTCTAATGAGATCAACCAAATAAGGTTCTTGGTCTTTACATTTCCCCTCTGCAGTTTAGTTATGCATATAATACTAGTAAGTAGACACTTAAGTCTTTCTGCAACCTTTCTATGGTGCTTCTGAAAATCATTAAGTAACTTCCAAAGGGCTATGAGATTCCCGTTAATCCAAATATTTTAAGATCTTTAATACAAAGAATGTAAAGTTATGGTTTGATATCAAGGTTACAAACCAGATGAAAAAATGATACTTTCCTCCCAAGTAGTATATCTCATTTTCTAAATAGCTTCTTTATGTTGATCTTATTACATAAGAGCCTCCTTGTGGTGTCTCATAATATGCTGATTTTTTTCTGATGGTCTTCGGAATCCTTTCTTGCAGAATTCACACCTATGTGGATAGTCTTTTGTATGGATTGATATCACATGCCTTTTAAAGCCAGATGCATCTGTAGTGCTGTACTCACAATACTCACATTGGTAAATCTTCCTTCCTGTATGGGTCTTCATATGCTTTTTGAGTTCATTCTGCTGTCTGAACCCTCTCTTACACCTTTTACACTTCAATGACTGATCCTTGGTATGAACCGAAAGGATATGACCACTAAGAATAAATGGATCTGATGTTTTAAAGTCACAGTGCCTACATTGATGAATCTTCCTCCCCTTGTGAATATCACTGTGTTTTTTAAGCTCTGAAGGACGGTGGAAACCTTTATCACAGACATCACATTTGTGAGGAAAGTCCTTGGTATGGACAGATATGATGTGCCGCTTAAGGTCACTTGAGTTGGTGCTCTTATGTTCACAGTGAGGACACTGATGTGTTTTATGTCCTTGAAACAAATCCAGATGGCGTTGAAGCTCCCTCTCTTCACCAAAGGCTTGGGGACAGTGCTCACATTTATATGGTAAATTGTTACCATGCTTAGACTTAATGTGAGTTTTCAGATTTGATTGGTCTGCACATCTGAAGACACAATACTGACACTGATATGGCTTCTCACCAGTATGGGTTCTCATATGTTTCTTGAGTTCAGAAGGATGGCGAAAACCTTTTCCACACTCAACACAAACATGAGGAAAATTCTTGCTGTGAACAGCCAGCAAATGTCTGTTCAGCAGTCCTTGTTCGGCAGTTTCATAGTCACAGTATTTGCACTTATGCATCTTCGGCTCCTTGTCTCTTAAGATAAGTTTGTTTGAGCTCAGTGGACTAGCCTCTCTGTATCTTCGTGTATACTCTGTAAATTCATGGGTTTTGTCAACTTTGTTTATAAGCTTATGGCTTTCTAAGTGGTTATGGAAACTCACTTTCTTGTTAGTTGTAAAGTCACAGTCAGTACACTGGTATTTTTTTCTCATCAAATGATCAGGATGATTCTTCATGTGTCTTTTTAAGAATCCTCTGGATTTAAACTTTTTTGTGCAAATATGACAAGGGTATACTGTCAGGGGCTGTCCATCAGGACCTATTATAACAGCTAGATAAAAAAAGAGAATATTGTGATATCTGGTCAGAACTTTCTAAAGGATTTTACAACAATGGTACCCAAACTAAATGACTACTTACCTTGGGAAAATACTAATTGAATGAATTCTTATCAGATAAAACTGAAAATTACAAATAATTTATGTGCTGGTTGCCAGTGGCTCACACTTGTAATTCTACTAGTTAGGAGACTGAGTTCTGAGGAACATGGTTCACAACCAGCCAGGGCAGGAAAATCTGTGAGATTCTTATCTCCAATTAAACAGCAAAAAGCTGTTGCTCCACCAACCCTGAGCGAAAAGCTAAAGGACAGAGCCCAAGCCTTGAACTCAAGACCCAGTACCTACATAATAACAAAAAATAATTTAGGTTAATTCATGGTACTTTTTTATTTGTTTGTGCCAGTCCTGGGGTTTGAACTCAGGGCCTGGGCACTATTCCTGAGCTTTTTCCTCTTGTAGCAATTTACCACTTACAGTTTTTTGGTAGTAAATTGGAGATAAATGTCTCACAAACTTTCCTATTTGAACTGGCTTTGAACCTCAATCCCCTGATCTCATCCTCTTGAGTAGCTAGGATTACAGGTGTCAGCCACCAAGTGCCTAGCTCAGCGCTCAACTATAGACTACTAATCTGCCAAAACATTACCATCAATTATACTTTGAAAGCCAGATTCAGAAAACTTTTATTGTTAAACCAATTAGGGAATTACTTTTTAAAGTATCTTTTGAATGAGGGGCAAATATAGTTGTTTTATTAGTTGCTATTGTATACCTTTAAGTGTAGATAGTCAAAACTTCCCAACTGTAAGAAAACAGTTATCTATATAATACACAAAGATCTCCAAGGGAAGTAAAATTACCTTGTAAACAACTGATTTTTTTTTTTTTTGGTCGTGGGCCTTGAAATTTCGGCTTGGGCACTGTCCCTGCACTCTTCAGCTCAAGGCAAGCACTCTACCACTTGAGCCACAGCACCACTTCCAGTTTTCTGGTGGTTAATTGGAGATAAGAGTCTCACAGACTTTCCTGCCTGGGCTGGCTTTGAACTGAAATCCTCAGATCTTAGCCTCGTGAGTAACTAGGATTACAGGCGTGATCAACTGATTTTTTTTCCTTTGGTTATGAAAATAAGAGTATGTCATGAGTTGTAAAGAATATTTTACCTGTTTGCCACTGCCTTGTTTCTCCTCTTCTCCTCTTCTTGACTTTTTGCTTAAGTACTTTATTGGTATTAATGCTGTCACAAATTTGAAGGTACTGTGCTGTTGTACTGTTTCTGTTTTCTAATGCTGAGTCCAAAGCATTTGCTGAAAAAATTGGTACACTGTTAAACTACACATATTTTGCCTTTTTTATTTTTGTTAGGTGCATTACTGTAAATGGTATGGTACCAAGTTACGTTATGGTCATCTTCTCTGTCTCTAGCGCGTGTGTATGCTCTCTCTCTCTCTCTCTCTCTCTCTCTCTTTCTCTCTCTCTCTCTCTCTCCTCTCTCTCTCTCTCTCTCTCTCTCTCTCTCTCTCTCTCTCTCTCTCTCTCTCTCTCTCTCTCTCCATCTAAAGTTATATGCAAATACTTTGAATAGGAAATTTATAAAATTAACTTCAAATATTGAAGTTTGAGGGTCTGTGTGCATAGCTCAATGGAATAGCATTCGCCTGGCATATAAGAAACCTTGACATCAATTCCCAGCACCGAAAAAAAGAGAAAAAGAGTGAAACTTCTGGGCTGATTGGTATGGCTCAATTGGTTAAGTGTCTGCCTAGGAGCTATAAAACCGAATTTCAAATCCCAGTACTGACAAAAATTCTGTCTGATCATACTAAAGGAATAAACTCATAAGATAAATTTATTATATGAAAAATTTAGGGCTGTATTTAAAAATCTTGGCACTAGACTAATTTTTCTACAAGTGAAGCTGATGAAATGAAAGGGATCTAGCAAGAAACATACCTTGTATCAGTCAGTGAGCCAACAGTCATGCTTAATTTGTGTAAAGCATAAAAAGAAAAATATCGTACACACATATGCTTTGGAATAACACATATGATGTGAAGAGTATTAAGTATTACATTGATTTTAGGGGTTAAAATAGATGTGGGCAAACATTTTACTGTAATTTTACTGGGATCAGTGCATAAAAAATACCATCTTGATGGGTGTTGGTGGCTCACACCTGCAATCCTAGCCACTCTAGAGACTGAGATCTAAGGATCATAGTTTGAAGCCAAGCCCTAGCAGGAAACTCCATGAGATTCTTATCTCCAACTAAACACCAAAAAGCCAAAAGTGGAGATGTGGTTCAAGTGGTAGAGCGCTAGCTTTGAGCAAAAAGCTCGTGGGCAGTTTCAAGGCCCTGAGTTCAAGGCCCAGGACTGGCAAAAAACGAAAAGTCAGTTTTTCATATATGATGTGATTCTCATCCATTTTTGTGAAATCCACATTTAATTCTAGTCAAATCCTCCCAAAAGTAGAAATAGGTCACATTTTTTTTCTCATGAAAAAACATCCATTTGATTAAGAGAAAAATATCAATCATGGAATAATGCTATACAGAGTATGCTTAACAAAAAATTCAAGTGGACACATAGACTTCATATAGCATTTTTAAACATTCAGTTTTGATACTGCTTTCATATAACAGATATTATCTCAGCTTATTGCCATCTAAACTAAGAAAATAACTCAACCCCAAGACAGATGTTGACAATCATCAGCAATTTTTTCTGTCCAAGAAATTTTTATTTTATATATTTTTTTCTATAATAGTATTTTACGGCTCATGTGGTAAACTGCCTGAACTTCTATGTTCAGGGATTTTAAAGTGAATTATATTCACAGATTTATAGATATGATGTCCATATATACATTAATTGTTTAGAGACAAACTCCTATGTAACTCTTATGCTCAGGCAAATATTGCAACAAATGTGTCTACAGTCACAAATTACTCTTTATTTACAAAGTGGTACATGAAACCAGATATTTAACTAATATCTTATGTATAATGCTCTCTTACCTGATGCTTGACAATCTTCATACCTTCGGGAAACTCTTCTTTCATCTCCTAAAAAAAAGACTGATTAAAAACTGACATGCTGACATTGACTACTAGCAGATCACATTTTAATTCATCAAATCTTATTTTCCCACCATTTGTTGGACTAAGGAAAATTTTTGTTGTGCTTTTCTATTCCCACATAATAATACAGACTAAAAATAAGGGTTACTATCAGGATCCTTTGACTTGTTAAAATCTAGAGCAGTTTTACTTTGAAAACTGAGTGGCTATTTGTGCAGAGTACCACAAGTACTGAAGATGTTCAATACATGTCTCTTGAGTGAATAAGCCTTTAGGAAAACCAAGGTTACATAAACTGATGCATTTCAACAACAAAAGCTTTCAAAGACCATTTTGTACAGGACATAAAATGAGATAAAACAGACAAAATGAGACAAAAATAGCCTGATAAATTAACCTTCCATTACATACGTTCTCAAAGATAAGATATGAATTTGTTTCTTTTCAGAACCCCACATTTATTATCTGGGGTTTTAAATTTTTTATTAAGTGTTTTCTAAAAAGAGATTGATTTTTCAAGGGCTACTCCTATTTAAGAAAAAGAAAATGTTTTATGGCATTCATTTATATAGGTAGGATTTAAAATAGATCCTAATGAAAAATGCATTAAGCATGGTTCAACTTAAATAGCACAAGATATGAAATAGAAAAATCATGTAAAGTAACTAGAGACGAATCAGTCTACAGCCAAAGCTTTGATTTTATTAGAATGGCGGCATTAGCACAGTATATTTAATGGCCTAAAGGCCAAGTAAATACATTTGTTATGTACTGATCAGGTGAAAAAAATGCCAGTGTCCTACCATATGATGCAGCCCAGACAACCGGGACAACTGTTTTATTAACATCAGAGTCCTCAAGCTGAGTTTCAGGGAGAGAAGTTCCTTCCTCTGCCCCTACAGTGACATCCATGTACACTTCATCTGCTATTTCAGCGCAACCTAAATTTTAGAAATAATTGCTTGTTTAAAACCCCAAATACGTAATTAAGGGTAAAATTTCCAAACACTTTAAATCTTTTCACTTTCAGGATTCCAGTTTGGCTCATCTAAAGATTTATAAATTTGGGCTGGAGGCATGGTTCAAGTAGTAGAGTGTCAGCTGAGCAAGCAAGCAGAGCAAGCATAAAGCCCTAAGTTCAAACGCTGAAACTAGTAAATACATATACATATAAATGAAAAATTATAAATTTAATTTAAATTTATTCTAAGTACTTTCAGAAGCTAATGCTACTGGGATGCAATCATTTCCTCAAATTCTTATGCTCCTCTTAGAACCACATCTTACAAAAACAGCTTTTTGCTTCTGAGATAATATCTGTGTAGCTCAGACTGGCCTCAAATTTGTGATCCACCTCTCTCAATCAAGTGCTGGGATTACAGTAGTATGTCATTATGCCCAGTTCTAAAAATGGCTTTTAAATTATATAAAACGTATGTGCTTGAAATATATTGGCTGATTTTACAGCCCATAAACTGTTACATGTTTATAAAAATGGTTACATTAATTTGCCTGACAGTTCTTAGGAACTCAGCAAACTTTTCCCATAAAAACAATGCTAGAAAAATTTTATGCTATCCTACATACTATTTGTAGTACTATACATGTAATGAAAAAAATCTAAATATTAGTTGACTAAAGTTAAAAACAATTAAAATTAATTATGTATGTGTAGATAAATACACATACATATAAACATATGTAAATACAAAATGCTGGTGCCCAAGAATATTTGGCTACCTTTTGAGAACCTGGAAATTAAGACTATTAATTAAGGAGAAAACAAAAATTTAGTGGGGCACATTAAAAAAAATACATTCAGGCAAAAGTACTTAAACCTAAGAATAACTTTACTTGAAAAATATGTTTGCATTTAACCTGGTAAAAAGATGGCTTTAATTTACATATTTTCTTTGGTTCAAATATTGGAATCTTCTTATTTTCTCAGAAGAGATATGAAAATAAATGTGGGAGAAAATATCCCTCTTCTCCAAGGTCTCTCTTCTCTCTAACCAGAAAGAGACACAGGTCTAAGTTTTCAGCACACAAAATTCTGGCCATCAGCCAATCTAAGCCTCAGTCTTCTGACTCCTATTTTGTTCCTTTCCTGACCAGTGCATAATAATAATTAAAGAATTTAGGGACTAAATCAAAATTATTTAATTAAACTCTTCCTCTTTAACCTGTAGTCATTTATTTTGATATTTTCACTATGTATTGACTGATATTGTTTGGGAGTAGAATCTGTTTGCCCATGGCATCTAGGGAAGGAGATATGAAGGAGAGCTAACAAATGCAGCATAAGGTTAAGCACAACGTTGTTAAGGTAGTACTGTGAAATGAAGTTCTTGCCCTTCAAGGGCCAATCAAAATTGTACTTTCTCAGTATGGCAAAGAAACAAAAATAGCCTTGGAGAAAGGCTGAATACTGAGGGGAAAAGAAAGTGGGCAAAGAGCAAAATGTCTTCATAAAAAAATAGGAAGCATGGCAGGAGAGCAAACTTAAGATTTTATTTTACCTTGTGAGCCTCAACTCTTGAGATAATCCTTCAGAACTACTTGGGGAATATCAAAAGCATAATAAATCAAGATCCTGGGAAATGGGCTCTGATGAATACTTACATACCTAACCTCTCAGTGACAAAGAACAATGCTCACTGCCACATGGAAAAAAATGCTGGCAGCAGTTAGATATGAGTTCAAATTCTGGTTTCCCCATTTAATACTAGAATAATCTTCAGTAAATTATTTTCCTTGAGCTTTTCTTTCTTCCAAAAAACAGGCATAATACTATCTATTTCAGAGATGAGGTACTGGAATTAAATGAGATAATATATACAACAAATCTAGTAACATACATGCCAATACTAAATTTCCTATATATCTGTGAGCTTCATTAAGCAGGAACTATATTCTGCTCCTCTCTGTACTGGTAACACATTTTCCAAGATACAGAATTCATGTTTGCTGATCTGAACATGTATAAAAGGATGGTCAATAGGACCCTTCCTTTTATATATTTGTAGCAAAGTATCAGGCTGGCTTGGCTTCTTGAATATTGTTCTTATATAGAGCGTCTAACTTGAGATTGCTTGATTCTTAAAATTGTACAATTGATACTTCTAAGTCAATACAGGGCCCCTTTCTCCTTACTGATTTCATCCTCTTCTTGAGAAGAATCTTTAACTGCCATGTAAACCATCTTCTCTCGTTGCATTCGGCTCTGGTCAAGCACTCCAGCTACAGAATGTCCACTGGTATACTCACTCTCTGTGACAATTTCTGTTCCACCTTAAAAAAAATTAAGACAGGTATCAAACAAGGAAGCACCATGGGATATCTTCCCATATTTATAAAGATATGTAAGAAATATTTTCCCTTAGAAATTGTTTTTTAAATTCAGAAATACAAAGTGCCAATAAAATGTTCCTATATACACTTTAAATCTTCAGTTCACAGCAGAAAAAAAATGCTAACACATAATGCTTATATTCCAAGCATCATAGAAGAATTTTACATATACTTATCCATTTATATCTCACAAAAGTCCTATTGCATAGATCTTGACATTATGGTCATTTATTTATGAGGAAACAGAGGCAGTTAGAGATTATGTACATCCCTGAAGGTCACTCAGATTAAGTGACACAACTATGATTAAAATGCAAATGAGAAGCTGGGTGTCAGTGGCTCACTCCTGTAATCCTAGCACCTCAGGAGGCTGAGACCTGACTTTTCATCTCTAATTAATCAGCAAAAGAGCCAGAAATGAAGGTGTATTCTCATGTAGTAGAGTTACAGCCACAAGTGGAAAAAGCTAATTGAGAGCTACTAGAATCTATGTTCTTCAACATTGTGCTTTCTCAGTATGGCAAAGAAACAAAAGTAGCCTTGGAGAAAGGCTGAATACCAAGGGGAAAAGAATCCATGCTATTAGAATCCATGCTCTTCAACATTCATTAGAATTTCTTTTTCTTAACCAAATCTTCTTCATTAATTTATTTTGATATTTTCAGCTATAGTATTTTACTCATGTCTAAAAAGACTAAGAATGACATATTCCACTTTCTTGATTTTCATTTAAATATTCATATATAATTTTTAAATATGCCATCCAAAGAACCTCAAAATTTGTGCTTTAAGGTCAATTGTAGAAGAGTGCCAAGAAAAGAAGAATTTTCATTTAAATTACAGCAAGAAGTTACAAAAAGTCTCTATACCTATTTCAACATCATCTTCAGCCTCCGCTTTGAATATATATACTTTGATCACTTCAGAACCAAAGCCATCTTCTTTAACATCTTCCTGTGAACCATCACTGCCAATTTTTAATGGTGTGTTTCCCATGTGCTCTAATTTCTCTCCAACATCATCCACTGCAAAATACAAGGGAGAAACCATTGCAGTCAAAAAGACCACTGATGTTTAGTGAACACAAATTATAGCTGCCAAGTGAAAGGATGTGTTCATCTCCTGCCCACCATATTAAAAATACTGCTTGGCATGGTAAAATAGTACAATAGATATACAGCATGGTCAAATCACACAGAAAAGTTTTAAGTTTAAGCATATCACTCAAATTTTATAGAAACACCATTGATTTTTTTAAAAGTGGTAGGGCATGGAATACATAGAGGGAAGACACTGCTTGAACATGACTATGGTCATAGCAAAATTTAATATCGTTTATTCACTGCTTAGGTCATGTACAGTATTCATGTGAGATTATAATTATAGTTAAAGCTTGAAGCACAGAAAATAAAATTGCTAAGTATACTTCAAATGTAATTAATATTCTCAGATACTTTTACACTACATTTGCAACAGGTGGCACTAGGACAGTGAGGTTTTGAATAAGAAAAAGAAGTAGAAATATTCATTTAAACATTACTTTCACATGTAATTCCGAAAGAAAGCATGTGTTGCACCAAAATCAATAAGCAGAAAAATTAGAACCATAAAAACATATTACTCATAAAATGCAGTCACATATCTCCCAAATTAAATAGCAGCTGCTTCTAAAACTAACATGAGAGATCTAGGTTTTAAAATATGGAAATACAGAGAACATCTAAATGATTTGATGAAAAAGGTTTTTCACAAATCACTATAAAAATAAAATCTTAAGAGCCAGGTCTCTGTAGCATAATCCAAGCTACTTTCGAAGCTGAGAATAGTAGTATAGTTTGAGGCTACTTTGGGCAGGAAAGTTCCAGAGACCCCTTTCTCAACCCATACCTGGGCATAGCAGCATGTGCCTATCATCCTAAGCTATATGGGATGCTGAGATCTGGAGGATCATGATGTCAGGCCAGCTAGGACAGGAAAATCTGAGACTCAGTCTCCATGGAAGGGAAGAGGGGTATAGTGGCACATATCTATGTTCCCTGTAACAAGAGAAATCTGAAAGTATGCAGATTGCAGCTTAGGTGTGTGCCTAGGTGGGAAGCTAGACCCTACCACAAAAATGATTAGTGAAAAAAATAGGGTTGGGGCTAGGCTCAGTGGTGTCACCTCAATTTAGTAAGCACAAGAACCTGAGTACAAAACCCCAGTACTACCAAAACAAAAATAAATTAATAAAATTTTAGTACTATAATTTTTGTTAAGTCAGTGGGATACAATCTAAATCACATCTGTATAAGTCTATATTTAGCAATGTAGGCTTTATTTCACATTCTTGTATAATAGAAAATACCTAAATGGGCACTTTTAGTCCTTATATACAACCGTGTGGACTCAGTATATATTAGAATTACAAAGAAAAGTAAAGTAACCATTTTTGAGAATGAGACAACTACTTATATTTTAAGTAGAAATACAAATTTTTGTCTTTTCCTCTTACAGTCTTTGAAAATAGCAGATATCTTACAGACATAACTTATATAATCTATGCAATGAATAATTATATTACCATGGTCATATCCAAGCAATGTATTTACTCTAAATATTATATGCCTACCATTCCTAATTTCAATTTTGTTCATACAAAACTAAATATAATCAAAATTAGAAGTCTACTCTTCCCTATTGTATATATCACATTGGAACATGTATAAATCATAAAATTCTGAAACTCCTAAGAATATCTAACAATCCTAGAACTATGAAAGGCAAATTAAAATGCATTAAAATGCCATAAACTGGTACTCTTAAGTTCCAATCTATTTACAAGAGGTTGAATAATTTACTCTGTGTGAAAGAGAACACCCCGGTAATAAAATTGTCTCTTTTTTTTGTTGGTCCTGGGGCTTGAACTCTGGGCCTGGGTGTGGTCCCTGAGCTCTACCACTTAAGCCACAGCCACTTCCAGTTTTCTGGTGGTTAACTGGAAAGAGTCTCACAGACTTTCCTGCCCAGGCTGGCTTTGAAATGTGATCCTCAGATCTCAGCCTCCAGAGTACCTAGGATTACAGGCGTGAGCCACTGGCACCCAGAGACTAAATGTTTTTATTCCAACTTAGTCCTCTAATTATGTTATTGTATATTTTGCAATTTTGGGGAAATAATGGGACAAATTAAAGCAAAAGAAAAAAGAGGATTAAATATGTAATATCATTGGTTTAATGGTTTCTCTTAAAAAGTACACCGAATTAAAAAAATGAGATTCTTTAAAAACTTAAAAGAGGCAGATGAAGTTTCCAGGGAAAAAAAACCCCACATTTCATTCTCATTCCCTCTGCCCCACCTTTGAGACTCATTCTCTATGTAGCCTAGCCTGTGATCCTCCTAAACTCAGCTTCCCCTATCATGGGATCACAGCAATGTGCCAAACCTGGCTTTCAAACACTTCCAAGTTAGATAATGCTTAACATACCTACAATTCAAGATTAACCTATTATTGTAAGTTATGCAGTATTCAATACCACAGTGGTAGAGCGCAAGCCACAAACAAATCAAAAAAATCAAGTAAGAGCATGAGGCCCTAAATTCAGACCCCAGTACAGGGACAAATAAATTCCTAAAGGAAATATAAATTTTTTATGAATTCATTTTTCTAAATTCATTTTAAAACATTGGAGTGGCTCATTATTAAGGCATTTTCCCATTCCAATAAATATTTGAAGAATGTTAGGCATTTTTAAAGAAAAAGTGTATCTGAGACAACATTAAGCAGATATGTTTATACTATATTAAATTAGATGATACTTAGCACAAGTGGGAGAATCTAACTGTGCTAAGATAAAGTGTTTGTGAGGTTTGCACTAAACATGGATTGCAATTCAGATGAACCTCACACTGACAGAAGACAAATGCTCTGACTCTAAAGCTTACCTCTATAATGTTTTGGAATTCCAGAATAAGACAAGGGTTTGTTTTAATTCTTTAAATTCCAGAATAAGATAAGGGTCTGTTTTACTTCCTTAACTTTAACTCTTAATTATTTTGAAAATCTCTATTTTGGGGAATAAAACAGAGAAAAGGACCTCTAAGCTTAACACTGAGGTCTTTAAAGACACTGTAATCTTCAAATTCAAGAGACAACAGAAATTAAGAAGTATAAAAATGAAGAAGTGAAGATTAAGGAAGAGATGAAGGGAAATTACAATAAAAGAAAATGGAAATGGTAAGTGTAAATGGGTGCAATGAGTACAATTTCAAAATTAGTCAAGGATATGAATATTTGAATAATGAGTATATAAGAAAATATATAATTTGTATATTTGTGAGCATCATTTAACACAAAGTAATTGAGTTTTAAATATTTTTTAATGTTACTGTTTTTTCTTATTCATGATTTAGGAGATTAACTTTTCCCCAGCTCTAAATTCCCCTTCAAATTACTCCTACTACTGCTCCAATGATATTCAAACAACAAAATGTTCTCTTTAATGGTCAAATTCTATTAGAACAGAAGGTTCCAAATACGTGTACTCAACATATGTAGTAAAGATAAACACTCTACCTTAAAATATTTCATGCTAGTTTGAGAAATACTGTTTAAAGGTGAATTAACTGTATTTTAATGCAGAAATAACATCAAATTGTGCCATATTATTTTATGACAAGTACAACTTTTTAATAACAAGATATAAATATGCAGTTGCTTTAGTAATGCACATGCTCAAGAATCAGTAATAATGTTTACACAATCTTTTAGTAACTTAATTCATTCTCTTCAAAACAATATAAAATATCCACATTCAGATGTGCTTATGGAAGAAAATTTAACATGCTAGATCTTATAATAATATTTGCAAGTTAAATAAATCTAGCTTTTTTTTAGCTTAAATGCACTCATACACATACAGCACACAATAACTTTGTATACACACACACACACACACACACACACACACACACACACATCTTTTCTGGCAATTCCCTTACCAGTCAATAATTTCTGTATTTTAAAAGGAAAAGCACAATAATTTTGCCTGGAAAAAAAATCACGTCTTCATACAAAGAGTAGATTTGCTTTTTAAAAATGTTTCACAATAACGTATCATGAGATACTTATTATCATTGATGCTATGAAAAACCTATGAATTAAAATGAGAACAAAATATTTTTGTCTTCTTTCCTTTAGGTAAAATGCTTTAAAAGACTCACAAAGCAGTTTGAAATAAATTGTTAAATAGTTGTACATACTACATACACATACACACACTCACACACACATGCACACACACACACACAGTAAAAGAATATAAACCTGAGGAAACTGCAAAACATGAACTGACTATATTTGTTTCAAGTACGGAAAAATTCATTTTAACTTTTTAAAAAAACACATTATGGTTAAATCCTTATGCAAAGTGAGGTGACTATTCCAGGGCTTGCCATGTTAAAAAAGGAAAAAGAAAAAAGAAGGAAAAACTAAGAAGAAAAAAAGAAAAGAAAGCAGAAACCAGGAGCTGGTGTCTCACATCTGTAATCCTAGCTACTCAGGAGGCTGAGGTCTGAAGAACATAGTTCAAAGCCACTCCAGGCAGAAAATACTATTACGACTCCTATCTCCAATTAACCAGCAAAAAGTTTAGAGATGTGGCTCAAAGTGGTAGAGCCCCAGCTTTGAATGAAAAAGCTAAGAGAAGAGCACATGTGTGTGTGTGTGTGTGTGTGTGTGTGTGTTTGTGTGTGTGTGTGTTTGTGTGTGTGTGTGTGTATTTAAAAAGCTGCAGCAGTTAATATTCATGTTGAACTTTCCAAATCTATTTCTATTCTGAGATTAATAAATTGCCTATTATGCTGTTTTGGGAAAATTAACATGAGTAAACTCAAAAAAGCATCTCAATACAAATTATCTTTGAAACAATTCTTTTTCAAGACTAGCTCTATAGTTTTTATTGATTATATCCTCCATCTTAGGTAACCTTTCCATATTAGATAAATTAATATCCCAAGTAATTAAGCACTTTATACTTCACTTACGAGATATCATTAAGTAGTCTTCAGAAGTGCTCTTGACATCAACATCGATGTCATTGTCATCATCATCATCATCTTCGGTTTTTATGGTAACTGTAGAACCAGGAACACCACCAGCTGCCTGAATCACAGTTTCCGTATCTGAATTGGTGACAAGAACCTCCTCTGATACCATTGTGGGAGAGTCAACTCCTGAAACACAATCTTGAACCACATGTTCCAGGTGTCCATCAGGACCAGTAACAAGATCAGCCACAAAAACCTGCTCAGGTACCCTAACAGTTTCTGCAATTAATTCAGAAGTCAAGATGTGGTCCCCATCATCTTCCTCTAAATCTTCTTCCATGGCAACATCTGCTTCAAGC
Organism: Dipodomys merriami; assembly: GCF_024711535.1. Classification (NCBI taxonomy): domain Eukaryota; kingdom Metazoa; phylum Chordata; class Mammalia; order Rodentia; family Heteromyidae; genus Dipodomys; species Dipodomys merriami. The sequence goes on from NW_027204492.1 coordinate 57,305,276, forward strand.
ACAGCTTCAGGAACAATGACACCTTCAGTTACTACATCGGTCTCTGTAATGATATCGGGCCCATGGACAACTTCAGCTGCAAGGCCATGGTCAAGAGTTATCCCATCATCTGTGACGACATCAGAAACTAATACAGCTTCAGGAACTGACACAACAATATGGTCTCCATCGATATGTGCAGTGCCAGCCATTCCAGCCACTATAATACAAACAATTATCCAAAAAAAGGTAAAGTTATTTTATTAATTAAAAGTTTTACTTTTAATGTGACAAGTGCTCTTAAATATTTCTTAAATATAAATTAGCCCATGTCAAATATATAATTTTAAGAGCACTGCTGAATAGTTAGCTGAAATAAAAAAATATATCACTAACTAGGAAGTGGAGTAGAGGTGAGCAAAAGAAAAATCTAAATTAAGACATTAAAAATAATTTGTCTTACGTTAAGTAAAACAAAAGGCATAATGAGACATCATTACACTCCAATTGAAATAACTAAAATTTTAAAAAAGCAAGGTGATGAGGATGTGGAGAGAACCTGGAATGATGGCTTCTGTGTTCTCAATTGTAATGTAAAATGGCAACAGCCAGTCTGCCAAACAGCTTGTCAGTTTCTTACAAAACTTAAAATCACTTACTATACAAAACTGATCCATTGCAATCCACAGTACTTTTCCTCAGGAAACTTAAAAACGTGTAAAAGAACCAAGTATTGATATATTCAATCTCATTGAATCATAAAATCATGCTGAGTGCAGAGTCAATCATCAATGAATGTGAAGCTGTTTAATGTATAAATGAAATCATTTATATAACATTCTCAAAGTGATAAAACTAGAGATAAAGAACAGAATAGTGATTATCACAGGTGGAGGTATGTATGAGTATTCAACAATAGGATAAATGTGTCAATGCAACAATTCTGTATCTTCATTGTGGTGGTGTTTTCTTGAGTGCACACCCACTTCCCCTACCTCTCTTACAATCACACATACACACACATACACACACGCATAAACATATATCAAAACTGGTGAAAACTGTGTCTGTAGTTTTACTTAACAGTACCGATGTTAATTATCTGGTTTAAATATTGTGCTACAGTTACATACGATGCCACCATTGAAGGAATATGAGTAAGTAAACACACACAAAACTCTATGTGCTACTTTTCCTACTTTCTGAGAGTCTATGAGTACTTCAAATTACAAAAAAAAAACTCAAAAGGACACAAAAATCAACAAATTAATGAAATATATATTATAGAATAAATTATAAACATGAAAGTCCCTGACCTTATTTAAGTGAAAAGAGTTAACTACTGGGAAAGTGGCTCAGTGGTAGAGCATTTGCCTCCCATGCATGTAGGCCATGGGTTCAATTCCTCAGCTCTATATAAACAGAAAAAACCTGAAGTGGCACTGTGGCTTGAGTGGTAGAGTGCTAGCCTTGAGCTGAAGAGCTGAAGGACAGGGCCCAGGCCCAGAATTCAAGCCCCACGACTGACAAAAAAAAGAGTAACTATATCCCAAACCATATTTCAACTTATTTTAGACTAAGATTTAGTCTAACAATAGGAAAACTGCAACAGAAACAAATCTTTAATGTTTTCCTTGAGCAGCATTTAAATACACCTGCCCTATAAATACCATATGAGCTAGACTTTCTTCATGAGGAATTTCAAATTCTGCCTTCCAATGTGTACATATATATAGACATATAGACATATAGATTTAATTTTCAATACAACTACATAGGTTAAGTGTTATCATCCTCATTTTAAATAGGAGAAACTATAGTTTAGAGGTTAAATAAACTTGACCAAGGTTCAAAGTGGGAATTTAAAAAACTATTTGATTCTAGACTGACTTTTTTCCACTTGTCTAGGAGGAGGCTGGATTAATAGAGATTTATAAGATTAACCAACTGGGACATTACTAGAAAATAGCGTGAGGGAACAAGACTGCCATGCACAAGGCACAAGGTTCAGCTGACTGCACCACAGGAAAAGTCTATGGCCTAGAAACTCATTTATATTTTAGTCAGTTAACAGCACCAAAATATCATTTGGTTTTCACTAATCTAGGGAATTATAAATAAGAAAGAAATATTTTAAAAATAAGATCAGTGAAAAAAACAGGTAATAATAGTAGTCTTGATTACAAATATTTCCCATTTCAGTATGTAGAACCTCATCAAAATGATAGCATAACATTTGTTTTTCTCAACAGTGGTCTGTCCTGGTCCGCTATAGGGCTATATTGCTATTTAGGTTCCAAAATAACATGACTTTCACAACATAAAAATCTTAAACACCTATTAAAATCTTGTCACAAACCCCAAGGCCAATTATTATACTAAGACACCAACAAAATTGTTATATAAAACACAACTTAAGCATTTAATATCAATTAGCCACAAAATAAATTGATTTAAGAAATTCTAAATTAATGTTTTAGATTCTAAAATACAGTAGCCAGCCATACCATACTCTACCTTTGTCTGTATTTCACAAATAATTTATGAAATTACAATATCTAAGTTTTCAGACTAACAGAAACTCAAAAAGAATGCATCAATCTTCTAATGAAATTCTAAAAATTGGATAAATTGTTTGGGTGCTACTCAGAAGGCTGAGATTTGAAGATCATGGTTCTAAGCCAGCCCAGGTAAGAAAATCCATGAGACTCCAACAAACTACGACAAAATCTGTGGCTCAAGTGGAAGACTATTAGCATTGGGCAAAAGAAGCTCAAGGACAGCACTCGGAACCTAAGGTCAAGCCATAGGACCAGCACAAAAGAAAAATGTATATATAGTAAATTAAGCACAAAAGACTGCCTTACAAGAAATCTAAGTTACTAGAACCAAAATTTCCAAAAGTCCCCTTGGCAAGTTTAGACTTGACACCTGCACTTCATGAAATATGTATCATTTTGATACAAACCAAAAAGAAATAAAATATTAAGATATAATAAAAATTTAATTAAACCTGAGATTTGAGGATTGCAGTTCAAAGGCAGGCCAGGCAGAAAAGCCCATGAGACTCACCTCTAGTGATCCAGCTTTTTTGTGGCTTTTTGCCAGAAGTGGAAGTGTGGTTCAAGTGGTATACCACTCACCTTGAGCCAACAAACCAAAGTAACAGCAAGTCCCTGAGTTCAAGACCCAGTATTAGGACACACACACACACACACACACACACACACACACACACACACACACACACACACACACACACACACACAAAAGTATGTAATTGACAATTTTCTGGTAAGATCAAATTATAATTACCAAATGTATGATTTTGCCTCTATCAGTTTATAAGCATCTTACTTCTTTGAATTGATGAAACCATTTCCTTTTGCAGGTTTATTAATAAAAGCAACTTAAAATGTATTTTAGAAGGCAAAATTAACATTTCCTACATGTGGGATCTGATATACAGTATCAGAATGTGTGATCCAAATATGCACTTACTTGGAAATGAATTGAATTTTTATTTTCCTGAAACATATTACCTGTGTATTCTAGGTTTCTTTAGTTTAGCCTTCACATAGATTGCAAGAATTATTTTAAGACTACTGGCATGTAGATTTGTTTGAATAAAGTAAGCTCTACAAATGTTTACCGTAAAAGTAGTATTTCTTACAATTTACCTTCCTTAATTTATTTTTGATTTTTAGTATGGTTTTACTTTTATTTTTTGAAAAAAAGAAATACAACAAAGAAAATGCTTTACCAAAATCTTGCATAATCATGGTATGGGCCATTCTAGAGTCTGCTGTGTGCAATCCAAGACTTCCAACACCTGAATCCATACTTAGCAATGTTCATTCACAAATATCTGTAAAAAGAATGGTTTAAAAATAGTTCAAATACATCTAGCTCCAATCCTTTGTTTTGATAAAAATGCAATAGAAAATATGCCTCTCAACCAGGTATGCAAAGCTCATTACAAAAGAAATAAACAAACCAACAACCTCCCCCCCAAAAAAACCTTGATTAGATGCTGTATGTGACAACCATAAATAAAAGTAGGGAAGGTGGAAGTAAATAAAGCAAAGATAATGGAAAATGGTTAGGATGATGAGCTATTGAGAAGTGATAGAAACAAGCAAGAGAACAAAACTGCAGCATTGAGGTTGCAGTTAGAAAAGAAGGAAAAGAACAGATGACAACAGAAAATAGTTGGGATATTTATACATTACTAGAGGACTCAGATGTCTAGTATTAGTGACTTTCATCCAGTGGCTCTCATCCATTTCTTCCAGACCCAGATCAGCCCTGCAGCGGAGCTCTGCAGATAAACTTGTATTCACCTTTGGCTCTTGGAATTCTACTTATAATGTAAAATGTTTTATCCCAGTTTCCCCGGAGTTCTTTGAACCAGTAAGGACTTCTGGCCTCACTCTACTACATTCTCTTGTTTCACAGTTTTGAGGACTCATGAAACATGACTGCTTCCTAAATATGGTAAAGATAAGATCAATCATATACAAACATTTAGCAACTTGTTTCTCTCAGCATATCAGTCACTTATAATCATATAACTGATTATTTTCAGTAGTGATTAGTAAAATCATGCTAGCCTCATGACAAGTTCAAAAGCAAAAGGCTTAATAGTTTCATTTCCTATACTCAAGATCATATATTTAAGATTCTATGGAACATAAAGCCAGATGCCTTCTCTCAGTATATTACTTATATATCTGCATTTCCCATCAATTGTAAGAATTATAAGTAAATCAACCACAAAATACATCAATTCTATAAGGCTATTCTTAGACATATTTAATAAGGGGCTCTACTGAACAAGAGATGAGATTACATCCTTATTAAACCTTTGAGAAAGTTGCCATATAGGCATGCACTGGTGGCTCACACCTGTAATCCCAGCTATTCAGAAAGTTGGGTCTGAAGCCAACCAGAGCAGCAAAAGTCTGTGAGACTCTTAACTCCAATTGACTGTTAAAAAGCTAGAAGTAGAATTGTGGCTCAAGTAGTAGAACACCAGCCTTGAATGAAAACCTAAGAGGCAGTATTCAGGACCTGAGTTCAAGCCCCAGTAGCGGCATCAAAAAAGAAAGAAAGCTGCCATATAAGAAAGTTCTCTTGGCATACAAGAAGAATTTGTCAGCACTGTTTATAAACATTTGAATTGTGCAGATCTGTATAAATTCTGCCTAGATGGGTGCCATTGTATGTTTGAAAGCACCCCAAGCATTTATGGGAGCATGGTTAGTTTTTAAAATTCTTAGTTGTATTTTATCTTTTTATTTTCCCAAATACCAGACTGTACACTGTCCTACTATTACAGAAAATGAAGTCAAGAAAGAAGCCAAGAGAGTTCACAGTAAATCACGTGTATGTTCAAATAGATAGATTAAAAAGCCAGAACGACTTATTTTTAACTTAAAACAATGTATGTTTTGAACTTCAACTTGGTCACTAGCTTCCTCTAACCACATTAGCAATGGAACAATTATAAATATTTTAAAAGCTTATTTTTTACAATATTAAATAAGACATTAATTTGTTAATCACCTTTACGAACAGCTTGAAGAAATTGTAGATTTTCTTAAATATTGTAAAGTAAAAAGCTGCAGAAATTTATTTTTCCTCCCAAATTATGCCATTTTCTTTGGGAAAATGTTCTGTTTACCTATTGTAAAAATACAGTCAAAATTAGAGATCTTTAAGACATTTTGCTAGCAAATCTCTTATACAACTTAAGAGTGTTAACACTTCAACTTGTAGGATGAGGCTGGAAAGGCTTCATATGTTCAGATCTGTGTTTATCTTTAAACTAAGCAAGGAGATACCGAAGTGGGGGTGGTGGTGGTGGTAAATCTATGATATAAGCAATGTTACTGCATTTGACCACTTCATTAAACCAAATCCAAATCTTACTGTAAAAAATCACTAATACTTTATTTAAGAAAGTCAAAAGGAATCAACGGCAAATCCATACAGAAAAAAAAAATCCTTCCTAGCACGTTAAGAAGTATAAAAATTTTAAGGCAAAGTACATGTATTGGGGAAAGTATTGCAACGTATGCATGTAAAATAGAGAGAAGCACTTTTTTCATATAGGAAGCTACATTATAAAATTAATAATAAACGAGGTAAGAGCATATGAATTTGTTAAGTATTTAATAACCAATAGGTAGCTAAGCTTCTAAGACTTCTCAAGAGTATATTACATCGTTATTGAATAGGTAACCTATCAAGTCCATTTCAAGTAAACATGTTTCCATCAATGCGCGGGGGCGGGGGGGACAGGGAGTGAAGGGAAGAGAGAAATCACACAAAAAACATCTATTTTTTACCCGCATCTGTCTCCTCTAAAAAGCTCATCGAAACAACAAGATTTTCAGTGATGTCAACAAGGTGAAAGGTAGGAAGGAAATGGAAAGGAGGCAGAGGAAGAGAATGCGAAAGTAGTATTTGCAGAGATAGGGAGACAAAGGAGCCCTGGCAAGTAGCAGTATTGCAGCTTTGGACGCAGCCCTGTTCCCGCAGAAGTCTCCCTTTCCCACGACCATGCCAAGTTGCAATCATCGCCAACAGCACGCACACACGTGCCCTCTCAGGATGACCCATCTGACTAGCTCCTAACAGATCCAGCGACCCTTGGCAGTGGAAAAGACACGCAACAGACAAGAATACCCTTCCTCGTCGTCGTCCTCCTCCTCCCTCCTCTCACTTGGTGCAGCGGTCGCCACCGCTGCTACCCACGCGCTGTGCAGCCCAGCCCCTCAGCTCCTCCCGCTCGCTCTGCCCCGCTACGTGGGAGACGGCTGGGAACCAAAATGGTGGTGTTTTAGTGGAGGCGACAGCTGCCGCACACAGCACCCCCTCCTCCTCCTCTTCTCCCCCTCCCACCCAGCCTCTGACGGCTCCCAACTCCCCGATTCCCTAAAATGCCTGATTCCGTGCTGCCACTTCCTCTCTCCAACGCCACCACCCCTCGTGCATGGCAAACGTTACCAGTCGCCAGGCCGGGGGGCGGGGAGGAAAAAGAGGCGACCTGCTGAGGGGGTGAGGGCTTGAGGGAAAGGAATATGGGGAGTCACTGAGAGAAAATGCCAAGGGGAACGCCGCATTCTTCGCTTCATCGTTTTGTTTTCCGCCATTTTCCTGTCACCCTCAAACCACCGACGGCCTCCACGACGGCTCTGCTTCCTTGAGTCGAGCTTTAGGGGAAGCAGAGGTTGGCGAAGGGGGAAAGCCCTCACTTTCCTCCATTGCTGTCCTTTCGCTGGTAACTGAGGCGGAAACCTGTCCGCCCGCCGGAGGGTGAGGGAAAGCTTAGGGACTAGACGCCACTTCCATTGTTCCCTTACGCCCTCCCCTAAATGCTGCCTGTGAGTCTCTCCTCTCCTCACAGGAGAATCTGAGGGCGACGGACGCAGGTCTCTCGAGTTTCTCTCTCGGAGTCTCCTTACCTGTCACTCCCCGCTGCCTCCAGGGCCGCCTCTGTCGCCGCCGCCAGTCAGACTAGGACCGCGCTCTGCCTGGCTGCGGGGGGCGGCAGCTGTAAGGTCCTCGCATTCGGGTTTCGGAGGTTCCGCAGCCTGAGCCAATCACAAGCTACTCTGCGTCTAGGAGGCGCGCCGCCTCGTCCTCCTTTATATCCCGACTGTCTGCTGAGGCTGCATTACGTCACGCTACCCTTGCGGCAGGGTAGGGGGCCTAAAGGGGAGCGCGCGCACGCGCGTCAGCCTCCGACCGTGCAGCCCGCGCTGGGTTTGTGCTTGCTAGACCCCGCGGGACTTACAGCCGGGGCCGCTGCGCCGTTGGAGTTCAAGTGCGCAAGCCCAGATCCTGGGACGCCCTGGAGGAGTTTCCGTGGGAGATTTTCTGTTTTCCAGGTTTCCCATGGGAGATGAAAAGGGGGAGGAGGGGAAATTAATGACAGAGAGTGACCACTAGCTGAACCTCTAATAAATGTTAGATATACATACACACACACACACACACACACACACATACACACACACACACACACACACACACATGACAAACTGCTCTGATCACCGGGATAGGAAGTATGCTTCTTCACCAATAATATCGTTATATGTTTTGCAATTTGCCTCTCACCCTCTTTTCATTCCTTTTGGATTTTGTAATTGTACACAATTTGATGAAGAAAGTAAAGTGAACGAAATATGAAGGACTAAGGTAGACGATGGATCGAAATGTAGCCAGCACTAAATCTTGAATGTGTCACATTCCACTGTATGAGATAGAAGAACACTGAGAGACTCAGTGCATGTGAAGGAGCAAGTGGCCAAATGTAACAGAAAGTGAGGTGGGGGCTAGATTTCATTTAGAAAGTGCCTTATGTGCAAGGAATTCTCATTCAAAGTATGATCTTTAGAGACTATAGTATGACTTAAAAAGAAGAAATGTGTGATTCCCTTGAAATACAATAAACTCATTACTTTTGTGCAAATAATTAGAATGTTTACAGCTAAGACACACACATATAATATATATATATATATATATAAATTCTCCAGTTCTCTGTAATTTTGCCACTAGATGATTTGACAAAAATTGTAGAAGGAACAATGTGAAAGATTATGAAGCTCCTAACAGACACCAGCAGGTTAAACATTGTCTGTGAAAGGCCAGGTATAATATATTTCAATTTTGTAAATCACACCCAGGACCTCCTGAAAGCTGGCAAGAGTTCTGCCAATGAGCTACATCACTACCCTTCTAAAATATTTTTCAGATTTAAAAAGTCTCTCTTGTAATATATTATTATTGTAGCCCAAAGCAGCCATACACACTATCTACACAAAAGACCATCCAGCAGAACACAAATATTTCAATGTTGTTTTAGTATGTCATGAAAAATAATCCTTGAACTTTTTCAACTATTTAAAAATTTTAATTTCAGTTAAAAAACAAAACAAGGCTAAGTGTCCATGGCTCATCCCTGTAATGCTAGCTACTCAAGAGGCTAAGATCTGAACAGCACAGTTTGAATCCAGCCCAGACAGCAACGTCCATGAGACTCTTATCTACAATTAAATGCCCTCCCCCCAAAAAGACAGACTTTAAACTCCTTTGTACAACTACTTAAATGTGCTTTTTAAAAATTAACTAACCTTTTTAAAGCTGGAAGTGTAACTACAGCTCTTTAACTTGTAGAGTGCCTGCATTAAACAAAAAAAATAGCTAAGTAACGTACAGTGCCCAAGCCCTGAATTCAAGCCCCAGTCCCAGCACCAAAAACAAACAAAAAAGATAAAACAGGCAGTAGCAATCCTGGTTTAGACTGTGATAACATATCTACTCCACTAAACTGTGATTTAATTTACATTTATCTTCCTTTCTAGATGAATAGATGTAATTTTATGAGCATAGGCATGACATGTTTCTGGATAGCAAAACCTTCCAAGTAATACTTAACTCTTTTACCTCTGTCAATTTCAATGAAACACTACTAAAAGTAAGAAGAAAAAGATGTGGGTATTGTTTTATGTGAATCAATTTTGTTAAAAGTACACTGTGGTAGGTAATTGTGTGTGTGTGTTTTGTGTGTGTGTGTGTGTGTGTGTGTGTGTGTGTGTGTGTGTGTGTGTGTGTGTGTGTGCCCGTCCTCGGGCTTGAACTCAGGGCCTACATGCTGTCCCTGAGCTGTTTTGCTTAAGGCCAGCACTCTACCACTTGAGCCACAGGTCTACTTTTGGATTTTTTATTTTTGCTGTTTAATTGGACATAGTAGTTTCACAGAGTTTGCTGCCCAGGCTGGCTTCAAACTGCAATCCTCAGATCTCATCCCCCTGAGTAGCTAGGATTACAGGTGTGAGCCCCTGGCACCCAGCAGATAGATTTAATTTGAGATGTTTTCCTGATTTGATGACTTGTGTTTTTTCTTTCAGGGTTTAGTGATTAAATGGACAGAGAAAAACTAGTTAGCAGACTGTGAAAACAATGCAAGTTAAAAAAAAGGTGTGAATATGAATTAGGAATGGGGGAATTCTACAGTGCCCCAGTACTGGCAGACATACAGAAAAGATTATCTCATTCCTATGCTTAAACACTGCTATCAGTTCCAGCTCCCATATAACTCTTGAATGACACCCAGGTACAGGGGCAGCTGGAAAAACCCTACAGGGGCAGCAATGGAGAATACCATCACACACACACACACACACACACACACACACACACACACACACATACACACAGACACACACACACACAGAGGTCCTCTAGTTAATATTTTATTTATTTATTCATTTACTTACTTTTGATACCTGTCTTGGGGCTTGAACTAAAGGTCTGGGTGCTGTCTTTGAGCTTTTTCACTCAAGGATGATATTCTTCCCCTTGAGTTACAACTCCACTTCTGGCTTTTTAGTCATTAATTGGAGGTAGTAGTTAATGGACTTTTCTGCTCAGGCTGGCTTTGAACTGTGATCTTCATATCCCAGCCTTCTGAATAGCTAGGATTACAGGTGTGAGCCACCAGCATCCAGTTGTGGTTAATAGTTATTTAAAGGAAGAAAGTGACTGCTATATGAAAAAACTATTAAGCATGATTGTTTATGCTATTTTTAACATAATAAGTGTTTTTGATTCATGTTTTCCTGTTTGTGCAGTTCATATTAGCTCTAAGTCCAATAATATTAATTAGGTGCTGTAAACTATAGTTTATAGCTTACATTGTTTTGTAGCTTATCCACTCCCTTCCTATTCTTTCTCCCCCCATTAATCTTTGCCAACTAATTGTATATTTCTATGGCATTTAGAAACGTAAATGTTGCTGTCTCTTTTTCCTCTTTTTCCTCATATGACTCTGGAGTCACAGTTTGTCATACTTACTTTAATCTGAGTCTTGTCCGTGAAAACCCAATTCTTCTTCTTGCTGTCACTGTAACCTAGGCAACTCCCAGGAAGATAATGTAAAATAAATGAACAGAAGCATATTCTAGGCCACCTAGAAGACCACCTTATAATTGAATACTGTTATACAAAATCAACATTCACATTTGAATTTTGGTATACAAGCACATTGACACCAGATAAGACTATTTTAATTTTCTGGAAGGATCTGAAATAAAAGAATCAGACTTCAGCAGTAAATAATAAGGTTCTATCATGTATACTGTACATAATACAATTTCTTGGTAGCTAGAGTGGTAGGGGGAATGAGTCATCCCATTTAATATAATAGGGCAAGCCACATTCAGTATAGTATTGCAGTCTTATTCATGTGGTAAGCTGCAATTTAATTTCAGCAAAACAAAAAAATATACCATTTGATTAATGTTGTTAATTTATTAGTTTTGCTATTGTTTGGCTTCTGTATGTATCATAAGCCAGATATTTCTCTACTTTTGCTCCTATTTAACATTATAATAAAATTTACATTAAGATTGAAGAACACAATTTTTCTTATAAAATTAGTGTAGGGCCAGTGGGTCACATCTGTAATCCTCGCTACTCAGGAAGCTAAGATCTAGTATAATGTTTTGAAGTCATCCTGGGCAGGAAAATCTGTGGGTCTTTTCTCCAGTTAACCAGCAAAAAGCTGGAAGTGTAGCTGTGTCTCAGATGGTAAATCACCAGCTTTGAGCGAAAAGGCTAAAGGATAGCACTTAGGCCAGAACCAGCTCAAAAATAAATTAATTAATTAAAATAAAATAAAATAAGAGTCTATGAATGACAGAACACATTCTTCCTTTTTTTCTTTATTCCCACCTTCTTCTTTTCCTTCTTCCCTCTTTCTATTCTTCAGTTTCTCTCCCCTAACGGTATTATTTCCATAAAGCACACTTCATTTTTACCTTCTCTCCATCTCTCCCTGTTTCCTTCCCTCTTTCTTCTTCTTCCAGCACTATTATTTCTATAAAGAACAACTCATTTTCATTTTATAATCTGAAAACAAAAATCAGTATGCTCCCAACTACGATGTGTGTATACATTCAACTTATAGATTCAGAGTCATAAAAAGTATACACTGGAGCCAGGCACTGGTGGCTCATGCTTGTAATCCTAGCTATTTGGGTGTCTTAGATTTGAAGCCAGTATGGACAAGAAAGTCCATGAAACTTATTTCTGATTAACCAGCAAAAATGTGGAAGTGGAGCTATGGCTCAAGTGGTAGGGTGTCAACCTTGAGCAGGAAAGGCTAAGGAACAGCCCTGAGGCTGAGGCCCTGAGTCCAAACTTCAGTACGGCACAAAAAGAAAAGAAGAGGAAAGAAAGTGCACACTGGCCTCTTCATTTCTATACTGAAGAATATATTTTACCTCTAGGTTTGAACACATGGTTTTTCAAATGTTAATGGATTAAAAGTAAAAGTAAACATAGTGACAAACCTGATTGTATTTGTTATGCTAAGACTCAGAACATTGAAATCCTAGCCTGTTATAGCTATCAAGGGAGTTTCTCAGTATCAGTAAAGATTGTGCCAATGATTAGCAGTGTTATGACAAGAAGCCCTGGGCATGAAAGTAATTTAACATATAGTATAATACTTCATTATAATTATGAAATGTTTAAATGTTCAATATACATAGTTTGTTGCTGAATTTAAATATACTTAAGATAGTAAAATTTTAAAATGTAGAATACCCATCTGAAATGTTCATCTAGTCAACATGTTTGAAAAGTTAGTTGTTATGGACAACCGTCAGTTTTCCTAAATGCTAAACAGAACTGCGGGCTTCCAATTAACACAGAGGTTCTTTCATTTGGGCACCCCACCTGTATTAATTTTCTGGCTCCACATGCAATGTAAGGCCTGATAAGGTTACCAGGACTTCTAAATTAAAAAAATTTAAACAACAAAACAGACTTAGATTTCTTTACAAATGTGGAAAGTTCCACAATTTTCAAATTCACTTAGAAAATCTTTCTATAAAACTGCATGCAGTTTTGTCATAGCATAAAAATATGAAATATCTTGTTATATATCTCAATAGAAAATTCTTGCTGAAAGAATGTTTTCTTTCTAGAAATAAGATCAGGTATAGGTCTTATAATCTTAATAACTATGGACATATTTTCCCCTAAATCTAACCAATTTACTGGATATTTGAGCAAAAGTTTTAATCACACTATCTTTATCTTTTTAACAGGTTTCATTGTTTTATTATTGTCTACTTAGTAACTTGCCATTCCCATGGCACCATTTTTAAGTAAGTTACATACCTTATCTAATTTAAGCACCGTCACAATCCCATGAAATATGTAAACTCCCTATTTTGGTTCATTCTTCAAAATTTGGGTTATACAACATACTGGATGGGAAGTGAAAAACTATATATATTATGTAGAAGGAAACTGTGAACTTGATCTCTTCTTTCTCTGTAGTCCTGTAACATGTGCCTGATTCTCTAGGCCTTAGCTGATCTCTCGTAAGTTATCTTTTCTTCCTTACTTAAAGTATCCTTCTTGCTTAGTAAAATTCCCAGCAAGGCACTTACCTATCTACTCTCTAAATTACAATTGTCAGCAACAAAAACTTTATGGGCAAAGAAATGGGATAATTTCTAAGATAAAGTGGTTTTTACTATGATAATATCTTAAACAGATGATGTGAAAGCACTAATGTTAAACATACACTACTGGATCTATTCATAACACAATATATAATGTATTAAAAACATCTACTAAGACAAAATGCCTAAGGATAGTGAAAATTTTCCTCTGAACTGAATAGCCAACAAGGAAAGAATATTTTTTTCAGAAATCATCATGAATAACTTTGTGTACAAGTTGATAAAGTTTTAGCTGTTTCAAGGACATTGCTATGATAACTATTATGTACGAACTTAATCTTAGCTAAAGGCTTCTGCTTAGAAAACTAATGTGAATTAGAATGTGCAAGCATTCTGTAAGATTTTCTCCCATTCTGTTAAGTTGTCACTTGACTCTAAGAATTATTTCACTTAATGTGCAGAAACTATTAATTTGATAGAACCCCATTTGTGGATTCTTGCTATTATTTCTTGAGCAATTGAAGCTGTATAAAAGATTAATATTTAGAATACATAAAAAGCTCCAAAAATTAAGCACTGAAAGAACAATGCAATTAATAAATGGGTAAATAAACAGTTCTTTTTTAAAAATTATGAATGGCTAATAACTATATGCAAAAATGGCCAACATCAGCCCAGGTCTGGTGGCTCACAGCTGTAATCCTAGCTATTTAGGAAGTTGAGATCTGAGAATCTCAATCTCAACTCAGTCAGGAAATTCTGTGAGACTCATCTCCAATTAAAAGTTAAAAAAATCCAGAAGTAGAGGCATGGCTCGAGTAGTAGTGTTATCCCTGAGCAAAAAAAGCTAAACGACTGTGCCCAGGCCTGGCGTTCAAGTGCCAGGACCAGCACACACACACACACACACAAACACACACACACACACACACACACAGGTCAATATCTTAGGCATAAAATAAATACAAATCAAAGCATTGAATTGAAAATCCATCTCAACCTTGTAAGAAAAACCATCATCAAACAATCAAACAACAAATGTTAGTGAAAATTTGGAGAAAGGGAACCCTCATACACTGTTGATAGAATATAAGCTAGGGCAGCTACTATGAGAATTTGTATGGAGCTTCCCTAAAATAACAGAAACATAACTACCACATGGTCCTGCATTAATACTCTTGGGCATATATCCAAAAGTATGTACTGCATGCTGTAAGTGAGCATACAATATAGATACTTGCATGTTTATTGTAGCACTATTCAAAAAAGCCAAACTCAAGAATTCGCCTAGGTGTCTATCAGCTGATAAATGATTAAAGAAAATGTTATCTATACACTGGAGTTGTACTCAATGTTAAGAGCAATTAAATTATGTTTTTTTACTGGAAAAAATATAAAGAACTGGAAATCATCGTGTCAATGAGTGAAATAAGCCAGTATCACAAAGAAAAAGTCATTTACACTCTCTTATTGTTGAATCTAAGGAAAACAAAGCAAAATAATAAAACAAAGTCATGAAAGTAAAGGGAGAGCTACTTGGCAGGGAGAAGTAGGCGGAAGGGGAGATTAGACAGACGTACAAGACACTATGTTGAAAACCAACTTTACAACTTCGGGAAGGAGAAAGAGTAGTTGGGGAGGTGGGGAGGGAAGGGGAAAAACAAAGGAAGGGGTAACAATGCTCGAAATGAAATGTATTCATTACCTTACTCATGTGACTGTACAGTATCTTTTTTGTACGTTTTATTGTAAAAATGCTGTACAGAGGGGTTATATTTACATGAGCAAGGTAATGAGTACATTTGTTATTGAGCAGTTGCCTCTTCCTTTGTTTTCCCCCTGCCATTCCTTCCCTCCCACTACCCCCCCCAAAGTTGTAAAGTTCATTTTTAACATAGTGTTTTGTACATTTCATTGTTACAATGGGACGACCTGTATCCTTATTTAAGCATTTTGTTTATTCCCTTCCCGTCCCCGAATTAGAGAAGTGTATATACAAGAAGCAGGGCACCAACATCAAATACAGTGAAAATAGTGTTTATACCATGGGGGAGGAACATACAAAGAAACAAAAAAATCACATGGCTCATTATAAATATGTTAGAAACAATATCAAGAAAGAAAAAGATATTTGTGTCCCTATCTTGGGGCTCATTTTGCTTAACATCATGTTATATGGTCATATGTACAGAGCTTTTGGCCTTTTCTGCTTGTCCTACACATGTACTAGTTATTGCAAATAAGGGAAACCATGGGACCTATGTTTCTTTGAGCCTGGCTTACTTCACTTAATATATTTTTTCCAAGTCTTCCCAGTTCCGAACAAGTGGGGCGATGACATTCTTTCTGATGGAGGCATAGAATTTCATTATATATATATATATATATATATATATCTCACATTTTCTTTTTTTTTATTGTGAAAATACCGTACAGAGGGGTTACAATTACATGAGCAAGGTGATGAGTACATTTCTTATCAAGCATTGTTGCCTCCTCCTTTGTTTCCCCTTCCCATCTTCCCCCCCGTCCAGCCCTCCCCCTGCACCAAAGTTGTAATCGACATAACATCTTGTACATCTCATTGTTGCAATGGGTCCACCTGTATATTTTCTTGATCCATTCATCTACTGAGGGGCTATGGTAAATAATACTGTAATAAATCTAGTTGTGCTGGTAGCCTTAGTATGGCCTTATTTGTGATCATTTGGGATTGCTGGGTCATAGGGGAGCTCTATGTGGTGTCTTTTGAGGACCCTCCATACTGCTTTCCAAAGTGGTTGAACAAGTTTACACTCCAACCAACAATGCAGTAAGGTTCCCTTCTGGCCACATCCCCTCCAGCATCTGTTGTTATTAGAGTTCTTGATTATAGCCATTCTAACTGGGGTGAGGCGGATTTATAGTATCTTTAGAATAAAATATATGTTTTAAACAGTTAAAAAGAAAGCAGTAATATAATCAAATTATATTAAATGCTTGTATGGAAATGTCATGATAAAACCCATTACTATATTCATACTAATAAATACTGCTTTGTTAGCAGAAGATAAATATAGGAGTCAACAAACGGGCTTGCTCTCATAAACCAGGCAGTCCTGGTAGTATATACAAGAAGAGTACTCAAGGTTAGAAAGGAAGTAGAGAAGGGGAGCATGGTGGTACATTCTTGTGATCCAAGGCACACAGTGGGCCATAGATAAGAGAAATTCTGTCTTAGTCCCATAAGAAGGAAGGAGGGTGTGTGTGTGTGTGTGTGTGTGTGTGTGTGTGTGTGTGTGTGTGTGTGAGAGAGAGAGAGAGAGAGAGAGAGAGACAGACAGACAGACAGACAGACAGACAGACAGACAGACAGAGACAGAAACAGAGAGACAGAGAGACAGAGACGGAGAGAGACAGAGGAAGAAGATGAAGACAAAGATCAAAAAAGGAGAGGACAATAATAATGAAGAATGATGACAAACACAGAAAAGGAGACCAAACAAGGAGGAGGAGGAGGAAGAGGAGGAGGAGGAGGAGGAGGAGCAGGAGGAAGAGGGGGAGGGGGAGGGAGAGGGGGAGAAGAAGAAGAGGACAAGAAAGAAGGAGGAGGAGAGGAGAGGAAGAGGAAGTGAGGTGGGGAAAAGTCAACTATGATGGGTTATAGGCAAGCATATATTGTCAGTTTAAAACATGGAATTTGTTCCTTGAAGTGCAAAAAGTACTTATGAATTAAACTATTACTCACTTTATCATTATTACTATATTAGGTTGAAGTAGATATTAGCTATGATTTACTACCTATGTGCTTCACATGCCTTCTCATATTCAATCCTCACAACAACCCCATGAAGTGTATTCTATAATCATCACTGTAGGGAAGACAGATCTAAGGCATAATGGATTTTCCCAATGTCCCACAAATAATAAGTGGAGAAGCAGGAAATTCAATGCAGCCAGCCAGTTACAGAGTTGTTTTGGCTGTTAATCACTGTGCTAGATTGTTTCCTATATGTAGACTATGACTTTGCTCATCTTAGATATATTTCTGTCCTGATGTCAGCACTTAGAATGGAAACCTCTGATTACCTGAGAATTCTTCAGTACATACAGATATCCCTAACCACCCAAACTCTGTTCTTAAACCAGACTCAGCATCAAAAAACAAATACTCTGAACACCCAAACAGCATTCCCGATTTCACCTATATCAGACAACTAAAGACTCCTCTTGTGTTGTATTAAAAACCTACAAATTCTTCTCACCTATGAAGGCCTAGCCCTACGTAAATTCAGTATGAGCTAATAAACCTTCCAACAACCTGAAATCTGTTCCTATTCTGAACAACAGCTCTAATTAAAAACAAAACAAAACAAACAGCCACATAGGTACTCTTTTAAAGCTAGCCCAATTTGGAACTTTCCTTTTTTAATCTTTCTAGTATGACCACATCTTCTACAGAAGTGGTATCTGAATGTCAGGGACATACTTCTGATGAGATTAGTAGGTAGAGGGGACTTATTTCTGATAGTAGGGAGAGGGAGAACTATTAGGTAGAGTACCTAAAAGAAAAAGTGTGAAGTCCAATATGACCAGTGCACAGCCAGATGGACACTAGAGTACTAAGTGGTAATGAGTATTTTCTCACAGACAACAGTCAATCCCCATCCACCCATCTTCATTTGCCTTTATATAAGAGAGAGAAAAAAAATACACAACTACTGCATGGATCAGAGTTTGATTAGAGGCATATGGCAGATATATCTGGATGCCTTTTCTGCATTCATTTTCTCATTTCCTCCTAGAAAACTCTGATTATGATTTTTAAAAACCTCATATACATTGGAACATCTTGCCAATAAAGATTGGGTATATGATCAGTTCTGTCCAGTTAGAAAGTCACTCAGAGGTACATCCAGGAAAGCTTTCTAGAGGAGGCAAATATGTCTCTCACCTATTTATACCTCTGCCATTACCCTTGAACATAGATGTGAGGCTCTAGTGTATGAGCAACCATCTGTAGCCTAGGGTAGTTGTCCCATACTGAGAAAGGAGTAGAAAGATATTCTTGAGAATTTCAGTAATAAGGTAGCATTGTCCTCTGAAAATGGGAGCAAATAGGAATGGGTCAAAGCACTATGAAGAGTGTAAAGTATTCACTGTGTGGAATTGAGGACTGACCTAATTCATGGTCAGATTTCTGGGCGGTTTTAGTGGCCCAGTGGATATATATTGGCATTAATCTGCTCCTATCCTTCCAGATCTTTATTCTTTTACTAGTTCTGTAGCTTCTCTGTGATCTGTTAACCTGTCAGAAATCAACATTTACGAATATGGCCAATATCCTTCCAATTAAAATTCTTTCTCCAATCTGTGCTACCTTAAAGGCCCCCCCCCTGCCAATTTACTTTCCAAAAACTATTTCAATCTGTCTTTCTTCTCAGTTTTTCTCTTCACTTGTTCAGTTATGAGACTCATCACACTTGCCTTCTGAGTGCCCTGCTTCTAATATTATCCCCTTTAAATCTGTCTGCCACAACTACCTTAGAGTGAACTGTCTAAAATATAAATTTTATGAGTATGTAAAATTTTTCAATAGAGCCTGCTATTGTTTTGACATTGTCTAAATGTGTTCCACAGGGGTCATGTGCTTGGACCCCAATGTGATCATATTGAGGTGGAAGTATCTTTTAAGAGCCAAGGCCTTGTGAAAGTTAAGTCAGTGGGGATCATCCTTAGAAGAGATCAATGCTGGTCTCATAGATCGAATTAGTTTTTCAAGAAACAATTTTTATAGAAAAAAAACCAAGTAAAGCCTTTATTAGGTGTCTTGATTCTTGTATTATGTTGTGATCTCTCCTTGTATATGTTCACACCATAATGCTATGCTATCTGCTCTGATCTCCAAAGCTCACCAGAGCCCAGAAGAAGTTGCCATGTTTTAGAGTGTCTAGAGCTATGAGATTAATAAATCTTTTTTTCATTATAAAGTACTCAAGTATTTGTTCATAGCAAAACAAAACCGATGATTGCAGAGACCCATTGCCAATGAGATTGAGTTGAATTTCCTTAACATGGAATGTAAGACTCTTCATGGTCTTGTATTTGGTTGTCTTTTTTTCTTCTTTTGTTGTACTCAAGCAGTATTTCCAGTTCCTTCATACTCCATATTTTTCATCTCTGTTTTTCCTCATTCTGATTCTTAAAAACTCTCTCCCAGCCCTCACTCATAAATCTGACTCGTATTTTTTAAACAACCTAGACATCACTTTAAAATTGGCCTTTTTCTACCATTATACTTCTTTCTGAACTGTTATTCTTTTGCTTTTTTCTTGTATGCATTTTTGTAATTACATTTATGACAATATAAATTAATAATTGAAATTTATCTGTTTCTATGGCCAGCCTAACCTCCATGGACTCTCTCAGATTCATTTCTGTACCTTAGCAACTATTTGGCACATAATCAATAAAGTGTCTTTTAAAGAAAGGGGAAAAGAACAACAGGAAAGATATGAGGAAATTATCCTTACGGTTATTCCATTTTACCGCTCACTTTAAAGAAATCAGCTGGAAAAATGTTTACTTTCATGAATGAATTTATAAATAAATTGCATTTATCAAGTACAATTAACTAAATTCATTTGGTATAATTCTTTAGACTTACCCCATAACTGTAAAGTACGTATTGTCTTTTACAAGAAACTTGCAACTAATCTTTCATGAATTTTAGTAAATGCTTTATAAAAATACATATATTAATAAACAAGAATTATGCTGACATTTGGAGATAAGTATCTGACACCTTTACTGAACTAGTAAGGTCAGAGTTTGCAAATCGAAGTTTTTTGCTCTTGAAGGGGAATGGAAAAAGTTTAAGGTGTAAATGAAATATGGATATTGAGTCTAAGTGCCACCATCTGGGCACCTTGGTGGATAATGGGAACTTTCTAAAAACTCTAGAGTTAATGTTCTACCTCCCTATCCCCACGCCCAGGTGATAGACACCTGAATTCTTAGAAGCAAGGGTGGGAACTTGGACAATAGGTTCCGAGACCTGCCAGACCTGTACCTGTACCGTGAACTCATGAGACTCTTTGAAATCTTGAGCTCCCTGTGACCCTATCCTACCCCCTAACCATGATACTATTTTGGCCCTTTGACCCCTGTGGACATTGCCATGCCTCCTGTCTCCTGACTCTTCTCAGGTCTCCATTAGAATTGATCTGGTCTGTTTGTTTTTCTGCTCTTTCTTTACTACCCTTGTGTCTCAGTTTCTTAACAGTATTAAAGTGCTGCAATTTTTTTTTGGGGGGGGGGCAGGAGTCTACTCGCAGTCACCAGCTTTCTAAGAGAGTCACGACTCAGCCTCTCAAAATTTGGCTTCTCTGTAACTCACGAACGAATTCCCATATAACATAAAGAAAATAACGACATGACATAAATGCAGAAAGTATTTAGAATAAAGATAAATCATAAACATAGTCATTTTCCCCTTTTATTTCTAAGATGTTTAAAATGATCACAAGATCACATAAAGGAAATATACATTTTTTTCTACACAGAACTTAATAGTTTTGATTTGTCTGTGCATAGTTCATTCAATAAGGGACTTCTGGCTCCCCCAAACCTAGATATCCAAAGTATTCTCTCTCTCTCTGATAGCCAGTTGATTTTGTTGCTCTGGTTGCAGGACCATTCTGCAAGAAAAGTTAAAATATCAAATATGATTAAATAATATTTAATAAAAGCTATATTACTTAAATATACTTACATTCTGGAAAATTAGACATATTATGAGTTATTCTATAAATGTTTATCTAACATTACACATATGTAACTATAATACCATATGAAGATTTTTTTTTAGAAAATAAATACTTGGCCAGTTTTAAATAAATATTAAATGGTATATGTGTAATGCAGTTATTCCAAACTGACTTAAATAGGGCACAATCTACTGCCTCTGCATTAAAGAAATAAATATGTAGAAATTTATGTAAAAACCCCAAATATTTCTATTTTTGATAATATAGTAGCAAAGTTCACATTAATATTCAGTAATATTTTACTTTAACTAAATACCAATCTATATATTATAGTCTGTGTAGTATAGTATTTACTCTATATATATCCTATGTACTATATACTATATAGTATTATATACTACATAAACTTAGTATTAATTATGCTGCCTGTCCTCTGGTTATAGTGAGGATAACTATACATAGATATTGAAATATATAATACATACAAAAAGAGGATTGGTGTTCACAGTTAAAGAATACTTGGTTCCACAATTTCCTTCAGGTTTAGCTGTTCTTGGAGAGCCATCCAGTTATTATATGAGTTGGTGTAAATACTCATGTCTTTGTGATCAGGAGACATAATGCTATTTTAAATAAAGAATAAACAGAAAATATTTTAGAATACTTAAAAATCAATAACCACTCAAGCTGAGCATTGGTGGCTCACACCTCTAATCATAACTGCTCAGGAGGCTGAGATCTGAGGATTTCAATTCAAAGCCAGCCTGCGCAGGACAGTCTGAATGACTTTTACTTCCAATTAAGCACCAAAAAACAGAAGTGGAGCAGTGGCTCAAGTAGTAGACCCATAGCCTTGAGCAAAAATGCTAAGAGTAGCCGGGCGCTGGTGGCTCACGCCTGTAATCCTAGCTACTCAGGAGGCTGAGATCTGAGGATGGAGGTTCAAAGCCAGCCCGGGCAGGAGAGACCGTGAGACTCCTATCTCCAATAAACCACCAGAAAACCGGAAGTGGCGCTGTAGCTCAAGTGGTAGAGCGCTCGCCTTGAGCTGAAGAGCTGAGGGACAGCGCCCAGGCCCAGAGTTCAAGACCACGACCGACAAAAAAAAAAAAAAAAAATGCTAAGAGTTACCAGGCCCTGAGTCAGGCTTTGAGGCTGCAAAGTTAACCTGCAAGGTTAAACATTATGATAAAATAGGTTGCTATAAATATGTTAAAAACAATAGCAAGAAATAAAAAACCATTTGTGTCCCTATCTTGGGGTTCATTTCACTTAACATCATCTTATATGGTCATATGTACATAGCTTTTGGGCTTTTCTGCTTGTCCTAGACATATACTATTTATTGCAGATAAGGGAAACCATGGGACCTATGTTTCTTTGGGCCTGGCTTACTTCACTTATTAATTTTTTCCAAATCTTTCCATTTCCTAACAAATGGGGCAATGTCATTCTTTCTGATGGAGGCATAGAATCTCTCTCTCTCTCTCTCTCTCTCTCTCTCTCTCTCTCTCTCTCTCTCTCTCTCTCTCTCTCTCTCTCGATCCATTAATCTACTGAGGGGCATCTGGGTTGCTTCCCTATCTTAGCTATGGTAAATAATGCTGCGATAAATATAGTTGTGCTGGTAGCTTTAGTATAGCCTTGTTTGTGATTGTTTAGGTAAATGCCCAAAAGAAGGATTGCTGGGTCATAGGGGAGCTCTATGTGAAGTCTTTTGAGGAACCTCCATACTGCTTTCCAAAGTGGTGAACAAGTTTACATTCCCATCAACAATGCAGTACTTTTTTTGGTTTCTTTGGTATGTTCCTCTCCAACGGTATAAACCCTGTTTTCACCGCATTTGATTCCAGTGCCCCGCATCTTATATATACTTTTCAATTTGGGGAAGGGAAGGGAAAAAACAAAATGCTTAAATAGGGATACAGGCTGACCCATTTTAACAATGAGATGTATAAGACACTATGTTGAAAACGAACTTTAGAACTTCGGCGGGGGTGGGGGTGGGGGGAGTAGTTGGGGAGGTGGGGAAAGAAGGGATGGTAGGGGAAAAACAAAGGAGGCGGCAACAATGTTCTATAAGAAACGTAATCTTTACCTTATTCATTTAACTATAACCCCTTTGTACAGTATTTTTACAATAAAAATGTATAAAAAATAGGTTGCTATGATTTTTTTGTACCAAGAAAATAGTTGTCTTTTGGACTTACATTAGATTTATATAAGACATAAATAGTAGCATCCTCATAAAGAACTAAATCATTATTCATTTATATTTACAACTATCTTATTCTATTTATCACACAACTAAGACTTTGTTAGAGAATATTTCACATATTCTCAGAATATTTGAGAATTGTGATACACAGATAAATGAAGAAAGTACAATTTTAAAATTTTACAAGTTAATTTTTCTTTCCTGTTTTTTTTTTTGCTTATGTGGTGCTGAGGAATCGAACCCAGGGCCTCATGCATGCAAGGCAAGCACTCTACCACTGAGCCACCTTCCCAGCCCCTACAAGTTAATTTTTCTCAAACTGAATTTTTCTTCTTAGAAAATGTGTTAAACAGCTATTTTTTTAATTCTGGAAGAAACACAATTATGTAGATATTTGTAATTTAAAGCATCATTTCCTACTATGTCCCTTTCTGTAATTTTATCTTTTACTACACTAAATATGTAAATTAAAAGTACCCAATCAAATTATTTCTAAATTATGTCTTTTTTTCAATATTTACAGGCTTTAACTTCCATCTTGAGACTGACAGCTTACTTGTAATTTTTTCCAAATAATCGAGTTGGAAGAGATGGATCATTTAAAGGAGTGGCCACTGGTGTAGATGAACTCCAGATGTGGCTCTGCATATCCATTAAGAGAGGGATAAAAATTAGTCACAATTTTAAGGAAAATTTACATGTAATACTAGCTTACATTGACTCTCCATGCTAATATTGCATCAAGAAGGTTCTAAGGCCTACTCCTAGAAATTGGCATATAATGACAGGTTAATCATTAAATATACCAATAACTTTAATGTATCTATGTACTTAACTATGCATCTACCTATTTATCTATAAAGAAAGGCCTACTGAAAGAGAAATACAAGTGAGAAATACATTAAGTGGTCAAACCAAAAAGATTAAATTTAAATTCCCATTTGAACTTATAGTGTGGGAAAACATCCTCATAACAACTTTTAGGAGGTAGAGAACCTTGAACTAACAATTACATCAGGGAAGAAAATTGGCTAAATTTCATCTGAAAAGGTCTACAAATATTAAAAAAAAAAACAAACCATATATTTTTCCTCCAGGCTTAGAGATTTTTCTTTTTCAGTTGTTCAGCTCTTCTTTTCTGCTTTCTCTTTGCAATTTTCTTTAGGATAAAGTAAAATGCCACAAATACACATAGAAAAAAGACCATGTCTACGAATAAACAAGTCTTCTCAGTGCAGCTTAGCCAGATAAGCCTAAATGATCTGTGCCCAAGCCAGTAGCTGTCTTTTAGGGGCTTGCTCTCTGATGTCATAGTAGGCTGAAGTAACAGTGAACTGATGTAAGGGTGACTAAACACCTCCTTCCTGAAGTCTTAAAGGGGCCACCTCTCTTTTCCTGTTTTTCTACTAAGCAAGGAAAAGCAGTATATAATGGGAACAAGGAAACAGACTTTGCCTCAGACCTCTCTGCCCTAGGCACAGTGGGACTTCAGTTTCAATTTCCTGTAACTAACACCAGACTCAGATACCAATCAGCCACAGCTCCATTTTTCTCCAACAGTCTCACCCCTCCCCTGTGTTCATTCCCTTAAAACTCTGAAGCCCAGGACAGGTGCTAGTGGCTCATGCCTGTAAGTCTAGCTACTCTGGAGGATAAGATCTGAGGATCTTGATTCAAAGCTAGCCCGGGCAGAAATCCCCAGGAGACTCTTTTTTTTTTTTTTTTTTGTCGGTCTTGGGTCTTGAACTCTGGGCCTGAGTGCTGTCCCTCAGTTCTTCAGCTCAAGGCTAGTGCTCTACCACTTGAGGTACAGTGCCACTTCTGGTTTTCTGGTGGTTTATTGGAGGTCAGAGTTTCACGGACTTTGCTGCCCGGGCTGGCTTTGAACCCTGATCCTCAGATCTCAGCCTCCTGAGTAGCTAGGATTAAAGTCGTGAGCCACTGGCGCCTGGCTCCCAGGAGACTCATCTCCAATTAACAACTCAAAAACCAGAAGTGGTGCTGTGGCTCAAAGTGGTAGAGCACTAGCCTTGAGCAGAAGAACTCAGGGACAATGCCAGTGCCCAGGCACTGAGTTCAAGCCCTACAACTGACAAAAAAAAAAACAAAAACAAACAAACAAAAAAACAACAACAACCCTGCAGCCTGCACAAGACTCAATCACGCTTCTCTTTTTTTCTCTCTCTAAATCTATCTCACTTTCTCTCTCTCTTTCTCTGTCCCTCTCCACTTACCCCTTGCTTCAGCTGCAGCCCCAACCCTCACTTCAGTTGCACCCTGGTCCTAACATTGGCCCTCAACCTCACTCTTACCTTGACCCTCATCTGGCACTTGCCCAGGCCTCTTTGTGGCCACAGCCTGCTCTTGCTTTCACCCTGGCCCTGGCCAAAACTCTCTCCATTTCTCTTGCCCTGACCATAGCCCTTGCCCTTCCCCTGGCTCTCAACTTGCCTCTCCCCCTGGCTGTGGCCTTGGCCCTCATCCTAGCCTGCTACTCACCCTTGCCCTCTCCTGTCCTACTCTTGTTACTTGCCCCCTACCTCCAGCACCCAGTCCCCTGCCTGGGTCCTTGCTCTTACGGAGCCCATACTCCAGCCCTGGCCCAGGCCCCAATCTCAGTCTGCCCTGGTCTTCACTCTCACCTTGCTCCTTCTCAGGATCCCCAGCCTTGGCTCCAGCCATGATCCCAATCCCAACCCTTTGACCCCATTCTGACTGTCCCTGTCTCTGTCTCTGTCTGTCTTTCTGTTTGTCTTTCTCTCTCACCTCACCCTTACTCTCACCTTTGCGATGGCCCTGGCCCTGATCTTCACCCTGGCTCTTTGCCCTCTCACTCTAGCCTTGGCCCTTGCCCTTGCCCAGGTTTTGCCCTAGCCCTAGCCCTCTCCTTCGTCCTTTCCCTTGCCCATGCCCCTGCTACAGCCCTGGCTCTGTCCACAGACCTGGCTTGCCTCTAACCCTGGCATTTCCCTTGCCCTGCCCCTGCCCCTACCCTTAGCCCTGGTCCTGGACCTTGGCCTTGCCTTAGCCTTCATCCTCTTTTTGGAACTCACCCTGCCCCTATCCTGGCATTCACACTTGTCCCTGTCCCCACCCCTGCCCTGGCCCTGGCCCTTGCTCTGACCCTGGCCCCTGCTCCAGCCTTGGCCCTATCCGGGTCCATGCCATGGTCCTGGCTCTCTCTCTATCCCTGGCCCTCACCTGGCTCTTACCCTTACCCCTTCCTGTGATCCCCTATAGCCCTGGCTCCTGCCCTGGCTCTCATCTTGCCCATGCCCTGGCCCTAGCCATGGCTTTCTCTATTACCCTTGCCTTGCCCATGGTCCTTTCCCTGGCTCCTCACCCTCATCATGGACTTAGGCCTTGCGTTGGCCCTCCCCTTTGCCCTGGTCCTGGCTCTCAACATGGCCACCCCCCCTTGCTAAGATCCTGGCCCTTATCCTGGTCCCTTAACCTCACTCTGGCTTTGGCTCTTGCCCTGGCCCTGACCTTGGCCCCAGCCCTGACTCCCAACCCTGGCCCTCGCTCTTCCCCTGGCTGACTCTGGGCTCCAGCCTGTGTATACTCCTCTCTCTCTCTCTCTCTCTCTCTCTCTCTCTCTCTCTCTCTCTCTCTCTCTCTCTCTCTCTCTCTCTCTCTCTCTCTCTCTCTCTCTCTCTCTCTCTCTCTCTCTCTCTCTCTCTCTGTCTCCCTGACTCACCCTTGCCATGGCCCTGAACTTTGGCTTTGCCCCTTGCCTTTGCCCTGGCCTTGGGCCCTACCCTGGACCACTCCTTCTCCCTGGCTTTGGCTCTGGCCTGGCACATACCCTTGCTCATGTCTTTAGCTTCTGCTCTAGTCTTGGCCACAACACCAGTCCTCACTCTTCTACTGGCCCTTGACCTTGCCATGGCCCTGGCCCTGGCCCTTGGCCTCTTGCTGGCCCTCATCATCTCCTTGGCTCTTACCTTGACTCTGGCTTTTGCTTGGAACTCGGTGGGGCTCCTGTCCCTGCACCAGCCCTGGCTGTGGGCTCTACTAGGTCCTGGCCCTAGTCCTGGCCCTTGCCTTGGCCCTGGCTCTCAACCTCTACCAGGCTCTTGCTCTGACCCTTCACCCACACCCTGGACTTGGGCCTTGCCCAAGCTTTTGTGCTGACCCCTTTCCTTGGTATTGGTACATGTCCTGGCCTTTGCTCATTCCCTGGCCCTGGCCTCTCCCTGGCCTTAGCCCCTTGCTCTCTCCCAGGCCCTCAATCTCTTCCAAACCCTCACGCTTACCCTGTACTTGCTTTTTCCCTAGACCTCTCCTTCTGCCTGGCTCTCTCTCTCTGGCCCTGGCTCTTGTAGAAAGCTCAGCCTAACCCCAACCTGCAGCATCCATTCTGGCACTAGCCCTGGCTCAAGCCCTGGGCCTCACTAGTACCCTGGCCCTTACCCTGGCCCTGGCTCTGGCCCCAGCCAGGCCCTCATTCTTGCACTGGTCCTCACCCTCAACCTGCCCCTAGCCCTTCCTGACCCTAGCTCTGGTCCTCCCCCTGACCCTGGCCCTGGCTGTTTCAATAGCCATCACCATTGCTCTGGCCCTGGAAATCACCTGGAACTTGCCTGAGCCCAAACCCACAGCCTCCACTCTGGCCCTGACTCTGGCTCTGGCTTTTGCCCTTGCCTTGACACTGGCCCTCACCCTGGCCCTTAACTTGTCCCAGGATCCTCTCCATTGTCCTTTCTCTCTCTCGCCCTGGGTCTGGCCTTTGCCCTGGTCCTGACTCTGATCTTCAAGCTCACCTTCACTCTCATCCTCCCTTTCTTGACCACAGCCACAATGTGAGAGACCTTCTTAGGTTTTCTGTAAGACCTCTAACTTCAGCTTCTTTACATTTTCTGGAGCTGAAACCCTGGAGGAACTCACTCAAACCTTTACACTTTTCTCACGGTATATATCAGAGGCCTATCTAAGTAATAGGCTGGGCACCCATGGTTCATGCCTGCAATTCTAGCTGTAATCCTAGCTACTCAGGAGGCTGAGATCTGAGCATTGCAGCTCAAAGACAGCTTGAGTAGATTATCCTTGAGACTGCTCTTTAACTAGCCACCCTAAAACCAGAAATGGAGTTGTGACTCAAATGGTAGAGAACTAACTTTGAGCAAACAAATACACACACAAAAACACTATCCAGAGGTATAAAACTACTATTTAGCCTCAAAATGTTTAACTTTACCCGCCTGCTCTTTGTTTTTAGCTGATGACCTCTCTTCTTATTTTACTAAGAAAACAGAATCAGAAAAGAACCATCTCATCTTTTCACCACTAATTTGCCTACCTACTTGTACCAGGGCCTGTAACTCTCTGACATGGATAAAATGTCACCGCTAGTACCAAAGCTCTATTTCCTATCATCATCTGACTTGATCTCCCAATATCAATTAGTACAGTACATCTTTCCCCATTTTTTGAAATATTTTCTTTCATCATTCTAGGAGTCCTAATATAGCATCATTTTTCTTATCTATTGGTCCACACTGCTAATATACAGATGTATATTACACAAAGCACTCCTAACAGCATATGTTTCCAGCTACTGCATAATATTCTGCTTTGCTTTGCTGTAAAGCATCACAAAAACATATCTACCATTGCTGTCACCATTGTATTACTTTGATTTTTTAACCTATATCAATTTTTTTGTAAATGTTTATCTGCTACTTCCAAGTAGCCCCAATCCATTAGTAATTTCTCTATCATCATTCTTGAAATAATTTCTGTCAACTCTCTGCCCATGACACCATATTGGGTTTTTCTCTAATTGCTAAATCTGATGTATCTTAGTTTCTGTAAATAAACCCTTAGATACACAGAGCACCTGAAGATTTATTTTTACTAACTTCTCTTTTCCTCTGTAACCATGATCTGGCTATAAGTCCAGGAATAATAACTAGCATATTAATTATTTCAGTCTATACCTGTCTCCTGAGATGTAAATTCACATATCCAAATCCTTTCTCAATACTTTCACTGTGTGACAGGCATCTCTAATTAAATCAGTCAAAATCAAAACTTTGGATCTCCTCAGGACCACTCCCAGGCTTGCTCCTCCTCCAGAGTTTCTCATCTACCCAGTTGCTCAAGACAAAAGTCTTATAGGCATCTTTTATTCCTATTTCGTTCAATGCCCACTTTCAATATGTGAGAAAATTTTGTCTGTTGTATTTCTAATACAGAGTTTCAAGTCCACCTCCTTCTATTTTCATTGACACCAAGGTAATTTAAGACATTGTTACTTCTTTGACATCTGTTAGATTCCACACTCTTTCCCCTGCTTCCAGTTTGGCTCCCTGTAAAACAATCTGCACATGATTCCAAATCCCTCCCATAGACAAAGTCCTTTTTAGTAAACTTATAGCTAAACTGACAGAAAAAAAACTACCATTTTCATCAAAGCCAAAATGATACATCTACTACATAGACGTTTGAGCCACATTGATTTTCTTTTCTTTCTTTTTTTTTTTTGGAGCATACCAAGCCTGTTTTCCCCTTAGAGTTTTGTACTTAGGCCTTCTCTCTGTTCAGACAGTTCTTTCTCTGGCCTTTTCCATGTATGAGTTTTGTTCAGCCTTCTATCTCAATACAAGTATCAGTCTTCAATGAATTTTCTCTCACTTTCCCATGTATTATTGCTCATTCCCAACTCTTCATTATATCACCATTTTATTTATAGAATTTACAACAGTCTGAACGTGTCTTATTTGTTTTTTGCCTGAATAATCATGTTTTGAGATTGTAAACTCCATAGTGATCATTTAATCCTGGATATAGCATGAAAGATAGGTGAGGAGACAGGGAAATTATACTATTTTTAATAAATATAAAAAGTGCCAGACTCAGAAATTGGAACCAGGAAGCAACAAAGCTGTTAGTTTCCCTTCATTTAAAAGCTAAGTTACAAGATCAGGAAGAACTACCTGGGGTTAGCTACCCAAATCTAGTCTCTTGTAAGCAAGATGATAAGTGTCTCTGAGAAAAAGAAGTCCTCAGTTCACCTTGTGTACCTATGTTTTGGGCAGGCCCAGAGACATCTCCATAACACACATCTTGACAAACCAGAACCATTGCCTAAGGGTTGAGAGTTTCTAGAAGACTTTATCACATTTGTTAGGGTTCAGAAGAAGAACAGGCAGCAAGTAGTTTGAGGTAGGTGCCATTACAAATATTTTTGTACATTTTTGTGCATGTACAAAAATCCCCCATTTTTTATATATTTTTTGTGCCAGTCCTGGGGCTTGAACTCAGGGCCTGGGTGCTGTCCCTGAGGGTTTTTTTTGTTGTTGTTCAAAGTTAGCACTCTACCACTTGATCCACAGCTCTACTTCCAGCCTTTTAGGATATATAGGCTGGATGTGAGTCATGATCCTCAGATCTCAGTCTCCTGAGTAGCTAAGATCACAGACATGAGCTTCTAGCATCCGACACCATTTTCAGTCTTTAACTGCCATTTCATGCATGAGGAGAAGAAAATGTTTGTCTCTTTTAATGTTGTTATATTAAAATGAATTCTTCCCACACTCTCCAAATCCTAGAAGGTGTTTGACCCTTCTAACTTCAGCCTTGGGTATATTTTCTTGTCTTTCTCTCTAACACTTTGCTTTGCCACTTTATGTTTATATGTCTTCATTCAAGTCTTTGTTAAAAACTCCAGGAATCTGGGATCTAACTGTTCATACCCATTATCCTAGCAACTCAAGGAGGCTGATGGTGATTCAAAGCCATCCCAGGCAGGAAAGTGGAGGTATGGTAGATCATCAGCCTTAAGCAGTAAAAGCTAAGGGACAGTGCACCAGGTCATGAGTTTAAGCCCCACAATTACCTATGCAACCACCTACCAGTAATTGTACCCCCAAATTGTATCCCCAATTGTATTTCTAGGCATATAAATAGACATTGAATATGTTTTGTTGAATGAATCAATGGGTAGTGAACATTATTGAATGTTTCTTTTATTTTCAGGCACAAATTGAATAACATTGGATTATCTATTGCTCTTCTTAAAGCTAACTCCTATACATCCCTGAGAAGCATTCCTTAGCATTCTGTAGGTTACAATACATGAGGTCACATAGCATCTTGTCAATATTGCCCTACTACAGAATTGATCACATTGTTCTAACATTTCTTTTTCTTCCCATGGGCTGTGCATTTGTGTAGTCCATTATAATCACATATTTATCTTCAGCACTTCCACAGTGTCTGTTGCCAATTATGTACTTAATAAGCATCTATTCAATGAATGGATAATATGAACACAGAGACCATTATGCTCTCAAATTTTAATATTTTCTGAAAGTACTAAACCACCACTGAAGAAACAACTGTGGTTTGCCTTTAACTATAACTTTACTTATTATTTTTGTAGGTCATAGGGTTTGAACTCCGGGTCTGGGCACTGCCTCTGAGCTTGTTCACTCAAGGTTAGAACTCTACCATTTTGAGCCTCAGCACCACTTTCAGTTTATCACTTTATTACCTTTAAGCTTGATTTTTCCATGTTTACAGTGAATGAAAATGTTTAGAATAGGGTTACATTCTTAAGATTAAAACTTCTTTCTGTCATTTTAAAATATACTCAATTGTTATTTGTGGCATGTTATCTATAACTCTTTTGCAAATGATACATACAAAGTCAAACAAGTCATTTAATATAATTCTTGAGTATTTACTAAACACTGTGATAAACATTAACAATAAATAAAATGACCCAAAACAATTCTGACCTCAAATAACTAAAACATTAATGGGAAATATAGGCATATATGCTTAAAATTCACTGCAGTGTATGCTATAGGGACAATGTATATGAAAAGTTGTAAGAAACTGTGGACAACAATAATGAATATGGACTTCATTAGTGATTGGTTCCTACAAAGAATGTGTATTCTAATCTAAGCTTTAAAGGTTGTGTAAGCTTTTCAGATATGAAAGGGGAATGCTCAAAGAAAAAGGAGAGCATGAGAGGAGGAGTTCCGGGAAGATGGCGGAGGACAAGCTGGAATCTGAACAAGCTCTCGCATAGAAAGCAGTTTTAGAGTTCCAGTGAACAGTCCTAAGCCAGAGAATCACACCAAGTGTGCCATCACAGGACAGAGAGTTAGACAAGAGAGGGGAAGCCAAGGCAAAAAGACAAATCTGAGTGCTTGCCAGCAGCCGCCGCGGCGGCGGCGGCAGGGTCGCGGCAGAGAACACAGCTGGGGCCATACCTGAGCGCTCACACAGAGAGACCAGGACACAGGAGCCAGACGCAGCTGGCGAGCGGATTCTACTCAACACCAGTAAGAACCGACAAGGAGTGGACATCTTCATCCTGCAATGTGCAGACCAGAGAAGACCAAGGATCCAAGACTCAACGTGAGTAGAAGCCCGACGTCCTCACTCCTTCTCAGGGAGCAGAGGAGGGAAGGCCACCCCTCCCCCCCCCAGCACCGGTGATCTCCATCTTGGATACCGACAAAGCTCGGAGGAGCTGCCAGCTCCAACCCAGGCCTTGGAATAAAACGAGTCATTTAGCAGGTCACAAGAACTTAATGGCGAAGTGACCTGCCAGACTCAGCTCCATCCAGGGAAAAGTCACCCAGTTCAGGCACCAGCCATTGGAGTGGCTTTCCTCACTGGGTAACCAGAGCCAGAGGCTGCCCCTCCCTCTAGCAGCCTCCACAATCAATTGAAAAACAGAAACCCTGAGAATGGCTCCAGGCTGGGCTCTCTGAGTTTTTTTTTTTTTTTTCACAAAATAGACCCAGGAAAAAGCTACTGATTGTTGAAAGGCCTTAACTCTACCCAGAACCTAGCCTCACCACTGCATCCCCCTCTTTTGTGATTCTCAAAGCAGATCACCCTCCCAGTAAACTAATCTGGGAGGGGGATCTCAAAATCTTGGGTAAAGCAGAGCATTTTTCTGCCTGTTCGAACAAACTGACTTAAGAAACCAATCAAGCTGCCGAGAGACTCCAACCAGAGGCTGATTACAGACAAAGGCGAGATACAGGATTCTTCCCACCCCTCCCAAAAAAATCAAAAAAAAATCAAAGAACTTTTTTTTTCTTTTTTTTCTTCTTTCTTCCTCTTCTTTTTTCTTTTTTTTCTTGGTACCTTATATATAATTTTTTTTTCCTATTCTAAAAATTTTATTAATCTTTAATTTTTGCCTTTTTTGAAAAAATAATTGTTTTCCAGTAACTTTTTTTCCTCTTATAATTTTTATTTTAGGAATATGTGAATGTGCCGTTTCCTTTCTTTTCTTGTCTTCTTTTCTTTCTCTTTCTTTCTTAACTATCTTTCTGTTTTTTTGTCTAGCTCTACTGAACTTCTGATCTCTTTTTCTCCCTTTATTTTCCTGTTCACCTATTCCTCTCTCTTGATCTTCTTTATGTGACTTAACTCTTGTCCTGCACATCCTCAGATAAACCTGTAGTTAACTAGTAAACCCTATCCCCCATTGTGTACACACTTACTCCACAAATTTATTACTCAATTCAAAACCTCTGAGACTTAAATTCCTTAATAGCAGTACTACCTCTTTATACCTATATAATGTTTTAAGCATTTTTTTAAGTTTTTCACTTCTCCTCTATGTCCCTTCCCTTTTCTTAATATACTCACATTACTCTCTAAATAGATGGTCTTTTAATATCCATAATAATATTAATTTTTACGTTTCTATTTTTTTCTGGTCTCTTTTCATTTCCCTTTCCCTTTCTTCTTTTTTTTTTTCTCTCTCTCTACTTGCATCCTACCCAACCTATTTTCTGCATTGGGATTAGGACATAGTTAACTCTCCCTGTGCCCCCCCCCCACCAATCTATCCCTATTTTTTACACACATCACTCCCTAACCTTAATAATTTCTGGTCTTCCAAATTCTTCTCTGCGGTTCGAATCCCATTAACATATAGTTGTTTGATGTTGAATAGATGTATCTGTTGAACTAGATTGTATCTGTAGAATATTGACTGTACAAATGCAAACTTTGATTGATGGTTGCCTTAAGATAGTGTTCTAGCACAAAACTGGTGCTATTTTCATCTCAAATGGGCAGAGTAACCAGAAAAACACAAGAAAAATGGCAAATCCGGATATCTCAATTCCCAATCTGGATAATCAGGGGTCAGAACAGATAATGAATAATCCAGAGGAGAGTTCCCAAATAGCTCTACAAACACTACTGGCAACCATGATAAATGAGAAGTTTGACAACTTACAAAGGACTCTGTATGAGCATGAAAGGGAGAGAGAATAGGCATCCCAAAAGCTTATACAGGAATATCATAAGCGTGAGGAAGCTACTCAAAAACTGATACAGGATTTGTGTGAACAACTTGAGAATACTCAAAGAGAAAGGGAGGAATGGCGTGAGCAGGCTGAGAACACTCAAAGAGAACTGCAGGAATCACACGAAGAAGAGGAAAGAGAACTACAGGAATCCCAAGAACGGGAGAAAGCTGATCAAAGAAAAATTCAGGAACTGAGAGACCAGGTAGAGAATACACAAAGATCACTAAAGGCATTCATGGAATCCATTAACAAAGAGCTGAAGGAAGTCAGGGAGACCACAAAGCGAGTGCTGAATGGAACCCAACAGAAGGAATGGGAGTCCAAAGAAACCATAACCAATCAACTAAGTGATTTGAGAACAAACACTGAACACCAAATTAAGGAAGTAAAGAAATTCATACAAGACCTAAAACAGAGCTTCAACAAAGAACTTGAAGCCATCAAAGCTGACCAACTAGAAGGAAAAGAGATAAAAAAACAAAGTAGAGAGTCTTGACAGCAGGTTAGACCATGCAGAAGATCGAATCTCAGGGATTGAAGACAGCCTACATATTATAGAGAAAGAACATACAACCATCCAAGACAAGTACAAGAAATATGATAGATCTATCCAACACCTGGAAGACACCATCAGAAGGCCTAATCTAAGGATAATGGGTGTAGAGGAGCACCTAGAAACAGAAGTTAATAGTCTAGGAAATTTGTTTAACAGGATCCTAGCAGAGAACTTCCCAAACATACAAAAAGATAGGCCTATTCAGATACAAGAAGCTTTTAGAACCCCAAATAGACCAGACCAGAATAGGACATCCCACCATCACATTATAATCCACACAGGATCAACTTAGACCAAGGAAAAGATCCTTAAAGCTGTCAAAGAGAAAAGGGTAATCACCTATAAAGGGAAACCAATTAGAATCACCTCAGATTTCTCAGCTGAGACAATCAAAGCAAGAAGAGCCTGGAATGATGTATGCCATGCCCTAAAAACAAACACCTATCAACCAAGAATACTGTACCCAGCTAAACTCTCCTTCATAACTGAAGGCCAAATAAAAACCTTCCATAGCAAAGAAAAATTGAAACAATACATCTCCACCAAACCAGCCCTACAAAAGATTCTTAAAGATGTCCTACACATAGAAAACCAACAAGACCACAATAAAGGCCAAGAAACTGCACCCAAACTGAGAATCCAAGAACCATAGGAAGAACCCAGTTTTTGCAGCCCCCAAGAAGGTGGATAACATGGCAGGAACTCCCAAATACCTCTCAGTCCTATCTCTTAACGTAACGGACTGAACTCTCCAATTAAGCGACATAGACTGTCTAGTTGGATTAAAAAACAAGACCCTTCTATCTGCTGCCTGCAGGAGTCACATCTTGCCCGTAAAAACAAACACATTTTCAATGTTCAAGGCTGGAACAAAATCTACCATGCAAACGGCCCCCATAAACAGGCGGGAGTTGCAATCCTAATATCAGATAAAATAGACTTCAAATTAAAATTCGTGAGAAGATATAAAGAAGGTCGCTACATATTAATGAAAGGATCTCTCCTTCAGGAGGATATTACAATTCTAAATATCTATTCGCCAAACAATGGAGCACCCAAATTTATCAAAGAAACACTACTTTCCCTCAAATCACATATAGATCCAAAGACATTAATTGTTGGGGATTTTAACACACCACTCTCCCCACTAGATAGATCAACTCGGCAAAAACTCAACAGAGAAACCACAGACCTAAACAGCTGCATAGATCAACTAGACTTAAAAGACATCTACCGAACATTTCACCCAGCAGCATCAGAATACACGTTTTTCTCAGCAGCACATAGAACGTTTTCCAAAATAGACCACATTTTAGGCCACAAAGCAAACTTGTTTAAATGCAGAAACATTGAAGTTATACCCTGCATTCTCTCTGACCACAAGGGAATAAAATTAGAACTCAACACCAAAAACCACCAAAGAATGTCCGGTATCACATGGAGGCTAAACAACACACTGCTGAATCATGAGTGGGTCATGGAAGAGATTAGAAAGGAAATTCAAATGTTCATGCTATTCAACAAAAATGAACACACAAATTACCAGCTCCTCTGGGACACAGCAAAGGCAGTACTCAGAGGCAAGTTTATAGCTCTGAGCTCCTACATCAACAAATTGGAGAGATCTGAAACTAGCAATTTAATGACACATCTAAACCTCCTTGAAAAAGAGCAGCAAGATAAACCCCAATCCAGTAGACGGAAAGAAATAATCAAAAATAAATCAGAATTAAATGAATTAGAATCCAAAAAAACTATAGAAAGAATCAACAAAACAAAGAGTTGGTTCTTTGAAAAACTTAACAAAATTGACAGACCCTTAGCAAATCTTATCAGAAAAAGAAGAAAACACACCCAAATTAATAAACTCAGAGATGAGAATGGAAACATCACCACGGAAACAACCAAGATTCAGAACATTATAAGGGAATACTTCTCAAAACTTTATGCTAATAAGTTCGACAACTTGACAGAAATGGACGTCTTCCTAGCAAATATTGACATGCCAAAACTAAACCAAGATGAGTTAAACTATCTTAACAGGCCCATATCAAGCATTGAAATAGAAACAGCAATAAGAGACCTCCCAGCTAAGAAAAGTCCAGGACCAGATGGTTTTACAGCGGAATTTTACAAGGCCTTCAAAGCAGAGCTCACACCAATACTCCTCCAACTCTTCAATGAAATTGAAAGAGAAAGCTCACTACCGAACACATTCTATGAAGCCATCATAACCCTCATCCCAAAACCAGGCATGGACTCATCAAAGAAAGAGAACTATAGACCCATTTCTTTGATGAACATTGATGCAAAACTTCTCAACAAAATTTAGGCCAATCGACTTCAACAATTCATCCAAAAAATCATACACCATGATCAAACAGGATTCATTTCAGGGATGCAAAGCTGGTTCAATATACGCAAATCAATTAATATTATTCATCACATCAACAGGAGTAAGAACAAGAACCATATGGTTATCTCAATAGACGCAGAAAAAGCATTCGACAAGATCCAACACCCCTTCATGATGAAGGTTTTGGAAAAATTAGGAATCCATGGAACATTCCTCAATACAATAAAGGCTGTATATGACAAACCTACAGCCAGCATTATACTCAATGGTGAAAAACTAAAGCCATTTCCTCTTAACTCAGGAACAAGACAAGGATGCCCACTCTCTCCACTTCTCTTCAATCTAGTATTAGAATGCCTAGCTACAGCAATAAGACAAGATGCAGACATAAAGGGGATCCAAATAGGGAAAGAAGAAATAAAACTCTCCCTCTTTGCATATGACATGATCTTGTATTTAAAGAATCCCATAGACTCCACTCCAAATTACTCAAGCTGATTCAAAACTTTGGCAAAGTAGCAGGTTATAAAATTAACCCCCAAAAATCAATGGCTTTTCTGTATGTCAACAATGAGAAAAGTGTGGCTGAAATTAGGAAAGCAACTCCATTTGTAATAGCCCCACAAAAAATAAAATACCTAGGAATTAACTAAAGAAGTGAAGTACCTCTATGATGAAAACTTTAAAATCTTGAAAAAGGAAATCAACACAGAACTTAAAAAATGGCAAAAATCTCCCATGCTCCTGGATTGGAAAGATTAACATCGTGAAAATCGCCATACTTCCCAAGGCTATCTACAAATTCAACGCAATACCAATCAAAATTCCAACCTCATTCTTCAAGGAAATAGAAGAGGCAATCCAAAAATTCATATGGAACAATGAAAGACCCCGAATAGCAAAAATGCTCCTCAACGGAAAGAACACTGCTGGAGGAATATCAATACCAAATTTCAAACTCTACTATAAAGCCATAGTAATCAAAACAGCTTGGTATTGGTATAAGAACAGACCTCAGGACCAATGGAATAGAATTGAAAACCCAGAAATGAACCTACAGACCTATAGCCATCTAATCTTCGATAAGGAAGCTAAAACAATAGAATGGAAGAAAGACAGCCTCTTCAGTAAATGGTGCTGGCAAAATTTGTTAACTACATGTAGAAAACTAAAGCTAGATCCTTATATATCACCCTGCACCAGAATCAACTCCAAATGGATCAAAGACCTTGAAGTCAAAGCAGACACTCTGAATACATTACAGGATGGAATAGGAGAAACCCTAGGTCTCCTTGGCTCAGGCCGAAATTTTCTGAATAGAGACCCGGAAACACAACAAATCAAAGAAAGGTTGGACAAATGGGATTGCATAAGGTTGCAGAGCTTCTGCAGGGCAAATGACATAGCTAGCAAGATCAATAGAAAGCCCACCGATTGGGAGAAGATCTTTACTAGCCATACAACGGACAAGGGTCTCATATCTAAAATATACATGGAACTCAAAAAATTAAACCACCCAACAAAAATCCTCAAAGAAACAACTGCCCAAAAAATAAGTGGGCGAAAGACTTAAAGAGAAACTTCTGTGAAGAAGAAAGAAGGATGGCCAATAGACACATGAAGAAATGTTCAACATCCCTAGCCATAAAAGAAATGCAAATCAAAACAACATCGAGATATCACCTCACTCCAGTTAGAACAGCAAAAATCAAGAACTCTAACAACAACAGATACTGGAGGGGATGTGGACAGAAAGGAACCTTACTTCATTGTTGGTGGGAATGTAAACTTGTTCAACCACTTTGGAAAGCATTATGGAGGTTCCTCAAAAGACTTCACATAGATCTCCCCTATGATCCAGCAATCCCACTTTTGGGCATTTACCCAAATGTATACAAACAAGACCACACTAAAGCTACCAGCACAACTATGTTTATTGCAGCATTATTTACCATAGCTAAGATATGGAACCAACCCAGATGCCCCTCAGTAGATGAATGGATCAAGAAAATGTGGTATATATACACAATGGAATTCTATGCCTCCATCAGAAAGAATGACATTTCTCCATTTGTTAGGAAATGGAAAGGCTTGGAAAAAATTATATTAAGTGAAGTAAGCCAGGCCCAAAGAAACATAGGTCCCATGGTTTCCCTTATTTGCAATATCTAGTATAGGTATGAGTCAAGCGGAAAAGGTCTGATAATGTGATGTTAGGAAAACGAACCCTTAAATATGTATTTTAATGTTTTCGTTTCTTTCATGCATGTGTTTTTAATGCATTTATAAGATTATTTCTTTGTTGCTTTGTATGTCCCTCCCCCACAGTGTAACCCCTGCTTTCTCTTTATATGATGTCAGTATAACATGTGGAGGAGATGGGGACAAACAAGTCGTTTAAGGATTCAGGTGGAGCTGTTGTAACAAGGAGAATTACAAAATGTCATGTCAAAGCAAGCTTTACAATGTCGGTGTGGGGGGAGGGAGGGGGGTATGATTGGGTGGGGGGGAGGGGGGAGGCTGGGAAGGGAGTTGAAGGGTAAACAAAGGAGGCTGCAATGCTTGGTAAGAAATGTATGCATTATCCTGCCAATGTAATTGTAACCCCTCTGTACAGTATGTTCTCAAATAAAATAAAATAAAATTTAAAAAAAAAAGAAAGAAAATGTGGTATATATACACAATGGAATTCTATGCCTCCATCAGAAAGAATGACATTGCCCCATTTGTTAGGAAATGGAAAAACTTGGAAAAAATTATATTAAGTGAAGTAAGCCAGTCCCAAAGAAACATAGGTCCCATGGTTTCCCTTATTTGCAATATCTAGTATATGTATGAGTCAAGCAGAAAAGGTCAGATAATGTGATGTCAGGAAAATGAACCCTTAGATATGTATTTTAATGTTTTTTCTTTCATGCATGTGTTTCTAATGCATCTATAAGATTATCTCTTTGTTGCTTTGTATGTCCCTCCCCCATAGTATAACCCCTGCTTTCACTATATTTGATGTCAGTATAACTTGTGGAGGAGATGGGGAAAAACCAGTTGTTTAAGGATACAGGTTGACCTCTTGCAACAATGAGAAGTACAAGTTGTCATGTCCAAAATGAGCTTTAAAACGTCGGTGCGGGGGGGGGGGGGGGAGGGGGGAAGGAGAAGGATGGGGGTTGGGGGGCGATGGGGGAGGCTGGGAAGTGATGTGAAGGGTAAACAAAGGAGGAGGCTGCAGTGCTTGGTAAGAAATGTACGCATTATCCTGCCCATGCAATTGTAACCCCTCTGTACAGTATGTTCACAAATAAAATTAAATTAAATTAAAAAAAATAAAAGACACACACACACAAAAAGGAGAGCATGAGAGACAGAGGAAAGAACATAAGCAAAGTAGGGAAAGCAGGAACATGGATGACATGTTTATGAAACTTCAAGGACCTTGAAGTAGTTAAACAGAAGATGAGTGGACAAGAAGTCAGAGAAAGCAAAGTTGACCAAAAGTAAGCCAACCGGGAAAGTTTTTTATGATCTATGTCAAGAAACATACTTTGTATACTGTAAATTACTAGATATTATTAGAATGATTTTAGTTCTGGAACTAGCAGTAGGTGGTTTATGTTTTGAAAGATCATGTGAGGTTCACTATAGAGAAGTCATAGGACAAGAATGTTTACATCATTACGGAGTCTGTGGTAATGGACCAGAGGCAAGTAAATGACAAGTTAAACTAAAACAGTAGCAATAAAGATGGAGAGATTTAATAAATAAAAATGGAGCTATTTAATAAACTCAAAAATAAGTTTAAGAAATAAACTTAAGAAATATAAAGAAAGCATATTTGATGTCGGTATAATTGTGGAGGAGATG
This sequence comes from Dipodomys merriami, assembly GCF_024711535.1. Lineage (NCBI taxonomy): Eukaryota > Metazoa > Chordata > Mammalia > Rodentia > Heteromyidae > Dipodomys > Dipodomys merriami. The sequence continues at coordinate 57,346,787 of NW_027204492.1, forward strand.
GGGAAAAACAAGTCGTTTAAGGATACAGGTGGACCTGTTGCAACAATGAGAAGTACAAGTTATCATGTCGAAAACGAACTTTACAACTTTGGTGCGGGGGTGGGGTGGGGGGAGGATTGGGGGGGGAGGCTGGGAAGGGATGTGAACGGTAAACAAAGGAGGAGGCTGCAATGCTTGATAAGAAATGTACTCATTATCTTGCCCATGTAATTGTAACCCCTCTGTACAGTATGTTCATAAAAAATTAAAATTAAAAAAAATTAAAAAATTAAAAAGAAGAAATATAAAGAAAGCAAGGTGTTGGTGGCTCAGATCTGAGATCTGAGGATCATAGCTCAAAGCTAGCCTAGGAAGGAAAGTCTGTGAGACTCTTATCTCCAATTAAACAGCAAAAAGCCAGAAGTGGAGATATGGCTCATGTAGTAGAGTATCAGCCTTGAGTAAAAATCTAAGAGACAGCACCCAGGTCCTGAGTTCAAGCCCTAGTACAGGAAAAAGAAAAAAAAAGCTAATAGGTGGGATATCATACTTTCTATAGCAAATTATGTAAGGAATAGTTAAGAATAGAGTCTGTGTGGCTTGGGTAATGGGGTGATTTTTTTTACTGAGTAAATTGTCAGTGAATTGCACTGGTGTTTATAGTATGTATAATATGTTGAAAGATCTCTAAACAGGGAGATTTAAATGATAACAGTCATCAGATTGTTTGAGGGAATGTAGAAAACATAATAGCAAATCCTACATCACCATTCTCCCATTAAATTTTCTTTCTTGCTATTGTGTCTAAAATATTTATAAGATATTTCTTTTTTGCTTTGTATGTCCCTCCCCCATGGTATAACCCCTGTTTTCACTGTATTTGATGTTGGTATAATTTGTGGAGGGGAAGGGAAAAAGCAAATTGTTTAAATAGGGATAGAGGTGGACCCATTGGAACAATGAGATGTACAAGTCGTTATATCAAAAAATGAACTTTACAAATTTGGCGCGGGGCCCGGTGTGAGGGGGGGAAGATGGGAAGCGATGGGAAGGGGAAACAAAAGAGGAGGCAACAATACTTGATAAGAAATGTACTCATTACCTTGCCCATGTAATTGTAACTGGTATTTTCACAATAAAAAAATAAAAAATAAAAAAGACTTGATATATTGGGAAAGAACAATGGCCCTAAAAATAACTGGTTGAAGTACTGCCTCAGAAACCAGGCCATGTATTTGATAAGAGTTTACTCCACAAGGTTATAACTCTCTGCCATAATCATAAGTTAAAGCTTGTACCAACTTCGGCTTCAATTCTGGAGAAATGGGTTACTATTATTTCAACTTTAAGTATTATATTCAAAATTTTTAAAAAGAAACAACTTTAAGTATTATATTCAAAAATTTTAAAAAGAAACAACTTGCTTCAATTGATCCTGAAAAAAAATGATTGCCAAGTAAAAAGTGATAGCATCACCCAGCTACGCTTTTCATGCTGACTTTAATCCCTACTCAGTAAAATACTTCACCAATTCTCTTATGCTCAGCTGTCAACATAAGTCACATAATGTACATTTGGTTTTAATTTTTAACATGGTAGTACATGCCTACTGTTAGTTAATATATAAGTTTTATTTTAGAGCTAAATGCATATAAATTCAGGTTTTATCTTGTTCAGCTGGGAGTGACTTTCTTTTTAATCTATTATATTTCAGTCTGTAAGATGAGAACAGAGATAGCTCAAATGTGGCACTTTATTGAGGCTGAAAATCTAATCTAGGAAAAGCCAAAGCACCACATAGATGCATTGACCTTTTAATTTTAATCAATTGATCTCAACCTTTTACCAATTAAACGACAATAGGTAGATTATAGACACATCTGTTGTTGTGTGATCCTTCAAGAATCAAACAAAACCTCAACCTCATCAAGATTAAACTACCTGCGCTAGCCTACCACACTGTTTCCCTTGGAACTTCTATTGCTGTTTTTGTAAAGTGAGCTCTCAACTGTACTTAAATGTGCATGCTGTTTTGATCTTTTCAATTTTACTGTAATCTCTCAGAAGTGATGAAATACGTACTATATTTCTTATTTATTTCATATAGTGTAAAACACAAAAGTATTGGATTGGTTGATTGAAATACAATATATATAGAAGGACTATGTTCCAGGTTATTTGAAATCTCTCAATTTCTTATAGAAATGATGTCCTACCAATATTTGTACCAGCTCTTTATTCTACTCAAAATAGAAAAGTGACAATATAATAATGCTAATGAAAATTGGACTTATTATTATTGTTATTATTATTATTATTTTGTGCTGGTACTGGGATTTGAACTCAGGGGCTGGGCACTATCTCTTAGCTTTTAACTCAAGGCCAGTGCTATACCACTTGAGCCACAGCTTTATTTTCAGCTTTTTGGTGGTTATTTGAAAATCAAATCTTGTACACTTTCCTGCCCAGGATGGCTTCAAACTGTGATCCTCAGATATCGGCTCCTGAGTAGCCAGGATTACAGGTGTGAGCCACTGTCACCTGATGTGGCCTCATTATTTTATAGAATTATGAACTTGCTTATTTTTTACATGGAAAATAGGATCTGATGATAACAGTAAAATTGCTAACTGAATATATTATTTCTTTACTAATGCTGTTGAATAGAATAGTCATTTTAACATCTAGCATTATCTTTGAGTATTAACTATTCATGTTGATAGTTATTTTACAGCACATTTGCTAGCTAATGACTGATCTTAATTATTATGTCTATTAGTGGAATAATAGAAAGTTGGATTGAATCCCTTGAAAAATAGACCATTACATTTATCCAACTGAGTTACATACCAAAATGTATCGAATAACCATCTGTAATCATGAATATTTAGTATCATTATTATTGCTTTTTATTTTAATATTGAATGACTGATTTAGTAGTTTAAGAGGACACTTCCTTTTGGATAAGGACATTGCTTATTAGAACAGAAAATTTCAGGTAAATCAAAAATTTTCTGAGATATTAATTTTCCTTTCTTATTTGATGTGTCTTACTTCCTTAGCTTATTATAGCAAAAATATGCATTTGACCATGGATCAAATGTAGTTGTGGTGCAACCATAATTGCAGAACAAACACATTTTAACATAATTTCATTAAATACCAAACTGCAGTAACTCTAAAGGCTGCAAATGAATGTTATTTTTATTTTTAATTTCATAAAAGAATATGTTTGAGTATGAATGAATTGATGCTCATTTTTAGACTTTTCATTTCTAAAAAGGAGTTTGACAATCATATTTCTCAATTTGGTACTAGATTGGTATGGGAATCAATTAGGACTCATCAACAAGGAAATGATCAAAGAACAGGCAAGAGCTTTCTTTCTTTGTGTATTTGCTTATCAAATGCTGCCATTAGCTGTTCTGATCATGCTGTATAACTACCAGTTGTCTGGCTCCAACTGTGCAATATCCATATTAGAGTGACATACACACAAATTGAATATCAAATCCTGCCAAGTAGCATTCATAGTCTTGTGTTACAAGACTGTGACTGCTTCTGAAAACTCCATATATGATTCAAGTAGCATTAACATTTATTTTGAAGAGAACTTTCATCTGAGAGGAGAGGTTTTGAAGCAATACATTCACAAAAATGTCCTTGGGTTTTGGGGTGTATGTAATGGTCATGAAAACTTGTGTAATTACACTTAAGACTAGAACTTTGGGAAAGAAGAAACTTGTTTCAAATATATTCAGAATTCATGATATTGCAGTACCAGAACCATATCAAAATCTTGTGTGCTTTCAAAAGGGACTTACTTTGCAACAAGTGTTCTGGAATGTCAAGGTCATAGAACAAGGGATAAAAAGTCTCAAAGACAGAGCATTCCAACAAAGCAAACAGAAAGAAAACTTCATACTTTCCTTGTTTAGCATAAATGAACAAAAGAATGGATGGCATTGAACTTAATTAACTTAAAGGCTGAATTATATTGTTGCATGAATGAATCAATGTATGACCAAAAATTAGTTGTAAGCCATGTGCCAGTGGCTCACATTTGTAATCTGAGATACTCAGGAGGCCAAGATCTGAGGATGGCAACCTCCTGGGCAGAAAAGTCTGTGAGACTCTTATGTCCAACTTATTACCCCAAAAGCCAAAATTGTAGCTATGGCTCAAGTGATCGAGAGTTAACTCTCAGTGAAAAAGCTGAGGGACAGTGCCCAGGTCCTTAGTTCAATCCTAGTACTGGCAAAGAAAAAAATATTTTATACATGGCTATATTAAAACTGAACTAGAAATAGATTATGTAAGAAAGGAAGCAATATTTCCTGAAAGCTTCACTCAGGCAAATTTTTCTTACGATTTGAGTATTGGTGAGGAATGAACACACACACACTAAGAACACACACCAAGGCTTACATCTGACCTTCTAGCTAGTCTAGAACTCAGTTGAGTTCTGAGGATTGTGGTTCAAAACCAGCCTGGGTGGGAAAATCCATGTGATGTTTATCTTCAATTAATCACAAAAAAGCTGAAAGTGGCACTGTGGCTCAGAGTGTTTGAGTGCTAGTCTTGAGCACAAAAGCTCAGGAACAGTGCCTAGACCCCAAGTTCACACCCCAGGACTGGCATAAAAGCAAAACCCACCAAGTTACATTGGTATATTCATAGGGGTAAGTGGAAGAAATGGAAATTACACATGGTGGAGATGGGGTAGGGGAGACTAAGTACAAGGAGGATGAAGGAACTCAGAAGGATATCTGTACTACCCCAAACCTCAGGAAGAGGAGAGCAGCTAAGGCTTAAGAAGACTGGGATTGGGAAATGATTCAATGGGGATCAGATTGCCCGAGGGGTCACCCTCAGGGTTTGTAAACATTGACCACTGTCACTGTCAGAGGGATGGGTGTGAGAAGGTTCCTCCTAAAGTTCCTAATAAGTTTAAAGCCTCTTCCTGCTTACCTCACCCTTAAAGTTCAAAGTCTCTAAGGCTGGGGTAAAGGGACAGAAAGAGTATGGGAAGCGTCGCCCCTTCCCCCATTTCCACTGCAGCAGGGTCAGCAGTGGCAGCAGGGCTTGGACTATTGGGTGCCCAGCCTCTTGCCTTGCATGCATGATGCCCTGGGTTAGATTCTTCAGCACCACATAAGCAAAAAGAAAAAAGCCGGAAGTGGCACTGTGGCTCAAGTGGTAGAGCGCTAGCCTTGAGCTGAAGAGCTGAGGGACATCTCCCAGGCTCAGAGTTCAGGCTCCACGACCGCACCCCCCCCCAAAAAAAAATGGGGCTGGGAAGGTGGCTCAGTGGTAGAGTGCTTGCCTTGGGTGCCAAGCCTGCAGCCTCCCAGCAAGGACAGAGGAGGAAGCAGGGCAGCACTCAGCACTTGTAACAAACCACACAGTGCACTTTAACTCACTCAACCACGAAGCACTTTATGGATTGATGAGGAGTTTTTCTTTCTTAATTTTAAATGGCTTTGAAAAAAATGTTGGGAGAGGCAAAAATAATGCATTAAAACCTAGATTCTACTCTTTCCTCTCAGAGGGAAAGTGGGTGTGACAATGGATAGTTCTAGGAAAAACTGGTATATTTTAGATGCTCAATAAATGCTATTTCCTCTCACTCTTATGTTGCTGATATCAGAGAGCACCTAGTGCACCATAAAGGCTAATGAATGCAGTAAAAGTAAGCAATACCTGAATGAGGAGACAAAAGAAGCCAACCCTGGGCAAGAAAGTCTGTGAGACTCATAGCTCCAATTAACTAGCAAAAAGCTGGAAGTGAAACTGTGGCTCAAGTGGTAGAACACTAGCCTTGAGCAAAAAACTCAGGGACTGTACACACATACACACACACATACACACACACACACACACACACACACACACACACACACACACAGAGAAACATTGGAGCTACTCAATGACTATGATCCACCAAATTCAGATTTAATAAATTCAAGGAATGAAAAGATAAGATCAAGGTTATAGAGCTATTTTCTAAAAGCCCAGCGAAAGCACTAGGGTTTGAATTCACATAGGCAGAAAAGTTCTTAAGACTTTTACTTCCAGTTAACCAACCAAAAGCTGGAGGTGGAGATGTAGCTCAAGTGATAGAGCAACAGCCCTGAGCATAAAAAGCCAGGTGAAAGCACTGGGCCTGGGCATACACATGGGGGGTGGGGGGAGAGAGACGGGGGCAGGGAGGGAGAGAGGGAGAGAGAGAGAGAGAGCGAGAGCACGAGAGCGCAGGTGCTGGGTCTTGAACTCAAGGCTTGGGCACTGTCCCTGTGATTTTTTAGCTCAGGGCTACAACTAGAACCACATATCTACTTTTGTTTTTTTGCTGGTTAATTGGAGATAAGAGGCTGAACCACAGTCATCAGATCTCAGCCTCCTAAACAGCTAGAATTGTAGACATGAACTATCAATGCCCCAGTTTTCATTGTTTTTACAGAAAGAAATATCAAGAAGAACACCTGTCTTAAAGCATTAAGTAAATCAAATAGGCCAGAGTACTGAGAAAATTATTTTAAATATTTAATGTTGTGAAATATAGTGGCCACTAACTACACACAACTAATTAGATATAAGTTTAAGTGAAATAAAATAAATCTACAATGATAATCATTTTTTAGACACACAAGCCACATTTCAAATCCACAATAACTAATGAATAATATAGCAGACAGCAGATATTTATAGACTATTCCCCTGATCACACCAAGTTCTATTTGAAATCATTTGTCAAGATTTATAGAAGAATGGTAAGGTCTGAGAACAACTTTAAGAGTTTGAAGGAACTCAAAGTTGAATTGTGGATGAAGTGTTATGTTTTAGTATAATAAGTACTAAATTCTGGAGAAGGATAAACCAATAACTATTTTTCTGTAGTGAACAAAAAATAGATTGGCAAAGATCATCAAATGTTTAAGAATTCCTACCTTACAAAGTAAAAGCAATCATGATTTCTGTAAATAAAAGTATGACTGACTAGAGTTTCCTAAGCATTTTGAAGAAGTTGAAATGGTTAAAGATTGTTGAGTTCTTCAGAAAACATGTGACAAACTAGGCAGAGTGGTGCATGCTTGTAAGGCCAGTATTTGGGAGTTAGAGGAAGGAGCAGTTCAAGGTCAAGGCTAGGCTAGGCTACATGCAGAAACTTGTGCAAAACCTAACAAAAAAGAAGAAAAAAACCAAACACTTAACATGTTTATGCAACATAAATCCTTTAAGGTTTAGGTCAGCATGAAGCTAGAGACCCTGTCATTGAATAGATGGGTTATAAAATTTCTTCCAGGTGAACATTTGATGCTGGCCTTCCAGGTAATGAAATGTCAAGTTGATAAGTATAATCTGCATCGAGACCTGCCAAGGCTGGTTGAGCAGGTAGAGCTGAGCAGATAATCCTTAATAAACTAAATGTTATTTATTTGAAAATGGGCTTCAAAGTGAGGCCTTGGCATTTAACATACTGAGAACACAGAATCAAAGGATTATAAAACCAGACACATGAGCCACTTTGATTTTTCAAATATAAAGTTGAAGTTAGCTATACTAAAAAGAATACAGACATTCTTAGAAATAGCATAGATTCTTAGCTGGCATTGAGTGTGCCCTCTCACTTGAGAATTTCCCTATATCTCATTTTAGACTTTTGGGAATCCATTCAGTTTGGTACGAGCACTGGGACAACCTATTTGATTATAGATTTCTCCAGTTAGAAAGTAAATGAATTATGTGAAGGTGAAATTTCTCTCCCTGGAATCTTCACTATTAGTTCTGGTTCAAACATTTGGAACACAAAATCAATATAATCCCTATTTCATATAAATGTCCTTCTTATACTTGAAATTACCTACCACAATATATACCACATATTTTCTTTGTTCTTCTTAGACTTAATAAGTTTGGTGGCAAAGATATTAAAAATGGTCACTCACACGGTGGATGCCAATGGCTCACACCTGTAATCCTAGCTACTCAGGAGGCTGAGATTTGAGTATTGTGGCTGAAAGCCAGCCCGAGCAGGAAAGTCTATAAGACTCTTATCTCCAATTAACTACCAAAAACCTGGAATCAGAGTGGTGGTCCAAGTGGTAGATTGCTAGCCTTGAGTGAAAAATCTCAGGAACAGTGCCCAATACCTGAATTTAAGCTCCAGTACTGCACAAACAAAAATTGCCAGTCATGTCTTGGCTATCATGAATAAGGCTGAAATAAATGTGGGAGTATAGATATTTCTTCAGTGTAGAAATTTCTATTTGTGTACATACACCCAAAGGTGACATTGCTAGATCACAGAAATTTTAATTTTTGAGACTGCTCATTCTCTTTTCTGTACTGGTTATATTAATTTGCATTTTCCCTCAGTGGTAGGCAACTATTCCCTTTCCTCCATATGCATGTGAACACTTCTCCTTTTTTGACAACTGCCATTCAGACAGGTGTTCTGTATTAGTCAAGATAGTTCATCATAGAAGCAAACTAAGTATCCATCAACAGATGGATACATAAAAATATTGTATGCATGCATGATTCAATATTATACATGTTAAAAATAAGGAAACTATATCATTCTTGGCAACATGGAGGAGCACATTATGCTAAAGTGAAATATTCCAGGCACAAAAGACAAACAACATATAGTCTCACTGATACGTGCAATCTAAAAATATTGACCTCTTCTAAATAGAGTAGAAATGTGGTTACCAGAAGCTGAGGGTGGGGGGACTGGAGGATATGGAAAGGGAAAGGATTGATCAAAGTGCAAGGTTTCAGTTAGATGGGACTGGCAGAATAATTTTTAGTGAACTGTTGTACTGCTTGGTAACCAGAGTTAGTAATACTACATTATATATTACACACTTCATAAAATATAGTTTAACATTATTTTCACAAAAATAATAAATTGATGAGGTTGTAAATATTTCAATTAGCTTCTGTTGGAGGCACTGGACTGTGTGACCCCATCTAAAACATTGTGTTCTGGGTAAGGTTTTGTATGCTGGTGTTTAAGGAGAAAACTCCATAGTCTGGACAACAGTCCGGGCACCCAACCAAAACCTCAAAACAAACAAAAACTTCTTTAAATTCTAAACAACAGTCCAAATACCCAGCTACAACCTCAAAAAAACATACAAAACATACTCTACAAAATCCTCTAATCTCACAACATTCTCTTTATATATATATGCATATATATATATATATAAAATTACCTACACCTTACTTATTGCCTATAACCCTTAATCACATAAAACTATATATTTCATAACTAAAATTAACTTTATTTATATACTATATATAAATATATAGTATTTTTAATAAATTTGGTCTATGCCTACAAGGTATAGTCTACTCTGTACCCAAATACCACATTCTCAGGTCTCACTATAAAAACAACAGCAAGCTTCCTTGAAGCTTCTCTGTAATATGCAAGTCAAAACCACATGGTTCCAGGTGCTGGGGGCTCACACTTGTAATCTTAGTTACTCAGGAGGTCAAAACCTGAGGATTGAGGTTCAAAGCCAACATAGGCAGGAAAGTTTTGACTCAAGTGGTAAAGAGCTAATTTTGAACATAAAAACTAATGGACAATACCAAGGTCCAGTATCATCTCTCTCTCTTCCTCTCTCTCTCTCTCTCTCTCTCTCTCTCTCTCTCTCTCTCTCTCTCTCTCTCTCTCTCTCTCTTTTAAATTTTATTTTATTTGTGAACATACTGTACAGAGGGGTTACAATTACATGGGCAGGAGAATGCATACATTTCTTACCAAGCATCTCTCTCTCTCTCTCTCTCTCTCTCTCTCTCTCTCTCTCTCTCTCTCTCTCTCTCTCTCTCTCTCTCTCTCTCTCTCTCTCTCTCTCTCTCTCACACACACACACACACACACACACACACACACACACATAGAGATAACCAAACCTACACATTGAACCTCATGAATGTATTATTTGGTTATTTTTTTTCAAATTGAAAGAATATTTATCCAAAGAAGTATACAGTTGTCCTAAGACTTGTATTACAAAAGAAGTAACAATTTCCTACAAGAGTGTGTAAGAGGAAGGCTGAGAACTTAGTTCAAGTGGTAGAGCACTTGTCTAGCAAGTAAAAGTCCTCAGTTCAAATCCCAATACTACCAAAAAAGATTACATAACAAAAAACAGCCCAGTGTAAGCTTATCTATTATTTTAAGGATTTTAATCAAATCTCTGGATATCAGAGATAATGAAACTCATCCATTTTCCAACATATTCTATAAGGACTGGGAACTGAAGTATTTTTCAAGAAATATTTCTTTTAAAATACCTTTTTAAATTTTGAAATAACTTTAGCCTTGCAGAAAAGTTACAAAAAATAGTACAGGGTGTTTTCATGTAAATTTCAGCCAACTTTTTTTCAGTGTTAACATTTAAAAAAACAAGCAAACGTTGTGCATTATCCAAATGAGAAAAATAGCAGTAATACAATGTTATTCACTAATCTATATCCTTTTTGTGATATGGAGCTTTCCCACAAACAGAAGTCTTCCCACAAACATCGTTTTCTTTGTCTAGAATCCAATGTTACATTTACTTATCACTTCTTAGTTTCCTTTAATCTACAGACAGACACACAGTCTTTATTTTTCATGACCTCAATACTTTTGAAGAATACTGGCATTATTTTGTAGAATGTCCTGTGTGTGTGTGTGTGTGTGTGTGTGTGTGTGTGTGTGTGTGTGTGTGTGTATTCCCACACATGCACGTGTGCATGCCTGATGCTTTCCCATTAAATTAAGGTACTATACATATTTTTTGGCAAGAAAACTGTGGGAGTGATGTGGCCTTCTTCATTAATCATTTCAAGGGGTACATAATGTCAATATCTTTGAGGGTAGGTAGGCTGTGTATTGGTTGGTTTGGTGTTTGTGTTTGATTTGGTTTGGCTGAGTTGAGTTACACTCTTAAGACTTTGCTATGTAGCCTTGGGTGGTCTTGACCTTGTAATAATCCCACCTTTGCCTCCTGAGCACTGGGATTATAGTTCAACATACTGGTTCTGATTATTCTTACTAATAATATTCATATTTTTAGGTGGTGGCCGCTAGACTCCTTTTGTGTATATGCCAGTCCTGGAACTCAGGACCAGGATACTGTCCCTGAGCTTTATTTGCTCAAAGATAGTCCTCTACCACTTGAACCACAGCTCCCCTTCTGAGTTTTTGCTGGATAATTGGAGACAAGAGTCTCATGAACTTTCCTGTCTGGGCTGGATTCAAACCTTAATTCTCAGATCTCAGCCTTGAATAGCTGGAATTACAGTTGTGAGCCACTGACACCCAGCTTTAAAAGAATGTAATGTACTCATTACCTTACTCATGTAACTGTAACATCTCTGTACAGCATCTTTTCAATAAAATAAAATTTTTAGAAAAGAAAATAAAGAAAAGCCCAGGACCGGATGGATTTACAGTTGAATTCTAAAAGGCCTTCAAAGCAGTACTCACACCAATTCTCCTCCAACTCTTCAATGAAATTGAAAGTGAAAGTTCACTACCAAACTCATTCTATGAAGCCATTATAACCCTCATCCCCAAACCAGGGAAGGACTCATCAAACAAAGAGAACTATATGCCCATTTCTTTGATGAACATTGATGCAAAACTTCTCAACAAAATTTTGGCCAATCCACTTCAACAAGTCATCAAAAAAATCATACACCATGATCAAGCAGGATTCATTTCAGAGATGCAAAGCTGGTTCAGCATATGCAAATCAATTACTATAATTCATCACATCAACAAGAGCAAGGATAAGAACCACATGATTATCTCAATAGAGGCAGGGCAGAAAAAGCATTTGACAAGATCCAACAACTTTTATGATGAAGGCTCTGGAAAAACTAGGAATCCATGGAACATTCCTCAGTATAATAAAAGGCTGTGTATGACAAATATACAGCCAGCATTATACTTAATGGTGAAAAGCTAAAGCCATTTTCTCTAAACTCAGGAACAAGACAAGGATGTCCACTCTCTCTACTTCTCTTCAATTTAGTATTAGAAAGCCTGTGGCTCATGCTTGTAATCCTAGCTACTCAGGAAGCTGAGATCTGAGGATCATGGTTCAAAGCCAGCCCCGGCAAGAACATCCCTGAGACTATCTCCACTAAACCACTCAGAAAACCAGAAGTGGCACTGTGGCTCAAGTAGAGTGCTAGCCTTGAGCTAAAGAGCTGAGGGACAGTGCCCAGGCCCAGAGTTCAAGACCCATAACCAACAACAACAACAACAAAAGAATCCTATGGCCTCCACTCCCATATTACTTGAGCTGAATCGAAACCAATATTTTTAAAAATTGAACTCATTATCACAAACAAACTTTCAAAAATTAATGGAATGAAAAATAAATGAAACAATGAAGTTTGTTTTTTCTCATTTTTGTGTCATGACGATTCATTACATATCCCCTAGTGCTCTGAATAGCATATATATGTATATATACATATATATACTATACAGATATATCCTAGTTTTTCTCTTGTACAAATAAGGAAGTGCTTTGTACCTTGTTATGCTCATTGAATATATCTTGAATATATTGTCATATTACTATTGTTTATTTTTCTCTTATTAAGTTTTATAACTATCAAAGGACTGGAGGAAGATGGCAGAGGAGAAGCTGGAGACTAAACTCTCACATACAAAGCAGTTTTAGTGTCCAGTGAACATTCCTGTGCTAGAGAATCACATCAAGTGTGCCATCACAGTACAGAGTTTGTCCAGAGAGGGAAAATCCAGGCAGCTTGGTCAAGAAGATGGATCTGAGCACTTGCTGGTAGCTACAGCGGCAGCGACAGTAGTCGCAGCCACAGCAGCAGCCGCCGTAATAAGAAAGAAATTCTGGGACAAAGGCACCAGATGCATGTGTGAGTAGATTCTACTCACCACCAGCAAGAACTGACAAGGAGCAGAAACCTTCATCCTGCTGATCACACACAAGGGACGGCCCAGGAACCAAGAGTCTGGCATGAATAGAATCCTGACATCCACACTCCTTTTCATGGAGCAGCAGTGGAAAGGTAGCCCCTCCCCCACCACTAGTGAAAATCTCCATCTTTGATACTGACAAAGGCAGGCCTAGCAGCTACCTCCAACCCAGGCCTTGAAAGAAAACAATTGAAGCCATTAGCAGGTCACAGGAACACGACTTGACTTGCCATGCTCAGCTCCACTCAGGGGAAAATTACCCCACCCAGGCAGCGATAGCACCGCCACCAGAGGAGTGACTCTTCACTTGGTAAACAGAGCCAGAGGCTGCCTCTCCCCATTGCAGCCTAGACAAACAATTGAAACTCAGTGAACATAAATCCTGAGACTAGATCCAGGCTGGACTGAGTGAGTATCTCAGGAGCTAGCACCTCAGGGAAAAGCTCCAGATTGCTGATAAGCCTCAACCCTAACCAGAACCTAGCCAATTCACAGCAACTCCAAACTAGAGGAAACAGCCATCTCCCTCTTTTGTGATACTCAAAGCAGATCTCCCTCCCACTGAACTAGCCTGGAAGGAGGACTACAAAGTACTGTGTAAGGCAGAGCTGTCTGACTGCTCAAAAAACTGACTTAAGAAACCAATCAATGAAGTAAGGGTCCCTTCTCTCCACATCCCCTCCAGCATCTGTTGTTATTAGAATTCTTGATTATAGCCATTCTAACTGGGGTGAGGTGGTATCTCAATGTGGTTTTGATTTGCATTTCTTTTATGGCTAGAGAGGTTGAGCATTTCTTCATGTGTCTATTGGCCATCCTTCTTTCCTCTTCAGAGAAGATTCTCTTTAAGTCTTTAGCCCATTTATTTATTGGGCAGTTGTTTCTCTGAGGCCAGGTATTTTCACAATTTAAAAAAAAAAAGAACTGTTTGAACAAAGTAAGTGAACAATCAAAAAACAAACAAACAAAAAAAAGAAACCAATAAAGCCACAGGAAAACCAAATACCACAAGCAGACCAGAAACTCCACCAAAAGACTGGTTATGGACACGGGGGAGATACAAGATCTTCCCAGCCCCCCCTCCCTGAAAAATCAAAGAACATTTTTCTACCTATTTTTTTAAATTGTTTTCTATTTTTTCCTTTTTTTCATAATTTTTATTTTAGGAGTGTATATGGTGTGCTTGTGCTTTTTAAAAAATTCTCTTTTGCCTGTTGGCCCTTTCTTTCTTTTTCTTTTTTTTTTCTCTTTCTTTCTTTTTTGTGTTATTTAATTGCTGTTCTGTTCATCCCCAGATATATATGCATTGTTGATTATTAGACCTTATCCCTCATTGTGTACATACTTAATCCATAAACTATTTAATTCACAACTTATTAGGCTTAACTTCTTTTATAATAGCATTATTTCTGTATACCTATATAACTTTCAAGTACTCCAATTTTAAGAATTTTTATTTTTTCATTTTTCCTTTTTATCATTTCTCCCTCTCATCTTATCCTTTTCTTCTCTCAATATTATTCCTTTATAATTACATAATTTTTAAGTGTTCCATTTTTATTACATTTTTATATTTCCATTTTTTTCTTTTCTTTTTTTAATCTCTCTCTTATCATTCTATCCTATCCATTTCCCTCTCTGAGATAGGATGGTTAAATTCACTCTCCTTTTATGTCTCCACATCCTTCTAATCCTATTTTTCCCCACAATTCTCCCTAAAACTAATAATTTCTAGTCTGCTTAATCCCTCTTTGATGTTCTTATTCCATTAATCCATAGTTGTTTGATGTTGAAAAGATTGTATCTGTTGAGCTAGACTGTATGTGCTACCATTTTGACTGTGCAACTGCAGGACTCTGGTTGATGCTTGCCTAAATATAGTGTTCTAGCACAAAATTGGTGTTACTTTCATAAGATATGGGCAGAACAAGTCAGAGAAACACAAGAAAAATGGCAAGTCCAGGTATCTCAGGTCCCACTCAAGATAATCAGGTGACAGAACAGTTAATGAATAATCCAGAGGAGAGTTACCAAAAAGCTCTACAAACACTACTGGTAAACATGGTGAATGAAAAGATTGAAAACCTGCAAAGGACTCAGTGTGAGCATGATAGGGAGCAAGATGAGGTAAACCAAAGATTAACACAGGAACTTCACAATCATGTTGAGGCTAACCAAAAATTACTACAGTAATCTCTTGAGCTTGAGGAGGCTACTCAAAGATTAACACAAGAATTACATGAGCTAGCTGAAAATAGTCAAAGAGAAAGACAGGAATTGCCTGAGCAGGCTGAGAACAGTCAAAAAGAAACATAGAATTGTATGAGCAGGCTGAGAACAATGAAAGAGAAATACAGGAATTGCATGAGCGTGAGGATGCTAATCAAAGAGTAATACAGAATTGTGTGAGCAGGATGAGAATAGACAAAATCAATAGAGGCATTCATGTAATCCATAAACAGACAGCTGAAGGAATCCAGGGAGACCTCAAAGGGAATGATGAATGGAGCCCATCAGAAGGAATGTGAGTCCAAGAAAACCATAACCAATCAACTAAGTGATTTGAGAATAAACACTGAACACCAAATTAAGGAAGTAAAGAAGTTCATACAAGATCTAAAACAAAGCTCCAACAAAGAATTTGAAGCCATCAGAGATGACCAATTAGAAGGAAAGAAATAAAAACAAACTAGAAAGTGTTGACATTGGGTTAGACCATGCAGAAGATCAAATCTCAGGGATTGAAGACAGCCTAGATATTATAGCGAAAAAACATACAACTATGCAAGACAAATCCAAGAAATATGATAGATTTATTCAACATTTGGAAGACACCACCAGAAGGCTTAATGTGAGGATAATGGGTGTAGAGGAGCACCTAGAGACAGAAGTTAATGATCTAGGAAATTTATTTAACAGGATCCTAGCAGAGAACTTTCAAAACTTGCAAAAAGATAGGCCTATTCAGATACAAGAAGCTTTTAGAACCCCAAATAGACCAGGCCAGAATGGGACATCCCACTGTCATATTATAATCTGCACAGGACAATTCAGACCAAGAAAGGATTCTTAAAGCTGTCAAGGAGAAAGGATCGATCACCTATAAAGGGAAACCAATTAGAATCACCTCAGATTTCTCAGCAGACACACTTAAAACAAGAAGAGCCTGGAATGATGTATGCCATGCCATAAAAACAACTATCAACCAAGAATACTGTACCCAGCTAAACTCTCCTTCATAACCAAAGGTCAAATAAAAACCTTCCAGAGCAATGAAAAATTGAAACAATATATCTCCACCAAATCTACAAAAGGTACTTAAAGATGTACTACACATAGAAAACCAACAACACCACAATAAAGGCCATGCAACCCCACCCAACCTGACATTTCAAGAACCATAGGAAGAACCCAGTTGCCACAGCCCCCAGCCCCCGGGAAGGTGGATATCATGGCAGGAACTACCCAACACCTCTCAGTCCTAACTCTCAACATTAATGGACATAACTGTCAAATTAAATGACATAGACTGTCTAGTTAGATTAAAAAGCAAGATCCTTCTATCTGCTGCCTTCAAGAATCACACCTGGCCCATAAAAACAAACATATTCTGAAAGTGAAAGGCTGGAATAAAATCTACCAAGCAAACTGCCCTCATAAACAGGTAGGAGTTGCAATCCTAATATCTGGTAAAATAGACTTCAAATTAAAATTAGTGAGAAGAGATAAAGAAGGTCACCACATACCAATTAAGGGATCTCTCCTTCAGGAGGATATTATAATTCTAAATATCTATTCGCCAAACAACAGAGCACCTAAATTTATCCAAGAAACAATACTTTCCCTCAAATCTCACATAGATCCAAAGATATTAATTGTTGGGGACTTTAACACACCACTATCCCTGCGAGATTGCTAGATAGATCAACTCGGCAAAAACTCAACAGAGAAACCGCAGATCTAAACAACTGCATAGATCAACTAGATTTAACAGACATCTACTGAATATTTCACGCAGCAGCAGCATCAGAATACACATTTTTTTTTTCAGCAGCAAATGGAACATTTTCCAAAATAGACCACAATTTAGGTCACAAAGCAAACTTCTCCAAATTCAGAAACATTGAAGTTATGCCATGCATTCTCTCAGACCACAAGGGAATAAAATTAGAACTCAATATCAAAAGCTACCAAAGAAAGTCCTGTAACACATGGAGGCTGAACAACACACTGTTGAACCACTAGTGGGTCATGGAAGAGATTAGAGAGGAAATTCAAATGTTCATGATATTCAATAAAAATGAACACACAAATTACCAGTTCCTCTGGGACACAGCAAAGGCAGTACTCAGAGGCAAGTTTATAGCTCTGAGTTTCTACATCAACAAATTGGAGAGATCTGAAACCAACAATTTAATGAGACATCTGAACCTCCTTGAAAAAGAGCAGCACGCTAAACCCCACTCTAATAAATGGAAAGAAATAATTAAAATTAAGTAGAATTAAATGAATTAGAATCCAAAAAAATCCATAGAAAGAATCAGCGAAACAGAGTTGGTGCTTCGAAAAAATTAACAAAATTGACAGACCCTTAGCAAATCCTATCAGAAAAAGAAGAGAACACACTCAAATAAACAAACTCAGAGATGAGAATGGAAACATAACCACAGAAGTAACCAAGATTAAGAACATTATAAGGGAATACTTCTCAAACCTTTATACTAATAAGCTTGAGCATCTGGAAGAAATGGACGATTTCCTAGCAAGTATCAACATGCCAAAACTAAACCAAGATGAGTTCAACCAACTTAACAGGAACATATCAAGCATTGAAATAGAAACAGCAGCCAGGCGCCGGTGGCTCACGCCTGTAATCCTAGCTACTCAAGAGGCTGAGATCTGAGAATCGCGGTTCAAAGCCAGCCCGGGCAGGAAAGACCATGAGACTCCTATCTCCAATAAACCACTAGAAAACCGGAAGTGGCGCTGTAGCTCAAGTGGTATTGCGCTCGCCTTGAGCTGAAGAGCTGAAGGACAGTGCCCAGGCCCAGAGTTCAAGCCCCATAACCAACAACAAAAAAAAATAGAAACAGCAATAAGAGACCTCCTTTCTAAGAAAAGCCTAGGATGGGATGGATTTACAGGGGAATTCTACAAGGCTTTCAAAGCAGAAGTCACACCAATACTCCTCCAACTCTTCAACGGAATTGACAGAGAAAGTTCACTACCAAACTCTATGAAGCCATCATATCCCTCATCCCCAAACCAGGGAGGAACTCATCAGACAAAGAGAACTATACACCCATTTCTTTGATGAACATCAATGCAAAACTTCTCAACAAAATTTTGCCCAATTGACATCAGCAACTCATCAAAAAAATACTACACCACGATCAAACAGGATTCATTCCAGAGATGCAAGGCTGGTTCAATATACGCAAATTAATTAATATAATTTATCACATCAACAAGAGCAAGGATAAGAACCACATGGTTGGGCTGGGAAGGTGGCTCAGTGGTGGAGCGCTTGCCTTGCATGCCTGAGGCCCTGAGTTCGATTCCTCAGCACCACATAAGCAAAAAGAAAAAAGCCGGAAGTGGGGCTGTGGTTCAAGTGGTAGAGCACTAGCCTTGAGCTGAAGAGCTGAGGGACAGCGCCCAGGCCCAGAGTTCAAGCCCCATGACCGGACCCCCCCCCCCAAAAAAAAAAGAACCACGTGGTTATCTCAATAGATGCAGAAAAAACATTTGACAAGATCCAACACCCTTTATGATGACGGCTGTGGAAAAATTAGGAATCCAAGGAACATTCCTCAATTCAATAAAGGCCATATGACAAACCTACAGCCAGCATTATATTTAATGGTGAAAAACTAAAGCAATTTCCTCTAAACTCAGGAATTAGACAAGGATGTCCACTCTCTCCAATTCTCTTCAATTTATAATTAGAATGCCTAGCTACATCAATAAGACAAGATGCAAACATAAAGGGAATCCAAATAGGGAAAGATGAAGCAAAATTCTCCCTCTTTGCAGATGACATGATACTGTATTTGAAGAATACCACAGACTCCACTCCCCAATTCAAAACTTTGGCAAAGTAGCAGGGTATAAAATTAACCCTCAAAATCAATGGCTTTTCTGTATGCCAACAATGAGAAGAGGGCAGCTGAAATCAGGAAAGCAACTCCATTAGTATTAGCCCCACAAAAAATAAAATATTTAGGAATTAACTAAAGAAGTGGAGGAACTCTGTGATGAAAATTTTAAAAAACTGAAAAAGGAAATCAAAACAGAACTTAGAAAGTGGAAAACGCTCTCATGCTCCTGGATTGGAAGGATCAACATGGTGAAAATGGCAATACTTCCCAAGGCTTTCTACAAATTCAATGCGATACCTATCAATATTCCAATCTCATTCTTAAGGGAAATAGAATAGGCAATCCAAAAATTCATATGGAACAATAAAAGACCCCAAATAGCAAAAATGACCCTTAACAGAACAGTTTTGGAGGAATATCAATACCAAATTTCAAACTCTACTTCAAAGCCATACTAGTTAAAACAGCTTGGTACTGGCACAAGAACAGACCTCAGGACCAGTGTAATAGAATTGAAAACCCATAAATGAACCCACAGACCTATAACCACCTAATCTTCCATAATGGAGCTAAAAAAAATAGAATGGAAGAAAGACAGCCTCTTCAGTAAATGGTGCTGGCAAAATTGGTTAATCACTTGTTGATCCTTATATATCATCCTGCACCAGAATCAACTCCAAATGGATCAAAGACCTTGGAGTCAAAGCAGACACCCTTAAAACATTACAGGAAGGAAAAGGAAAAACCCTAGGTCTCCATGGCACAGGCAGAAATTTTCTTTTTTTTTTTTTTTTTTTGCCAGTCATGGTACCTGAACTCTGGGCCTGGGCACTGTCCCTCAGCTCTTCAGCTCAAGGCTAGCGCTCTACCACTTGAGCCACAGCACCACTTCCAGCTTTTTCTGCTTATGTGGTGCTGAGGAATCGAACCCAGGGCCTCATGCATGCAAGGGCAAGCACTCTACCACTGAGCTACCTTCCTAGCCCCCCAGAAATTTTCTTCATAGAGACCCAGAAGAACAACAAATCAAAGAAAGTTTGGACAAATGGTTGTTTTGATTTGCATTTCTTTTATGGCTAGAGAGGTTGAGCATTTCTTCATATATCTATTGGCCATTCTTATTACCTCTTCAGAGAAGTTTCTCTTTAAGTCTTTAGCCCACTTTTTTATTGGGCAATTGTTTCTTTGAGGATTTGTTGTTGGGGGATATAATTTTTTGAGTTCCAAATATATTTTAGATATGAGACCCTTATTCATTGTATGACTAGTGAAGATTTTCTTTCAATCCGTGGGCTTTCTATTGATCTTGCTAGCTATGTCCTCTGCCATGCAGAAGCTCTGTAGCTTCATGCAATCCCATTTGTCCAACCTTTGTTTGATTTGTTGTGAGTCTGGGTCTCTATTGAGAATATTTCAGCCTGTGCCTATGAGACCTAGGATTTCTCCTTTTCCTTCTTGTAATGTTTTCAGGGTGTCTGCTTCATGCCCCTTCTTTTCTAAATGCCCATATGTGAAAAAAATGCAATGCAATACTTGACTTTATGAGTCTAGTTTATTTTGTTTCCTGTAAGTTGGAGAAAAGCCAATATCTTCCAATTAGTGCTGGGGAAACTGGATATCCACAAGTAGAAGACTGAAACTTGATTCCTACCTCTCACCTTGTACAAAAATAATTAACGCAAATGGAACCAAAGACCTTAATGTAAGATGCAAAATTTGAAACTACAGGAAAACGTAGGAAAAACACTTGAAAATAAGACATAGGTAATAACTTGCTGAATAAGACTCCAATAGCTCAGGAAATTATCACAAGAACTGACAAATGTGATTACATGAAACCAAACAGTGTTTGCAGAGCAAAGGAAATAATTGACAGAGTAAATGGAAAGCTTATGAGATGGGAAGATAAGCTTTGCAGGTATTCATCTGACAGAAGATTCATATCTGGAGCACATAGAAAACTTTAACATAAATACCAAAAGAATAGTCTAATTTGAACTCTAATTTTTGTATCCTATTGTTTGTATTAGCAAGTTCCTAAAATACTATTTTAAAAAACAGTAGTAGAAGTTAATATCCTTGTCTTGCTCTTTACTTCAAAGGCATTGTGTGTATGTTTGTCTTCACTGATGCTTTTATATTTGAGAAGATTGTGAGTGTGTGTGTGCATATGTGTGTGTACCAGTCTCTGGGTTTGAATTCAGGGCCTGGGCACTGTCCCTAAACTCTTTTGCTCAAGGATAGCCCCCTGTCCACTTTAACCACAGCTCCACTTCCAGCTTTTTTAATCAGTTTCACTTTACAGACTTCCTTACTTGGCTGGCATTTAAAGGCAATGCTCAGATCTCAGCCTTCTCCAGAGTAGCTAGGATTACAGGCATGAGCCACCAGTTCCTATTTTGGAAAGATATGTTTTACTATAAGGAAACATTTTTCCATTCCTCTATTTAGTATGATTTTCCATGAATGGATATTAAGTTTTGTCAAATGCTTTTCCATTTCTTTGATAATCATTTAAATTTTCACCTTATTTATTAATACAATTCTGTATGTGGCTTTGCATCTGAGTTTCTCTTAGTCCTGACAAGTTACTTTGCAATGTGCCACTAAAAGTAGTTTTCATTGAAAGTAAATTCTCAGTTTTTGTTTTGTTTTTGGTTTTGGTTTTTTTTAGTATCAATGTCAAAGTCCATGAAACTTTGAGAGTTTCCTTCTTTTTATGCTTTGAAACAATTTAAATAGCATTGGGATTTCTTAGTCAAATTTTGGCTTGATGCTGTGTGTGTGTGTGTGTGTGTGTGTATGTGTGTGTGTATGTGTGTGTGTGTATGTGTGTGTGTGTGTGTGTGTGTGTGTGTGTGTGTGTGTAACTACTAGTTACATGCCAATCAATCTTTTTTTTTATGCCAATCAATCTTAAGTCCACTATCTTTTCAGAGAATATAGTTTCCTAGAAAATTATATAGTTTATATTTTATAATTTATTTCCATAGAGTTAAGCAAAGTTCCAGCTTGTAATTCTGCCCATTCTGTTTCTGAAATTCTGTCATTATTTTATGTATTTGATAAAAGCAAATAATTTTAATATGCAGTTTTAAGAAATATGGAAAAATTGAAATAAAACCAAAAAATTTAGTCTTCCATCTAAAATATGGTTAATATCTTGATAATTTATATAATTTGTGCATACATTTTTATGTATAGAAAGATGCATAGAAAGAATACTTGTGATCTTTCAATAACTTCATATTTTTTATTTTCAAGTCTTGCTTTAAAACACTTTTTGGAGCCAGTGGCTCTCTTGCTTTAAAACGCTTTTTGGAGCCAGTGTCTCAGGCCTGTAATCCTAACCACTGAAGAGTTTGAGATATTAGGAGCACAGTTCAAAGCAAGCCCTAGCAGGAAAATCTAAGAGATCCTTATCTCTAATAAACACCAAAAAGAAAAGAGCTTCAAGTGGAGCTGTGGTTCAAGTGATAGTAGAGTGCTAGCCTTGGGCAGAATAAACTGAAGAACAAAGCCCAGGGCCTGAAGTCAAACCCCATGACCAACACACACACAAACACACACACACACACACCTTTTGCCATGACCAACGCACACACACACACACACACACACACACACACACACACACACACACACACACACCCCTTTTGGGGCGCTATAAATTTGCCAAGTTTATTTTAAAAAATTAAAATAGTTTGATATTAGTGGTACAATCCTATTTGACCCCGAATCTTAACTACACATTTTCTTTACATTTTCACAGAGGAAAAAAACTTTTTTCTATAAAACTGCTTTTTGTAAAATGTTTTTTTTTAAATCATGGAATTACAGGTTCACATTTTAATTACTGAATTTTACAGTTCAGCATTAATATTACCACATGTATACAAATGATGTAAAACAAGTACAGTGGTATTTTTAATACAAAATAAACATCTGTTTTATGGAAAGGAAAAAACTATACTTCATATCTACACAGACAGCCCATCTTTTCCAAACAATAGCCAAAATTAAAATTAACTACAAAATTTCCAAACAGGGGAAACTGGTTCAGTTTAAGCTACTCTGGGAAAATGGACCCATAACACATTACAAAAGGTGATCTAAAGACTATAGCTGGAATTACTATTTTTTAGTTTTTTTTCCCAATGTGTATTGCTAAATTGTAGTTTGGGGACTTTTTTTCATCTCAGCATGATCCCAGATCATAGATGAGCAAACTAACATTAAAATATTTACAGTTAACTTGCTGTTCTAAAAGTAAAACCTCTTTACTGTTTGCCTCAATTTATTATTTTAAATTCCTTCATGTACATGGAATGTGCTTTTACTCTTAAAAAAAGCAGCTTTCATATTAAAGTGTTTTTTTATTGTAGAAATATTGTACAGAAGGGTTACAGTTACATGAATAAGGTAATGAGTACATTTCCTATGGAGCATTGTTACCTCCTCCTTTGTTTTTCCCCTACTATCCCTACCCTCCCTACCTCTCCAACTCCTCCCTCTCCCCGCCACCCCAAGTTGTAAAGTTCGTTTTTAACATAGTGTCTCAGAGGAGAAAATTATGGAGACATTTCCTCAACAAAGATGAATGGTATAAAAGTTAATCACTGCCACCTAGTGGTAATTATGGAGAATTTCATCCAGTGTATTTTCTTCATGGCGTATTGTTTACAATTTAAATATGTATAAAAATAATTTCAGAAAGTGTGATGTATGGTAATCTTAACTCACATGACAAGAAAAATTGGAATACAAATCAAGGAAGCAAATGTCTTCACCTAAAACAATTATCTTTCATCTTTTTACAATACAGAAATTCATCTGATTGATATATACAAAGCTAATCTAATATTACTGCTTCCAAATAGGTAACAATTCTATAGCCAGAAGTTTTACATTTATTGTCATCTATGGTGCCATATACTCTAAGCAATATAATGACTATAGTTTAAAATTAGAAAATGTTTGAAAGTATTATTTTAATTATTTTTATTTTTGATTTCTATATTGATAGATCTATCTT
Source organism: Dipodomys merriami (assembly GCF_024711535.1). Lineage (NCBI taxonomy): Eukaryota > Metazoa > Chordata > Mammalia > Rodentia > Heteromyidae > Dipodomys > Dipodomys merriami. The sequence goes on from NW_027204492.1 coordinate 57,370,881, forward strand.
TTGCAAGATATTCCTACACAAGGCCTAAATTAAAACAGCAATTCTAAGAGACACATGGAACAGAAAGAGAAATAGAAGACTGGTATAATGGTTGGACACTTATGGCTCATGCCTGTAATTCTAGCTACTCAGGAGGCTGAGATATAAGCATCACTGTTTGAAGCCAGCTGGGACAGGAAAGTCCATGAGACTCTTATCTCCAACTGATTACCTGAAAACCGGAAGTAGAGGTGTGGCTAAAGTGATAGAGCATTAGTCTTTAGCCAAAAAGCTAAAGGACAGGGAGTAAGCCCTGAGTTTAAGTCCTAGTCCTACTACCAGCACACACACACACACACACACACACACACACACACACACACACACACACACAGAATGGCAGAACATTTGAGGCACAGAATCCTCCCTCTGTTCTATTTTATGAATTATTTTAACTCTTAGTACTACATTCCTAATCACTCATCACAATTCCAATTTCACATTGTTTTGTGTTTATTGACTGGTAGCTTTCCTTTTAATTAGACTTAGGAGCTTCAAGAGAACAGTTTTATTTAAATTTATACTCAATCCTAATGTCTGTAGCTCATGCTTTTAATTCTTGCTAATCAGGAGGATGAGGTCTGAAGATTAAGCTTCAAAGGCAGCCTCTGCAGACAAATTCAGAAGACTCATCTCCAATTAACCAGAAAAAAAAAAGCCCAAAGACTCTGGGAACCGCAAATTTCAATTTCAACAGTTGGTAAGTTCTAGACCTGTAATTCTGAAGCACATATTCCTATGACATTATCAGGTTACTACATAAAATCCAAAATCTAGGTTTAACTGCAAAATTGAAGCCTGACTTGAACTACAGAACTTGAAGCTAGAAAGGCTAGAACAATGCCTTGGAAATGGAACTGTTTCTGGGGCTAGCAGTCTCACAAGTGAGACACTGGGAAATACAGTGATAATGGCTCCAATCTACCTCTGCAACTGAACTGTAAGCTCTGTCACTTTCAGTGACAACTCAGGCTCATTCTGTAGCACAGTTGTTACTGAATATTGAGAATCAGCTTGTGAACATAGGCCAGCTGCCTTAAGGGCCACGGAGAAACAGAACACATTTAGCAGCAGCAATATAAATGTTGTTGAGAATTTACAAACGACTTAGCAATGTGACTAAATAAAGTAGAGAAAGGAAGTCATTGTTGTGTCGTAGAGGAAAACAAGAATCCATCATAGTTGTGAGTGGAACAAATTCTAATTAACCAAGAAATTTGTATGTTCTCAAGTGAACTGAACATTTTTTTTCTCTTTTCTAGTTCCAAACACAAGAAAGCCTTTAGGAGACAAAATACCAACATGTTTTTCTTCTTTAAGCTCTTCTTTAAGTAGTTGTGTGAAAGAGTTGCCATTTAACAAACCAGTTTATGAATATAGTGCTCTCTGTTTTAGGTGAAAGTTTGCAAAAAAAAAAAAACTGGCTCAAGAGATAAAGTTTTAATACCAAACTGTGTTAAAATAACAATGGGAAAAACAATGGGATCCATTTTTGTTTTATAGTGTTTTTTCTTTCATTTTTGGTGTACTACTGGGATTTATACTCAGGGCCTAGCACTGTTCCTGAGCATTTTTTTCTTTTAACTCTAGTATTCTTTATCACTTAAGCCACAGCTCCACTTCTGGCTTTTTGGTGGTTAATTGGAGATCAAAGTCTCATAGACTTTCTTGCTTGGGCTGGCTTCGAACCATGCTCCTCAGATCTCAGACTCCTGAGTTCTTGGCAGACCACTGAGAACTCATGCCTGTAATCCTAGCTACTCAGGAAGCTGAGATATGAGGATTATAGTTCATAGCCAGTCTGGGTAGTAAAGTCTGTGAGACTCTCTAACCATCTACCAAAAAGCTGGCTCAAAGTGGTAGAGCACTAACCACAAGTACTTAAGCTCAGAGACAGTGCCCAGCCCTGAGTTCAAGCCCCAGGACAGGTATATAAAATAAAATAAATATTCAAAATTAAGTTTCTGTTTTTTGTCATCATGGGGCTTGAACTCAGAGCCTGGGTGCTGTCTCTGAGCTCTTTTGTTCAAGGATAGCACTCTACCACTTTGAGTCACAGCTCCACTTGTGGTATTCTGGTGGTTAACTGGAGATAGTGGACTTTTCAGCCTGGGCTAGCTTTGAACCATGATCCTCAGAACTCAACCTCCTGAGTAGTTAGGATTACAGACATGAGCCACCAGTTATAATTAAACTTCAATGTTCTCCACATATTTACTGTAAGAGATTAAAAAAGTAAAAATAAAGAAAAGCTTTATTTTACCTAGACCACTAAAACAACAGTACAGGAATAGGAATAGGCTTATCCCATTTAGGCTGATTCTCATGTTTGGCTCTTTTGTAAACTAGTGGCTTGCATTTATAGATCATAATTATAAGCATTTACTATTCAATTATCATTTCTTTGTTTCAAACCACCACTTACTTAAGCAACATTTTCTTAACTCCATAACTCCCTCATTTGGTGACCAGATCATCAATATAGATAGGACATACAAATTAATATAAAATTTAGTAAAATATAACTCACGGGGAATATGTAAATTATTCATTCATTTATGTAATAAAGTATTTGTTTCTTTCCTCCTCCCCAGGTATACTCAGTGCTTCAACCAGAAAAATGTCGACAACATGAGGACAAATAATAAAATCACAGATTATCCTTTGCCTAGAGCTCTAAGAGATAACTACTTCTTCCCTTCTATCATAAATACAATTTCTTCATTAAAAGCTATTGTTCTAACAGTATATGCATTTTATAAATGTTTGGATTTCATAGGTTTTAGAGTTTATAATAGAATCCAAGCTCATTTAATATTTTTTTCTTGTGGTCATACTGGGGCTTGACAGAATTCTACTACTACAGCCACAGCATCACTTCCAGCTTTTTAGTGAACTATGATCCTCAGTTCTCAGCTTCCTGACTAGTTATGATTACAGGCTTGAGTCACTGGCAGCTGGCTTCACTTAATACTTTTATATGGAAGTTTTGGCTTTTATAAAGGCTGTGAATTAGCTTTATAAAAACTCAATAATGACTTTTATAAAAGAATGAAAAAGAAAGGTAATTCATGAATTTTCTAATTGTCTTTTCCTATTATGAACACATAGGATTTTAAGATATACTATATCCTTTCATGAGCACACAAAATTATTTCTAATCATTTTTAGCATTTTTATTTGTGATGGTACTGGGGTTTGAACTCAGTGCTTTGTGCTTGCTAGGAAGCAGGCACCCTTGAGTCATTCCCCCAGCTCTTTTTCAATGTTATTTTTTGAATAAAGTATCACTTTTTGACTGGGATGGCCTGGACTGCAATATCCTTCTTGCATAATGGGTATGATAGGTATGTACCATCATACCCAGATTTTATTGGCTGAGATTGGGGAATTTAATGAACTTTATGTGGACTGGCATCTATCCATAATCCTCACAACTGCAACCTTCCAAGTAGCTAGAATTACAGACATGAAACACTATGCTCAGTATTCAACTTTTAAACCAATTTAAACAGTAGTTTATGTTGATATGAAAAAAATCAAAGATAAATTATTGCAGAATAACTTTGTCTTTTCAATTACTAAGATGTGTGTAGTGTTTCTAGTCAGGTTATATTTTAAGCAAAATATTGGACTGTTCACAGTGGTAATCATGGTAAAGATGTTATTTCAGCTTCCTGATTTCTCTAGACTTTAGAGGCGCATGCCTGTAATCCTAGATCTCAGGAGGCTGAGATCTGAGAACTGTGGTTCAAAGCCAACTCAGGCAGTAAAGACCATATGATTCTGATCTCCAATTAACCTCCCAGACAACCAGAAGTGATGCTGTGGCTCAAAGTGGTAGAGCACTAGCCTTGAGCAAAAAAGCTGAGGGACAGTGCCCAGGTCCTGAGTTCAAACCCCAAGACACCCCCACATTCATGAATTAGATTAATGCCATAAAATGGGGCTTTAGGTATTTATGTATTAATAAATGTGTGACAAAACATTTATTTATGGAGTAGAGTTAATGTTGTATCTATGCAGAAATACTGCCTATTGGAAATGCAATAGTGATGTAAAGATAATCACTCTGTCCACACTGCTACCTGTAGTGGAAGAGCTAGGTAACATTTAACTCTTTGAAGAAATTAATTTATAATGAGACAGTATTTGTTATGACAATAGTCACATGTATGTAAAGAATATTTTAATTAGATACTACTTTCAAATATTATCTATGAAATAGACCATTTAATACATAGCACCTTATCTCCTGCTCCTTTTAATTTGTTCTATTTGAAAAATAGGGTCATTTTTTAAGCTCATAATTATTAATGTCAAATTTAGAAAACCTGATTGCTAGGCAAAATATTTTTTTTCTTTTTTAATTTTTTAATTTTTTTATTGTGAAAATACTGCACAGAGGGGTTACAATTACATGGGCAAGATAATGAGTACATTTCTTATCAAGCATTGTTGCCTCCTCCTTTGTTTTCCCTTCCCATCCTATACCATCCTCCTCTCGCCCCCCCCATTCCTCCTCGCTAACCCCCCCACCAAATTTGTAAAGTTCATTTTTTGACATAACAACTTGTACATCTCACAAATCGTTTAAATAGGGATACAGGTGGACCCTAGGCAAAGTATTTTTTATGGTATGAGTGCTTCTTAATATTTTCTGCACCTATTATCTGGCTTGATCTCTTTTTATTCCCTTCATATTAGGTCAGTGTTTATTTCTACACTTTCCAAAATATTCTCATTTCCGAAGTCCCTAACAAATGTAGATTAGCCCTGATATTGTTGTTGAATATTTTCACAGGTGAAAGTTATTCATATATGCTATAGCATATGGATGGGCTGTGATATGGAAACTTGGTTGTAAAGGTAGATGAATTTAAAAAATTGATCAACCAAAAATAACCACTACGACAATGGTAGTTATTCTTCTTGTAGGACTCAACTATGAAGCACATTTTCCTGTCAAAGATTCCAAGAATTTGTTGGGATTTCTAATTATATGCTCAGGCTGAGATTATAACACCTTTGAAAGCTACTTTATGCCAAATGTAAAAGTGTGATGGGGTGAAGTGAAGGAGAGGGAAATAGGTAGTCATATTTCTGTGCACTCAAATCTACTTGTCAAATCAAGTAGGAATAATTAAGAATAATTCAAGAATGAGCTCAGGCTTTCCTTGTTAATAAATCCTTGGTACTGTATGAGAGCTGGGTAAATACAACATCATTGAATTTGCATAAAAGCATTCTATAAGTTTGTGGAAACTTGATCTGAAACTTAGTTCCTAGAAGTCATTACGTACCTAAATCAATATTTTAAAGGAAGGTTTAGAGCACCATGAATCTGAATCCCTTTCTAAACAGATTCATTCACTTTCAAAGTTTTGTAGTTCTCTATTAAATTGGTAATCTATAGTAAATGGTTGTTTTCTAATTCTCCAGAATGTGATAGATGGGGACAGTGATGGTGGCTCATTTGTGGCTTTCTCAAGGAAATGATCGTATTACCTAGCAGAAGTATTCACAAAGATGTAATGAAAACTGTACCACAATGTACCACAATTTGAGCCATAGGACAAGTGAGATGAGAAAAGAAAGTAATATTTATTAAAACCTAGTCCTTAAGTGATGGACATTGCATATGCCTTTCTTTATGAATTTTATCTACAATTAAGTGTAGAGCACTAAGTAAAAAAGAGATGATGAGAGAAAAGAGGTAAGAAGTTCAACTCAGAGATTTGAAAAGGAGATGAGTGACAGAAGTAACTATGGAGTCTAAGAATAAGTGAATTTTTAGATATGAGCCTATGAGCTGGATTGCTAACTCATAGGATTTATGTACAAAACATTAGTCTCTTCAAGGGAAAACAGGTAGCCAATATGATATGACATTAAATGTTGCCATTTTGGAGATACCAACAATATTCATAATAAGATATTCACCTAGAGTATTTTAATTTTCCTTTTTGAAAAGTGCTATGTGACAGATCCTTTATTTTGTAATTTTAAGTTTCAATATTTAATTATGGTGACTTCAAGGTGAAAGTATCTGTCCAGAATACTTACCTGACTTTGATTTTATTAAGGTAGTCTAATGATCAAGATACTCATAAATTACATGTGAATTGAAACCTCCTTTGTAATACTATTTAAAGATACAGAAAAATTTAGAAGTATGGTGAACTTGTAGTTCTTTGATCACAATGAAGGCATTCTTTAAATTATAGTGATCATGATTAGGCATATTTTAAAATTTACTAAACCACAGCAACAATATAATTTTGTGGTTTTTAACTTGAGACTTCTTTGACTTAAAACAATAAAAGCATGGTGTTGTTTCCTACATAACTTATGATCTGACATCCAGACTCCTTTTATTCTCTATTCAAAGCTGCTATTTTTATTTTTATTTTTTGGTCGGTCGTGGGGCTTGAACTGTGGTCTTGGCCGTTGTCCCTGTGCTCTTCAGCTCAAGGCGAACGCTCTACTGCTTGAGCCACAGCGCCACTTCCGGTTTTCTAGTGGTGTATTGGAGAAAGAGTCTCACAGACTTTCTTGCCTGGGCTGGCTTTGAACTGTGATCCTCAGATCTTAGCCTCCTGAGTAGGTAGGATTACAGGCATGAGCCACCAGTGCCCAGCTTCAAAGCTGCTCTTAAAGTGCACTGACTTGATAAAATTCCTCCATGTTGTAAGAGAGTCTGTACTTCTGGAAATATATTGTTATTGGATTAGAAGATATTGTCTCTATAAATATGTTATAATTTTGAATACACATGCATACATATACATATGTATGTGTCATCACATAGCTTAAATTTTTTGCCTGTATATTATATCATATCTTTCTGGAGGTATCTTAATGATTTCCTTTCTCTTTTGTTATGTATTTTAACTTTACCCAAGGCAGCCTTTGATAAGTGTTTGAATTTGATTCTGCTGGAAACAAATGTTGAGGGGAGGAGAGGAAGAGAGCTTTCCCAGTGTAATTGTCCCAGGTGCGGACTATACTCTCTTTATATATAACCTGTCATCAACCATTTCATATTTGTGCAAATTGATCTTCCGATAACACTTCATTTTATTGTCTCTAACCACTTCTTTCATCTCCCAAGGTTCTTTTTTCTGGTTTTTCAAGGCATTGCTCTCCTTGATGTGTTCTGTAAACTTTGATAAATGAGTCTGTGTTTACCTGGTCTTGATTGAGTTGTGAAAGCCTCATATCAGTACCAAAAGGGTATTCCAAATTATGCTGAGGTCGAAGTCCTGATGAAAGCATCTGTTCTCTGGCACATTAAAAAGAACAAAGCACACAATTGAGTCAGTATAGAGAGTTAATGTTAATTGCTTATGGTTTACTTTTTTTCTGATGGTGGTACTGGGGCTTGAACTCACAGCCTTGTGTTCCTTGCTTTGATTTTTTTGCTCAAGGCTAGCACTCTACTACATGGACCACAGCTCTACTTCCAGATTTTTGCTGGTTAATTGGAGATAAGAGTCTCATAGCCTTCCTACCTGGGCTGGCTTCAAACCATGATCCTCAGATCTCAGCCTCCTGAATAGCTAAGATTACAGTTGTGAGCCACCAGCACTACACTGGATTATGTTCTTGATAATAATTTTTGACACTATGCCATGAGTACTTCTTTTTAAAGACTGCACCCAAAAGAAGTCTTCGATTATATCCACTGTTTATTACCGTTTATCATATTCAAGGTGCTTTACTTAATTTTATCTAATTTATCTAAGATCTTATTATAAAAATCTTTCAAGCACATAGAAAAGCTAACAGAATCTGACACTGAAGATTCACATATTTCCCAAATTAATCCCATCATTGACATTTTGCTATATTTGCTTCAACACATGTCTTTTCCCCTCTCCTTTCCTCTATGTAACCACAAATACATCTTTATTTTTCATGCTATTGTAAACAAACTACAACAGAATATTGCATCAGATTTTCTTGTTTGCATATTTGCAAAAAGCCTATGAGATAGTTATTTTTAAACTCTATTTTGCAGATGAAAATTATGAGGCTGTGAAAATTTAAAGACATTCCCCTAGGCTACATTGTCAGTGTTTATTAGACAGTGATTTAAGGTCCCCTTTGGTTTGATGACCAATCTCCCAGAGAACTTTCAGGACACCATTGTGTAAACATGCCATTCATTTGTGGAAAGACAAATGACAGGGAATAAATAGGAAGTGAAACTAAAATCCATTCTAATGGAAAGAAAATAAAGTGGTTAAATTTAAACTCCTGTGAACGAAATTAGTTTATGAACATGATTACTATGCTCATTTATAATCTAGCGTTCTGTTTTACCTTGGTTTCTTAATGATATTTTTCATTAATTATCTGATTAATGCCTCAAGGCAAAGGGGGAAATAGGATATGTAAAAAGAAGCGGCGACTCAGAGGTTTCCTTCAAGTCACAGGAATCAGGAGGAAGAGGACTACAGTGTTCTAGAAAACTGTGGAGTAGGAAAACTATAGAAAATGTTTTAAAAGTGTCTTGTTTCCAAGCATGATTTTCTATTGGAAGGATTCTTTAATACATCAGGGTGTTGATTTCCAGCCAATGTCAAGAAGGAATAAGAAATTCATTATGTTAATTTCAATTTACAAAATTAATGTTTATTAACACTACTTTTATTCATATGCATGGTACTTTAAAGAATATGGGTTAGTGGTGGGATAAAAGATTTGGATTTTTTTAAGATTCGGATTTTGAACATATAAAGAGGTTGGAGAGTTTAATCTCAATCTTCCCAGAGATAAATACCTAAGGCTATCCAAATTATTGATTTTTATTTAAGTTGTAAACTTTTTTTTTTAGCAATATAGGACTGACAGTACCAGATACTTCTGATTTTCAAATAATATTTCAAATTGTCCTCATAATACATGGAAAGCAACATTATCTTGTCACTGGGGAATGATACTTTAAAGTAGATGCTAATTTGAATTAACTGATATAAATCAATTAAATTTTACTTTATTGGCATGTATCCCTCATATCCCTGAAATTCAGAGGCTGTAAAAACATAAAGGGTGTAGACCTTTTTTTTTAAAAAAAAAAACAAAGACATGGAGGTAATGCATCAGAGTACTATAATTTTCAAGGAATTGTTTTATCTCATTAGATTTCATTGGCATAACATAGAAATGTAGGCCCAGGAATCAGGCTGAGTCTTATAACCTTGGCCTACTTATTTGATCTTTTTGGGTCTCAGTAATCTCATCAGCGTTTATAGGATTGTTGTGGGAGACTAAATGAATTGATAGGTGTAAAACATTTATTCTTCAGGTTGACACAATAAATCCTCAACACATGAAAGTTGCTTCCTGTATCATTCTCACCATCTCTGTGCGGTAAACCTGATTGTCAGCATCTCTTTCATAGTTGAGGAAATTAAAGCTTAGTGAGGTGAAGCATCTTGCCCAAGACAGAGTCAGATTACAGTCAACTTTATTGGATTCTTCTTTCAATTTGTCTGATCTTGTTGTTGGGAAGGAGGAAGGGGTTGGGGTAGGACATACTGACACAGCAGCTTCCAGTTCTCCATCTTGCACTATTAGCATAGGAAGTGCAGTGCATGCAGATGACTACTGCCTTGATGGATTCAAAACTCCAAATAAAACAATTACTTTGGGAGTTGCACTCTGTTTTTGTCTGAAGAAAGGGCTTTCCAGATTTATTCTGTCGAAATCCTGAACAAGAGATATCTGCTTTACCAGTGTTCATTTGATTTTGTTAGCATTTCCTTAAAATGTTGATACATAGTTGCACTGGGTCCACCTTGTGTCCCTATTGAAACAATTTGTTTATTCCCTTCCACTCCCCAAATTATACCAACATCAAATACAGTGAAAACAGTGGTTATACTGTGGCGGATGGACATACAAAGCAACAAAGAAATCACCTTATAAATATGTTAGAAACAAACTTTACAACTTTGGGGGGGGGAATGGTAAGGGGAAACAAAGGAGGAGGCAACAATGCTTGATAAGAAATGTACTCACTATCTTATTCATGTAATTGTAACCCCACTGTACAGTATTTTCACAATAAAAACTTATTCATAAAAAATGTTGATACATATGAGAGAATGTATCAGTTGTATGCATGATAAATGGTATTCGTTATTTCTTGACTCATTTGCTGATTGATCTCACAAGAGACTTTCCATTGTTGTCAGTAACATTTTGACATTTCTTACCTGTGATCATCTGTATTCTTCTTGGACTTCCTTCTACAGAAATGGATACTCTTAATTGTAACAGCAACCATTAAAGCCAATCCTATTCCCGGCAATGAAAGCCAATCCTATTCCCGGCAATGTTGCCACCAAACCCAGGTCTAGAGTATTCCAAAGTTGGTCACATTTGGCCCCCATGTACCAATAGTTTCCCCACTTGCCTGTGAAATTTTGACATCTAGATACAAATAAGAGAAACAGAAAAAAAGATAAAAACTTATGGAAAAAACACAAATTATCTCCCATGAGTGAATCATATATGTCAGTTACTCAACTATGATGTTTGTCTTCAAGACCCCTCGAGATGGTGTTGTTTCATTTTCTGCTTGAGAAAACTAACACTTCAATCAGCATACAGAAGTCTGTCAGGATTCCAGGACTTCTCAATCATTACTTAAGGAAGATATGACAATTAGACATGGAAAAAATAGAAAGGCTCACTCAGAATGCCTGTCTGGAGACTGGTTTTGAAATGATCACACTTATGTCCACAGTTCACACTTATACCCATTTTGGCTACTCTAGGTCACAGAAGCTGTGAAGAGTTCAGAACAGCCTAGGCTACTAGTTCTGTAATTTCAGGCTGGGTGTTCCACCCACTCCTGCAGAGATAAATACAGGTTGAGAGACTGTGCAAGAAGAAACATGAGAAGGTGAAAACAGACTGTCTGCCAACAAATTGGGCGGGCCCCCATCTTCCCCATAACTCCACATTTTCCTCCTTTATTTTCTAGAAATAAATTACTCATAGATGGACTTCTTGTGTGTTATAAAGTTTGAGTGCTTTGCTAACTAACATGAATGTGGTTCTTTGGTGCATATACTGAAAAAGGGCATGGCATCCTCCCACATGAAAATGTCTGTGATTTTGTGGAGAGAGAAAATATGACTCCTCACACCTCCTCTGCTAAGAGTGACTAATAAAGAGGTTTGTTTAGACAGCATCTTAGAGATTGCTGCCCTGTCTCCTGCCAGATTGATATAAGATTACCTATGTTGAACAATACAAGTCATATCCTAAATAAGTTACTACTGGCTGTGTTATTCCAACATATTAAGGGGTACCGTCATGGTTGACCTGAAGGGACTGATTAGATGATTACTGTAATCTTTTAGCCTTGATGGCCCATGATTCTCTAAGAAAATTCACACACCCATTTCAAATAGATACTAATCTACTTCATAGGATGTTGATTTTAATAGGTAACATATTGTCATTATTTTGAGGAGGTGAAAGCATATTTTTCAAATATATCATTAACTCATCTCATAGCATGCTTCCTGAAAAAATACTTTGACAAGACTTTCCAGTTTTCTTCTTTTCCTTCTTTCGTTCTTGTGGCACTGAAGATTGAACTCAAGGCATTGTGCTTATTAGGCTGGTGGATTACTACTTGAGTCATGCCCAACCCTTTTTCTTTAGCTGTTTTTTTTTTTAAAGATAGGGTCTTGTGTTTTTGCGTGGCAACCTCAGACCATGATCATTCTACTTAAACCAGGCACATACTAGGGCTGCCTAGCCTATCATGCCTAGCTTATTTGTTGAGATTAAGGTCTTGTTAACTTCCTGCCATGGGTATCCTCAAATTGTGATCCTACCAATCCCTCCCTCTCAAGTAGCTGGGACTGCAAGTATAAACCACCGTGCCTGGCCTTGACATGAATATATTTCTGATGTGAGTAACTTCATCAATCCTTAGATAACCTGATGTTCCCCTTCTCCTAAGAAGTCACCATATTTATGCCAAACTTAGTGTGGACACTCAATATGTATAGTGCACAACAGCCTAAAACTTCTAGGTGTGTGGTACTGAGCCTGGCACAAGAATATATTTCTTATTTAGCCTAGAAATGAATATAAAGTTAATTTTCCCTTATTAAAGTAGGGATTCACTAGATATAGTAGTGAATAAGACAAAGGTCCATGTTCTTATAAGACATAGAACAAAAATAAGGTTAATTAGCAAATTATCCACCATATATAAATTTGAAAAGTGCTCCAGGATTAAAAATTAGAACATTAAATCATGGTTTGGGCTATAATACTATTACAGGGTAGTAAATACAGATCTCATTGAGAAGGTAACATTTGAGCAAAGGCCAAAGGAGGTGAGCCAGGTAGCTGAGGATACTGTAGGAGAATAACATGAGAAAGACAAAGTCTTAGACACAGGAGATAATGTATTTTTGGAGGACCACAAGAAAATCATGGCTAGTGGAGTGTAGTAACTCAGGAAAGTGCTAGAAGTTAAAGCCAAAGAGGTAGGGAGACTTGAACATAAAAGTCATTGCACTCACTTTCCCTTTTATAATGAATGAAATGAGGAAAAAATACAGGATTTTGAGAAGAAAGGCAACCTATCTAAAAACTTCTCAGCATCTATTTTGAGTCGATAGTTGTATATACTATGAAGTAAGGGTCTAACTCTGCTAAAAAGCCAGTTGTTGATTATTCAATATTGTTTATTAAAGATAGTGTCCTTTCTTCACTATGTGCTCTTGGTACCTTGTTGAAGGTCAATTGACCATAAACACATGGATTTCTTTTTTTGGCTCTCTATTCTGTTTCATTGGTCTTGTCTATCTGTCTATTGTTCTGCAAGTACCAGGCTGTTGATTGCTATATATTTGTGGTATAATTTGAACTCAGGCAGTGGGTTACATCTAGTTTCTTTTTGATCAAGATTGCTCTGATTATTTGGGGTCTTTTATGGTTCCATATAAATTTTAGTTTTTTCTATTTGTATAAAATATTACTGCAACTTTGTATTGAACCTGACTGTAGGGGACAGTGTAGAAGAATGGAGAAAGGTCACAAAGCTATTCAAAATCTAGGCAGAAGATGATGGCTGCTTCAAACAAAATTATAACAGAGAGGATGAAAATAAGAAATAGTAGATTTTGCCGGGCTCCTGTAGCTCACTACTGTAATCCTAGCTACTCTGGAAGCTGAGATCTGAGGATCACAGTTTAAAGCTAGCCCAGGTAAGAAAGCCTCCAGTTAATCACCAGAAAACCAGAAGTGGCACTGTGGCTCAAAGTAGTCGAACACTAGCCTTGAGTCCAAAAGCTTAGGGACAATGCCCAGGCCTTGAGTTCAAGCCCAATAAGTGACAAAAAAGTTGATTTTTGAGTAGGACACTGGTGGCTCATGCTTGTCGTGTTAGTGACTTGGGAATCCAATAGCAGAAAAGTACACAGCATCCCACTTCAATGAAAGAACCTGGGTGTGATAGTGTACATTTTCACCCCAGGTAAAACAAGAAGCCTAAAACAGGCGAATTCTGGTCCAAGCACATGCCTATGCAGGAATCAAGCTCTTATCTAAAAAATAACCAACATGTAAAAGGGCTGGAAATGTGGCTTAGTGGTAGAGTGCCTGCCTAGGAAGCAGAAGGTCCTGAGTACAAACACAGTGTCTGCCAGAGAATGGGATGACTTCTTGTTATCTATGTTAAGGCAGAATCAACCTGATTTGCAGATATATAGCGTGTAGATGTGCAAGAAAAAGAGGGTTAAAGGGCACCTTAAACATTTTGACCTAAGCAAATGGAAGGATGGAGTCGCAGGTAAACTGAAAGTTGAGCATGCCTGGAGGTGAATGAAATTTCAGACCTTTTTACATTTTCTGTTTTTGAAATGAGCCAAGTAGAGATATTGAGTGTGAAGCTACAACTCTGAGTTTGGATGTATAGATTCTCTCAGCTAGATTTGTATTTTTTTTTTAAAGCCATGCAACTGAATAGATGACCAAAGGAAGGAGTACAGATAATGAAGCCCAAAAATTAAGCCTTGAGACACTCCAAAATTTGGCAAGTGGGGAGAAGTAAAGAAACTAACAAAGAAAACTAAGAAGTAGACAGTGAAGTGAAAGGAGAAAAGTACAAGAGAGGGAAAATCCTGAAAGCCAGGTGGAAATTTAAAGGAGAGGAAGATCCATTGTGATAAATGATGCTGGTGTTCTATATTAGACGAGAACTGAGGGTTGATGGTGCAGAAACTTTTAAACAAGGCCCTAATGACAGTGAGACTGAATAGTGAGACTCTAGGATAAGATTAGGGATGGTATTTTTTGGCAGGAAATGAAGCTGAGTAAAGTACTAGTATTACCACTGATCCAGCCATAAGCAAGATGCAGTACCTGTCAGACCTCACTCCCTTACACATCAGATCATCTTGTACAGGAGAGGGATAACCAATTAAAGAAAACTTGCCAGAATAGGAAGCCCCATAGGAAAGCAGAGTAAGCACAGAACACTCCACAAGAATCTGGCATGTAACAGGCCAGTTAGGCTCAGGTATTTTCAACTAAAATGAAGTATAAAGTATTAAGCTGGACACCAGCCTGTAATTGTAGCTCTTTGGGAAGCTGAGAACAGAATGAACCCAGGCAAAACAGTTCACAAGATCCCTATCTCAACCCATAGCTAGGCATGTTGTCATTCATGTTTCCTGCCAAGGAGAAGTGAGAGGCTGAGATTGGGAGGACTGAGCTTCGAGGCTAGCCTGGGTAAAAACACTGAGAGATTGTCTCCAGAGAGGGAAACTAGATGTGGTTGCACACACCTGTGATCTCAATGATAAAGGGATGCCTAAAAGTATGCAGAATTGGCTCAGTTGCACTGCAGAGGAAGCTAGACACTAAAGATAGCTAGTAAAAAAGCAGGGCTAGGGGGCATGGCTTAGAGGAACTGTGCGATCCTGGCTAGCTTGAGACTCTGAGTTGAAACCAGTCTCCCTGACTCTTTCCTCTCTCTCTCCCACACCCCCTTCTCTCTCACCCTCCCCCCCCACATAATCAAAACATAATAGTTATAAAATGCCCTCGGGAGAATGCACAACCTTCTTCTCTCCTTCTTAGCCTGATTGTCAGAATATTTATGATGTGTGACAGGTTACTGCTGACCTAAAAAAAATGCAATGTTCGTGCTAAAGGAATATCAATATCAAACTTCAAACTCTACTACAAAGCCATAGTAATCAAAACAGCTTGGTACTGGCACAAGAACAGACCTCAGGACCAATGGAATAGAATTGAAAACCCAGAAATGAACCCACAAACCTACAGCCACCTAATCTTTGATAAGAAAACTAAAAAAAAAATAGAATAGAAGAAAGACAACCTCTTCAGTAAATAGTGCTGGCAAAATTGGTTAATCATTTGGAGAAAACTAAAACTAGATCCCCATATAACACCCTGCACCAGAATCAACTCCAAATGGATCAAAGACCTCAAAGTCAAAGCAGAGACCTTGAAAATATTACAGGAAGAATAGGAGAAACTCTAGGGTTCCTTGGCACAGGCTGAAATTTTCTTAATAAAAACCCAGGAACACAACCAATCAAAAAAAGGTTGGACAAATGGGATTACATGTAATTGCAGAGCTTCTGCATGGCAAAGGACATAACTAGCAAGATCAATAGAAATCCACAAACTGGGAGATCTTCACTAGCCATACAACAGAGAAGGGTCTCATATCTAAAATATACTTAGAACTCAAAAAATTAAATCCTACAACAAAAAATCCTCGAAGAAACAACTGCCCAATTAATAAGTGGGCTAAAGACTTAAAGACTTCTCTGAAGAGGAAATAAGAATGGCCAATAGACAGATGAAGAAATGCTCAACTTCTCTAGCCATAAAAGAAATGCAAATCAAAACAAAATTGAGATTCCACCTCACCCCAGTTAGAATGGCTATAATCAAGAAATCAACAGGCACAGCGGCGGCAGCAGGGTCGCGGCAGAGTCCGCAGCCCGGGCCATAACTGAGCGCTCACACAGACAGTCCGGGACAAAGGAGCCAGACACAGCCGGCGAGCGGATTCTACTCAACACCAGCAAGAAACGACAAGGAGCGGACATCTTCATACTGCAGTTCGCAGACCAGAGACGACCCAGGATCCAAGACTCGACGTGAGTAGAAGCCCGATGTCCTCACTCTTTCTCAGGGAGCAGAGGAGGGAAGGCCACCCCTCCCCCCCCCCGGCACCAGTGATCTTCATCTTGGATACCAACAAAGCTCGGAGGAGCTGCCAGCTCCAACCCAGGCCTTGGAATAAAACGAGTCATTTAGCAGGTCACAAGAACTTAACGGTGAAGTGACCTGCCAGACTCAGCTCCATCCAGGGAAAAGTCACCCAGCTCAGGCACCAGCCATTGGAGTGGCTTTCCTCACTGGGTAACCAGAGCTAGAGGCTGCCCCTCCCTCTAGCAGCCTCCACAATCAATTGAAAAACAGAAACCCTGAGAACACCTCCAGGCTGGGCTCTGTGTTAGCCCCAGGAAAAAAAGCTACTGATTGTTGAAAGGCCTCAACCCTACCCAGAACCTAGCCTCACCACTGCATCCCCCTCTTTTATGATTCTCAAAGCAGATCACCCTCCCAGTAAACTAATCTGGGAGGGGAATCTCAAAATCTTGGGTAAAGCAGAGCATTTTTCTGCCTGTTCGAACAAACTGACTTAAGAAACCAATCAAGCCACAGGACCTCAACCTGACCAGAGACTCCAAAAAGAGGCTGGTTACAGACAAAAGGGAGATACAGGATTCTTCCCACCCCTCCCCAAAAAAAAAAAAAAAAATCAAAGAACTTTTTTTTTCTTCCTCTTCTTTTCTTTTTTTTTCTTTTTTTCTTTTTTTTTTTGGTACCTTATATATATATATATATATAAATTTTTTCCTTTTCTAAAAATTTTATTAATCTTTAATTTTTGCCTTTTTTGAAAAAATAATTGTTTTCCAGTAACTTTTTTTTCCTCTTATGATTTTTATTTTAGGAACACATGAATGTGGGTTTTCCTTTCTTTTCTTGTCTTCTTTCTCTTTTTCTTTCTTAACTATCTTTTTGGTTTTTTGTCTAGCTCTACTGAACTTCTGATCTTTTTTCTCCCTTTCTTATCCTTTTCACCTTTTCTTCTCTTTTGATCTTCTGTATGTGACTTAACTCTTGTCCTGCACATCCTCAGATAAACTCATAGTTAACTAGTAGACCCTATCCCACATTGTGTACACACTTACTCCACAAATTTATTACTCAATTCAAAACCTCTGAGACTTAAATTCCTTAATAGCAGTACTACCTCTTTATACCTATATAATATTTTAAGCATTTTTTTAAGTTTTTCACTTCTCCTCTATGTCCCTACCCTTCTATTAATATACTCACACTCCTCTCTAAATAGATGGTCTTTTAATCTCCATAATAATATTAATTTTTACGTTTCTATTTTTTTCTGGTCTCTTTTCATTTCCCTTTCCCATTCTTTTTTTCTCTCTCTCTCTACATGCATCCTACCCAACCTATTTCCTGCATTGGGATTAGGACATAGTTAACTCTCCCTGTGCCTCCCCAAACCAATCTATTCCTATTTTTTACACACATCTCTCCCTAACCCTAATAATTTCTGGTTTTCCAAATTCTTCTCTGCAGTTCAAAGCCCATTAACATATAGTTGTTTGATGTTGAATAGATGTATCTGTTGAACTAGATTGTATCTGTAGACTATTGACTGTACAAATGCAAACTTTGATTGATGGTTGCCTTAAGATAGTGTTCTAGCACAAAACTGGTGCTATTTTCATCTCAAATGGGCAGAGTAAGCCGAAAAAACACTAGAAAAATGGCAAATCCGGATATCTCAAGTCCCAATCTTGATAATCAGGGGTCAGAACAGATAATGAATAATCCAGAGGAGAGTTCCCAAATCGCTCTACAAACACTGCTGGCAAACATGATAAATGAGAAGTTTGACAACTTACAAAGGACTCTGTATGAGCGTGAAAGGGAGAGAGAATAGGCATCCCAAAAGTTTATACAGGAATATCATAAGCGTGAGGAAGCTACTCAAAACTGATACAAGACTTGCGTGAACAACATGAGAATACTGAAAGAGAAAGGGAGGAATGGCATGAGCAGGCTGAGAACACTCAAAGAGAACTGCAGGAATCCCATGAACGAGAGGAAAGAGAACTACAGGAATCCCATGAACGGGAAGAAGCTAATCAAAGAGTAATACAGGAATTGAGAGACCAGGTAGAGAATACACAAAGATCACTAAAGGCATTCATGGAATCCATTAACAAAGAGCTGAAGGAAGTTAGGGAGACCACAAAGGGAATGCTGAATGGAACCCAACAGAAGGAATGGGAGTCCAAAGAAACCATAACCAATCAACTAAGTGATTTGAGAACAAACACTCAACACCAAATTAAGGAAGTAAAGAAATTCATACAAGACCTAAAACAGAGCTTCAACAAAGAACTTGAAGCCATCAAAGCTGACCAAATAGAAGGAAAAGAGATAAAAAACAAAGTAGAGAGTCTTGACAGCAGGTTAGACCATGCAGAAGATCGAATCTCAGGGATTGAAGACAGCCTAGATATTATAGAGAAAGAACATACAACCATCCAAGACAAGTACAAGAAATATGATAGATCTATCCAACACCTGGAAGACACCATCAGAAGGCCTAATCTAAGGATAATGGGTGTAGAGGAGCACCTAGAAACAGAAGTTAACGGTCTAGGAAATTTGTTTAACAGGATCCTAGCAGAGAACTTCCCAAACATACAAAAAGATAGGCCTATTCAGATACAAGAAGCTTTTAGAACCCCAAATAGACCAGACCAGAATAGGACATCCCAACAGCACATTATAATCCACACAGGATCAACTCAGACCAAGGAAAAGATCCTTAAAGCTGTCAAGGAGAAAAGGGTAATCACCTATAAAGGGAAAACAATTAGAATCACCTCAGATTTCTCAGCAGAGACAATCAAAGCAAGAAGAGCCTGGAATGATGTATGCCATGCCCTAAAAACAAACAACTATCAACCAAGAATACTGTACCCAGCTAAACTCTCCTTCATAACTGAAGGCCAAATAAAAACCTTCCATAGCAAAGAAAAATTGAAACAATACATCTCCACCAAACCAGCCCTACAAAAGGTTCTTAAAGATGTCCTACACATAGAAAACCAACAAGACCGCAACAAAGGCCAAGAAACTGCACCCAAACTGAGAATCCAAGAACCATAGGAAGAACCCAGTTTTTGCAGCCCCCAAGAAGGTGGATAACATGGCAGGAACTCCCAAATACCTCTCAGTCCTATCTCTTAACCTTAAAGGACTGAAATCTCCAATTAAGCTACATAGACTGTCTAGTTGAATTAAAAAACAAGACCCTTCTATCTGCTGCCTGCAGGAGTCACATCTTGCCCATAAAAACAAACACATTTTCAAAGTTAAAGGCTGGAACAAAATCTACCAAGCAAATGGCCCCCATAAACAGGCGGGAGTTGCAATCCTAATATCAGATAAAATAGACTTCAAATTAAAATTCGTGAGAAGAGATAAAGAAGGTCGCTACATACTAATTAAAGGATCTCTCCTTCAGGCGGATATTACAATTCTAAATATCTATTCGCCAAACAATGGAGCACCCAAATTTATCAAAGAAACACTACTTTCCCTCAAATCCCATATAGATCCAAAGACATTAATTGTTGGGGATTTTAACACACCACTCTCCCCACTAGATAGATCAACTCGGCAAAAACTCAACAGAGAAACCCCAGATCTAAACAGCTGCATAGATCAACTAGACTTAACAGATATCTACTGAACATTTCACCCAGCAGCATCAGAATACACGTTTTTCTCAGCAGCACATGGAACGTTTTCTAAAATAGACCACATTTTAGGCCACAAAGCAAACTTGTCTAAATTCAGAAACATTGAAGTTATACCTTGCATTCTCTCTGACCACAAGGGAATAAAATTAGAACTCTACACCAAAAGCCACCAAAGAAAGTCCGGCATCACATGGAGGCTGAACAACACACTGCTGAATCATGAGTGGGTCATGGAAGAGATTAGAAAGGAAATTCAAATGTTCATGCTATTCAACAAAAATGAACACACAAATTACCAGCTGCTCTGGGACACAGCAAAGGCAGTACTCAGAGGCAATTTTATAGCACTGAGCTCCTACATCAACAAATTGGAGAGATCTGAAACTAGCAATTTAATGACACATCTAAACCTCCTTGAAAAAGAGCAGCAAGATAAACCCCAATCCAGTAGATGGAACGAAATAATCAAAATTAAATCAGAATTAAATGAATTAGAATCCAAAAAAACTATAGAAAGAATCAACAAAACAAAGAGTTGGTTCTTCGAAAAACTTAACAAAATTGACAGACCCTTAGCAAATCTTATCAGAAAAAGAAGAGAACACACCCAAATTAATAAACTCAGAGATGAGAATGGAAACATCACCACAGAAACAACCAAGATTCAGAACATTATAAGGGAAGACTTCTCAAAACTTTATGCTAATAAGTTTGAGAACTTGACAGAAATGGACCTCTTCGTAGCAAATATTGATATTCCAAAACTAAACCAAGATGAGTTAAACTTAACAGGCCCATATCAAGCACTGAAATAGAAACAGCAATAAGAGACCTCCCAGCTAAGAAAAGTCCAGGACCAGATGGTTTTACAGCGGAATTTTACAAGGCCTTCAAAGCAGAGCTCACACCAATACTCCTCCAACTCTTCAATGAAATTGAAAGAGAAAGCTCACTACCGAACACATTCTATGAAGCCATCATAACCCTCATCCCAAAACCAGGCAGGTACTCATCAAAGAAAGAGAACTATAGACCCATTTCTTTGATGAACATTGATGCAAAACTTCTCAACAAAATTTAGGCCAATCGACTTCAACAATTCATCCAAAAAATCATACACCACGATCAAACAGGATTCATTTCAGGGATGCAAAGCTGGTTCAATATACGCAAATCAATTAATAGTATTCATCACATCAACAGGAACAAGAATAAGAACCACATGGTTATCTCAATAGATGCAGAAAAAGCATTCGACAAGATCCAACACCCCTTCATGATGAAGGTTTTGGAAAAATTAGGAATCCATGGAACATTCCTCAATACAATAAAGGCTGTATATGACAAACCTACAGCCAGCATTATACTCAATGGTGAAAAACTAAAGCCATTTCCTCTTAACTCAGGAACAAGACAAGGATGCCACTCTCTCCACTCCTCTTCAATCTAGTATTAGAATGCCTAGCTACAGCAATAAGACAAGATGCAGAAATAAAGGGGATCCAAATAGGGAAAGAAGAAATAAAACTCTCCCTCTTTGCAGATGACATGATCTTGTATTTAAAGAATCCCATAGACTCCACTCCCAAATTACTCAAGCTGATTCAAAACTTTGGCAAAGTAGCAGGTTATAAAATTAACCCCCCAAAATCAATGGCTTTTCTGTATGCCAACAATGAGAAAAGTGTGGCTGAAATTAGGAAAGCAACTCCATTTGTAATAGCCCCACAAAAAATAAAATACCTAGGAATTAACTTAACTAAAGAAGTGAAGGACCTCTATGATGAAAACTTTAAAATCTTGAAAAAGGAAATCAACACAGAACTAAAAAAATGGCAAAGCCTCCCTTGCTCCTGGATTGGAAAGATTAACATCATGAAAATGGCAATACTTCCCAAGGCTATCTACAAATTCAACGCAATACCTATCAAAATTCCAACCTCATTCTTCAAGGAAATAGAAGAGGCAATCCAAAAATTCATATGGAACAATAAAAGACCCCGAATAGCAAAAACGCTCCTCAATGGAAAGAACACTGCTGGACGAATATCAATACCAAATTTCAAACTCTACTATAAAGCCATAGTAATCAAAACAGCTTGGTATTGGCATAAGAACAGACCTCAGGACCAATGGAATAGAATTGAAAACCCAGAAATGAACCTACAGACCTATAGCCATCTAATCTTCGATAAGGGAGCTAAAACAATAGAATGGAACAAAGATAGCCTCTTCAGTAAATGGTACTGGCAAAATTGGTTAACTACATGTAGAAAACTAAAGCTAGATCCTTATATATCACCCTGCACCAGAATCAACTCCAAATGGATCAAAGACTTTAAAGTCAAAGCAGACACTCTGAAAATATTACAGGATGGAATAGGAGAAACCCTAGGTCTCCTTGGCTCAGGCCGAAATTTTTTGAATAGAGACCCGGAAACACAACAAATCAAAGAAAGGTTGGACAAATGGGATTGCATAAAGTTGCAGAGCTTCTGCAGGGCAAATGACATAGCTAGCAAGATCAATAGAAAGCCCACGGATTGGGAGAATATCTTTACTAGCCATACAACGGACAAGGATCTCAAATCTAAAATATACTTGGAACTCAAAAAATTAAACCCCCCAACAACAAATCCTCAAAGAAACAACTGCCCAATAAATAAGTGGGCGAAAGACTTAAAGAGAAACTTCTCTGAAGAAGAAAGAAGGATGGCCAATAGACACATGAAGAAATGTTCAACATCCCTAGCCATAAAAGAAATGCAAATCAAAACAACATTGAGATATCACCTCACCCCAGTTAGAACGGCAAAAATCAAGAACTCTCACAACAACAGATGCTGGAGGGGATGTGGACAGAAAGGAACCTTACTTCATTGTTGGTGGGAATGTAAACTTATTCAACCACTCTGGAAAGCAGTATGGAGGTTCCTCAAAAGACTTCACATAGAACTCCCCTATGACCCAGCAACCCACTTTTGGGCATTTACCGAAATGTTTACAAACAAGACCACACTAAAGCTACCAGCACAACAATGTTTATTGCAGCATTATTTACCATAGCTAAGGTATGGAACCAACCCAGATGCCCCTCAGTAGATGAATGGATCAAGAAATTGTGGTATATATACACAATGGAATTCTATGCCTCCATCAGAAAGAATGACATTGCCCCATTTGTTAGGAAATGGAAAAACTTTGAAAAAATTATATTAAGTGAACTAAGCGAGGCCCAAATAAACATAGGTCCCATGGTTTCCCTTATTTGCAATATCTAGTATATGCATGAGTCAAGCGGAAAAAGTCAGATAATGTGATGTCAGGAAAATGAACCCTTAGATATATATTTTAATGTTTTTTTTCTTTCTTGCATGTGTTTCTAACGCATTTATAAGATTATCTCTTTGTTGCTTTGTATGTCCCTCCCCCACAGTATAACCCCTGTTTTCACTATATTTGATGTCAGTACAACTTGAGGAGGAGATGGGGAAAAACCAGTTGTTTAAGGATACAGGTGGACCTGTTGCAACAATGAGAATTACAAGTTGTCATGTCCAAAATGAGCTTTACAACGTCGGTGCGGGGGGGGGGCGGGAATGGGGGGGAAGGAGAAGGATTGAGATTGGGGGAGAGGGGGGAGGCTGGGAAGGGATGTGAAGGGTAAACAAATGGAGGAGGCTGCAATGCTTGGTAAGAAATGTACGCATTATCCTGCCCATGTAATTGTAACCCCTCTGTACAGTATGTTCACAAATAAAATAAAATTAAAAAAAAAGAAAG
Organism: Dipodomys merriami; assembly: GCF_024711535.1. Lineage (NCBI taxonomy): Eukaryota > Metazoa > Chordata > Mammalia > Rodentia > Heteromyidae > Dipodomys > Dipodomys merriami. Next base: position 57,394,604 of record NW_027204492.1, read on the forward strand.
ATACCCATTGGGGGAGGGAAGGGATAATAGGAGAAAAACAAAGGAGGGATAAACAATGCTGTACAACAAATGTACACATTACCTTACTCATGCCTCTGTAAATCATCTTTATAATAAAATTTCTGGGGGGAGGCTGGGAAGGGATGTGAAGGGTAAACAAAGGAGGAGGCTGCAATGCTTGGTAAGAAATGTATGCATTATCCTGCCCATGTAATTGTAGCCCCTCTGTACAATATGTTCTCAAATAAAATAAAATAAAATAAATAAAAAAAAATTCTGAAAAAAAATCAAGAAATCAACAGATGCTGGAGGGGATGTGGCAAAAAGGGAACTCTACTGCATTGTTGGTGGGAGTGTAAACTTGTTCAACCATTTTGGAAAGTAGTATGGAGGTTCCTCAAAAGACTCCAGGGCTGGGAAGGTGGCTCAGTGGTAGAGTGCTTGCCTTGCATGCATGAGGCCCTGGGTTCGATTCCTCAGCACCACATAAGCAGAAAAAAATGCCGGACGTAGCACTGTGGCTCAAGTGGTAGAGTGCTAGCCTTGAGCTGAAGAGCTGAGGGACAGCGCCCAGGCCCAGAGTTCAGGCCCCATGATAGGACCAAAAAAAAAATAAGACTCTACATAGAGCTCCCCTATGACCCAGCCATTTACCCAAATGATCACAAACGAGGCCATACTAAAGCTACCAGAACAACTATGTTTATTGCAGTATTATTTACCATAGCTAAGATATGGAACCAATCCAGATGCCCCTCAGTAGATGAATGGATCAAGAAAATGTGGTATATATACACAATGGAATTGTATGCCTCCATCAGGAAGAAGGACATTGCCCCATTTGTTAGGAAATGGAAAGACTTGGAAAAATATTATATTAAATGAAGCAAAGAAACATAGGTCCCATGGTTTACCTTATCTGAAATAACTAGTATATGTCTAGGACAAGCAGAAGAGGTCAATAGCTATGTACATATGACCATATAACCTGATGCTAAACGAAATGAATCCCAAGATAGGGACACAAGAGGTTTATCTTTGTTGCTGTTCTTTTTAATGTACTTATAATGTACTATGTGTTTTTTTGTTTCTTTGTGTGTTCTTAGCCCATTGTACAATCCCTGTTGTTATTGTATTTGATTCCGGTGTCCTGCATCTTGTATATACAACTTGTGGTGGAGGAGGGGGAAAGGAAATAATAAAATGCTGAAATAAAGATTCAGGATGACCCATTGTAATAATGAGATGTACAAGACAGTATGTTGTAAACGAACTTTACAACTTTTTTTGAGGGGGCGAGGTGCAGAGAGAAGAATTGGGGAGGTGGGGAGGGAAGGGATGATAGGTGAAAAACAAAGGAGGATGTAACAATGCTCGATAGGAAATGGACTCATTATTTTGCTCATGTACCTCTGTATTATTATCTTTACAATAAAAAATATATACTAAGAAAAAATAAATAAATAAAAATAAAAAATGCAATGTTCCAGGACAAAGATTGAAAGGAAAAAGGAGAAAAGAATGGGGATTGGTTAAGATTATAAGTAAAAGCAAATATAAATTGCTTCATGATGCAATTTTTAGAGAAAAAAACAGATAAACAACCTATTGCAATCTTGATAATCTCACAAAAGAAATTTAAGTCCAAATATGAGTTCCACACATTTTTCTTTACCCATAGAGAGAGAAGATCTGTGTTTTGGCACTCGCTGGCTGCTCAGGGTGGATTCCTCCCATTCCCCATTCCCCATGATGCTGGGTGAGTCCAAAGACGCCCCAGAGTGAGGACTATAGCAGGCATGCAGAGGCCTATCATAGAACTTATTCCCTGCTGCTTCTTCAAGAGCAAGAGGTAGACAATTGCTACATGTTGGATACTAATCTTTCCAGTTACTGAGAACAATCTATAAAGGAAGATATTACAGACTTCTGCAGGGGATTGAGACTCCAAGTTTAGGCAGTAAATATGATATTGAGGAGGGGGTGGAAGCAAAATAGGCCCATCTTATGTTTCCTGCTCTTCAAAGAGCAATAAATTCCAGGCAGTATAAATTGCTAGGTGCATGTGCTGAGTTGGTAGTCATCATAAAAATTGTGTACATTAGGAATTTATGACACATTCATAGTACCTTTAATAGCCATACCTAATCAGTGAAAAAAACTGGATACAACAATTACTGACTATAGGGAACTAAATAACTGTTATTCATGTTGTGGGTCCTAACATTCCTTGCTACTCACATACTGGAAAATAACACATCCTCTCTTGGCTATTCAGCAGGCTGTTCTCTATTTAGCTAATGCCATTTTCGGCAAATCTTTGAAACAGAACTTGCAAGACTGGTTTGCCTTCACTTGAAAGGAAAAGTAATGGACTTTCCCTACTGATATTATCTGGCCTGATTACACTGGTGATGCTATCATGCCAAGTGGTGAGGATTATAGTGTTACAGGATACAGTCCAATAGTTGTGTACTCACCTATGCAGGAAGAAATGAGCTCTCAACCCCAAGATTCAAGGCCCTGGGCCACCTGTGCAATTCCTAGGGGGGTGGTAAACTGGTCATGCAGGAGTAGTTTGATTTCAGACATGCTGTAAGACTAAATTAAAAAAAAACTTCTTATTTCTTGAACAGTAATTGATTTACCAGCTTTTGCAAAGATACTTTATTAGCAGCTTAGATTCATCAGGTAACCTAGCAAAGTAGTTCATAGCTCACGCACAGGCTCTCAACACCTGTCTTCCAGCTGTGCAAACAGAGCTATTACCTGTATACATGGCCTCAGTTGGACTATCTGGCAGGAACAAAGACAAAATCTACCTATAGGCTTTTGGTCACAATTCTGGAAAGAAATGGAAACTAGCTATACCCCCTCATAGGGTACAATGTCCACTACAGGTAGTCATTGACAAAGACTACTGGTCAAACTGTGATCTTCTCTACCTACAAAGGTATGAATGGATGGACTATTTCACTGGCTTCAGTCCACTTTAATACAGATGCCCATTCCAAACAAGTGGCCTGTATATATATATATCCATACCATGTTCTCTCTAGTGCCTTATACAAATGATGATAGGCCTGGTTCCCTGTGAAACCTTACCAAGCCAAGCTATTTTCCACATTGCAGTCATCTTACAAGTGCAATTGGGGCGGGGGGAGTGACCCATACACTTGGAAATGCTTGGTTTACAAATGGGTTCCCCAGTGAGGCCAACAGAAGTGTCTGAATTGCCAATACAGTACAACCTACCTGTACTATCTGCTTAGATATAGGAGAAAAATCAGCCAATGAGCAGAGTCATGGCTGGCCTGGCTGGCAATAATCCATGAGCTAGGATCACTGGTTGCTTTTACTGGCAGTTGGACAGTGTACACAAGCCTTATACTGTGGATGGCACAGTGGCATGTAAAATGGTGGTACACTGGCCTTATGAAAGCCATTCCTAGCAGGAAATCTAACCAAACTCATTGTCAGGTGTTTTGAAAATGTAACTGTGATGTATGGCTACCTGGGACATAATGTCTGGGACCAGGGCACCTGCCTTATAAGACATGTGTCCAAGACTGAACTTCAGCATTTGATGTGTCATGGCACCTCCATGTGCCATACATTGCTTAGGGCAGCAGGATTGGTGGAAAGAACAGCTTATTAAAGCAACCTCTTAGCCAAAGCCACCTTAATCCATTGGATGGTTAACAAAATTTCAATATGCATACAGCTGTCATAAACTATGCACGTATGGTGCCTGGAGGCTCCAGGTTTGGCTCCAAGTATCCACATTCAAGCTGTAAATACAGATGCTATTCTGCCAGAGTTGATACATAGAGAGCACTTATTGACCACAAGCATTAAATCCAGGGGACAGAACAAGTCAGTGTGGTCACAGTGGCTGGCTCCTCCTGATAGAGTTTGTGGTTTCTTGTTATTGTATGAGACTCTAACCCTCTTAACTTCAGTCCAGAATGGTACTGTTGGACTCTGGACCTCTAGCCACAGTCTATGCCCTGAGTCAGCTAACGGAAACCTTTGGGGCACTACAGTCAGCCTCCTGGTTTAACATGCAGTTTCAATCATCAGTGTTTGTGTGTGTGTGCCTGTGCATGCCAAAGCTTGAACTCACAGTCTTGAACTTCTGCTCACCTTTCTTGCTTACAGTTGGTGCTCTACCACTTGAGCCATGCCTCAAGCCTGGCTTTTTTCCATTGTATTTTTTTCATAAATATGTGTTTGGACAAGAAGGAAGTAGAGCTTGAATCATGAATCCACAACAACCTCCAAACCAAAGATCAAAGGAACATGGGAGATTTTTCTGCTTCTAGCATCTGTCTGTTAGTCTGATATGTGTAGACAAGAAAAAAGAATCTGATATGTCACTTGCTTACAAGTGTCTTCATGAGGATCATGCACAATTTGACACATTTCCTGACATTGGTAAAATTGGTTCTATACTATTTTTTATTAATAAGTTTTTATTGTGAAAATACCGTACAGAGGGGTTACAATTACATGAGCAAGGTAATGAGTACATTTCTTATCAAGTATTGTTGCCTCCTCCTTTGTTTCCCCTTACCACCCCTGCCCTCCATTTCTTCCCTCACCCCCACCCCCCCGCCAAAGTTGTAAAGTTCGTTTTTTGACATAACATCTTGTACATCTCATTATTGCAATGAGTCCACCTGTATCCCTATTTAAACAATTTGTATTTTCCCTTCCCCTCCACAAATTATAGCAACATCAAATACAGTGAAAACAGGGGTTATACTGTGGGGGAGGAACATACAAAGCAACAAAAAATTATCTTATAAATATGTTAGAAACAATAGCAAGAAAGAAAAACCATTTGAGTTCTTATCTTGGGGTTCATTTTGCCTAATATCAACTTATCTGGCCGTTTCTGCTTGTCTCAAACATATACTAGTTCTTGCAAATAAGGGAAAACATGGGACCTATGTTTCTTTGGGCCTGGCTTACTTCACTTAATATAATTTTTTCCCAAGTCTTTCCATTTCCTAACAAATGGGGCAATGTCCTTCTTCCTGATGGAGGCATACAATTCCATTGTGTATATATACAACATTTTCTTGATCCATTCATCAACTAAGGGGCATCTGGGTTGGTTCCATATCTTAGCTATGGTAAATAATGCTGCAATAAACATAGTCGTGCTGGTAGCTTTAGTATGGTCTCGTTTGTGATCATTTGGGTAAATACCTAAAAGTGGGATTGCTGGGTCATAGGGGCGCTCTATGTGAAGTCTTTGAGGAACTTCCATACTGCTTTCCAGAGTGGCTGAACAAGTTTACACTCCCACCAACAATGCAATAGGGTTCCCTTCTGTCCACATCCCCTCCAGCATCTGTTGTTATTAGAGTTCTTGATTATAGCCATTCTAACTGGGGTGAGGTGGTATCTCAATGTTGTTTTGATTTGCATTTCTTTTATGGCTAAGGAGGTTGAGCATTTCTTCATGTGTCTATTGGCCATCCTTCTTTCTTCTTCAGAGAAGTTTCTCTGTAAGCCTTTAGACCACTTATTTATTGTGCAGTTGTTTCTTTGAGGATTTGTTGTTGGGGGATTTAATTTTTGAGTTCCCAGTATATTTTAGACATGAGACCCTTGTCCGTTGTATGGCTAGTGAAGATCTTCTCCCAATCCATGGGCTTTCTACTGATCTTGCTAGCTATGTCCTTTGCCAAAACTTGAATGTACTAAATCAACATAGTGAGCTCCAAACTCACATAGTTTGTGTTTGTGATGCTGTCCCTTGTAACTGAAGTATGTATTTAAGCCTGTTTTTTTTGGGGGGGTCCAGTCGTGGGGCCTGAACTCTGGGCTCTGGCGCTGTCCCTCAGCTCTTCAGCTCAAGGCTGGCGCTCTACCACTTGAGCCACAGCACTACTTCTGGCTTTTTTTCTTTTTGCTTATGTGGTGCTGAGGAATCGAACTCAGGGCCTCAGGCATGCAAGGCAAGCGCTCTACCACTGAGCCACCTTCCCAGCCCCAAGCCTGTTTTTTAAAGAATTATTTTATTTTATTTATTTTTATTTATTTTTTATTTTTAATTTAATTTAATTTTTTGTGAACATACTGTACAGAGGGGTTACAATTACATAGGCAGGATAATGTGTACATTACTTATCAAGCATTGCAGCCTCCTCCTTTGTTTACCCTTCACATCCCTTCCCAGCCTCCCCCCCATAAAGAATTATTTTCATTGTTATTATAAAAGGGATATACAGAGGGTTCCAGTTATTTAAGTCAGGTAAAGCGTGTATTTCTTTTTGGATTTCCACCTCTTTGCTTTCTCTGTTTTCTCCTCTGGTCCCTAACTACAATTTGTTCAGTTCATTTTCAACATAGTGTCTAGTCAGTACCACTGCTACATTTGTTCACCTTTGTCCCTCCATTTCTGTGCCCCCTCTTACCCTCACAAAGACAGTTAAACAGGACAAAAACTGAAGAAAACAAAAGCAGCATGGAAGAAAAAGCCTCTTGTTTCCAAATCCTGGAGTTCCTTTTCATAAATATTATTTATGATCCAGATGCACATAGGCATTGACCCTTGTGTTCCTCTCCTAAGGATATGCTCCTTTGGTCTTACTTAGTGTGAATTCCTAGACACCTGTCTAATTTATCATGTCTCAGTGTATTTTAGATCTAGCTTCTTCATATGAGGGAAAAAATGTGCTGTTTGTATCCTTCAGCTTGGCCTATCTAACTTAACATGATTTGTTTTAGGTGCATTAATTTCCTGTGAAGGACATAATATTATTCTTGTTGATAAGCTTGACTTTTTGTTGGGTAATTTGGGAGTGTTCTGTCTAGGCTGTCTTAAAACCTCAATCCCCCTGAGTAGCTAGGATTATAGCTGTGAGCCACTGGGGCCTGACTCGCCATCACTTTTCGATATCATTAAGGGACTTGATTCTATGGGCCAACATCTGAGGTATATTCCATTACATAAGCCCAAGCTGCTATACTGTGTTGTCTAACAGATGATACCAGCAGTAACATCTTTCTTGATGGTACATATTTATCTTTACAAGTCCTCATTAATGTTTTTCCATCCATAGCTTCATTCTTTTGTATCTTTGCTCTTTTTCCCCAGAAACTGCAGAAACACATGCTGATGTTTTTATCTGATTTTTTTTCTTTATTTAGGAGAGATGCTTAAGACACCAACTTGATTTCTATGGTTTCTATGGGAAAAAATAGCTATTTCCTGTTACATATCTATATTTTGTCTCTTCTGCTGCCTGTGCCTGTACTATTTCTGTGGATTCTACTGCCAAGTTAGATAAATGATTACACGGCATACTACCTATGCAAAGGCTCAGGGCACAAGGAATAATTGTGCCTATGAGATTTGAAAAATTGGTTATAAGAGATGGAATGTACAGCTTAGCTTGATATGACTGTAGTAACCTTCCATCCTAACAATCAGAATTGCTCCAGAGTACCCCTAGTAGATTTCCTGCATACTTCTTCAGAAAATGGTAAGTAGACAAAAAGCTTTAAACTGGTATGTGGAGCTTTACAAGTAAACACTCACTCCTGGAATATAACTGACTCTGATATTATCTGTAGGTATATTCTTTTTAGTAGTACCAAGTTTTGAACTCAATGCTTTGTGGTTGCTAGGCAGATGTTCTATCTCTTGAGCCAAACCTCTAGCCCTTCTGGTATTATATGAAGATAAGCCAGGTACTTTCCAGATAGGAGGAAATCACTTTTGTCCTAATACATGTATATGCTTCTCTGTTTGACACAAAGTAGGAGATTTAGCTGGTCTTGCTGCCACCCAGGGCCATACTTCCACCACTATATCTCCCAATAAATGACTCTCTATGAAATCCCACATCTGTCTCTCCTTCTCTGGTCTTATGGCTCCTTAGAGACACTCTTCATATGCTATGACTGTGTTGTTCCAGAACACAAACATTCAATGGATGTAACTCAAATATTTTCAGGGTTACCCCAATCTCAGTGCAGTTATGTTCCAAACTGAGATATAAAATAAGTTGAAGTAATCAACTTGGTAGAGGAAAATTTCAAAACTGATACTATGTTTATAGAATGTAGTAAGTAGCAATTGTAAAGACATTGTGTGTGTGTGTGTGTGTGTGTGTGTGTGTGTGTGTGTGTGTGTGTGTGTGTGTGTGTGTGTGTGTGTGTGTGTGTGTGTATGCTAGCTCTGGGGCTTGAAGTCAGGGCCTGGGCACTGTCCCTGAATTATTTTGCTCAAGGCTACTGCTCTATAACTTGAGCCACAGCTCCACTTCCTACTTTTTGGTAGTTAATTGGAAATAAGAATCTCATGGACTTTCTGCTTGGGCTAGCTTTGAGCCACAATCCTCAGATCTCAGCTTCCTGAGTAGCTAGGATTGCAGCATGAGCCATTAGTGCCTGGTGTGTAAAGACTTTTAAAACAAATGAGGTGAATAATTATAATATAGATTAGCATGAGAGGCAAAGAGTAATGAGTTGGTAGTCAAAGTGTTGTTAATTAGATGATTCTGCAATTTCTCTATGAGTTTACAAAATAGCATTAGAATTATAAAATTACTTATGCATGCATCTACATTGCTATATTGTATTCAGTTCTTATTCTTGGAAGTAATTTTTCCATGTTTTTACTTTCTCACTTCAATTTTAGAACATAATCTAATTTTCATCACAGACAACTTCTGAATGTGGAATCAAGCAGTTGTTCTTTTAGACAGGATCTGGATACTTTGTCCACACTTGTCTAAAACCCATAAGCTTAACTGCTCCTCCTGGCTTTTTCTTCTTAGTAGCTACTGACACTTAGACTACTGACACATATCAGAGCCAGCTTCAGTGATGAAAAAAGACTACTTTTCATCTTCTTATGTTCCTAGTATTTTGCATTATTGAGTAAACAATGCCATTAAATGGTTGATTAGTTCAACAAATAAACACTTTCTATATGAAAGGAATTGTGGTGGGTGTTGGAAATAAATTCTTGTATTTGTGGTACTCTCAAACAGGGAACACACAGCCTTGTTTAGAAGAAATTGTAGTGTTAGTGGGTTAAGAATTATATTAGCGTCAGGATGCCAGTGGCTCATGCCTGTAATACTAGCTACTCAAGAGGCTGAGATCTGAGGATCCCGGTGCAAAGCCAGACCAGCAGGAGAGTCTGTGAGGCTCTTATCGCCAATAAACCACTCAGAAAACCGGAAGTGGTGCTGTGGCTCAAGTAGTAGAGAGTTAACCTTGAGCTGAAAAGCTGAGGGACAGTGCTCAGGACCAGAGTTCAAGTCCCATGACCGACAAAAAAAAATTATATTAGCAGTATAATGAAGCTAGTTTTGAAGGTCAAGTAGAAATTTGTAAAGGATAGTGATAGAGGGATAGAGGAATAGAATTTGGAGTATCTACAACTATTTAAAGGTGAGAGAGAAAATAGTACACTTGAGGGCTGGGAAGGTGGCTCAGTGGTAGAGCGCTTACCTTGCATGCATGAGGCTCTGGGTTCGAATCCTCAGCACCACATAATCAAAAAGAAAAAAGCCGGAAGTGGCGCTGTGGCTCAAGTGGTAGAGCGCTAGCCTTGAGCTGAAGAGCTGAGGGACAGCGCCCAGGCCCAGAGTTCAGGCCCCACGACAGGACCCCCCACCAAAAAAAAGAAAATAGTACACTTGAGGAACTAAATTGTCATTTAGAATGTTTAGAGAGTGGAGCATAAACTATTGATATTTCTTGAAACCTAAAAATGACTCAAATTTCAGTGCCTTCGCCCATACCAGTCCCTTTGTGTATCTTGCTTGTGTTACTATCATTTTTCAAAATTCAGTTTAAGAGAAATGGATCCTAGAAAACGTTTCCATTTTATTTCCTCTCATCTGCCTTCTCTTTTATTTGTATGGGTAGTGTCTCTTATTCTTTCTTATTCTTCTTTCTTAAGCTCTCCTCTCACTTTTGACCTAACCAGTCCCATGATCATAGAAAAAAATAGAAACTCTGTCTAAAATTTAAAGCAAAAATATTGATGACTCAAAGCACATACTCTGTTATTAAAATAAAACTGGACAAAAGTAGAGACCCAGTGTCTTTAAAATGTATTTTGATATACAGTTTAGTCATGAATAATGTAAGAATTGTTGCTACTGCCTAAAATGAGGCAATACAGTTTCGTTAGAACCATACAGAGATTATTTATGAATATATGTAACCTCGTGATAAAAAGTTTATCTGTGTAAAAAAGTTTTGAATGGTAGTAATCATAGAAAGTTAATATAAGCCATCTATGCTAGAATTATAAATTTTAGTATATCATGTTTAAAATAGCAATTGTGCAAAGGAATCATTTTGATATTAATATTTTGAAGCAAGTAATATTTACAAGCAAGTAAACCAGTAAATATTGCAACAAAAGAAAATGTGAAGTATTACTTATAGTGTATTTGCTCTTCTTTTACAGAATATATATATATATATATATATATATATATATATATATATATATATAAGCTTACTTGCAAAAGGCTCTCCATTTTTTCAGGCACAAGGAATATTCTCTGAACAGAAATCTGCTACATTCCCTAGACAGTCATGAAAGTCATCCACATATGTGCAGTTGGCTGTAAAGAATAAAAATTCAAAAGTTCCCTCAACAACATAGAACAAATGATTCAAACTTGTGTATTGCATATTTGAGAATTTCTGCAGCTAGAAAAATTGTTCATGTAAAGAATCTTAACACACCAAAATGAAAATAACTGTAGTACTTGAGACTGTTCAAATATGTGATTATTAAAACCTAGGTGTGAAAATTCAAGATGAATACCCTTTACATGTTTTCTTTTCATAATTTGGTACCTGGTGGTTTTTACAGCATGGCTTTAAAAGTTCAGTACAAAGCCAGATGCTGGTAGCTCTTATCTATAATACTCAGAAGACTCAGATCTGAGGATTGCAGTTTGAAACCAGCTTGGGCAGAAAAGTCTGTGAAACTTGTATCTCCAATTTGCCACCAAAAAGCTGAAAGTGGAGCTGTGGCTCAAGTGTCAGAGTGCTAGGCTTAAGCCAGAGTGACAGCTCAAGACCCTGAGCTCAAACCTTAGTCCCAGGACAAAATGAAATGTCAGTTCATAGTACATCTAAATTTTGAAATAAAGTTATTTTGAACTGAAAATTATGATATTATAACTAAGGAAAGACAAAGCAGAATTATCCAAAGAATAGCTCAACATACACATTTGGTTTGCTAGGACATTTTCACTTAATACCTTTTGTCCTGGAATCTGTTATTAGTGTTCTCTTCTCTTGTAAAGTGCAATGATTTAGACAGATAGACCACATATTTACCCTCCAAGGAGGCCAGAGGAATTAGAGAGCCTAAAGAACTTTTGGTATTTTCAAGAGTACCATGGAGAGTCATTCTGCCAAAAGGCATGGCTGCAATATTCTGTATCCAGTCCAAAATGATAAAAGTTTATTCTACAGTCTGAAAATAAATGAGGAGGAAAGTTACTTAGAAATTATATGACCTATAAACAAACATGGAATATATGATTTCAAGAAAGTTGAATTATTTTGAACCTCAGGCAGCAAAAAATACCAAGAAGAAATTTTAAAAATTCAGAATACAAAAGGGAGTAATTTGCTCCTTCTAGAGTATAGTTTCCTAATATAAAATATGACACACACATGTTTATTATACTACATAAACATATCATCAAAAGAAACAAAGAATAGCATCACAAAACAAATGGAGTTTGTATGTTAAAATGCACTATAATTCTTGAAAAGTTTCACTCTGAACCTGTAAACAACATAACCTGACCAAATTCTGCCCAACATTACAATAATCTTTGACCAGAATTTTTGGGTCAAATTGTGCTGCTAAGGGAAATTAAGTCACATATATTTTCAACAAATATTTTTCAGAAAACAATTGTACTATTTGGCTTGGCAAAGACTTTAGGTTGTATTTTATAAAGAGATGTAATTTATATCATTTCTTTGGTTATTATATTTTATAGAGATTCACATGACTTTTTCATATAAATATTTACATGAAATACATGACAAATTAAAATTTGGAAAAATAATGTGTTCTTTACATATTGTGAGAAGCATTGTTAAACGTAAGTAGCCCAGAGCAATCACTAATATCAGCACATGTCAAAAGTTTTAGTTACTAGAATTGAGAATTTTTCAAGTTTTACATTTGTCACAGAAATCCAACATGCTAGTGTTAAAAGAGAAAATTTTCCCTTCTAAAAGTAAGCACCTTAAAAAAATCTGATATTTCAATGTTTGTGAATTTTTAATAGTAGAACATTTGCTCATAATGCTACCTAGTTGCGTTAGCTTGGATTTTGTCACAGCTTTGCTTACCTTTCTAGTAAAAATCTGATCCATCCATCTGATCTTTAAGAGAAATAAAAAAATAGAAATGAAGCAATTAAAATTTTCTTACGTTGTGCACAATGTACAGTCAGCAAACAGTAGAAGAACAAAATTCGTGTCAGTAGAAACTTGTCATCAGCCATGGTGAGAGAAAGGCAGAAACTCAGTTTAATAACTATCCTTAAAGAGTAAAGCAATTGCCAGAGGCTATCACGGAACTGAAGTGAGTGGTGAGTGGCTTATATAGGATGTGTGTGAATGTGGATTTTGAACTTTTTCCTTTCAACCTGTGTAAATGGGTAGTTAATTTTTTTGGATTATGTACCCATTCCTCATTACCTATATTTCCTTGATGTAGAACATACATAGCTTTTCTATGAAATGTATATTGTCAGTCAGCTCAAATATGTTGCTTCTTAGCATTATGTTTATCATAGAACTAAATGATTTGCTACTTGCTAGAGAAAAAAAAAACTTTTCTTACACTTATTGGGACAAATGTAGTTTTATTCCCTTCTGATCAAAAATCACAGATCTTTGATCTTATAGTCACTCATATTGCTGAACAATAATCTGAGGACAACATTTGGTGGCACTGGCAAGGAAAATAGACGAAGGATAAGAAAAAGCATAAGTAAATGAAAGAAGAAAGAGGTGGAAGAAAGTTACCAGGCAGGACAAAGAAAAAGACAATGGAGAGTGAAGTGTCAGGCTAGGCAACTAATACAGGTATAATCTATTTACAATACCTGAATTTATTAGAACTCTCTCTCTCTCTCTCTCTCTCTCTCTCTCTCTCTCTCTCTCTCTCTCTCTCTCTCTCTCTCTCTCTCTCTCACTTTCTCTCTCTCTCTCTCGCTTGCTCTCTCTCTCCTTTCTCTTTCTCTCTTCCACCCCTCTCCCTCTTTCTTTCTTCCTCTCTTTTTCTCCCTCTCTTCATCTCCCTTTCTCTCATTCCTCTTTCCCTCCTTCCTGCTGTTTTAGTGTCTTCAGTTTTCCATTTTTCTCCATTTTTTCAAGATGTCAAGTTGACATTACTGTCATCATATCTGCTCTATATTTTTCACCTAGGTGATCTTGACAAGCTGTGTTAACTTTGTATACCCCCTTGTGTATCTCAACAAGTCACTATTTTTTCTACCTCTTGGCATGTATATTTTACACTATTTCCTGCTTGGATTTTATCCATTATTGTAATTTGTTTTCTACTGCTCCTTTCTGGCCACTGATAAAATGGCATTCCAATTGTACCTTCATGCTACCTGCTAATACAGATAATGTTTTAAATCTGACAAGCCTTGACCAGTACAACTGAAGCATTCTCAATAATTCTATATACTAAAGAATAATCTTGCTTTATAATATGATAGCAATAAAATATATCCTTTTAATAGCATTTGCATAATATTATGAGAATGTACATGTTCATTTTTCAAAAATAAACACTTTTTCTTTCTATTTTTGATAAAAGTCAAGTTCTCATTTAAATATTAAGTAAAAATAACATACAAAGTGTTTTCTAAGGGGCTATGGACACACATACCTTTTAAATGAATTTCCTCTTAAGAAAACCTATTGAATTTTTAGATAAATGTCAGGTGCCCTTGGTTAAAAATTATAGATTAATGCCAGGCAATGGTGGCTTACACTTATAATCCTAGCTACTCAGGAGGCTGAGATCTGAGGATCGTGGTTCACAGCCAGCCTGGGCAGGAAAGTCTGTGAAACTCTTATCTCCAATTAAACACCAGAAAACTGGAAATGTCACTATAGCTCAAGTGGTAGAGCATTAGCCTTGATCTAAAGAGCCCAGGTACACTGCCCATGCCCCACAACTGACAAAAAAATATTACAGATTACTCTTGTCCCTTATACTCTGCTTACATATTCTAGTAACAGGTACCTCAGGCCCTCTGGAAGCAGTTTTCTCAGAACTCTGTCAGATACTTTTTAGCCAGCTATCTGTGGCTCTTATATGTAAACCCAGATACTCAAGAGTCTGAGATTCAGAGGAATACAGACTGAATCCAGCCTACATAGAAAAGTCAATGAGACTCTCTCTCCAAAATGACCAGCAAACAAAAAATTGGGCTTGGAGCATCATGGCTCAAGTGGTAGAGCATTGGGTCTATAGGGTCCTGTCTGGGTCTTCAAATCTATTCCATTGGTCCTCAGGCCTGTTTATGTGCCAGCACCAAGCTGTTTTATAACTATTGCTTTATAATAGAGTTTGAAGTTTGGTGTCGATATTCCTCCAGCACGTTTTTTCCTGCTAATGATCGTTGTTTTGTTTTGTTTTTTTTTTTTTGCTATTGGGGATCTTCTTTTATTGTATATGAATTTTTTTTCCAATCGGTTGTGGGGCTTGAACTCTGGGCCTAGGCACTGTCCCTCAGCTCTTCAGTTCAAGGCTAGCACCTACCACTTGAGCCACAGCAACACTTCTAGTTATCTGGTGGTTAATTGGAAATAAGAGTCTCACTTTCTTGCCAGGGCTAACTTTGAACTGTGATCCTCAGATCTCAGCTTCCTAAATAGCTAGGATTACAAGTGCGAGCCACCAGCACCCAGCCTTATATGAATTTTTGAATTGCTTCTTCTATTTCATTAAAAATGTTGTTGTGATATTGATGGTATTGCATTGAATTTGTAGATAGCTTTGGGCAGTATTATCATTTTCATGATGTTAATCCTCCCAATCCAGGAGCACGAGAGTTTTTTCCACTGGAAAATAATTTTGCCCATTCTGTAGTCTGTCTCTTAAAACTGCTTTTTCCTTTGATGTGTGCAATTTTTTTTTGGTCATGGGCCTGGGCACTGTCCCTCAGTTCTTCAGCTCAAGGCTAGTGCACTCAGAGCCACAGCACCACTTCTGGCTTTTTCTTCTTATGTGGTGCTCAGGAATTGAACCCAGGGCCTCATGCATGCAAGGCAAGCACTCTACCACTGAGCCACCTTCCTGGCCCCTGTATGCAATTTTTTAACTGATAAAATTCCATTTGTTAATTCTTTCTTTTATTTCCTGAGATATTAGAGTCTTATTCAGAAAGCTATTGCTTATGCATATGTCTTGAAGTGTTTTCAATATGTTTTCCTGTAGTAATTTCAAAGTTTCAGGCCTTTCATTTAGGTCTTTTATTTATTTGGACATAATTTTTGTAAAATTGCTCAGAAATTTGTCAGTAGGAGTCAAGACCATATAAAAATGAATTTAGCTTTATTTCTTCTAGTAAGACTTGAGCTCAGTAAACCTTGAGATGATCAACCAGGACTTTAAGTGAATTGTTGCACAAATGAGGGAAACAACATAATGGTTGGGTAAGTGTGTCGACTCGTTGGTTTCATATCTTGATTCTCCTATATGTTAGTTATATATGTCTGTGAAATGGCTATAAGAATAGCATATGCTTCATTGAATTATTGTAATAATAAGTTGCACCAATTACCAAGTTATTTAGAACTATGACATACAATACACTCTATGTAAGTCTTAGCTATTAGTATACATTGCAGGTTCTTCACTTAAAATCTTAATCCCAACACAGAAAAACACTTATTTTTTTCAAAGGATTAAGACTCTTTTCTGGTTTTCAAGCTATGTTTTTTTCAGAAGACAAAGGTTTAATTGCCAGACATATATAAATGCACTCATACACACACCATACAGTACTTCAGGGGGTTTTACACGTTATTTTAGGGCATAAACTGAGCACTATACCCCCACACACACACCAACAAAAAAGGAACAACAAAACAAAATCCCAATTTTACCCTCCCAACCAGAATCTAGAAAACCCCGCCTCTCCCCTGGTGTACAATGTGTCTACACAATGGTGCAACGGTGGCATTCTACCAGCCACATGGGGCATACTCAAACAGGTGTCATCAGTTCTGCCACTCCACTGACCTGGCTACAGGCAGGTATATGAATGGGATTTCCCCCAATAGTGGTTATCACAGTCAGAACCACTGTGATTTGTGTCAATTAGGCTTTGAACAAAAGTAAAATTTAAGAATTTGATATTCCAAAAGAATTATGTATTGAGTTTGTCCAAGACAAAGGGAAAATTAGTTAAAATGGAAACTTGATGGCCTAAGATTCAAACAATAAATCACCTCTCAATTTTCAAGTAAACTCAGCTTCATCCACAGAGAAAAAGGCAAGATTTTACCCTGCAGAGCAAACAGCTTCATTTAGTTTTTCTTACTCTTTGCCAGGAAATATGTATTACTTCTTATATTTAAGATACGTTGGTCAAATGCCACAGAGATTACAGCCCATGTTTTGTCCTTTCCAAACTCTTAAGGTGGTAGATTTTTTTCAGTGTAACTACTAGCAATGAAGGCAAAGAAAGAACGGTCACTTGTTCTTTACAGCAGCAACAGTGGCCTATGATCTTTGCTCATGGCTTTGCTAATGCCTGTGGCTCTTGCCTTTCTAATATTCTCACAGAAGCTCCAAAACTGAAGTTTGTTGAAAGAAAAGCACAATTTCCTGCCCCAGGTTGAATGTTTATGGGCATAGAAAGAACTATTAAAAGAGTGTTACACTCATCTGATTATATCTAGATTATAACATCAAATTCATTTCAATTATTAAATGCAAGAAAATGCTATTTGAACCAGTTCTAACAAGTATTGAATCTGAGAATGAACTGGGGCAAAGCAGTATTATTAGAAAAAAAATCACTCTCAAAAGTTCCTTCAGGAGAACTAAACTAGTATCTAAAATGAAAAGATTTCCTCTCACTGCCTTCATAAAGAGTAAACACCTCATTATGGAGTGGCATGAGGTGTTTTACAAAGTAGACATATCTACCATTATTGTAATTAAAATTTATCCTATGGGCTTACTCCCCCAATTTTGATCTGAGATGAAGGCTAAAACCAGCAATAAGTTACTACTGGATAAGACAGATGCTACCCACTTCTAGTTGGTGGAGGGAAGACTGGAAACAACCTTAAGAACTAGAATGAGTGTTAAGTAAGCATAGCTGCTGAAATCTGTATTATAGAGGTAAATCTAGCAGAGCTATTTTAGAGGGTCTGGATAACACAAACAAGAACCTCCAAAGTTAATGTCTCACTTCCTGAGCACTGAAAACTAAGCCAGCAAATGTTACTGTCACTTCTCCATAGGCACACTAGAAAAAGAAGGAGTTAAAGGAGGTGCCAATGGCTAGTCACTTATTGGCGTATAGCAGTAATACTTCAGACCTCACTATTGAGAACCTAGTTCCAGTTGAGTCACATAACTGTTCTTCTATTTGCATGAATGATATGAAGGGAAGACTAAGAGTATTTTATATCATCAAGTAGAGAAAATATAGGTCATTTGGACCTTGAGGACACAGATATTTTGGTCTAGCCTATTAGAAATAGAAAATATACTTAATGTAATGAATTAATTTTAAAAGGGACCCTAAACAAAAATCCCAATCAAATGCACACAAGTAACTTAGAAGACAGGATTGCTTCTGAAGTATGTACACATGTCACATAGATGTTGGTATATATTAATGTATTAAAATGAGTTTTCCCCCTCAAACTTTGTGACACAGCCTTAAAAAAGCCCAATTATTACTAGAAAATAAGGCTTAGTTGTAAAGCCCCCCAAACCAGAAGTGCCTGGTAGAAACACACAAGTCTTTATAAACACAAAGGTTTTTGTTGTTGCTAGAAATGGTTATCTTACAAACTCATTAGACAACAGTAATTCATTATACAGAGTTCAAAACTATTAATTTGGCCATCATATTTAGATAATAACCCATGTTCAAGTCTTGTTTTATCCGTTCTTTAACATGGTGAAACAATGAAATAACTCTGTGCCACTGGGTATTTTTGTTTTTAAAAATCAGAGTTAAGAATGGTTTCTACATTGTTTTAAAAATCAGAGTAAAAATACTCCTTAAAGAACCTTTTATCCTAGGAATACCTACAAGGGAAACCATGTAAAAAAAACCATGCTGTCCCTTAAAACACAAAAAAGAAAACTATTAAAGTAAGATATTAAAGAAGCAAATCTACATTAAGTGCAGGTAAAATATAGATATTAATTTTTAATAAAATTTCAATGTATTGGCTTACTAGGACTCCTCAACTCTGCTCCCAAGTAGCTCATGGTTTAGGATATGGAGGATCAAACCTACAGAACTATCTCCTGCTTACCTAAGGCATGTAAAAAATGTGTTATCAATGGCACAAAGGCATCTTAAAATGCATCGTTTTATGCTCTTCAGTCTATCTCTTGTTTTAAAAAACATGAGCAATAGATAAGAGCTCATACCAACTTAAAAAAGTAAACTCAATACTTAAACACTTCATATACAAAAGTAGTATGTCACATACTTCCCATCTTGTGAGTAAATAGAGAACAGACCCAGGAAGAGTCCTGTAATAGAGCTGGCAGAGAGTGGGCTAGAATGTGCAGTGGTGTTCTAGGTTAGCAGCAGGAAGCAGAGAGATGTATGTCACATAATGTTTCTACAAAGAAAAGAGTGGGGATATAAAGCAAAAGAATATTGTATCTATAAATAAAAACAGAGCATAGTTCATGGGATCTGAATGCACAATGATAAAAAGAATTTCATCTCAGTTTTAATAAAGTAAAAGTCTCAACCTTTTGCATTGAACTTCACATTAACTGGAACTTTATTTCTTTAAACCTAAACATTGTCAATTTGAGAAGAAATCCATAGTAATATGTAGATTTATCTTGTCATTTAAATTCTAAGGTGTCTGTTTTTGATTATTGGTAAGATTTTATCCAAAACAGTATACATATGTATTTTAAAAACATGAACCATTAAAAAGAATGAAATATGAAATCAAATGACTTCTTTTTTTGTCAGTTTTGGGGCCTGAATTCTGGGCATGGACACTGTCCCTGAGCCCTTCAGCTCAAGGCTAATGCTCTACCACTTCAGCCACAGCACCACTTCCTGCTTTTTCTGCATGTGTGGTGCTGAGGAAATGAACCCAGGGCCTCAGGCACACAAAGCAAGCACTCTACCACTGAGACACCTTCCCATCCCCAAGTGATTTCATTTTTGGCAGCCTCTGATTTTTCTTTTTAAGTTCCTTAAAGATTGTAGCAGGATAAAAGGATCACTGACTCCATGTCTTTTTGAGATAACAAATGATGAAACAAAAAAGAAAACCCCAACTCACAAACAAGACCAGGTAAGCCATTCCCTTCCATGAGCCAGGGTAAAAAACATGAAGAATTTTAGTAATGGTTCAGAATTCATCTTTATCTCCTACCTGCTTCATTGGTGGAAGTTTGGTATCATGATTTTTTAAGATTCTTACATGTATGTATATAGATTTATATAAACTCATATTAGATGACAACTGATTTTTTAAAAGTTCAGGCAGAGAAAGAAGCAATCATTTTTAACTAAAACCTTCTATGGTTTTGATGACAGTCCAACTCACTATTCTTTAGCCAAAAGCAAAGTTTCTAAAATTCATCTAAAATCTTATTGCTTTACAACTGCAGTTTACCTTCCATTAAAAATAAAAAGATGAGCCGGGTGCCGGTGGCTCACACCTTTAATCCTAGCTACTGAGGAGGCTGAGATCTGAGGATCACAGTTCAAAGCCAGCCCAGGCAGAAAAGTCCGTGAGACTCTTATCTCCAATTAACCACTAGAAAACCGGAAGTGGCGCTGTGGCTCTAGCAATAGAGCCCTGGCCTTGAGCTGAGCACAGGGACAGCACCCAGGCCCAGAATTCAAGCCCCACGACTGACAAAAAATAAAATAAATAAAAATAATAAAAAGATGAAGTGGTCAACCCAGTGATTAATTTGACATGGCTTTCATTGGGGAAATGGAGGAGGTGGTGGCAAAGAGAGGACCAATAAACAAAAAGGTACTTAAACCCTTCATATGCAATGGTGAGAGAGAGAGAGAGAGAGAAAGAGGGGGGGGGGAGGAAAAGGGAAAGAGAAAGAGAAAGGGGGGGTTATTCCAAACATGGGAAAAAGCACTGAAAGCCCGTTAAGGTCAAGCCATAGCCAACACCATGAATCATATTCTATCTTAAATAGGTTGTCTTTTTTACCCTCTTTTTTTCTTTTTTAAATAAAATCTCTTCCCACATTATCATCACTTTTAACCCTTCCCAGACTGGGTTTCATCTTCATACCCTTTATCCCCCAATTTCTCAGGAGGAGGGCTTGCAGAGCTATTCTTTTCTTCAGGACTTTCCCGTTCCTCATCATCCTCTTGGGAGAAGGAGTCTTATACTTTGATGCCTTGAAGGCTGTGGGGCAACCCACTTTCCCTTTGCCTTTCACTGGACTTGGTGTCACTGTAGCCTTTGTCCTCGGTTTGGGCATTTTCTTTTCTTTTCTTTCAGGTTTGGACTTCTTAACTATCTTTGGGATTTTCTTTTTTGAATTGCCATAGTCACTATCATCATCATCTTCCATAGAAAATCTTCATCACTGAAGGAATCATTCTCCTGGAATGGTGCCTCATTTTCTTCTTCTGGCTCCTCCTCACAGCCAACATCTTCCATGAGCATCTCTCTCTGTTTAGAAGCAGCTGTAGATGCTGCCTGTCATTGCTGGCACACGTTTTCATGATCTTCTTTTTCTTTTTCTTTTTTTTTAAATTTTATTTTATTTTATTTGTGAACATACTGTACAGAGGGGATACAATTACATGGGCAGGATAATGGGTACATTTCTTACCAAGCATTGCACCCTCCACCTTTGGTTTACCCTTCACATCCCTTCCCAGCCTCCCCCCTCCCCCTCCAATCCCAATCCTTCTCCTTCCCCCCTCTCCACCCAACCCCCCCTCCCAACGACGTAGTAAAGCTCGTTTTGGACATGAAAACTTGTACTTCTCATTGTTGCAACAGGTCCACCTGTATCCTTAAACAACTGGTTTTTCCCCATTTCCTCCTCAAGTTATACTGACATCAAATACAGTGAAAGCAAGGGTTATACTGTGGGGGAGGGACATACAAAGCAACAAAGAGATAATCTTATAAATGCGTTAGAAACACATGCATGAAAGAAAAAAAACATTAAAATACATATCTAAGGGTTCATTTTCCTGACCTGACATTATCTGACCTTTTCCGCTTGACTCATACATATACTAGATATTGCAAATAAGGGAAACCATGGGAACTATGTTTCTTTGGGCCTCGCTTAGTTCACTTAATATAATTTTTTCAAAGTTTTTCCATTTCCTAACAAATGGGGCAATGTCATTCTTTCTGATGGAGGCATAGAATTCCATTGTGTATATATACCACATTTTCTTGATCCATTCATCTGCTGAGGGACATCTGGGTTGGTTCCATATCTTAGCTATGGTAAATAATGCTGCAAAAAACATTGTTGTGCTGGTAGCTTTAGTGTGGTCTTGTTTGTAAACATTTCGGTAAATGCCCCAAAGTAGGATTGTTGGGTCATAGGGGAGATCTACGTGAAGTCTTTTGAGGAACCTCCATACTGCTTTCCAAAGTGGTTGAACAAGTTTATATTCCCACCAACAATGAAGTAAGGTTCCTTTTTGTCCACATCCCCTCCAGCATCTGTTGTTGTGAGAGTTCTTGATTTTTGCTGTTCTAACTGGGGTGAGGTGATATCTCAATGTTGTTTTGATTTGCATTTCTTTTATGGCTAGGGATGTTGAACATTTCTTCATGTGTCTATTGGCCATCCTTCTTTCTTCTTCAGAGAAGTTTCTCTTTAAGTCTTTCGCCCACTTATTTATTGGACAGTTGTTTCTCAGAGGATTTGTTGTTGGGGGGTTTAATTTTTTGAGTTCCAAGTATATTTTAGATATGAGACCCTTGTCCGTTGTATGGCTAGTAAAGATCTTCTCCCAATCCGTGGGCTTTCTATTGATCTTGCAAGCTATGTCATTTGCCCTGCAAAAGCTCTGCAACTTTATGCAATCTTTCTTTGATTTGTTGTGTTTCCAGGTCCAACCTTTCTTTGATTTGTTGTGTTTCGGGGTCTCTATTCAAAAATTTTCGGCCTGAGACAAGGAGACTTAGGGTTTCTCCTACTCCATCCTGTAATGTTTTCAGAGTGTCTGCTTTGACTTCTAGGTCTTTGATCCATTTGGAGTTGATTCTGGTGCAGCGTGATATATAAGAATCTAGCTATAGTTTTCTACATGTAGTTAATCAGTTTTGCCAGCACCATTTACTGAAGAGGCTGTCTTTCTTCCATTCTATTGTTTTAGCTCCCTTATCGAAGATTAGATGGCTATAGGTCTGTAGGTTCATTTCTGGGTTTTCAATTCTATTCCATTGGTCCTGAGGTCTGTTCTTATGCCAATACCAAGCTGTTTTGATTATTATGGCTTTATAGTAGAGTTTGAAATTTGGTATTGATATTCGTCCAGCAGTGTTCTTTCCGTTGAGGAGCGATTTTGCTATTCGGGGTCTTTTATTGTTCCATATGAATTTTTGGATTGCCTCTTCTATTTCCTTGAAGAATGAGGTTGGAGTTTTGATAGGTATTGCGTTGAATTTGTAGATAGCCTTGGGAAGTATTCCCATTTCCACGATGTTAATCTTTCCAATCCAGGAGCATGGGAGGCTTTGCCATGTTTTTCGTTCTGTGTTGATTTCCTTTTTCAAGATTTTAAAGTTTTCATCATAGAGGTCCTTCACTTCTTTGGTTAAGTTAATTCCTAGGTATTTTATTTTTTGTGGGGCTATTACAAATGGAGTTGCTTTCCTAATTTCAGCCACACTTTTCTCATTGTTGGCATACAGAAAAGCCATTGATTTTTGGGGGTTAATTTTATAACCTGCTACTTTGCCAAAGTTTTGAATCAGCTTGAGTAATTTGGGAGTGGAGTCTATGGGATTCTTTAAATACAAGATCATGTCATCTGCAAAGAGGGAGAGTTTTATTTCTTCTTTCCCTATTTGGATCCCCTTTATTTCTGCATCTTGTCTTATTGCTGTAGCTAGGCATTCTAATACTAGATTGAAGAGGAGTGGAGAGAGTGGCATCCTTGTCTTGTTCCTGAGTTAAGAGGAAATGGCTTTAGTTTTTCACCATTGAGTATAATGCTGGCTGTAGGTTTGTCATATACAGCCTTTATTGTATTGAGGAATGTTCCATGGATTCCTAATTTTTCCAAAACCTTCATCATGAAGGGGTGTTGGATCTTGTCGAATGCTTTTTCTGCATCTATTGAGATAACCATGTGGTTCTTATTCTTGTTCCTGTTGATGTGATGAATACTATTAATTGATTTGCGTATATTGAACCAGCTTTGCATCCCTGAAATGAATCCTGTTTGATCGTGGTGTATGATTTTTGGATGAATTGTTGAAGTCGATTGGCCAAAATATTGTTGAGAAGTTTTGCATCAATGTTCATCAAAGAAATGGGTCTATAGTTCTCTTTCTTTGATGAGTACCTGCCTGGTTTTGGGATGAGGGTTATGATGGCTTCATAGAATGTGTTGGGTAGTGAGCTTTCTCTTTCAATTTCATTGAAGAGTTGGAGGAGTATTGGTGTGAGCTCTGCTTTGAAGGCCTTGTAAAATTCCGCTGTAAAACCATCTGGTCCTGGACTTTTCTTAGCTGGGAAGTCTCTTATTGCTGTTTCTATTTCAGTGCTTGATATGGGCCTGTTAAGATAGTTTAACTCATCTTGGTTTAGTTTTGGCATGTCAATATTTTCTACGAAGAGGTCCATTTCTGTCAAGTTCTCAAACTTATTAGCATAAAGTTTTGAGAAGTCTTCCCTTATAATGTTCTGAATCTTGGTTGTTTCTGTGGTGATGTTTCCATTCTCATCTCTGAGTTTATTAATTTGGGTGTGTTCTCTTCTTTTTCTGATAAGATTTGCTAAGGGTCCGTCAATTTTGTTAAGTTTTTCGAAGAACCAACTCTTTGTTTTGTTGATTCTTTCTATAGTTTTTTTGGATTCTAATTCATTTAATTCTGATTTAATTTTGATTATTTCGTTCCATCTACTGGATTGGGGTTTATCTTGCTGCTCTTTTTCAAGGAGGTTTAGATGTGTCATTAAATTGCTAGTTTCAGATCTCTCCAATTTGTTGATGTAGGAGCTCAGTGCTATAAAATTGCCTCTGAGTACTGCCTTTGCTGTGTCCCAGAGCAGCTGGTAATTTGTGTGTTCATTTTTGTTGAATAGCATGAACATTTGAATTTCCTTTCTAATCTCTTCCATGACCCACTCATGATTCAGCAGTGTGTTGTTCAGCCTCCATGTGATGCCGGACTTTCTTTGGTGGCTTTTGGTGTAGAGTTCTAATTTTATTCCCTTGTGGTCAGAGAGAATGCAAGGTATAACTTCAATGTTTCTGAATTTAGACAAGTTTGCTTTGTGGCCTAAAATGTGGTCTATTTTAGAAAACGTTCCATGTGCTGCTGAGAAAAACGTGTATTCTGATGCTGCTGGGTGAAATGTTCAGTAGATGTCTGTTAAGTCTAGTTGATCTATGCAGCTGTTTAGATCTGGGGTTTCTCTGTTGAGTTTTTGCTGAGTTGATCTATCTAGTGGGGAGAGTGGTGTGTTAAAATCCCCAACAATTAATGTCTTTGGATCTATATGGGATTTGAGGGAAAGTAGTGTTTCTTTGATAAATTTGGGTGCTCCATTGTTTGGCGAATAGATATTTAGAATTGTAATATCCGCCTGAAGGAGAGATCCTTTAATTAGTATGTAGCGACCTTCTTTATCTCTTCTCACGAATTTTAATTTGAAGTCTATTTTATCTGATATTAGGATTGCAACTCCCGCCTGTTTATGGGGGCCATTTGCTTGGTAGATTTTGTTCCAGCCTTTAACTTTGAAAATGTGTTTGTTTTTATGGGCAAGATGTGACTCCTGCAGGCAGCAGATAGAAGGGTCTTGTTTTTTAATCCAACTAGACAGTCTATGTAGCTTAATTGGAGATTTCAGTCCGTTAAGGTTAAGAGATAGGACTGAGAGGTATTTGGGAGTTCCTGCCATGTTATCCACCTTTTTGGGGGCTGCAAAAACTGGGTTCTTCCTATGGTTCTTGGATTCTCAGTTTGGGTGCAGTTTCTTGGCCTTTGTTGCGGTCTTGTTGGTTTTCTATGTGTAGGACATCTTTAAGAATCTTTTGTAAGGCTGGTTTGGTGGAGATGTATTGTTTCAATTTTTCTTTGCTATGGATGGATTTTATTTGGCCTTCAGTTATGAAGGAGAGTTTAGCTGGGTACAGTATTCTTGGTTGATAGTTGTTTGTTTTTAGGGCATGGCATACATCATTCCAGGCTCTTCTTGCTTTGATTGTCTCTGCTGAGAAATCTGAGGTGACTCTAATTGTTTTCCCTTTATAGGTGATTACCCTTTTCTCCTTGACAGCTTTAAGGATCTTTTCCTTGGTCTGAGTTGATCCTGTGTGGATTATAATGTGATGTTGGGATGTCCTATTCTGGTCTGGTCTATTTGGGGTTCTAAAAGCTTCTTGTATCTGAATAGGCCTATCTTTTTGTATGTTTGGGAAGTTCTCTGCAAGGATCCTGTTAAACAAATTTCCTAGACCATTAACTTCTGTTTCTAGGTGCTCCTCTACACCCATTATCCTTAGATTAGGCCTTCTGATGGTGTCTTCCACGTGTTGGATAGATCTATCATATTTCTTGGACTTGTTTTGGATGGTTGTATGTTCTTTCTCTATAATATCTAGGCTGTCTTCAATCCCTGAGATTCGATCTTCTGCATGGTCTATCCTGCTGTCAAGACTCTCTACTTTGTTTTTTATCTCTTTTCCTTCTATTTGGTCAGCTTTGATGGCTTCAAGTTCTTTGTTGAAGCTCTGTTTTAGGTCTTGTATGAATTTCTTTACTTCCTTAATTTGGTGTTGAGTGTTTGTTCTCAAATCACTTAGTTGATTGGTTATGGTTTCTTTGGACTCCCATTCCTTCTGTTGGGTTCCATTCAGCATTCCCTTTGTGGTCTCCCTAACTTCCTTCAGCTCTTTGTTAATGGATTCCATGAGTGCCTTTAGTGATCTTTGTGTATTCTCTACCTGGTCTCTCAATTCCTGCATTACTCTTTGATTAGCTTCTTCCCGTTCATGGGATTCCTGTAGTTCTCTTTCCTCTTGTTCATGGGATTCTTGCAGTTCTCTTTGAGTGTTCTCAGCCTGCTTATGCCATTCCTCCCTTTCTCTTTGAGTATTCTCAATTGTTCACGCAAATCCTGTATCAGTTTTTGAGTAGCTTCCTCATGCTTATGATATTCCTGTATAAGCTTTTGGGATGCCTATTCTCTCTCCCTTTCATGCTCATACAGAGTCCTTTGTAAGTTGTCAATCTTCTCATTTATCATGTTTGCCAGCAGTGTTTGTAGAGCGATTTGGGAACTCTCCTCTGGATTATTCATTATCTGTTCTGACCCCTGATTATCAAGATTGGGACTTGAGATATCCGGATTTGCCATTTTTCTAGTGTTTTTTCGGCTTACTCTGCCCATTTGAGATGAAAATAGCACCAGTTTTGTGCTAGAACACTATCTTAAGGCAACCATCAATCAAAGTTTGCATTTGTACAGTCAATAGTCTACAGATACAATCTAGTTCAACAGATACATCTATTCAACATCAAACAACTATATGTTAATGGGCTTTGAACTGCAGAGAAGAATTTGGAAAACCAGAAATTATTAGGGTTAGGGAGAGATGTGTGTAAAAAATAGGAATAGATTGGTTTGGGGAGGCACAGGGAGAGTTAACTATGTCCTAATCCCAATGCAGGAAATAGGTTGGGTAGGATGCATGTAGAGAGAGAGAGAAAAAAAAGAATGGGAAAGGGAAATGAAAAGAGACCAGAAAAAAATAGAAACGTAAAAATTAATATTATTATGGAGATTGAAAGACCATCTATTTAGAGAGGAATGTGAGTAACGAGAAGGGAAGGGACATAGAGGAGAAGTGAAAACCTTTAAAAAATGCTTAAAATATTTTTTTTTTATACTTAAATTTTTTTTATTGTGAAAATACATAGAGGGGTTACAAATACATGGGCAAGGTAATGAATATATTTCTTTTTTTTTTTTTTTTTTGGTTTCTCCTTTTTTTTTTTTTTTTTTTAAATTGTATTTTATTTTATTTGAGAACATACTGTACAAAGGGGCTACAATTACATGGGCAGGATAATGGATACATTTCTTACCAAGCATTGCAGCCTCCTCCTTTGTTTACCCTTCACTTCCCTTCCCCACCTCCCCCCTCCCCCCACCCAATTTTACCCCCCTCCCACCACCCAATTATACCCCCCTCCCCCCCCACACCGGCATTGTAATGCTGGTTTTGACATGACATTTTGTACTTCTCATTGTTGCAACAGGTCCACCTGAATCCTTAAACGACTTGTTTGTCCCCAACTACTCCACATGTTATACTGACATCAAATACAGTGAAAACGGGGGTTACACTGTGGGGGAGGGACATACAAAGCAACAAAGAAATAATCTTATAAATGCGTTAGAAACACATGCATGAAAGAAACGAAAACATTAAAATACATATTTAAGGGTTCATTTTCCTAGCATCACATTATCTGACCTTTTCCGCTTGACTCATACCTATACTAGATATTGCAAATAAGGGAAACCATGGGACCTATGCTTCTTTGGGCCTGGCTTACTTCACTTAATATAATTTTTTCCAAACCTTTCCATTTCCTAACAAATGGGGAAATGTCATTCTTTCTGATGGAGGCATAGAATTCCATTGTGTATATATACCACATTTTCTTGATCCATTCATCTACTGAGGGGCATCTGGGTTGGTTCCATATCTTAGCTATGGTAAATAATGCTGCAATAAACATAGTTGTGCTGGTAGCTTTAGTGTGGTCTTGTTTGTAAACATTTGGGTAAATGCCCAAAAGTGGGATTGCTGGATCATAGGGGAGATCTATGTGAAGTCTTTTGAGGAACCTCCATACTGCTTTCCAAAGTGGTTGAACTAGTTTACATTCCCACCAACAATGAAGTAGGGTTCCTTTCTGTCCACATCCCCTCCAGCATCTGTTGTTATTGGAGTTCTTGATTTTTGCTGTTCTAACTGGAGTGAGGTGATATCTCAATGTTGTTTTGATTTGCATTTCTTTTATGGCTAGGGATGTTGAACATTTCTTCATGTGTCTATTGGCCATCCTTCTTTCTTCTTCAGAGAAGCTTCTCTTTAAGTCTTTCGCCCACTTATTTATTGGGCAGTTGTTTCTTTGAGGATTTGTTGTTGGGTGGTTTAATTTTTTGAGTTCCAAGTATATTTTAGATATGAGACCCTTGTCCGTTGTATGGCTAGTAAAGATCTTCTCCCAATCGGTGGGTTTTCTATTGATCTTGCCAGCTATGTCATTTGCCCTGCAGAAGCTCTGCAATCTTATGCAATCCCATTTGTCCAACCTTTCTTTGATTTGTTGTGCTTCCGGGTCTCTATTCAGAAAATTTCGACCTGAGCCAAGGAGACCTAGGGTTTCTCCTATTCCATCCTGTAATGTTTTCAGAGTGTCTGCTTTGACTTCAAGGTCTTGGAGTTGATTCTGGTGCAGGGTGATATATAAGGATCTAGCTTTAGTTTTCTACATGTAGTTAACCAATTTTGCCAGCACCATTTACTGAAGAGGCTGTCTTTCTTCCATTCTATTGTTTTAGCTTCCTTATCGAAGATTAGGTGGCTATAGGTCTGTAGGTTCATTTCTGGGTTTTCAATTCTATTCCATTGGTCCTGAGGTCTGTTCTTATGCCAATACCAAGCTGTTTTGATTACTATGGCTTTATAGTAGAGTTTGAAATTTGGTATTGATATTCCTCCAGCAGTGTTCTTTCCGTTGAGGAGCGTTTTTGCTATTCGGGGTCTTTTATTGTTCCATATGAATTTTTGGATTGCCTCCTCTATTTCCTTGAAGAATGAGGGTGGAATTTTGATAGGTATCGCGTTGAATTTGTAGATAGCCTTGGGAAGTATTGCCATTTTCACGATGTTAATCTTGCCAATCCAGGAGCATGGGAGGTTTTGCCATTTTTTAAGTTCTGTGTTGATTTCCTTTTTCAAGATTTTAAAGTTTTCATCATAGAGGTCCTTCACTTCTTTGGTTAAGTTAATTCCTAGGTATTTTATTTTTTGTGGGGCTATTACAAATGGAGTTGCTTTCCTAATTTCAGCCACACTTTTCTCATTGTTGGCATATAGAAAAGCCATTGATTTTGGGGGGTTAATTTTATAACCTGCTACTTTGCCAAAGTTTTGAATCAGCTTGAGTAATTTGGGAGTGGAGTCTATGGGATTCTTTAAATACAAGATCATGTCATCTGCAAAGAGGGAGAGTTTTATTTCTTCTTTCCCTATTTGGATCCCCTTTATGTCTGCATCTTGTCTTATTGCTGTAGCTAGGCATTCTAATACTAGATTGAAGAGAAGTGGAGAGAGTGGGCATCCTTGTCTTGTTCCTGAGTTAAGAGGAAATGGCTTTAGTTTTTCACCATTGAGTATAATGCTGGCTGTAGGTTTGTCATATACAGCCTTTATTGTATTGAGGAATGTTCCATGGATTCCTAATTTTTCCAGAACCTTCATCATAAAGGGGTGTTGGATCTTGTCAAATGCTTTTTCTGCATCTATTGAGATAACCATGTGGTTCTTATTCTTGCTCCTGTTGATGTGATGAATAATATTAATTGATTTGCGTATATTGAACCAGCTTTGCATCCCTGAAATGAATCCTGTTTGATCATGGTGTATGATTTTTTGGATGAATTGTTGAAGTCGATTGGCCAAAATTTTGTTGAGAAGTTTTGCATCAATGTTCATCAAAGAAATGGATCTATAGTTCTCTTTCTTTGATGAGTCCCTGCCTGGTTTTGGGATGAGGGTTATGATGGCTTCATAGAATGTGTTCGGTAGTGAGCTTTCTCTTTCAATTTCATTGAAGAGTTGGAGGAGTATTGGTGTGAGCTCTGCTTTGAAGGCCTTGTAAAATTCCGCTGTAAAACCATCTGGTCCTGGACTTTTCTTAGCTGGGAGGTCTCTTATTGCTGTTTCTATTTCAATGCTTGATATGGGCCTGTTAAGCTGGTTTAACTCATCTTGGTTTAGTTTTGGCATGTCAATATTTGCTAGGAAAAGGTCCATTTCTGTCAAGTTCTCAAACTTATTAGCATAAAGTTTTGAGAAGTATTCCCTTATAATGTTCTGAATCTTGGTTGTTTCCGTGGTGATGTTTCCATTCTCATCTCTGAGTTTATTAATTTGGGTGTGTTCTCTCCTTTTTCTGATAAGGTTTGCTAAGGGTCTGTCAATTTTGTTAAGTTTTTCGAAGAACCAACTCTTTGTTTTGTTGATTCTTTCTATAGTTTTTTTGGATTCTAATTCATTTAATTCTGATTTAATTTTGATTATTTCTTTCCGTCTACTGGATTGGGGTTTATCTTGCTGCTCTTTTTCAAGGAGGTTTAGATGTGTCATTAAATTATTAGTTTCCGATCTCTCCAATTTGTTCATGTAGGAGCTCAGAGCTATAAACTTGCCTCTGAGTACTGCCTTTGCTGTGTCCCAGAGCAGCTGGTAATTTGTGTGTTCATTTTTGTTGAATAGCATGAACATTTGAATTTCCTTTCTAATCTCTTCCATGACCCACTCATGATTCAGCAGTGTGTTGTTCAGCCTCCATGTGATACCGGACTTTCTTTGGTGGCTTTTGGTGTTGAGTTCTAATTTTATTCCCTTGTGGTCAGAGAGAATGCAAGGTATAACTTCAATGTTTCTGAATTTAGACAAGTTTGCTTTGTGGCCTAAAATGTGGTCTATTTTAGAAAACGTCCCATGTGCTGCTGAGAAGAACGTGTATTCTGGTGCTGCTGGGTGAAATGTTCGGTAAATGTCTGTTAAGTCTAGTTGATCTATGCAGCTGTTTAGATCTGCGGTTTCTCTGTTGAGTTTTTGCCGAGTTGATCTATCTAGTGGGGAGAGTGGTGTGTTAAAATCCCCAACGATTAATGTCTTTGGATCTATCTGGGATTTGAGGGAAAGTAGTGTTTCTTTGATAAATTTGGGTGCTCCATTGTTTGGCGAATAGATATTTAGAATTGTAATATCCTCCTGAAGGAGAGATCCTTTAATTAGTATGTAGCGACCTTCTTTATCTCTTCTCACGAATTTTAATTTGAAGTCTATTTTATCTGATATTAGGATTGCAACTCCCGCCTGTTTATGAGGGCCGTTTGCTTGGTAGATTTTGTTCCAGCCTTTAACCTTGAAAATATGTTTGTTTTTACGGGCAAGATGTGACTCCTGCAGGCAGCAGATAGAAGGGTCTTGTTTTTTAATCCAACTAGACAGTCTATGTCGCTTAATTGGAGAGTTCAGTCCGTTAACATTAAGAGATAGGACTGAGAGGTATTTGGGAGTTCCTGCCATGTTATCCACCTTCTTGGGGGCTGTGAAAACTGGGTTCTTCCTAAGGTTCTTGGATTCTCAGTTTGGGTGCAGTTTCTTGGCCTTTGTTGCGTTCTTGTTGGTTTTCTATGTGTAGGACATCTTTAAGAATCTTTTGCAGGGCTGGTTTGGTGGAGATGTATTGTTTCAATTTTTCTTTGCTATGGAAGGTTTTTATTTGGCCTTCAGTTATGAAGGAGAGTTTAGCTGGGTACAGTATTCTTGGTTGATAGTTGTTTGTTTTTAGGGCATGGCATACATCATTCCAGGCTCTTCTTGCTTTGATTGTCTCTGGTGAGAAATCTGAGGTAATTCTAATTGGTTTCCCTTTATAGGTGATTAACCTTTTCTCCTTGACAGCTTTAAGGATCTTTTCCTTGGTCTGGGTTGATCCTGTGTGGATTATAATGTGACGGTGGGATGTCCTATTCTGGTCTGGTCTATTTGGGGTTCTAAAAGCTTCTTGTATCTGAATAGGCCTATCTTTTTGTATGTTTGGGAAGTTCTCTGCTAGGATCCTGTTAAACAAATTTCCTAGACCATTAACTTCTGTTTCTAGGTGCTCCTCTACACCCATTATCCTTAGATTGGGCCTTCTGATGGTGTCTTCCAGGTGTTGGATAGACCTATCATATTTCTTGGACTTGTCTTGGATGGTTGTATGTTCTTTCTCTATAATATCTAGGCTGTCTTCAATCCCTGAGATTCGATCTTCTGCATGGTCTAACCTGCTGTCAAGACTCTCTACTTTGTTTTTTATCTCTTTTCCTTCTAATTGGTCAGCTTTGATGGCTTCAAGTTCTTTGTTGAAGCTCTGTTTTAGGTCTTGTATGAATTTCTTTACTTCCTTAATTTGGTGTTCAGTGTTTGTTCTCAAATCACTTAGTTGATTGGTTATGGTTTCTTTGGACTCCCATTCCTTCTGTTGGGTTCCATTCAGCCTTCCCTTTGTGGTCTCCCTGACTTTCTTCAGCTCTTTGTTAATGGATTCCATGAATGTCTTTAGTGATCTTTGTGTATTCTCTACCTGGTCTCTTAATTCGTGAATTACTCTTTGATTAGTTTCCTCCCTTCTGTGGGATTCCTGCAGTTCTCTTTGAGTGTTCTCTGCCTGCTCACGCCATTCCTCCCTTTCTCTTTGAGTATTCTCAAGTTGTTCACGCAAATCCTGTATCAGTTTTTGAGAAGCTTCCTCACGCTTATGATGTTCCTGTATAAACTTCTGGGATGCCTCCTCTCTCTCCCTATCACGCTCATACAGAGTCCTTTTTACATTGTCAAACTTCTCATTTATCATGTTTGCTATTAGTGTTTGTAGAGCTATTTGGGAACTCTCCTCTGGATTATTCTTTATCTGTTCTAATCCCTGATTATCAAGGTTGGGAATTGAGATACCCGAATTTGCCATTTTTCTTGTGTTTTTCCGGCTTACTCGGCCCATTTGAGATACAGATTGCACCAGTTTTGTGCTAGAACACTATCTTAAGGCAACCATCAACCAAAGTTTGCATTTGTACAGTCAATAGTCTACAGATACAATCTGGTTCAACAGATACATCTATTCAACATCAAATGACTATATGTTAAAGGACTTCGAACCGCAGAAAAGAATTTGGAAAACCAGAAATTATTAGGATTAGGGAGAGATGTGGGTAAAAAATAGGAATAGATTGGTGTGGGGAGGCACAGGGAGAGTTAACTATGTCCTAATCACAGTGCAGGAAATGGGTTGGGTAGGATGCAAGTAGAGAGAGAGAGAAAAAGAAGAGACGGAAAGGGGAATAAAGAGAGACCAGAAAAAGAATAGAAACGTAAAAATTAATGTTATTATAGAGGTTAAAAGACCGTCTATTTAGAGAGGAATGTGAATATGTTCAGAGAAGGGGAGGGACATAGAGGAGATGTGGAAAGCTTTAAGGATGTGAAAGGGAGAAGAAAAGATCAGAAGTTCAGTAGAGCTAGATAAAAAACAAAAAGATAATTAAGAAAGAAAGAAAAAGAGAAAGAAGACAAGAAAAGAAAGGAAAACTCTCATTCACGTATTCCTAAAATAAAAATTATAAGATGAGAAAAAAAATTACTGGAAAACAATTATTTTTTCAGAAGAGGCAAAAATTAAAGATTAATAAAAGTTTTAG
This sequence comes from Dipodomys merriami, assembly GCF_024711535.1. Classification (NCBI taxonomy): domain Eukaryota; kingdom Metazoa; phylum Chordata; class Mammalia; order Rodentia; family Heteromyidae; genus Dipodomys; species Dipodomys merriami. Next base: position 57,428,565 of record NW_027204492.1, read on the forward strand.
AAGGGAAAAAATTTATATATATATATATATATATATATATATATATATATATAAGGTAACAAAAAACAAAAAACAAGCAAAAAAAAGAAAAGAAGAAGAAGAAAAAAAAAAAGAAAAAAAGAAAAAAAGAAAAAAAAGTCTTTTGATTTTTTTTTTTTGGGGGGGGGGAGGAGTGGGAGGAATCCTGTATCTCCCTTTTGTCTGCGACCAGTCTCTTGTTGTAGTCTCTGGTCAGCTTGAGGTCCTGTGGCTTGATTGGTTTCTTAAGTCGGTTGGTTGGAAGAGGCAGAAAAATGCTCTGCTTTACCCAAGATTTTGAGATCCCCCTCCCAGGTTAGTTTTCTGGGAGGGTGGTCTGCTTTGAGAGTCACAAAAGAGGGGGATGTGGTTATGAGGCTAGGTTCTGGGTAGGGTTGAGGCCTTTCAACAAACAGTAGCTTTTCCCTGGGGCTATTTTGTGATAGAGCTCACAGCGCCCAGCCTGGAGCCATTCTCAGGGTTTCTGTTTTTCAATTGATTGTGGTGGCTGCTAGAGGGAGGGGCAGCCTCTGGCTCTGGTTACCCAGTGACGCTAGGCACTCTGATGGCTGGCGCCTGAGCTGGGTGACTTTTCCCTGGATGGAGCTGAGTCTGGCAGGTCACTTCAGCGTTAAGTTCTTGTGACCTGCTAAATGACTCGTTTTATTCCAAGGCCTGAGCTGGAGCTAGCAGCAACTCCGAGCTTTGTCGGTATCCAAGATGGAGATCACCGGTGCTGGGGGGGGAGGGGTGGCCTTCCCTCCTCTGCTCCCTGAGGAGTGAGGATGTCGGGCTTGTACTCACGCCGAGTCTTGGATCCTGGGTCGTCTCTGGTCTGCAAACAGCAGGATGAAGATGTTCCCTCCTTGTCGGTTCTTGTTGGTGTTGAGTAGAATCCGCTCGTCCGCTGCGTCTGGCTCCTTCGTCCCCGACTCTCTGTGTCTCAGGTATGACTCCTGCGGCGGTGGTCGCCGCCGCGACCCCGCCGCCGGAGCGGCAGCTGGTGCGTTTCCTTGGCTTCCCCTCTCTTGTCTAACTCTCTGTCCTGTGATGGTACACTTGGTGTGATTCTCTGGCTTAGGACTGTTCACTGGAACTCTAAACCTACTTTCTATGCGAGAGCTTGTTCAGATTCCAGCTTCTCCTCCGCCATCTTCCCCAAAATGCTTAAAATATTATATAGGTATAAAGAGGTAGTACTGCTATTAAGGAATTTAAGTCTTGGAGGTTTTGAATGGAGTAATAAATTTGTGGATTAAGTGTGTACACAATGTGGGATAGGGTCTTCTAGTTAACTACGGGTTTATCTGAGGATGTGCAGGACAATAGTTAAGTCACATAAAGAAGATCAAAAGAGAGGATAAGGTGCAAAGGATAAGAAAGGGAGAAAAAAGATCAGAAGTTCAGTAGAGCTAGACAAAAAACAAAAAACAAAAAGACAGTTAAGAAAGAAAGAAAAAGAGAAAGAAGGCAAGAAAAAAAAGGAAAACGCACATTCACGTATTCCTAAAATAAAAATTATAAGAGGAAAAAAAAGTTACTGGAAAACAATTATTTTTTCAAAAAAGGCAAAAATTAAAGATTAATAAAATTTTTAGAAAAGGAAAAAAAATTTATATATATATAAGGTACCAAAAAACAAAACAACAAAAAAAATGAAAAGAAGAAGAAGAAAAACAAAAGTTCTTTTGATTTTTTTTAATTTTTTTTTGGGAGGGGTGGGAAGAATCCTGTATCTCCCTTTTGTCTGTAACCAGCCTCTTGTTGGAGTCTCTGGTCAGCTTGAGGTCCTGTGGCTTGATTGGTTTCTTAAGTCAATTTGTTCGAACAGGCAGAAAAATGCTCTGCTTTACCCAAGATTTTGAGATCCCCCTCCCAGATTAGTTTAATGGAGGGTGATCTGCTTTGAGAATCACAAAAGAGGGGGATGCAGTGGTGAGGCTAGGTTCTGGGTAGGATTGAGGCCTTTCAACAATCAGTAGCTTTTTCCTGGGGCTAACACAGAGCCCAGCCTGGAGCCGTTCTCAGGGTTTCTGTTTTTCAATTGATTGTGGAGGCTGCTAGAGGGAGGGGCAGCCTCTAGCTCTGGTTACCCAGTGAGGAAAGCCACTCCCATGGCTGGTGCCTGAGCTGGGTGACTTTTCCCTGGATGGAGCTGAGTCTGGCAGGTCACTTCACCGTTAAGTTCTTGTGACCTGCTAAATGACTCGTTTTATTCCAAGGCCTGGGTTGGAGCTGGCAGCTCCTCCGAGCTTTGTCGGTATCCAAGATGGAGATCACCGGTGCTGGGGGGGTAGGGGTGGCCTTCCCTCCTCTGCTCCCTGAGAAGGAGTGAGGACATCGGGCTTCTACTCACGTCGAGTCTTGGATCCTGGGTCATCTCTGGTCTGCAAACTGCAGGATGAAGATGTCCGCTCCTTGTCGGTTCTTGCTGGTGTTGAGTAGAATCCGCTCGCCAGCTGAGTCTGGCTCCTTCGTCCGCCCTGATCTTCTTTTTCATCTTCACTATCCTCTGCTGAATGAAAATCATCTTTGTTGGTCTTCACATCTTTTTCTTTAGAGTCCTCACTATCTTCCTGTGAATTCTTTCCAGATCATCTCTTATTTTTAGCTTCTCTAGGATATGATAGAATTTTCTTAGCAGGAAGGCCGGAATCTCTTCCTTAATCTTCATCTGCATCATCAGATTCCTGAAAGTGAATAATCAACGACTTTTCTATTTCTGACATGTTTGCTGTCCAAACAGGACAAAGTTGAGAAGCCAAAGACCATGACCACCGCCCACCCCGTGCACTCGGCACCACCCTACCTCCGAACTTCTGCAGCGGAGGTCACGTGGCAGCGGAGTCCCAGGCTGCTGGTGTCTCAAAGTCTGCTGCTCCTTGGTTCAGAGTCCCTGGATCAGACAAGCTCACTTCCCCAGTCACCCCCCCCCCACGTCTCTTCAAAATTTCAATCTATTTTTTATCAAAGGAAGAGTTATAGTAGTGACTAGTAAGGGGTTAAAAATGTGGAATAGTTGAAATAAACTCATCTGAAACAGGCAAACCACAGACAATGGAACATTTGTAATGGAAGTCATAATAAGTTGCTGGAGTTGGGGCTTAAGTGGCAAAACACTGGCCTAGCAAGCACTAGGTCCTGAGTTCAAACATCAGTATTGCCCAAAAGTATGAATAATGAGATTAATGGTAACATTTTAAATACTAATAATTATTTATATGTTGATTCTCTTTGCCTATTGCCTACTTAAGGCCTTTACTCCAGTAATTTCCTTCTCTGTCACCTGCATTGAATTTTTGACACTCTATTAGATCATTATGATCAGCAAACATGACCAAATTTCTCTTATTTCCAAAACTTTTGTTCTCATATCTTCTTTCAACTACTTTTCTTTTTCATACTTTCATTTACATCAAAAAGAGGTACTGCTGGGTTCATGCCTATAATCCTAACTACTCAGGAGGCTGAGATCTAAGGATCACAGTTCAAAGCCAGCCTGTGCAGGAAAATCTGTGAGACTTTTATCTCCAGGAAACTACTCAGAAAAGCTTGAAGTGGTGCTGTGGCTCAACTGGTAGAGTACTTGCCCTGAGCAAAAGAAGCTCAGGGACCAGGAGAGAAAAAAAAAGACATGCTACTTCCAATATTTTTCCATTCCATTTTTTTTAATGCACTCTGAGCTATGAACTCGGCCTGATTGTTGTTCCTGGGCTTCTTTGCTCAATGCTAGCACATTACCATTTGAACCACAGCTCCACTTCTGGCCTATTAATTGAAAATAAGTGTCTCATGTGATTTTCTGCCAGGGCTGGGTTGGAATTTAGATCCTCAGGTCTCAGCTTCCTGAGTTGCTAGGATTTCAATGTGAGCAACTTGCACCCAGCTTCTCTATTCTATTTTTAACCAACTTCAGTGAAACTTTATCACAAAACCCTTTTTATACAGAGAAGTAAAGGCCAGATCAACTTACTTGCATTAGAAGACACTGGAGCCAGTAAATGGTAGGAACTCTTAAGTAGCAACAAATGGAATACTGTGGACAGAGCATGGACCAACTTGAGGGGTTAAAAAAAGATAACACAAACCCAAACCACTCCTGAGGCCAGGTGAAAAATCTTTATAGTGAAAATCATAAAATGGTAGTGAAGGAAATTGAAAAGATGGACATTAAAACCAAAGAGTCATTCCAAATTCATGGACTGGAAGAGTTCATACAGTTAAAGTATCTGTACAATCCAAAGCAATGTACAATTAATGTATTCCCCACCAAAATACGGATGATTTTTTATCACAAAAAAAGAAAAACATTCATATGAAAGCAGGAAAAACTCTACCTAAAGCAATCCTGAGCAAAATGAACATGGTAGATGTAGTCAGCCACCCCAGAGGACCATGTAGAGGCAGTCACATACAGGAGAAGGAGGTTTATAAGGAGGGGGTCATCTTCCCATGGGAGAAGAAGTAATATGGCGCCTGTCTCCATCCAGGTGGATCCTTGTAACTCCGGGCCAGAGGTAGGAGGTACTGTGCGTGCACAGCTAGGTCTAGGCAGAGAGTAGGAAAATTGACCAATCCTAGGAGAGTTTTAGGGCAGGAAGGAGTTCAGGTCTGGGAAGAAGAAATTCTGCTGATGCAGATGGGGGCCACAAGCTGCCTCAGGAAATGAAATGGGAGGGGTTAAGAACTTGATACGGAGTGAATGTTAGTATCCCCCTGGTTGTTGTTTAATAGTTTATTGTACTGGCTGGAAGTATGGGTGGAGGTCATTTCTTCTGGAGCTACTTCCTGCTGTAAAGGCATGAAGTAGTCACAGGTCCCTGAATTGTTTGACTGGGTTCTGTCCAAGAAGTATTTGCTTGACCATTTGATTGGTAAAGGTCCTCATCTTTTCTATGAGAATAGTTATCAAAATGCATGGTGCAATTAGTTAAAGGAAAAACAACCTGCTACTTGCAGATCCAAGAGAGGAATAAGCCAGGGAGGGATTGATTCTCAGAAGGGGCTTTCAAAGACCTGAGATTACCTTCTCCAATTGGAGACATAGCATGGGACCTGACATCCCATATCCTGGAGGGGGAAGTAAGACTTTTCCAGCTTTATCTTAGGATCACAGGAGCCTGAGGAGGAGGTAGCAGAAATATTTAAAAGTATCAGAGCCAATGGACATCATGATCTTTTCTGGCTGCTTCCTGCTGGTATGGGGGTGTTGAAGAGTCACTGGGGCTGGGGTCTTTAGGGTCCAAGACTGCATTGGGTAGGGCAGGACAGTGTAAATAAAGCTTCTGGTTGCCTACAGGAAACAGGATGGTCTTGACCAGGTGGTGTCCTGAGTGAGGGTTATTATCCTGCTAAAGAGAAAGTTTGAAAAGGTGAGATCAGGCAAAGGCTGACAAGGTGGCAGGATCAGTTAACATGAATGATGTGAGAAAACACACCCTGGCCACAAACCAGAAAAGTTCCATTTGGAGCATAAGCTGAGTTGCGGCCCATTACAGGGAAGGAAGCCATACAACTGGACTGGGGACAGGAAGGGAGTGTTTAGGGTTTTTTTGGCAACTGGGTAGGGGAGAGCATAGTGACTATTTGGGAATAACTAGTCTAGAATTTTTTTGGCACCTGGGAAGGGGAGAGCATAGTGAACTGGTTGGTAATAACCAGTCAGAGTAGGGCTGTACTGGAATGTTTAAGAGCACAATGGGAGGTCTTGGTAGATGTCTGGATTATAGATTATTTGTGGGAGACCCAGAAAGCTGCCAATGCCAACTGTCCTGAGTCTAAGACTTACTATAAATACAAATAGCATATGCAAGTATACAAGCATATACAAGCATATGCAAGAATGTAAGTTCTTGTCCATTTAGATGGTATACAGATATGGGCATTATATGGGCAAGGTTATTAACTTTCTCTTGATTTCCTGGTTCTGATTAATTTTGAAAGGGTGAGTGTAACGTGACTCCATTTAGGATGTTGCATCATCTCCTCTTACTTTTATGCGTAGGTCCTCATTGTCAGGACTGGCCTTGCCCTGGGGGTCTAGGTGCTCATTGCTAGGAGAGCTTGTCCCAGTTGGCATTCATGGGGTTTGAATTCAAAGCCTGGGCACTGTTCCTGAGCACTTCTGCTGGAGGCTAATGTTCTACCATTTTGAGTCAGAGCACCACTTCCAGCATTTGGCTGGTTAATTATAGATAAGAGTCTCTTGAATCATGCTTCCAGCCTGGCTCTTTGCTGGATAGTTGGGAGACAGAGTCTCAGAGGGATTTTTGTGTCTGGGCTGGCTTTAAACTGCAATTCCTTAAATCAAAGGAGTCATTGTCACAAACTCCTTTTATTTTATTTCCAATTAAAGCAACAAGGAGACCAATAGAAATAGAGCTTACCCGTAACTTGTTAGGAATTAACCAACAAATACTTGCCAGTGTTTGGAAATGACAAAACTCAGTAGATGTGATGACAGTTTTCAAACAGCAGCTGATTAGCACTTTAGAACTCCTTGGATTATAGTATAGCCTGTTTAGCACTTTGGTTTGTAAAAGTATTTTCCTGGCTGCCTGGGGAATCTGATTTTTGGTGAACCTAATAATGCCTAGGTTAACCAAGTTACTTTAACCAAAGTTCACAAAAGGCTCTTCTGGCCTACTCCTGTTTCACTAGCATAACAACATAGCCAGCCTTTTCCAAGTGAGCCTGGGTAAGATTTACAAATCTATGTACTACAGAAAGAATGTTCCACAAGAATCTTAGTTTTTGCAAATCCAAAGCAGTCTTTCACGAGGAATCAGCTATGTGTGATGAAGTCAGGCAGAATTCCAGTCTACCTTTATCATTGTGGGGGTAGTCAGGATGGCCCAGGCAGGAGTGAGGCCATCTTCCAGGTTGGAAGAGATAGGCTAGATCTAAGCTAGACTGAAATAGTGTCTCCCAGATTCCCTCAGATGGATTGTCCCACCTTCTGCTGGGTTGCCTGAAAAATGTCTGCACAAACTGGTTATTGACATTTGAAATCTCCCAGTATTTTGCTGTTTGCTTTCTTTGAGTACACTGGCTTTTGCAGGCTGGCGCCACACAGGCTTAGGCAGTGGCCCCTGGGTGATTTATCAGGGTGTCAACTTTGTTAACTAGATATTTTTCCAATAAAGTTAGGATTTTCTAGGCAGACATAGAAGACTTGAGCCTGTAACCATCTCTTGCAAGTGCAGTGTCCACATTTACACACTTGTTCCAAAATGACTCTGGTCCCTTGATCTTAAAGGGAGTTGGTGGGCAAAGATCTATTGTCTGTGACTTCTTGAAGCTGACTCTGGGACCCTGACCCTGCCTAACCAGAGACCTAAAACCTTATCCTATTTTACCAAGGGATTGCCAGGATCAGCTGTTCAACATTTAACTTTTAGCATATATGAACATAAAGACATGTCACTTTTACATCAGTGTATTACTCTTGACCTTATTTAAATCACAGCTAACTTAATTACATACCAACTTTACTCATAAGCTCCATCTTTTAAGATATAGTTAAACCATCTGCTACATATTCAAACCTTTTGCATTTGTACTTTCCAAATCCTTTCTTATCCAAAGGAAACCATTTTTTAAATTGCGTTTTGGATTAACTCTTAGATACATTTGCTTACACCTAAATCTGATGAGCTTCTTTGCAGTTTGGGTTTAAAACTGTCAGCTGCTTGTTTTCCCTTTGGCTTGTAGAGTCACGTGATCTCAGAGCTGCCTCAAAGCAATTCACTGTAACTCTACCCACAGGCTGTTGAGGCAGAAATTTGGTTAGATTAGGCTATTATCACAGCTTCCATTGGTAAGGATCTTTTATCAAGCAGAACAGTTGGTAGTTAACCTAAGGTTTACATTATCTATAATTGTAAAACAAATAATTTTGAAACCATGAAGAAAGTTGTTATGTATTACACAGACACACTTGTACACAAGCTTTAAGGTACACTTAGATTTTTGGAAAAAAAGAAAATTGGCACTGTAAGGTCTCTGGAATTCCAGCAGCAAAATGACATCATTTTGCCCAATCATGATGGAACAACGTGGTCAGTTAGAAAAACAAAAACTTAAAAAAAAAAAAAAAAACAAAATTTTTCACAGATTACCGAGACCTACATAGCTAAGAATGTTATACAGTTAGAAAATGGAGAAGCCACATATTGAAGGATCAAATCTTGTAGTCTTTATCAAAAGGCTGGTGGCTGCATGGTGAACTCTTATTTCAAAGACCAGCAGCCTGCAAATAAACTTAACATGGCTAGGAAACTGAGCCATGAAGGCCAGAGAGGAAAGAATATTAACAAACCAATTCAGCTCCAATAGAGAGCTGAAGTGGGATGCCATGGTGACCAGAAAAAAGCCAGGAACCAGGAGACAGGGCACAAACACAGAGACAGGTGGCATGGAGTAAAAGCATTTGAGCTGGTCAAACCAATTACTCCCAGTGCCAGGCACTGGACTGACAGGTTTAGTAACCTATCATCCAAGTACCTGCCTCTGTCTCCAGGGATTCAGTACGCCCATCATCCATTACCCAAGAGGTGGGGGAAGTAGGACGGGGTTGGGGGAAGGGGGTTTAGCAAAAAAAAAAAAAAACAACCCTTGACCTTTGAATAATTGAAACATGAGGCATGGTGCAAAATGGAAACTGAGCTGCTTGGTGGCTACACAGAGTTCAGAGACCAGGGTTACAAGAAGCTTGAGTTTCCACATCCCTGCCCCTGCCTCTAAGAATTCAGGCATGTCCATTACCTGTGGGTGGGGGGGATTCCACCTCCAAGTGTTTTTGGAAATTTACCATGATGACAAGTTGGTGCCTGTTAAACCCAATTCTCTTTTATATACCATTTGGTCAATTCTAGAAAAAACAAGATTTGGCCAAAAACAAGCAGAATTTAACAAAATCTCCATGCTTAAACAAATAACAAGAACAGAAAACCTTTCTTCTTCCTAGGCAGGTGTTAATCTAGTGAGAAGTTGTGCCAAACTTACTCTTACAGATGACCAATTTTTAAGACAAAGCTTTGCTAACAGATCACCTTAGCAACCCTCATCCCCATTTCTCCAGGGCTTGCTTGTGTTAGCAAGGCACATTAACATGCCAAATGATCTGTTGAATACCATCAGTTGGAGGAAAGGAGGGGGGCTACCTGAAGCTGATCTCTTAGCCCACCAGGTGGCCTGACTAGAGACTAGAAGATTTTACAATTTTTAATCTGCTAAAATTAGCTACATGTTTGAACCAGGCCCTCAGCTGCCCACCCATTTCCAACTGTCTCTTGCAGAGAGGATATAGCATATAGCAGGCTCTGATCTCCCCAATAGGATAAAGATATTTTAGCAAGCAGCTTATATAGTTGCTAAGGTAAGACAAAGAAAGTTCTTTTACCTTGGGAAGCTTGTACCTGCCTCACCCTGTGTCAGCCAGGCAGGTAGAGAAGTTTAGGGAGGCAGAGAAAGAAAAAGAGTTCCATTTGCCCAAGCACTCACAGAAATTATGTAAATCCTGTAAAATATTGAGGACCCAGTGTCCCATTTAGGGGTCATGTGGAGTTATTGTTCACTGAATATTGTGGCTAAATTTGATTGCAAAAGGCTTAAGATTGGGCTCAGCAGTTTCCCTGGGGGATTATAGACTGTCCCCCATCATTGATGAATGACCAACAGAGCTGAAGAGCAACCATGAGCATACTCAGTAGTACTCTGTCCAGCTAACTCAGAGGGAACAGCAAGAAGAGTTATCACCCGCAATTGCTGAGTCCTTTGCTCTATGGCTTGATGGCTTACAGCCTCTGGAGTAAAGCTCAGTTGGCACCAAGACTTTCCCCCTGTGATGGCCCAGTGGCCTTACCATATCTGAACCCCTGGCTTACTGTAATGGTGACCCACCTTGCTGTTGTGTTGGATGGAAGTAGAGCACTGGGTCAGTAGAAAATGATCTTGATGGACCTCTGGGTGGGCCTGGGACTGGCACATGGTACCCAGGAGAGCTCAAACACCCAGTGGGGAAGAGCAAACTCACCAAGGAAACCTTGATCCAAAGTTAGCACCAAATGTAAGCAGCCATCACAGAGGACAATGTGGAGACAGTCACATACAGGAGAGGAGGTTTATACGGAGGTTTGTTAGAGGGGCCAGCTTCCCCATGAGAGAGGAAGCAATATGGCACCTGACCCCATCCAGGTGGACCCTTGCAACACCCAGGCTGGAGGTGGAAGTTACTCTGCATTCACAGCTAGGTCTGGGTAGAGGGTAGGAATGCTGACCAATCCCAGGAGAGTTTTAGGACAGGGAGGAGTTCAGGTGTGGATGGAGGGAATTCTGCTGATGCAGCTGGGGGCTTCAAGCTGCCCCAGGAAATGAAGTGGGAGGGACTAAGGACCTGATAGGGGGGAATCTTTTTTTGGTTGTTTCTTTAATATATATTTTTTATTGTAAAGATACTGTACAGAGGGGTTACAGTTACATGAGTAAGGTAATGAGTACATTTCCTATAGAGCATTGTTACCCCCTCCTTTGTTTTTCCCTTACCATCCCTTCCCTCCCCTCTACCCCAACTCCTCCCTCGCCCCACAAAGTTGTAAAGTTCGTTTTCATCATAGTGTCTTGTACATCTCATTGTTACAAAAGGTTAACCAGTATCATTGTTTCAGCATTTTCAATTTTCCCTTCCTCTCCCCAGAACACCGCAGGACACTGGAATCAAATACAATGAAAACAGGGGTTATACCATGGGGGAAGAACATGCAAAAGATACAAAAAATCACATAGTACATAATAAATACATTAAAAACAACAACAAGAAAGATAAAACCTCTTGTATTCCTGTCTTGGAGTTCATTTCACTTAGCATCATCCTATAAGGTCATATGTACATAGCTTTTGATCTTTTCTGCTTATGCTAGACGTATACTAGTTACTGCAAATAAGGGAAACCATGAGACCTATGTTTCTTTGGCCTGGCTTACTTCACTTAATATAAAATTTTTCCAAGTCTTTCCATTTCCTAATAAATGCGACAGTGTCATTCTTTCTGATGGAGGTATAGAATTCCATTGTGTGTGTGTGTGTGTGTGTGTGTGTGTGTATGTGTGTGTGTGTGTTGTGTGTGTGCCACATTTTCTTGATCTGTTCATCTACTGAAGTGCATCTGGGTTGGTTCTATATCTTAGCTATGGTGAATAATGCTGTGATTAACATAGTTGTGCTAAAAGTTTTAGTATGGCCTTGTTTGTGATTGTTCAGGTAGATGCCCAAAAGTGGGATTGCTGGGTCATAGGGGAGCTCTATGGAGTCTTTTGAAGAACCTCTATACTGCTTTCCAGAGTGGTTGAACAAGTTTACACTCCCACCAACAATGCAGTAGGGTTCCCTTTTGGCCACATCCCTTCCAGCATCTGTTGTTATCAGATTTCTTGATTATAGGCTTTCTAACTGGGGTGAGGCGGAATCTCAGTGTTTTGATTTGCATTTCTTTTACGGCTAGAGAAGTTGTGCATTTCTTCATGTTTCTATTGGCCATTCTTATTTCCTCTTCAGAAAAGTCTCTCTTTAAGTCTTTAGCCAACTTATTAATCAGGCATTTTTTTCTTTGAGGATTTGATGTTGGGGGATTTAATTTTTTGAGTTCTAAGCATATTTTAGACATGAGACCCTTGTCGATTGTATGTCCAGTGAAGATCTTCTCCTAGTCTGTGGGCTTGCTATTGAACTTCTTTGCTATGTCCTTTGTCACGCAGAAGCTCTGCAATTTCATAAAATCCCATTTTTCCAACCCTTGATTTGTTGTGTTTCTGGTTTTTTATTAAGAAAATTTCAGCCTGTGCCAAGGAGCCCTTAGAGTTTCTCCAACTCCTTCCTATAATGTATTCAGTTGTCTGCTTTGACTTTGAGGTCTTTGATGCATTTGGAATGATTTTGGTGCAGGGTGATATATAAGGATATAGCTTTAGTTTTCTACAGGTGATTAACCAATTTTGCCAGCACTGTTTACTGAAGAGGCTTTCTTCCATTCTATTTTTTTAGTTCTCTTATCAAAGATTAGGTGGCCATAGGTCTGTGGGTTCATTTCTGGGTCTTAGTTCTATTCCATTGGTATGGAGGGAATGTTAACAGTAGAGCTATCACTTATTTGAGGCTTGAAAGTGTAGTAAATTTCTACCAAACAGTGGCTATAATGAACAGTGCTACAATATATATGAGTAGGAATGTGCCTTGGATGTATCTTCTCTTGTAATCATCTGGATAAATGCCGATTTGTATTGCTATATCATAGGGTAGTTTTGAATTTGAATTTTATTTATTTATGTATTTAGTGGATCATGGGGCTTGAACTCCGGGCCTGAGTCCTGTACCTGAGCTTTTTCACTGAAGGCTAGCATTCTACCACATTGAGCCACAGCTCCACTTCCTGTTTTCTGGTAGTTAAATGGAGATAAGTGTCATACAGACTCTCTTGCCTGGACTAGGTTTGAACCAAAATCTTCAGGTCTCAGCCTCTTGAACACCTAGGGTTACAGGTGTGAGCCATCTGCATTTGGCTAAGTTTTGTGGGGTTTTTTTGACTTGTGACTTTTTTATTTTTTTCTATTTTTATTTTTTTATTATTATTTTATTTTATTTTTTTGTGAACATACTGTACAGAGGGGTTACAATTACATGGGCAGGATAATGCTTACATTTCTTATCAAGCATTGCAGCCTCCTCCTTTGTTTACCCTTCACCTCCCTTCCCAGCCTCTCCCCTCCCTCCCCGACCCAATCCTCCCCCCCCACCAATGTTGTAAGCTCGTTTTCGACATGACAACTTGTACTTCTCATTGTTGCAACAGGTCCACCTGTATCCTTAAACGACTTGTTTTTCCCCATCTCCTCCACAAGTTATACTGTTTTTTTGAGGAGTCTCCACATTCACTACTAGTTTCACTGGTTTACAAATCCATCAATAGTGTATTATGGTTTCATGTTTCCCACAACTCACCAGTATCTGTTGTTTGTTTTCTTGATGATGGTCATTTTGGCTTATGCGAGATGAAATTTCAATATTATTTTGATTTGCATTTCTTTTATTGCCAGAGATGTTGAGTATTTCTTCATGTATGTACTGGTCATTTGTACTTCTTTTTTCTTCAAAAATTACCTATTCATTCTGGCACAAGAACAGACCTCAGGACCAATGGAATAGAATTGAAAACCCAGAAATGAGCCCACAGACCTATAGCCATCTAATCTTCAATGAGGGAGCTAAAAAAAAATGGAATAGAAGAAAGACAGCCTCTTCAGTAAATGGTGCTGTCAAAACTGATTAATCACTTTAGAAAACTAAAGCTAGATCCTTATATATCACCCAGCACCAGAATCAACTCCAAATGGATCAAAGACCTCAGAGTCAAAGCAGACACTCTGAAAACATTACAGGATGGAATAGGAGAAACCCTAGGTCTCCTTGGCACAGGCAGAACATTTCTTAATAGAGACCCAGAAACACAACAAATCAAAGAAAGTTTGGACAAATGGGATTGCATGAAACTGCAGAGCTTCTGCATGGCAAAGGGCATAGCTAGCAAGATCAATAGAAAGCCTACATATTGGGAGAAGATCTTCACTAGCCATACAACAGACAAGGTTCTCATATCTAAAATATACCTGGAACTCAAAAAATTAAATCCCCAACAACAAATCTTCAACGAAACAACTTCCCAATAAATAAGTGGGCTAAAGACTTAAAGAGAAACTTCTCTGAAGAGGAAAGAAGGATGGCCAATAGACACATAAATAAATGTTCAACCTCTCCAGCCACAAAAGAAATGCAAATCAAAACAACATTGAGATACCACCTCACCCCAGTTAGAATGGCTATAATCAAGAACTCTAATAACAACAGATGCTGGAGGGGATGTGGACAGAAGGGAATCCTACTGCATTGTTGGTGGGACTGTAAACTTGTTCAACTACTTTGGAAAGTAGTATGGAGGTTCCTCAAAAGACTCCACATAGAGCTCCCCCATGACCCAGCAATCCCACTTTTGGGCATTTACCCAAATGTTAAAAACAAGACCACACTAAAGCTACCAGCACAACAATGTTTATTGCAGCATTATTTACCATAGCTAAGACATAGAACCAACCCAGAAGCCCCTCAGTAGATGAATGGATCAAGAAAATGTGGCATATATACACAATGGAATTCTATGCCTCCATCAGAAAGAATGACATTGCCCCATTTGTTAGGAAATGGAAACACTTGGAAAAAATTATATTAAGTGAAGTAAGGCAGCCCCAAAGAAACCTAGGTCCCATGGTTTCCCTTATTTGCAATAACTAGTATATGTCTGAGTCAAGCAGAAAAGGTCAGATAAGTTGATGTTAGGGAAATGAACCCTAAGATATGTATTCAAATGTTTTTTTTCTTTCATGTGATTGTTTCTAACACATTTATAAGATTATTTCTTTGTTGCTTTGTATGTCCCTCCCCCATGGTATAACCCCTGCTTTCACTGTATTTGATGTTGGTATAATTTGTGGAGGGGAAGGGAAAAAACAAATCTTTTAAATAGGGATACAGGTGGACCCATTGTAACAATTAGACATACAAGTCGTTACATTGAAAATGAGCTTTACAACTTTGGTAAGGGGGAAAGGAGGGTTGGGTGGGGGGTGGAGGGAGGATGGGATGGGAAGGGGAAACAAAGGATGAGGCTACAATGCTTGATAAGAAATGTACTCATTATCTTGCCCATGTAATTGTAACCCCTCTGTACAGTATTTTCACAATAAAAATTACCTATTTAGTTCATCAGTTATTAATTAGATTATTGATTCTTATAGAGTTCATTTTAGTTCTCTGCATATACTAGTTATATATGTATAGATATCTATATCTGCCAGGTATGTTTGTCTATCAAAGATTTTCTCTCATTATGTAAGTTGTTGATTCAGTCTATGACTGTTTCCTTTTCTGTATGGAAGATTTTTAGTTTGATGAAATCTGAGGTATCAGTTGTTCCTCTCATTTTGTAAGCTATGGGATTTCTACTTAGGAAGTTACTGCCTATGGAGATATACTCTAGTGTTTTCCCTATTCTTCCTCATAGCTGTTTCAATGTTTCATGTCTTATATAAGATCCCTGATATACTTTGACATTAGTCTAGGAAAAGATAAGGATCTAGTTTCAGTCTTGTGCATGTGGATATTTCATTTTCTGAGGACATTTAGTTGAACAGGCCACCTTTATTTCAATGTATGCTTTGGGTTTTTTTGTTAAAATCAGCTTGGGTACCCACCATGAAAAACAGAATGGCAGTTTCTCAAAAAATCAAAAGTAGAACTGCCATATGATTTAGCAATATTATTCAGGCATATATCTGAAGGAATGTAAGCCAAAATGCAATTGTGGCATAATTTATGGCTATTGCAGCACTATTCACAAAAGCCAAGCCTTGAAAACAGCCTTTATGCCTTACAAAAGATGAATAGATTAAGAAAAATGTGATGCACACATACACATATATGAGTATTATTCAGTCATATAGAATAAAACTATGGCATTTGAAAAGATATGAATGGAACTGAAAAATATCATGTTAAATGCAGTACATCAAGTTTAGAAAGACAAAGCTCATGTTTCTCTTATATGCAGAATCTAGTCCTAAAAGTTGTTCATAAACATAGATGTGTATATACATTTATATACACATATGTGTATATAAACACATATACACATATGTGTATATAAACACATATACACATATGTGTGACTGTGGGACTGTTTGGGGATTATCAAAGGCTGAGAAAGAGCATGAGGGGAGAAGAAAGTAGTTAGCTATTGAGTAGAAAAATTTATTTAGTTTGAAGGAATAAATTGAAGAACTCTATAATGTAGTACAGTGACAGTAGTTAAAATGATATGTTGTCTTTTTTGTAATAGAGAGAAGAATTTATTTTTGATGTTTATAACACAAAGAAATGATGTTTTAAGGTGAAGTGGTATTCAAATTACTCTGATTTGGTTCTTATACATTGTACATATACGTTGACATAGTAGACTTCATCCTTTGAATATGTACACTTACTATAATATCAGTTTTAAAAAGCTCCTGGAGCTGAGTGCTGGTGGTTAAGACATATAATTGTAGTTACTCCAGAGGGTGAGATCTGAGAATCAAGGCTCAATGTTAGCTCAGGCAGACGAATTTATGAGACTTTTATTGCAAAAAAACCAGAACTGGAGTTGTGGCTGAAGTGGTAGAAAGCCACTTCTGAGTGCCTAAATCTGAGCAAGCAAGAGGCCTGTAACTCAAGCCCTAGTAGGTGCACAAAAACAAACTAAAAATCCACAGGAAGAAGATGGTGGCAAAGCAATAGGGAATTTCCCAACAATAGGGAAATAACCAAAAAGATTTGGGACCCTAACATGAACTTCTCCCCAAGAGATCGAACACAACAAATATAAGAACAAGCAGAGAATCACAGGAACTGAAAAAAAAAACTCCTAACATGTACACATAAGGGCAGAAAATTGATTAGAGCGTGCCCCCTTCCATGCTAACAGCACGGCTATACCTTGAGAGTGCCCTGCAAGCTACCTAGGACTCCAGGACCAACCAGTGGACTGCAGCATCCAGATGCAAAAAATTCCCACAGCGTCACACCCAGACAGCACAGACAGAGACAGAGACCAGAGGCAAGGCACCACACATCCAGACCTGAGAGCTTCCACGATGGCACTGGTTAGCCCACAACCAAGGAGGCTGAGCTGTGAAAGTGGCTCCACAGAGGAGTGGAGAGAATGGCTCTGTGACAACCCAGGACTTCCGACCCGAACAGCGGGATTGCAGTGTTCAGACACTGATTTGCCACAGTGCCACTGGTCAGCCCACAACCAGATCCAGGATCAGTGAGTACCCTACTCACATGAGACCAGCACTAGTAGTGACCTACAGAGCTCGACCACGATCCCTCTCCCTCCTGCCCAAGAAGGGGCACCACACTTCAAGAGGACAAAGAAGCCACAGACCTTCCTTACTCCACCCCCACTTGTTGGCTCCCAGTGGGAGGACATTGGGACTCATACTTGGTGAGTGCTAGGACCGTTAGTCTGCCAAAGCCCTGGCTATCATCAGAAAAACAGGGCCTACTTGAAAACAACACAGACAAAATCCTGTAACCCATGGGAATCCGTGCCCTCATGCCCATCCCACCCATCCCAGAGGCCTGAAGTTGGCCTCCCCAGCTCTCTACAGCAAGCAGGTCTGAGTGCCCAGCTGCTGGTGGACCACTCCTGGTTGGGAGTCATGAAGCATGCACACATATGTACACTAGCTAGAGAGCAGGTGTTGGCCACCTCAGGGACGAGAGCCAATCCAGGGCCAAAGAGCAAACTCCCTCACACCTGTGGGAGCCAATCCTTTCCAAAGCACATGCCCATCCCAGAGGCCTGAATATAACCTCATCCCCCATTGCCGACTGAACCAAGCTCCTTTCAGCTAACCCGGGGCCAAGAATGCGCACAAGAGTTAACGGGCCTGAGGACCCAGTGTGGGCTAGCCTACCCAGTGTGAGCTAGCCTGGGGAAAGCAAGGTCTGCCACCTGACCGGCAGAAACAAGCCAAGCTCAGGCGATGGCCCTGACAGTCACTGAATCCAAATGTGTAAATCACAAAGAAAGATTGTAAGATGAATGAGCATTCAAGACAAGGAACCAAATCCAACAGGACAACATCAATCCAGGGAAGAGCCCCAGTAAGAGTGAAGAAGAGATGGAGGACAAAAGAACCATTAAATAAATGATGACAGAACTGTCCAATGAAATAAAAGGGATATGCAAAAACAATTTTAGGAGAACAAAGAGGAAATGACAAAGAAAATCCAGGACTACCAAAAATATATGGAGATAAAAATAGACATGCAATATAACTCATTAAAAGATTAAGTTTACACTATGAGAACTGATCTGGGAGCATAAAAAGTTCAATTTCTACCATACAACCCACATTTGAATCCATAGGTAACAGAATAAGCAAAATGGTAAACAGAATATCAAGAGTCTAGGATAAAAGAGAAACTAGAACAAAAAGTCATAGTTATGGAAAAACACTCCAAACCTACCAAAAGGAAATTCAGGAATTGGCAGATTCAGCCAAGAAATCAAATTTATGCATAATTGGGATGAACAAGGGGGAAGAATTTAATGGTAGAGACATCAAAAACCTATTCAGTAAAATAATAACAGAGAATTCCCCCAATCTTAAGAGAGAAAACCTCACCTGCCTAACAGAAACATATAGAACCCCTAATAGAAAGTATCTAAAAGAAACACTTCTAGACAAATCGCAGTAAGAACATTAGGCCTGAATAGCAAGAAATTGATTTTAATGTAGCAAAATCAAAGAAGGGGCTATATTACAATGAAAAATCAAAATCACTGCACATCTCTCCACATAAACCCTTGATACAAGGAGTACCTGGAATGGTATAATCTAAGCCCTGATGATCAACAACTGCCAACCAAACTGGTGTAGCCAGAGAAGCTATCATTTACATTTGATGGTGAAACTGAAACCTTCTATGTCAAAAAAATTAAAGCAGTTCATGAACACTAAATCAGCATTACAAAGAATACTAAAGGGAGGAACACAATCTGAAGAAATCAATCAAAATCAAGGAAACATATTAGACAAAATCACAATAAGACTAATTTTGTAAACACAGGACAATGAATAAAAGCAAAATACAGGAAATCAAGCAAGTGGCAGGAAACATATCTCTCTATAATAACCCTAAACATTAAGAAATTCATTTCTTCAATTAAAAGAAGAAGAACAGCACATTAGCACAAAAAAAACAAGGTCTATCCGTTTGTGGTCTCCAAGAGACTCATCTCATCATCAAAGATGAAAACAAACTCTGAGTGAAGGGATGAAAAAAGATCTTCCATGTGAATGCTCCCTGAAAGAAGGCAGACAAGAAAATCTGAAACTACTGCAAGAGAGATTAGGGAGAGACATTAGAATTTAGAGGTATAGGCAGGAACTTCCTGAATAGAGTCCCAGGACCACAACAGATAGGAGAGAGACTCAACAAGTGGGACTACATTAAAATAAAATGTTTCTGCACAACTAAAGACATGGCTACTAAACTAGAAAGACAGTCAACCAATTGGGAAAAGATTTTTATCAGCAACAAATAATACAAAGGCCTAATATCAAACATACACAAGGAACTCAAGAAACTAACCTCTCCTAAACTTAATTATGAAATGGGCAAGGGAGTTAAGAAGAGACTTCTCAGAAGAAGAGATAAGAATGGCAAAGAAACACGTGAGGAAATGCTCATCATCCCTGGCCATAAAGGAAAAGCAAATCAAAACAACCCTGAGATGCCATCATACCCCAGTTAGACTGGCCAACATTCTGAATTCAGACAAAAAATGCTGGTGGAGATGTGTGGGGAAATGAACTCTACTGTACTGCTGGTTGGAATGTGAACTAATACAACCATTCTGGAAAGCAGTCTAGAGATTCCTCATAAAAGTAAACATAGACCTTTCCTACAACCCAACCATACTACTCCATGGCATCTACTCTGAGCATCACAAGCCAGGATATGATAAGGACAGTTGCACATCCATGTTCACTGCCACACTACTCACAAGAGCCAAGATACGGAAACAACCCAGATACCCCACAATATATAAGTGGATCCAAAAAAATGTGGTGCCTATATACAATGGAATATTACACAGCCACTAGAAAGAATAAAATAATGTCATTTGCAAGGAAGTTGATGGACCTAAAACAAATTATGTTAGGTGATCAGAGAGACAAAATGGTGCATGTTCTCCCTAATATGTCCAAGTTAGATCTAAAAGGCACTGGGATATGACAAAATATACAAAATAGATACATACAATGAGACCAAAAGAGGGCAGTTTTAGGAGAGAATCACAAAGATGCAGTATCAAAGCACCTCTTCATACATGTATAAAATAATAATACTGAAACAAATTCCAATGTTAAGGACACAAAGGACTTTTTTCTTAATTTGCTTTTTCTTTACCTGATGACTCTACATACTTTACCATCTATACAGTGTGCTTACATTCACATCAGTAAGAGAGTGTGAAGAGGGACTAGAATCAGGAAAAGGGTGAAAAACTACATCAATGGAGCACACTGGACATTGATGAAAGTCAAATATGCAACTTGTGGGTGGAAATGGGAAGAGGGAGGGGACAGATGTAATATGTGAAAGTAAATTTACTTATTACCTGACGTATGTAAAGGTAACCTGCTGTATATCACCTCTAAAAAAATGATAAAGTAAATTAAGGGAAAAAATAAACAAAAAATTACTGGCTCCATGTATTAGACAGTTGCAAAACACAGGTTCTATTAAAGGTTTCTCAAAGAACATTTATAACAGAAAGAGAAAATCAAGAAACCAAGAACAGAGGAAACTAGCGTCTCATAACACAACTACAACTAATAGTAAATATTTAATTCTTATCTATTGAAACAGAAAATGTCACATTTGCTCTTTTTACCTGATATATACTGTGTCCAGGTTTCAATGAAAATTTACAAGCTATGATTAAAGGTAGAAAATTGCAATCTAAAGAGAAAAACCAAGAATCAGAATTAATCTAAGATATGGGTATGATCAAATCAAGAACTTAAAATAATCATGATTAATATGGTGAAGTACCAGAAACATTAGAATATTATAGCTGAGACTAGAATTCAAGTGTTCTGACTGGATATTCCTTAATAAGTTGTCGGAGGCATCGACCTGGGTAACCCCAACTGAGCTCCTGTGTGCCGTGAGGGTGCATCTGGGCATGCATTCCTCTGGGGGAGGAAGGGACACCCCTTCCTCCATGCAGGGCAAAGGTTTGTGCCCTGCGCCAGACTCAGGTGATGGTTTGTGGAGAGTGCCATTCCTGCTTCTCCTAGTTAACCCATAGAACAATGCCTCAAGACCCCCTTTGTGTACTCACTTGTGCTTTACCTACTTTTACAACCTTGATTACTGGAACTGCTCCACATTTGTTGACAAGGATTAGCTTTTCCTGCTTACTGACTTAAAGTTAAACTCTAATTGTCTGTGCCCCTGTAAAACTGTTTAAGATTAACTCTCTGCCCCCGACTGAAGATTTACTTCTTCTGCTTGTGTGCTGTATATAAGCATATGATGTTTCAATAAACTTTGTCTATACCCACATGGTGTAGTCCCTTCCTACCTAAGCCAGACATTGCATTCCCAGATCCCGCTGTGGAAACAGCAACACTAAGTCACAATAAACTGCATAGAAATCTGAGTTAGAGAGTAAAAAATAATCTGAGTTAGAGAGTAACAAAAAATCTAGTTTTAAATTTTTATGCTTTTGTTTTAAAAGAGTTTATTAAAATTAAAATTAAAAGAGTTTATAAAAATTATTTAAATTATATTTAAAACAGTATATTAAAATTTTAGGAGGTTGAGGTGGGTAAATTAAAATATTTCCTGAGTCATTTGTTCAATGTTTCAAAAATATCTTTGAACTTTGATTTATGAGTCCTTTTAATTACAGTGAATAAGTTTCTTATTATGTACATACTAGAATAACCAAAACAGAAAAAAGAGACTTCTGTTGGAAATTTTAACTCCTGGAAGCTAGTTCATGTCTTAGGAAAGCAGTTCCACTCTATTGGGTATGAGAGCTAAACAAATGACAGGAAATGATACTGCTCCTTGAGGAGCAGTGTTCAAATCAATGGTCCTAAAACAATTACATAAATCACATTCTAAAGTGATGTATTTTTTATTTACAAGAAGCATATCAGTAAAATGGAAGTAA
Organism: Dipodomys merriami; assembly: GCF_024711535.1. Lineage (NCBI taxonomy): Eukaryota > Metazoa > Chordata > Mammalia > Rodentia > Heteromyidae > Dipodomys > Dipodomys merriami. Next base: position 57,450,433 of record NW_027204492.1, read on the forward strand.
TATGAGTGAATGTCTCAGACTGAACAAAAATCCCGGATAGTAGTTACAAGCAGATGATAGTTTTAGACTACATAACTGTAAAGCTACTATTCATTTAACATCCCTTCTGTCTCTGCAAAATGAGGCTAATAGTATTTCTTGTATCATAGGATTATAAATAGGATCAAATGGAATTACTATGTCTATCATGATTAAAACAATTCCAGAAACCTTAGGCTTTATATGTGAATGGAACAAAAGTAAAATAATTAATGATCTGGATTCATGGAAAGACTAAGCTTCATGGGAAAGGCTAAAGTTAAGAAAACTGTATGGGAAACTTTGGAGGAGGAAGGGTAGATGTAACACATCAAAAATTTTGGAGGAAGAAAGGGAATGGCTTGGAGAAGGATTAGGGGCAATGAAGAGAAGGGAACCCAAAATCCATTTTGATTATACATTTATTACATTAACTTTGTGAGGCTAGGTCAATCTGGAGACTACTGAGATCTTTTAGGGCAGCCTGCATCTGTGCTGAAATAGACCTGAAATCTTTTTCTATCCATGAAGAGACTTTCTGAACAAGGGGTAACAGGATTGTAATGAGTGCAGCATACTTGAATGCCTGGAGTTCCATCACTGAGCAGGCAAATCTTTGTTCTTGCAGTCAACTAAAAACCAAGAGGTTGATAATTTTTTTAAAAATTAGGCATTGAAATTTAACAAACTATACAAATGATCCCTGAAGCTATAGTCTTAGGCAATGAAATTTAAGACACTGAATAGCAATGATGAATTTTTCAAAGGAATGATTCAAAAATGAATTAGCTGGATTGTGAAAAGGCTTTATTATTGTAAATTTCCTGACATGGATATGTTTTAAAGAAAAAAATCATTTCATAATAAAACATTTTGAAGTGCTTAAGCATTCAATTCAGTATATTATATATATGTATATATATAAAGAGAGCATATTTATTTATAGATTCCTCTTCATCTGATATCTGTACAGTGAATAGTATGGTAACTGTTAATAGATGCTTGGTGAAGCACATTCCTATGGGTCATTACACATTGATTTTGAGATATGTTCTCATGAGTTCATAGTTCAAAAGTGATATTTAACACTTACATAAAGCAGCAAGAAATTTTCTTTTTATTCTTTTTTACACAAGTGTACACAAACACACACATTTTCCTAAGTGGAAAAAAGAGACACACTTAGGAATAAAATGATATAGTATGTTAAAAAATTTTTGTTAGTCATAGGGCTTAACCTCATGGCCTGGGTGCTGTCCCTGAGCTCTTTTGCTCAAGACTAGTGCTCTACCACTTTGAACCACAGCACCACTTCCAATTTTTTGGTGGTGAATTGGGGATAAGAGTCTCACAGACTTTCCAGCCTGGGCTGGCTTTGAACTACGATCCTTAGATCTTGCCCTCTTTAATAGCTAGGATCACAGGTGTGAGCCATCAGCACCCAGCAGTATGGCATTTTTTTTTTATTTTTTGCCTTCATATTTTGTCTGGTTATCTATTATTCAGTTTAACTGTCACTTTTCCTTACTAAAACAAAGCCACAATCTAATCAAATACCTTTGTTATACTCAATTCTCCATGGTTCTTTATGGTATTTATCAGATCTTTTTTCACTAGTTAAGCAGATAACTATAATTTATCTCCCTCACTATGATGCTGATCCCATGAAGACAGACACAATGTGGGTTTTGCAAATCAGTGTATCTCTAGTGCAGAAAATGATGAATAGCATGTTTTTATATTGGATGGTTTCTAGCTAGTCTTATTTGGTCCAGACCCTCCAACAACATCTTCATTCCTGTATTTCTATAAAAAAAAAAAGGATCATGCCCATAATCCTAACTACTCAGAAGGCTGAGATTTCGTGGATCACAGTTTGAAGGCAGCACAGGCAGAAAAGTCTGTGAGAGTCATCTCTCCAGTTAACCACCAAAAACCCAGAAGTGGAGGTGTGCCTTGAGTGGTAGAGCAGTAACCTTGAGCAAAAGAAGCTTAGGGTCAATGTCCCTGAGTTCAAGCTCCAGGACCAGTACACACACACACACACACACACACACACACACACACACACACACACACACACACACACACACACACACACACACACACACACACACACACACACACACACACACACCCCCTACTGTAAAAGGAATTGGGAATGTGATGTCCTGAGATGAGATGTGGAGCAAGTGTCTGAAATAGTCTAGGTCTTACTTCTGCGACTCCCAGAGAATGTAAGATCTTGAATTATGGAGAAACTGTTGGGGACAACCCAAGATATGTTCTACTATTCCTTAGAAGAAGAATGCCCTTGAAAGCCTTATCCAGTGAACTATATTATCCATTAGGTACAAAACACATGGCAGCGGCCTTTGGAGGTTGCTCAGCATGAGCATGAGCAATAAAGGCAGCATCTACCCTGATGGCCTTGAGATGCTGGCTCACAATGGATCCTACATTTCTTTTTAAAACTTTTAAAATTTTTATTATAACAGTAATATACAGAGAGGTTGCAGTTATATAAGTCAGGTAAAAGTACATTTCTTTTTGGACAATGTCACTCCCTCACTCTCATCCAGGATTTCCCTCCTGTCCCCACCTACAAGTTTTTTTGGGGGAGGGGGGGTCCAGTCGTGAAGCCTGAACTCTGGGCCTGGGCACTGTCCCTCAGCTCTTCAGCTCAAGGCTAGCACTCTACCACTTGAGCCACAGTGCCACTTCTGGCTTTTTTCTTTTTGCTTATGTGGTGCTGAGGAATCGAACCCAGGGCCTCATGCATGCAAGGCAAGCGCTCTACCACTGAGCCACCTTCCCAGCCCCCCCCCCACCTACAAGTTTTATAGCTCATTTTCAACATTGTGTCAGCAAACAGAGAAATATATATACATATATACATGTATGTATATATTAAATATAAGCATTCCTATCTTCAATGGTAACTGAAAAATCTCAGTTTACTCTGTTGTGTATGTGCTTATTTTATTATTAAAACCTTGCATACAATTTCCATGAAAAGGTTATTAGAGCCAGGCCAGGGGCTCACATCTGTAATCATAGCTACTTAAGAAAGTTGAGATCTAAGGGTTACTGCTCAAAGACAGCCCAGCAGGAAAGTCCATGAGATTCTTCTCTCCAATTAACCACAAGGGAATCCAGAAGTGGAAGTGTGGATCAAGTGGTAGAGAGCTAGCCTTGAGAAAAAGGTAGGGGGAGCTCAAGATAGTGCCTAGACTCTGAGTTCAAGAGGCTGGCTTTGAACCCTGATCCTCAGATCTCAGCCTCCTGAGAAAAAGACTATTAGATATTAGAGCCCAGTAAAGATGACTCATGCTTACCTATTAATGAGAATCAGAGCTGGGTGCTAGTGACTGGGTGCTAGTGTCTGTAATCCTAGCTACTCAGGAGGCTGAGATCTGAGAATCAGGGTTCAAAACCAGCCTGGGAAAGAATGTATTTGAGACTCTTATCTCCAATAAACCACTCAGAAAAAGCCAGAAGTAGCACTATAGCTCAAGTGGTCGAGTACTAGCCTTGAGCAAAAGATGCTTAAGGACAATGCCCCCGCCCTGCATTCAAGCCCCAGGACTAGCAGAGAGAGAAAAAGAGAAAGAGAGAGAGAGAGAGACAGAGACAGAGACAGAGACAGAGACAGAGACAGAGACAGAGACAGAGACAGAGACAGACAGAGACAGACAGAGACAGAAACAGAAAGACAGAGAGAGAGACAGAAAGAGACACAGAGAGACAGAGACAGAGAGAGACACAGAGACAGAGACAGAGAGAGACACAGAGACACAGAGACAGAGACAGAGACAGACAGAGACAGAGACAGAGTGACAGAGACAGAAAGAGATAGAGAGAGAGACAGAGAGAGAGAATATCAGATGAGAACATCATGGATCAAGGCAAGCCTAGGCAGAAAGTCTGCAAGACTCCACCTCCAAAATAAGCAGCAGAAAACAGTGATGAAGGCATGGCTCAAGTAGTAGAACACTGGTTATGAGCAAGCAAACTGAGTCACCATGAAGCCTCTGAGTACAAGTTCAAGTGTCAGCACACACAAATAAAAGACTATTACGAATCCAGATGTGGTTGTACATCCCTGTAATCCCAGAATTTGATAGATTAAGGCAGAAGGATTATAAATTCGAGGCTACCATGGGCTACATAGCAAGACTTCAATCGACAAAAAGACTAGAATTATGACTCAAGTGATAATGCACCAGATAGGAGAGAAAAAGTCAAGCAAGTGTGTGAGAGGCTCTGAGAATAGTACCTGGATTCTCATAAAAATGTTAAAAAAAATTTTAACTGTCTGTAAAGTTGCCAGAAGCATTGAACATTTCTTTATCTATTGGCCATTCTTGTTTCCTCTTTGGAGAAGTCTCTTTTTAAATCTTTAGCCCATTTAGGTCTCTTTAGCCCATTTATCAGTAGGGTTGTTCGTTCTTTGAGCATTTATTTTTTGGGGGGATGGGGTTAATTTTTTGAGCTCCAAGTATATTTTATTTACGTATTTATATATTTATTTATTTTGCCCATCCTGGGGCTTGAACTCAGGGCCTGGGCTCTGTCCACAAGCTTTTGCTCAAGCTAGAACTCTACCACTTGAACCACAGCAGCACTTCTGGCCTTTTCTGTTTATGTGGTACTAAGGAATCGAACCTATGGCTTCATGCATGCTAGGCAAGCACACTATCACTAAGCCACATTCCTAGCCCTCTACGTAAATTTTAGATATGAAACCCTTCTGTGATGTAAAGATCTCCCATTCCATGGGCTTTCTATTTATCTTGCTAGCTATCTCCTTTGCCATGCAGAAACTCTTCAGTTTAATGGAATTCTGTTTCCATCAGAAAGAATCACATTGCACCATTCATAAGAAAATGGAAAGACTTGGAAAAAATTATATTAATTGAAGAAAGTCAGACCCAAATAATCATAGGCTGCATGGTTTCCTTCATTTGTAACAATTTAAATATGTCTATAAATCTACAATTTAATCCAATGGATAGTATAGACAAATAATTATATTTGGACATAATTAAATAGCACTCTAAGCATTTGCACACAGAGAACAAAGGAGGATATTCTTAGGATAGGATCACAATGGATCAATAGCTATGTGCATATGATACTTATCAAAATGAACTCCAGAAATGGAAACAAGAGGATTTTTACTGCACTGTTTGCAGTTCTTTTTCTTTTCTCCTTTCCTTCTTTCTTTGGTTTATTCCCTTTTTCACAATTTTTTGATTTCTGTACTTTATCTTGTATATAAGTTTATCTGATTTGGGGAAGGGAAGAGGAATCACAGAAATGATGGGATAAAGGATGAACTAATTCAGGAGAGATGCTCACTAGACAATATTTGGAAATGAACTTAACAACTTGGGGGGGGGGACACCGTGGAGGCAAAAGTGGGAGGAAATGAGGGAGAGCATAACACTGTTCAAAAAGGATTATACTGAGAACCACAGTGGGTGGTCCACAGAACGCCAGGTCCGAAGACTCCCAAAGTGTCCCTACCGGACCCAGTGATTGTAAACAGAGAAACCTCAGAGCTCAGAACTTGAGCAGAGGCCCTTCCCCTACCTCTCGCTGGTGGAGCGGCTCCGCACCATCCTGCCCAAGCTGCCTAGCCTGCGCCTGGGACCCCAGGACCACAGAAGTCTGTAGGAGGGCAGTGCAAAAACTGCCCATAGCACCCTGGACACCATAAACAGGCAGAGACAGTGTGAAGTAGACGTGGAGCCATCACCACCACCTGGCTCAGTCCATAATTATCTCAATGGACCACAGAATGTGGTGGTGACCATCGACCTACAGCACACAGAATCAGAGATCTGTCGCAGCACTGCTGGACAGCTCCCAACCAGTTCCAGGATAAGTGAGTACCCCAAGGGGATGGCCTTCCCCTTCGAAGGGAGACCAGTGCTGGTGGTAACCCCCAGAGCTTGACCCACCTCATCCTACCACCTGGGCTACAAGACTCACTGTAGCTGGGAACTGTGCAAGTGCCCCACCAATCAGTCGAGCACACTCACCCCCTAGGCTTGACCAATAGTGCCCCTGGAAGGAGATTAAACAAACAAGCCAGGGACAACACCTGTGGGCCACAAAAGCCAGCAGTGGAAGAAATCCAAACTGCGTGGCATGGGCAGGAAACCCAGCAGCCCAGGTCCCACCAGAGCACAACCAGTGTGTCCTGTGCTGGGGACCAGGATCCAGGGGACCAGGAGCCTGAGCTGCCTAAACCACCTGTCTGGAATGAAGTCAGGAGCTAAGTGCCTCAGCAGAGCAGTGTGCCTGCTCAACAAAAGCTAACAAGACTGAGCCCTAAGTGGAAAAGACTAGTAGCTGGAGGTCAGCCGCTCCACAGCCCATCCCTGGCTGAAGCAGGAAACTATGCTGCTAAGGAATGTGCCCCTGAAGGTTAAAAACAAGAAGCCCAATTCCCACCAGAGCCTCATCTGTGTGTCCCGGGCTGGGGACAGGATAGCTCAGGCCACCAGCACCTGATTATAGTCAGGAATGCCTAGCAGGCTCCAGCAGCTAGTGGAATTCCCCAAGCCCACCTGGTTTTGCCAAGAGCACCCCTGAGAGGGTGCATGAGCAGTTTAGGCTGCTGGTCCTTGGGTGAAGATGTGAACTGCCTATAATCTCCAGCAAGCAGCGGAATGAACCCCACCTGTGTCCCAGGCAAGAGTCTGAGCTGTCTAAACCACATGTCCCTGAATGAAGTCAGGAACTGAGTGAATGCCTCAGCAGAGGGTATAATGTGTCTGCCCACCAGAATCTAACAAGAATGAACCCTATGTGGGTCAGACTAGCAGCTGGAGGTAGGCCTCTCCCCCAACAGAACTGAGACCAGGTAAAGACTCTCTCAGCCAACCCAGGGCCGAGAGCAAGCTTCATCAATTGATCCAGGAACCAACCCAGAACCAAGCGAAGACAGCCACCTATTGACCAAACAGTCAGAGTTTGGGATCGATCTCCAATATCCCTGAATGCAAAAATCGCAGCAAAAAATTACAACATTCATCAATAGCCAAAATACCAAACCATCCCCAAAGGCCAGCAGCCACTAGGGAAGAACTCTAGTGAAAGCTAAAAAGAAATGGAAGACAAATGCTACGCCCAAGAGATGATAGAGGCAATGACTCAAGAATTAAAGTGAGAACTGTATTAGAAATTCAAAGAACAAAGAAATGAATTATCAAGAGATACAGGATTTCAAACAAGAGATTCATTTAACAGTAGATGCAGTACAAAGCTCACTAAAAGATGAGATTAATGCTCTGAGAACTGACATAGAAATCACAAATGGTTCAATATTCTCCATGCAAATCACAATGGAAGCCAGAGTTAATAGAGTGAATGAAATGGAAAATAGAATATCAGACACTGAAGACAAAATGCAGCAACTGGGGAAAAAATGGTACAGAAATGGAGAAAACAATCAAAATATGTCAAAAGGAAGGCCAACAAGAAGCAGACGGTGCCAAGAAATTTGTTTGTATAATTGGGGTGGACAAAATTGAGGAATACCAGAATAAAGACATGCAACACTTATTCAATAAGATTACTACCTAAAATTTCCCGAATCTTAGAGAAAATCTTAGTACATAACAAAAGCATACAGTACACCTAACAAGCAGTATCCCAGAAGGAACACTTCTAGGCATATTATAGTAAAAATGATAGATCTGAATAATAAATAATCTTGCACAAGGAAAAAAAACAGAAGGAGCTGTACTGTAATGGGAAAAAATCAGAATCACTGCAGATCTCTCCTTACAGACACTGAATGCAAGGAAAGCTTGGGAAAGTAGCATCCAAACCCTGAGAACCACTAACTGCCAACCCAGAGTGGGATATACAGAGAAGCTAGCGTTCACATTTGATGGAGGAACTAAAATTTTTAATGGTAAAGAAAAACTAAATGAATTCATAAACAATAAGCCAGCACAACAAAGAATATTAAGAAGGTTAATACAAACTGAATAAAACAATCAAGATCAGGGATCCTTGTCAGACAGATATCACTAGAAGTCCAACTTGGTAAGCATAGGAGGAAAGGAAAAAGAAAAAGTTAGGAAAGCAGGAAAATGACAGGGGAGACACAATGCATTTTTCTATAATAACTATAAATATTAATGGGCTCAATTCAACAATCAAAGGAAAAAGAACTGCAGATTGGATCTGAAAATAAGATCCATCCATTTGTTGACTTCAAGAGCCTCATCTCAAAGCCATAGATAAAAACATCTCTGAGTGAAGGGATGGAGGAAGATCTACCATGCAAATGCTCCCAACAAGAAAGCAGGAGTTGCCATCCTTATATCTAACAAAACAAACTTTTCATTAAAATCAATACAAAAAGTCAAAGAAGGACACTACATATTAATACAGGGAACAATCTAAGAGGAGGATATCACCATTGTCAATTTATACTCTCCAAACACTGGTGCACCCAAATACATTAAGCAAATGCTCTCAGACTTACAGAATAAAATAAATCCAACTATAATAATACTAGGAGACTTTAATACTCCACTCTCACCAAAGGACAGGACTACCAACCAGAGGACTGGCAAAGAAACCTCCAAATTAAATGATCCCATATCTCAAGTGGAATGAATGGACATCTACTGAGCTTTCCACCCAACAAAAACACAGTACACATTCTTCTCAGGCTGAACTTCCTCCAAAATAGATCATATCATAACTCATACAAGGAATTTAAGAAAATACAAGAGGATTGACATATATAATACCCTGTATTCTATCTGACCACAGTGGAATTGAGCTAGTTCTCAATAACAAAGCATACTGAAGAAACTATTAAAAACACATGGAAATTAAATGGCACACACTACCTAAAAGACAGAATTGGAGCTGTAGCTCAAGTAGTAGAGTGCCATCTTTGATCAAAGACGCTAAGGGATATTGCTCAGGCACTGAGTTCAAGCTCCAGCCCTGGCATAAAATAGTTACATCTAAATTAAGACAGAAACAATTTCTAAGAACTAATTAGTTAAAATGGTGGCAAAGTTTGATTAATTCTAAGTCTGTTAGATATTTTGCTTGGCAATTTACAAATAAAGCATTTTGCTTATTGATAAAGAAAAATAATATATAAAACTATGTATTAACTCAACAATTGGAAGTTAAGAATTAATAAGTAATAGCATGTCAAGAAGAGACACTTGATAAATATGAGAGGGGAAAGGCCTGGGGTCAGAAAGGGAAATTAATATGTCTAAAATGTAGATATGTTGCAGGGTGCTGGTGGCTCACATCTGTAACCCTAGCTATACAGGAGGTGGAGATTTGAGGATTGAGTTTAGAAGCCAGCCAGGGCAGGACAGTCCCTGAGACTCTTACTTCCAATTAACTACCAAAAAGCCAGAAGTGTAGCTGTTACTCAAGGGCAGAGTGCTAGCCCAGAGCATAAGAGCTCAGGGACAGTGCCCAGGCCTTACGGTCAAGCCCCAATAACTGGCACACACACACACACACACACACACACACACACACACACACACACACACACACACACACACACACACAAACACACACTAAAAGAGTAATTATGTTCTGTTCTATCTTATCTTTTTATTTTTAATTTACAGATTGCAAATTATTTGCATGTATGGTGTCCATGAAATATTTTCCTTTTTAAATATTTTATTATTTAGTACTTCCACAAAGAAGTCACTATTCCAAAAGTCAGGTTATGAGTATAGTGCATCTTAATCAGTGTCACCCTTTCTATCTTTCTCCCCCATTATTCATTCTCCCATCTCTACCTCCAAGATATATAGTTATAATGTTTGGTTGCACATATATATTACAGAATGATTAAATCACATTAATGTATCCCTATGTTTGACTTCATTGTGTATTGAGAATATTTAAAGTCTATTCCTTTAGGAGTTTTAAAGTATACTGCACATTGTTAGTAATTACAGTCCTTATGCTGTGCAATGGATCTCGAGAATGTATCCCTTTTGTCTGACTAAGGCTGTGGAAGTTTTAGCCAATCTCTCCCTTAGCATTTAAGGTATTTGGTGTGCTGGGTAGTGGGTAAGACTGCCTATGAAATGGGGAGTATGTGACAGCATTCAAGTGAGCTACCAGAAATTGAAAGGGTTTAAGCAAAAGTGTGGAGAAAGGGGTCAAAAAGATGGGAAGTACCATTCAATTACTTTCTGTCATATCCTTGTAAATTATTTCTTGTTTTATGTGCATGCGAATACACAGTCATTCTCTAAATTTAGTAGCAATTCCTTATATTGGGACTTTCTAGTACTTTTGTTTTCATTTAAATAGATTATCACAACTCTGTGAACTTTGAAGTAGACTGACTACATATTATCATTCCCATTTTTCAGATAAGAAGACAGAGGCTTATTGGAGATGAAGCCTCTTAAGACCTTAAAATTACTAACAAGCATAACATTGTTGGACTGTTTTGTTTTGCTTCTGTTCCATGTTTATTTTAGTTATTTTTCAAAGTTCAATGCTCTTTTACTATCTCTATATTAGAAGGAATTTCAATTCCAAGATTATGTTCCAAGATTTTGTACAAGCCAGCCAACTGAAAGTTAAGAGAATCATAAACAAGTCAGTAATGCTATACAGGGCCCAGAGCTAACTTGAGCAGAACCTACTTGTCTTTGTCAGTCTCTATAACAGACGAATACATTCTTTGGTTATAGGCTCAGAGATAAAAAGGAGCCTGTCGTTTTGATTTGCATTTCTTTTATGGCTAGGGATGTTGAGCATTTCTTCATGTGTCTATTGGCCATCCTTCTTTCTTCTTCAGAGAAGTTTCTCTTTAAGTCTTTAGCCCACTTATTTATTGGGCAGTTGTTTCTTTGAGGATTTGTTGTTGGGGGATTTGATTTTTTGAGTTCCAAGTATATTTTAGATGAGACCCTTGTCTGTCGTATGGCTAGTGAAGATCTTCTCCCCAATCTGTGGGCTTTCTATTGATCTTGCTAGCTATGTCCTTTGCCATACAGAAGCTCTGCAACTTCATGCAATCCCATTTGTCCAACCTTTCTTTGATTTGTTGTGTTTCCGGGTCTCTATTCAGAAATTGAGATACCACCTCACTCCAGTTAGAATGGCAAAAATCAAGAACTCTAACAACAACAGATGCTGGAGGAGATGTGGACAGAAGGGAGCCTTACTTCATTGTTGGTGGGAATGTAAACTTGTTCAACCACTTTGGAAAGCAGTATGGAGGTTCCTGAAAAGACTTCACATAGAGCTCCCCTATGACCCAGCAATCCCACTTTTGGGCATTTACCCAAATGTTTACAAACAAGACCAAACTAAAGCTACCAGCACGACTATGTTTATTGCAGCATTATTTACCATAGCTAAGATATGGAACCAGCCCCGATGCCCCTGAGTAGATGAATGGATCAAGAAAATGTAGTATATATACACCATGAAATTCTATGCCTCCATCAGAAAGAATGACATTGCCCCATTTCTTAGGAAATGGAAAAACTTGGAAAAAATTATATTAAGTGAAGTAAGCCAGGCCCAAAGAAACATAGGTCCCATGGTTTCCCTTATTTGCAATATCTAGTAAATGTATGAGTCAAGTGGAAAAGGTCAGATAATGTGATGTTAGGAAAATGAATCCTTAGATATGTATTTTAGTGGTTTTTTTCCTTTCATGCATTTGTTTCTAACGCATTTATAAGATTATCTCTTTGTAGCTTTGTATGTCCCTCCCCCACAGTATAACCTCTGCTTTCACTATATTTGATGTCAGTATAACTTGTAGAGGAGATGGGGAAAAACAAGTCGTTTAAGGATACAGGTGGACCTGTTGCAACAATGAGAAGTACAAGTTGTCGAAAACGAGCTTTACAATGTTGGTGCGGGGGGGGGGGGGGGGGGCGGGGAGGATTGGGTGGGGGGTGGGGGCGGGAGGCTGGGAAGGGATGTGAAGGGTAAACAAAGAAGGAGGCTGCAATGCTTGATAAGAAATGTACGCATTAACCTGCCTATGTCATTGTAACCCCTCTGTACAGTGTATTCACAAAAAATAAAAAAAAGGAGCCTGTCAAGGAGTAGACAGCAAAATCGCTAGCATCTGGTATTTCTTAGCTAAGTATAATATTCATAGTAATAACCTTTTCATGGTAGTCCAAGATACTGCCTAAGTTAGTTTATTGCTTTTTTTGTGAATTCCAAAGTTCAAATGAAGTAGAACTCTCTCATTGAACACCATCAACATCAAATCAGCCTCTGGAAATGTACTAACTCTAAATTTGCTTCCTGTAGTTGGGTGTTCCCTCATGATCTCAAACTAAATCATTCTCAATACTATCAACTTTGTTAAGTCTTCAAGGCTTTTTTTCATCCCAGGATCATATTCCTTTGAAGAGATTTTTTTTCTTGAATTGTCATTTTCTTTAAAATTATTATTATTATTATTATTTTATCTAAGCTGGAAAGAGACTGCTATTATGCTTCTTTTGGAGCTGAATTTTCCGTTTTAGCTGTGGATATTTCAGAAAGATAATATGGAAATGGTGAAAGGTTAGCAAGATTGGTGAATACAAATAAAGAGAAGAGAACAGAAAATCCCTCTGGAGCCCCAGCAGTACTCCCGAGGCTGCTTTTCCTCAGCTATGCTCTGGAAAGAAAGGCTGCCACAGAGTAGGATCACAAGAGTAACAATAGCTGAAGACATTAAAAAAAGATTTTTCAAAAAAATCATCAAATGACATTTAATTGAGTTATGTGGCAGCTCACAGGAAAGACTGAGAGGAGGGAAAGCAGGATTTAAATTTTACCCAATTTCTTAGTAAGAATCAAAATGGTGAGTTCATTTCATCAATGTTTTCTGAATCATTCCACTCTAGCCCTTGATTTTTTTCCTTTTAGTACCTCATTCACTTAATTTAAACATATATGAAACCTGACTTTATTCTTTGATAGTCATATAAAATCTAGACATTAAAATAACATTAATTACGCTAGCTACTCAAGATGCTGAGATCTGAGGGTCATGGTTCCAAGCCAGTCCAAGCAGGAAAGTCTGTGAGACTCTTATCTCCAATATACTCAAAAAAAAGCCAGAAGTGGCACTGTGGCTCAAGTGATAGAGCACTATCCTTGAGAAAAAGAAACTCAGGGACAGAGCCCAGGCCCAGAATTTAAGTCCCAAGACTGGTAAAAAAAAAAAAAAAAACATAATAAATATCACTAATTGTTATTAATGACATTTAAAACATCTTTTAAAGATAACTTTTCTCTATTTTCTCTGATTCTCCTTAAAATATCTGCATAATTTACAATAAAAGCATATTAAGTTTGCGTGTGTGTGTGTGTGTGTGTGTGTGTGTGTGTGTGTGTGTGTGTGTGTGTGTGTGTGTGTGTGTTTGAATGCTGGGACTTAGGTGCAGTTCTTTAGCTTTTTCACTTAAGGCTTGTGCTCTACAGCTTTAGCCACAGTTCTAACTTCCAGCATTTTTGCTGGTTAAGTGGAGATAAGAATCTTACTCTTCTTCCAGGGCTGGCATCAAATCTTTTTTTTGGGGGGGGGGTCCGGTTGTGGGGCCTGAACTCTGGGCCTGGGTGCTGTCCCTCAGCTCTTCAGCTCAAGGCTAGCACTCTACCACTTGAGCCACAGTGCTACTGCTGGCTTTTATCTTTTTTTGCTTATGTGGTGCTGAGGAATCGAACCCAGGGCCTCATGCATGCAAGGCAAGCGCTCTACCACTGAGCCACCTTCCCAGCCCCTGGCATCAAATCTTGATTCTCAGACCTCAGACTCTTGAGTAGCTAGGATGACAGGCACAAGCTACTAGTAACCTGATTAAAAATACTTTTTTAAATTTAATTTTATTTCATTTGTGAACATACTGTACAGATGAGTTACAATTACATGGGCAGGATAATGCGTACATTTCTTACCAAGCATTGCAGCCTCCTCCTTGGTTTACCCTTCACATCCCTTCCCAGCCTCCTGCCTCCCCCCCCAATCCCAATCCTTCTCCTTCCCCAAAAATAAACATTGTGTTCAGATACTCACCATGTATATACTGAGATTGTACATTGCAGGCAATATTTTACCTAAATGCCTTATATATCAAAGACAACATACTTAGAAACTTTAGTTTCATCAGCTGATAAAAATTTCCAGGGTTTCCTAAAGATATTTAAAGTGGTATTTTTAAATTTAGGTTTGTTGTTTTTTACTTAAGAGTATTTATTGATTCTCTTACATGACAAGACACACAAAAAAATTACAACTCTTTAAAACTCTTCAAAAGCAAAAAACATAATTCTGCAAACAGCAGTAGCAACAGTGTTTAAGGTACAGATATGTCTGGAAGGGGAAGCTCCCAGGAGCATTCATGAACTGGGGCTTGACCTGAATCCTAGATCACGGGGTAAGGAGTCTCAACTGGGAGAGCTAGGTTTGGAGACACAGCACCAGCACTTCAGAGTCAATCACTAACACAAGGCCTGAGCTAAAAGGGTATCTGCCTAAATTCACATGGAGGGTGCAGGAGTGGGAAGACAGGGGTGTAAAAGAGGTCTAAAGAGTAGAGCGGGCCCTGGAGGGCTGTGCACCAGCAGAGCAGGTGTCCCCAGGCTCCATATTCTATGTCTTCTATTCCATTTTCCATGGGCTAGGTGTCTCTGGAGAAAGGCTGGAGAGATAAACTCTGGGATGAGGTCAATAGATGGGCTGGGGTACACACAGCCCACAGAGCAAACAGTGCCTGGCCACAGCAGGAGAAGCAGCACTGTTTTCAGAGCCCCATCTCAAGCAGCCAGATAAACTGAGTAAGGGGAGGGACAATGCACCCCTACAACACAGGCACAAAAGACATATAAAGTCGAGGTCTCATCTTCAGTGAAGGTCCCAGGATCTAGCAGAAGTTCCCTGTGTGTGTGTGTGTGTGTGTGTGTGTGTGTGTGTGTGTGTGTGTGTGTGTGTGTGTGTGTGTGTATGTGTGTGTGTGTGTGTATAAGAGGGCAGTTCTGGGAATCTAAACTCAGTGTGAGGGCTAGGAATGTGGCTTAGTGGCAGAGTGCTTGTGTAGCATGCATGAAGCCCTGGGTTCCATCCCTCAGTTCCACATAAACAGAAAAACAGGAAGTGGCACTATAGCTCAAGTGGTAGAGTGCTATCCTTGAGCAAAAGAAGCTCAGGGAGAGTGCCTATCCCTTGAGTTCAAGCCCAAGTACTGGCTAAAAAAAAGCTCAGGGACAGTGCCCAGACCCTGAGTTCAAGCCCAAGGACTGGCAAAAAACAATAAATAAAACAAAACAAAAACAAACACCCCAAAACAAAAAACAACACAGTATGATCCCTAGCAACCTGGAAATCTGGGTTCAACGTAGGACAGGGGAACCCCCTCCCTCCTTATCCAAGTTCTTTTGCAAGGCTGGCCAGGAGGCAGAGCAGAATACTGGCCAAGATGAGAGGAGCAGGCAGTGTTGGATGTACTGATGGACAGAAGGACCAGTAGAGCCATATAAGTGCAGTAGGTCCTATAAATAAGGTTTTGTGTGTGTGTGTGTGTGTGTGTGTGTGTGTGTGTGTGTGTGTGTGTGTGTGTGTATGAGAGAGAGAGAGAGAGAGAGAGAGAGAGAGAGAGAGAGAGAGAGAGAGAGAGAGAGAGAGAGAGAGAGAGAGAGAGAGAGAGAGAGAGAGAGAGAGAGAGAGATGTATTTTTTGAGATTAGGAGAGCCTAGGAGACAGAAGCTGGTGGACTCAGGGGTTGGATCAACCTACCTAGCCCAGACATGGGGGCCCCAGCCCAGAGACCAACTCTGTCCCTGGGTGTCTTCAGGCCAGGCAGGGCTGGTTGAGGGACTGGCTTGAGGAATATACAAATTTCTTCATTTTCTACATAAATAAGACATTGATCCAAATGGATGTCTGTTCAGGACCCCACAGGAGCCTGTGAGTGGCCCCAACGTGGATGTTGCAACCCTTCTCCTGCCACCCTTGTTGATGAGGCAAGGTGGGGTAAAACGTTCCTTCACTCAGGCCTGGGCTAACTGAGCTTCTCTAGCCCTAGCTGATGATCTGCAGGGGACAGAGGGTGCCACTGTTGGCTCTGGCCTATGGGGGTTCTGCAGCAGCCCCTACAGAGACTCAGCAATGTCCAGAAAGTAGACCACTTGGGCAATGCCAAACATTGGGGTGATGATGAAGGCATGGCAGTAGGCACCCATCACAAAGGCAAATGGGCCCTCATGCCACCAGCTCTTTCTAGCACAGTCCAGGAAACCTGAATAAATGTTCTAGCTGATGCCTTGCTGAAGTGACCATCTTCACCACATCACAGGGATGGACAGCCACAGTAGCCAGATTGCAGCTACCCAGCTATCCATAAAGGGCACATAGAAGGGTGACTGCTCCTCACATGCTGGGCAGCCCAACTGGTTCAGATTGGCAAAGAGAAGGAAGTAGACATTGAAGAAGGGGAAATCCCTGAGCAGTGTAGCCCTCAGTCCCATTGTAGAGGCCAGCAATGTCATATCATGGCTGTGGGCTGAGGAACAGCTGGAGTGTCCACCAAAAGCTGTGGTCCCCCTTGGATGACAGCTGTGCTTTGGGCAGCCAGAATCTTCCTCTGGGCAGCAATGTGGCCTACATCCTGCAATTAGATCTTTAGCATTTCCATGGGTGTGGTCACTAACACCTAACAGGTGGCCCCAGCGCCACAGCCTGCCACTATTAAATTTAATGTTTAAATTAGCATACACCAGTACTATGAAGGTTTCATTATAATTACATAGATGCTTACAACTTCTCTGTTATACTTTAACTCTCTACTTCCCCTTTTCCTTGGTGTTTGATGGGTTTTATTACTTTCTCTTTCCCTCTGTGTGTAAAGGACTTTAATCATCTTCACAGCTCAGTATCTTTTCCTTTGCCCCTTCCTCCTGATCCTCCCAGATGATCCCTCTTTTACAACCTGTGTCTTGTCATTTTTATTATTTATTACCATAATCATCAGCAGCATTATCATTATTTTATTTTACATCTAGATTCCACAAATGAGCAAAATTTTTATTTGAAAATATATTGTATTAACATGCTCACTGGAACATTGTTTGGGATTTCCAAACTGGAAATAATCAAGATGCATTTCTATTTTTTTTTTTTGTCGGTCGTGGGGCTTGAACTCTGGGCCTGGGCGCTGTCCCTCAGCTCTTCAGCTCAAGGCGAGCGCTCTACCAATTGAGCTACAGCGCCACTTCCGGTTTTCTGGTGGTTTATTGGAGATAGGAGTCTCACGGTCTTTCCTGCCCGGGCTGGCTTTGAACCGTGATCCTCAGATCTCAGCCTCCTGAGTAGCTAGGATTACAGGCGTGAGCCACCAGCGCCCGGCTTGCATTTCTATTTTTTTAAAAAGTGATGCTCATTGAGCAATGCCTTCAAAATACTTTTACCTTATATTTCCTTTTTATCAGGTTTGTTTTGGTCTGAATTCTTGCTAAATGCTCCTCTAGTCCCAAACCTAACTTATCCCTCTTCCTTTCCTTCATTTCTGTGTGCATTTTACAGGAGGTGTAAAAAGATTAATTTCCCAAAAGCCAGAAGTGGAATTATGGCTTAAGCAGCAGAGTGCTAACCTTGAGTGAGAAAGCTCATGGTGGTCCAGGCCCCCTAAATTCCAATCTCAGTACCAGCACACACACTCTCTCTCCCTTCCCCCCCTCACATACACCATGAAAAAAGCTCAAGGATATAGGGATAGTCTCAAAAATTTAAAATCTTCCTGCTATAGAAGACAGTTATACAAGTGCCTTTGTCAACTATAAGTATTCACTTAGATGAAACCAAGATGAATTTATTTAGCATCATCAGGAAAGGGGATCATATATCCTGTAGTCATTAGAATTTAAGTGTATAGTCATTCCCATATATTTAGATCTAGGTTTTAACGTTACATTAATTCAAAATATTTCAGTAGGGCAGACAATGTATGAACAAAAATTTTGAAGTTTGAGAGATAAAATTTATATGGTCTTGGTTTGCTAAACTAAGCACTTAACTAGATATAATAAATCAGCATAAAAAACTAAAACTAGGCATTTAGAGACTGTCTAATGATATCTGGAAGAGAATAAAACCTCAAATTTCATGAAATAGTATTTAGACTTTCATTTCCTAAACTGAGCAGCACTGCCACCTGGTGACAAAGAATTGTTATTGCCGCTTTTGTTACTCTTCCCTCCCACACCCAGCCCCTTTCATAGTAGATTTGTTTTTTAATTTACTTTATTGTCACAATACATGTGTTGTATAGGGGGGTTACATTTATGTGAGTCAAGTAATGAATGCAATTCCTTTTGTAGTGTCATCTGTTCCCGCATTCTCTCCCAGTCCCTCCCTCCCATCTCCACCCATGAGTTTTATAGTTCATTTTTATTAATGGCCAGTGAGCTCCACTGCTGCACTTTTTCACCCTTTTTCCCTAAAGTTCTGTGCCTTTCCTCCTACCCTCCCAAAGATATACACACGAGTACACCGTTTATAAGGAAGAAGACAGAATCACCAAAAACTAAGAAAGAAAAGTCTCTTGTTTCCATATCTTGGAGTTTGTTTCAGTATGTATATTATTTTATAAAATATGAAGAGGTGCTTATGCATTGTGCCTTTGTGATTCTCTCCTAAGAGTATCCTTTTTCAGTTTCACTATATGTGGGTATCTAGAATCCTGTATAATTTATCATATTCTAGTGTGTTTTACATCTAACTTCCACATATCCATGAATAGCTGATGAATAGTCTTATTCTGGATTTCCAATATGGGATAAGTACTGTAGCTTCATTCAACAAGAGTGTATATGGAATGTATTTCTTTAAACTGTGTTCAGATCCAAAATATTTTAAAGAAAAACAAAATGAAATATGAACAACTAAATGGTCTCCAACTGATGTTAAGGTTTATGAACCAAGATGAGAAAGAAATTTATTAGCTACTTCTTGATCATTAACTATTGTTTAATTGTACATAATCTTTTCACTGAAAACGTAGCATGTGCCTTGTGTAATAAAGCTAAAACCAAACATCATACTTACAATAAATATACAATTTGATTGAATTTGTAAAGCAAGCAACAAGATTACTTAGCCTCTTTCCTTGCATTTCAGAAAGAAAATAACAGGTTTCTTTACCTCCCCATTTAGCTTTGATCGGTGTCAAGTTACTTAATCTATGGCTCTTAATTTGTTTCTTTGCAAAATGGAGATAATAGTATTATCTACTTGTGGGATTGTTAGGATAAATTCAAGTGTTCCTTAGAACACTATTTGAGAACACAAGAAATACTTATTAAATTTGAGTTTTCATTTTTGTAACAGAAACTGTGAAGCAGGATCAGCAATGTACGTACACCTAGTTTGTATTATACTTGACGCAGCTTTATAATGTGAGTTGCTTTGCCTGTCATTTGCAGAAGAGGTGTCTCTAATTGCTTTTCTAGCTGGTTTAAACTTAATGGTAATTAGAATGTAGTTTTATTGGAACTCTCCCATATATAAGGATCTTGGATGCCAGCCCCACTGGTGTATTTACTAGACTTGGACAAATCAGTTAATATTTCTAAGTTTTAGTATATTGATAATACTAGGTATATCAGTACACCTGTCTATATTTGCTTTGTCTGTAAGGGTAAAGTGAGATGATAGATGTGTAAAACCCAGCACAGTAGGAGACTTATGATAGCTTCAACCAACTTTTCTAGTATTATTGAAAAATGTTACAAAAGTGTCATGTAAAATAGTATCAACATCAGCTACATAATATATATTTCAGAGGACACAACCCAGTGGGCTGAATGATAAGGGAAGGAATACTAAGGGGATTTGGGAGTAAAAGGGCCACGTCTGAAGCTGGAGAAAGGTTATGAGTATAAGGCAAATGGTATTGAGAAAGGTGACAGTCCTGAGAAGAAAGGAGGAAAGACTCAGGATTGAATTCTGCTTCTCTAGCATCATAAAGTGAATCATACTGTCATGAAGCCTTGGGC
This sequence comes from Dipodomys merriami, assembly GCF_024711535.1. Taxonomy (NCBI): domain Eukaryota; kingdom Metazoa; phylum Chordata; class Mammalia; order Rodentia; family Heteromyidae; genus Dipodomys; species Dipodomys merriami. The sequence goes on from NW_027204492.1 coordinate 57,470,497, forward strand.
AGGTGACCAGTCTCTGGGGTTGATTTCCTCAGAATTAGATAACAGAGATTATACAATAGAATGAGAAAATATAAAGTGGTTCCCAGGTAATACTTCAAAAACATAACTAGACAGTAGCTGTAACCTCTATGTCTTTAAATAAATGTTTTGTGAATTCAACATTTGAGCATCAAACCAGAACAACCCTTTTAAAACATTCTACTAGAAGACTGGAGGAAGATGGAGGAGGAGAAGCTGAAGGCTAAACAAGCTCTGGTATAGAAAGCAGTTTTAGTGTTTCAGTGAACAGTCCTAGGCTAAAGAATCACACCAAGTGTGCTATCACAGTACAGAGAGTTTGGCCAGAGAAGGAAAATCCAGGCAGCTTGATCAAGGAGACAGATCTAAGCAACTGCTGGTAGCCTCAACTGCGGCAGTGCCCACCATGACAACAGACAAAGTCCGGGACAATGGCGCAAGAGTCTGGCATGAGTAGAAGTCTGACATCCTCACTCCTTCTCAAGGAGCAGTGGTGGAAAGGTAGCCCTTCCCCCACCACCAGAGAAAATCTCCATTTTTTATACTGACAAAGGCCTGGCTGAGCAGCTAGCTCCAACCCAGGCCTTGGAAGAAAACAATTGGAGCCATTAGCAGGTCATAGGAACATGACTGCCAGGCTCAGCTCCACCCAGGGGAATGTCACCCTGCCTAGGCAGAGAGGCTCTGCCCCCAAAGGAGTGACTTTCTTCACTGAGTAAAAAGAGCCAGAGGCTACCCCCCCTCCCTTACTGCAGCCTAGACAATTTAAACTCAGTAAACATAAACCCTGAGAAAGAGCTCCAGGCTGAGCTCTGTGAGTGTCTCAGGAGCTAGCCCCTCAGGGAAAAGCTACTGCTTGCTGATAGGCCTCAACTCTATCCAGAACCTAGCCAATTCACAGCAACTTCAAGCTACAGGAAACAGCCATCTCCCTCTTTGGGGTTGTTCAAAGCAGCTCTCCCACTGAACTAGCCTGGGAGGAGGATCACAAAGTCCTGGGTAAAGCAAAGCTTTTTTTCTGACTGCTCAAACTAATTTAAGAAACCAATCAAGCCACAGGAAAACCAAACACCACAAGCAGACTGGATATGGAAACAGGGGAGATACAAGAACTTTTCCCCCTCTCCCCCCCAAAAAAATCAAAGAACTCTTTTTTCTACCTATTTTTTATTATTTTTAAAAATTGTTTTCTATTATTTTTTCTTTCATAATTTTAATTTTAGGAGTGTGTGTGTGTGTGTGTGTGTGTGTGTGTGTGTGTGTGTGTGTGTGTGCGCGCGCGCGCTTTTTTATATCTCTTTTGACCTTTTGGTCTTTTTTTTCTTTTTTTCTTTTCTCTTTCTTTTTTACATGACTTAATTGCTGTTCTGCTCATCCCCAGATATATACTCATTGTTGATTATTAGACCTTATCCCTTATTGTGTACATACTTAATCCAGAAACCTATTCTCAATTCACAACCTGTTAAGTTTAACTGCTTTAAGAGTAGTATTTCCTTATACCTACATAACTTTCAAGTATTCCAATTTTAAGAATTTTTATTTTTTATTTTTTCATTTTTCCTTTCTATCATTGCCCTCCTCGCATCCTATCCTTTTCTTCTCTCAATATCATTTCTTTATAATTACATAATTTTAAGTGTTTCATTTTTAATTAAAATTTTATATTTCCATTTTTTTCTTGTTTGTTTTTTTTTATGGCTTTCCTATCATTCTGTCCTATCCATTTCCCTCTCTGAGATCAGGCCTTGGTTAAATTCACTCCCCTTTTACCTCTCCATATTCCTCTAATCCTATTTTTCCCACAATTCTCCCTAAAACTATTAATTTCTAGTTTTCTGAATCCCTCTTTGATGTTCTTATCCCATTAATCCATAGTTGTTGGATGTTGAATAGATTGCATCTGTTGAACTAGATTGTATGTGCAGCCATTTTGACTGTGCAACTACAGGACTCTGGTTGATGCTTGCCTTAATATAGTGTTCTAGCATAAAATTGGGGTTACTTTCATATCAAATGGGCAGAACAAGCAGGAGAAACACAAGAAAAATGACAAGTCTGGGTATCTCACTCAGGATAATCAGGTGACAGAACTGTTAATGAATAATCCAAAGGAGAGTTCCCAAAAAGCTCTACAAACACTACTGGGAAACATGATGAATGAAAAGATTGAAAACCTGCAAAAGACTCAGTGTGAGCATGATAGGGAGTGAGACAAGGTAAGCCAAAGATTAATACAGGAACTTCACCAGTATGATGAGGCTAACCAAAAATTACTACAGGATCTCCTGAACACGAGGAAGCTACTAAAAATTAATACAGGAATTGCATGAGCAGGCTGAGAACAGTCAAAGAGAAAGACAGGAATTGCATGAGGATGAGGAAGCTAATCAAAGAGTAATACAGGAATAAGGATGAGAACAGACAAAGATCAATAGAGGCATTCATGGAATACACAAACACACAGCTGAAGGAATCCACAGAGACCACAAAGGGAATGATGAATGGAGCCCATCAGAAGGAATGGGAGTCCAAGGAAACCATAACCAATCAACTAAGTGATTTGAAAATAAATACTGAACACCAAATTAAGGAAGTAAAGAAGCCCATACAATATCTAAAACAAAGCTCCAACAAAGAATTTGAAGCCATCAAAACTGACCAATTAGAAGGAAAGGAAATAAAAAAAACAAAGTAGAAAATCTTGACAGTAGGTTAGACCATGCAGAAGATCAAATCTCAGAGATTGAAGACAGCCTAGATATTATAGAGAAAGAACATACAACTATCCAAGACAAATCCAAGAAATATGATAGATCTATTCAACATTTGGAAGGCACCATCAGAAGGCCTAATCTGAGGATAATGGGTGTAGAGGAGCACCTAGAGACAGAAGTTCATGGTCTAGGAAATTTATTTAACAGGATCCTAACAGAGAACTTCTCGAACGTGCAAAAAGTTAGGCTTATTCAGATACAAGATGTTTTTAGAACCGCGAATAGACCAGACCAGAACAAGACATCCCACTATCACATTATAATCCACACAGGATGAATTCAGAGCAAGGAAAGGATCCTTAAAGCTGTCAAGAGAAAGGATCAATCACCTATAAAGGGAAACCAATTAGAAAACCCTCATATTTCTCAGCAGAGACAATTAAAGCAAGAAGATCCTGGAATGATGTATGCCACGCCCTAAAGACAAACAACTAACAGCCAAGAATACTGTACCCAGGTAAACTCTCCTTTATAACAGAAGGTCGGTGGAGCACCCACTTCATCCAAGAAACACTACTTTCCCTTAAATCTTTTTTTTTTTAATTTAATTTTATTTTATTTGAGAACATACTGTACAGAGGGGCTACAATTACATGGGCAGGATAATGCATACATTTCTTACCAAGCATTGCAGCCTCCCCTTTTGTTTACCCTTCACCTCCCTTCCCAGCCTCCCCCCTCCCCCCACCAAATTATACCCCCATCCCCCCCCCACACCGACATTGTAAAGTTGGTTTTGGCATGACATTTTGTACTTCTCATTGTTGCAACAGGTCCACCTGAATCCTTAAACGACTTGTTTGTCCCCATCTCCTCCACATGTTATACTGACATCAAATATAGTGAAAGCGGGGGTTACACTGTGGGGGAGGGACATACAAAGCAACAAAGAAATAATCTTATAAATGCGTTAGAAACACATGCATGAAAGAAACGAAAACATTAAAATACATATTTAAGGGTTCATTTTCCTAACATCACATTATCTGACCTTTTCCGCTTGACTCATACCTATACTAGATATTGCAAATAAGGGAAACCATGGGAACTATGCTTCTTTGGGCCTGGCTTACTTCACTTAATATAATTTTTTCCAAACATTTCCATTTCCTAACAAATGGGGAAATGTCATTCTTTCTGATGGAGGCATAGAATTCCATTGTGTATATATACTACATTTTCTTGATCCATTCATCTACTGAGGGGCATCTGGGTTGGTTCCATATCTTAGCTATGGTAAATAATGCTGCAATAAACATAGTTGTGCTGGTAGCTTTAGTGTGGTCTTGTTTGTAAACATTTGGGTAAATGCCCAAAAGTGGGATTGCTGGATCATAGGGGAGATCTATGTGAAGACTTTTGAGGAACCTCCATACTGCTTTCCAAAGTGGTTGAACAAGTTTACATTCCCACCAACAATGAAGTAAGGTTCCTTTCTGTCCACATCCCCTCCAGCATCTGTTGTTGTTAGAGTTCTTGATTTTTGCTGTTCTAACTGGAGTGAGGTGATATCTCAATGTTGTTTTGATTTGCATTTCTTTTATGGCTAGGGATGTTGAACATTTCTTTATGTGTCTATTGGCCATCCTTCTTTCTTCTTCAGAGAAGCTTCTCTTTAATTCTTTCGCCCACTTATTTATTGGGCAGTTGTTTCTTTGAGGATTTGTTGTTGGGTGGTTTAATTTTTTGAGTTCCAAGTATATTTTAGATATGAGACCCTTGTCCGTTGTATGGCTAGTAAACATCTTCTCCCAATCGGTGGGCTTTCTATTGATCTTGCTAGCTATGTCATTTGCCCTGCAGAAGCTCTGCAACCTTATGCAATCCCATTTGTCCAACCTTTCTTTGATTTGTTGTGCTTCCAGGTATCTATTCAGAAAATTTTGGCCTGAGCCAAGGAGACCTAGGGTTTCTCCTATTCCATCCTGTAATGTTTTCAGAGTGTCTGCTTTGACTTCAAGGTCTTTGATCCATTTGGAGTTGATTCTGGTGCAGGGTGATATATAAGGATCTAGCTTTAGTTTTCTACATGTAGTTAACCAATGTTGCCAGTACCATTTACTGAAGAGGCTGTCTTTCTTCCATTCTATTGTTTTAGCTTCCTTATCGAAGATTAGATGGCTATAGGTCTGTAGGTTCATTTCTGGGTTTTCAATTCTATTCCATTGGTCCTGAGGTCTGTTCTTATGCCAATACCAAGCTGTTTTGATTACTATGGCTTTATAGTAGAGTTTGAAATTTGGTATTGATATTCCTCCAGCAGTGTTCTTTCCGTTGAGGAGCGTTTTTGCTATTCGGGGTCTTTTATTGTTCCATATGAATTTTTGGATTGCCTCTTCTATTTCCTTGAAGAATGAGGTTGGAATTTTGTTAGGTATCGTGTTGAATTTGTAGATAGCCTTGGGAAGTATTCCCATTTTCACGATGTTAATCTTGCCAATCCAGGAGCATGGGAGGTTTTGCCATTTTTTAAGTTCTATGTTGATTTCCTTTTTCAAGATTTTAAAGTTTTCATCATAGAGGTCCTTCACTTCTTTGGTTAAGTTAATTCCTAGGTATTTTATTTTTTGTGGGGCTATTACAAATGGAGTTGCTTTCCTAATTTCAGCCACACTTTTCTCATTGTTGGCATATAGAAAAGCCATTGATTTTTGGGGGTTAATTTTATAACCTGCTACTTTGCCAAAGTTTTGAATCAGCTTGAGTAATTTGGGAGTGGAGTCTATGGGATTCTTTAAATACAAGATCATGTCATCTGCAAAGAGGGAGAGTTTTATTTCTTCTTTCCCTATTTGGATCCCCTTTATGTCTGCATCTTGTCTTATTGCTGTAGCTAGGCATTCTAATACTAGATTGAAGAGAAGTGGAGAGAGTGGGCATCCTTGTCTTGTTCCTGAGTTAAGAGGAAATGGCTTTAGTTTTTCACCATTGAGTATAATGCTGGCTGTAGGTTTGTCATATACAGCCTTTATTGTATTGAGGAATGATCCATGGATTCCTAATTTTTCCAAAACCTTCATCATAAAGGGGTGTTGGATCTTGTCGAATGCTTTTTCTGCATCTATTGAGATAACAATGTGGTTCTTATTCTTGCTCCTGTTGATGTGATGAATAATATTAATTGATTTGCGTATATTGAACCAGCTTTGCATCCCTGAAATGAATCCTGTTTGATCATGGTGTATGATTTTTTGGATGAATTGTTGAAGTCGATTGGCCAAAATTTTGTTGAGAAGTTTTGCATCAATGTTCATCAAAGAAATGGGTCTATAGTTCTCTTTCTTTGATGAGTCCCTGCCTGGTTTTGGGATGAGGGTTATGATGGCTTCATAGAATGTGTTTGGTAGTGAGCTTTCTCTTTCAATTTCATGAAGAGTTGGAGGAGTATTGGTGTGAGCTCTGCTTTGAAGGCCTTGTAAAATTCCGCTGTAAAACCATCTGGTCCTGGACTTTTCTTACCTGGGAGGTCTCTTATTGCTGTTTCTATTTCAATGCTTGATATGGGCCTGTTAAGCTGGTTTAACTCATCTTCGTTTAGTTTTGGCATGTCAATATTTGCTAGGAAAAGGTCCATTTCTGTTAAGTTCTCAAACTTATTAGCATAAAGTTTTGAGAAGTATTCCCTTATAATGTTCTGAATCTTGGTTGTTTCTGTGGTGATGTTTCCATTCTCATTTCTGAGTTTATTGATTTGGGTGTGTTCTCTCCTTTTTCTGATAAGGTTTGCTAAGGGTCTGTCAATTTTATTAAGTTTTTCGAAGAACCAACTCTTTGTTTTGTTGATTCTTTCTATAGTTCTTTTGGATTCTAATTCATTTAATTCTGATTTAATTTTGATTATTTCTTTCCGTCTACTGGATTGGGGTTTATCTTGCTGCTCTTTTTCAAGGAGGTTTAGATGTGTCATTAAATTGCTAGTTTCAGATCTCTCCAATTTGTTGATGTAGGAGCTCAGAGCTATAAACTTGCCTCTGAGTACTGCCTTTGCTGTGTCCCAGAGCAGCTGGTAATTTGTGTGTTCATTTTTGTTGAATAGCATGAACATTTTAATTTCCTTTCTAATCTCTTCCATGACCCACTCATGATTCAGCAGTGTGTTGTTCAGCCTCCATGTGATACCGGACTTTCTTTGGTGGCTTTTGGTGTTGAGTTCTAATTTTATTCCCTTGTGGTCAGAGAGAATGCAAGGTATAACTTCAATGTTTCTGAATTTAGACAAGTTTGCTTTGTGGCCTAGAATGTGGTCTACTTTAGAAAACGTTCCATGTGCTGCTGAGAAGAACGTGTATTCTGATGCTGCTGGGTGAAATGTTCGGTAAATGTCTGTTAAGTCTAGTTGATCTATGCAGCTGTTTAGATCTGCGGTTTCTCTGTTGAGTTTTTGCCGAGTTGATCTATCTAGTGGGGAGAGTGGTGTGTTAAAATCCCCAACAATTAATGTCTTTGGATCTATATGGGATTTGAGGGAAAGTAGTGTTTCTTTGATAAATTTGGGTGCTCCATTGTTTGGCGAATAGATATTTAGAATTGTAATATCCTTTGAAGGTGAGATCCTTTAATTAGTATGTAGCGACTTTCTTTATCTCTTCTCACGAATTTTAGTTTGTAGTCTATTTTATCTGATATTAGGATTGCAACTCCCGCCTGTTTATGGGGGCCGTTTGCATGGTAGATTTTGTTCCAGCCTTTAACATTGAAAATGTGTTTGTTTTTATGGGCAAGATGTGACTCCTGCAGGCAGCAGATAGAAGGGTCTTGTTTTTTAATCCAACTAGACAGTCTATGTCGCTTAATTGGAGAGTTCAGTCCGTTAACGTTAAGAGATAGGACTGAGAGGTATTTGGGAGTTCCTGTCATGTTATCCACCTTCTTGGGGGCTGTGAAAACTGGGTTCTTCCTATGGTTCTTGGATTCTCAGTTTGGGTGCAGTTTCTTGGCCTTTGTTGCGGTCTTGTTGGTTTTCTATGTGTAGGACCTCTTTAAGAATCTTTTGTAGGGCTGGTTTGGTGGAGATGTATTGTTTCAATTTTTCCTTGCTATGGAAGGTTTTTATTTGGCCTTCAGTTATGAAGGAGAGTTTAGCTGGGTACAGTATTCTTGGTTGATAGTTGTTTGTTTTTAGGGCATGGCATACATCATTCCAGGCTCTTCTTGCTTTGATTGTCTCAGCTGAGAAATCTGAGGTGATTCTAATTGGTTTCCCTTTATAGTTGAGTACCCTTTTCTCCTTGACAGCTTTAAGGATCTTTTCCTTGGTCTGGGTTGATCCTGTGTGGATTATAATGTGATGTTGGGATGTCCTATTCTGGTCTGGTCTATTTGGGGTTCTAAAAGCTTCTTGTATCTGAATAGGCCTATCTTTTTGTATGTTTGGGAAGTTCTCTGCTAGGATCCTGTTAAACAAATTTCCTACACCATTAACTTCTGTTTCTAGGTGCTCCTCTACACCCATTATCCTTAGATTGGGCCTTCTGATGGTGTCTTCCAGGTGTTGGATAGACCTATCATATTTCTTAGACTTGTCTTGGATGGTTGTATGTTCTTTCTCTATAATATCTAGGCTGTCTTCAATCCCTGAGATTCGATCTTCTGCATGGTCTAAACTGCTGTCAAGACTCTCTACTTTGTTTTTTATCTCTTTTCCTTCTAATTGGTCAGCTTTGATGGCTTCAAGTTCTTTGTTGAAGCTCTGTTTTAGGTCTTGTATGAATTTCTTAACTTCCTTAATTTGGTGTTCAGTGTTTGTTCTCAAATCACTTAGTTGATTGGTTATGGTTTCTTTGGACTCCCATTCCTTCTGTTGGGTTCCATTCAGCATTCCCTTTGTGGTCTCCCTGACTTCTTTCAGCTCTTTGTTAATGGATTCCATGAGTGCCTTTAGTGATCTTTGTGTATTCTCTACCTGGTCTCTCAATTCCTGAATTACTCTTTGATTAGCTTCCTCCCGTCTGTGGGATTCCTGTAGTTCTCTTTCTTCCCGTTCGTGGGATTCCTGCAGTTCTCTTTGAGTGTTCTCTGCCTGCTCACACCATTCCTCCCTTTCTCTTTGAGTATTCTCAAGTTGTTCATGCAAATCCTGTATCAGTTTTTGAGTAGCTTCCTCATGCTTATGATATTCCTGTATAAACTTCTGGGATGCCTCCTCTCTCTCCCTATCACGCTCATACAGAGTCCTTTGTACATTGTCAAACTTCTCATTTATCATGTTTGCTATTAGTGTTTGTAGAGCTATTTGGGAACTCTCCTCTGGATTATTCTTTATCTGTTCTAATCCCTGATTATCAAGATTGGGAATTGAGATACCCGAATTTGCCATTTTTCTTGTGTTTTTCCGGCTTACTCGGCCCATTTGAGATGAAGATTGCACCAGTTTTGTGCTAGAACTCTATCTTAAGGCAACCATCAACCAAAGTTTGCGTTTGTACAGTCAATAGTCTACAGATACAATCTAGTTCAACAGATACATCTATTCAACATCAAACAACTATATGTTAAAGGACTTCGAACCGCAGAAAAGAATTTGGAAAACCAGAAATTATTAGGATTAGGGAGAGATGTGGGTAAAAAATAGGAATAGATTGGTGTGGGGAGGCACCGGGATAGTTAACTATGTCCTAATCACAATGCAGGAAATGGGTTGGGTAGGATGCAAGTAGAGAGAGAGAGAAAAAGAAGAGACTGAAAGGGGAATGAAGAGAGACCAGAAAAAAAATAGAAACGTAAAAATTAATGTTATTATAGAGGTTAAAAGACCGTCTATTTAGAAAGGAATGTGAATATGTTCAGAGAAGGGGAGGGACATAGAGGAGATGTGAAAAACTTTAAGGATGGGAAAGGGAGAAGAAAAGATCAGAAGTTCAGTAGAGCTAGCCAAAAAACAAAAAGATAATTAAGAAAGACAGAAAAAGAGAAAGAAGACAAGAAAAGAAAGGAAAACGCTCATTCATATATTCCTAAAATAAAAATTATAAGATGAGAAAAAAAAGTTACTGGAAAACAATTATTTTTCAGAAGAGGCAAAAATTAAAGATTAATAAAAGTTTTAGAAGGGAAAACATTTATATATATATATATATATATATATATATATGTTAACAAAAAACAAAAAAGAAGCAAAAAAAAGAAAAGAAGAAGAAAAAAAAAAGTCTTTTGATTTTTTTTTTTTGGGGGGGGAGGAGTGGGAAGAATCCTGTATCTCCCTTTTGTCTGTAACCAGTCTCTTGTTGGAGTCTCTGGTCAGCTTGAGGTCCTGTGGCTTGATTGGTTTCTTAAGTCGGTTGGTTGAAACAGGCAGAAAAATGATCTGCTTTACCCAAGATTTTGAGATCCCCCTCCCAGGTTAGTTTTCTGGGAGGGTGATCTGCTTTGAGAATCACAAAAGAGGGGGATGCGGTGATGAGGCTAGGTTCTGGGTAGAGTTGAGGCCTTTCAACAAACAGTAGCTTTTCCCTGGGGCTATTTTGTGATAAAGCTCACAGCGCCCAGCCTGGAGCCATTCTCAGGGTTTCTGTTTTTCAGTTGATTGTGGTGCCTGCTAGAGGGAGGGGCAGCCTCTGGCTCTGGTTACCCAGTGAGGCAAGGCACTCCAATGGCTGGCGCCTGAGCTGGGTGACTTTTCCCTGGATGGAGCTGAGTCTGGCAGGTCACTTCGCCGTTAAGTTCTTGTGACCTGCTAAATGACTTGTTTTATTCCAAGGCCTGAGCTGGAGCTAGCAGCTCCTCCGAGCTTTGTCGGTATCCAAGATGGAGATCACCGGTGCTGGGGGGGGAGGGGTGGCCTTCCCCCCTCTGCTCCCTGAGAAGGAGTGAGGACGTCGGGCTTCTACTCACGTCGAGTCTTGGATCCTGGGTCGTCTTTGGTCTGCAAACAGCAGGATGAAGATGTTCGCTCCTTGTCGGTTCTTGTTGGTGTTGAGTAAAATCCGCTCGTCCGCTGCGTCTGGCTCCTTCGTCCCGGACTCTCTGTGTCTCAGGTATGACCCTGCGGCGGTAGTCGCCGCCGAGACCCTGCCGCCGCAGCGGCAGCTGATGTGTTTCCTTGGCTTCCCCTCTCTTGTCTAACTCTCTGTCCTGTGATGGCACACTTGGTGTGATTCTCTGGCTTAGGACTGTTCACTGTAACTCTAAAACTGCTTTCTATGAGTGAGCTTGTTCAGATTCCAGCTTCTCCTCCGCCATCTTACCGGAACCTCTTTCCCTTAAATCTTACATAGCTTCAAAGACATTAATTTTTGGGGACTTTAATAAACCGCTATCCCCACTATGTAGATCAACTCAGCAAAAACTCAACAGAGAAACTGCAGATCTAAATAATTACATAGATCAACTAGATTTAACAGATATCTACCGAATATTTCACCCAGCAGCATCAGAATACATGTTTTCCCCAGCAGCACATGGAATATTTTCAAAAATAGACCACATTTTAGGTCACAAGGCAAACTTGTCCAAATTCAGAAACATTGAAGTTATGCCATGCATTCTCTCAGACCACAAGGGAAGAAAATTAGAACTCAACACCAAAAGCCACCAAAGAAAGCCCTGTAACAACAAACTGTTGTGTCACCAGTGGGTCATGGAAGAGATTAGAAAGAAAATTCAAATGTTCATGATATTTAACAAAAATGAGCACAAAAATTACCAGCTCCTCTGGGACACTGCAAAGGCAGTACTCAGAGGCAAGTTCATAGCTCTGAGTTCCTACATCAACAAATTGGAGAACTCTGAAACCAACAATTTAATCAGACATCTGAAGCTTCTTGAAAAAGTTCAGCAATCTAAACCCCAATCCAACAGATGGAAAGAATTTATTAAAATTAAATCAGATAGAATGAATTAGAATCCAAAAAAATCATAGAAAGAATCAACAAAACAAAGAGTTGGTGCTTCAAAAAAATTAACAAAATTAACAGACCCTTAGCAAATCTTATCAGAAAAAGAAGAGAACATACCCAAATAAACAAACTCAGAGATGAGAATGGAAACATCACCACAGAAACAACGAAGATCCAGAACATTATAAGGGTATACTTATCAAACCTTTATGCTAATAAGTTTGATAGCCTGGAAGAAATGGATGATTTCCTAGCAAATATCAACATGCCAAACTAAACCAAGATGAGTTAAACCAACTTAACAGGCCCATATCAAGCACTGAAATAGAAACAGCAATAAGAGACCTCCCATCTAAGAAAAGCCCAGGAGCTGGGAAGGTGGCTCAGTGGTAGAGTGCTTGCCTTGCATGCACGAGGTCTTGGATTCGATTCTTTAGTACCACATAAGCAGAAAAAGCTGGAAGTGGCACTGTGGCTCAAGTTGTAGAGCACTAGCCTTAAGCTGAAGAGCTGAGGGACAGCCCACAGTTCAGCCCCCAAAACCAGAAAAAAAAAAAGAAAGAAAGAAAAGCCCAGGACCAGCAGGATTTACAGCAGAAATCTACAAGGCCTTCAAAGCAGAACTCCCACAAATTCCCCTCCAACTCTTCAATGAAATTGAAAGTGAAGTTCACTACCAAACTCTTTCTATGAAACCATCCTAACCCTCATCCCAAAACCAGGCAGGGACTCATCAAAGAAAGAGAACTATAGACCCATTTCTTTGATGAACATTGATGCAAAACTTCTCAACAAACTTTTGGCCAATCGATTTCACAAATTCATCCAAAAAATCATACACCATGATCAAACAAGAGTCATTCCAGAGATGCAAAACTGATTCAATATAAGCAAATCAATTAATGTAATTAATCACATCAACAAGACCAAGGATAAGAACCACATGGTTATCTCAAGATATACAGAAAAAGCATTTGACAAGATCCAACAACCCTTTATGATGAAGGCTGTTGAAAAATTAGGAATCCATAGAACATCCCTCAATACGATAAAGGCTGTATATGACAAGCCAGCATTACACTTAATGGTGAAAAACTAAAGCCGTTTCCTCTTAATTCAGGAATGAGACAAGGATGTTCACTCTCTCCACTTCTCTTCAATCTAGTATTAGCATGCCTAGCTACAGCAATAAGACAAGATGCAAACATAAAGGCGATCCAAATAGGGAAAGAAGAAGCAAAACTCTCTCTCTTTGCAGATGACATGATCTTGTATTTAAAGAATCCCACGGATTCCACTCCCCAATTTCTCGAGCTGATTCGAAAATTTGGCAAGGTAGCAGGGTATAAAATTAATCCTCAAAAATCAATGGCTTTTCTGCATGCCAGCAATGAGAAGAGGGTGGGTGAAATCAGGGAAGCAACTCCATTCGTAATAGCCCTACAAAAAATAAAATACCTAGGAATTAACTTAACCAAAGAAGTGAAGGACCTCCGTGATGAAAACTTTAAAAACCTAAAAAAGGAAATCAAAACAGAACTTAGAAAGTGGAAAACCCTCCCAGGCTCCTGGATTGGAAGGATCAACATGGTAAAAATGGCAATACTTCCCAAGGCTATCTACAAATTCAATGCAATACCTATCAATAGAAGGAAATAGAAGAGGTAATCCAAAAATTCATATGGAACAATAAAAGACCCCGAATAGCAAAAATGACCTTTAACAGAACAGTTTTAGAGGAATATCAATACCAAATTTCAAACTCTACTACAAAGCCATACTAATCAAAACAGCTTGGTACTGGCACAAGAACATACCTGAGGACCAATGGAATTAGAATTTAAAACCCATAAATGAACCCACAGACCTATAACCACCTAATCTTTGATAAGGGATCTAAAATATAGAATGGAAGAAAGACAGCCTGTTCATTAAATGGTGCTGGCAAAATTGGTTAATCACTTGTAGAAAACTAAAGCTAGATCCTTATATATCACCCTATACCAGAATCAATTACAAATGGATCAAAGTCCTCGGAGTCGAAGCAGACACCCTGAAAACATTACAGGACGCAATAGGAGAAACCTTAGGTCTCCTTGGCACAGGCAGGAATTTTCTTAATAGAGACACAGAAACACAACAAAGCAAAGAAAGGTTGGACAAATGGGATTGCATGTAGTTGTGGAGCTTCTGCATGGCAAAGGACATAACTGGCAAGATCAATAGAAAGCCCAAGGATTGGGAGAAGATCTTCACTAGCCATACAATGAATAAAGTAACTTACAGAGAATCTTCTCTGAAGAGGAAATAAGAATGTCCAATAGAGACATAAAGAAATGCTCAACCTCTCTAGCCATAAAAGAAATGCAAATCAAAACTACATTGAGATACCACTTTACCCCAGTTAGAATGTCTATAATCAATAACTCTAATAATAACAAATGCTGGAGGGGATGTGGCCAGAAGGGAACCCTACTGCATTGTTGGGGGGAGTGAAAACTTGTTCAACCACTTTGGAAAGCAGTATGGAGGTTCGTCAAAAGACTCCACATAGAGCTCCCCTATGACCCAGCAATCCCACTTTTGGGCATTTACCCAAATGATCACAAACAAGTCCATACTAAAGCTTCCAGCACAACTATGTTTATTGCAGCATTATTTACCATAGCTAAGATATGGAACCAACCCAGAAGCCCCTCAGTAGATGAATGGATGAAGAAAATGTGGTATATATACACAACGGAATTGTTTGCCTCCATCAGAAAGATTGACATTGCCCCAATTGTTAGGAAATGGAAAGACTTGGAAAAAATTATATTAAGTGAAGTAAGCCAGGCCCAAAGAAATATAGGTCCCATGTTTTCCCTTATTTGCAATAACTAGTATATGTCTTGGACAAATAGAAAAGGTCAGATAAGATGATGTTAAGTGAAATGAACCCCAAGATAAGGACACAAGCATTTTTTTTCTTTCTTGCTATTGTTTCTAACATATTTATAAGGTACCCTGTGATTTTTTTTGTTGCTTCTCCCGTGGTATTACCCCTATTTTCACTGTATTTGATGTTGGTATAATTTGGGGAGGGAAAGGGAAAAAACAAATTGTTTAAATAGGGATACTGGTTGACCATTGCAACAATGAAAATCGAACTTTGCAATTTAAGTGGGGCGGGAGTGGAGTGTATTTGTAGAGATGGGAGGGAAGGGATGGTAAGGTAAAAGCAACGGAGGATGCAAGAATGTTTCATAAGAAATGTACTCATTGCATTGCTCATGTATCTGTAACCCCTCTGTATGTTTTTCATAATAAAAAAAACTTATTTAAAAAATAAAATGTTCTACTGTCTACTAATCTGAAAAACAGGCTAGGAATTAAAGTATTTACATGGACTGGGACATGGAAAAGTTCATTAGGTTTGGACTAGTCTCAGAATTGATTGGTTAAAATGACAGGCACTCTTAGAGGACTGCCAAACATAAGCTCCGGGAATCCTAGGGTCTTGCTTCATCTGCTTAAACTGATAGAGAGGAGGGAATAAAGTTCTACTCAAACCCTCTCTGATTGGCTCCTGTCCTACCCTACCTTTTCCCTCCCTCACCATATAGGGGAGCAGCACTACCTGCATTGTGACTTCATCCTTCCTGATGAGGTCACACTGCAAGAAGTAGGGTGGCAAATCTTGCCAAGGCTCATTTTCTTCTTCCCCTTTGAGACTGCTGGCTGAGAAAGGCCACATGACAAGGTGAAATCCCACAAAACTTTTGGCTGTCATTGCTGCTAAAGTCAACTCCAGCCGATTGAAGGTATCAAGTAGAGTTTTTTTTTCTTTTCTTTCCAATTCTCATCTTCATATAGACTTATTTCAATGTTTGAATTACAGAAAGAACAACAGGAAACAGCCGACAGCCTCTCTCCACATCTGTTTCACTGCGATTCCCATCGGCCTACTAATTCTCTGCCAACCAATCATCTACCAACCAACCATCTGCCAACCATTCATCTAGATCAACCAGCCTTGGTCCAAGTCATCCTCATCCATCAAGACATGAATCAACTGGGCAAGAACGAATCAGAAGTGAACAAACCAACCCAAACAGGTAGGGAACAAACGGACACAAATCAGCCAGGTACAAATCTGCCAGACTCGTGCTTGTTTGATATGAACCAACCAGAGAGGCATCGACTAAGCATAAGTCTTCATGATATGAAGAAATTAGACATGAAATATCTTGATATGTTACAATCAGAAGTAGGCCAGAAAAGCTTGAGTCATCCCAGCTTGTGGCAACCAGGTATGAGCAATCCGATCTCAGGTCAGCCAGGTACCAGCCACTTAGAAAGGAGCCAAGCAAATAAGTGGTGTCCAGTGGAGGTACCATCATGCAAAAATTGCCAAGATACGAGTGAACTAAGTAAGAGCCAGGAAGCTTTGAGGAGCCCAGTTGTCATCCGTTCAATCATGACCAAGCTGGACATGAGCCAGTTAACCATCGATAGGTTGAGCGTCAGCAGTCAATCAGATGCAAGTCAATCCGGGCCAAGCCAATCAAGTAAGAACAATCTAAACTTGAATCCACCAAGCTCTAGTCAATCGAATGCAACTGAACAAGGAAAGCCAAGACAATCAAGCAAGAACTATCTAAACTTGAATCCACCAAGCACTAGCCAATCAAATGCAAGTGAACAAGGAAGGAGCCAATCACCTAAGACACAACAAAGCACTACTTCTTTTCAAATAAGACCCGCAGAGCCTGAAGACTGCGGAGAAATCCTGCGTCTAATTAAAGTAAGCTTGTTTGTACTTATTACTGGGGTTTTTATGGTATTAATGTAGCTCTGAAAGAGAGTAAGGAAGGCATAGTCTGGGTGCAAATTATATTTTGCTAATTATGAACTTCTAGAAGTCACTAAATCTCCCTAATCTTCATCCCTCCCCCAAATGAATATTAGTGCAATTCTTACCTGGGAATATTGTAATGATTCAGAAACAATACTTACATGTAAATTGCTTGTTGGGTAGTGGGAGGAAGTCTGAAATAATCATATAGGAATCCTGTCATTAGACATTGAACATGCTGTCCCTCCTGAGAAAGATGTTTTCAAGAAGATTTTACAGAAAAATGCGTAATTTAACAAAGGATCTACCAGTGACAAAATTTCAAGTATTCATGACTAAGATTTTGGAGTAGGAAATCTTGCTTCTAAGACCATAACTACCTGTGGAATCTGATGGCTGGCTTCCTAGAAAACAGTAGTCACACCCACCAAAATTTCTGTACAATCTGAGTTCCTTGATTCCAGAATTCCACTCACAGAGAGCCCCCAGAAATCGAGGCAGCTGAATTAATTTTTTCTTATGTAAATGTTTATTTAAATGGCAATTATTATACTGTAGTAAAGGGGGACAAGTTAATAGCCATAGTCACTGTACTCAAATTCTGGAGCACTGAGAGCAATCATTTATGTGATGCACAACCTCAACAAGTCATATAAAAGAACCAGAGAAAAGTAACAGTGCGTATTCTTTATGTAGTACATATGTGGTCCAAACAATCTGAAGATTTTTGGTAGTAATTTAATACATATTCACTGGAGAAAAAGAATGGAAAAGGTAAAATATTTTCTCTGCTGGCATCACAGTCCGGTATATTGTGATTAGTTGGCAGCTTGAATTCTTCTTTAATGTATATCAATTTTTTAACTGCATAAGGAGTTGATTAGAGATTGGTCATCACAGTAATTCCTTAGGTGAGAGTATTTCAAGTTTTATGTACTGTCCAAACACAAAAATTGTTCCAAGCATTTTCTGTATGCAGCTAGTTAATCCCCACCCACTCTCTTTTCCTCCCTCCCTTCCTCTCTCCCCTCTGTGTGTGTGTGTATGTGTGTGTGTGTGTGTGTGTGTGTGTGTGTGTGTGTGTGTGTGTGTGTGTGTTAGTCCTGGAACTTGATCTCAGGACCTGAGCAACTGTCACTGAGCTTCTTTGCTCAAGGCTGGCACTCCACCTCTTGAACTCCACTTCTGGCTTTTCTGAGTAGCTAGGGTTATGGTTGTGGCTTTGAACCATGATCCTTAGTAGCTAAAATTACAGGATTACAGGCATGAATCACTTGTGCCTGTCAAAGAGTGAATATATTTAATGTAACTTTCTAAGTGTAAGATACAGACCACAAAGCAAAGAATTCATTTAAATGTATAAAAAGATTATAAAAAAAGCAGTATTTCAAAAATTGAAAGTTCAATTTGCAAAAATGCCTTACAAGCAGACATGGTACAGGCTTGTTTGTTGAGTCTGTGATGCTTATGTCACATATAATATCTAACCTGAATATTTAGAAACTATTTTTGCATGGTTTCCCACTCTTTAGTTGCATTCAAAGCTATTAATCTAATCAATTGACCTTCATATTAATTAAAGAGCAACACTAGTTAACTAGTTATTTTTATTTGTTTATTGACAATGCTGGAATTCGTACTCAGGACCTCACACTTTTTAGACAGAAGCTCTGCCAATTGAGTTCTTTTTTAAATTTTTTTAATTTTAATTTTTTTGTGAACACACTGTACAGAGGGGTTACAATTACATGGGCAGGTTAAGGCGTACATTTCTTATCAAGCATTGCAGCCTCCTTCTTTGTTTACCCTTCACATCCCTTCCCAGCCTCCCCCCACCCACCCAATCCTCCCCGCTCGTTTTCGACATGACAACTTGTACTTCTCATTGTTGCAACAGGTCCACCTGTATCTTTAAACGACTTGTTTTTCCCCATCTCCTCTACAAGTTATACTGACATCAAATATAGTGAAAGCAGGGGTTATACTGTGGGGGAGGGACATACAAAGCTACAAAGAGATAATCTTATAAATACGTTAGAAACAAATGCATGAAAGGAAAAAAAACATTAAATTACATATCTAAGGGTTCATTTTCCTAACATCACATTATCTGACCTTTTCCGTTTGACTCATACATATACTAGATATTGCAAATAAGGGAAACCATGGGAACTATGTTTCTTTGGGCCTGGCTTACTTAATATAATTTTTTCCAAGTTTTTCCATTTCCTAAGAAATGGGGCAATGTCATTCTTTCTGATGGAGGCATAGAATTCCATTGTGTATATATACCACATTTTCTTGATCCATTCATCTACTGAGGGGCATCTGGACTGGTTCCATATCTTAGCTATGGTAAATAATGCTGCAATAAACATAGTTGTGCTGGTAGCTTTAGTGTGGTCTTGTTCTGCCAATTGAGTTCTAACTGCATTTTTTGCTTTAGGTATTAATCAGATCAGAACCTTGCGGTTTTTGCCAAGGATACCCCAAGCTCATGATCCACCTACTTACTCTTCCCATGTAGTTAGAATTACAAGCATGTGCCACCATCCTCAGCTTGTTGGATGAGATATCGTCTTGCTAACTTTTTGACCAGGATGACCTTGCACCGTGATCTGATCTCTGCCTCCCAAGTAGCTGAATTACAGGCACGAGCCACCTCTTAGTTCTCTTTATTCTTTTGTTGCATTGTTCTCTTCCATTTGAAGTTTCTTGATGACAGGGACTAATTCAGACTCATTTTTAATACTTCCTAGGATATTACATGTTCATAATGCTCAATAAAGATGTCACGATTATTATCATCTTAAGAATTGTTTATTAAATCATAAACTGAAAGTTTTCTCCACATTGACAGGAATTGGCTGCCTCTGATGATACGCAGCACACAGTGAAGATAACAGCAGGAGGTAAGATATTTTGTGCTATTTTCAGAGCAAGTGAAAGAAGGATGCATGTATTCACACAGGACTAGCACTTGGACACGTAGTAGCACTTGTTTTAGGGACATAACATTGATCCCATTAATAGTATCTAGTACTATTAATGTTAATATTAATAGTATAATATATTGGGCATCAATTTGATAGGTTTTTCATGCACTATGATTTTATATTTCTCCCATTTTAACATATAATTGATATAAATAGCTCTTAGACTTCTCCCGAAGTCACTGACTACAAATGATTTTCAAAATAGGGAATAAGAAGTGTTGATGATCCAAAAAAGTATAATTGTACACCCAGTATGTTGTTAGAAGCTTGACAGGATTCCATGGACAAAAGAGACATCATTTCAAGTAGTTGCAAAGTATTTCTCACATTTCATAGCTGACAATATTAATAGACAGATGCTTAGTTTATGATGGTTGAGAAATTTTTAAGGTAGTAATGGGAAGATTAAGAAAGCAGATGAACAAAGTATATAAAATCACAAATAGCAAGGACCATGTAGGGAATGTTATACCTGCACATGATTATTTCAACAGCAGTCTAAACATTTATAAAGTGAGAACAAAAGAGGATATTCTTAGATAGAACAAGATTAAACGGGCTCAATAGCTATGTACATAGGATCATATAAAATGAAATGAATTCCAAGAAATGCAGATCTTCAGCTCAAGGCTAGCACTCTACCTCTTGAGCCATAGCACCTCTTCTGGCTTTTTTTTCTGCTTATGTGGTGCTGAGGAATCGAACCCAGGGTCTCATGCATGCAAGGCAAGCACTCTACCACTGAGCCACCTTCCCAGCCCAGCAAGAGGCTTTTTTATTGTAGTTGCTTACTGTTATTTTTTTAACCTTCTTTCCTTTTTTCTTTGGTTGATTCCCTTCTCTTGCTGTTTTTTATTTCTGTACCTTTTCTCTTGAGTATAAGTTTATCTGATTTGGGAAAGGAAAGGGGAAGCACAGAAATGGTGGGACAAAGGGTGAACCAATTTAGCAATGAAACTCACTGACACTATTTTGGAAAGGAAGTAGGGAGGAGGAAAAAACTGGGAGAGAATGAGTGAGGGGTGTCACGGTTCAAAAAGAAATGTACTCATTATCTGATTTATGTAACTATAACCACGCTTTACCTCATCTTTACAATAAAAATTTAAAATCTTTAAAAAAGAGTATGGTAAAGGCCAACTCCTTGAGGCTTGAGAACATTCTTCCAAGGAGATAAGTGGTTTCATTATAATACTGGGTGACAGAATCAGAAGGAACTGAGTATGATTTATCTTATGTGCTATCTTATCTTATGTGCTATCATAGTGTGAACTCTGAGCTGCAGACTATGGATCAGTCTTCCTATGTCACAAATTCTTATGCTTACACTTGGTAATGAACATTATCTGAATGTTTCACTCAACAGCCACTTTGCTAATCTACAGGAACTATCAGGAAACACAAGCTTGACAGTAATGGACACTGATGAAAGCAGTATTCAAACAAAAGCAGTATGACAGTATTGAAACCATATATTATTTTTTTCTAAGAAAATTACTGCCCTGGGGGAATGTATGACAGTTAATGTTGAAAACAATGAGCAAAACAATAGCAACAGAATGTATACTCTGTATTCCAGCCTTAGAATTGCAGTATCTTTTAATTGCAGAAGTTTCATAATGACCTCAGTCCTGTTTTCTAACCTTAAAAGTCCTTCTATACTTAGATAGAGGCAGATAAATACTTGATACCTTCTCTACTTTATTATAA
This sequence comes from Dipodomys merriami, assembly GCF_024711535.1. Classification (NCBI taxonomy): domain Eukaryota; kingdom Metazoa; phylum Chordata; class Mammalia; order Rodentia; family Heteromyidae; genus Dipodomys; species Dipodomys merriami. The sequence continues at coordinate 57,491,669 of NW_027204492.1, forward strand.
ATGTGTTTTGGTTGGTGTGGGCCTTGAGCTCAGATTCTAGGCACTGTCTCAGAGGCTCTTTGTGCTCCAGGCTAGCACACACTCTACTACTTGTGCAAGAGCTCCACTTCTGGTTTTGGGAGTAGTTAATTGGAGATGAATCTCATGGGGACTTTCTTGACAGGGCTAGCTTTGATCCATGATCCCAGATCTCAGCCTCCTGAGTAGCTAGGATTAAAGGTGTGAGCCACTGACACCTGGCTTGCTATAAACTTTTAAAGACCTGTGGGTCACACACACACACACACACACACACACACACACACACACACACACACACACACACACACACACACACACCCTTAACAGGTAATAAAATTCAGTGGTATTCACTGCTGTGCAACCATTGCCATTATGCATATATTGAGGTGCTTGTCTCTTCTTGGACCAATTTCGATATGTTAAGGTTATCTAAAAGTATATCTATTTCTACTAGACTTTCCAGTATATTCAAGTAAAGAGTTTTCAAACTTTTTATTGTCTTCTGGATTTCACTTGGATTTATTGTGATATCCTCATGTTCTACCTCTAATTTTATTTATTTGGATGAATTTTCTCCTCCTTTCAGTCTGATTGGCTAATAGTTTTTTAAAATCAATTTTGTTTATCTTTTTGAAGAAGAAACATTTTTTCTTTTCTCATAAGGTCTTTATTTTTTTAATTTTTATTTTATTGTTAAGATGTTGCATGGAGGGGTTACAGTTACATGAGTAAGGCAGTGAGTACCTTACTTGTCAATCATTGTTACCCATTACCTTCCTTGTTGTTGTCCCACTATCCCTTCCCTTCCCCAGCTCCCATACTCCTATTCCCCCTCTCCCCTTCCCCATCCGAAGTTGTAAAGTTCATTTTCAATATACTGTCCAGTAGATATTTTCATTGCAATGGGTCATCCTGTGTCCTTGTTTCAGTGTTTTGTTATTCCCCTGCCTCTCCCCAGATGAGACATATGTATATACAAGATGTCGGGTATCAAAATCAAATACAGTGACAACAGGGGATATGCTATAGGGGAAAGAACATACAAAGGAAATAACAACAACAAAAATAATAAAATCACATAGTACATTTAAAACAGTAGCAATAAAGACAGACCTCTTGTGTCCATATCTTAGAGTTCATTTCACTTACCATCATCTTATATGTCATATATACATGGCTTTTGAGCTTTTCAGCTCATCTGATAAAACTAACCTTTATGGATACTAATTATTACAAGTAAGGGAAACCATGGGACCTAAATTTCTTTGGGACTGGTAACTTCACTTAATATTTTTTCCAAGCCTTTCTATTTCCTAACAAATTGGATGGTGGTGTTATTTCTGATGGAGGCATAGAATTCCATTGTATATATGTACCACATTTTGTTGATCCATTCATCTACTGAGGGGCATCTGGGTTGGTTCCATATCTTAGCTATGGCAAATAATGCTGTAATAAACATAGTTATGCTGGGAGCTTTAGTGTAGCCTTGTTTGTGATCCTTTGGGTAAATGCCCAGAAGTGGGATTTCTGGGTTATAGCGGAGATCTATTGAATTCTTTTGAGGAACATCCATACTGCTTTCTAGAGTGGCTGAACAAGTTTACACTCTCACCAACAATGCAATAGGGTTCCTTTCTGTCCACATCCCCTCCAGCATCTGTTCTTAGATTTCTTGATTATATCCATTCTTAATGGGGTGAGGTGGAATCTCAATGTTGTGATTTGCATTTCTTTTATGGACAGAAAAGTTGAACATTTTTTCATGTTTCTATTGGCCATTCTTATTTCCTCTTCAGAGAAGTTTCTCTTTAAGTCATTAGCCCTCTTATTAATGGGGTGGTTGTTTCTTTGAGAATTTGTTTGTGGGTGACAATTTTTTGAATTCTAATTATGAAATGAGGCCCTTGTCTGTTGTGTAGCTAGTGAAGATCTTCTCCCAGTCTGTGGGCTTTCTATTGATCTTGCTAGCTATGTTCTTTGCCATGCAGAAGCTCTGTAGCTTCATGCAATCCCATTTGTCTAACCTTTCTTTGATTTGTTGAGTTTCTGGGTCTCTATTAAGAGAATTTTGGCCTGTACCAAGGAGCCCCAGAGTTTCTCCTATTCCTCCCTGTAATATTTTCAGGGTGTCTGCTTTTACTTCGAGGTCTTTTATCCATTTGCAGTTGATTCTTGTGCAGGGTGATACATAAGATCTAATTTTAGTTTTCTACAGTTGTTTAAACCAGTTTTTCAAGCTCCACTTACTGAAGAGACTATTCTATATTTTTGGCCTCCTTATTGAACATTAGGTGGCTATAGTTCTGTGGGTTCATTTCTGGGACTTCAGTTCTATTCCATTGGTCTTCAGGCCTATTCTTGTTCCAGTACCAAGCTGTTTTGATTACTATGGTTTTGTAGTAAAGTTTGAACTCTGGTATTGTTATTCCTCCAGCACTCTTCTTTCTGCTAATGATTATTTTTGCTATTTGGGGTCTTTTATTGTTCCATATGAATTTTTGAATTGCTGCTTCTATTTCGTTGAAGAACAAGGTTGGGGTGTTGTTGAGTATTGCATTGAATTTGTAGATAGCCTTTGGCAGAATTGCCATTTTCACGATGTTAATCTTCCCTATCCAGGAGCATGGGAGGTTTTTCCACTTCCTTAGACCTACTTTAATTTCCTTTTTCAGATTTTAAAAGTTTTTTTCATAGAGGTTTTTCACTTCTTTAGTTAAGTTTATTTCTAGATATTTCTAGGTATTTTGGGGGGGGGCTATTACAAATGGAGTTGCTTTCCCAATTTCTGCTGTGCTCTTCTCATTATTGGCATACAGGAAAGCCATTGACTTTTGAGGTTTAATTTTATACCCTGCTACTTTGCCAAAGTTTTGAATCAGCTTAAGTAGCTTAAGAGTGGATTCCATGCGGTTCTTTAAATACAAGATCATGTCATGTGCAAAGAGGGAGAGTTTTACTTCATCTTTCCCAATTTGGATCCCCTTTATGTTTGCATCTTGTCTAATTGCTCTAGCTAGGCATTCTAATACTAAGTTGAAGAGGAATGGAGAGAGAGAACATCCTTGTCTTGTTCCTGAGTTTAGAGGAAATGTCTTTAGCTTTTTGCCATTGAGTATAATGATGGCTGTAGGTTTGTCATACACAGCCTTTATTGTATTGAGAAATGTCCCCTGGATTCCTAGCTTCTCCAAAGCTTTCATCATGAAGGGGTGTTGGATCTTATCAAATGCTTTTTCTGCATCTATTGAGATAATTGAGTGGTTCTTATCCTTGCTTTTTTTGTTGTGATGTATTACATTACTATTGAACCAGCTTTGCATCCCTGGAAGAAGAAACTTTTTGTTTCATTGATTTCTTTGTAAAGTGTGTTAGTTTTCATTGATTTTGGCTGAAATTTTATTATATCTCCCTTGATCTCTTTTAGCTGTTTAGCTGTGTTCTCTTTGAGTTCAGTTATTTATTTGTATTTGCTTAGAATTAATTTAAAATTTTATGTGTATTCTTATCAAATCGCTACAGTTTGCTTGTTGTGTTTGAGTTTGTCTAGTTGCTTACAATGCTCTTTCATTTCTTTTAACATTCTTACATTTATACCTTGAGCTCAATATGTATGGATTCCTTCATTTTGCTGTTATTGTGATTGCTTATTGTATACATGTTGGATCTTCAAGGTGTTATCTTTTCTTGATTTCTCATATTTCACATATTTCACATATTTCACATATTTCTGTGGATGTATTCATTTGAAGACCTTTAAAGTTTGAGCTTTTTGTTGCCTGAAGTCTTCCTGTTGGGTTATTCTGTATGTTATCACTGAATTGGATGTTAACTGAGTTGATTAGTTTTGTATTGCTACTGGCTTGAGGATGTATCTCAGCTCTAATAACTTCTCCTATTCAAAATTCAATGAGATATTTATGAACAGTTAGATATTTTTGGCTAAATTTGCACTCAAACATACAGTATATACCAGGGGCTAGGGATTTTGTGTGGTATGAGAAGAGGCTAGAAGGATAAAAATGTCCAGTGTAGGGAGACTCAGGAGTCAGTGGCTCACAACTGTAGTAGTAGCTACGCAGAAGGCTGAGATCTGAGGATTACAGTCCAAAACCAGCTTGAGCAGAAAAGTCCATGAAACTCTTATTTCCAATTAACTACCACAAATTTAGAAGTAGAGCTGTAGCTCAAGTGGTAGAGCACTAACCTTGAGAGAAAAAAGTCAGCGACAGCACCTAGGCCCTGCATTCAAGCCCCCGGAGGGGCACAAAGAAAAGAGTAGACATATATAGGAAGAAAAATGAGAAGTGGAATGGAATGTGATAGGTGTAGTTGTCTTATATACTCTTGAATAGGTACATAATTCTGTTGTTGTGGAGAGGGGTGATAATATCAGGGATGACAAATGGATAGAAAAGATGAGACAGAGTTAATAGGGTAAGGAAATGGGGTGGTATGCTACACAACCAGACAAAGAAAAGAAAGAAAGAAAAAGTTTGTCTTCCTTGGTAAGGGTAAAATAGATTGCCAATGTGTTTTGATCTATGTGTACTTTTAAGTCAGGTAGTCTGTGTTTGATGAAATTGGGTGTTCTAGTGTTTGGTGCATAGATATTTAGAATTGTCATATTCTCCTGTAGTAGAATTCCCTCTGTTAGTATGCAATGACATTTTTTGTCTCTCTTATTGACTTTAATTTGAACTCTTTTATCTGATATCACAATCGCTATTCTAGCCTGTTTATTGGGTCCATTTGCTTGAATGATTTTATTTCAACTTTTCACTTTGATAAAGTGTCTGCTTTTTTAAAAAAAAAATTATTGTGAAAATACCGTACAGAGGGGTTACAATTACATGGGCAAGGTAATGAGTACATTTCTTATCAAGCATTGTTGCCTCTTCCTTTGTTTCCCCTTCCAATTCCTTCCCATCTATCCCCTGCCCTTCCCTGCCCACCAAAGTTGTAAAGTTCATTTTTCAACATAACGACTTGTACATCTCATGGTTTCAATGGGTCCACCTTTATCAGCAAGATGAGTCTCTTGTAAACAGATGGACAAGTCTTGCTTTTTGATGTAAGTAGTCAGTCTGTGTCATGTAATTGGAGATTTAAGTCCACTAATATTGAGGGTTAGGACTGAGAGGTGTCTGGTAATACCTGCCAAGTTCTCTCCCTTCTTAGAAGCTGTCCTCCTCCATTCTGACTATATTTATCTGATTATCTGGTAAGGAGCATTTTCTCTGCCAATATCATATTCTTGTTGATTTTCTGTATGAAGGACAACTTTAAGTAGTTTCTGTAGTGCTGGTTTGATGTGTATAAATTTTGTCGATTTTTTTTTGTTATAGAATGTTTTAATTTGTTGTTTGGTTATGAAGGATAGCTTTTGTGGGTGCAGTATTCCAGGTTGGTAATTATTTGATTTTAGGGTTTAGAATACATCATGCCAGGTTCTTCTTGCTTTCATGGTCTCAATTGAGAAGTCTGTAGTTATTCAGACTGATTTTCCCTTGTAAGTAATCATACTTTTCTCTCTGACAGCTTTTAGTATCCATCCCTCGGTCTCTATTGATCTTATTATAATGTGACCGTAAGATGATCTGTTCTGATCTGGCCTGTTGGGTCTCCTAAAGGCTTTTTGTATTTGAATGGGCCTTTCTTTTCTAAAATTTAGGAAGTTCTCTGCTAGGATTCTGTGAAATATGTTTACTGTCCACTTGGCTATCTTTCTGCATCCTGGCTACATATCAGTCTCAAATTTGGTTTTTGAGTTTTCTTGTAGTTCCTAAAGGTTCTCTCTTGTTTGTTGGGTTTGTTCTGTATAATAATCTCCTATCATTCAATTTGATCTGCTCTGTCTTCCAGCTCTGGGACTCTGTCTTCTACTTTGTCTATTCGGCCACAAAGACTTTCCATTTTATTTAATTCTCTATTTTTTGTTTTGTCCTTTCTGAGGACTTCTCTCCCCTTTTTGAAGTTTTGTTTTAGGGTTTCTTTTTTACAATTTTTATTTATTTTTTATTGTGAAAATACTGTACAGAGGGGTTACAATTACATGGGCAAGATAGTGAGTACATTTCTTATCAAGCATTGTAGCCTCCTCCTTTGTTTACCCTTTGCTTCCCATCCCTTCCCATCCCCTTCCCTTCCCTTCCCATCCCTTCCCATCCTTCCCCCCCCAGTTGTAAAGTTCGTTTTCGACATGACAACTTGTACTTCTCATTGTTGCAACAGGTCCACCTGTATCCTTATTTAAATGACTTGTTTTTCCCCTTCCGCTCCATTGTTTTAGGGTTTCTAAGAAAATCTTCACATAACTACTGTTTGTATTTTCCTTAACTTCCTTTACCTGGATGGCTGCTTTATCATTGGACTCCTTTGACATCTCTTGGAATTCATTTAGCTTCTTGTTTGTGCTCTCCAGAAATTCTTACATTATTCTTTGGTTAGTCTCATCATGCTCACGAATTGTCTTGTATATACTTCCAAACTTTTCATTAATTAAATTGATCAGCAATGCTTTTAGTGCATCTTGTGAAGTGTCTTCTAGGTCCCAATTTCTTTCTCTGTTGTCTAGTTGTTTTCTGTGATCATTGCATTTCCCTAGATTTGAATATTTCTAGTATTTCTGTGATGTATTCTGCCCATTTGAAGACACTTGTGGTTTTCTTTTGGGAAGCTGTTGTCTTCTAAATAGGCTGTTTCTTGTTTTCTTGGTTGACTAAGAAGCTGGCATTCGGTTCCTTCATTGAGATTTACTTATCTGGGTTCAGGGCTTGTATGGATTGCTGAGTGGAGATGTAGAGTTCAGTGGTTATGTGGAATTGTATTGTTAAAATTTGACTATTGGATGAAAGTATTAAGTTTGTGAGGTAAGGTTGAGATAGGGAGGGATAGTGTTCAGGGATATATATGAGTGAGGGCTACAAGTTTATATTGGAGTTAGAAAAGAATGGGGAGATGACAGGGAACGAGTGTGGTAGAGGATATAAATGAGGGAGAAGAAAAAAATAATAAAAGGAAAAGAAAGAAAGAAAAGTTATCTTGTATTCTGTATTGAAGAAGAAATTTCAAGAGAAATTGGGTTATGCTGCCTTCTCTAAAAAGCCTAAGGAAATTGATGTCTCCTGTCTAATTACAGCTCTACTTTTTGGGGGAGAGGGGGTTGGATGTGAGGCCTGAACTCTGGGCCTGGGCACTGTCCCTCAGCCCTTCAGCTCAAGGCTAGTACTATACCACTTGAGCCACAGTGCCACTTCTGGCTTTTCCTGCTTATGTATTGCTGAGGAATTGAACCCAAGACCTCATGCATGCAAGGCAAGTACTCTATCACTGAGCCACCTTCCCAGCCCCCTCATTTCTACTTTTGAAGAGAGAAAGAATGGGATATTATATATGTATATATTACAAAGAACAGATTATAAATTATGTAAATATATCTCAAATCATATTAGTAGACCAAGCACTTCCAACTTGGTGATTCACATTCTCTAAAAACTCAGGAAGAGAAAGAGAAAACATAAATAAAAAAAGAGGCTCCCTACTCAATGTGTCAGCGGTCAGGTCTGTTCTGTACTGCCATTAATGGTTTATAGCCATCATTCCTGTGTGAGGATGGGTCCTACTGTGATTTTCCAAGGTGTCACCCTGGCTGTGTGCTTCTCCAAGGGGTCCACTGGCAGGAGTTGTAGTTTGCTGGTGCAGGGGCAGTGCTATGTTCCAGGGGTCTTTTCCAGGTAGTCATTGAAAGTGTGGGAAAACAGTTTGTGTCTTTCCCCTCTTCAAATATGTTCCCTCCTCTTAGGAGGGTATCTGGTCAGTATACTTTGATTCACCAAAAGAACCTATTCCACCAAGGGAGGGTTCCACAATGAGGAACACACAGATTCCAGAATCAGTGTTGAGCTGGCCAGTGGAGTCCTGGTGTGGGATCTGTCTAGAGATATTGGTCTCAAACTCCACTGTTTGAGGTTTCCCCCTGGTGTGGCCATTCAGGTGTGTCACTCTCCCCCTTTCTCTCTCCTCTGCTGCTTTATGTTGTATAGCCACAGCAGCAGGAGCTGCTCATCAGGGTTCTGCACATTGATTCTGAGATTTTTCCTGTTTTCACTTCTTATATTCCTGAGGAGTGATTTCTTTTTTAAAAATTAATTGTTGTTTTAGGGGTGATATCCAATGGGATTACCTTTACATACATCAGGTAATTAGTACATTTCTTTCCTTTTGCTTAATATCATCTATGCCCTCATTCTCTCTCATTCCCTACCTCCCATTTCTGCCCACTAGTTGCTTGGTTCACTTTCATCAATGTCCAGTGCAGCTTGTGGGCTCTGCTGCTGTACTTTTTCACCCATTGATTCCTCTATCTCAGGAAAGAACAAAGTGGGATTTTGATGGGGATTGCACTGAATTTGGCAGTATGGCCATTTTCACAATATAGATTCTACCTAACCACAAATGTGGAAGGTGTTTCCATTTCCTTGTGTCTTATTTGAATTATTTTTTTTTAGATTTTTTATAGTTTTCACTAAATGGATCTTTTACATCTTTGGTTAGGATAATTCGTAGATACTTAATTTTGAGGCTATTGTAAATGGGGTTGTTTTCATGATTTCCCTTTATAATTGTTTATCTTTGGTGTACAGAAAGGCTACTGATTTTTATGGGTTAATTTTGTATCCTGCTACTTTGCCCAAATAGTCAATTAGTTCTACAAATTTGTGAGTGGAGTTTGTTGAGTCCTTTAGGAATAAGATCATGTCATTTAAAAATAGGGATAGTTGGGCTGGGAAGGTGGCTCAGTGGTAGAGTGTTTGCCTTGCATGCCTGAGGCCCTGGGTTCGATTCCTCAGCACCACATTTGCAAAAAGAAAAAAGCCAGAAGTGGCGCTGTGGCTCAAGTGGTAGAGCGCTAGCCTTGAGCTGAAGAGCTGAGGGACAGAGCCCAGGCCCAGAGTTCAGGCCTCACGACCGGACCTCCCCAAAAATAGGGATAGTTTAATTTCTTCTTTCCCCATGTGGACCCCTGTAGTGTCTGTTTCTTACCTTATTTCTCTGGCTAAGAATTCCAGAACTATATTGAAGAGTTAAGAGAGTGGGCATCTTTGCCTTATTCTTGATTTTGGGGGAAATGTTTTTGCTTTTCCCCATTTAGTATATTGGCTGTTGGGCTGTCACATATGGCTTTAATTATTTTAAAGAATGTTCCACCTATTCCTATTTTCTCTAGAGCTTTTAACATGATGGATGTTGTATTTTGTCAAATGCCTTTTCTGCATCTAATGAGATGATCATGTGTTTCTTGACCTTGTCTCTGTTGATGTGATGAATTACATTTATTGACTTGCATATGTTAAACCTGTCTTGCAACTGTGGGATGAAGCCTACTTGGTATAATGTATGATTTTTTTATGTGTTTCTGGATTCTGTTGGCTAATATTTTATTGAGGAACTTTGCATCTGTGTTCATCAGAGAAATTGGTTTGTAGTTCTCTTTTTTTGTTGGATCCTTGCCTAGTTTTGGGATGAGTGTGATAATGGCTTCATAGCTTTCTCCCTCTGCTTCTATTTCACTGAAAAGTTTTCTACAATTCTGCAGTGAATACATTTGTGTCTGGGCCTTTCCTTGATGAAAGACTTTTGATTACTTCCTCTATCTCATTTTATGATATTGGTTTATTTAGTTCATTTATGTCTTCCTAGTTCACTTTGGGAATTTTTGAGATGAGTCTCTTGGTGACAACAAATGGATAGATCTTATTTTTTGTTCTAATCCACAGTTCTTTAGATTGGGGAACTGATTCCTTTAATGATTAAGGTTACTATAGAAAGATGTGTTGTTTCCTCTCATTTTCTTGTTTTCCTGTATTTTGCTTTTTTCCTTGTCCTGCGATTACTAAATTAGTCTTCTAATGATTTTGTCTGATGTGTTTCCTTGATTTTGATTGTTTTCTTCCGATTGTATTCTTCCTTTAGTGTTCTTTTTAGTGCTCATTTAGTGTTCATGAATTCATTTAGTTTTTGTTTGTCATGAAGGTTTTAGTTTCACTGTCAAATGTAAATGATAGCTGTGCTGGGTATACTAGTTTGGGATAGCAGTTGTTCAGGGTTTGGATAATACTATTCCAGGCTCTCTTTGCATTGAGGGTTTGTGTGAAGAGCTCTGCAGTGATTCTGAGTTTTTTTCTATTGTAATATTGTTCCTTCATTGATTTTTCAGCATTTAAAATCAATTGCTTGCTCTTCAAGTCTAATGTTTTACTAAGTTGTGTCTAGAAGTGTTTCTTCTAGGGTCCTGTCTACTGGGTTTTCTATATGCTTCTGTTATAAGGGTGAGATTTTCTCTCTTAAGACTGGAGACGTTTTCTGTAATTATCTTACTGAATAAGTTTTCCATGCCTCTATTATGAAATTATTCCCCCTCATCATTCCCGACCAGGTCACTCTCCTGATAGGCTGGGCTATGGAAAATGCAGCATCCTAGTGCCTGCCAAGTATGACTCCCTGTGGCCTTCCATTGGAAGCCAACTGGTGGAGTAGGGGTTGAAGCAGGTCTCTGGTCTGTTTGTCCTCTTCAAGTGTGGTGTTCCTTCTTGAGAAGGAGATTGAGGGGGCCGGGTCAAACTCTGTGGGTCATTGCCAGCGCTGGTCTCATTTGTGTATGGGGGGGCATCCTTGGCAAGAGACTCAGTGGTCCTGGTACTGGCTGTGGGCTGGCTGGCGATGCTGTGGCTGACTGGCTGTGCTGTGGCAGAAGTTTGTTTTTGTGTGCTGCACCTCACCAGTTGCCAGGGCACTACACTCTGTTGTGCTAGGCCACTGTGGGAGCTCTCCAGGTCTGATGTCATGGTGGCTCATCTCTGGTCTCAGTCTCTGTCTGTTCTGTCCATGTCCAGCTCTGTGGGAGTTTTCTGCTTCTGAGTTCTGCAGTCCGTTGGTGTTCTGGAGTCCCTGGCAGCGGGTGCCACTTTTGCCCCTTATCCACACTGCTGGCTTGGGGTGGTTGAGGGGCTTTCATGATTTTTTTCATACTTGTGTATGTAAATTATAACTTTTTCAGTTCCTGTGATTCTCTGCTTGTTTGTTTGTTGTCGATCTCTTGGGGGAATTGTGTGTTGAGATACTGTTTGGTTAGAGAGCTATGGTAATTCCCTATTGTTTTGGTGCCATCTTTCTTGTTTCTTCTGATTTCTTCAGTATTAAGTAGGGTGAGCTTCTGAAGTTTGTTTGGTGGAGATTCAGGTGTGTTGCTCTCAATCTCCCTGTGCAGCAGGCCTGTGGCAGCAGCTGCTCAGCTCTACTGAAATCTTCACTGTTTTCTGTTCTTACATTTCTGTTTTGTGAATTCTTCTGTATTAGAATGAGTATCTGTTTAAAGTTTAATTGGTGTGGATTTCTTGAGGTGAGGTCTGTGCTGGGACCCTGAATCTCTTTGGTCAGAGACACCCAGAAAGTTTACTTGTGACAATTCTACCATCTTCCTAGATAACATGATTCCTTGTTTTGTCTGTATATGATACATAAAGGAATCACTGAGTACAATAGGACTTCCCATGGACAGGGTGGACAGGGTCCTATTAATAGCCACTAAATACCAACAACCTGATAGACATGGTACTAAAGCAAAGCATTAGGTAAGGGTCCCAGTAGAATATCCACTCTGACTCTTGAAATGTATATTTTTCCCAGGTGTTCTAGCAGTGCCCTAGGTATAAGAAAAAGTCCTTAATGCTGGTTTTTGTCTCAGGGTCTCTTTTGTTGTGATAGAGGAGAGGAAGAACTGCCCTAGGTGGCTCCATTTATTCCCTTGTGGGATACTTTACTCAATAGGTTTTTCACATGAGGCCGGCGTCCCCTACATCCTAGGTTTGTTCTCCCTGAAGTAAAGTCCACCAAATTACAGAAAAGTTCCAATGTTTTCTTCCCAGCATGCTCCACATGGTGATAGGAGTATTGATTCACGACAGCCACTTAGGGATATGTTTGTGGCAGTCTCCTCTGCCACTGATTTTCCTTCTGATCTTGTGTACTTGTAACCCACTGGATCAGCAAAGGAGATGATAGAAAATTTGGTCAGCATTTTAACCTACTTGCATGAGAGTGGAGGGATTTACTGCCAAAATATGGAATTGGGTACAGAGTTCTTTCCTCAAGCCACTTAGTAAGATTCATCCCATCCTCATTAGAAGAGATATTGTGCAATTTCAATCTTTTGCAATTTATCAAGACTAGCTATGTAGCCTAAACTATGTCCTAATTCTGGAGAAAGTTCCATATACAATTGAGAAAAATGTGTATTCATTTTTTGTTTTCAGGTAGAATATTTTGTGTATGTTCGTTAGGTCCAATTATTCCACAGTTTTCTTCATGCTATCTGTTGCTTAATTTTGTTTTGTTGTTCTATGTTATTGAAAGTGGGGTATTAAAAGTCTCATTCAATTGTTCTATAATAGTGCTCTACTTTTCTCCATTTAGTTCAATCAATGTTTGCTTCATGTATTTTGATGTTGTGATGTTTACTGTATATATGTTTATAATTTCTATATTTTTCTGGTGAATTGACTCCTTTGTAAGCACATAATGTCTTTGATTCATAATGATTTTTGGCTTAATGTCTGTTTTTCTTGGTATTATAATAGCCACTCAAGCTCTCTTTTGGTTTTTATTTGTATGAAATCAACTTCTTTCTATCATTCCATTCCAACCTATTTTTTTTCAGTGACTCTATAGTGTTCTTCTTAGACAAAATATGTAGTTTCTGATGCTTGCTTAAAAGTTTTTAACCATGCTGCTAATCTTTGTATTTTGAAATGAATTTTCAATCTTTTCACATTTAATTACTCATGAGACCATGCACATCTGCCAGTTTTCTATTTGCCTTACAGTGTATTCTCGTTTCCTGTTTCTTTCATTTACTGCTTTTTGCATGTTTTGTTGATTTTGTGTTGGAACATTTTGACTCTCAGGATTTATAATCTTCAATTTTTGCAGAGGCTTATTGTCAAAAATCAGCCTGACTTTACTGTGTTCTTAGGTTTTTTTCTGAGTCAGTGTCTTTCTCTAGTCAATTGCAGTGGTTTTCTAAACCTTCCTTTTATTTATAGTTTTGTTTTGACTGTCCAAAAAACTCTTATGTTGAGCTACCTTATATATTCTTAGAAGCTATATTAGCTGGCAGTTTGGAATAATGTAGTAACCAACTTCTAAGCCTTTGTGCCAGTGATCACAGTGGCACTGTATAGTTAAAATGTAAAACCCAGCTGGGCGGCTCACAGCTGTAATCCAGCTTCTCAGGATGATGAGATCTGTGCCTCCCAGGCAGGAAAGTCTGTGAGACTATCTCAACTACGAAAAGGTTGGAAATGAAGCTGTGGCTCAAGAGGTAGAGTGCTAGCTGTGAACAAAAAATCTCAGGGACAAATACCTAATCCCTGAGTTCAAGCCTCAGCACCAGGACAACAAACAAACCCATAAACCCCATGATTTTGAGGACATTAACTTTATGGTCCACCCTTTCTCCAGAAAACAGCTCCAGAAATACAGACTGTCAACCTCACAACAACCTTCAGTAGGACAGGAGGTATGTATGTAGCTGGTACCACACTTTGGCTGAATCTGACCTAAATTAACTAGAATTTATAAGACAATCACCTGAATATTCAAGTGCTCAAATAAACACCTCTACAGTTCGAAAGTATTCCATTTGGACAGTTTTTGTCGGTTTTCTGTCCAAGTGGAGAGAGGAATTCTTGGTGCTTCCTAATTTGACATCTTCCCTTTCTCTTGTTATAAATTTCTGATGCATTGTTTGTGAATTGATATTCTAGATTTACTCAGGGATGGCTTTGGGGTCAATCCTCTTTTTTACTGCCTGGTTGCTGAAGTTTTCCAACAACAAAAAAAATCAGGTAAACTAAACTTCCTTTTTCCAATATAGTCTGGAGTATTCTTTCTATATCTTCAAAACAAAGTGTATTTATAGTTAATAAAAATACTAGTTAAAAAGAGGAGTATGTATGTACAAACCCAGTCCTTTATTTTTAAGAAAATGAGTGGTATATACTTAGGCTTATATGAACAATAAAACATGGAATAACTTACATCAAACTGTAAGAGTGCTTATCCTTTAGAAGGCTGTATAAAGAGGATGAAACCTTCTATATTATATATTTACATACTGATAACTTTTTCAGTAAACATTACTTTAATAGCTAAAGCAAAAACCAAAGATATTGTATTATGAGGTAAAAGCTAACTAGGAAGGTGTAGCCATGGAAAAGGGGGAAAAAGAAGGGAACATTTCAAGATGATCAAAGGATGTATTATAAATATATATGTATATTTATACTTACACATTTACTTGTATTATTAATGTATAATCCATAATTATATATTATATGTAATATATTATATGCTGAATATTATATATGAGAATATAATGTAATAATTATATATTTTTATATATTATAATATATTCATGTATAATATATAAAACAATAATTATTTAATAAAATACATATATTACTATCTAATATATATTAATACATTATATATTCATATATTATATTAACATAATATATACATATATTTATATTTAAATATATAATATATTATATATAATTAAGAATATATTATTATATGCCATTAATGTATTACTATGTATGTGTGCATATTTTAAAAATATTATAAATTAATATATTAATGTATGGGTATATATTTGTGTATATATAAATATATATACACATATGTATGAATATAGCATAATGAACCCTCAAATACTACTTTACAAAGTGGGAAAGGGGAGGTGGGAATGAGAATATGGCGGAGGAGGTGAATGTTTAATATTTACTGTATGAAAACATAATTAAACCCCTCCATAATATAAGTGTGTTAAATAAAAATATAATTGTGTCCCTTTTCTCTTTTCCTAGCAAAAGAAATAGTTGGATTTGCCATGTACTACTTCACCTATGATTTGTGGATAGGCAAGGTCCTTTATCTTGAAGATTTTTATGTCATCCATGGTTACCAAGGTAAAACTTTGATAACAATATTCCTTATGAATACTTTAAGATTTAAAAAGGCCTATTGTAATGAGGGGAGATATAGGATTTTAGTGTAAATATGCTGTTATTTATGTAATTCAATTATTTTTCATGACCCCGATCACTATCCTAGTGTAGGAAGGACTCAGATCACAGATGAGAAAAATATTCTTAGTTTTCATCAACTTTTGAGTAAATCATGTTTTGACAGGTATACTTTTATCTTGGGAATGTGATTTAACATTTTAATATGTTTATCAGCGATAGACAAGAAATATATAACCTGTCATAGAACATTAGTGACTCAATTCTTCACTAATTGTAAAAATCAACCTAAATTCTTTTTTTATTATCATTTGTACTATGTACCAATAGGAAAACAATATGAAATGCATTCATGAATTGAATTTATATATATATATATATATATATATATATATATATATATATATATATATCTCAACCAGATACAGAGTGGTTTAACATTTTATTTCTTTGAAGTAAAGCAAATAAATTTAGTGGTACTTTTCAACTTAAAAGTTTTCATTTGTGATTATTTAACAGATTTAGGAATTGGAACTGAAATGCTAAGAAAAATAAGTCAAGTAAGTTTATAATTACTATTGATAGTCTACATATTATCCTTCTCTTCATCAACTATTATTTAACACAGTATAAATAGTTAACCTCACTATTTAAACATAAATCTGACATATATATTTCAAAATTTTTTATTGAAATTAAACTGGATTTTCAAAACAGATACACAAATACTATATAAGCAATATTAAACTAAAATTTGTCTGTAACCATATCACCAGGAGGTTACAAGTTTATATATAAAATAGGTCCATGATGTGAATCACAGTGTTATAAAAAAGGTATTTTTTTAAATTTTGGCAATACATGAGAAAATGTATTTTAAAGGTACATATTTTCTGTAGAATAATGATTTTGCAAATCACTTTGGGGATCTTAAAGAGAGGGGTTTTAAAGCTGGGACTTCTCTTTGTTTACAATTATAGTATATACCAAAAGTTAATTATTATATTACTTACAAGTCTTATGCACATATCATTTGTTACATAGAATATCTCTTCATTAAAATGTTAAGGGAGACTTCTTTCCAATAAAAGTAATTTTTGTTTATTTGTTTTTACTAGATAGCCATTAGGTCCCAGTGTGGCTACATGCATTTTCTCGTTGTCCTTTCAAACCAAGATTCTGTTGATTATTATACTCATCGAGGAGCTGTAGACCTCTCCTTTGCTGAGGGCTGGCATCTGTTCAGATTTACCAGAGAAGATCTGCAGGCTATAGCAGGGGAAGAATGAAAGAAGCCGTACAACATCTTATCTGAACATAGGCTTCCACGTTTGAATGTCACCTAACAGCAGTCTGATGCTGAATAGTGTAAAATACAGCAAGTAATCATAATAATCTTGTAGATATTTCATTCTGAAGCACATTTTGCAGATAGTTAATGAACCATTATACAAATGAATATTCTAATGGCTAGTAACAAATGTGGATAAGCTCAGTTGTAGGTAATTCAAAAATCACTTATACTTGTCTTTGAGCTAATTTTTTATCTATATTTCACCAAATTTAGGACGTTGATTTTTTTCACATTTTAAAACATTAAAAAAAGACATTGTAAAGATTTTTGCATGTACATAGGGAAGATTCCACATATAGCTCTGTTGTATGTTTTTCTCCTTCCCAGTAGATAGTGAGTCTCTTGTAGAAATATAATTATTTTGGTATTTTATATCCAGCTGCAACTGGTATCATAGAATATGTGAATTCCTGCTATGGACATGCATTTCACAGGCAAAGGGTATGCTTCAGCTATACCCACATGACTCTGAGAAATACTAATTGTGTGGATAATTTCATCTATATATGCTACATGAAAGGGGGTATAGAACACCTAATTCTACTTTGGAAAATTAAGAATTGACACTAGAATTGGATTTGAAGGATGGGTAGGAAATTATTTTGTGGTACACAAGACAAACATTTTAAGAGGAAACCTTAGCAGAGGCAGAGAACAAGAGGCATAACGAGGAATGCATGTTTTCTAAGCAAATGCTATGTCATAAGTATAACATACCTTGGCAGTGGGTTGTATAAGAATGAAGATAAGATTAGATAGTAATCTTAGATCAGACAAAAAGGGCCTTGTGTCTGGCTAAGGAGCTTGAACTTGACTCCACAGTCAATGCTGAGCTACTGAAGAATTTAGAAAGATGGCTAATTATTGATAGATAATTGTCTTGACAGATAGGCTAGAAGACTTAAGTAGCAGAAACTTATGTTAGATCAAACTCAACATCCATGTCCAAATCCCTTAGTACTTTCCTTTTTTACCAAGGAATTTCCATGGATTTAGCTCTCTTGAGCTAAGTATGTGGCCATCTGAATTCTGATTTAGATATACAGAGAATTCTGAGCAATTTTAAGAACACCTCTCTCTCTCTCTCTCTCTCTCTCTCTCTCTCTCTCTCTCTCACACACACACACACACACACACACACACACACACACACACACACACACACACACATCTGTACTTGGACTTGAACTCCAGGCAAACACTCCCTTAGCTTTTCTGTTTAAGGCTGTCACTACCATTTGACCCACACCTCCATTTCCTGCCTTTTGTTGGTTAATTGGAGGTAAGTGTCTGAACAGATTTTTCTGTCTGTGCTAGTTTTTAAAAATTGTTTTATTATTACTATTATAAAGGTGATATACAGAGAAGTTAGTTACATAAGTCAAGTAATGAGTGCATTTCTTTTTGGACAATGTCATTCCTTCCCTTGCTCTCTCCCAGTTTTTCCCCTCCCAGGCCCACCCACAAGTTGTAAAATTCATTTTCAACATAGTGTCTAGTGAGTACTATTGCTGCATTTATTCATCTTTTGTCTGAGTTAGTTTTAAACTGTGATCTTCAGATCTTAGACTCCTGAATAGCTAGGACTGCAAGTATAAAGCTACTCGTGCCTGAAGAAAACAGTAACTTTTCTGAAAAAGTCAGAAATGCAGTGCCTTGCATCTGTAATTCTACCCACTTTCAGGCTGAGATTTTGAGGGCTGCATTTCAATGCCAGTAGAGGCCAAAATTTCAAGAGACCCCCACTTCTCAACCAATAACTGGGTTGCAATAGTGTGCATCTGTAATCCCAGCTATAGAGGAGTTTGGGATCAAGAGGATAGTAGTTCTAGACCAGTTTGGACAACAATGTCCATGAGATTCCCATTCAATAGAATAAGCAGGGCACGGTGGTGCACAATTGTCATCTCAGGTAGGACAGCATAGCAACAAGCTGGAAGGATATCTCAACAGTAGCAAGCAGGTCAAAAAAGTCAGAAGCATCATTTTCATATTTTTATATATTTGCACATCTGCTTTGCCCTTTCTTTTAATGTGTAGGTGCTCTTGTAAGATACAGCAGCAATCTTGTGACCAGATGAGAATGCAGCATGCTATGGACATTAGAGTGGGATGTGAAAAGTCTAGACTCTTGGTAGCACTAGGAACCACTGCACAAACCCTCTCTTACCTAACACCAGGCTTTGAATCCATCTTTGTTTAAGATACTCTTAGCTGATTCACTTGCAAACAGAGCACATTTTGAAGGAAGATAGAAAAATGTTAGTTGTGAGAATAGCCAGGAAGTGACTGTGAATCCAGGAATGTGTCAATGAATGCTTGAACAAGAGGTATAAGAGCACTAGAGAAAGCAGAAATAATTTGAGAAATAAGAAATGAAGCCGGGCACTGGTGGCTCATGGCTGTAATCCTAGCTATTCAGGAAACCAAGATCTGAGGATCAGTTTGAAGCCAGTGTGGGCAGGAAAGTCTGTGAGACTCTTATCTCCAATAAATGACTCAGAAAAGGCCAGAAGTGGAGCTGAGGCTCAAGTGGTAGAGCACTAGCTTTGAAGACAAAGAGGCTCAGTGACAATGCACAGGCCCCTGAGTTTAAGCCCCAAAGTCTGGCAAAAAAAAAGAAAGAAAAATAAAAAAAGAAATGAGAGTGACCAGATGGAGAGTGTCACTAAAAAATATTTACTGTTTAAACTAAAAAATTAAAAGAAAAAAGAAATGTGAGGGAGGCTGACATCACTTAATTTTAGACATATTGATATTAGGATAGTGAAAGGATATTAGGTAGATTTAGCTAATAATTAGATATCTAAGTTTGTCTATAGTACAGGAGAAATGTGTATGTTAAAATATTACTAGTAGTGACATTAAAGTTGATTGAAAATCAGAGTATATATATGAGGAAAAATAAACAAGGACTGAAGTTGAGGAACCTCCATATATAAGGGCTTCAAGAGCAAGAGAAGATAAATGGAGAATAACAAGACAAAACAACAGAAAGCAAAAGGAGGGGTGAGTTTCAAGGAGGTAGTGAGAGTCAATAATTATCTTAAAAAATTTATGTGTGTAGGCCAGGATGTTGCAAATTACAGAACAATTAAAAGCAAGGAAGAGAGGGATATTACTTTTTTGTCAGTTGTGGGGCTTAAATTCAGAGCCTGAGTGCTATCCCAGAGCCTTTTTGCTCAAGCCTAGGGCTCTACCATTTTGAACCACAGTGTTACTTCTGGTATTCTGGTGGTTAATTGGAGATGAGCCTCACAGACTTTCCTGCCTGAACTGGCTTTGAACAGCAATCCTCAGATCTCCTAAGCAGGTAGGATTACAGGCCTGAGTCACTGCTGCCTGGCTGGGAAATTACTTTTTACAGATGTATAGAAATCATAGGAAGATGCAGGGTATAGTGTCAAATATAGTGACAACAGGGAATATACCATAGGGGAAAGAACATACAAAGGAAACAAAAATCACATAGTTCATTAAAAACAACAACAGCAAAAGACTTCATGTCCATATCTTGGGGTTCATTTCACTTAGCATCATCTTATATGGTCATATGTACATATTTGGGAAGGGGAAGAGGAGTAACAAAATGCTGAAACAAGGACACAGAATGACCCATTGCAACAATGAGACTCACAAGACACTATGTTCGCAATGAACTTATAACTTTGGGGCAGGGAGGAAGAAGTGATAGAGGTGGGGGAGAGAAGAGATAGTGGGAGAACAAAGGAGGGGTTAACAATGCTCAACAAGAAATGTACTCATTACCTTACTCATGTAACTGTAACCCTTCTGTACAGCATCTTTATAATAAAATAAAATAAGGAAACCATAGGAAGATGCTCAAGAGAAAAGACACCTTGAAGGACGAGGTAGTTTTGTCTTGATATTGTTGCTTTTGGACATAGGAAAGCTGAAGCTATTTAGAAGTTGAGGAAAAGAAATGAGTGAAAAAAGCAAAGACAGTAAAGATGAAATACAGTTCTGAAAAAAAACATGGGAATGAATGAGATCAGGAGCACATTATGAAGCACTACTCTCAGGAAATGGAAATGTAACACTAAGTCTAGAAGATGAGAAGTATTTGGCAATGGTTATGTCTAGTAATTATATTTTTCTACTCTATAAAGTAGGAAGGCCAGTGAACTTTGACAGGTATAAAAGGCTTACAGGAGCTATGTAGTATATAGTTCTTTTAAATACAAACATTTTAAGATATTTAAGAGGAGTCAAAATTAGTAAAAGCCAAACTCACATGCCATAAAATATGGGTATTTTATTGCAGCTCAGAGAAATGAAAACATCAACAACAACAAAACAGAGAACACACCCATCTTTCTATACACCATTCTAATCCAACTGACATTTGGAAACCCAAAGCAGATACATATGTATAGATGCACATACATATTTTCAGATTTTAGTCTCATTGATGTTCACATCTTCATTCTCGTTTGTTTTTTAGTAAATTCCCTTACAAGTCATCAAATACATCATACTATTTCTACTTCTGCTGTCTCATCAATCCTTTCATATTGTTGGATTGCATTCACAATTTGTGTTTTCATCACTTACTTGACTGCACATTTGAAGAGGTTAGCGAATCACTTCAAGGAACAGTCTAAGTATCAGTTGCCCAGTACATGATTTTTTTAAACCATCATTTACAACTTCACACATATTGCGGTTCTCTATGCTGTCTCTCTGTGCAGTCTATTTCAGCTTCTAGTGCTGTACATATCTACATCTTCTGGATGGGACTGTCCATGATCCATAAGCTTTGGGTCAGATATAAACTGTTTAGTACCTGAAAAATAATTAAAAACAAACAAGTCATTTAGCAAACTTAGTTTGGTACAGAGGACTTAGCAGTGAAATAAGTGATAATTTCTGTTGACAAGGACCTAATATGGGTGAAACACAATATCTTAATATATATCAGATGTATATACATATATATATGTATATACAATGTATATACATATATAATGTATATACAATGATATATATATATATATATGAATGATATATTTAATGATGTGTGTGTGTGTGTATAAAGCAGGCAGGTACATATGGAATTGTTTGAGTGACTTATAGTTTTACACAAGATAGCCAGGAAAGTCTTCTGCAAAGGTGCTATGTAAGCAAAGAACTGAAGGTGTTGAGGGGTATGTGTCCCATTGGTATGTGTGGCTAATGGCTACCAGGATGAGCATATATCAATTGAAATGGACCCAGGGCATACCTGAAAAACTAATGTGGCTCAACAAAGCAGATAAGATGATGGGGAACAATGAGTGACATATGATCAGACTAGGTCAAAAGCTATCATTTTTATTTAAGATGAGAAGCTACCAGACAATTTTGAGTAGAGAAGCGACAGGTTGTTTTATAAGATCATTCTTGCTGCTGGGCATTGGTGGCTCATGCCTGTAATACTAGCTACTGCTGGAATCCAGCCATCACTTTGGGCAGGAAAGTCCATGAGTGGTTAATCTCCAATTAAGTACTAAAAAGCTAGAAGTGGAGCTGTGGCTCAAGTGGTAGAGTGCTAGCCTTGAGTACAAAATCTCAGGGAACTGCACCAGAAAAATGAAAGAAGGAAAGAAAAAGATAGAAAAAAAGAAAGAAAGAAAGGAAAGAAAGAAAGGAAAGAAAGAAAGAAGAAAAGAAAAGAAAAAAAGGAAAGAAAGAAAATAAGAAAAGAAAGGAAAGGAAGGAAGGAAGGAAAGAAGGAAGGAAGAAAGGAAGGAAGGAGGAAGGAAAAAGAAAGAAAGAAAGAGAAAGAAAAGAAAAGAAAAGAAAAAGAGAAAGAGAAAGAGGGAGAGAGGGAGGGAAGGAGGGAGGGAGGGAGGAAGGAAGGAAGGAAGGAAGGAGGAAGGAAAAAGAAAGAAAGAAAGAAAAAGAAAGAAAGAAAGAAAGGAAAAGAAAAAGAGAAAGAGGGAGAGAGGGAGGGAAGGAGGGAGGGAGGGAGGAAGGAAGGAAGGAAGGAAGGAAGGAAGGAAGGAAGAAAGGAAGAAAGGAAGGAAGGAAGGAAGGAAGGAAGGAAGGAAGGAAGGAAGGAAGGAAGACTCTTGGTTATGGAGAAAAGATACTGCAGGGAAGCAAGGGTGGAAGCAGACATTCCAGTGAAGAAGCAGTTGCAATATTCCAGGAGAGATGCTAAGGGCTTTAATTTGGGTGACAGCTGTAGTGGGGGGTGACAAAAAAGGATTAGACCTTATAATTTTGAAGGTAGAATGGGCAAGATTTCCTAAATGGATTGAGTATGTTGTGAAAATATGTTGTGAAAAGGAAACTAACCCCAAATCTGAAACAATGGAGCTGGTATTTACTGAGATAGGACAAAATGTTAAAGAAGCAATTTTGTGGAAATGCAGATGTTAAATTTCAGATGTCTTTCCATTTCCTAACAAATGGGGTGATGTCATTCTTTCTGATGGAGGCATAGAATTCCATTGTGTATATATATCACATTTTCTTGATCCATTCATCTGCTGAGGGGCATCTGGGTTGGTTCCATATCTTAGCTATGGAAAAGAATGATGCAATGAACATAGTTGTGCTAGTAGCTTTAGTATGGTCTTGTTTGTGATCATTTGGGTAAATGCCCCAAAGTGGGATTGCTGGATCAAAGGTGAGCTCTATGTGGAGTCTTTTGAGGAACCTCCATACTACTTTCCAAAGTTGTTGAACAAGTTCACACTCCCACCAGCAATGCAGTAGGGTTCCTTTCTGGCCACATCCCCTCCAGCATCTGTTGTGTAAGTCAGGCCCAAAGAAGCATAGGTCCCATGGTTTCCCTTATTTGAAAGGTCAGATAAGATGATGTTAAGCGAAATGAACCCTCAAATAGGGACACAAGTGGTTTTTTCTTTCTTGTTATTGTTTCTAATGTATTTCTAAGGTACCATGTGATTTTTTTGTTGCTTTGTGTGTCCCTCCCTCACAGTATAATCCCTGTTTTCACTGTATTTGATGTTGGTATCATTTGGGAAGAGGAAGGGAAAAAGTGTTTAAATAGGGATACAGGTTGACCCCTTGCAACAATGAGATGTACAAGATGTTATGTTCAAAAACGAACTTTACAATTTAGGTGGGAGGTTGGGGGTGTGGGAAGGGGTGAGTGTAGTTGAGGAGGTGGGAGGGAAGGGATGGTAGGGGAAAAAACAAAGGAGGAGGCAACAATGCTTAATAAAAAATGTACTTCTTACCTTGCTCATGTAACTGTAACCCCTCTGTACAGTATTTTCACAATAAAAAACTTATTTTAAAAAATTTCAGATATGTTGCAACAATGAGAAGTACAAGTTGTCATGTCCAAAACGAGCTTTACAACGTCGGTCGGGGGGGGGGGGAAAGGGGGGGGGAAGGAGAAGGATTGGGATTGGGGGGGAGGGGGAGGCTGGGAAGGGAGGTGAAGGGTAAACAGAGGAGGAGGCTGCAATGCTTGGTAAGAAATGTACGCATTATCCTGCCCATGTAATTGTAACTCCTCTGTACAGTATGTTTACAAATAAAATAAAATAAAATTAAAAAAATTTCAGATATGTTAAATTTGAATTGCTTGCTAAATAAACATCTGCATATCAATACTGAGTAAGTAGCTAGCAATGTGAGTATAGTGTTCAGAAGAGGTATTGACTGGTTTATAAATTTTATATTCCTAAACTAATTTATAGATAACCTTTAAAACTATGGGATTATAGGAGACTGACTACAATCAAGGGATTACTTCAAGGAGTAGGGAGTTAAATCTGTATTAGTGATGGATTTCATGAGAACTGCTTCATGGATTTAGCAATGTGTTTATCAATGGTGAAACTGATCCAATGATTGTATGTAGTCAGAATGCTATTTTCATGCATTATTTCACACATGACCTAAACATTATTTTTATACAGTCACATATGCAGTAATAATATACTGGTCAATGACATACAGCCTATACAAAGTCAGTCCCATAATAATATAACTGAGCTAAAATATTTGTAGTACCTAGTGATGTCACATGCAACTCCAATACATTACACATTTGGAGTGATGCTGATGTAAACAAAACTACCCTCTGGCAATCAAAAGTATAGCCATATATAATTCTGTAAGGTAAATAGTACTTGATAATGATGATAAATGCTGTTACTGAATTACATGCATAAAATACTATGTTTTAATGATTATATCAAACTTTACTCCTGCTAGTTATAAAATGCTTACTATATCAGTATGTTATTTGAAGCCAGCTGCAGTTTTAAATACTTTGCTTTCACCATATCTCCTGATTGTAGTAAGTAGCCATACTGAATCCTGACCTAACCATTTAAGTTTGTCTAAGTACACTGTGATGTTGGCACAATGGTGAAATCATCTAATGACACATTTCTCAAAATATATCCTTGTTCTTAAGCATTGTGTGACTATGTTATAGTTATTACCCAAATAAATTTTAATTCAGAGAGTAACTTTACCAGTGTCATTCAGCTGCTAAGAGGCAGAGTCAGGACTGAAGCCAAGTTCATATAAACCCAACACAACAACCCTGGTGCTTCTGAAAATAGGAGTTATAGTAACAAACTCATATTTTTTTTAGTATTAAAGATAATGGATGCCTAGTGGTGCATACTGTGTGCATGGTGAGTGGGAATGAGATCACTTTTTTTTCTGTGCTGTACCTGGGTGCCATGCCTGTGTAGAACCTGGGCACTGTCTCTGAGCTTTTTTTTGCTCAAGGCTAGCACTCTACCACTCTACCACAGTGCCACTTCCAACATTTTGGTAGTTAACTGGAGATAAGATTCTTGTGGAGTTTCCTGTCCAGTCTGGCTTTGAACTGCAACCCTTAGATCTTATCTTTCTGAGTAAACTAGGATTACAGGTGTGAGTCACTGGCACCCAGTGAGATAACTATTTTTTATATTTGCTTTATAATATAATAGTAAAAGTATTTCTTCTGAAGTTAAAATTTAAATATGCTTTTTTTCCTCAATGTGACTAATGTGTAAATGATTTCTTACATTTCTGAGCCATACTTTTCCCCTAAGGAATGATTCATTTTCAGTTATTTCTTTTTGCTTATTTCTTTCTTAGGACTTCACATTTGCCATGCAGCCACTCTTTCAGTTGAACCATGCTTCTAGCCCTGTTTTTGCCCTTTTTTGGTGTGTGCTGATTCTGGGGCATGAACCTAGGGCTTAGATGCTGTCCTTTAGATTTTTTGCTCAAGGGTGGCACTCTACCACTTGTGCCACAGCTTTTTGGTGGTTATTTGGAGATGAGTCTCATGGATTTTCTTACCAGGGCTGGTTTCAAATTGTGATCCTCAATTTTAGCCACTAGGATTATACTCATGATCCACTGGTGCCAGGCTCCTTGGTTATTTTTGAGGTAGGATTTTGCTTTATGTCTGGTCAGCCTAGGCTAAGATTCTTCTACTTGTGGATGATATGTGCCACCACCAGACCTAGCCAGTGGTTGATATGGAGTGTCACAAACTTCTTTGTGCTCAGGCTTTCCTCAAAACGGGATTACAGGGAACCATAGTTACCAACTTTTCATTTTATAAAATAAATGAGGGAGAAAAATTACAGTAGAATGCTTTATCTTATACCTGTTTTTACTTTAACTTTATGTCATTTTTTAACTATCCCTTTGGTACATGCTGGTAGTGGGGCTTGAACTCAGGGCTGTGAGCGCCTCTTGGCTTTTTGGTTCAATGTTGTGCTCTACCACCAACAGCTATACTTTCAGTTCCTATGAATATCTTTTTTAGAGACATTTTAGATTTCATAAACTGTGATATACTTATAAGTAACATGAGTAAACATTAAAAATACAACCAGGTCATAAGAGTTCATTACTCATAACAGCACTGTCATTCTCCATAGATTAGGAATTCTTAACCTCAGGTGCATTTGATGGTCTATTTTGGACTCAGGATATCCTTTAACTGGGTTGGGGAAATTTTTTGATAGTTAAAAATGATTATATATTACTTTCTTTAAGTAGTTGTATAAAGGGGTTACAAATCTAAGTGTCAGTTTATGAATACAATGAATCTAGAGGGATGAGGAAATATGTCTTCATCTTCACTAATCTGAACATAGGCATTTTATTCAGTAACAAATATAGGCAACAAAACCAAGCAGTTTTATAAGTACCTTACATTTTACATCACAAAGAAAACACACATATATTTTAAAATCGCATTATAGTTACTACCTTATACTATGTAAAATTACTGCTACATGAAAAATAGTCAGTATTAAATTCTATTATTACATATTATTGCTTTCTACATTTAAAGATAACCAAGGTAATCATATATTACTATGTGCTTTTTTCATTTGAAAACTACTCCATGAAGGGGGCTCATTACAAAAAGCTTAAGAGTCCACCATTACTTTCGCTCTCATCATGTTTTCTCAAATGCATTTCAAATGCCTCCTGCTGGAAGTAATTGCTCAGTACAAGTGAAAAGTTTGCTTTTATCTCCAGATGTGATAATTTTATGTATCCTTTTTTGTTTTTTTCTCTATCGGTCCTGGGGCTGAACTCTGGGCCTGGGCTCTGTCCTTCAGCTCTTCAGTTCAAGGCTAGCGCTCTACCACTTGAGCCATAGTGCCACTTCCAGTTTTTTCTGCTTATGTGGTGTTAAGGAATTGAACCCAGGGCCTCATGCATGCAAGGCAAGCACTCCACCACTGAGCCACCTTCCCAGCTCCTATGTGTCTTTATATATCAACAGTTTTTAGTGTAAATAAATTTGCTAAGTTCTCTACTGCTTCTGTTTACTTCCTCAATTTATATTCTTGTCCAGAATCTGGCCAAAGATTCCGTTCATTTGAATTTCCTGGATTGCAAAGGTCTTTTGCCATTAGAACTCCATTCCTCAAAATTCTTGAAAAGGTTTCAAGATTTTAATTTATCCACCCTTATGTAAGATACTACTAATTAGAGAAATAATTCCTTGGAGAAATTTTCCTAAAAGAAATGTTTATAAGCCTCATCTCTGGAATTTAGATTTATAATTTTTAGGTAGAGTATAGGGTTATTATGAAAAAAAAACTCTCAAGTAATTGTAGTTCACTTTGATTTAGATTAGTTAGCCTAGGACATACAATTTCTATCGTTGAAAAGC
Organism: Dipodomys merriami; assembly: GCF_024711535.1. Lineage (NCBI taxonomy): Eukaryota > Metazoa > Chordata > Mammalia > Rodentia > Heteromyidae > Dipodomys > Dipodomys merriami. The sequence goes on from NW_027204492.1 coordinate 57,519,270, forward strand.
ACTATCTCAGTGGGGGGGGGGGAGACTGGGGGTGAGAAAATGGGAGAAAAACAAGGGAGGGGTTAACAATGTTCCACAAGATATATATTCATTACCTTATGTATGTAGTTACATTTTGCCAAGGTGAGGTACAGAGGGGTTACAGTTTAACCCCTCTGTACCTCACCTTGGCAAAATTTAAAAAAAATATAAAAAGAAAAGCATCATTTCATGCTCATCAAAGGAATTAAGGATTGTACTTTCTGTTAAATATTTTCAACAGGGAAATATTTTCTTGAATTTCAATGCTCTAGGCATTATGATGCTTCCCTTTGCCTTGTTTTTTTTATCATGATGCTTCCCTTTGCCTTTTTTTTAAATCATGTTTCTGTTCTGTGATAAGAGTTTTGTGTTAAACTCTTTTTAGGGAATGTTTTTTTGCTCAATAGCTGGAACTCTACGACTGTGGCCACAGATATACTTCCAGCTTTTTAGTGGTTAAGTGGAGTTAAGAGTCTTATGGACTTCCCTGCTGGGGCTGGCTTCAAACCACAACCCTCAAATCTCAGGTTTCTCCTAGAATTACAGGCGTGATGCACCAGTACCCAGATTTTAGCAGATTTTTTTTTAAAGGTGGTGTTATCATACAGAGAAAAAGAATAAAGATGTGTAAAATTATAAGATAAATGATTTATTATTTCAATAGCCTTTAAATAAAAACTATTAACAGCTTTCTAATTTTTTGTTATTATAAAGGTGATAGACAGAGGGGTTAAAGTTATATAAGTTAGGTAAAGAGTACATCTCTTTTTGGACAATGTCACCGTTCCCTCAATCTCTCTGTTTTCCCCCTCCAGCACAGTTTTGTGCTAGTTAACTGGAGATGGGATTCTTGAGGATTCTTTTTTGCCTGGGCTAGCTTCAGACCATGATCTGTATTCTCATTTTCCTGAGCTGAATTAGCTATACAAATGTGAGCTACTAGCATCCAGCATCTTCCTTTCCCTTTTCTCTTTAAAGAAGAGAGAAACACTTACCATCTCAATCTAGTTAAGGCATTGATCTGAGTTTGGATGAGTTATAGCTTTAGTGAGTCAGTCATTAATCCTCTGGTTCCTTCCTGTTTTTTAGGTATGGCACTCCCAAGTTTCTGACTGACAAGTTGATAAGTTTCCTTCTCCTTAGCACTAAAATTTGGTTTTACCCTACAGAGGTTTTGGATCGTGTGTGTGTGTGTGTGTGTGTGTGTGTGTGTGTGTGTGTGTGTGCGTGTGTGTGTAAGCGCGCGCACCAGTACTGGGGCTTCAGGGCCTGGGAACTGTTCCTGTTCCTTAGCTTTTCACTCAAGGCCAGCAGTCTATCACTTGAGCCACACCTCCACATCTGGCTTTTTGGTAGATAGATATTAGGTAGGCATTATTTTGGTTCCAAGATACTCACCAAGATACTCTAGAATGAATAAGCACTTAGAAAACAGTCTAGATCCTTTGTATCCTTTGGGACTATGGTCAACTGTAGTGTATTACCTGTGCAACTTGTCATGATTAGCAAGGAAAACCAACAGAAGAAAGTAGCAAAACAAATCAGGCTTGCTATTTGGTGAATTTATTTATTATTATTAATATATTTGTTTGCTTTTTAGTGTTTTAGGGACAGGATCTTGCTGTGTAGCCACAGCTACCTTCAAATTCACTCTCCTTAAATTCACTATTGAATAGTTCCCCAACTGATAGAATTATAGGTCTGTGCCACCAAGGTGCACCCACGTGATAGTTTTTAAATGAGAGAGGAGAACCTTGAAATAGACTAAATACTGGCTTAAAATTAGGAAATCTATGAGTAATGGAAAAATTTGTACTTTAGTATCAGGAAGCCCTAAGCTAAGTTGTATGATTGGGAACAAAGTTATTAAGCTCCTTGTCAGTGCTTTCATCTTAAAATAAGAGGTACTGATATCTCAGAGTTTTTAATTGTTTGGCGTTGTGGGTAAAGACTGAATAACAATAGACTTACAGCACTGGGAAACATAGTCCATGCTTGAGAAAGGGTAGAGAATATTATTGTTCCTATTTTTCTGTCCTGTTAGTTGGTCCTATCTACACTGTTCATATTGGCAAACCAGGGACTGGTAGGTTCATGGGAATACATGGTTGAAACGGTATTCAACATTCTGCTACATTCTTTTTGATCATAGTACAAATCATTGTAGTATTTTCTCAGAAACTATAACTGCCACTATTTGGTCCCACAAAGTATTAATTACCAATATTGAGTATTATTAATGATAAATAGAATTATTGTTATTTCTATTTGATACTGAAATTTCTCTTGGTACCTAATGTTAGTAAAACTATGGATTGTGGAAACTTAGACTGACAAGTAAACTGACATGTAAATAGCAAGAGAAATGGAAGCTGATATGTATTTATGTCGTTGTGATTCATACATGCAAAAATTGATAAAATCTAGAAAGGCACATTTTCCTCCTCCTAATAAAATAGTTCCCATTTATAAAGTGCTATTAAATGCTTCACTCAATCAACCTGTCAGTTCTCCTCTCTGCCCTCATACAGAAAGATCTGTGTTATGAATATGTGGTAGTTATAAAAATTCTAGATCTAAAGTCCCTCATAATCTAAAAAGAAATAAAGTACACATATAACTAAGAGAATACATTTATAAAGAAAACACATATTCAAACTTTCAACTATAATGCTATAAAAATAGCTAATAAAAAATGAAATTGAATAATTCCAAACAAACCTGAGGTGAATGCTGATTTGGTCTTTGTTTTAGAGTAGAGTTCTTTGGGTAAAGGCACTGAATGATTCAGGACTTGAGTTGTTTTTGCAGGCATTTCTGTTTCATTGGGGCTTCCTAGCTGTTTACAAAAAAAGATGTTTTTATTTAGAAGTTAAACCATTTTATTTATAAGACAATAGAATATACTAAAATGATATTGTGCCAAAGTATTGCTATCGTACTCATTTACTTTCATTTTCTTCTTTGGTATCTGAGTAGTAATACCATTACAGGCCTAACAGGAGCCAGGCAAAATTCAATGTCTACTTTTCTTGTCCATTTAAACTCTACCTTAGTTTTTTCTTTAGGTTCAGAGAGTGATTCATTTTTGCTGCTTGTTGCCCACAACGATTTAACAGCTCCATAAATGTACTGGCTGGTCGCATATGCTTTCTTCCCTGTAATCTAATTCAAACAAAAAGTGAGTCAGATATGCATTTTAAAGATAAAATAAAAAGATTTAAAAAATTCCTATCAGGTATTTTATATGAACATTTAGATCACAATCAATAATAAAAATATCAATGTCTAGATAAAGTATAAGTAGGAAACCTTCAGTGTTCATAAATGAGGGAAGAAGGAAATGAGGAAAAACTTGGGTGCTCCAAAGCTGTCTGTTCTGAACATGAACATGGGCTAAAAATAAAACTGGAACTGAGTAAGTGGCTCATTGGTACAACACTCAACACTTGCCTAGTGTAAGGACCAGAGTTTAATGATTAGCATTGTAAAAGAAAACAAACAAACAAACGGAAACTCTTCAAATCCTAGAGAGCCTTTAGATTTAAAAGTAAGATCACCAGAAAATGACAAAAAAAACCCAAAACCTATGATAGACATTTAAGGAAGGTGTTTCTTTTTTCCAGGTGGTTTCAAAACAGTCTGTCCATGTGTGTATATGTTCTTAATCTCAAAACCCTCTGTAATCTATCAGTTGGCTGCTCCTGGAATTATGTTAATCTCAGCTGAAAAGCGGCCAGCCGATGTAATTTTCTATTAATTAAAAGTTGAATTTTATACAGCCCAACAATGGAGTGCTATTTCTCCCCATATATTCTAATTCACTATCTCTGAACTTAAATCCTAAAGCCTGCTCTTATATTGTTCAATTGTATTTAAATAAATTCATTTTATTTGTTATGATCATGTAATTAAGAATGGTATTTACCATGCTGAGCTGCTAATATGATTTTGCCAGCAGAAGAATTGATATGCTGGGATGGGGAGGGATTGGAGAATGATGATCAATCAAGATGCATTGTATTTATGAACTGATTTGTTGAATGGTAATTCCTTTGTACAACTACTTAAAAGTATTGATATTGAGCATATGTATCTGAAAATTAAATGTTGAAGGTGCTGTGTTATATTTAAATATTGTAGCACTGAGAGTTTAAACAGATGCTACATTTTCTATCACATTGAAGAACTTACCTTTGCAATTATTACTGACTGAGCTGGGTAGCAAACAGTTGCTCCTAATGTAGCCAGTCCTAGTGGATAGGCCATTTTCTTAAACCTAGAACCTAAGAAATGCAAACAAATTACCCAACTCTAAATACATGCCACCAACCTGAGCCTTGATGCTCTTATTCTTTCCTTTCCTTTAAGATGTCACCCTCTGTTAAATTACTCTTTAGATAATAATACCAATTAACATGGTACCTAAAATACCTCCAAGGCTCTCAATTCAATCAATAGCTCTTAGCTATCAGGTCTAATGTCAGAAAAATGTTCTCAATTTAATATTATCTACACAAAAGGAATCGACTTTTCTTCTTTTTTTTTTTTAAAAAAAAAGCTAGGTATTTTCATTTCCCAAGAAGCTTAAAGTTTTAACATATTTTTTCAAATATCTAACAAAGCAAGATATTAAAGAATTAATTGACCACTGTGCTTGTGACACCATGTTTTTAAAGGGAAATGGACTGTTTTATATGTTCTTAGATTAAGTACTTAGGAAGGTGAAAGAACTAAATGACTATTCGGCATATAACTCCTTCATGTCAGTGATTTGGAACACTAAAGTAATATTTAAAGCAATTTGACATAATGCACTGCAAAAGTGCTTAACTAAGCATCTGACAGTCATTCAACACATTTTTATACAAAACTTTTCCTAAAAAATATTTGCCAATTTCTTTGAATTACCCCTAGGTGCGGGAAGAGAAATATCATATCCTCTCTGTATGCCTTTTCCCTCATCCCCATACCACTCATAAATATGTCCCTGAACCCTAGAAAGTTCTGTAGAATAGCTGGAAATCCACCACTAAAACTCGGTTCCACCAGACTTGTTTTAAAATGATACATCTCCTAGATGCTTTCTGGTTATCTTGGATACTGTAAATATGACTAGGTAATTAGATGATGGGTTTTTAAACTGGTGCAAGTACTATGTTTTCTCAGATGACTTTTGCAAACTCTACTTTAAAAAATTGCCATTAGGTGCTGGTGGCTCTTGCTTGTAGTCTTTGATACTCATGAGGCAGAGATCTGAGGATAGCAGTTCAAAGCCAGCCCAGGCAGGAAAGTCTGTGAGACTCTTATCTCCAATTAACCACCTAAAAAGGCTGGAAGTAGTGGTGTTAAACAAGTGGTAGAGTGCTGGACTTGAGCCAAAAAGCACACAGAGAGTGCCCAGGCAGGAACTGAGTTCAAACCCCAGGGCTAGCACCAAAAAAAAAATGAAAGAAGGAAAGAAAGAAAGAAAGAAAGAAAGAAAGAAAGAAAGAAAGAAAGGAAGGAAGGAAGGAAGGAAGGAAGGAAGGAAGGAAGGAAGGAAGGAAGGAAGGAAGGAAGGGAAAGGAAGGAAAGAAAGAAAGAAAGAAAGAAAGAAAGAAAGAAAGAAAGAAAGAAAGAAAGAAAGAAAGAAAGAAAGAAAGAAAGAAAGGAAGGAAGGAAGGAAGGAAGGAAGGAAGGAAGGAAGGAAGGAAGGAAGGAAAGAGAAAGAAAGAGAAAGAGAAAGAAAGAAAAAAAGAAAGAAAGGAAAGAAGGAAGGAAGGAAGGAAGGATGGGAAAGGAAAGAAAAAGAGAAAGAAAATTGCCTATGTGGCATATCAATAAAGACTAAGGTGAAAAAATAACTGGTAATGTCTTCTGGTAACTGCAGTTTAGGGAAACCTATAAACCAGAGATATTTTATTATCTGGCTCAACCATTATCAAGGAAGTCTTTTTTGTTGTTGTTGTTGGTCATAGGGCCTGAACTCTGGTCCTGGGCACAGTCCCTTAGCTCTTCAGCTCAAGGCTAGTGCTCTACCACTTGAGCCACAACACTACTTCTGGCTTTTTCTGCTTATGTTGTACTGAGGATTGAACACAGGGTCTCATGCATGCAAGGCAACTACTCTACCACTGAGCCACCTTCCCAGCTCTGGAAGTCTTTTATTAACATCATGGTTATGAAAGACTGTGTTTGGGAAAAATATGTAGAAAAGCTGTTTCAAATTCTAGTGTAGTTTTCCTCAAAATCTAGAATATGTTTATTGTGGTATGGGTTGAAAGGGTCTAGGTTAACTTAAATATATCCCAATTAGTTTCTTTAGTCGTACTCATAATTATTGTAATGTCTATTGTTTATGTCTTGAATTTACAGTCTCAATATCTCATGAATAAGTTCCTTTAACTCAACCAAATCCCCTTCATTATGCTGTTCCTGAACTTGGAAGGACAAATTTTTCTTGTTCGATGTTAAAAGTTGAAAACAGAATTTTCATCTTTTTATCTAATACAAAAAGTCAGTCTGTAGCTGGGTACCAGTGCTCAAGCCTATAATCCTATCTACTCAGGAGGCTGAGATCTGAAGATTATGGTTCAAAGCCAACCCAGGCAGAAAAGTCCCCATGAGATTCTTATTTCCAATTAACCACTCAAAAACTGGAAATGGTACTGTGGCTCCAAGTGGTAGACTGCTAGGCTTGTGCACAAAGAGGCTTGGGGACAGTTCCCAGAACCCAAGTTCAAGCCCCACAACCGACAAAAAAAGACAGTCTGTAAGATAATATATTTGATTTAGTTTCAACAGTCCTATTATAATAATTTGAGAAGGACTCTAGATAGAATCACGAATTAGTGCTATATATTAATAAACAACTAAATGATTTCATTTCTTTAGACCTCTACCTATAACAGAGTTAGATAAAATCAACATCTTTCAAACATTTTGCCATGACTCATATTAAAACCAAATTTAACATGATTATCTACAACATATTACACATACATATAATTCACTGAAACAAGTGTCAAGATATTGGGTCTGGGAAGGTGGTTCAGTGGTAGAGTGTTTGCCTCGCCATGTATGAGACTCTGAGTTTGATTCCTCAGCACTACATAATCAGAAAAGGCCAGATGTGGTGCTGTGGCTCAAGTGGTACAGCACTAGCCTTGAGCTGAAGAGCTAAGGGACAGTGCCCAGGCCCAGAGTTCAAACCCCAGACCACAAAAAAAAGAAAGAAAAAAATGTGTCAAGATATTTACCCATATTAAAATACAAAGCACTGTGATACTTGGTATTCTCTTCTATTTTATCTTTTTCTATTTATTTTTTCTTCTTTTATTTATTTATTTAGCCAGTCGTGGGGCTTGCTGTCCCTGAGCTTTTTTTCTCAAGTATAGTGCTCTACCACTTAGAGCCACAGTGCCACTTCTGGCTTTCTGGTGGTTAATTGAAGGTAAGAGTCTCACAGACTTCCCTGCCTGGGCTGGCTTTGAACCATGATCCTCAGAACTTAGCCTAAGTAGCTAGGATTACAGGTATAAGGTACTAGCGCCTGGCTCTGTTTTTACTTTTAATAAAATACATCTCGAAATCTATTATATTTATTTCACTACTTCCTAGTAGTTTGAGACATGGAGTCTGAAAAACACTGGTTACATTATTTCAGCTCTGACATCTAGAAACATGGTGAATGATCTAAGGAATACTTTCTCTTACAAACTTTCTCATAGGACTATTAGTTTCTAACTGAGAAATCAGGTAACAAATTTTGGACAATTTTCTTCAATAGTTGAGTTGGAGAAAATGGAAAGTTGGATACAGGGTAACAGCAAAGTTAAACAGACATCATAAATTCTAGTGCTGTCTAGTACACTAGGGTGGCTATAATTCATGATTACCTATTATCTACTTTATAAATAACCAGAAAAATAGAGCTGAAAGGTCCAAACATAAATAAAGAGATGGTCAAAACCAAAATTCACTTAAGGTGAGGTGGGTGGAGGAATAGAGGATGATTACAGTCATAATATTTAATGTGCATGTGTGAAATTGGAACCAGGCATCTTGAGATAGATGTGGTTGGGAAGAATGGCAGGGAATGATGAAAGGGGGTGACATCGGTCAAGATGCCTTGTACTCATACACTGACCTGTTGGAACCACTTTGCACAACTATTTAAAGATAATAAAAATAAACAAATGATATAATGCAAAGAAAATTCACCATGGCTTATGAAACAGAATTGCTTAACATGTGCAGAAAGAAAAAGAGTTATCAAAGCATTCCAAGACTGTTCTCATTTTAAAGGCCTGCTAGCAAGGCTGGCCTCTGGCTAGCATCGAGAATCCAACCAGTCAGCAGTTCTGTATAATGCTATAAACATTCACTAAATAACAACAATGACTCATGGTACCTAAACTATTAGTACAAATTAGTACCTAAACTATTAGTACAAATAATGTGGTTTATACTGAATATCTTGCTTTCCCCTCATGCTATCCTTTTGTAGTTGCACTTTTTCCTCACTCATAACCCCTGGCATCCAACACTCTGTTCTTTCCCATCATTGTTTTATCTTTCTGAGAATGTTATCTAAATGGAATAATACATAGGCTGGCTTCTACAACTGAAGGTTGTTATATGTCAGTAGCTTTTTCCTTTATGCTGCTGAGTAGTATTCCTTTGTATTGATGCACCACAATTTAGTTTACTCATTAATGTGTTTTAATATTTGGCTTCTTTCCAGCCTTTCATGATTATGAGTAAAGCTGTAACAAATAATTATATACAGGGTTTTCATACCAGTTTTTCATATTATGCATAGAATTTTGATCACCTAGGAAACATGATCAAACTATTATCCAAAGCAGCTATATCATTTTGCATTTTTTACTGGCAGTGTATGAGAGTTTCAGTTCTCTATTCCAGACTATATTTGTTATTGTCAGTTTGGATCATAAACATAAATACTGCATTCTAAAGAATGAAAAGTTTCACAAGAAATATTATTTAATATAGACTCTGAGAGCAAAATTTAGAAATTAATACACTCATTGAAGGATAGAATATATTTTTAAAACCTACCTTTTCTTGCTGAAACCAAACCTACCAATCCTGAAGCTGTAATCACACCCATTTTGGGAAGAAAATCTCGAGGAGGATTTTTCAAGTAGACATAAGCATCTCAAAAAAAGTTAAAATTAATATATAAATGACTACAGGTATACATTTTATAATACAGAAAGGTTATAGATTTGTTTAATAATGGTAGGCAATAAGGTACCAGTGAATGGTTGAAATACACTTCAAAAGATTTATTCAAAATGATTTTAGCAGCAACCTAAAAAATTTACGATAATAGATACTCATTACAAAATAAAATTTGTTATAATTGATTTAGCAATTTTTGTCTTTATGATACTAACACTTATTACTCTTTAAGGAGATATGCTAGAAAACACAGCTTAATATGAATTACTATAAATTTCTGATTGTATAAGTACTATATTCCTATAATAAATAGTTCTGCCTTTATCTGTTCACACTGGTAAGATCTATTTTAAAATGAATATTTTTTGTTAAACTACTCAGTGGGCCTTTCTTGTCAATAACCTCAAAGTAGCCATTGATTGTGGTTAAAACCAATGAGCAGCATGAGGACTGAGACTAGACAAAAAAGAAATAAACATTAAAAAATAAAATCCAGGGGCTGGGAAGGTGGCTCAGTGGTACAGTGCTTGCCTTGTATGCATGAGGCCCTGGGTTCAATTCCTTAGCACCACATAAGCAGAAGAAACCGGAAGTGGTGCTGTGGCTCAAGTGGTAGAGCACTAGCCTTGAGCTGAAGAGCTGAGGGACAGCACCCAGGGCCAGAGTACAGGCCCCACAACCAACAAAAAATAAAAAATTCAGATATTTTTCTTTTTATATATCTAAATAGTTTCTGATTCCTGAAATGCATCTTCTACAATATATTGTATATATATGTAATATTTAATACTACTGCTAAATATTGATGAGGGATAGTCAGATGTGCTAGTGTCCACCTTTAATCACCAGGACTCAAGAGGCTAAAGAGGACAATGGGTTGAGGCCAGCCTGGGTCACATGAAACCTTCCTTGTATCAAAAAATATTCTTCGTACAACTTAATAGATATTACATTTAAAAAAAAGATTAATGAGAAATATAATATTGAATTAATTTTTAATCCATTACATAATGATTCATATATACAGGCTAACAACTTCATGAAAATTCTTAAAATTTCACTGAGCTGGATGCTGATAGCTCATGCCTGCAATTCTAGCAATTTAGGAGGATGAATTCTAAGGACTGTGGTTAAAAACCAGTCCATGTAGGAAAGCATACAAGATTTATCTCCAATTAACTACCAAAAAGCTAGAAGTGGAGGTATGGCTCAAGTGGAAAAATGATAGCCTTGTGCAAAAAAGCTTATGGGCAGTGAAAATGCCCTGAGTTCAAGCCCCAGGACCAGTATACACAAAAGAAGATTTTCACTGATCTTTGTTTCCCACATACATATTTGTTTTGACAACTAGGTTAGGACTAGAATATTGAAAGATATACCAGATGCCAAACACCCTTAACAAACTAGAGAATCAAATATAATTTCTTTCCAACTGTAAGCATTCTGAGGTGAATTTATTATATAATTTCTGAGGTGGTTGGTTATCATTGGTAGCAAAAAGAATGTTATTTTAAATAGAAAATAACTAATTAAAAGTGCTTAGAATCAGTGGAGACATTTCTCTGACACATTCTTTACAAGTATAGAATATGGGGCTGGGAAGGTGGCTCAGTGGTAGAGCGTTTACCTTGCATGCCTGAGGCCCTGGGTTCGATTCCTCAGCACCACATAAGCAAAAAGAAAAAAGCTGGAAGGCTCAAGTGGTAGAGTGCTAGCCTTGAGCCGAAGAGCTGAGGGACAGCGCCCAGGCCCAGAGTTCAGGCCCCACGACCGGACCTCCCCCGCCAAAAAATGTATAGAATATGAACTATAGAGTTAAAACATACCTCAGTTTGAATCTAGACACTGGTACTTACTAGCTATGCTACTTAACCTTTCCAGCCCTCAGTTTCCACATGTTTAATATGGAAATACTGGAATTATGATAGCAATAATCACAGAATTATGATAAAATTAAATGATATAAACTATATAAAGTGCTCTGCACAATGCTTTAGCACACAATAATTGCAAAATAAATGGTAGATAACATTGTTTTATTATTATCAATACACTACAAATTACTTTCCGAGTTTGTTAAAAAAAAAAAAGCCTGGTAATGAATAATAGACCATACTTATTTTTCTGACACTCAAGTATTGTAATTTTAAAACACAACAGAACATTTTTAATTATGGTTCATTCATTTACCTACCTTTCCCAAATTGTACTGTGTCCATTATTCCATTTTTCATGAAAATATAAACATCCTAAGTGAAAAGAAGGAGGGGAATGGGGAGAAAAATGACATCTATGTTTTAGAAGCTGTGGATAATTTTATTCCAAGATTATATTAAAAAGTTGACTTAGCATTATACCCAAGTCCAAATAGCATTTATTCACAACTAGCTTAACTTGGCTTCCTTTTATTTCTTGCTTTTTATTCCACTTAACACGAATAATACTTGTTTACTGTTTTTCTCATATAAGTGGGTAAAGTAATGAAGTAACCAAATCGGCTCACAGAAAGCATATTGAAAAAAAAACATAAAGATTTATCATCTAATTTTATAATAGATTAGAAAAAGGATTGGAATTCAAATAAACCATGAAGGGAGGTATACATCAGTACAGAAGCATCATGTGATTAATAAGCATACAAAAGCAGCAACATAATGATTTTTGGAGTAAAAAACCAACACAAAACAGAAAAAAAGTTTTAACTTCTCACTATGTCTTAGTGTGCAATTCGGGTGAGAAAAAACCCTGAATAAGACATTTATCGCAGGATAGAAATTGTCCTACACAGTCTAGTATCCACGTTGGTTTTAAATAGGAATGTAAATCAGGATTATATTAATCCTTTAGAGGGATTAAAGGTTTAAAGCAAATCTTTCCATTTACCTGTTTCTAACCAATTTATTTTAACCCAAGACAGTTATATTTATTGAGCAACAGGTATTATCACACATAAGAAAAAAATGTCACAAAACAACTTAATCATCAACATGCTATATTCTATTGTATGAACAAGAAAACACAATCAAAACATATGGTCTCCTCTGAACTATCTGCTATAAAATGACTTTTTTGCTTTTTTTACTCTTTTATCGCTGTTTTTGATTTCTGTACCTTTTGTCTTGTATGTAAGTTTATCTGTTTGGGGGAGGGGTGTGAGAAGAAAGAAATGGTAGCACAAAGGGTAAACTAATTCAGCAGTGTTACTCACTACATATTATGTTGAAAATCAACTATACAAATTGTGGGGGAGGGGGTCAGGAGGGAAAAACTAGGAGAAAAGGAGGGAAGAGCTGATACTGTTCAAAAAGAAATGTACTCAGCCGGCCCAGGTGGCTCAGGCCTGTAATCCTAGCTACTCAAGAGGCTGAGATCTGAGGATCACGGTTCAAAGCCAGCCTAGGCAAGGAAGTCCATTAGACTCTTATCTCCAATTAACCACTCAGAAAACTGGAAGTGGTGCTGTGGCTCAAGGGGTAGAGCACCAGCCTTGAGCTGAAAAGCTGAGGGGCAGTGCCCAAAGCCGAGAGTTCAAGCCCCACAATGGACAAACAAACAAAAAAAAGAAATGTACTCGTATCTGACTATGTAACTGTAATCTCTCTGTACATCATCTCTACAATAGCAATAAAAAACCAAAATCAATAAAGATTTACCAAGCAGAAAATAGACATCATTAAATTAGATGGCAAAGAAATAGATTATTGCTATTGGAATTCCTTGGTTTAGTAATTTTGTCTCTTAGTTTAATGAGCAGAGATGCAGAAATTTTTCCTGGGTTTAAGGCTATAAAAATAAGCATAGTATTTAATTACCACTTACATATTTATTTTGAGGGATTATCTTGAGAAATTTCTACTTTTGAAATTAAAATACCTACTGTCTAATCTGGGGAAAAATTCCTTAGCGTCAGTTAGGAATTTATTTTCACCACCAGGGGGCAATGCTACCTAAGTAGCAAAACACTAAAGCGTAGGAACATTGATTGAATGTCTTAGTTTCAGGTAGGATGTAATTTAAGGCTGACATACGTTTTTAAGGAATAGATTATGTTTTTAGAAGAAATTAGAGAGGAAAAGTTGTTTACACTGAAGCTGAAATGCATCCGAAAGTGCCCTTCAACCTCTTTGTTTCAGGATATTAACAGAAGAAAATGTTCTTTCAGTCTTAAATTGGGTGACAGTTACAATAGCAATTTAAAGATCTCTCAGGAACAATGATTTCCCTGAAGACACATCTGAGAACACTACAGAAAATTAGGTCTCGGAGGACTTAAGTCTGACTCATGTAGCTATTGGCATATAGCCTGAGGAGCATGATTCAGACCATAATTAGGATATTTTCCTCAGAGATCAAACCATTAAGGGAGTGTAGAACAACCAGTACTATTAGAATTGCATGACAATCATGAATTTTAAAAATACAACACAATGTATTCATCAGATGTTCAAAGAATCATCTAGAATAACCAGAGCTTGTTGATTTGTTGCTTTTACCTACAGATATTATTTTTCATAGACTCCTTAGAACTTTATTTTACATAAGATTGGATTAGGGCTCACAATCAAGTCTGTATTTGGGGGGAAAACTTGGATCATTGCAATCATAAAAACATTGCTATTGATATTATCATTAAGATAAATTAGAGTATATGCTGACACAAGTAAGCTTAGGTGATGATAATGAAGTATCAGTATGCTATCAGCTTATTCCTTTGCCTTTGCAAATACACATTGCTGACTGAAGTCTAAAGTCTGGTGGATTCTACTTTGCTCAAAAGCTGTTTCTAGTTAAAATGGTCTTTTGAGATAACCCAAGAAGGGGACAATATTTTGCTGAGCCACATAAGAAATAATTGACGTTACCTCAAAAACTTTCTGCAGAGGACAAAAAGTGATTTGTACATACTAAGTGGCAAAAAACTTGCTAAACCACATTATGCAGCAGCAATATAATAAGTTAAACATCATTACCAATTCTTTGCTCCTACTGAAAGGTAACATCTAGTGCCCCTACCTTAAAATCAGGATGATTTTAGTGATTTGATTTTAAATAAAAATGCTATACAAGTGCTTGTTGATTTGACATTTGAAGATAGATGAGAAGCTTAGCAAATTGTACATCCAGGGCTTCTTAATCACTGATTTCTTAAGAGCCTTGAACAGCATATGTAACTTATCTACCTTGAAGCCACTATATGTGAGACCATGTGTGGCTATTTTTGTCAATAGTTCCAGCTGAGTCCAGGCTTCTAGTTATCCTTGACAAAATTCTAGAAAAAGCAAATAAAGCTTCCCTGGACTAAAGAGAGTAACCATCTTGTCAAGTACATAACATGGAGTATCTACTGTTAATATTACATGCAATGGAAGATTCACCTGTCTGAATTCTGCTCAGATTCCTAATGCAGTGTCATGAGACATAATATAATCACTGTTGTTTCAAGCCATTAAATGCATGGGTAGTTTTTTAAATCAATGAATAGGTTACTAGAACAATAAGAAATCTCTGATCAAGCACTATTAGTCAAGATGCATTGTACTCACAAATTGTCATGTTGAATTGAAACCACTTTGTACAACTATTTGGAGATACTTTTTAAAATACATTTTTATTATAAAAATACTGTACAGAGGGGTTACAATTACATGAAAAAGGTAATGAGTACATTTCCTATCAAGCATTGTTACCTCCTCCTTTGTTTTTCCCCTACCATCCCTTCCCTCCTACTTGCACAATTACACTCCCTCCCTTCCCACCTAAATTATAAAGTTCATTTTTCAATATAATGTCCTGAGCATCTCATTGTTACAATGGGTCAACCTGTATCCTTATTTAAGCATTTGTTTTTTCCCTTCCTCTCCCCAAATTAGATTAAGTGTATATACAAGATGCAGGGTACCAACATCAAATACAGTGAAAACAAGGGTTATACTGTGGGGGAGGAACATTCAAAGAAACAAAAAAAAATCACATGGTACATTATAAATACGTCAGAAACAACAGAAGGAAAGGAAAAAACCACTTGTGTCTCTATCTTGGGGTTCATTTCCCTTAACATCAACTTATCTGGTCATATGTACACAGCTTTTGACATTTTCTGCTTGCCCCAGACATATATCTTCTTTTTTTTAAAGTATCTTCATGGAAACATAGGTCCCATGAAGATACTTTTAAAACATGAAGAATAAAAGAAAAAGAAAAACAAATAAGAGACTTACCTTGCACCAGCCAAAGTAAGAAAGTGTTGTAGTACGGATGGATGCAAAGCCCATTTGTAAATAACCAGGTTGTTCATGAACATATTTAGACTGAAGAGGTGGTGCAGTATATATAGGGAGCTAGAGACAAGAAAAATTCAAGTCAAAAATACAAAACACACTGTCTTTCCCAGCAGTTTGGCAGAACAGGAATTACAATCAACCTTCCTCCTAAGAGTGAATAAATGTGCTGATAAAATCTTAAATTTCAGGAAGATGTAGTGAACTAGTTAGAAATATTATTATGAGGCCATAAAACCAGTGATGCCACATGTGGTGTGAGCCAGTAGTTTTAATCCTAGCTATAGAGAAATCATCATTCTTGTGTACCCAAAGATATGCAGAATAATATTCAAGGAAAAACTTTAATTACAAAAATCCAGAAACAAATCAAATGTCTACCAACAGGAGAATGGATAATTAAACTGGGTTATATCCATGCAGTGGAGTATTATGAATTAGGGGAAATATAAAAATTATAACAACATGGAAAAATGTGGGTGAATTTCTGGAATATAAGGTTAAGCAAAGAAAGTAAAATACAGAAAATTGCATACAAGTATGTTTTCATCAACAAACAATTCAAGTATATAAAACTAAAAGTCCCAGGTTGCTTAGCAACATAAACAAGATAAAATTATAAAGTTAAAAAAAGGAAATAATATATTAGAACAATGGTTTCCTTAGAATGGAATAGAATGGGAACACAAGAGATGTCATTGTTTTTCTTTTCACTTAAAAAGATACCTGGTTGTTTATCATTGTGTTACTATTGTTATTTGCACTTTTCACATATCCAATAAACATTTTTGACTGTAGTCAATATTTTAGAAAACACAAAAGCATTATGAAAAATAATTAGGTAGACTCATTTATTTAAGCATTGTTTTCCTTTCTGTTATGCTCAGGTACAGCATATTTCTAAGTTTGATAAAGACATACTTGAGAATCAAGGTAATAGTTAAGAATATATAGTATTCTAAGACAGGCACTGGTAGTTCACAACTATAATACAAGCTACACAGGAAGCTAAGATCTGATCATTCTGGCTCAAAGCAGCCAAAGCAGCAATTTATCTTATCACCAATTAACCACCAAAAAGTTGGAAATAGAGCTATGGCTCAAATGGTACAGTGCAAGCCTTGAGCAAAAAAGGTAAGGGACAGTGCCTGGGCTCTGAGTTCAACTTCCAATACTGGCAAAAAAAAAAATAACTGTATTCTTGAAAAATATTAAGAAATTGGATGTAAGGTATTTACAGAACAAAAAACTATATAATTATATGAGATAAAGCAGATTTTACCTAGATTTTGTCAATCCACAAAGTATATATACACCTCAAAACACTGTGTTGTATAAAGTAAATACATAAATTTTACCCATTCATTTAAGAAAAAATAAGTTAAATCTAAGACAGTATTGGTGTGGTAAAACTTTTCAGTTGCATGTTTCTCATTTTGTTTGGTTATTTATTTACTTATGTATTTATTGTTTCTCATTTTGGATTAATGCTTAGATATAAATTCACCCATTTGGCAACTCTATGTAATTAGAATAGCCATACATTTATATTCTATATTAAAAGTGATATACACACAGAAAAAAATACCACATGATGTCTGGTAGGTCACAAAATTTTCTTTCCTATGAAGACAGCCTACATTAGGGATAAATAAATTTTTTTAAAAGCTTGTCCATCATGTCATCAGTGTGTCCATTCTTTATATCTCAATTTCAAGCTTTATCATTAAGTGTTTCTCTTAATTGTTGTGCTGGGGAATCAAACTTGGGCCTTGTCCCTGCTAAGCAAGTGCCCTATCACTGAGTCATACCCCCAGCCCCTTGTGTTTTGTTTTTTAATACATTTTTATAGTAAAAATACTGCACAGAGGCGTTACAGTTACATGAACAAGGTAATGAGTACATTTCCTACCAAGCACTGTTACCTTCTCCTTTGTTTTCCCCTACCCTCCCTTCCCTCTCACCTCCACAACTACACTCCCCCCCTCCCCCCGCCTAAATTGTAAAGTTCATTTTTCAACATAGTGTCTTGTTCATATCATTGTTACAATGGATCAAACTGTATCCCTATTTAAGAATTTTGTTTTTTCCCTTCCCCTTCCCAAATTAGAGAAGTGTATATAGAAGATGCAGGGCACCAACATGAAATACAGGCATTATACCATGGGAGAGGAACATACAAAGCAACAAAAAAATCACATGGTACATTATAAATATGTTAAAAACAATAGCAAGAAAGAAACATTTGTGTCCCTATCTTGGTGTTCATTTTACTTATCATCTTATCTGGTCATATGTACATAGCTTTTGACCTTTTCTGCTTGTCCTAGACATATACTAGTTATTGCAAATAAGGGAAACCATAGGACCTATGTTTCTTTGGGCCTGGCTTACTTCACTTAATATAATTTTTTCCAAGTCTTTCCGTTTTCTAACAAATGGGCAATGACATTCTTTTTTGATGGAGGCACAGAATCCATTGTGTGTGTGTGTGTGTGTACATATATATGTATATATATCATATTTTCTTGATCCATTCATCTATGGAGGGGCATCTGGGTTGGTTCTATATCTTAGCTATGGTAAATAATGCTGCAATAAACATAGTTGTGTTGTTAACTTTAGCATGGTCTTGTTTGTGATCATTTGGGTAAATGCCCAAAAGTGGGATTGCTGTGTTATAGGGGAGGTCTATGTGGAGTCTTTTGAGGAACTTCCATACTGCTTTCCAAAGTGGTTGAACAAGTTTACACTCCCACCAACAATGAAGTAGGGTTCCCTTCTGGCCACATCCCCTCCAGCATCTGTTGTTATTAGAGTTCTTGATTATAGCCATTCTAACTGGGGTGGGGTGGTATCTCAATGTTCTTTTGATTTGCATTTTTTATGGCTAGAGAGGTTGAGCATTTCTTCATATGTCTATTGGCCATTCTTATTTCCTCTTCAGAGAAATTTCTCTGTAAGTTTTTAGCCCACTTATTTATCAGGCAGTTGCTTCTTTGACAATTTGTTGTTGGGGGATTTAATTTTTTGAGTTCCAAGCATATTTTAGATATGAGGCCCTTGTCTGTTGTATGGCTAGTGAAGATCTTCTCCCAATCTGTGGGTTTTCTATTGATCTTGCTAGCTATGTCCTTTGCTATGGAGAAGCTCTGCAGCTTCATGCAATCCCATTTGTCCAACCTTTCTTTGATTTGTTGTATTTCTGGGTCTCTACTGAGAAAATTTTGGCCTGTGCCAAGGAGACCAGAGTTTCTCCAATTTCTTCCTGTAATGTTTTCAGGGTGTCTGCTTTGTCTTCGAGGACAATTTGATCCATTTGGAGTTGATTCTGGTGCAGGGTGATATATAAGGATCTAGCTTTACTTTTCTTTTTTCTTTTTTTTTGGGGGGGGGGTCCAGTTTTGGGGCCTGAACTCTAGGCCTGGGCGCTGTACCTCAGCTCTTCAGCTCAAGACTAGCACTCTACCACTGAGCCACCTTCCCAGTCCCCTAGCTTTAGTTTTATACAGGAATTTAACCAATTTTGCCAGCACCATTTACTGAAGAGGCTGTCTTTCTTCCATTCTATTGTTTTTTAGCTCCATTATCGAAGATTAGGTGGCTATAGGTCTGTGGGTTCATTTCTGGGTTTTCAATTGTATTCCATTGGTCCTGAGGTCCCTTCTTGTGCCAGTACCAAGCTGTTTTGATTTAGTATGGCTTTGTAGTAGAGTTGAAATTTGGTATTGATATTCTTCCAGCACTTCTTTCTGTTAAGGATCGTTTTTGCTATTTGGGGTCTTTTCATATGAATTTTTTGTTTCATATGAATTTTTGGATTGTTTCTTCTATTTCATTGAAAAATGAGGTTGGAATATTGATAGGTATTGCATTGAATTTGAAGATAGCCTTGGGAAGTATTGCCATTTTCACAATGTTGATCCTTCCAATCCAGAACATTAGAGGTTTTGCCACTTTCTAAGTTCTGCTTTGATTTCCTTTTTCAGGATTTTAAAGTTTTCATCATAGAGCTCCTGCACTTTAGTTAATTCCTAGGTATTTAATTTTTTGTGGGGTTATTACAAAGGGAGTTGCTTTCCTGAATTCCCCTTGTGTTTTGAGACATGATCAATGTATTCTAGGCTGTCTTTGAATTAGCGATCCTCCTGTCTCAGCTTCCTCTGTGCTGGGATGAGTGTTTACCACAATGCTCAGTTCTTCTTCTTCTTTTTTTTTTTTGGGGGGTCCGGTCATGGGGCCTGAACTCTGGGCCTGGGCGCTATCCCTCAGCTCTTCAGCTCAAGGCTAGCGCTCTACCACTTGAGCCATAGTGCCACTTCAGGCTTTTTTCTTATTGCTTATGTGGTGCTGGGGAATTGAACCCAGGGCCTCAGGCATGCAAGGCAAGCGCTTTACCACTGAGCCACCTTCCCAGCCCCAATGCTCAGTTCTTATATGCTTTTATTCTTTCTTCTATCCCACACGAATCTTCTGAGTCTGAATTTGTGCCCCATTATACATTAGATTACAAATTTTTTAAAGAAGTTCTTTAAATGTGGTCTATTATAAATAAAATTATTCACATGCATTTTTAGGAAGACTATCTAAAGCTTTATCAGATTCACCAAGAGGTCAGAATGGTTAAGAACCAATGCTTTAAACTATTTTCTTTCTAAGGCATGGACATTCAAGCATAGTTATTTATTTTAAAAGGATATTAATTCTCCTGTGACTATTTTAGGAACCAGCACATGGGATGTTACCATAGTCTCCATTGGCAGAAGAGCATTCTCACTAAGTACTGGAGGCTTTCAACTTAAATGCCACTTACTGTATAAATGCAATCTGTCTGTACTTACAAATTATGATTCTGTTAGGTATAAAATCCTCATTTAGAATTAAATTGAACCAAAGTAACTACAATTCTTAAGTCAATAATTTTCTTCTCAGTTACTTCTTGGTACAAAAAAATGGTCAAATCCACGTCATTGAAAAATTTAAGAAAGCAACCAGAGATATTTATGGCAGGTTGTATATATGCAGCCGAAGTACCAGTTATTATATAGACCTGAATATTGTAAATTTCACAGTTCACAAATGGTTACCCTGTGGCCTTGCAGAATTTTCTCAAAGGGAGATTTAATTATGTTCATGAGATGGCACTTAATAGGGCAGAAGCATATTGACATTTTTTATAATGATGTTTAATAAGATGAGCTGAACTAAGAAAAGGATTTTGTGGTTAGCTACAAACTTACTAAAAGATTCAAATAAGCCATAACACCTCTTTCATTAAGTATTCTGGTTTTCTTTTCATTAAGTAGAGGTTGTATTATAAACAGATTTAACAGGGATAGCTCACCTTGTATCATAAAGTACTTGGAAATGCTACATGTAAACCACATTTTTATCTCTTCATAAATTCCTCTGTTGGATCCCAACTTATAAATAGTCCCTAGCATGTAGCTGATTGTCAACCAGCTTGGTTTAATAAGTAATCCAATTAAGTTCTATTTAAAATGTAGTAGGGAATGCAATAAATAGCCAGGAATATGGTGCTTCTATAATACAGAAAATACATTCTAATTTACTTCTTAAATATGTAAATTCAGCTATTAGGGGAAATGCTAGTTATTTCTTCACTTTCATTTCAAGCTACCCACCTACAAATGCATATATATAGAAAGGCTTAAAAACACCTAAGATTAATAAGAAGAAAGAACACTGAGAGTAAGCGTGTAGATAAGTCAGTCTATTGTAGGTTGCTAATGAAAATGACTAAAATCATCCACCATTTAGAGTGGCACCTCAGATTGGGAAATGATTATTTTGTTGTTACTGCTAAATATATGAATATTACTACTGTTCATGTTAGTGTATCAGTATGTCTTTTTTGTGCTTTTTTTTAATTGTGAAAATACCATATAGAGGGGTTACAATTACATGGGCAAGGCAATGAGTACATTTCTTATCAAGCATTGTTGCCTCCTCCTTTGTTTCCCCTTCCCATCCCTTCCTATCTCCTCCTTTGTTTCCCCTTCCCACCCCTTCCCATCTTCTCCCCCCCACCACCAAAGTTGTAAAATTCGTTTTTCGACATAACGACTTGTACATCTCATTTTTGTGCTTTGTGACCTACAAATTCTGCTTCTAGAAATTCATCCTAGGAAAACAATTTATAGGATTTATATGTGTATATACACTTAAAATAGCATGAGATGGTTCCATTTTAATTGTAAAATCATGAAATATTTGAAATTTGTAAAAGTTTATGAATTTTTTATGGTAGCACAACAGAATATTTATGTTGCTCTTAAGAATTCTGATCAGCTTGGCACTGGTGGCTCACACCTATAATCCTAGCTATGCAGGAGGCTGAAATCTGAGGATCACAGTTGGAAGCCGACCCCAGCAGAAAGGTCCCCATGAGACTCTGCTCTCCAATCAACAACTCAAAAACAGAAAGTGGCTCTGTGGTTCAAAGTGCTAGCCTTGAGCAAAAAAGAGCTCAGGGACAGTGCTCAGGCCCTGAGTTCCAGCCCCATCTCTGACAAAAAAAAATCGGACCAATGATTTCAAATTACTTAATGATTGACTCAGAGTTTAGGTGCAGGTCCATCTTACAGAAGAATAACTTGCTATATATGTAGCTAAGTGTTAAGTGTGATTCAAGGCTGAAAGACCTATAGCACAATAGTGAAAAGAATCAGTAATCACATTTACTATTCAACAAGCTGGCACTGTAAGTCAGCCAGACCAAAAAAAAAAAAAAAAAAAGGAAATTTAAACACGTATAATTATGCAGGTGACAAAGTCCAAAGAATCCAAATGAGTAAGTAGAGACTAGCAAAAGACACAGCCTAAGAGTTTAAGACATTTTAGAAAACTTCAGGTTCTTTATGTCATGGCCAAAGACTGATTATGAGCATAATTTACATTGAGCACTAAAATAAACATAAAAAGACAGTATGATCACTGTGTACTGTTCAAAGCCAGCCCTGCCCTCCCATTGCACTACCCCTCTTCCCCCCCAACTCCTTCTCCCCCCTCCTCCCCCAAAGTTGTAAGAAAATATGGTAAATATATACAACGGAATTCTATGCCCCCATCACAAAGAATGACACTTTCCCATTTGTTAGGAAATGGTAAGACTTGGAAAAAATTATATTACATGAAGTAAGCCAGTCTCAAAGAAACACAGGTCCCATGGTTTCCCCTATCTGCAATAACTAGCATATGTCTAGGACAAACAGAACAGGTCAAAAGCTATGTACATATCACCATATAACCTGATGCTAAGCGAAATGAACCCAAAGATAGGGACACAAGAGGTTTTATCTTTGTTGCTGTTTTTTTTAATATGCTTATAATATACTATGTGATTTTTTTTGTTTCTTTGTATGTTCTTCCCCCATGGTACAACCCCTGTTGTCACTGTATTTGACTGTGGTGCCCTGCATCTTGTATATACATTTTTCTAATTTGGGAAGGGGAAGGGAAATAACAAAATGCTGAAATAAGGATACAGGATGACCCATTATAACAATGAGATGTACCCGACAATACGTTGAAAACAAACTTTACAACTTTGAGGGAGGGGAGGAGTTGAGGAGGTGGGGAGGAAAGTGATGGTAGGGAAAAAATAAAGGAGGGTATAAAAATGCTTAATAGGAAATGGACTCATTACCTTACTCATGTAACTGTAACCTCACTGTACTATATCTTTACAAAAAACAGTATATATTAAGAAAAACATAAAAAATTCTAAAAAAGAAACAGATTACTGTGCACAGGTGGTAAACACCTATAATCCTCACTGTTCAGGAGGCTGAGATCTGAGGATTACGTGGTTTAAAGTTAGCCTAGACAAAACATTCTGTGAAACTCTACCTCCAATTAACCAACAAAATTGGAGTGGTTTAAGTAAGTAGAGTGACAGGTGTGAGTAAAAAGCCAAGCAAGAGACCAAAGCCCTGGTCCAGACCAAAAAGAAAAAGCATGCAAGCAAGCAAGCAGAGCAGAAGTTCTAAGACTTTGTACTACTTGTTAACTAGTCATGAAGAAAAATAATCAATTATTTTAATTGAAATTAGAAATATACTAAATGTTTGCATCAGATATACTACTTATTTTGAGAAAACATAACTCTTTCTACTTATACAATGTACATAAGACAAAATATATTTTGGATAAAGAGGTAACTTAAAAAACCCACTTCATAGCTTTTACATTATGCAAAACAACATTCACAAACATTTGTAGGCAAATTACCTGCTCTGGTCTTACGAACTGCTTTTTGGGTTCCTCTTCTTTAGCTGCATGCACACTTATAGATGCATATAGCAGACCTGCAGGCATGGTTGTCAGTTTTCCCATCTGAGAAAGATACATCAAAAAGACTTTGTGAAAAATCTTCATTTTCATTTCCTGGTAAATTTTGAATGCATCTCAGGAACACTAGTGCTTTCCTTTAAATAATTAAAAACCAGTGCAATATTAAATACTTTACTCATTTTTAAATATAATTCTGAAAATTACCTTCTACTGGATGACAGAACTATATATATATTTTTTTTTTTCTGATTGCTAATAGTCTATTTTGGAGTATCAAGATGACAGACAGTATTTCCCTAGTGTGTCATGAACCAAAGGTATAATTGGAGGTGACTGTCTACAATAAGAGATAGGTAGAACATAATAGAGAAATTGATATAATATTGAAACAGGGAGACAAAATTGAGCCTTGGATATGCCCCTACCTCTCCAAATATACTTTACTTGGTCCCTTTAAAAATAAATAATTAAGTAGTGCACGAGTCGCTCATACCTTTAATCCTAGCTACTCAGGAGGCTTAGATCTGAGAATTGTGGTTAGAAACTAGCCGAGGCAGGAAAGTTCACGAGACTCTTATCTCCAATTAGCAACCAAAAGATCAGGAAAAGAAACTGTGACTCAAGTGGTAGAGTGCTAGCCTTGACAAAAAAAAAAAAAGGCTAGGGACAGTGCCTTAGCTCTGAATTCTAGTCACATTAATATAAAAAAATAAGTAATAAAATTTGTTCATTTATTCATTCATTGCTTATGTCAAGAGTCACTAATCAAAAATATAAGCACAGAGAAGTGGGTGCAGGTAGGCAAACCTTGCCTGGACAACCAGTCAGATTCTGGTTCATTCTTTGTCCCAGTGTCCTGTGGGGAGGGGTTATTGACAGAGGAGAAAGCCTGTGAACCCAAATGGTTTCGATCTTGAGAGTTGTTGCATAGGTCTGCCCAGTAGGAGGAGGCAAATATGTGTCTTCTGAAGAAATCCTGCAGTGAATCAGGCAAAGACCCCTCTTGCCCAGATCCTTACAAACAAGTGGGTAAACTTGTCTACAGCCAGCACTACTTCCTGAGGGCCACTGTTCAACCAACCCCAGGGTAGGATGCAGATACATTTGATTCCTGAGAAAACTTCACAGAATCTTCACATAAGGCTTAATACATAACCATGGGCTTGTGAATAGATGAAGCCACTCCAAGATATCCGAGTCCCTCACCCTCACACAGACCAAAAGGAAAGCAAGCATGAAGCTGCTAGACACAAATCATCTGGGGTCAAGCTTTTTATCCCAAGACAAATAAAATAAAATAAAATACATAGCAAGGTACCAGCTGAGCTCACGCTTTTGTTTCATATGTTCTAAAAGAAACAATAAACTAGCAGCCTAAGTGGAAAAGGAAAAATGTTGCCATGGAAAAGCCATAGCAGGCAGGCCTGAGACATGGGTCACCTTTCAGGTACCAGGAGTAAGTATGCATCATGATTTTATTATCTGATCAAATGCTCTAGCTATGCTACCTGAGTAACTCCTGTTCTATCTAGAAATGCAGCAGTGACTGCTTTGATTTGATCACTCTTTCTCCCTCCCCCCCCCTCTTCTCCAGCTCTTTCTCTGATAGCTACCAGAGGGCCTCAGAATATAATCCTAAGGAATAAACTTAATCATGGATCAATAAATCAATAATTTGAAAATCACTATACTACAAGTGTCATTATTCATAAAAAGAAAAAAATGACAAAATTAATATGAAAGCAAAATGATTCCGAATAGCCAAAGCAATGGAGCAAAAAAACCAATGCTGGACTTATTATAATATTACACTTCAAATTATACTATAAACACATAGTAACAAAAACATTATAAAAGCACTATAACACACCTAAAGACCAATGGAACAGATTAGAAGACTGAGAAGCAATTCCACCCAGCAATAGCCATCTGATTTTTTGTAAAGGAACCCAAAATGTAAATTGGTGAAAAGAGCCTCTTCAACAAATGGTTCTAGATAAACTAGACATCCACATACACAAGACAAACTGGACCCCTATCTTTTACTCTGTACTAATATAATTCAAGGTAGATCAAGGATCTTAATGTAAAACCCAAAACATTGAATTTACTACAGGAAATAACAGACAAAAACAATAGAAATTATTGGCATAGTCAAGAACTTCCTTAATAGAACTTCAGTAGCTTAGCAAATAAGAGGAAGGATTAACAAAAAAGAATTACATGAAACTAAAAAGCACAGCAAAGAGGTAGAAGGGAATACATATAATACATACATGGATACCTCTTTGTGTGTAAATGGAACAAGGAAACTTTTTATTTTGCATTACTTGGAGTATAAAGCCAGGGCTTCATATTTGCTAGGCTGGTCTGATACTGCTGAGCCTCACTTCCAGCCCTAGAAAAACACTATTGAAATATGCTAATGTATGAACAATTTTTCTATAACCTAACAGTTTCAGCATGTAGTCAGTAGGGTTAGCCTCTCCCCATTCTTTTTATTTTCTCAGACACTCTGACTTTTACTGATAGGGAAATGTGGCATGATAGGAAAAAAATATGAACTTAGGAATTGCACAGACCTGGTTTTTAAGCACAGTTATGAAAGTTATTAATTAAAATTAGGCATGTTGCTTAAGATCTCAGATTTGCTGTTCAGTATGGTGGTCAGTAGTCACATATACTTGTTCAAACTGAAAGTACATTTAATTAGAGTTAAATAAAAATTTAGTTACATTACCCCCACTCCACTTTCTCAACAGCAATAACATAGAGCAAAGATAGCTACAATATAATTCCATAATTACAGAAAATTCTAGTGGGCAGGGCTGATTCAATTAGGTCTTAGGTTTATGTATCTGAAAAAGTGTTCATGCTTTTCTGTTTATGATTATCATGAGGACTAGATAAGGAGTTATATAAAATAGTCTGTGCTTGGCAAATAGGCAATTAATTACAGCTTTCTATCCCTTCTGATTTCTGAGTAGAGAAGTTAAGAGCCTGGGCTTATTCACTGTTTTTCTTCTCACATGTATTTGATGTTAATCAGGCTCTCATGAGGACTATAATAACCACAAAAACCCACCATGCTTATTTCCTCTAAACAACAAAAAAAGCTAAGATTTCTAAGAAAAGAAGGCATTATCTTTAACTTCTATTACAAATTGTTTACATGTATGACATTGTAACACTATATTCCATAAAAAGTACAATGAAAATTCCAATAACAAATGAAAATCAGAGACAGAGACAAGGACTTTTCAACTCTGGGTTACTACAGCCAAGCAAGCATTACTATCTAAAGAGCAATTGCTAATGGCACTCACTTCAGCACAGAATCCAGATTGGTAGATTATAGCACTGAGTTAACTCTGGACTGGATCATGAGCTAAGAATGTTTTAAAAACACATTTAGCTAGGTGCAGGTGGGTTCATGACTGTAATCCTAGCTACTCAGGAGGCTGAGATGTGAGGATTGTGATTTGAAACCAGCCAGGGGAAAAAAGTCACCATGAAACTCTCCTCTTCAATTAATTACTCAAAAATACTGGAAATGGTGCTGTGGCTCAAAGTGGTAGAGCGCTAGCTTTGAGCAAAAGAGCTCCAGGACAGCACCCAGGCCTGGAGTTCAAGCCTCATGAACAACAAACAAATAAAAAATAAACACACATTTAAAGATTTGTAAGAAACAAAAGCAAAGAATATGCAATTAGAGACCTTAGATATCTTGCAAAGTTTCACTATCTCTTTAAAGAAATAATGTAAACTCTGACTTTAGAAATTTAGGTAAGAGTGAGAGAAGAAGATGGTGGAGGAGAAGCTGGAGGCTAAACAAGCTCTCACATAGAAAGCGGTCTTAGTGTTCCAGTGAACAGTCCTAGTCTAGAGAATCACACAAGTATACCAATGGCACCATGACAGTGGCCACCGTATCAACAGAGAGAGACCAGGACAAACATGTGCAAGTGGATTCTACTCACCACCAGCAAAAACTGATAAGGAGCAGAAATCTTCATCCTGCTGATCGCAGACCAGGGACGGCCCAGGAACCAAGAGGCTTGCATGAGTACCCTCAAGACATCTTCACCCCTTCTCATGGAACAGCAGTGGGAAGGTAGCACCTCCCCCACCACCAGAGAAGATCTCCATCTTTGATAATGACAAAGGCCCCAGCAGTGCAGCTAGCTCCAATTCAGGCCTTGGAAAAAAACAATAGGAGCCATTCCACAAGTCATAGGAACCTGACCTGACCTGCCAGGCTGAGCTCCACCCATGGGAAAGTTGCCCTTCCCAGACAGAGGCAGCACTGCCCCCAAAGCAGTGACTTTCTTCACTGGGTAAATAGAGCCAGAGTCTGCCCCTCCCTACTGCAGCCTAGACAGCAGGAGGGGTAAAAGACAAACAATTGAAACTGAGTAAACAGAAACCCTGAGAATGGCTCCAGGCTGGGCTCTGTGAGTGTCTCAGGGAAATGCTACTGATTACTGATAGGCCTCAACCCTACCCACAACCTAGCCTCATCACAGAAACTCCAAGCTAGAGGAAAGAGCCATCTCCCTCTTTTTTGATACTCAAAGCAGATCTACCTCCCACTGTACTAGTCTGGGACGAGGATCACAAAGACCTGGGAAGGTAGAGCTTCTTTCTACCTGCTCACACAAACTGATTTGAAAAACCAATCAAGCCACAGGAAAACCAAATACTACAGGCAGACCAGAGACTCCACCAAGAGACTGGTTAGAGACACAGAGGAGATACAAGTTCTTCCCCTTCCTCCCCCCCAAAAATAAAAGAACTCTTTTTTCTAACTAACTTTAAAATTTTTTTAAATGTTTTTTTCCTTCATAATTTTTATTTTAGGAGTGTGTGTGTGTGTGTGTGTGTGTGTGTGTGTGTGTGTGTGTGTGTGTGTGTGTGTGTGTTTAAAAATCTCTTTTAACTTTTTGGCCCATTTTCAGAAATTTATTACTCAATTCACAACCTCTTAGGCTTAATTTCCTTAATAGTAGTATTATATCTTTATAACTATATAATTTTTACGTATTCCATTTAATTTTTTTTCTTTTTTTCTTTTTATCTCTGTCTTCTCATCCTATCCTTTTTTTTCTCCCAATATCATTTCTTTGTAATTGCATAATTTTTAGGTGTTTTTAAATTTAAATTTTTTTTTCATTTTTCTTGTTTATTTATCTCTGTCCTTCCTTTCTGTTCTATCCATTTCTTCTCTGAGATTAGGATCTGGTTAAAAATTCACTCCTTCCTTTTACTTCTCCACATCCCTCTAATACTATTTTTCCCCACAATTCTCCCTAAACCTATTAGTTTCTGGTCTTTTGAATCCATCATTGATGTTCTTAGCCCATGAATCCATAGTTCTTTTATGTTGAATAGATTGTATCTGTTGAACTAGATTGTATCTGCAGCCATTTTGACTGTGCAACTCAGGACTCTGGTTGATGCTTGCCTAAAATAGTGTTGTAGCACAAAATTGGTGTTACTTTAATACCAAATGGGCAAAACACAAGAAAAATGGCAAGTCCAGGTATATCAACTCCCACTCATGATAATCAGGTGAGAGAACAGTTAATGAATAATACAGAGGAAAGTTTCCAAAAATCTCTACAAGCACTACTAGTAAACATGGTGAATGAAAAGACTGAAAACCTGCAAAGGACTCAGTGTGAGCTTGATACAGAGTGAAACAAGGCTAACCAAAGATTAATAGAGGAACTTCACGAGCATGATGAGGCTAACCAAAAATTAATACAGAAATCTGAGCGTGAGGAAGCTACTAAAAATTAATACAGGAATTGCGTGAGCAGGCTGAGAACAGTCAAAGAGAAAGACAGGAATTGCATTAGCACGTTAAGAACAGTCAAAGAGAACTACAGGAATTGTGTGAGCATGAGGAAACTAATCAAAGAGTAATACAGGACTTGCATGAAGAGGATGAGAATAAACAAAGATCAATAGGGACATTCATGGAATCTATAAACAGACAACTGAAGGAATCCACAGAGACCACAAAGGAATGTTGAATGGAGCCTGTCAGAAGGACAGGGAACACAAGGGAACCATAACCAATCAACTAAGTGATTTGAGAATAAACACTGAACACCAAATTAAGGAAGTAAAGAACTTCATACAAGATCTAAAACAAAGCTCCAACAAAGAATTTGAAGCCATCAAAGCTGACCATTTAGAAAGAAAGGAAATAAAAAACAAAGTAGAAAATCTTGACAGCAGGTTAGACCATGCAGAAGATCGAATCTCAGGGATTGAAGACAGCCTAGATACTATAGAGAAAAAACATACAACTATTCAAGACAAATCCAAGATAGATAGATATCTATTGATAGATCTATTCAATATCTGGAAGACAGCATCAGAAGGCCTAATCTGAGGATAATGGGTATAGAAGGGCACTTAGAGACAGAAGTTAATGGTCTGGAAAATTTATTTAACAGGATCCTAGCAGAGAACTTCCGAAACATGCAAAAGGATAGGCCTATTCAGAAACAAGAAGCTTTTAGAACCGCAAATAGACCAGACCAGAACAGGACATCCAACTGTCACATTATAATAGCACAGGATAATTCAGACCAAGGAAAGGATATTTAAAGCTGTCAAGAAGAAAAGACCAATTACATATAAAAGGAAACCAATAAGATTAACCTCAGATTCCCAGCAGAGAAAGTTAAAGCAAGAAGAGCCTGGAATTATGTATGCCAGGCCCTAAAGACAAACAATTATCAACCAAGAATACTGTACCCAGATAAACTCTCCTCATAATGGAAGGTCAAATAAAAAACTTCCATAGCAAAGAAAAACTGAAACAATATATCTCCACCAAACCAGCCTTACAAAAGATATTTAAAGATGTCCTGCACATAGAAAACCAACAAGGCCACAATAAAGGCCAAGAAACCACCCCCAAACTCAGAATCCAAGAAGCATGAGAAGAACCTAGTTGTCACAGCCCCCAAGAAAGTGGATACCATGGCAGGAACTACCGAACACCCTTTACTCCTAGCTCTCAATATTAATGGACTTAACTCTCAAACAAGCAACACAGACTGTCTAGTTGGATTAAAAATCAAGATACTTCTATCAGCTGCCTTCAAGAGTCACACCTTGCCCATAAAAACAAACATATTCTGAAAGTGAAAGGCTGGAATAAAATATACCAAGCAAACCGCCCCCATAAGGAGGCGGGAGTTGCATTCCTAATATCAGAAAAAATAGACTACAAATTAAAACAAAGAGATAAACAAGATCACTACATACTAATTAAGGGATCTCTCCTTCAGGAAGATATTACAATTCTAAGTATTTATTCACCAAACAAAGGAGCACCCAAATTTATCCAAGAAACACTATTTTACCTCAAATCTCACATAGATCCAAAGACATTAATTGTCGGGGACTTTAACACACCACTATCCCCATTAGATAGATCAACTCAGAAAAACTCAACAGAGAAACTGCAGATCTAAATGACTACATAGATCAACTAGTTTTAACAGACATTTATTGAATATTTCACCCAGTAACATCAGAATACACGATTTTCTCAGCAGCATGTGGAACATTTTCCAAAACAGACCTCATTTTAGGTCACAAAGCAAACTCGTCCAAATTCAGAAACATTGAAGTTATGCCCTGCATTCTCTCAGACCACAAGGGAATAAAATTAGAACTCAACAACAAAGGCCACCAAAGAAAGTCCTATAACACATTGAGACTGAACAACACACTGTTGAATCACCACTGGTCATGGAAGAGATTAGAAAGGAAATTCAAATGTTCATTATATTCAACAAAAATGAGCACACAAATTACCAGCTCCTCTGGGACACAGCAAAGGCAGTACTCAGAGGCAAGTTCATAGCTCTGAGTTACTACATCAACAAATTGGAGAGATCTGAAACCAGCAATTTAATGAGAGATCTGAACCTCCTTGAAAAAGAGCAGCAAGCTAAACCCCAATCCAGTAGAGGGAAAGAAATAATTAAAATTAAATCAGAATTAAACACATCAGAATTTTTTAAAAAAAACATAGAAGGAATCAACAAAACAAAGAGTTGGTGCTTCGAAAAAATTAACAAAATTGACAGATCTTTAGCAAATCTTTTCAGAAAAAGAAGAGAACACACCCATATAAACCAACTCAGAGGTGAGAATGGAAACTTCCCCAGAGAAACAACCAATATTCAGAACATTATAAGGGAATACGTCTCAAACCTTTATGCTAATAAGTTTGAGAATCTGGAAGAAATGGATGATTTCCTAGCAAGTATTGACATGCCAAAACTATACCAAGGTGAATTAAACCAAATTAAAGGACCTATATCAATCATCAAAACAGAAACAGCAATAAGAGACCTGCCATCTAAAAAAGCCCAGAATGGGATGGATTTACAGGAGAATTTTACAAGGCCTTCAAAGCAGAATTCACATCAATACTCCTCCAACTCTTCAATAAAATTGAAAGAGGAAGTTCACTACCAAATTATTTCTATAAAGCCATCATAACCCTTATCCCCAAACCAGACAGGGACTCATCAAAGAAAGAGAACTATAGGCCCATTTCTACGATGAACATTGATGCAAAATTTCTCCACAAAATTTTGGCCAATCGACTTCAACATTTCATCAAAAAAAATCATACATGATGAAACAGGATTCATTTCAGGAATGCAAAGCTGGTTCAATATACACAAATCAATTAATATAATTCATCATATCAACAAGAGCAAGGATAAGAACTACATGGTTATCTCAATAGATGTAGAAAAAGCATTTTAAAAGATCCATCACCCCTTTATGATGAACGCTCTGGAAAAAATAGGAATCCATAGTACATTCCTCAATATAGTAAAGGCTGTATATGACAAACCTGCAGCCAGCATTATACTTAATGGTGAAAAACTAAAGCCATTCCCTCTAAACTCGGGAATGAGACACGGTTGTCCATTCTCTCTACTTCTCTTCAATTAATATTAGAATATGTAGTTACAACAATAAGACAAGATGCAAACATAAGGGGATCCAAATAGGGAAAAATGAAGTAAACCTCTCCCTCTTCGCAGATAATATGATATTGTATTTAAAGAATCCCACGGACTCCACTCCCAAATTCCTAGAGTTGATTTGAAAATTTGGCAAAGTAGGAGAGCATAAAATTAACACTCAAAAATCAATGGCTTTTCTGTATGCCAACAATGAGAAGAGGGCAGCTGAAATCAGGAAAGCAACCCCATTTGTAATAGCCCCACAAAAAATAAAATACCTAGGAATTAACTTAACCAAAGAAGTGAATGACCTCTGTGATGAAAACTTTAAAAAGCTTTTAAAAAAGGAAATCAAAGCAGAACTTAGAAAGTGGAAAAGCCTCCCATGTTCCTGGATCAGAAGGGCTAACATCGTGAAAATGTCAATACTTCCCAAGGCTATCTACAAATTCAGTGTGATACCTATCAATATTCCAACCTCATTCAAGGAAATAGAAGAAGTAATACAAAAATTCATATGGAGCAATAAAATACCCCAAATAGCATAAACAATCCTTAGCAGAAAGAACAGTACTGGAGGTATATCAATATCAACCTTCAAACTTTACTACAAACCCACAGTATTCAAATCAGCTTGGTACTGGCACAAGAACAGACCTCAGGTCCAATGGTGTAGAACTGAAGACCCAGAAATGAACACTCAGACCCATAGCCATCTAATCTTCGATAAGAGAGCTAAAAAAATAGAATGAAAGACAGCCTCTTCAGTAAATGGTGCTGGCAAAATTGGTTAACTACTTGTAGAAAACTAAAGCTAGATCCTTATATATCACCCTGCACCAGAATCAACTACAAATGGATCAAAGACCTTGGAGTCAAAGCAGACACCCTGAAAACATTACAAGACAGAGTTGGAGAAACCCTAGGTCTCCTTGGCACAGGCCAAAATTTTCTCAATAGAGACCATAGAAACACAACAAATCAAAGAAAGGTTGGACAAATGTGATTGCATGAAGCTGCAGAGCTTCTGCATGGCAAAAGACATAGCTAGCAAGATCAACAGAAAGGCCACGGATTGGGAGAAGATCTTCACTAGCTATACAACGGATAAGGGTCTCATATCTAAAATATACTTGGAACTGAAAAAATTAAATCACCCAACAACAAATCTCCAAAGAAACAACTGCCCAATAAATAAGTGGGCAGAGAAACTTCTTTGAAGAGGAAAGAAGGATGGCCAAGACATATGAAAAGATGCTCAACCTCCCTAGCCATAAAAGAAATGCAAATCAAAACAACATTGAGATACCACCTAACCCCAGTTAGAATGGCTATAATCAAGAACTCTAATAACAACAGATGCTGGAAGGGATGTGGCCAGTAGGGAACCCTACTGCATTGTTGGTGGGAATGTAAACTTCTTCAACCACTTTGGAAAGCAGTATGGAGGTTCCTCAAAAGACTCCACATAGAGCTCCCCTATGACCCAGTAATCCCACTTCTGGGCATTTACCTAAATGATCACAAACAAGACCATACTAAAGCTACCAGAACAACTATGTTTATGGCAGCATTAGTTACCATAGCTAAGATATGGAGCCAACCCAGATACCTCTCAGTAGATGAATGGATCAAGAAAATGTGATATATATTATATATATAACATATATAATACATATATATATATACATATATAATGGAATTCTATGCCTCCATCAGAAAGAATGACATTCCCCCATTTGTTAGGAAATGGAAAGACTTGGAAAAAATTATATTAAGTGAAGTAAGCCAGGCCCAAAGAAACATAGGTCGCATGGTTTCCCTTATTTGCAATAACTAGCATATGTCTTGGACAAGCAGAACAGGTCAAAAGCTATGTACATATGACCAGATAAGATGATGTTAAGCAAAATGAACCCCAAGATAGGGACACAAGTGGTTTTTTCTTTCTTGTTATTGATTCTAACATATTTATAAGGTACATTTGATTTTTTTTTGTTGCTTTGTATGTTCCTCCCCCACGGTATAACTCCTGTTTTCACTTTATTTGATGTTGGTATAATGTGGGGAGGGGACGGAAAAAAACAAAATGTTTATATAGGGATACATGTTGACTCATTGTAACAATGAGATGTACAAGAAGACACTGTTGAACAATGAACTTTACAATTTGGGGGGGGGGTGTAATTGTGGAAGTAGGAGGGAAGGGATGGTTGGGGAAAAACAAAGGAGGAGGCAACAATGCTTGATAAGAAATGTACTCATTACCTTAGTCATATAACTGTAACCCCTCTGTACATCATTTTCACAATAAAAAAACTTAAAAAGAAAAAAGAAATTCAGGTAAGATTTTTTTTTAGGAATAAGAGTTTGAGGGTATTAAAAAGCTTAGCTTCATAAGGTTTTCATTAATTAAGTAGCACTAGAGATGATCTAGCTTTCACACAAACAAGAATCCATAATTTAAAACAATTTACAACTATATAATGATGTAAGTCTAAAATTATAAATGGCATATTTAATATCATTGAGATAAAACTGACTTCATCCAAAAGATAACAGATCCTAGAGATTGACATACAGAGATTTACAAATAGCAAGACTAAAAATTTACATCATATAACTCTCCAATTCTCACAAGACTATAATTGTGTTTCTATAAAAAATATAGTTGGTCCTTGTTATTTGGGATAGTTATGTTCTAGAATGTGACTGTGAACCAGTGCTCCTGGGGAAAATGCAGGGTTAGCTTCATATAATTCATTGGTTTCATTTTCATCAACCAATCGATATATAACCTTGTTTCTTGTTCATTTCTGATTCAAGACACCTTATTTAATACATTGTATTGATTCATTAGCATTGACCTCATAGCCACTCACATTGTAATGTGCTTAAATGAAATTCATCAATGTATATTTCTTTATAAGGCACATTAAAGCTATCTCACTTAAGAACAGTAGGTATGACTCCAGCATATTTGGGAGGCATTTTAATCTGCAGAAACACCAGAAAAAATGAAAGTAAACATTATCTAAAGTATACATTCTACAATTTCACTGCCCTGGAGTAACATGGATGATTAAGATATGATTCATCTTCTCTTAATCACAGTACAATAGGAGATAGGTACACAGTCATATAAGAACAGTAGCCTAAGGGTATTGATTGTTATGGTATTGGTAGGCACAAGATACTACAGGGACCACCAACCCAGGCCAGGCCCTTCTCATCTGTTTGACAAAGCATTGAAAGGAGTAGAGATTTCAGCATTAGACTTGGATTCAAATTCTATCTCAACTACTTATTCACAATGTGGCTTTGAACAAATGATCATACTTGGTGTCAATTTCCACACATGTATTACCCATTTCCCAGATATACAGAGAGGACTCAATATACTTTGGCTGTTAACACCATCTTCATCACTGTCATTCTCAGTTTCTTAGCCAATTCAAGATCTTATTTTGTCAATCAGATCACTATCCTGGCTCAAGAAAATAAATTGGTCTCCTCTTTATGAACATGGTACTTAAAATCATTTTGTTCTTTTCATATTTTCTATAATTTTTATCCAATCTATGTAAGGAATCTTACTTTTACTTCTCCCCATCTCTTACTTGAGCATCTTGTTGCATTTAGAACTAGTTACTGAATTAACAGTACACTATTAACTCATTGAGATCAGGGATACAATATATACTTATTTTCCACGGATAGTTTGAGAACCTCTATAATCTAGGAAAAATAAAACATAAAATACGTAGGCTGAGAAATGAAACTGCCCCTTATCTTTTATTTACTTTTGGCAGTTAATAAATATGGATTTTTCCATATTTCTATTAGCATCAAAAGGGGTTTTATTTTGACAAGTCTATATGGAAAAGACTCATGGTATCAGTCACTCTCATCTCCATCTTCCCAGACCAATTTCTTTTTTTCTTTTTCTTTCTTTGTTTTCTCTTTCTTTTGTCTCTTTCTCTCTTATAATTCTTTTTTTTTTTTGCTAGTCCTGAGGCTTGAACTTTGGGCCTGGGCCAGAGATCCTTTTGCTCAAGGCTAGTGTTCTACCACTTGATCCACAGCTCTACTTCCAGCTTTTTCTGTGATTTAATCGGAGATAAGAACAGACTTTGCTGCCTGGGCTGGCTTCAAACCTCATTCCTCAGATCTCAGCCACCTGATTAACTAGGATTACAGGCATGATCTACTGGCACCTGGCTTCCAGACCAATTTCAACAAGCTTCATTGTTCCATCTTCACACATGTACATAAAGTACTTCGACTGTATTCATGATCTTCCATCTTCTGTTTGTCCTCCTCCTCCCACTAGTAAACACTCTCCATATAGGACACATTTAACTTCCTTTTCTTGTGTGTTTATTTATTGTTCAATGGAGCTTCAACATGGTATTTCACATGTGCATATACATACATATAGTAGTTTATGCAGATTGACCTTCTCCCTTACTCTCACTTACCCCGTTCCTCCTACCCACTATTAATCAACAGCTTTCAATGGGTTTCCTTTTGACATCCTCATTGACAGATACAACATCTTTTTGTATCTGTTCATTCTTTAAAGTTATCATGTTTAAGCTGGCCGGTGGCTCACACCTGTAATCCTAGATACTCAGGAGGCTGAGATCTGAGGATCGTGGTTCAAAACCAGGCCAGGCAGGAAAGTCTGTGAGACTCTTATCTCCAATAAACTAATAGAAAACTGGAAGTGGCACTGTGGCTCAAGTGGTAGAGCACTGGCCTTGAGCTGAAGAACACAGGGACAGGGTCCAAGCCCAGAGTTCAAGCCTCACAACTGATAAATAAATAAATAAATAAACAAAGTTATCATATTCACCCTTCTAATCCCTTCAAACAGCCTCTCAAGAACAAACATGTTGCTGGGCGCTGGTGGCTCACACCTGTAATCCTAGCTACTTAGGAGGCTGAGATCTGAGGATCATGGTTCAAAGCCAGCCTTGGTAAGAAAGTCCGTGAAACTCTTATCTCCAATAAACCACCAGAAAACCAGAATTGGCGCTGTAGCTCAAGTGGTAGAGTGCTAGCTTTGAGCTGAAGATCTGAGGGACAGCACTCAGGCCCAGAGTTCAAGCTCCACGATTGACAAAAAAAAAAAAAAAAAAAAAAAGAACAAACATGTTGACATGTTGACATGTTGACAGCATATATGTGTTTGTGAGAGATGAAGGTAGAGAGAGTGGAAAGGAGGGAAGGAGAGGAGGAGAGGGACACAAGCTTGAGGAGAGAGTGATCCTGTGAATGTTTAAGAAGGTTTATTTTTTGGATCCAACACTACAATATAACATATATAATAACACTACAATAGAACTTTGTTAATCACATTCACCTCTATATTATAAAACATTAGTCTGGTAGCAGGAGCAAATGCTACAGGTAGGTTATAATGGTTGTAGCATTGAAAGAACATGAAATGACAAAACAGCCTTTCATTCTTTCATTTACCAGGGTAGGTTGTATTATATCCTGTCCTCACAGAATAACAAACCACAATATTTGTCCTTTGATTAATATAGTTCATAAAAATGAAATGTTTTCTCCTTACTCAAAGAACGAGTAGCCATATTTTTGACTCATTGATAACAAGCCTGATGCTGGTTCCTTGGAACACAGCTGTGCATCAAGTATTCTGTGCAAACAGTCAAATGGACCTTCAAATTGAGACTTGTAAGAAAATTCAATTGTGCTTGCAATATTGCAGATAGCAAATGTTTTTCAGTATTTGACTAAGAAACTTGGTGAGTCTATTTCCAGTACCTAAGGAGCTATAACAAGTTGAGATTAGTCACCAAACTTAAGAACAGCTATTAGAACTTTGTACTTTGCAGAGCCCACAAACTTGTTCATTTGTGAAGATCAGAAAAAAGGTCATTATGGTATCTATTGCAGGAACACAAGGCTGGGAAATAAATAAAAAAAATGTGGGCTCTAGTCACAGCTCTGATATTCACTATGTGACCTTTTACAAGTAACTGTCCCTTGTTTTGCCTCAAATTCTGTAATTTCAATGGAGGTTGTACTACAAAGTATCCAATTTTCTTCAAATTTTGACAGTGTATGATTCTAAATTTCACTAATATTTTACAAGTGTTTAATTTGGTAGCAGATGTGATACTGTCACTTGTTTTCTCTTAAAAAAAAGAACAGAAGTAGGGAGCTGAATGCTCTAATCCCACCCTCTCGGGAAGTAGAACTGAGAATCATGGTTTGGAAGCAAGCCTGAGGAGACAAATTGGAGAGACCTTTATCTCCAATATTAGCAAATAAAAATAAAAGTGGACATCTGGCTCAAGTGGTAGAGCACGGTGACAAACATAAAAGCCAAGCAAGAATGCAAAGACCCAAGTTCAAGCCCCAATATTGGCAAAAAAAAAAAAAAAAAAACTGAAGAAGGCCAGGTACAACAGGTAATTCCCATGATCCAATGTACTTGAGGGGAAGATCAGAAGGACCATGGCATTTAAAAAAATATTACTCTTATTTTTATTTTTAATGTAGAGTTGGTATACAGAGGGGTACAGTTTACATGAGCAAGGTAATGAGTACATTTCCTATCGAGAATTGTTGCCTCCTCTTTTGTTTTCCTCCTATCATCCCTTCCTTCTCACCTCCCCACCTACCCCCCTCCCTTGTTTCCTTTTCTTAGAGTTCATTTATCCATCAGAAACAATGATATGGAAAAAGTTGGGGAAAATTATGTTAAGCAAGGTAAGCCAGAGTCAAAGAAACATAGATTGCATGGTTTCCCTCATTTGTGGTAATTAGAATGTGACTATAAATCCACAAATATAAAAAAAATCCACAAATAAACACATTGAATACACACACAGGGCATCTACCAGGACATATACCAGGACATGATAAATTATGTAAGACTCTAGACATTCACAGACTGAAGCCAAAGGAGGACATACATAAGAGCAGATGACAAGGGCTCAGATGCTATGAGCATATAATCATATAAAATAATATTTTATGAAATGAACTCCAAGAGAAAATAATATTTATAAAACATATTAGTACCTATTAAGGTGTATAGGGACACTTGATCAAGTACAACCTCAATCTGAAATAAGTGAGGAGAAAAATACATTATATAAAAAACTATATTTCCCTCTAATTAACACCAAACTTGACTGTTAAAAAACTGACTAGTATATATTAATCAAATAAGTTTCCTTGTCATATTTTTATACATGCATTCAATGTCTTTTGATCATATTTACTCCTTCTGTTTTGTTCTTAGCCTTCCCTTTCACTTCCATTCAGTTTGTTTTATTTCCCCAACAGGCCTGGGGCTTATACTTCAGGCCTGGGTACTGGCCCTAAGCTTTTTTGCTGAAGGCTAGCACTCTGCCACTTTGAATCACAGCTCCACTTTTGGACTTTTGTGGTTGTTAATTAGTGATAAGAACCTTACAGGCTACACTGCTTATACTGGTTATGAACCTCAATCCTTAGATCTCAGTCTCTGGATAGCTAAGGTAAGGTGATAGGCATCAGCCACCAGCTACGCACAGTTAAGTTACTTTTTGATTGTACTAGAGCTTAAATTCAGAGCCTCACACTTGCTAGGCAAGTACTTTACCACTTGAACCATGCCTCCAGACTTTTTTGAGCTCCTTATATTTTGAGTAAGGTCTTGTTATGCCTAGGTAAGCCTGGACCTCAACCTCCTATTAATATTTCCTACATAGCTAGCGTAGGACACACACATAGCTTTTTATTGATATGTGATCTTGTGAACTTTTCTGTGTAGTCTGGCCTCAAACCATAATCCTCCCAATCTCCAACTGCCAAGTAGCTAGGACTACAACATACATGAGCCACAATATACAGCCATTTTACAATTGCTAATGGTTTCATTATGCTTTCTTCATATATTCATATAATGTACTTTAATCATATCCCTTCCTATATGGTATGTGATTACAAATGAAGGAGATTTTTTTTCCTACTATGACATTTTTGGAAACTTTTCTCCTTCATAAATCATGTTTACTCTAAAGTATAGTGGATCTAAACTGGAGCTTTTAGAACTCCTGGAAGGGTTCTTAAGCAGTAAAGAGGCAAAACATCATTTCGAAGTATTCTGTGGCCCAAAAGATGTCCCTGATTATCTAGCAATTAATCAACTGAAAAACCAAAATGCTGAATTACCCTAACTGGCTACTTGTTATAATTTTTTTTTTCTAAAAGGCTAGGATCTATGTGGAACACATAAAGAGTTGATGAAAAAAATAGGAATAAATGCAGAACAAATGACAGTCACAGAGGCTCACAATGGCTGGGAAAATAAGAGAAGCTGCAACAAAGTTACAAATAGGGAGCAGTCCTGGAATTTGGTAGTGGTACAATATTGTGCCATACCTCACAATACTGTAACTCATAAGGATATTTAAGCCAATGCACTCTGTGTCCAAGGAGCTTTATCTACACTGAGTCTTTTAAGTCTTCACAATAATCCAGTATAGATATAAATATCATTTAGTATATCTTTGATGAAAGTTTTAGAATCTCCAACTCAAACTGACTTCAACAATGTAAAATACCTATTCTCTATATGGTAGAAATCATAGACGAAAGCAGAACCTTAAGACTGGTTGATTGAGAGGCTTATCAAGAACTCAGGTTCTTCCATTTTTCTGCTCTGTTGTCCACATCCAAAACACCATTTTCAATGGTGCATAAGAGCTGGTATTTTCTTGAATCTAAATATTAAGAAACACTAAGAGAAAGTAGTACGCTGTAGCACATCTTTTTTTTTTTTTAATTGTGAAAATACCGTAAAGAGTGGTTACAATTACATGGGCAAGATAATGAGTACATTTCTTATCAAGCATTGTTGCCTCCTCCTTTGTTTCCCCTTCACATCCCTTCCCATCTCCCACCTCCAAATTCCCCCAGCCCTCCCAACCCCCCTCCACCAACCTCCCCTGCCCAGCCTAAGTTGTATAGTTCAATTTTCGACATAATGTCTTGTACATCTCATTTTGCAATGGATCCACGTGTATTCCTATTTAAACGATTTGTTTTTTCCCTTCTCCTTCACAAATTAACAGGTCCCATGGTGTCACTTATTTGCAATAACTAGTATATGTCTGAGACAAGAAGAAAAGGCCAGATAAGTTGATTTAGGTGAAATGAACCCCAAGATAAGTATTCAAATGTTTTTCTTTCATGCGATTGTTTCTAACATATTTATAAGGTGATTTTTTGTTGCTTTGTATGTCCCTCCCCCATGGTATAATTTGTGAAGGGGAAGGGAATAAACAAATAATTTAAATTGGATACAGATGGACCCATTGCAACAATGAGACGTACAAGACATTATGTCGAAAAACGAACTTTACAACTTTGCTGGGGGTGGGGAGGAACTGGGGGTAGGATGGGGGGAAGGGATGCAAAGGGAAGGGGAAACAAAGGAGGAGGCAACAATGCTTGATAAGAAATGTACTCATTATCTTGCCCATGTAATTGTAACCCCTCTGTAAGGTATTTTCACAATAGAAAAAGAGAGAAAAAGCCTATCAAAGTTAGCCAGAACAAATAACTATTCCACTTAATATGGCTGTCATTTTAAATTGCTGAATACTATAAAATATTTCAAATACTGACTATTTTAATTAAGATAGATTATAAAAGAACTAAATTATTTTGGAATTTGTAAACTTTTGATCATTTAAAAATTGTGCTGTAATTATTACTGGGTAACACTCACTTGATGGTGTCAAAAATTCCTTACATAAATAAAAAGCTAAGGCTGGGTGCTGGTGGATCATATCTGTAATCCTAGCTACTCAAGAGGCTGAGATCTTGGGATCAGGATTCAAAAAGAGCCTAGGCAGGAAAGGCAGTGAGACTCTTATCTCCAACAAACCACCAGAAAACTGGAAGTGGGGCTGTGGCTCAAGTGGTAGTGTTAGCCTTCAGCTGAAGAGCTGAGGGACAGGGCCCAGGCCCAGAATTCAAGCCCCATGACCAACAAAAAAAATCTAAGAATTAGAAAATTAAAAATAAAACATGTAGTAAGTATACAAATAAACATACTACAATCCTATAGAAATGACACAGCACATCAGATCAGTACAATTCATCTTTAGTCAGTCTATGTTACTTGTGTTGAGACAAATAATGAGGAATGTCAAAATCAATAATTAGATTTTTAAAAAACCATTTAATTGGCCCTTTTACAGGCATACTTGTACATATGTTATATTCAGAAAATAATTACAATCTAACCGTCTATTTACTTAAAAAGTGATTAACACTACAATGAGATGCTTTTGAAGCTGTTATCAGTTTAGCATTTAAATGCTATAAAAGTTCCAAACAAGATGAATAAAGAATACAGAACTTCTGAATTAATCTTTTGGCTTGTTTTGGTTTCACTGCACTGAGCACTGAACTCAAGGATCTTTGTGTTATAAGCCACAATCCTACTTCAGTTTAAGTCTAGCTGGGATTACAGGTGTGAGCCACCAGTTCCAGCCCTCTGAATCAATCTTTCTAAATTACTGCATTATTCTCATAACTCAACAAACATACACACTCTGACCATAGTCCATACTCCCTCTGACTAGCAAATTAGTGTGTTTCTCAGCCCCAATATGTCCACACACATTCCTCACTAACTTTATTTTCCCTACTAGAATACCCTTCTCAATCCTGTATCTAAAATATCTGGCATTCAAAAATCACTGTTGAATGAATATACTTACTAACCCTTGTATTTCTCTGAAAGCCTAGTTCACTCAAAGTCATTACTCTGAATCATATAGCTCTTATTTGCATGAGGCAGTAATCTGGTATTTATCAAATATAATAATACCCTATTTTATATGTGCAACTTTTTCTATTAAAATATAGATTTGATATGAGTAATCACATGTGTGTCAAAAGGATTTTGTAGAACTGAAGACCTGAAAACTAGGTAATAAACAATCCATAGTTGTAAATTCAGTAGAATAAGTAGAGACTGTATTAAGTTCTTTTATATAACATGTTTTGGAAGCCTATGAGACAAGTGTTGGTGGAGGCAAAAAACTAAAGATCCTAAAGCCAATTTAAAACTCTAAGACTGACATATTGTTCTTAATTTTTTGAAAATTTGAGGGAAATTATGAACTACCTTCTCTCAAAATATATTTGAAAATTTTGCATGTGCTTACAGGCTCCAAGACTTTGAAGCATTTGAGGAACATAATGAAGCCCCACCACAAATGAACTTATCACAATTGATCACAAATACATTTTGTCTTGATGCAAAAATCTCAGACAAAAATTTGCTAGAGTGAAGAATGACAAGTAGTCTCATAAACATATTCTTTGCCCCAATTTCTTTGTTCCTTTCTTTCTCTTCCTTCCTTCATTTTTTTGTACTGGTCCTGCGGCTTGAACATAGGATATGGGTGCCCTCCCTTAACTTTTAAGCTCAAAGCTAGCACTGTACCATTTGAGCTACAGCTCCTCTTCTGGCATTTTGCTGGTTAATTGGAGAGAAAAGTCTCATAAAGTTTCTTGCCCAGGCTGGCTTTCTACCATGTCCCTCAGATCTCAAACTGATGAGTAGCTAGGATTACAGGTGTGAGCCACCAGCATATGGCTAAAGACTACCTCAAAGTGGCCAACAGAGCAAAAATTCTTTTTTTCTTACTTTAAATAGCATTCTATTTTGCACATTAAATTTCCTGGTGAAATTAAAGTGATTATTATTGTATCAAACTTTGAAA
Source organism: Dipodomys merriami (assembly GCF_024711535.1). NCBI lineage: Eukaryota > Metazoa > Chordata > Mammalia > Rodentia > Heteromyidae > Dipodomys > Dipodomys merriami. Next base: position 57,563,862 of record NW_027204492.1, read on the forward strand.
CATTGCAAGCCCCAAGAGTGGTATACATACACATAAAAAAGTCATACTGAGCTGGGTACCAGTGGCTCATGCCTGTAATCCTAGCTATTCAGGAGGCTGAGATCTGACCATCACAGTTCAAAGCCAGCCTTGGCAGAAAAGTCTCCGTGGGACTCTTATCTCTAAGTAACCACTCAAAACCCAGAAGTGGTTCTGTGGCTAAAGTGGTAGAATACTAGCCCTGAACACAGAGAGGTTCAGGGACAGTATCCAGGCCCTGAGTTCAAGACAACTGACAGAAAAAAGTCATATTGTTTTCAGCTGGGTGCTAAAAAATAATAAAATAAGAAATATTTCTTTTATTAGATCTCATTTTGTGGAGGAGGCTAAAAGATCCAGGAGATGATTTAAAAAGAAGTTTCTCTCTCTAGGGGCTGGGGGTTTAGCTCAGCGCAAGAGTGCCTGCCTGGCAAACGCAAGGCCCTGAGTTTGGTCCTCAGTTCTGGGGGAAAAAAATAAAGGAAGTTTCTCTTTCCGTGTGTGACTACTTTCAGAAGAGCTGTTCTATAGGAAGATACCATCACCACAGAGCTATTTATAAATGCTTGGATCACTATATTTGGATGGGAACAGAAGAACATTTTAGTTTACCATCCTTTCCATCTCTAACTGCTCCCACTTTTCTTCTCTTTCAACTCTTTCCCCCCCCCCCACATTTTCATTTTCTACAGTCATTTGCCCCAAATTGTTTTACAATTGTTAGTTTACTTCTTTCTCTTCCTTCCTTCTTTCTTTCTTTCTTTCTTTCTTTCTTTCTTTCTTTCTTTCTTTCTTTCTTTCTTTCTTCCTTTGCCTTCTCAATAAAGGAAGATTTTTTTTTCTTGGTAATTTCACGGTCTGTAGAACTAATGTACACACACTTGTGAGTAAAACAGAGGTAGAGCTATATAACTGATAATATTTAACCTCTTTTAATAATAGATAATAGTAGATAAGAGATAACAATAATGGCTTGTACATCTAATTGCTGCAATTTGGTGGGGGGGGAGGATTGGGTAGGGGGACTGGGGGAGGATGGGAAGGGATGGGAAGGGGAAACAAAGGAGGAGGCTACAATGCTTGATAAGAAATGTACTCATTATCTTGCCCATGTAATTGTAACCACTCTGTACAGTATTTTCACAATAAAAAAAGAAATAACAATAGATAAAAGGGACAGAATTTGGCCTAAAAGTTTAAGAATGCTGGTGAATACACTAGTGATTACTGAATTCAACAGAAATTGTAAAAGGAGAGATTGGTTTTAAACTTAAGGGTTGTATATTAGATATATCAACCTAATTGGCATGAGAATTTCTGTCTCAGAATGCTAAGAGTTTTTAAAGATCTTGTAGTCCTTAGTTTAGGAGCATGGTGCTTACTAAGCACAAGTTCCCAATTTCAAACTCAAAATATTTTCTGGTCGGGCACTGGTGGCTTACTGTTGTAATCCTACCTACTCAGGAAGCTGAGATCTAATGATCATGGCTCCAAGTCAGTCTGGGCAGAAAAGTATCCATGAGACTCATATCTCCAATTAACCACCAGAAAACCAGAAATGGAGCTGTGACTCAAATGGTACAGCATCAGCCTTGAGCAAAAGTGTTCAGGGACAGCACCCAGGCCCTGAGTTCAAGCTCCATGACCATAAGTAAGTAAATAGACAGACAGACAGACAGATAGATAGAAATAAAAGATTTTCTAGTCCAGCCACTTCTTTTGACAGTAAGATGCTTTCGAAACATATTACCAAGTAATGCTTTCCCCAGGAAACTTGATAAATACATTTCCTCCATGTTTAACAGCTCTTCAGTAGACTGACTTGAAACATGTTCATTAGTGCCAGTGTCATTTTTTCTGATCCTAGTAACTAGTCCAACTTTATACAGAACAGGTCTTGCCACTGTTTCCCAGGGAAACACATCTTCATTTCTGAAATCTGGAATGTGTTCCTGCATCTCCTATACTGTTTCCCAAGGATAATAAAGTTTCTAATAATAAACATGCACCAATAAACCCATCTTCTGCTTTCACTGAGATACTACTGTATTTTTCTAGCTGAAATTGAAAAGAAAAAAGGTGTTAATGTTTCATTTTGGAGATACAGACTAAGAGCTATTTCTTGACAGTAACATAAAAGTCTTACACAAGGGTGTCCTGTTTTAGAGTAATCACAGTGAGTTACTAACAGGGGCCATATATATATACATATATATATATATATATATACACGCACATATACACATATATACATATATATGTACACATATATATGAGTGCTTATTTTCTTGTGAAAATAATGAGTAGGTGAATTATCTCTAAGAGAATAAAGTATTATTAAATCTACTGAGAACAGCTGAGTCTTTCAGCCGCAGTAATATTTATTGTACTGGTATATGAAAAGCAGATACTTTGCTGAAAGAGGAAATTAAATTTTTTTCCTGTTTTCTTAAAAAACTTTTTAAAACATAGTGGTACTGAAGAACAAATAACCCAACTACAATAACCAAACTACAAAAATGTACCTGTTCAATTTGGTTCTTGCTCATCAACATTTCAGTCTGCTTCAAAGGAATTAAATACTGAGATCAAAACTCTGTGAAAAAGCTACAAGAATAAAATAGCTAAACTATAAATCCTTAGCATCTCAATGCTCACAGATTAGGGCTCTATTACAGAAAAATTTATACTATTATCAGTTGGATTTTCCTAGAAGATCAATGAAAATGGTACTCTCATTTCTACTCTACTAGAATTTTGTCTCCTTCAATTTAGATTATTTTTAAAGATACTTTTCTTAATCCATGAAAACTATTTTACGCTTCATAGGACAGTTTGGAGGTAAACAATCTCTGTAGTAACCTTTGCATTCAAATTTCTAGCTTAGTGCATGAATGATGAAAAAAGGGTAGGATTTAGCATATAATGTTATGGAAACCAAGTAAATATAATACAATTCTACAATCTTAAAGATTACTTGTCATGAGATTAACATAAATAAAAATGGCTATAAAGAAACCGGAATAATTCTAAGAAGCAAGTGGGTAAATATTCACTTTAATAAAAACCTGATAATATACAACAAATTCCTGTTCTATTTGCTTGAGGCTACTGATACTCATTGTCATAAAATAGAGGTTATCATTTTACCAGCATGAAGGATGTAAGACTTAAATTGAGATCTGAGGATGATAACTAGCATTGCATTGCAGAAGGTGCATGGAATATAAAGATGCTTCTAAATCACAGCAACAACAGCTAGTAAAGGTTTTACACTTGAAATACTGCAAACATCGTCTTGTATACATTGTACATTGAATGTTCAGTATTTTCTAGTTTAAAACTCTGAAAGTATTATTCCATATTTAGATAAAACTGAAGTTTGCATGCATTAAGTGATCTATCTACCAGAAGTCATATACCTATTATGTGGTAAAATAGGGAAACTCTCAAGTGGGTCCAAAGAGATATGTATATAATTGTTCATAAAATTATTATTTTTATGAAAAAAGTATAGGAAAGTAACAATAATATCCATTAAGGGAATGGAAAAATAAATGTGTTCTATTTCTAAAAATGAATGCTATGAACCAATGAAAATTAATGAACTACAGTTATACACATTAAGCATGAATTATCATGAACAATGTCAATTGAAAACAAGTTGCAGAAGAATGTATATTGTACAAAAAACATAAAAAATTAAAAGTATACAAAAACATAGGGGACGCAGGCATGGCTCAGCAATAAAGTATCAGCCTATCATGTGTGAGGCTCTGAGTTCAAATCCCCCAGAAAACATTGTATAAGGTTTAGGAATACATGTACATATAGTAAAAATTTAAAAATATACATAACAATACTATGTGAGGGTTTGGGGAAGAGGAAGAATACAAGGGTTAGAGGGTACATCTGTATATTTCAACTGTGCCAAGGTATTCAATCTATTGTCGTCATTACGTTTTGGCATGTCTGTACCCTTTTACATTGGGCTTAAAGTTTTAAAAATTATAAACCATTCTGGAATTTGTGTGGGCACATGCACGCATGCATGAGTGTGTGTGTGTGTGTGTGTGTGTGTGTCTGTGTGTGTGTGTGCATGTGTATATGTGCATGCCCATCCTGGGACTGGAACTCAGGACCTGGGAGCTGCCCCTGAGCTTCTTTGCTCAAGACTACTGCTATACCATGTTAACCACAGCTTCACTTTCTGCTTTTTGGTGGTTAAATGCAGATCAGAATCTCGTGGTCTTTCCTGCCCAGTCTTTGAAACATGATCCTCTGATCTCAGCCTCCTGAGTAGTTAGGATTGATTACGGGTGTGAGCAATGGTACCTGGTCTGGATTTGTTTTAAAGGTTTCATACTACATTGAAAATAAAATTCCTGCCAGGTTTGTAGATATGTGACTTTAATCCCAGCACTAGGGAAGCTAAAGTCTGAGGATGGCAAATTCCAGGCCAGCAAGGGCTACAGAGTGAGAGCCTATCACAAAAAACATAAAGTGAGATAAAATAATACATTTTAATATTCAAGCACTCCACCATCTAGCCTTTACTAATTCAATCCCATACAAGCCCAAACTATCTTCAGTAATTTTATCTGCCTAACTGCTTTAAGTCCTTGAACTATATTGTAACAATGCTCAATGCAGACATACAGTTGACTAATATCTTCAGTACTAATCGTCTAAACACCACCATTCAAGTTCTATAAGGCCTTACTGCATTATAATACATGGATCTTTCTTTGCTTGGCCTGCTAAAGAATATGTGTGTGTGTGTTATGACATTTAAATGTGTGCATAATTCTGTCTACCAATAAAATTTTGTTTTCTTAAAAAGTTTTTAAAATTTTTTATGCTCCTTAACTATACTTAGAAGGTAATCAATTTTTTATAAACACCGGAACAGAAATTGGAACATTTTACACAGCTAGAATCTCTACAAAATTCAGTCTTAATGTAATAAAAATTTTGACATACAAGTTAACACTGAAGGTAACCAATCCAGGACAATCAAACACCTTGTCCTATAATGCTATTAAAGATACAAACCTAAAATAAATATGCCAATATCTGGAGACATACAGTTAGTATCAATACCAGAATAGATCGCGGTCAAGTAAATACTTTTTAAATAAAGGTGGAGACATTGATATTGTGGTTATTATTTTTTTAACCAATAAGATACCTCAGTTGTTCAGAAAAAAAGCAAGTAAGAAGGTTGGGGATGTGACACAGGAGTACAGCATTTGCCTACCATCTGCAAGGACCTTAGTTCATTCCCAAGCACTGTAAAATAAATAAAATAAAGCAAGGAAAAAAAGAAAAGCAGGAAGTCTAACTTCAGAACTGAGTCACAGTAAAATTATAAAGAATACTCCCCTTCAGATACACTATATAGCTTTAGTTTCTAAGACACATCTTGTAATTCTTATTGCTATACCTTTTTACTAAATGTATGTTTTTCTGGGGATGTTTTCTATATTTTTCTCTTTTCATCAGTTTTAACCCTGATGTGTGTAATGTAAAGGTATAAGACCTCAGGGAATGCTATTGTGGTATTTATCCTAGGTAGCGGTTTTCGGTACTACTTAGATTGGTGATGCAACAAATTGTATTACTTAATTTTCCATTATTTTCTTTTTTTAATTTTTATTTTTTATTGAGAACATACTGTACAGAGGGGTTACAATTCCATGGACAAGATAATGAGTACATTTCTTATCAAGCATTGCAGCCTCCTCCTTTGTTTACCCTTCATATCCCTTCCCAGCCTCCCGCCTGTCCCCCCCAATCCTCCCCCCCCCCACACCAAAGTTGTAAAGTTCGTTTTCGACATGACAACTTGTACTTCTCATTGTTACAACGGGTCCACAGTTATCCTTAAACGACTTGTTTTTCCCCTTCTCCTCCACAAATTGTACCGACATCAAATATAGTGAAAGCAGGGGTTATACTGTGGGGGAGGGACATACAAAGCAACAAAGAAATAATCTTATAAATGCGTTAGAAACAAATGCATGGAAGAAAAAAATCATTTAAATACATATCTAAGGGTTCATTTTCCTAACATCACATTATCTGACCTTTTCTGCTTGACTCATACATATACTAGATATTGCAAATAAGGGAAACCATGGGACCTATGTTTCTTTGGGCCTGGCTTACTTCACTTAATATAATTTTTTCCAAGCCTTTCCATTTCCTAACAAATGGGGAAATGTCATTCTTTCTGATGGAAGCATAGAATTCCATTGTGTATATATACCACATTTTCTTGATCCATTCACCTACTGAGGGGCATCTGGGTTGGTTCCATATCTTAGCTATGGTAAATAATGCTGCAATAAACATAGTTGTGCTGGTAGCTTTAGTGTGGTCTTATTTGTAAACATTTGGGTAAATGCCCAAAAGTGGAATTGTTGGGTCATAGGGGAGCTCTATGTGAAGTCTTTTGAGGAACTTCCATACTGCTTTCCAAAGTGGTTGAACAAGTTTACACTCCCACCAACAATGAAGTAAGGTTCCCTTCTGTCCACATCCCCTCCAGCATCTGTTGTTATTAGAGTTCTTGATTTTTGCCATTCTAACTAGGGTGAGGAATAGAATTGAAAACCCAGAAATGAACCTACAGACCTATAGCCATCTAATCTTCGATAAGGGAGCTAAAAAAATAGAATGGAAGAAAGACAGCCTCTTCAGTAAATGGTGCTGGCAAAATTGGTTACCTACTTGTAGAAAACTAAAACTAGATCCTTATATATCACCCTGCACCAGAATCAACTCCAAATGGATCAAAGACCTCAGAGTCAAAGCAGACACTCTGAAAACATTACAGGATGGAATAGGAGAAACCCTAGGTCTCCTTGTCACGGGCTGAAATTTTCTTAATAGAGACCCAGAAACACAACAAATCAAAGAAAGGTTGGACAAATGGGATTGCATTAAGTTACAGAGCTTCTGCATGGCAAAGGACATAGCTACCAAGATCAACAGAAAGCCCACGGATTGGGAGAAGATCTTCACTAGCCATGCAACAGACAAGGGTCTCATATCTAAAATATACTTGGAACTCAAAAAATTAAATCCCCCAACAACAAATCCTCAAAGAAACAACTGCCCAATAAATAAGTGGGCTAAAGACTTAAAGAGAAACTTCTCTGAAGAAGAAAGAAGGATGGCCAATAGACACATGAAGAAATGCTCAACCTCCTTAGCCATAAAAGAAATGCAAATCAAAACAATATTTTCCATTATTTTCTTAAATATTTCTTCGGCTGTGCAAAATATCAATATGAAATACAGGTTCAAGTTGCTACCAAGTAATTTTAAAACCAAGCTTTCAAATTATATTTTGAAAATAAATGAGTCAGTAGAAAGAACAATACAAATCTTGAAAAGCAGTGAATGAAAAACCTTATATAACACCTTAAAGCATGTGAATATAGTGCATTTATCATGAAAGAACACGTGTCCAAAAGAACTAGCACACTTTTCAAGTTATGAAAGGAATGAACTCACTATGTAAAATTCCATAAAATATATATGTATATGTGATAAAATATAATGTACATGCATGTATATGTGATGGAATATGTATGTGTGATTAAATACTATTTAGTCATAAAAGTGAAATCCTTTGACAATATGGATGGAGCTGGAAGTCACTATGATAAATAAAGTCAGACATGCAAAGACAAACAGCACATGATGGCATTCACGTGGAATCTAACAACGGTGATCTGATAGAAGTTGACAATAGAGTATCAGTTACGAGAACCTGGGGAGAGGAGGGATCATGGGGGAAAAGGTGGTCACTGATTTAAGAGTAAGTCAGACAGGAGTAAGAAACTCTTTGTGCTACTGTAGAGTGACTATATATGACAATTTACATTTCAAAATGCGATAAAATGGGATTTTGAAAATTTTTATTATGAAATGATAAATGCCTGAGGTACAATCTTCACCATTACATGATGAATATTTGTATGACATTGAATTGCCACACAAATAGCTGTAACCTGTACCAGTTAAAATAATAATGCTTAAAAATCTGATAGGATCTATTCTAATTTTAGTCATAAGTTGGGTAGGTATATCTCAAAATACTTTCTAAAAGAAAATTAATAAATAAACAAGCCTTCTGAGATACTGAAAGAGGGCAACACATAATAGCATTTGTCCATGTTGTTCCAACCCCACCCAGAAGCAACCAAGGGCTAGTAGTGGCTTCCCTGAGTAGGATGTGTCTCAGGTAAAGAAGCCCACAGCCTCATCTGCCTGCAGCCCCTATGGCAGAGGTCACTGAAGCCATGGCTTCTTCACTTGATGCTGCTGTTGCTACATGAACAGGTGGCTGCAATGTCAAGCTGCCAAATCCGGAAGAAGGGAAACTGCGCTAGTGCTGACTTCTGCATTGGGAAGGCAGAACATAGGATTGAGAAGATATTACTTCAGCTTCTACAGAAATGCCTGGTGCCATCCTACAATCACATTTCTTGATCCTGAATCATTACTGGCCATTAGTGGGGTCACACTACCCTTGTTTTGTCAACTTAGAATCCCCAGGATCACCAAGAAAGGGCATTGCCACACTTCCTAGGATCCTGAGTAGGTTTGTATGCAATCTATTAATGCTGTTTATTGTTCTTTTCATGTGATAGTACATAGAGTTTAAACTCAGGTCCTGATGCTTGGTAGGAAGGTGCTCTACTGCTTTAGCCAGGCCCCAGACTTTTTTGCTTTAAATATTTTCAGATAGGGTCTAGGCTTCTTGTCCAGCTGGCATTGCACATAGTTTTGAGGTCTCAGTCCATAGTCTCTTGGGGAGCACATTGAGAAGGAAGCCTGTTTACCTCATAGCAGCCAAGAAGCAAAGAGAAAGACTCACCAGTGGCCCAATATCACCTTCAAGGGCATTCCCTTAACGACCTTACTTCCTTTAAATAGGCTCTACAAGCTAAAGGTTCTACCATTTTCATTACTGCAAAAGAGTGGCAACTAAGCCTTTAGCCCATGAATCTTTGAAGGACATAGCACATATGGAAGGTATTTCTCTCTATGCTTTACTGTCTGTAGTTGAAGGAATGGGGATGTGGGTAATGTGCATAACCTGCCCTTTCAATCTCTTCAGTAGTCTTTTTCTTAAATCTCTGCTAAAGCCAGAGGTTGTAAACTTAGAATCCTTATCTCTTAGGAAGGTATTTCTGTGCATGGAGAGTTGTTTGATGTTTTTGTCACTGTTTTGTACCACATCTCCAGGTCATGATTCGGGGCCTTTATATAACAATTCTGAGGCCATACTCCTACAATTCTGTTTCTAGTTTTTGAGTCTTGAGCTAGAGCTATGTCTCATCATTACTGGGCCATGTTGCCACTGCTGTAGATCTGTTACTCTAAGGCTTAAGCAACAGCTGTTATTGTACTACCACTGTTGTGTGTAGTTCACTAGAAATTTGAGTTGTGGCTACAAATGGCTATCCTTAGAACTGCACTATCAATGTTCCCCACTTCAGTGACCAGGCCTCTGCTGGGCCTTGTCATTGCTGGATTTGGGCCAACTTCATGTCATATACCTAAAGCAGTCATCATGGCATGCCCCAGATATCTGACCCTGTATTCTTTTTTTAAATTAATTATGTGTTTATTAAGTAGTTGTATCAAGGGGTTACCATTCAACAAATCAGTTTATAAATACAATCCATCTTTTCTTTTTTTTTATTGTGAAAATACTGTACAGAGGGGTTACAATTACATGGGCAAGATAATAAGTACATTTCTTATCAAGCATTGTAGCCTCCTCCTTTGTTTCCCCTTCCCATCCCTTCCCATCCTCCCTGTCCCCCCCACCCCTGCACCAAAGTTGTAAAGTTCGGCATTGTTGCAATGACTGACCCTGTATTCTGTAGATGCTCTCGCAAGACCCAGACCTTTGTCACTGATGTCACTGCCACAGCAAGTATGCCTATTCCCTGTTCCCAGCCAGTTACTGAGGCAGTTCTGTGCAATCACTACTACCTACAGATCCCCAACCTACTGTTGCTCAAAATCCTTGTGCCACAAATCCTGCTGTTGGCATCAGGGCCCAATATCCCTTCACCTCTTTTAATTCATTTATGATACTATAACAAAATACCTTAAGGCAGGGTTATCCATAGAGAAATGTATTATTTATTTATTATTGCTCACAGGTCTGGTTCTAAGAAGTCCACTATCCAAAGCATCAGCAGATTCCATTTCTGGTGAAAGCTTGTATCCCACTTCAAAGACTGTATCTTTTTATAGTGTCTTTATAGAGTCAGTAGGGGCAAAGGCAATCTTTCCAATCTCTTTTATGAGAGCACTAATCACATTAAGAGACCTCATAACTTAATACCTTCTAGCAACATCCTATCTCTAAATACTAACACACTAGATTAAGTTCCAAATGAGTTGTCAGCAAGGAAACCAATAGGTAAGCCATAGCAACCACCAATACCTTAATCCCAGTTTTACCATAGGTGTATGTCAGACATAAGGGATTCCTTTGGGTAAAATGTCTTCCCCTGAGGGAAAGAGAAAGCAGGAGGAACCCAGCAGCCAGAGACACCAGTAGAGTCCTTTTTTTCTATTAAAAAATGGTCTTTGGGACCCATTTCTGGTACTAATTAAATGCGATTTTTGTTTAATCCCACTAAATTCTTCCAATTCCTTTTACTTATCTCATTTTTAATTTTTTTGTACCATTACTGGGGCTTGAACTCAGGGCCTCACACTCTTGCTTGCTTTTTTTTGCTCAAGGTTGGCACTCTACCACTTAAGCCACACCTCCACTTATGGCTTTTTACTGTATTACTGGACATAAGCATCTTAGTAACTTTTTGGCTTTGCCTGGCTTCCAATGTTTTTCAATGCAAGCTAGTCTTATACCAATTTCCCTTGCTTCAACAATTTAGGAGAGATCAATGCCATTCTTGCTGTTCAAAATGAATTCTACATCAGTGTTTCACCATCACATCTGTTCAACAAGCTCTCATCTTTCAAAACGTATGAACCATTTTCACAGTTATCTACCAACCTTCAAGAATTTCCATTTTCTTAATCCTTGTTATTCAAGTTTGGGGCTAAAAAATAAACACTGATTACTCTTTTAATATTTTAGTTTCATAAATGATTTGTTAAATTTCTTAATCCTCAAGTGCTCCTTGCACCTCAGCCATGTGTAATATAGGTACCTTCCCTGGTACTCATTAGAAACTGTTTTACCTCCAACATTCTAAATGTTGGGAAATTTCCTCAAGACTGAATATTTCACACCTGTAACACTAGCTATTAAGGAAGCTAAGATCTGAGGATCCTGGTTCAAAGCCAGCCCAGGAAGGAAAGTCCATGAAACTCTGATCTCCAATTACCCAACCAAAGGCCAGAAATGGAGCTGTGGCTCAAGTGGTAGAGCACTAGCCTTGAGTAAAAAATGCTCAAAGACAGTGCACAGGCCCTGAGTTTCAACCTCTGGACTGATACATGCATGCATAGGTATGTGCACATGCATGCACACACATATACACACAAAAGTAAAAATCGAATACTATTTCATCTCTCACACTTAATTGAAATTTGCTTTTCTTTGTCACTCTATGTTCATCATTGTCACTCTATGTTCATCAGTTTCCTAGGTCATCACTTCCACCTTCTTTCTTCTTATCCAGTCTGGACTACTATTTGGATAAATTCCCTATGTTATCTAATAGTTCCACCTTGCTGGCACTCAGTGTCTCAGCATCCCCAACTGTCTCCTTCACCACATCTCTCTGTGATCAGTGCTAGAAAAAGTCACAGCAGCAGAGATAGCAACAGCTAGGCCCTTACTTATCAATTATTTTATTCAATCTCTACTGATGCCTTACTGAACATGTGCAATGCTCTTCCCAAGTATTTTCCATTCTGATATCCCAAAAGGCACATTCTACATTTTTCCTCTTTTCTTTCAGCACATGACCTTAACTCTAAAATGACACAGACATCCAATTTTGGTTTCCACAGTTTCCCTCCCCTATTTTTCAGAATTTCTCTGTATCTTCTTTACTTTCTATCCATTGGCTGTGGACTTCAGAATAAACTGTGTTTTTTTTTTTTTTTTTTTGGTGCCAGCCCCAGGGCTTGAACTTAGGGCCTGGGTACTACCACTAAGCTTTTTTGCTCAAATCTAGTGCTGTACCATTTGAGCCACAGCTCCACTTCCAGATTTTTGGCAGTTAAAAATGCATTTTCCTGCCCAGGCTGGCTTCAAACTGTGATCTTTGTATCTCAGCCTCCTTAGTGTCTAGGATTACAGGCATGAGGCACTGACACCCTACAAATGTGTCTTCTTTTTGTCAAAACAAATATTCTTGATTTTACCATCTCTTTATGAAAAATTGTCCAGGTGCTGCATTCAGACCACATGATTTCAGATCTAGCTCTACCACTTAGCACTAAGTTGGTTTTAGTAAGTCACACAGCCTTTCTAAGATTTGGTTTCTTCACCTATAAAAATGTGAGAGTAGCAATAATAACTAGTCACAGATCCACTATGCAACATAAGTGAGAAAACTGACATAAAAGGCTTAGTGATATATCTAGATCCTAGTAATTGATCAAGAACAAGTTCATTCTCGTTACTATTACTAATTATCTTTCCCTCTATACTAGCTCTTGGCATACATTTTCCCTTGTCTACAAGCTTGATTAACTGTTTTTTAACATATCTTTTTTGAAATGTGCAATTACCACCCTAAGATTTCTTCCCTTCCTTTCATCATTAAACATTTCCTATACACCCTTGTTCCAGAGGAAGCAAGGAGTAGCATTTTAGAAGTAAATATACCTGCATTCAAGTCTAACTATTCCAGCAGTAGCTGTTTCACCAAGAAAAAGCACTTTTTCTTTGCATCAGTTTTTTTTATCTGTGAAATGGGTGTATCACCCATCAAGAAGGCAAAGTGAAAATATATGTAAAGCAAGTGTCCAAAGTAGGTTCTAAATGCATGCCACTTCTCTGTATCTTATCCTTCCTTAACTTCTTGCAATCGACAACACTACTTATAACTCTTCATCTTATTTCGGATATTATAAGCATTGACTTGGGACAATTTGATTACTTTAAATCCTAATTTTTTTGTGAAACAATAATATCTGCAATATGAAGTTGTTGAGAATACACTAAGAACATATATGTATATACATACACACACACACACACACACACACACACACACACACACACACACACACACACACATAGGATTACAGTGGCTCACACCTGTAATCCTAGCTATTCAGGAGGGTGAGATCTGAAGATCACATTTCTAAGCTAGCCTGGGCAGGAAAGTCCATGAGACTCTTATCTCCAATTATTCAGCAAAACATCAGAAGTGGATCTGTGGTTCAAGTGGTAGAGCACTAACCTTGAGCAAAAATAAACCTCAGGTACAGCATTTGGGCCCTGAGTTTATTCCTCAGGATCAGCACGCACGCACACACACACACACACACACACACACACACACACACACACACACACACACACACACACACACACACACACACACACACACACACACACACACACACACACAGAGCAATATAAAGTGTATTAGCATAGTACTATTCCATAATGTTGAGTAAGTCAGATTCAAAAAGAAAAATAACTCTTAATTCCCCTTATATGCAGAATTTAGATTTTAAAATAAAAGTATTATGACAGAATGTAAACAAGGGGACTACAGTGTCAGGGGACAGGAAACTAGCAGAAAGGGGAAAATGAAAAGGAGGATGAGGAAGTGAATATGATTGTAGTACAATGTAGGCATGTATGAAAGAGTTATATTGAACCCATGAAAAGATATAGTCATAGCAGATGCTTGGTGTCTCACACCTGTCATCCTAGCTATTCAGGAATCTGAGATCTGAATATCATAGTTCAAAGTCAGCCCAAGCAGGAAAGTCTGTGAAACTCTTACCTCCAATTAACCACCAAGAAGTTGGAAGTGGAAGTGTAGCTTAAGCTGTAAAGTGGTATCCTTGAGTAAACAATCTAAGAGACAAGGCTCAGGGCACTAGTTCAAGTGCCAGGAACCAGCACAAATACACATACAAAACAGCTACAAATAAGAAAAAAAACAGAAAAGAAAATTGATAGACTGGGGATGTATTCCAGTGGTAGAACACTCACCTTGCATTCAAAGTCCTGGGTTCAATTCCCAACACTCCTCCAAAATGAAAGAAAACAACCAAACAAAATAGTCTTAGTCTAGACTTCACTGATAACACAGGATTCGCTCTTACCCACTGACCATTCTGTCAGTCTGTGCATATCCTCCACAAAACCTTTCATTATTTTCTTCAAATTGAATGTGTGCAGTTTGTCCCTTACACCCTTGGCTGTAAGGTACACCAAGGTAATGCACTTTCTTAATTGGAATTATTGTAGTTTGTGTTACATGTTGTAATTCCACTGCTTAATTTAGTGTCTTTTATTCTCATTACCTGGCATTTATTTAATTATGTGGAACTTACTGAATATTTAATATTAGCGTAACTAGTATTATTATTGTGAAAGGAATTAAATATACAAACATTATGTTAAAACACAAAAACATAATTACTGTTGTTAAGGTTAGAATTAAGCATGGTTGAAAGGACAAGTAAATAATGCATTATTTGCTGTGTAGGAAATACTATGATATATGTGCTCTGAGAGCATAGGAGTTATTAAAATTAGATGGTTTGACTGGGAAAGCTTCCCCCAGAAAAAGTATTTTATGCTTAACAAATGGGGAGAGTGTATATACACATGTTAGATGAAGGAGCTATAAGCAGATGAGGATGGGTGAAGGCACTTAAAGACCTGCAGAAAGAGCATTAAAAAGGCAAGGAGAGGGGAAGCAAGTAGTTCAGTATTGAGGGCAGAAATTCTGTGTGACAGGACATAAAGCTGGAAAGCAAGTATGGTGAGGTTTTCTTAGATACAAGAGTATACTGGGACCCTAGAATATGGATAATGAAGTACTGATAAACACTTTTAAGTAGGGGATTCACCACCACTTAAATGGAGGATTCGTTTTTTAGTGGAAGTACATGGGCAGGGGTATGTGTTGGGGGGGGGGGAGGTGTTTATACAAGAGGCAAGCAGGAAGTGGAATACAGTTTGGAGGACATTCGAGCTCCAAGAACTGCAGAAGTTAGGTGAGAATGATGAATTAAGACTGCTACTGAGCTGACTTAAAATCAACTTGGCTGAACTTATTCATATTTATATATCCTTTAAGCCTAGCAAAACATGGTACATTTAAAACGCGCTACATTAAGCATTTGTAAACCACTGTTACTGAAACAGTTCGCTGACTTACCTCCTGCACCCTGATTCATTCCCAAATAAACGCACCTTTTCTGATAAAACTCAAAAGAAACAGGTTAGTGGACTAACCACAGTACAAATGAACACGCAATCTAGGCAGACACCGCGTCATCTCTCTGCAGGTCAGTTTCGCCCACAAATAAAGTTTGAACAAACTCCTTTAACAAGGGTCACGAGGCCGCTCCCTGCTCAAGGAGAAAAAAATGTCAAGGATTCTTTTCTCACCCTGGAAGCAGTTCCGGGTGTGGCTGGCCATTGCCATGCGACAGTTTTGGTTTGTATGTCGCTCCTGTTTAAACAATCCAAAGCAGGAGGCTGAGAGAGCAGTGCCCCCGGCTGAGAAAACTCTAGTGGAGAGGCTTCAGATATTGCCGATAACAATTCTGCCTCAATAGCAACGCCACACTACTTACTGAGGGGCTCCCTTCAGAATCTAAGAGTATCTTTTTTTTTTTTTTTTAGTTACTGGAATGTTATCGGCACTGACACTTACACACACACTCACACAAAAGTTTGTTTTCACTTACCCTAAAGGCCGCCATGTCTAAGACCCTCACGTCCTAAGTTTCCAGACGGAGAGCGAAGAGGGACAAAATAGTTCCCTTTACTAAAGCTCCGCCCCATTTTGCTTCAGGCCTGTTGACTCCGCCTTCCCCCCCTTCCCCCCGCCGCCTTCTGGCTGCTTTTGCAGCTGTTCTTGTCTTCTGCTAGAGATTCTTTGTTCTTGTGGCTGACTCTCCTTGTCCGTGATTAAAACAAAAATACGAAAAAAAAAACAAACTTGCAACTTGCAGAATATTATCCACGCTCCAGTTGACAGTTGTTTCCTTGAGTAAAAAACTTTTCGTGACTTTTGTTTGGGACATATGCAATTTCTATAGATTAGAACCCAATACACAAGTTCAATGGCCTTAACACACTGTATACTCACAAAAAAAAAAGCATGAACAATTTCATTCATTTTAAAACTGTATCACTGAACACCAACACTCTCAGTAAAAACATCTGAGCGAAACTTTGTGATTATTTGATCCATAGTTTAGAACGTGTCCAGTGCCTGGCATAAATGATGAAGACATTCACACATTGCTCAGTTGTGTTCTGCCAATGTCAAAGAAGCTTATTTTTTTCTTTAATCACTTACCTTCTTTTTCTTTAAATTTTGAAAATATTGGAAGTGACACTGTGGCTCACGTGGTAGACCGCTAACCTTGAGCTGAAGAGCTGAAGGACAGCACCCAGGCCCAGAGTTCAAGCCCCACGACCAACAAAAAAAGTTCAAAATATTAGCACAGTGCTGGTAAATCACACTCTGTAATCCTACCTATTCAGGAAACTAAGATTTTAGCATTGTGGTTCAAAGCAAGCCTGGGCAAGAAAGTCCAGTTTTCTCCAATTAACAATCCCCACCAAAATAAAAAAGCCAGAAATAAAACTGTGACTCAAGTGGTTGTGTGTCAGCCTGGACTGAAAAAACTCAGAGATAAGGCCAAGGCCCTCAATCCAAGACCCAGAATGAGCACACACACACACACACACACACACACACACACACACACACACACACACACACACACACACACACACACACACACACACACACACACACACCACAATATCAACTTCTTCACATTATCATTGCCTAGTAAGTGAGCTCCACAATTTCTGATCCAATCGTCAATCAAGAATTTAAAACTTTTTTCATGGGGAATTTGTACAGTCTGCTTATGGAGTTTTCCAATATTTTTTTCTGATACCTATCATTAAAAAATTCTCTTTAAGAAACTACATTTTTGCAAATCAAAACAACATTGAGATTCTACCTCACCCCAGTTAGAATGGCTACAATCAAGAAATCTAATAACAGATGCTGGAGGGGATGTGGACAGAAGGGAACCCTATTGTATTGTTGGTGGGAGTGTAAACTTGTTCAGCCATTCTGGAAAGCAATATGAAGATTCCTCAAAAGACTACACATAGAGCTCTCGTATGACCCAGCAATCCCACATTTGGGCATTTACCCAAATGATCACAAATAAGGCCATGCTAAGGCTACCAGCACAACTATGTTTATTGCAGCATTATTCACCATAACTAAGATATGGAACCAACATAGATGCCCCTCTGTAGATGAATGGATCAAGAAAGTGAGGTTTCCCTTATTTGCAATAACTAGTATATGTCTGAGACAAACAGAAACTGTCAGACAAGTTGATGTTAGGCAAAATGAACCCCAAGATAAGGATTCAAATGTTTTTTTTTCTTTCTTGTGATTGTTTCCAACATATGTATAAGATGATTTCTTTGTTGCTTTGTATGTACCTCCTCCAGGGTATAAGCCCTGCATTCACTGTGATTGATATTGATATAATTTGTGGAGGGGAAGGAAAATAACTGTTTAAATAGGGTTACAGGTGGACCCATTACACCAATGAGATGTATAAGATGTTACGTCAAAAAACGAACTTTACAACTTTGGCGTGTGGGGGTGAGGGGTGGAAGGGGGTATGGGGGTGAGGGGGGTAGAGAGGGGAAGGGATGGTATGGGGAAACAAAGGAGGAGGCAACAATTTATTTTTTTTATTTTTTGGGGGGGTGGCCGGTCGTGGGGCCTGAACTCTGGTCCTGGGCACTCTCCCTCAGCTCTTCAGCTCAAGGCTAGCACTCTACCACTTGAGCCACAGCGCCACTTCTGGCTTTTTTTGTTTTTGCTTATGTGGTGCTGAGGAATCGAACCCAGGGCCTCAGGCATGCAAGGCAAGCACTCTACCACTAAGCCACCTTCCCAGTCCAAGGAGGCAACAATTTAAACTAAAGAAAAGAAAAAAGATAAAGACAGTTGCACACTCAAACAAAAAAGAAAGTATGGTATTAATACACACAATTCAATTCTATGCCTTCATCAGAAAGAATGACATGGCCCCATTTGTTAGGAAATGGAAAAACTTGGAAAAACCTATATTAAGTGAAGTAAGCCAGGCCCAAAGAAACATAGGTCCCATGGTTTCCCATATCTGCAATAACTAGTAAATGTCTAGGACAAGCAGAAAAGGTCAAAAGCTATGTACATATGAACATATAAGATGATGCTAAGTGAAATAAACCCCAAGATAGGGACACAAGAGGTGATTTTTTTGTTTCTTTTATATGTTCTTCCCCAATGGTACAACCTCTGTTTTCTGTGTATGTGATTCCCGTGCACTGCATCTTGTATGTACATTTTTCTAAGTTGGGGAGGGGAAGGGAAATAACAAAATGATGAAATAAGGATAAAGGCTGACTCATTATAACAATGAGATGTACAAGGCACTATGTTGAAAATGAACTTTATAACTTGGGGGGGTTGGAAAGGGAGGAATTGGGGAGGTGGGGATGGAAGGGATTGTAGGGGAAAAACAAAGGAGGGGGTAACAATGCTCAATAGAAAATTGACTCATTACCTCACTCATGTAGCTATAACCCCTCTGTACAGTATCTTTACAACAAAAATATATATTAAAAAAGAAACTAAACTTACATTTGTAAACTAGATTTAAACTAAAATTTAAATTTTTCTTATACAAAGTATAGAAATAAAAAATAGTTTTTTGTCATCTTCTTAGAACAAAGTTACTTTATACTTTGCCCTCCTCTCTTTTGTCCATATTTGTTTTTGCTCCTACCCAACACAGTTTAAGAAAAGAATAATGGAGCATTTCTCCTGGTCTAGATGATGCCTATTTGTATTGTAACTTCAGTTTTAGAGATTAATCTAGGATTTCCTCATGCTAGACAAGCACTCTATCACTAAGATACATCATCATCCCTTTGAAAATAGTCATTCTTTTTGCAATGCTGGATATCAAACCCATGGCCTTCTGCATGCTGAATAAAACCTCAAGTACTGAGCCACACTATTTTTCCACCTTTCCTTTGAAGAAGTATTTATTCTAATTTTTAAATCCCCAATAATGGGGTTCAACAATTATCCAAAGTGGATGGTTCCTCTCCTTCATGACACATTACATTTTTTTGTGGTGTTGACAATCACACCCAAGTCCTTGATCACATGCTAGGTAAGAACTCTTATGAAACCACATAGGCTTGACAAACTAACAAAATTTTTCCCTCAGCTCAGTGCCAGTGGCTCACACTTCCTACTCAGGAGGCTGAGATCTGATGATTACAGTTCAAAGTCAGCCCACACAAGAAAGTCCATGAGACTTTCATTTCCAATTAATCCCCCCAAAGCCAGAAATGGAGTTGTGGCTCAAAGTAGAGTGCTATCCTTGAGCAAAAATCTCAGGGACAGTGCTCAGGCCCTGAGTTCAAGCTCTGGGATGGGCACACACAAAAAAATAGATTTTTGAGTCCTACAACCACAAGCACAAGGAAGTTAATTCTGCCAACAAAACAAATCAGCTTCTCAAACTAGTTCCTTCCCAGTGGGGACTCTAGATGAGAAAGCAATTTGACTGACATTTTGACTGATGTCTTATGAGACCCGAAGCAGAAAAGCCAGATAAGCAATGCTCAGCCTCCTGACTCACAAAAACTGAGATTAATAATGGTGGGTTGCTCCATGCTGATATTTTGTGGTAATTTGTGATTCAGCATTGAAAATTAATATCACAACATAACCAACAAATATATTACCTATATACTGAAGACAATACATCTTTATGATACAAAACATATTATTAAGGCACATGGAACATTCACAAATATTGATCAGATTTTAGGTCACATTCTATAAAACAGAAATATAAACATCAACTTTTGCAGATATATAGACATGGTTATATTGACTGAAACAAGACTGAGTTTAATGCTGAACTCAGTCTAGAAAAGTAACAAAGTAAACGAAAAGAATGAAAGTGCAAGGAAGAAAAGTGTAACATATTTAAAGTTTAAATTTATGTGTAAACAACAGAGAAAGAGTACATTATATTTACAAATCAAAATCCCAGTTCTTTGAAAAAATAAACAAAACACTAGCTGAGGGTACCAATATAGAAAATAAGACATAAAATGGGAAATTAATTATTGATACTCAGAAAATGAAAAGTACAGAGATCTTACTCTGACAATGTACAATAAAATAAACTGAAAATTTAGGTGATATGGATAATTCCTAGAAAAATATAGTACACTCCAATTGACTCCATTAAGATATATAAAGCAAAAATAAACAATTTCTGGGACCTGATGTAAACTACCAGTGTACAAATAGAAAAAAAAATACTTAGGAAGCAACAATAAGGTTTTGTTATAGTAATGAGACTGTGTTTGAACCAAAATTAATTTATCATTTTATTTACAAATGTAGTTGATGATAAAAGAAATATTCTCCTGGATCATGACTCAAGATTGTTAAAAATAATGATGAAATTTGTGAAGATATCCAAATTGCAACCATCTATTACATATATCTTGAAAATACTATTCACATGAATGATGACTACATGACTCTTTCCATAACTAAATATACTTCTTGGTGTATGATGCCCTCTTTCATAATCAAAGTACATCACTCCAACCTCTGGTACTGTCACTGTTTTTGATCCAGTTGCTAATGGAACCTCATGATTAGCCTGGACCTATTTTTAAAAAAGTTTGATTCTTCCAGAACATTTAGGCTCATAGCAAAAGTAAGAAAAAAACACCATTCCACTGCACTCCCTGCCTTAATACCCTCATTTCCTTCCCAGGTATAACATCTGGCACTAGAGTGGTAGATTTATCATTACTGGTGACCTTACATTGACAAATCTTTATTACTCAAAGTCCATAGTTAATTTGAGGATTCACTATTTTATTTCTTTTTCTTTCCTTGTGATCCTGGGGATCAAAACCAAAGCCTTGCATAGGCCAGGCCAACATTTTTCAGCTGAGCTACATCACCAATACTGGTTCAATATAGGTATTATATATATATATATATATATATATATATATATATGAGTTTTAACAAATGTATACTAACAGGTATCTACCAGTAATGTATCATACAGTATATTGTCACTTCCCTAAATATACTATGTACTCTGTCTTTTCATCCCCTCCCCATTCTTCAAACCCTGACAATCACTGATTTTTAGAGGTGAGGATGTATACAGCCTAAAGGGCCTTCAATCACTTGGCTAAGTCTCCTGCGTGTAATTGTATGCCAATCAACACATTGGATTGGACTGGGATGCACCATCAGGCAGTATATTTCCTTTTTCTTTCTTGCTTGTTTTCTGTGCTGGTCCTGGGACTTGAACTCAGGGCTCAGTCACTGTCCCTGAACTTTTCTGTTCAAGGCTATCATTCTATCACTTGAGCCCCAGCTTCACTTCTGGCTTTTAGGTGGTTAATTGGAAATAAGAATCTAATATCTAGTATATGTATGAGTCAAGCGGAAAAGGTCAGATAATGTGATGTCAGGAAAATGAACCCTTAGATATGTATTTTAATGTTTTTTTCTTTCATGCATTTATAAGATTATCTCTTTGTTGCTTTGTATGTCCCTCCCCCACAGTATAACCCCTGCTTTCACTATATTTGATGTCAGTATAACTTGTGGAGGAGATGGGGAAAAACCAGTTGTTTAAGGATACAGGTGGACCTGTTGCAACAATGAGAAGTACAAGTTGTCATGTCCAAAACGAGCTTTACAACGTCGGTGCAGGGGGGGGGGAAGGGGAGGGGAAGGAGAAGGATTGGGATTGGGGGGGAGGGGGGAGGCTGGGAAGGGATGTGAAGGGTAAACAAAGGAGGAGGCTGCAATGCTTGGTAAGAAATGTACGCATTATCCTGCCCATGTAATTGCAACTCCTCTGTACAGTATGTTCACAAATAAAATAAAATTAAATTTAAAAAAAGAATCTAATGGATTTTCCTGCTCAAGCTGGCTTTGAAGCATAATCCTCAGATCTCAACCTCCTGAGTACCTAGGATTGCAGGTGTGAGCCACTCATGCCCTGTAGGCTGTTCATTGTTTTGTTGGTAATTTCATCAAGAGTCTGTTTAATACAAGGCAATTCTCTCTATAGAGAGAGCTTTGTGAAGATTAAGTGAAGATCATGCTATGTATAATCATTTAGATTGTTGAAGAAAAGCAAGGAAAGACTTTAGAGGCAAACAAAATACTAGGTATTAAATGTTATTTGATGTTTCTAATGAATATTTTATGATTCAGAATGTTTCTGGAATGAACAGTAAAGTTATTGGTAACTTTTACAGTCCTAGATGACTCATCTGGAATAATAATGTCGTATTGATAGGACAATGGAATTGTTAAGCAATGTTAGTGTCTGTAGGCTAAATATAAGTATGCAGATGATTTGGGTTCCTAATTACAGCAAAAATAAAGTAGCACAAGATAAAGAATGTAAATGTATTAAGTTTATTATATTTATTAGTTCCAATAGAAGCATCATCATCTTCATTTCACAATAGCATACATATTATTGATTTTTCAGGTTTTATAGTCAGCTTTTAGATAAAAACGAAATACATGCTTAGCTTTGGCTTTATTTTGACTAAACTATAAGTAAATGTGTTGAGTAGTGCAAAAGGAAGTTCAAAGGAAGGACTCAGAACATCTGTTTCCTGAAATTTATGTATATATATATTATATTTATATAATATTTAATACAATTAATATATTTTATATGTTTTAAATATTTTAATTTAAATTTTTTATTATTATAAATGTGATGTACAGAAAGTTTACAGTTACATAAATCTGGTCATGAGTACTTTTCTTTTCTTTCCTTTTTTTTTTTTTTGGCCAGTCCCTGGACTTGAACTCAGGGCCTGTGTGCTGTTCCTGAGCTTCGATGTGCTCACATCTAGTGCTCTACCACTTGAGCCCCAGCACCATTTCAAACTTTTTAAAAGTAGTTTATTGGAGATGAGAGACTCATCTCATGCCTGGGCTGGTTTCAAACTGTGATCTTCAGATTACAGCCTCCCAAGTAGCCATTATTATAAGCATGAGTTACCAGCACAGGGATTATGAGTACTTTTCTTTTTGGACAATGTCATGCCTTCCTTCGCTCTCTCCCAGATTTTCCCTCCCATGTCTATCCACAAGTTGTATAGTGCATTTTCAATAAAGTGTCTAGCGTGTACCACTGCTACAATTGTTCACCTTTTATCCTACCATTTCTATGCCTTACCCTCCCCTCCCCCAAACAGATTAATGAACAAACAAGACAAAAAGAAATTAAACAAAAACAAAAAAGAAATAGTCTATTGTTTCCATTTGCTGGAGATCATTTTGATAAATAATATTGTATATGATCATTGGCACATAGGTGTTGCACCCTTGCATTCCTCCACTAAGAGTATTTTCTTTTGTTCTCACTATGTGTGTGTCTAGAGTCCTATGTAATTTATCATGTCCCATTGTATTTTACATCTAGCTTCCATATATGAGAGAAAACATGCACTGTTTGTCTTTCTAAGCTTGGCTTACCTCACTTAGTAGGTCTATCCATTTTCCTCCTAATAAGATAACATTATTCTTTCTAAATGGCTGTATAAAATTCCATTATGTATAGGTACAGATTTTTTGATCCACTCATCTGTGTAGGACATCTGGGTTCTTTCCACAACTTGGCTATTGAATAGTGCAACAATGAACATGGGTGTGAAAATGTCTTTACGGTATCCTGGCTTGTGATGTTCTACATACATCCAAGAGTTTATGGCTAGGTTCCAGGGAAGATTCATATTTAATGTTTTGAGGAACCTCCATAATGCTGTCCAGAGTGGTTATACTAGCTTGGATTCCCACCAACAGTGCAGTCGGGTTCCTTTTTCCTCACATACCCACCAACATTTGTTGTTTGAATTCACACTGTTGACAGGGGGAGCTAGCCAATTTTAAACATTTATTTTGTGATTTTTACAAAATTTATGGCACATTAGTTGACAGCACTAACTGAACACTTGCATCATTTTATTTTATTTTTATTTTATTTTATTTTTGTTTTATTTTTTGGTCGGTCGTGGGGCTTGAACTCTGGGCCTGGGCGCTGTCCCTCAGCTCCTCAGCTCAAGGCGAGCGCTCTACCACTTGAGCTACAGCGCCACTTCCGGTTTTCTGGTGGTTTATTGGAGATAGGAGTCTCACGGTCTTTCCTGCCCGGGCTGGCTTTGAACCGTGATCCTCAGATCTCAGCCTCCTGAGTAGCTAGGATTACAGGCGTGAGCCACCAGCGCCCGGCGCATCATTTTATTTATTACAGAACTGTATGATTTATATCACTTATAAAATACTTATTCTGCCAACTCAAGAGCCCATGATATGGGGTGAGGTCACAGTATGTAGCACACTATCAGCAAAGAAAAATTGCAGGGTGTACTCCTGCCTTCTATCCCATTTGGTTCAGGCACAAAAGGGGCCTGTGTGTACCCTTGGAGTCACATGACCAGGAACAGGACCCTAGAAGTTTCTTTAGTCTCTGTTTACCAGGGAAGCTGGGTCCAATTCAACTGCTAGAAGGCTAGATGACAGGAGAGTGTTGCCTCCTGTTGAAGGTGGGGATCACCCTGTGTTAGGGGTTCAGAAGGGACAGCCAGTATAAGTTTTGGATACAGGAGACCTCCACATGTTCAGATGGAAGAGTTTATTAGGAGACCAAACTTGCTGGCCCTGCAAGAGATGGAGGTGTGCTGAAGGAAGGAGGGGCAGAATTAATCATGAAGACTGATTACATAGGGAGAGGGTGGGAGGGGGAGTATTGGCCACAGCAGATGCAGACATAACCTCAGAGCCTGTGAATCTCTCCTGGTTCAAATGAGGCGTGACTGGGGTGGATAGTAGTTACCTCAGAATCTGGAGGAATCTCCTACTGCCCCCAGGTGTGTCAGTTACCTGGGTTACAGATGTTAAGAGGGGACTTCTAGGGAAGGGGGTATGCATGCACAAAGGGAGAGCAAAGGGAAGGGGCCATTTCCCCAGAGCAGAACTAACATTCCAGCCTTTTGATAGTTATAAAGGAGTGCTGATTCTCTGGCTAATTCTTGCTGGCAAGGGTCATTGACATTAGAGGTAGAAGGTGGAGATGTTATCTGGTCTGGGAGAAGGCAGCAGCAACAGTTCTTTGGTGATAAACAGTTCCTTGGTGTGTCTTTGGATGAAATTTGAACTAACTTTTATGAGGCAGAGGGTGAACAAGAAAAAAAATATTATTAGAGGGCCCACAAATGGCAGGGGGATGGGTTCAGGGCAGAAAATTAAAAATTGAATGACTTGGCTAGCTCCTGTCTCCTGTACACCAAAAGGTCCTAGAATTGGTAGATCACGTCCCTACTACTTATGACTGATTATCATCTGGTGACTGGGTAGGGGAGAACATCACGGATTGGTTAAGACTTGGAAAAAATTTTATTAAGTGAAGAGAGCCAGACTCGAATAAACATAGTTCCTATGGTTTCACTTATCTGCAATAACTAGTATATGCCTAGGATAAGCAGAAGGGGTCAAAAGCTATGTACATATGACCATGTAACCTGATGCTAACTGAAATGAGCCCCAAGATAGGGACACAAGCAGTTTTATATTTCTTCTTGTTTTTTTTAAATGTAATTATAATGTACTATGTGATTTTTTTTGTTTCTTTTGTATGTCCTTCCCCCATTGTACAATATCTGTTGTCACTGTATTTGATTCCTGCATCTTGTGTCCTGCATCTTGTATATACATTTTTCGAATTTGGGGGGGGGGAAGGGAAATAAGAAAATGCTGAAATAAAGATACAGGATGACCCATTGTAACAAAGAGATGTACAAGACACTATGTTGAAATGAACTTTACAACTTTACAGTGGGGGGAGAAGGAGGAGTTAGGGAGGTGGGGAGGGAAGGGTTGATAGGGAGTGGGGTAACAATGCTGGATAGGAAATGGACTCATTATTTTGCTCATGAAACTGTAACCCCTCTGTACAGTATCTTTACAATAAAAATATATTAAAAAATAAAAAAGAATAACCAGTCAGAAGCTGGGGGCTGGATTAGAGTGGTTAAGGGACTAGGTGTAGGCTTTGATCATTGCCTGTAACTGTACTATAGATGTCTACATCATAGATATCTAGACTATAGAGTATTGATGGGAGAACCAAGAAAGTGCCAAGGCAAACTATTCTGAGTCTAAGACTATAAGTTCCTGTCCATTTAGAAAAAAGACAGGTATGAACATTAGATAGGGATGGTTATTAACTGTTTTCTTTTTTCTTACTGTCAAGGTGATGTACAGAGGCGTTACCATTAAATAGTAAGGCAATAAATACATTTCTTGTCAAACTTGTTACCTCAAAATTGTTACTTTCCCTCCCCCCAATTCCCCACCCAAGTTGTATAGATCATTTCCACATATTGTCTTGTGAATATCATTGTTGATTTGGTTCCCCCTGTGTCCTTTGTCTCACCGTACTGCTGTTCCCTTTCCCTTCCCTAATTCAGATAAACAGGTATACAATACCAGGGTCCCCACATCATATACCGTAACAACAGGGGATATATCACAGAACATCCAAAGGAAACAAGAAATAACATAGTGCATTAAAAATAACAACAACAAAGAAAAATTTATTGTGTCTATATCTTGGAGTTCATTTTGCTTAGCATCATTTTATATGGTCATGTGTACATAGCTATTGAGCTATTCTGCTCATCTGCTAAAATTATTCTAGACATACTAATTAATGAGAACAAGGAAACTATGTGACCTATGGTTCCTTTGACTTCCCAGCTCTGGTTAATTTTGAAAGGGCAAGCACAAAGTAACTCCATTTAGGTTCTGATACCATCTCCTCTTTCTCCTTTCCATGATCCCTCATTGCCAAAACTGGCTTAGTCCCAGGGGTCTAGGTGGATGGATTCTCCCAGTTGGCTGATGGTATGTCCCACATAGGAGGGGCAGGGTGACAGATCAAGTGATTTTTTTTTTCCATGAGACCTTTTTTTATTTTCAATTGAAGCAACAGGAGATTAATAGTTTTTAAGCAGGGCTTTGCCTGGAACTTGTTAGAATAGAAGTTAAGGTTGACCAATAAATACTTGTAAGAGTTATTTATCCCTCCATGAGTCTGACTAAATGCTGCAGAGAATAATATCTGTAATTACACAACTCGATAGTAGACATGATGAGAGTTTTGAAACATCAATTGATTAATCAATCTAGTGAATTTATATCTGAATCTAGCACTTTAGGATACGAATTAATATTGAAATCATTGTCAGCTCTGTATCCAAGTTTACATACTTGTGAAACAGACATTAGTCACATTTGTGGGTCCATCCCATGGAAGACGGATGGGGTCCGAGGAAAGGTAAGTGCGCTGCTAGCCCGTTCCCCAGCCTCCCTTAGCTTCGGAGACAGTCAGATGCAGCAGGGAGTCAAGTCAAGCAGGAACTTGTTTATTACCACAAAGCAAGCACTTTTTAAAGCAAAAAACCATGTGGCATGGAAAGGGAGGAAAAGGAACCAACCAATCACTGTAGAGGTCACCCTATCATGCACCTAAGCTTTCTATACTTTCCCTGCTGCCCACGAGCTGTTCAGGCACTGAGTCACTTCACCTGGTTGTGGCATCCAGTCAGATTTTAACATAAACAACTCAGGCTCTGCCCACTCAACTTCTTCTCAGCGCCATCTTTGCTGCCCATGTGCCCCACATTTGTTCACACCCAAATCTAATGAGCTTCTTTGTGGCTTGAGTTTAAAACTGCCCACTTTTTCTTTGGCCTGAGGAACCAGTTAAGTCTTGGTTACCTTAGAACTGCACACAGTTTGAGGCTAAAATTGCCTGTATATTTTCTTTTGGCAGGTTCAGCCAGTTAAGTCTTGGTTTCCAAAGAATCCTTTGAAACAGTTTTGTTAAATAGACACATCAGTATACAAATTGTCCTGTGAACACTTGCTGGAATGGTAGGATTCACATGAAACCACAATATGTGGCCAAGATGGCCAATTTCTGGACACGTGATGATAGTAAGAAAACTTGGCAGAGCTTTATTGAGTAAGGAATCAAGGAAGCAAACAAGCAACAAACAGACAAAAACAGACAAACAGAAATGAAGGGATGGGTAACCTTCAAGAGGGATCTAAGAAGGGGTCCCTGGGACCCAGCCTGAATCTCAATCTCAAGGACAAAAGCAGAGAGTGGGAAAGAGGAAGAGAAAGAGAAAGGGAGAGGGGAGATTGAACTGCTACAAGATAAGGACGTTACCTTTTTAGAGTAGGTGGCTGAGAGGCTTATGGCCACTTTGATCCTGTGTCAGCCACAGGAGAAGAATGATCAAGAAGCGCAAAGAAAACATGAATATATAGAAGTTCTGGCCTTTTGCCACTTCATTGGCAGAAATTGTTGTAATAAAAAAGGCATTTTGGCTTTATGGAGTCCTTTGGTGGGAATCTGGTGAGGAGGACATATTGAGGTGTCCCTACAAATGTAGAAAGTAGGCCAAAAGGCATACAAGGTCTCTCTGGTGTGTGGGAGTGGAGGGAGGGAGAGAGACAGAGAGACAGGGAAAGAGAGAGACACACAGAGAGAGAAAAGAGAGAGGCAGAGACACAGAGAGAGAGGGGAGGGAAGTTGGGAAAGAGGGAGAGAGAAAGAGAGAGAGATAGAGGGAGAGAGGGAGGGAGGAAGAGAGGGAGGGAGGGAAGGAGGGAGAGGGAGAAGGAGAGAGAGCCAGGACATAGGGACCAGTAGATGGGAATTGTTCACCAGACACAGACAGGAGATGGTATGGTGGATGTATAACCAGCAATGGTAAAGGTGAAAAGTCTGAGGTGGGGTTCCTTTGGCTTTCTGCAATTTTGGTCCAAGTAGGGGGTGCCCAGGAAGCAAATTGACTTGGAGAGAGAGAGGGATCCAGAGATATCTGACACTATCCCCTCCCAGGTATTGGCACCAGATGTAAGATTTGCCAAATGGAGACTGCCACATGATTGTTTATGCAGAAAAGTTTATTTGGTATAACTGAACTACCAGCCTACATGAGATGGAGGCATGTAGAGGGAAGGGGAGAAACTAATCATGGAGTCATGGAGACTGATCATATAGGGAGAGGGCAGAAGGAGTGGTGGCCACAGTTTACTTGACCTCAGAGCCAGGGAACCTCTCACAGTCTGAAGGAGGCATGAGCAGGGTGATGCAGATGTGACCTCAGAGGAAGATGAAGTAACCCCAGAACCTGGGGGACCTCCCACTGCCCCCAGGTGTGCCAGTTACCTGAGTTACAGGTGCTAGGTGGGGAATACTAGGGAAGGGGTCATGTATACATAGAGAAGAACAAAGAGAAGGGGCCAGTTTATTTTTTTGTGGGCAGACCTAGCAGCCACCAGGTTCCAACCCCAGCTCCACTGGTTATACACTGACTTCAAAATAGTGGCTCGTGTGAAACAGTTAGCTGGAAGGTCCGAGGCCTGGCTCACAGAATCCAGAGGACTATATGGTGAATACTGACAATACTGTCAGATAAAGGGGCAATATTTTCAGTTTCCTGCACCTCATTCCTGGAGATTTCTAAGCCAAAACCTACACTTATTATTATCTTATTATTATTTTGTTTTTTGAAAGCACTTCTGTGCTAGTAATCCTAGCTTCTTAAGAAGCTGAGATGAGGACCACAGTTCACAGCCAGCCTGTGGAAAAAAGTGTGTAAGAATCTTGTCTCTAATTAACTATCAAAAAGCCAGAAGTGGAGATATGGCTGAAGTGGTAGAATGGTAGCATTGAACAAAAGCCTAATTAGGACAGCAGCCATTCCCTGAGTTCAATCCTCAGTACTGGCAAAAAATAAAAAATAAAATAAAAGCACTTAAAATTGCAGACAAGTACAACAGCAACAACAACAACAACAACAACAACAACAATATACAGAACAAATAAGACACACATGCAAAACCCAAGCTGTTTTCCCATCTCCCTTCCCACCTCCCCACATCATAGTAGTTTCCTGTTCTCTTTTTCTCATTTTGCCTGCCACCTTTCTATTTAGGAAGCTAAAAAACATGGCAGCTGATGAATGAAACAGGTAGTCTGTGGGAATAGGCCTATCTTTGGTTGAGGGAGGAGGGAGCACCATCCCTGCATATTCTCTGTACTCAAACACCTGCCATCCACCCTGCTATTGGCTCCTACTAGGCAGGAGAAACAAAGGTGGTCCTAAGAGCTGAGTAATCTGAATTCTGGTCTTCCAACGTGCACTACTTCTGCATCCTTTTGCAACACCAAGGACAACTTCACCTTGGGCCAAAGACCACTATTACTTGAGAAGGCACCCAACTTCCTTCCTGCCCATCCCTGTAGGTAATTGTTTCTCTTATACATGGAAACTCTATTCTGTTCCACTCCTAAAACTTTACTGGCATTTTGCAGACATTTCCTCCACTCTTCACATGGTTCTAAGGCTGTGCTACAGACTAGTTGTTGACTTGACTGGTATCTGGTCTTTCTCCTATGGCAATGATGTCTGAGATACACAGCAGGTACTGGATTTCAAGATGAGTGACACTACCTGATTCTCTGAAATTTTGGTGAATCTCCTCCAACACTCTCTTCACCTTCACGATTTCATTTCCATTGATTATAGACAGCCTTTGCTGAAGAACCAGTTAGAGTGGAGAGGGAAACTAAGTCACATTGTAGGGGATTCAAGGTAACAGTGGGAAAAGTAAGGGGAATCACAGTGCAAAAAGTCAACTTTTGCCCTCTGCTCATGCCCATCTGTCTACTATGTTAGTGATACTCATGGCTGGGACTCCTGGCAAACCAGGAGGCAGTAATGGTGGCAACCCAGCATCCTTACTTGATTGCATTTAACTGCACTGTTTGAAGCCTGTGACCCATCAGGACACAAAGGCTTTGTGATCATCTTACAGGCTATTTGCTGTCTTCAAACTGGGAGATCCCCGTTGTTGTGTTGCTGATGGGTTTCTCCTGCTCCTCCTCAGGGCAGATATTTCTTATTATCCACTAGGTCTCCTACCCTCTGTGCAAGGGACTTGACTGGAAGAATGGGTTTGCTGGTGCAGTTGGAGCTGCTGACTATCTCTTGCTGGTGGGCCTCTTAAGGGTATGGGTCTGTTTAGGGGGCCCTGTAAGAAGGCTGTCTTCATGAATCACAATGGGCACTATCGGAAGTGATTTGGATTCCACTAACCTTTGCCTTCTCCCAACTCTCTGAAATCTCCTTATCTTCCAAATTACTGCTGCTTTCCCTCCTTCTACAACTTCTCTCTGTTCCTCAATGTTTTCAAAAGGACTGAATAGAAGCTGGATCTTCAGGCATGATATTGTTCTCTGTTCAATCTCTGCTGAACAGTATCCTCTGTGTGCTTAAATTCAGTTTTTAGAGCACTATACTACTTTGTGGGGTGTGGCTTGTTTTCAAGCATTCAAATAGTTAAAACTATTATTTTCCTGACTTTACCATATCTGAATTAGAGAGGTTTCTGTGGGATGTGTTTTAAAATGAAATAAAACAGAAAACACAGTATCTGAATGCAGATGACACCATTTATTGAAATATAAATTTACAAATGAAGTTTACAAAGCAAAAGACAAATTTGAATTTAGTCAGAAATATGTTGCTTTCACAACTGTGCCAAATATATGTTTTCAGCAGATTAATGCATTAGAAAAAGAGTATTTTAAACATTTTGCAATGCACCTTACACATCATTGTAATGTATTGGAAAATATATACGTATGAGGATGACACAGTGACATTTACCATCAAATCTTATTACACACAAAATATTAACAAGGTAATTGGCAAAACCAAATGACATCAATATCAGTCAGTGTCACAAATCACTGGAAGAGAAGAAGAAAAACACAGCTAATACTTAGAAGTTATGTAACCTAGAGTACAAGTCTTAACATGATACAAATATAAAACTGAAAATACTTATAAGAAATACCATTATCCAGGAGTTGAAATTTACTTTTCAAGATATACGAGGGGAGTGAATTAAAGTTTTTATTTCTATAACATCAAACATTTCTGGTGTTCTGGTTTCTAAGACTTACCAACCTTGTATTCCAGAAGACTTCAGCATCTGAATAATAATAAACAATATTTTTATGAGACTTTTTATACAAATGGAACTTGTGAAACATTTAGAAAGAAAACCCTCAAGGTATTCAATATGTAAGGCTGAACATTAGTTGTCCTTCCTAATTTTATTCCTGAGTCTGACAGTAAAGTTAATATTTGCAATCTCTACTCCTATCTGACAAAGCAAAGGTTTTGAACCACGAGTCTATACTATGCATGTAGATGAAGTGATATTGGATGTTGACTAAATGTTTTTAAATCATTCTCTAGGAAACTAAAATGGTTAAGAAAAATACACTGTCAAAACTGTTGATGATTAAATATAAATGGTGTTGCTGCCGTCCTTATTTATTTCCAAATTTCCTTCTTTCTCTGTTTCTTGTACATGTATGTGCACACTTCCATACAGATACAGGTAAAAATCCCAAACTGAACCTGCCAATAAATGTCACTGTGTTTGGGCAAAGGAGTATGGGATAAAAGTCACAGCTGGTTAGCAGGTTCAGCATTAATTTTGATTCTGATTTTTGAAAATAGTTCTAATGAATGTTAGGCAGGTTTGGCTACAGAAATAAGATTAATTTAACAATTTGATTTTTAAATGGCTATTACCCCTCTTTAGTGTTCTTTGAATTTTAAGTAATATATTAAAAAATCTGTAGTGAATTTGGCAAGATTAGCATAAACTTATAGTCTAGTGCTGCAGTAGTTCAACCCCTGAATAAGGAAAAGCATCACATCAGTCTACACCACAATTATTTAAAGATACAATACAGCTCAAGGTACACATGTCACATATTTATTAAAATATCACCTTGAATGGTACACTGTTTTAACCACACCACACTATTTAGTAAATGAGGCAGAAGTCAACAATGGCCACCAAATAATGACAATACACATTTTCAAACTCGATTATAGCATCAAGGTAAAATGGGAAATGTCTTACACAATACCAGTGGACTTTATTTATTATCCTTTACTTTGAAAACTAGGTTGTTTCCTTCATTTTCAGCAGGTGGAAAATTAAATTTATAACACCAAACCCATTTCTTAAAGCATGGCATTATGGCATTAGTTCTCACTGATTATCTGTAATCAGAGAAGAGCTTGATCTACCTTAAGACAGAATTTTTCTCTACTCACTGGTGATAAATGTAGCTAAAGAGAAATATGCAGTCACTTACTTGAAACATACTGGACATAGTCACAACAAACTAAAACACTTGGTTGTAGGAATTGATGAGTTTAAAAGTTTGGGAAGGTATAATGTGTAGAGGTGTATTTTACCGAATTTTCAGGGTAATGGATAATTTTAAATTAATATTACTTCTTAATGAATTTCTCTCATACTGCTTTGAATCCTGCTAAGTACTGCACATGTATTGACATAAACTCTTATTACACAGTTAGGTTTAAGGAATAAACTTTGGACAGCATATTATTCTTCAATGTTAAAAGTCCCTAATTTCTGTGTATTTTTTGAATGACTAGATATAATTATGAAGGAATTGTGAAAATTAGTTGACATCTTCATGATTAAATTCAAGATTGTTGTGCTTTTAGGGGGCAAATTAATACTATTAACTTAATATTTCTAACACAGTTTAATATTAATTGTAATTTTGAATGTCACTGCCTTTTAAAGTGAGTTTTATTTTGAAGATTTTTTATTATATTCTAATATATGTATAAGAATAGAGAATTGGTTTGTAGGTGGATACTTGCTGCATAAGAATGAAATCTACTAGAAGTGAGTCAGCTTCAAAAATAAACTCTTAAAATATTACTTTTTAATAGCAAAAATATGCTCTAGTTAAATTCACAAAGTGCATATTTTATCCTTTAACATTAACATATTTTACAATTTAGATGAAGAAACTGGTGATGTATATCTGTTCATTTATTCAAAGAGCCTAAAAAACTGAGAGATCATTTATGATACATGAAAAGGAAAAATCTGGGTCTTTCAAAGTTCATTTACAATTAAAAAACACTAAAGTGGTTAAAGACTTTAAATCAAAGGTGCATTTACTTGTATACTCTTTGAAAAATCAGGATATACCAGCTTATTTTCCACATCAAGGATTCCTTTGAGTGTGTGTGGGGGGGGTACTTGGTATTCAGTCCCCTGCATTTTGACATAATCATTTTTACTTTGTACTATTGTGGATATTACCATTTAGCCTAATATAGAAAAATTACAACTCTTGTGGTTTTATGTTCATAAATTATGAAAGTATGATATAAACATCTTCATTCCATTGGAGGTCCTCATGTTAGTCTTCATTACATGCTGATTATAAAAGGTCAAGATAGAAGGATATTTGTGATTAAAGTTGGAGTGGAGGGTTAAAATGGGTCAAAAGTAATGTAAAAGGTAGAATGTGTCTCAGCAATAGGCTGAAAGAAAGGGTGAAAAGAGCAAATGGGAAGGGTGAATAAAGCTGACAGTGTAAGCATGGAATTGGATAGGGCAAGGAAGAAGGGGAGAAAGGAAGATATGGCACAAAAAACACATTAAGAATGAGAGAAGTATGGGTAAACAGGGATGAAATGGGGAGAGGGTACAGACAATATGAGAAAAGGTGGGTGGTGGGAGCAGGTAAAGTATGTAGTGGAGTAAGGGTTAGGTTGTGGGATATATACAAGAGGTAAGATTGGCATAATGGGAATCATAAGAATTTTAGAGATGAAACTGTTAAAGTTGAACTATTTAAAAGCTTATCTGTTTGTAAAATAAATCATACAATGCCAATTCATTTTCTTAGTTTTTCCTCTCATGTTCTACAAGATTGTTATACCATTGAGGCTCTGCTCTTAAAATGTTTACTGAACAAGGCACATATACTTTATATCCTATTATCTATTAAAAGCACTTTGCTAGATTTTGAATTTTCACTTCTATAATATCCTAAAAGAATAATCAGTAGATGGAAATGTTACATGCAATTAATGAAGTTGATCCACTATTAAATGGATTTTTGAGAAAATAATTCATACTGTCTATATTGGCTCATTCTTTAAAAATCATTGTATATTCAGTCACTGTTAGACTAAAGATCCAAAGGAATTCCCTAGTTTTGGGGGGGATATTTTTCTAAAGTGGCATATTTTAACTTTATAATAGTTCAATTAAAGTCTCAATACATGTATAATGCTTCAAATCTTTATTTTACTTTCTAATCATAGACAATTTAAAATACTTAAGAATTATCTTTTATGAATGGGTGCAATTTCTTTCTTTTAATGTACAAGTTATGGTAATATATGGATGATTTCTCTACTTGAGATTTTTTGGGCATATTTTGAATTCAACCAAATGATTTGAGAAATATTTGCCCAACACTATGTTGACTGGAAGCAATGTAGGTAGCTTAAACACTATATTCTTTTTTTTTATTTTTGCGGGGAAAGGGTCTTATAGTAATTCTTGCCCTTAATTCCATACCATTAACCATTTGGGAAAGTGGTTTTTTTTCATTTGGTGAATTTAATAAGTAAAATTATTCTTTTTCTAATTAATTCTTACATTAACCAAAATCATATGGAATTGTCCGAATGTACATTGGATATTTTAATTGGAAGATGAAAATAATTTTAATATAATCAAGGATTTGTATGTGGAAAATCTTCAAAATTAGAATTTGTCTCTTTTTTCCACTGGACAGGAAAGAAATTAGAAGCAAAGAACTTAGCTAATCATGGTTGTTAAGTAATGAAACATCTATTGTTTTATAACTATTCTTTCTTGCACAGTACAATATGCAGGAAATTTTCTGTTCTCCTACCTTATCCAATTTATTAATTTTGTTATTATTTTTTATTTTTCAGGGGATATGTTAAAATTTATAGATAATACATATATATAATTGTAATCTATTTTGTATTTAGTAAGAACAAGAAAGTTGGAAATGGTTTATTATCTTTGTTCACCACTATGCTCTCAGATTTGCAAACTTACATTATTTTAATAAAAAAATCTCAGATCCAATTTATATGAATTTTGTAATTATTTTTCCTTGTTGGACATAATGCATGCTGTTTACTGTTTCTTTTGTAGAATTATGATGCTACAAATAACTTTACAAGATTACAAATCATCTTCTTAGACCATCTTTCTATTTGAATTTTTTGCCTAACAATTTCCTTTAATTTCTTAAATTTTTACAAGAATCAGTTGCCTATTTTACAGATTTTTATATTTAAAATTTAAGCCACTGAACATGATATCCAAAATTATATGGATTTTAAAGCATGAGAAATGACACTCACAAAGCAGAGTTTTGCCATTGTTGTTGACAATGTTGGTGCTTTAGTGACTGTCTTCAATTTTATATATATATATATATATATATATATATATATATATATATATATATATATATCAGTGTTGTATATAATTGAACTAAAGTTTGCGTTCTGTCTTTCTTTTCACTTGCTTTTGGTAAATATTAGTTCCTAGTAAGTTATCTCTCAGGTTCTACCTTACTTTACTATGTTTTCATTCACAAGGTGGTTCACAATGCAGTAGTTCTATTTCAAAGTCAGAGTGACAGTAAAGAATATAGAATATACTATCTGTAAAACAACATCATTTGTCAGTTTGGTATTTGTTCTTAGTCAGGCATTGGCAGTAATTGAAACATGGCAGCTTGTATTCTTCCATTACTTCAGTGGTTTTGTCACCCTATACTAGATTCAGGTAATTCAAGTCTGAAATGATATCCCATCTTCTGGGTTGAAAAGGAGTAGAAGAAAGAAATCTCACTACCTTTCTTTTTTTCCCCTAGGTCAAAACCCTGGTTCAGTAAGCATATGCTGAAACAGGGAGAGTGAAGAGGGAGGCTAGTCAGCCTCTTTACATCCTTCCTCAAAGGCTAAATGGATCCTGTAAGGGCAAGAGTTGCCCTTAGATCACAGATTACCACCCCTTGCACTATGTGTTAAGGCACACAATAAGGGGCTTCGTGGAAACCTATTATTTAATTTGCCCTTGGTTTTGTAAAAACAACAGCTACCATTATTCAGGAAAGTGGAAAATTTAAATGTACAAATTGAATTGTGGCCCATATGCCCTGAAACTCAGCACAAATTTTATGTATGACTATAAGGCAATGAGATTATTTACTCATGTAACTGATGAGTTAATCTCATTACTTTACAGTCATACTTGATCTGTCTTAACGAGTTTGTGAGATAATTGGTCTTGAAAACTACATTTTACAGAAAACCATTCTTATATAATCTTAATAATGTGCTGATCATCTGGGCCAATAAAAAGTCATTGACTTCTCTCTGAAAAAAGCATCTTAACCAGAAATTTAGTAAAATATTTCAATAATTTCTCCATTTTGTACTGCATCTTTTCATGCCAAACTAATTTAGTGTTGGGAAGAATAAACAAAATGAATGTTAAAAACAAAAATATTTTTTAGCATGCAACACTTTAGGCATCCTGTGGTGCTGTTAGTGTTGTTATCTTACTCATATTATTTACATCACAAGCACGTATACTATGTACAGTTCTACAGTTAATTGTCTCCTTGTATTTTAAGGCTTCCAGCAAATATTTACAATTTTGCCAGGTACATGTCACAAATATATATATGGTTAAATATTCTTGTTAGTTACCTTTCTTCAGAGGTTCTATCCAGACATTTCAGAGAATCTAATAATCTGTCAAATATATTGATTCCTTAGATTTTAGTCAATAAATGTTTTGGGCATTAAGCTGTAACCATCTAGATAAATGTAAATACCTATGCAATCACTTCCATTTGTCCATCAAAATATCCCAAAAGAACTAAAGTTACTGGAAGTTTGAGATGTACAATATTCTTTGAAGGTTTGTTGGCATCTTGGTTAGTGTTAGATTAAAAAATTCTCATTGCCACATAGAAATCGAAGCTCAAAGAAGTTAGCATATTATTTCTATACAACCCATCCCCTCCAGATCATCACACAGATAACTGATAGTTGCCACACAGAATAAAAGCTCCAAACATCATGATAAAGACTATCACAATAAGTACAATTATATTCATTTCATGTATTCTACATTTTGATGTCCCATTTACTATTTTGGGTAGCTTGTCAGGTTTAGTTTTGATGTTCAGAGTCTTTGATGTTGTTTCTTTCACTGTCTGGACTGTTGTGGAGCAACAGTTTTTATAATCGGTGCTCACCTATCTTTGAGAGCTCAGAAAGGGCAGAAGATAAATTCTGTGCAGAAGTTCCAATATTATGCCCAGGAGTTTGAACCTTATCCACAGGCCCTCTAAAAGCACTGCCTCTGTGAACTCCCCCATTGCCTCTAAGAATCTGACGATTACCCATGGGGACTCTAGCATTGCTGCGGAGAATTTCAGGATTATGCCTAGGAACTCCAATACTAACATTACTGGCATTATTCTTGGGAATTCCAACATTGTCCTTGGCAAGTTGAGCAGGATCATTAGGAATTCCAGTGGTGCGCAGCTTTGCAGAATTCTTAGAGCTTGGATTGACAGCAGGATGTCCTCCAGAAGTTGATGGAATGGGCCTTTGCCAAGCTTTTTGAATGTTGTCTCTCTTTTTAACATTTTCTAAATGACAAAATCAAAAGTCATTTTTAACTAATTGAAAACAGATCTCAGTTTTGAAAAGAAATTATGAATAAATATGAACGACATATACCTTTTAATTAGAAAATTATTTTAGTATTTGAGTTCAATAGATGAAGAAAAAAATGTTAAAATTCCTGTCACAATGCCCAGAATTTGGGGGCTAGTGAAAAGAACAGAAGTGAAAAAAAAAACAAAAACCGAGTAACATTATGGTTGGAGGAGGATAAAGAAGATGTTAGCTAAAGAGAAATTATAGTCATGGCTTAAGGACTTTTAAGAACAAATATATTTTATCTGTAATTTTATTCATTTTGAAATATGAATAATAAAGCAATCAAGAATTTGATAGGAAAATCAAATCAGAGAAGTTTAGCCATAAAAATGGATTTTACCAGGATTTTACAAACTCTTGAGAATATTCTTTTTTTTTGGGGGGGGGGTCCGGTCATGGGGCCTGAACTCTGGGCCTGGGAGCTGTCCCTCAGCTCTTCAGCTCAAGGCTAGCGCTCTACCACTTGAGCCACAGCGCCACTTCTGGCTTTTTTCTTTTTGCTTATGTGGTGCTTAGGAACCGAACCCAGGGCCTCTGTCATGCAAGGCAAGCGCTCTACCACTGAGCCACCTTCCCAGCCCTCTTGAGAATATTCAATGTGAGATGGGCTGAGCCAATTTTGTGAGTGTGTTAAAGGATGGTATAATATGAGCTGACTTTAGGTTCTACTTAATTTTCAGTCTGATAAATGATTTCTTGGAATTTTAAATACATGTAGAAAAATAAACATTATAGAGCTGATCAAAATTATGATTTCCAGAAATAGTTTGGGCTAGATTTTTGAATTTTTCTCTAAAACTAGTTTCCAGTTCATTGGTGGGGTTATTTCTAAGAGATTCTTCAATGGACTATCCTGTTTTAATTTTAGGCAGTGCTGGGTTTCAACTCAGGATCTTGCACTTATTAGCCATGCACTCTACCACTTGACTACATCTTTAGCTGATATAATTCCAATTGATATTCTTTTGATGAAATTATGGAGTCAGGCTTCTAATATAAGTTAAAAGGGAAAATTGATTTCAGACTTCTGAAGTAATAAGTCTATTCCTAACATCATGTTTGCATATATGTAGAGAGCTGTAATGATGAAAACAAAATGTTACTCTTCAGTTAATAATAAATTTCAATCTAGGACTTTAAAATACATGATAAGATACATTTTAAATACATTATAAATATATAAATATTTTAAGTTCTTCCATTAATATTACCTTTAAGCAGGTATGGAATATAGTATTATTGGTGTGTTTGTCAATTTATACTTTTTAGTCACGAGGGTGCTTACTTATAGGAGGAATTGGAGAAATTTTTTGTTCAATCTAGTAGAATCATATCTATTATTCCCTTAAATTTCTAAACTAAACCCTTGTTTTTCAGTTACTGGGTGATGGGTGTATTAGAGAGCAATTATTCTATGAGTGAACTTATCCAACTTAAAGTCAGACTGTGACAATTCCCCTAGAAAAAGCTGATGTTTTATTGAATACAAAGAGATTCCCCAGTTGTTTGATGATAAGTTTACTCATTAAAGTCTATTTGTATGGATATACATAACATACAAAATGAGTTATAAGAAGTACAAAAATCTTACCTGCTGCAAGCAAATTATCATCACTTTGGAAGAAGAAGCGTGTGTCTTTAGAATTTAATTTTAACTCAGATGCATTTGTTTTTTGGCTCCTGCCAATTTTGTATGGGGGCAGGCTGTTACTGCGCTGTCTCTGGAGTTTAGGACGCTGGGGCAGCAATGGGAAAGGCCCTTGCAAAGACTGGAGATGGCTATCTCTGGGTGGGGAGGTTGCTTGGTTCGCATATGGTGATAGTTGGAAGTAGCCATTATCTCGTTCTTCTTCAGTAGGACTAGTTTCGAGAACATGGAGCCCTTCACTGTTCAGTGGTGCGTCTAACAGTTCTGCCCAGGAACGCCGAAAGATGGACCTTTCTCTAAGAGGAATCATGCTTCTTGCTACTTCCATATCATCACTTCCTGGGGACTCTGCATTTTCTGGAGATTCCAGCCACAGATTTCGTGGGCTTCTTGGGCGACTGTATTCTGAGGATGGTGAACATTTATTTATTAAAGCCTCCAGGTGTATAAGCCCAGTGAATTTCAAAGTTGGAATTTCTGTATCATCTATCTCCTTTCCAGGCACACCAGCAACAAGTATTGCGGTGCCTTTCCCCCTTTCCTCTGGACTGGCAATTCCTGTAACGTCTAAGCGTTGAGATTCTGGGACCCCTGAAGATTTAACTGGCATTTTCTCTAGGCGAAGAAGCCCTGACGTTTTTGGTCTTATAAGGGCAACGCTCTCTAACTCTTTTGTTAGTGGGGGGGTGGTAACCATGACCACCTGACTGATATTCCCCAGGTCCCTCTGATGGATACCTTCTCGAGTGTATGGATGGGCATGTTGGTGGTAGGAGGCCATTGTTGGTTTCTGTTGTTTTTGTTTTCTGATTTTTTCCCGAATTTCCTCGTCAATAGGACGGAAATAAATGAACTCATCAGTAATGTTTTGAGCACGTCTGTATTCGAAGTTTGGATTCACAGAAACAATCTGAAAGAATATTTGAGTTCAAAGAAACAGTTCATTGTATTATATCAACACATTTAAAAGCCTTCTCTTTTTGAACCTTTTAATCTTATATCTAATCAGAATTTGACTAGAGAACAATATGTCCAAGAAAGAATTGCACTGTATAGACATAATCCAAGTTAATTAAGAAATGCAAAAAATTTCCCAAAGTACTACATTTTTCTTTAATGAATGGATGTTTTAGCTTAGTATTTTGTAGTGTGCAAATCACATAAGGTCATCAAAGGATCCACATTTCTCCCGCCAAATTTCTACATGATTCCATGGCAAATAATTTGGAGAAGTACATATAGTTTTCTCTTCATAATGTATAGGAGTTTATCAAAGGCTCTAAGAACCAGGTGCTGGTGGTCATGCCTATCATCCTAGCTACTCAGGAGGCTAAGATCTGAGGATCGTGGTGTAAAGCCAGTGGGGGCCGGAAAGACTGTGAGACTCTTATCTCCAAATTACCACCAGAAAACTGGAAGTGGTGCTGTGGCTCAAAAGTGGTAGAACACTAGTTTTGAACAAAAAAGCTCAGGTACAGTGCCTAATCCCTGAGTTCAAGCCCCATAACTGACAAAAGAAAGGGAAAAAAGGCTCTGAGGACTCTCTTATACATACATATTTACATACACAAACACACACATGTGCATAATCATATTAACCACGTCATTCATTTTCTACCTCATTTAACATCTAGGATTTTGTTGACCTTGGAGAGATTGCCCCTCCTAGGGATATCCAGTTTCTACAGATAATAACTTGCCTAGGAGCACAGCTTTCAAATGAAAACCAGCTAACCATACTTCATGCATTCAGCTACTTCACACTCTGGCCTCTGTCTGCTCAAATGGCACCAAGGCCTGAGACCAACTATGGGAACAATTGTGTACCTTTTGGATCTCATTGAAATCATTCAAAGTAGCCTGTTTGCCTCATTTCAGTGATTTTGGTGCTACCCAATGTCCTGGCATATTCCCTTCTTTGAAATGTGTAAGCATAATAAACTATTTTAAATAGCAATCATCTACTGATGTGCTTACTACATATGATGATATGTAAAGAATAAAATTTACATTAAAACATTCATATACAATAATCACTCCTTTGTGTTATGTATTCTAGTGTTTTGTGTGTGTGTGTGTGTGTGTGTATGTGTGTGTGTGTGTGTGTGTGTGTGTGTGTGTGTGTGTGTGTGTGTGTGTATTCACAGTGTTTTACAACCATTATCTAATTTTGGAAGAATTTCCTCATCCCTAAAAGTAATTCCAGAACATCAGCAAAAATGACAGAA
This sequence comes from Dipodomys merriami, assembly GCF_024711535.1. Lineage (NCBI taxonomy): Eukaryota > Metazoa > Chordata > Mammalia > Rodentia > Heteromyidae > Dipodomys > Dipodomys merriami. The sequence goes on from NW_027204492.1 coordinate 57,606,841, forward strand.
TAAACATCTTTGAAAATTCTCCCTTTTGGGGCTGGGAAGGTGGCTCAGTGGTAGAGCGCTTGCCTTGCCTGCCTGAGGCCAGTGGGTTTGATTCCTCAGCACCACATAAAGAAAAAAGCCGGAAGTGGCACTGTGGCTCAAGTGCAAGAGCGTTAACCTTGAGCTGAAGAGCTAAGGGACAGCGCCCAGGCCCAGAGTTCAGGCCCCATGACCGGACCCCCCCCCAAAAAAAAAAGAAAAGAAAATTCTCCCTTTTATAAAAACAATGTGAAACTGGCAGAATGGTACAATCAACTTTTTTCAAGGATCTAGAAATGAACCTAATGTTTGTAGCAATTTGAGTAATTTATTCAATGTAAAGTATCTGAAGCTTAGTGAAAACAAGTAACTTTCATTCATGGTGAAAATCAGGGGCATAGAAAGGAGATGGAGCTCTTTCAAATATTAATTCCCAAGGATTTATAATTAATTGACTTCCCTCACTAGTACTTAATTACTATTTGCCTCAGTAGTTTGCTTCTTTTGGGCATTTTCATATAAGTGGAATCACACAATATGTGTCCTTTTGTGTCTGCCATAACATAATCTTTTCAAGGTTCACCCATTTTATTTCATGTATTGAAACTTAATTACATTTTATAGTCAAATAATATTCCAGTGTTTGGATATATCACATTTGTTTATCCAGTCATTAGTTGATAGATATTTATGTTATTATCAGCATTTTACTTTAGAACTAATGATACATGGAACATTCATTTCAAAGTCTTTGCTTGGACAGAATGTGCACATTCTCTGGGGGTATGTACCTCAGGATAACTCTAATTTAGCTAGACAATTTCTCAAAGTAGCTGCATCATTTTATATTCCTGCAAGTCTAGAATTATGTTTCATTTAGTTTTTCCAAAGTGTACTTTAAAATATAACAATTTTAGAATCAGTTTGTGAAAATATCCTGGGGGCAAGTCTCTTAATCAAATGACAAAGATCTTGCATTGCCATACCCAAAATAATAAAACTATAAGACTTCTGAATGGACAATTTTCCTCCTAGAAACATTTAACAGGAAAAGGCAAAAAAAAGTTGCAAGATTTTGAGAGACACTGAACTGAGGTGATAATACATTCTGTAATGCAAAATATTACCGTGAAAAATAATAGATTTTAGAATTTAATGATAACAATACTTACTGACTGTTTTTAATTTTACCATAGGTTTTTCTGAACTCATCATTTTATACTCTTTAAAAATATGGAGGAAATAAAAATAAATGAATCTGAAGGTGTAAAAAATTTCTGAAATGATTTAAAAATTATAATTTAATATATGAATAATTTATTTCTTGAAATTATAGTTCTTCACCCTATCTTATGTTATTACCATTTTATCAGTGTTCCAAGAGGAAAATCTGCCTGTCTTAAATGCTCATCTGTCATACCAGTATTGATCACACCATCTACTGTAGTAAAATGAAGAGTTGACCATTATTTCCTTTTTTTTTTTTTGCTATTTTTTCTTTATGGATCCTATTATCCCATTTTCTAGAAGGGGTATTTATTTTCATATTAAAGATACATTATACAGAAACTGAATTGTGACATAAATGCACTTAAAATTGCTGAATGGATGTGTGTGTGTGTGTGTATGCTGGAACTGGGGCTTGAACTCAGGAGCTTTCACTCTCACTTGGCCTTTTCACAAGGCTGTAGCCTGTACCACTTAAGCCACAGCTCCACTTCTTGAATAGATATTAAAGCAATGTGAAATTTGAGTTTTGTGTTTGGATGCTACCGATCAATGTTGAGATTGTGGTAGTACTTACGGTAGTTGCTTCCTGGCAGTGGTTACACCAAAGTATAGGGAAATCTCTCTTTAGAGACAAAACGCAGTTTGCGTATATCATAGCACCTATGCGCCTGTATTCTGTAAGAAAAGATAGACCTGTATGTTTGAACAGTGAACTCAAAGGTTGGCAAACGTTGACAGTCTTAAATGTATGCTATAGTTTAAACAGTGGGAGGATGGTAGATAAAAGTAAAACATTTTCATTCTTTTCCTTGTAGCACAGAGCCTACGTTCAGTGGCCACTGTAATAAGTAGTCTGAAAATTGTAGTTATATATAAAATTCTAGTGATGCATCTAAGACTTTATTATCACTCATATACAGATAATATTTTTTTAAATCTATTTTTTGTTTCCTAGTGCAAATTTATTGTAGAGATTTCATAATGGTATTTCCACACACGCATATAATATACTTTGACCATATTCACCCTACTCTTTCTTCAGATATTGCTTTCTGATGTATCCAAGCACTGATTTTAAGATGAATGAAATGGAGGCAACTAGAGAAACAGTGGTGAGTGGGCCCTTCTACCTCAGACTTTTGGTTGATAATTGGAGATAGGAGTCTCATGGGCTTTACTACCAGGGTTGGCTTTGAGCCACGATCTCAAATCTCAGACTCCTGAGTAAGTAGAGCTAGTAGAGCTACAGACATGAGCTACTGGAACCCCACTCCAGTCCTTTTTTTTTTTTTTTAAGCAGGTTAATTGGAGATAAGAGTATCATGGACCTCCCTGTCTGGGTTGGTTCCAAATGTTGATCTTCAAATCTGAGCTTCCTGAGTAGTTCAGATTATAAGCATAAGCCACCTCCTACAAGTAATTCCTTTTTAAGAAATATTGTTTATTTATGCATACCCTGTAATTTTGCTCTAAACATGAAATATTTTAATTCTGAAATAAAGTTTTAGTGTGCCCTTTTATCTGTAAATATTAGAATCTATAATTCATTTGTACTTGCCAATGAATATGCATATTAAAATGTATATTTAATAGTTCTGCATAGATCTTTTCCCCTTTACTTTCTTGATTATGTGAAATAATATTTAAATTACTGGAAAAATAATGACCATATAACAGTATTTCATTGGTCACTCAATCACTTTATAATAGATTTTTCTATAAGTAGAAGTGATGAAGTGGCATTTATTGATTTTAAGGGTTATCTATAAATTGAGGGGTTATATAAATTAGATTAATCTATCATTTTTGCCCACTGAGAATATTCACATAGGAAAGTAAATATTTGTATGCAGAATTATATAAAGACATAGAGATAAATGATTCATGACATTTATGATTGTAGAATCAGTGCTAAAAGGACCAGAAAATTGGTAGATGATATTTAAATTATATTTCTGTATTAATTTTTTTCTACTTTTTATTTGTATTATCTTTAAGTAGTTGCAAATTTTTTTTAATTGAAAAAAATCATTGGAACATTGGAGTCCTTACCTGCATTAGCAGCTGCATCTCCAAAGGAGGAACCATAAGCCAATTGTAACATCTGACCAACCCAACTGCAAAAATGCAAAGAAAAAGAAAAGGGAGCCTTTAATAACAATCGATATTGAGTCATTGTGATATGAATGATACTTTCTCATTTCACACTCACATAAATAATTAGATATGAACCATTAATATTCCCATTTAACAAAAATGTGAGGTTCAGAGAGACGAACTAATATATTTGTGTTTAAGCACTAATAATCCAGGTGAGTAGCTCCAGAATCCATAACTTTTGTCATTATGACTGGATTTTTTTGGTCTCATTAGAGATATATTAAAACTCAAAAGGATAAAGCCTTCATATCAAATGCCAGAGTTTCATAGATAACCACTTGATTTAGGAGGAATATTTAAAGTAATAATACATTAATAACTAGAATTAAAATAATGAGCATGTTGGGACCAGTATAAAATTATGTAAGAAACCTCTTTAGTAACAAAATGAAAGCTACATTATTGATGATTGTATATTTTATTAGCTTTCCATGTAAAAATATTGCAAAGCTAAATACTAACAAATAATAATTATTTTTGCATATGCCCAAACCTTCAAGCTGTACTAGAACTGATTTGATGGTTTCTATAAAGGCAAAACTCATCATATATTTGCTGGTTGTTTAAATCTGTAATTTAAAAAAGTCTACAATCCGTATTTTCACAACAAAACTATAATTCACATTTCAAAGAGTGAATTAGGGGTGAGTTATAAAATTTAAGTTTACATTTCCCAAAGCAAATTCCAAAGGAAGAAAAATTTCAATTAGAACCTGAAATATTTTTTGAAGTCAAATAGGGAATCAGTGGAATTTACAGGGTAGTATATTTAAGTAGGAATTTCTCGACTTTTCTTGTTTTGTGCTCCAAGTTCTGACACACTCTGACATTGAAAATGTAATGTTAACATTATTAGTGTGCAAATGAATTATTTTAAATGTACGGAAAACAGTAGGAAGCTGAGCATGTATTTTCCCTGATGAGCAATTACTATTGTGCTTTTTTCTTGCAATATTATGAAGTTAGAGAAAATTAAAGCTTTAAAAATTACTGTACGTACATTAATATTAGACAAAGTATTTATTAAACGTTGTAACTGTAATGATGGTAATAATCTGCTTATTATACTGATTTGTCTTCCTTGAATATACATTTAATGGAGGAATCCACTTTTACCATACATGTTTTCACAAAATTAATTATTACTGTAAAACTGGATTTAGTTAAAACTGCCAGAGTGAAATTATTCATGGTATTTCTATGTATCTTGTCACAGCATTTGTCTTGGACTATTAATATTATTTTTATTAATTTTTAATATTTTAAGTTTAAATAATGTAAATTTTCTTCCAGAGGTACATTTCTATTTAATAATCTGATTACCTTGCCATAATGTAAACCAAAACTTATAATACATGCATAACATATTGGAGTTAGGTACAATAGGATTAGCAGAAGTTCAGTATTATACAAAATATATACTCTTTTAAAAGCAGCTTTATTGGGGGTGTATTTATGTAGCAAACAGCTTTGGAAGATAGAGGTTTCTTGAGAGGAGAGGGGAGATTTGCCTCCTGGCCAGGTTAATAAAGAATGTATCCTTCCGGGACAAAATTTGGAGAGACTTGCCAGCTGCTGTCCCTTCAAAGACTTGGTTAACTCAGCTGTGACAAAAACCTATTCAATTTGTTGCATATATTGGTCTGTACCACATCCCCTTTGGGATTTTGGTGGCAGGAGGCTTTGATATTAGTGAAGCTTATGCAGCTTGTTGTGCTATGTTTAATAAAGGCCTTTGTCTCTTAATAGAGGAATTCTTGTTATTCTGGTAGCTTCCTTCAAAATTGAGTTTGCAGGCTTGCAAACTGCTAAAACCTCAACCCTTAAATGGTTTTGAGGAAACAATGGAAATTAGAACTGGTATGTATATCCTGAGAAGCTCCCATTCCCTGGTGAGAGCAACAACTGACAAAATGATGGGAGTTGAAAAGCTTTGAAACATAGAAACCAAGGAAAATCATGTCATTTGCAACGCCTAATCCATTTAATTGGGGACCAGTTAAATCAGAACCTCAAAATAGATACTATATGTTTACTTAGTTTTGTAATGTAAATCCAACATAAAATCCTACGTACTCAGGAAGATGAGATTTGAGGATTACAGTTCAAAATAAACCCTGGCAGAAAGGTCCAGCCAAAGTGGAGCTATGGCCCAATCGTTAGAGCACTAGCTTGCAGTAGAAAAGCTCAGGAATAATGACCAGGTCCTGAGTCCAAGCCTCAGGATCTACACACAGACACAAACACACACACAAAACCAAGCATTTTGAAAACAATTTCTTCAGAATAAAATGGATGATTGACTAGGTTTTCATTGCACTCCATTTTCCGTATTCAGTTCTAGAAATTTTCACACAGCCTTCCCATGTCAGAACAGGTCTACAATCTCAGTCTTGAAGCTAAAGCAGGAAGATTTGTAGTCCAGTCAGCCTGGTATGCATAGTGAGTTTCAGACTATCTCAAAACAAACAAAAAACCCAACAGAACCTCCCCCACCCCCAGCCAGGTGCCAGTGGCTCACATTTGTAATCCCTAGGTACTCAAGGCTGAGATCCTAGGATCTTGGTAAAGGTAGCCTGGGCAAAAATCCAGAAGTGGAGGTGTGGCTTAAGTGGTCGAACACTAGCCTTAAGTGAAAAAGCTCAGGGTGAGTGTACCCGTGTCCTGAGCTCAAAACTGAATACTGGCACACACACACACACACACACACACACACACACACACACACACACACACACACACACACACACACACACACACACACAATTCCCTAGTGCTTGGTGGAACTGCTGGTTCTCCTCCTGAAGCTTTCACTCTCAAACTTGCTCTGCTTTCCAATCTTTAAATAAAGAAGGATATCATTTATTCAAAGTAAAGTAAAACTCATCTTACATTCTTTCCTGCACCTCTAACTGCTCTACTCCCTCCAACTTACTCTCTTGTAAACCCCTCACCATTTCCTTTTCCTCCTCTGGGCCCTCCTCTTTTCTTCCCTCCCATTCCCTCTTCCTGTTCACATCCACATTACTCAACATTAACCAAAATATGAAAGCTATGTAAGACAACCAATTGGCTGAACAGCTACTTTATTTTTATGACAACTTTTGAGCCAACAACTTTGTTTTTATGAGAACCAACAAACTGAACTGTTAAGTTTATGGTTCAGTACTACTATGGCACTGGACTTGTATTCTGATATCACATGACATATTTCTGAGTCCACTCTCGAGCTATAGTATCATAGCTTGTTCGGTTCATTAGGTAGATTATCACAACTTCAGGAACCAAAGGATCATCAGGGTTGGAGTTGCACAGCAAGGCACAGATGGACAGCAATATCTTAGAGACCATCAACACTGGTGACCATTCAGAACCTAGACAATCCTCCCAGTTTTGCTGATGTCGGTTGGTAAATTTCCCTGATGAATGTGACCTTGGGTGGCTTGAACGGGTAATCACACGGAAACTCCAGGGAGAATACTTACTCCTCCCTGGTAAGGGTTATGCTCAGGCCCTAAGATGGTGGCTTGTCAGTGGATGTATCTTCTGCCACTGGGCCTGCGGAGCACTGGGACGGGGGTCTTGAGACAATTCCTGGAGCTCGCGCTGAAGGCAAGTCACAGCCATGCTCCCAAAACTCTAGCTAGGCAGTCCTCATCACCGTGGTGAAGCACTCTCTGTACCCAACAGGGCTATGAGAGGATTCTGGGCTTGAAAAGATTGTCCGGCAGAGGCAAAGGGTGTCAGGTATACCATTGAATCTGACGGGTCAGAGGTCAACTGTGGCGCAGGGGCTGAGTTCGAGTTGAATAGTATCTTTCCAGACAGAGTCTCTGAGAACAGCCTGAAGGTTGTGCTTCCCAGACGCCGTTCTGGCTTTGCAGATTCAGTCACCTCTGCCTGTTTCAGGCCCGTGACACCTGCCTTCTGGCTGCTCTAAAAGTCATGAGTTTGGCCAGCTAACCAGTCTGCCGAAGTGAGGTAACCCTCACCACTCACGAACCACTGGTCCGTGCACCTCTGCTTGGCCACTCTGTCACAAGTCCCACAAAATGGCAGTAGGCGTGGGGTCAGCGTGAGGGGTCAATGTGGGGTAGACATGAGGCTGCGTGGGCTCAATGTGGGGGTTGTATGGAAGTTGCATGGGGTCATTGAGCAGCTGGCGTGTTGCTGGGTGGAGTCTACGTGTAGGGGCATTACATCGTGTCTTTGCTGGGCTGCATAGGGTAGAAGGGAGTCAATATGGTGGTAGCATATGGCGGGGACGAGCAAGGCTTAGCGTGAAGGTTTCTTGAAGGCAGCATGAGTCCACTGTGGGCCATAATGACAAGCTTTGTGAGGGCAGCATATAAACATGTTTGGGGCAGGCAAAGATGGCACAAAGACATATAAACTCTGAATGGACAAGTATCGCAATACTTCACTGCCTCTTCTCAGTTACCACAATGAGATCAGGTCAGTAACTTCCCTTCCACCCCTTACATTAGCTCCACCCTTATTTCAATGTGTATTTCCAAAAGAAGACATTCTCTTATACAAATAACAAATTTAATACCAAGATAATGCTTGTAAAGTAATGCCATTAATATTTTGGTCAATTTATATTTATGAAGATTTAAAGCTTTAAAAATTCAGTTTGGGTCAGGTGCCGATGGCTCTCGCCTGTAATCTTAGCTACTCAGGAGATTGAATCACAGGATTGCCGTTTGAAGCCAGCCTGGAGAGGAAAGTCTGCGAGATTCGATTCTCCAATAAACTACTCAGAAAAAGACAGAAATGCTGCTGTCTCTCAAGTGCTAGAGTACTAGCCTTGGGCAAAAAAGCACAGGGACTGTGTCCAGGACCCAAGTTCAAACTACACAGCTGACCAAAAAAAGAAAAAAATTGTCTGGCTAGATACAACCTGTGGCTCCTGCCTGTAGTCCAAACTATTCAGCAGGCTGATGTAAGGATCATCGTTTGAAGCCAGTTTGGGCAGGAAAGCCTGTAAGATTTTTATCTGCAATTAATTAAAAATAAAACCCTGAAAGTACATGTTGCTCAAGTTGTAGAATGCTAGCTAGTCTTGAGCAAAGAAGCTCAGGGACAGCACCCATGCCCTGAGTTCAAGCCCTAACATAGGGGAAAAAAAGTAGCCTGGCAAAGGTGACTAATTCTTGTAATCCTAGATACTGAGAAAGCTGAAATCTCAGAATCACAGTTGAAACCCAGGTTGGGCTAGAAAGTCCACGGAAATCTTAGCCACAATTAATTTAGAGGCAGTGGAACTGTGGCTCAACTGGTACAGCCTTGGTTAAAAATGCTTAGGGATACCACCTCGACCCTGAGTTCAAACACCATGACTGACACAAAAAACATTTTTTAGTTAAAAACCTCTACTATACTTTAAGAACTTTTAACAGAACAAGAGAAGGAAGGGAATAAATGAGAAAATAATTATGCATTCCATTTACTATGTATATGCATTTAAATTATTTTTCTTAAAACACCCTATTATTGTTATTGTTATTATTATTTGGTCTGTCATGGGGCTTGAACTCTGGGCCTAATCAAGGCTAGCACTCTACTACTTGAGCTACAGCGCCATTTCTGGTTTTCTGTTGGTTGACTGGAGAAAGGAGTCTTACAGACTTTTCTGCCTGGGCTGGCTTTGAACTGAGATCCTCAATCTCAGCCTCCTGAGTAGCTAGGATTACAGGTGTGAGCCATTGGCACTCTGCCAATTATTTTTTGAAATGATAGTTCTAGTACTAAACATAACTGAAGAACAGAATATATTTCTGTATATATATTCTGTATGCATATTCTGTATATATATGAGGGTTTCTAGTACAGACATTAATTTTATGTATAGAAATGTAAAGGCAAATAAGTCCCATCATATAAGGTTGACCTCGTAGTATCAGTTACTTTCCCTAACTTAAACAATAACAATAAGATTTCTTAAATTATACATGGCAGATCACAGTTTAACTTATTTGGGATATTCCTCAGTTATGAAATATCCTACTACAAAATTAGAGATCTAGTGTGTGTATTCAACCACCTTAGGAAGCCAAAATAACAGAATACAAGGAGGAGCATATGATTGTATGACTAGTCTTCTAATATTATAATGAGTTTCAAATATGTCATAGAGATTGTGTACATCATTTGTGTGCTTCTGAATGAATGTTACTCATATTACTGTGATTTTTCTCTAATTTATCTTATTTGTTTCACATGGTTCTCTTAGTCTTTTTTTCTTATGGTGTATCAACTATAAAGTTCCCCTTTCTTTCTTTCTTTCTTTCTTTCTTTCTTTCTTTCTTTCTTTCTTTCTTTCTTTCTTTCTTTCTTTCTTTCTTTCTTTCTTTCTATCTATCTGTCTATGTAATGCAGGGTTTGAATACAGGGCCTGACATTTGCTAGGCAATTGTTCTTCTACTTGAGCCACAAATCCAACACTTTTTGCTTTAGTTATCTTTCTGATAGGGTATTGGTTTTTGCTTGGCTTTGCCTGAAGCACAGTCTTATTTATACCTCTTGTATGGCTGGGATGACATACATATGCCATCATGCCTGGCTTGTTCGTTGGGACTTTTTTTTGTCCATGCCAGTTCTGCCACTTGAGCTACACCTCTACTTCTGGCTTTTTGGTGGTTAATTGGAGACAATAGTCTCACAGACCTTCCTACCCAGGCTAGCTTCAAACCATGAGTCAGCCTCCTGAGTAGTTAGGATTACAGATGTGAGCCACTGGCACCTAACAGCCTAGATATAACAGAAGCAAAAAACCCCAAACAACAACAACAACAAATAACAAAAAATCCTAGTCTAATGAATGTCTTGTGCTTGTTATTAATGTTAAGGTCTTAAGAGGCTTACCCTCTGATAAGCCTCAGTTTTCTCATTGGTAAATGGGAACAATGATATGTAGTCAGTATACTTCAAAGCTCATAGATTTATTTTGAGGATATATTTAGATGGAAAAAGTACAAGGAAGTCCAGATATAAGGAATTGATACTAAATTTAGACGATTGTCTGTGCCTGCATAAAACAAGAAATAACTAGTTGATAAGGAAATTCAGAAAAAAATGGTACTTCCTATCTTCTTGACCCCTTTCTCCACACTTTTGCTTAAACCCTTTTGATCTCTGGTAGCTCACTTGGCTGCTGTCATATGCTGCTCATTTCATAGGTGGTCTTACCCATTACCAGTCCACTAAACACCTTAAATGTTAAGGGAGATGTTGGTTAAAAGATACAAACTCTCAGTCAGACAAGAGGAATACATTCTGGAGATCTATTGCACAACATGGGGACTGCAATTTTAACAATATTTAGTATATTTCAAAATTACTAGAGGAATAGATTTTAAATATTCTCAACTTACAAAAAAGACATATGGGAGACAGAGGTTAACACCTGTAATCCTAGCTACTCAGGAGGCTGAGATCTGAGGTCACAGTTCAAAGCCAGCCCAGGTAGGAAAGGCCATGAGACTCTTCTCTCCAATTAACCACCAGAAAACCAGAAATGGTTCCATGGCTCAAGTGGTAGAGCACTCGCCTTTAGCCGAAAAGCTCATGGATAGCACCCAGTCCTAGAGTTCAAGCCCCTGGACTAACAAAAAAAAAGACATATGGATACCTTAATCTGATTTAATCCTTCTGTAATGTATATGCACATCAAAACATCATGGCTATGTAACTTGATGGTAGGAATATGAGTGAGAATAATGGGAGAGACTGATGGGGGGGGTGACATTGATCAAGATGCACTATACTCATAACCTGACAACAAATTGTGACCTCTTTGTGGAATTATTTAGTGATAAAATTTTTATAAAAGGGGAAAAACATCATGTATTCCTTACATGCATATAATTTACAATTTGTAAATTAAAAATAAATAGAGAAAACATTACTATACTTTTAGTGTGGATGCCAGTCCTGAGGATTGAACTCAGGACTTGGGTGCTATCCCTGAGCCCATTTCGCTCAATGTTGATGCTCTACCACGTAAGCTACACCTCTACTTTTAGCTTTTTAGTAGTTAATTGGAGAAAATAGTCTCACCTGCTTTCCTTCCCTGGCTAGCTTTGAACCATGATCCTCAGATCTCAGCCTCCTGAGTAGCTATAATTATAAGTGTGAGGTAATAGGCACTTAGAAAAATTTTCTTCTTTATAATTAGTTCCTTGAAGTGTAACTTCAATCGTTAATTTGCATTTTCCTTTCTTTTCACATGTATATAGGTTTATAAACTTCTCTCTTACCATTGTTTTTGTTACATCTCGTAAGTTTTAATATATTGTGTTTTGTTTTGTTTTGTTTTTTTTTTTTTGGTCTCAGGGTATTTTCTAATTCCCCTTGTATCTTCTTAGATTCATTGGTTGTTTAATAGTGTGCTGTTTGTTTAATTTCCCTGTATTTGTAAATTTTACAGTTTCACACCTGCTGTTGATTTCTACTTTCATTCCATTGACAGTTTACAAAAACCCAAACAAACAAACAAACAAACAAAAACCTTTTTTCTGTGTACATGTGCCAGTACTAGGGTTTGAATTCAGGGCCTTGAGCTCTCACTCATATTTCTTGCTCATAGCTGGCACTCTACCATTTGAGCCATGACTTCAGTACAGCATTTTACTTGTTAATTGGAAACAAATTGCCACTGACTTTTCTTCTAGGTTGGCTTCAAACCACAACCTTGACATCTTAGCCTCTGAGTGCCTATGATTACATTGTAAGCCATCAGTGCCTGGTTTGAAATGTACTTTTCTTTTTAAATAGATGCAGTCTTTAAAATATGTTGACATTTGCGTTGTCACATAACATGTATATTGTGGACAAAATGCCATGATTATTTGAGAAAAATATACTTTTTGGTTTTGTTACTGGAGTATTCTTTATTTTTCTATTGGCTGGAATGGTTTCTGTCTACTTGTTCTGTCTACTATGGAAAATTTTGGTATTTAAATTTTCTACTATTATTATTTCCTTATTTTTCCTTCAACTATGTAGAAGTTTGCTTAATGCATTTATGAGTATCCTTAGATCTACAGTGAGTTTCTCATAGACAATATAATTGGAAACTGTTTTTAATAGTTAATTCAGCCAAAGTTTTTTATTGTGACATTTAATCCACTTAAATCTAAAGTCATTATTAACACAGAAGGATTTGCTATTGCTAATTTATATATCTTTGTGTTGGTTTTACAGCTCCTTGTTCCTCTTTTGCTCTCTTCCTGAATTCTTTTGCATTTTATTGATAGTTTATATAATAATATGCTCTCATTCCCTTCTCATTTCTACAGATAATTTCTTTGTAGCTACCATTACAATGTCATATAATTTCTTGAAGTTATAACATTATATTTTATATCGATAACAACTTAATATCCATCATATTAAAAAGTTCTTAGAGTCTAACTATGCAGCCCAACACTACCTCAAATTTACTGTGTAATCCAGTTGACCTCAAATTCAATATCCTATCATCTCAGCTTCTCAAGCAAACACACCACGCCATTTCATTTATATGCTACAAGCTGCTTTTGTACTGAAATTATATTCATAGGGATTTCTATATTTGCCTGTGTTAACATTTACCAGAGAACATCATATTGGATGTAATTTAATATTAAAATAAAATCAAATATACTTTATCAGCTTTTCCCTATTAGGTATTATTATATCTCAACTTAGATCATATATCTTATATTCACTTGGATGACAATATATTCATGATCTTTTAAACTCAGGGTAAGTTTACTCATTGATTTATTGTTTTCAAATTATTTCATTTCCTTCACTTTCAAATAGAAAATATCTAAGATAAATCAATTTTGAATTTTGTTTTCCAGATATATTTATTTCACTGAAATAATGCAATAAAAATTATTTGCAATACTTATTTTTAAGAGGAAAAAGATGGACTGGGCACTGTCCCCGAGCTTTTGTATTTAAGGCCACCACTCTACCATTTGAGCCTCAGCTCCACTTCTGGCATTTTTAGTGGTCAGTTGAACATGACAGTCTCATGATCATTCCTGCCTGAGCTAGCTTTGAACCTTGAAACTGAGATCCCAGCCTCCTGATTTGCTAGGATTACAGGAGTGAACCATCAGTACAGGGAATTTTTTTTTGAAGACACATAAAATTACTGGAAAGGGTACAATAAAGTTCTAAGTTCTTATTTTATGTTTTACTACAGTAACATGACTATTTCAAGATGATTCTAGAAAAATTCATTATCAAATAATTTTAACATTTTTGTTATTAGAGAAAATATTTTTGATGGAAGAAATAACAAATATTGATTCATTAAGTCTATCACAGTTTGGCTTTTGGTTTACTGACCATGGAATTGATCCACTTGCTTTGAAAGTTAGGGAGAAAGACAATTCTGTTAGTTGTCTGGGCTATACCACTTTTGCTCTAACACACTGATACTGTTTTGCTGTTGTTTAGTATAGACACACTGCTCAAGATCATTTCTCTGATTGACATGTTTAATGTAATGACTCATTGTAACTATATCATTTTAAAAGTCTTGAATGGACTTCCCTGGTTCAAGGTACCTTGCCTTCTTTGTAAAGGCAAGAGAAGAAATATAACCAACCTTAAATCCTACCATATATGCCAACTTGCCAATATTACTGCTGGTTCTAGGACTGTAACTCAGGGTCTGGGCACTGTCCTTGAACATTTTTCTCAATGCTAGCCCTCTTCCATTTGAGACCCAGCTCCATTTCTGGCTTTTTGTTGGTTACTTGGAGGTAAAAGTCCTGTGGACTTTCATGTCCAGGCTGGCTTGGAACCATGATCCTTAGGTATCCTGAGTAGCTAAAATTACAGGTGTGATCCATAGGTGCCTAACTCTCTTACTCCTTTTTAAAAACCAAACTGTTCTTTTATGTTCTGTTCATGATCCTGTCTCTTCATGCCTCACTTGGTTTCAGGAGCTATTTCCTTAATACTGTATTCTATCTCATCAGTTTCTTTTAATCTGTAAAACTATTCATATCTAGTCTTTTATGGAAACAATACTCTGCCTTTAATCCTGATTTTTCTCTCAAATGCCAGACGACCTTCCTACTTTACTTCTTGATAGAATGGAGCATATTTATTGCTTCTATGTCAGTATATTGGTCAATGTCTTCCAGGAGATTCCTGACTATAATAATTGCTCTGCCTTTTGCTGAGAATATTTATATTTTGTCTTTTTAATAGAGTTTTATTCTTATAAAAAGTTGTTACTTAAGTGCTTGTCAGGATGGAGGTTTGTTTTTTACCAGATAGTAAGAAGGTTGCTGTGCTTGAGTCTCAGAGGCATAAATTATAAACAGTAGCAATGTAACAGTATTAAATTCAGCATAATTAAAATTGAGAATGGGCTTTATAAACTCAGCAAGGGAAAAACAACCCTTTCTGTGGCATGTTGAATACAAATGTAAGTGTTTCCATTTGAAATTATGAGTAATTTAATTTAATTTTAATTAAACATGAATGTAAGAGTCTGTTACACTCAAAGGTTCACTGATGATGTTAGTCAACACATTCAAAATTTTGTAGGATGTAGTTTAATGTATCAATAAGCCTGGCTCTGAGTATAATGAATACTAATCAGTGTCAAGCCTTCCATCATTCTTCCCTCATCTATCCCAGCCCCACCCATCTCTTCTCTTGTTACCTAATTTGATCTTCACAGATGTATATTGAGTACTGTAACTGTTTCAATCTCCATTCCTCTCTCCTTAAGAAATACTTTAAATAAGAAAACTTTAAATTATGGGATATGGATATGTTTATATCTGCAATATTTTCATACATTATAATATTTGGAGTCAACATCATATATTCAAATAAAGCTTGAATTCAGGAAGTACGCCATGTCTCATTCCTTAGGGACACAATACTGCATGATATTTGTGCCCATATGTTTCCACTATAGAATCTTGGAGAATATCAGATAACTATACTATATTATCATTGCAACTATGCCTAATTCTCAGGGGTCCCTTCTCATTTTTCTTAGTCTTTTAAAAATGTTTTTTATTGTAAAGATACTGTACAGAGGGGTTATAGTTACATGAGTAAGGCAATGAGTACATTTCCTACAGAACATTACTAACCCCTCCTTTGTCTTTCTCCTACTATCCCTTCCTTCCCCACCTCCTCAACTCCTCTCTACACACACCCCTACTATTTCAACATAGTGCCTTGTATGGCTCATTGTTCCAATGGTTCAACCTGTATCCTTGTTTCAGCATTTTCTTATTTCCCTTCCCCTCCCCAAATTAGAAAAATGTATATACAAGATACAGGGCACCAGAATCAAATAGGCCAATGGTTATCAGAATCCTGGGACTATCATCATCTTTATCATCATCATTACCATCACCATGACCATCATGCAGATACTTATTAAATAAACCAGCACTCATTCCTAATAGTAGACCTAGTGGATCAGAAACTCCAGGCATGGGCCCCAGGAAGGTACTATAATAAGCTCCCTTGTTTGAGTTTGAGAACTACTTCCTAGTTCTCTATGCCTGTGGCTTCAGATACTTTAGCAACACAAACCATTCACAAATGCATCTCCAGTTGAATGCTTTTCTCTGAATTTTAGATACAGAGCTGCCTATTTGAAACTCTATGGCAGGTCTTAAAAGTATCCCAGATTCTATATACCCACAGATAGATCTCAAAATTTCATCTTAAAGACATGATTCTCTCCCATTAGTCCTTGTCTTAATGAAAATCATAATGACATTCATACTGGTATCCAAACCAGAAACATTGTTCATTCTTGACATTTTTCTCTCCCACAGTTCCTACAGACATATGTGTTGCTTTTATTCCCTAAGATCTCTTGAATACATCTGCTTGTTATCTTTTTCATTGTCATTCTATTCCAGTTGAATATATTTGTCTTCTTTTCACATGACCATTGCTCATTTTCATTGCAATCTCTTGTCTATTTCATAGTTTTGGTTTTTATTCTTTCTGTAAAGCCTTGAGCTGCTTGCCTTTTGGGGTGGGGGGTCCAGTCGTGGGGCCTGAACTCTGGGCCTGGGCGCTGTCCCTCAGCTCTTCAGCTCAAGGCTAGCGCTCTACCACTTGAGCCACAGCGCCACTTCTGGCTTTTTTCTTTTTGCTTATGTGGTGCTGAGGAATCGAACCCAGGGCCTCAGGCATGCAAGGCAAGCACTCTACCACTGAGCCACCTTCCCAGCCCCGATCTAAAGTTTTTAATCTGATAGTTTTTAAGGATGTTAAAGTTTGCAACTATGGCCTCTTTTTTAAAATTTAATTTTATTGTAAAGATGCTATACAGAGCAGTTACAGTTACATGAGTAAAGTAATGAATGCATTTCCTGTCGAGCACTGTTACCCCCTCCTTTGTTGTTCTCCCACTATCCCTTATCTACCCCACCTTCCTAACTTCTTTCTCCTCAAAGTTTTAAAGTTCATTTCCAACATAGTGTCTTGTGGGTATCATTATTGCAATGGGTCATCCTGTGTTCTTGTTTCAGCATTTTGTTATTCATCCTCCTGTCCCCAAATTAGATAAATGTATATACAAGATGCAGGGTGCCAAAATCAAGGACAGTAACAACAGGGGATATACCATAGAGGAAAGAACATACAAAAGAAACAAAAAATCACATAGTACATTAAAAACAACAACGACAAAGAACGAACTCTTGTGTCCATACCTTGGGGTTCATTTTGCTTAGCATCATCTTTTATGGTCATATGTACATAGCTTTTGAGCTTTTCTGTGCATCTGATAAAAATTATCATAGATGTATACTAATTATTCCAAATAAGGGAAACCATGGGACCTTTATTTCTTTGGGTCTGGCTTACTTCACTTAATATGATTTTTTTCCAAGTCTTTCCATTTCCTAACTAATGAGGGAATGACATACTTTCTGATGGAAGAATAGAATTCCATTATATATATTTATATTCATATATATATATATATATACATACTTCATTTTCTTGATCTATTCATCTACTCAGGGGCATCTGTGTTGTTTCCATATCTTAGCTATGGCGAATAATGCTGTCATAATCATAGTTATGCTGGTAGCTTTAGTATGGCCTTGTTTGTGATCATTGGAATAAATGCCCAGGAGTGGAATTGCTGGGTCATAGGGGAGCTCTATGTGGAGTCTTTTGAGGAACCTCCATACTGCTTTCCAAAGTGGTTGAACAAGTTTTTACTCCCACCAACAACAAAGCAATAGGGTTCCCTTCTGGTCACATCCCCTCCAGCATATGTTGTTATTAGAGTTCTTGATTATAGCCATTCCAACTGGAGTGAGGTATAGTCTCAATGTTGTTTCTTTTAAAATTTTTTTTTATTATCTTTAAGTAGTTGTACAAAGAAGTTACCATTCTACAAAACAGTATATAAATACAATGTGTCTAACAACATTGTCACCCATTGGCCTGTTCTTATATCATATTACTTCTTTTAACATTCCAGCATACTAGCTTTCTAACACGCAAAACTATAAAATGAAGTAAAATAACTTTACTTAAAACATCATCAGTGTGTTCTTTGGATGAAAACTGAAAATGAAAATGAAAATGAAAAACTTGAAATATAATTAAGTCCCAACAAATAAATACATACATACAAACCTACAGAAACATACATAGGTCAATAAGTGAATATAAATCACTTACTACTTCATCTCATCTGAGCATGTTGCAGCAAAATAGAAATTCTTGATTCTTGCATGGGTGACTTGGAAAGCACTGGGGAAAAAAAGAGCAGATAATTCAGTTTTCTTTCTAACATGCATTGAAGCATTTAATATTGAAAACCTCAATAAGTAACAGCAACCATTTAATATAAACCCTAATTTGTACATAAGTAAAATCTTGAAAGTTTAAATTGCTTGCTAAAAGCAATCTACTAGATAATTTATTCTCTATAATTGTTTCTTTTTAAAAATTTCCTGTGGCCGTCCTGGGGCTTGAATTCTGGGACTGGCACTGTTTCTGAGCTTTTGTGCTCAAGGCCAGTGTTCAAACACTTTGAATCACAGATCTACTTCTTACTTGTCTTAATGGTTAATTAGAGATAAGTATCTCACACTTTCCTGTCAGGGATGGCTTTAAACTACGATCCTCAGGTCTCAACCTATTGAGTAGCTAGGCTTACAGGTATGAGCCAATGGTACCAGCTATGTTTATTTCCTAAAAGATTAGGATATCTTGTTTAAAAATGAAATGTCAGGGCTGGGAAGGTGGCTCAGTGGTAGAGTGCTTGCCTTGCATGCATGAGATCCTGGGTTCGATTCCTCAGCACCACATAAGCAGAAAAAAAAAAGCCAGAAGTGGCACTGTGGCTCAAGTGGTAGAGCGCTAGCCTTGAGCTGAAGAGCTGAGGGACAGCGCCCAGGCCCGACGACCGGACCAAAAAAAAAAAAAAAAAAAAAAAAAGAAAAAAAAAAGAAATATCAAAGCTCAAAGGAGTAATTGTGTTGATTTAATAACAAGGGAATTATTCATTGGATTTTACATTTCTGCAGAGCAATTAGGTTTTTCCATAACAGTTCTTTTAAATGGATGTCAATTGTTTTCATTTTTTTCATTGACATAAACTCACTCAAAGATAAACAGACTCTCTTCTTTCTATTTATTCATATCTTATCAAGAATAAATTAGGTGTCTATATCTATGGGATTATTTTCTTTCTCTCAGTTGTCTAACTATAAAGAGAGCATTTGAATAGTAGTGATACTCTCATTGATGGTTTAAAATGTGCTCTAAATGTAAAATTATTATTCTTTTTCTGAGCCTCTCCCTTAACTCAATCAAGTGATTTTTGCATGTAGTAATTGGCATACATTGGCATACATGAGTGCAATCTACCTGCACACTAAGGTTTCATGCACTTTGTCATTAGAGTTAATATCATTTTTTGTTGTAAATCTTCCATTTATCAGTTAATTCATTTAATTATTTTAGTTTTCCATGACTGGTTAAGTATTATTTTTTGTGCCCGGTCTGGGTCCTATCCCTGAGTCCTTTGCTCAGGGTTAGCGTTCTACCAATTGAGCCACCAATCCACTTAATTAGAGATAACTGTCTCAGGTAATTTCCTTTTTGGGCTGGCTTGAACGATGATTCTCATGTCTCAGTCTTCTGAGTAGCTAGAATTATATCATGAGCCACTTTTCAGAGAAAGAGTTACTGAAATAAAATTAAAGTAGTTAAGGTTTAATTTTTCTCTGGTAAGAAGATTTCTTTTTTTCTTTCTCTCTTTTTTCCAGGGCTGATGACCAAACCCAGGGCCTTGCGCTCGCTGGGCGGGCGCCCTTCTGCTGAGCTAAATCCCCAGCCCCTGGTAAGAAGATTTCTACACAGCACTTGAATGTAGGTTGTTTAGTAGATGATAGTCTAGAATATTAAAAGGTGTTTTTCAAATACTGAGTTTCTTTTTGGTCAAAAATGGGCTAAGCTTGGCACTGGTGGCTAATGCTGATAATCCTACATACTCAGGAGGCTGAGATCTGAGGATGACAGAAGTCAATCTGGGTAGGAAAGTCTTTGAGACTTTTATCTCCAGTAAAACACCAAAAAACCAGAAGTGGAGCTGTGCCTCAAATGGTAGAGTGCTAACCTTGAGCACAAAAGCTTAATTTCAAGCCCCTAAACCATCACCCACAAAAACAAAAGCTTATATAAGTTCTTAATCAAGACTTTCTTTACTAACAACAACATTGCCTTTGATCATATTACTAGCAATTCAAGCCTATCTATGATGGAAGCCTTGTAGACATTATAAATTACTTTACAGGGCCAACTTTAAATATATCCTCTTCTGGCCAGGCACTGGTGGCTCATGTCTGTAATCCTAGCTACTCAGGAGGCTGAGATCTGAGGATCACAGTTCAAAGCCAGCCTGGGCAGGAAACTCTGTGAGACTCTTATCTCTAATAAACAACTAGAAAACTGGAAGTGGCATTGTGGCTCAAGCAGTAGAGCGCTCGCCTTGAGCTGAACAGCTGAGGGACAGCACCCAAGCCCAGAGTTCAAGCCCCATGACTAACCAAAAAAAATATATCCTCTTCCATACAAGAATGACCATTTGTATAAGTGATCTGTTCTTCAAGATGCAGTTCACTCTAGCAAGGAAGGAAGGTACTTACACTGCTTTACTTAATTATTAAGCAATTATTACCAAATGCTGTGAATTTCCAGTTATTACAACTTAATGTATATGTTAATTTAATGTGTATGTAATATGGACATTATGCCAGGCAGCAGTGTACTGTCAGACACCAGTGGCAGGCACACATCTACAGTTACGTATATCTGAAACAGTGCTGTTGATATTGATCAGAAAAGCATTTCTTCCAACTAAAAATTTATGAATTTGCAAGCATATAGAATAGGTTAAATTCAAATTGCATTCTGAAGGGAAGTCTTAATTCTCTTTATAGTTGCTGGTAGCATGTTGTACAGTTAAGAGCTCAGGTTTTAATGTTTGGCTTGTAGCTCAGTGGCACAGTACTTTCCCAGAACACAAAAGGCTCTAGGTCAGTCCTTACCACTGTTCAAAAGAGGTCATGCTTGCTTAAATTCAGAAAGCCAGTTTATAGCTGAATGACTTAGGCAAGTTAATTTAATTTCAGTTTTCTCTTCTGTAACAGTAGAATAATGGTCCTAAAGGGATGTTAAATTACATGAAATAGTGTGTGGAGAGTGATTCGACCTGGGATAGAGTATATGCTAAAAAGGTATAGTGATGAGGAATCCTAAGGGCCAGAAGATTTTAATGCCTTTACCTGGGGGGTGGGGAAGTTGGGTCAGTATGGGGATTACATTTAGTGCCTAGAGCTCAATTGTTTTCAAAAACTTTATCTACATGAATGGTTATTTTTGCAATCTTAGTAATATTTTATTAACTTTTCAAAAGGAATTTTAGCACACATCACTGGAAATCTTACCACTCTGGTTTACTTAGGTTTCTTGTTTGATTATAGCAAAATGATAGTTGAGACATTTTCTATAATGTTATTTCAAATGCATAGAAATGTGTAGTGACACTTGTAACTTCTCTAATCAAGTCAGGATTGGCATTCATTAATTTAAATAATTATTGAGTCTTTGTGCATGTTTCAGTTTATGGTTGTTTAAGGAGCTCATTTCATTAATAACTGGCACATACCTGAATTAGGATATGAACTTTACATTCCAAAAAGAGATGAGACTAACAGAATTCTTTACCCTTTTATCTAGCTATGCAGGGATCTTTCACCTTGCTTATGATTTATAGCTTACACTTGCTTTTTCTTTTGGCAGTATCGGGGTTTGAACTGAAAACCTTATACTTATTAGGCTGGTGCAATACTGCTAAACTACAGTTCCATCTCCATTATTTTTTTAACTTATTTTAGCATAGGGTCTTGCTTCCCACCCCAGTGTATGACCTAGATCCTCATCTGCTTAGTTTTACTGTGGTTACTGGGATCACATGGGTGTATCATTGTGCTTAGCTTTGTGTCTAGAAGGGTTTTCCCAAACTTTACTGCCCAGGCTGGCCTTGAATGGACATCCTCATAGTCTCTCTCTGAAGGAGGTAGGATTAAAGGCATGATCCACTCGTGCCTAGAATTGCTACTTTTTTATTTTCTGAAACATTTTTTTACTAATAAGATTGCTA
The DNA here is from genome assembly GCF_024711535.1 of Dipodomys merriami. NCBI lineage: Eukaryota > Metazoa > Chordata > Mammalia > Rodentia > Heteromyidae > Dipodomys > Dipodomys merriami. The sequence continues at coordinate 57,628,934 of NW_027204492.1, forward strand.
TGCACATACCTATTTAATGCTGTGACTCTTCTGGGATGAGACATTTATCTACATCTATCACGTGTTTTGCTTTTCAAAATTATATTCATCTACAATTAGTAGTTTATATAGTATATCCTTAGCAATATAATAGATTATTTTGATTATTTTTTTTTGTCAGTGATGGAACTTGAATTCAGGGCCTGGTCACTGTCCCTGAGCCTTTGTGCTCAAGGCTACTGCTCTACCACCTTGAGCCACAGTTCCACTTCCGGTTTTTGAGGGGTTAATTGGAGATATGAGTCTCATGGACTCTCCTGGCTCTGAACCACAATCCTCAGATCTCAGCCTCTTGCATACTGAGGATTACAGGCATGAGACACCAGCACTCAGCTTCAACTTGTAAATTTTCACAAAGTAAAAGATAGCCTTTAATGATTTTCTGCGCATAATTTGTGCTTTAAAATATCTTCATGTTTACTTCATTTAATAATGTTCATTGTAATTAAGGGTCATACATAGGGATAGAAAATGATTTTAAAGAGGCTGGGGAAGGTGGCTCAGTGGTAGAGCACTTGCCTTGCATGCTCGAGGCCCTGGGTTCGATTCCTCAGCACCACATAAGAAAAAAGCCGGAAGTGGCGCTGTGGCTCAAGTGGTAGAGCACTAGCTTTGAGCTGAAGAGCTGAAGGACAGCGCCCAGGCCCAGAGTTCAGACCCCATGACTGGACCCCCCCCCCAAAAAAAAGAAAATGATTTTAAGGTCTGGGAAGATGGCTCAGTGGTAGAGTGCTTGCATTGCATGCATGATGCCCTGGTTTGATTCCACAGCACCACATAAGCAGAAAAAGCCGGGAGTGGTGCTGTGGCTCAAGTGGTAGAGCACTAGCCTGGAGCTGAAGAGCTGAGGGACAGCGCCCAGGCCCAGAGTTCAGGCCCCACGAGCGGACCCCCCCCCCCAAAAAAAAAGAAAGAAAGAAAGAAAAAGAAAATGATTTTAACTTGCTCTTGGTTTGCATGGGTCCAATTAGAGAGAGAATGGTAAGCATCTGTAACAAGGTCACTTTCAAAGAATGACAGTTGCCCAGGCCCATTGTTAGTTCTCACCTACTTTACTCACTTATCTAGTTTAATTCTAGTTCTTTTGAAATCTAGCTTTTTTGCAAAATAACTTAAAGAATAAAAAACAGTTTCAGGAACAAATAACTTGTATGCAACAATATTGTGATAGAAATACATCTGTAGTTTGCGTTTACAGGAAAAACCTATTTAATGTGCACATTTACAAACAATATTCTCCAGAATCTTGCTTCTAGTGCACTGGCTAATCACATAAACATAGTCTTATATAATCTCAGTTTAAGCCCCTCAAATGACCAAAAAAAAAAAAAACAACCCCCCCAAACCAAAAAAAAAAATAGGCAATGAGTAGATAAGAAATACTATGAACAATGTAATATGAGCTAGAGTGGTTGTGCATGCCTATAATTCTAGCATTCAGGAAGCTGAAGTGGGAGGATCTCTATTCAAGGCCAGACTAGGTTATATGGCACGTTTGAAGCCAGAGTTACCTATATAGCCACAAACTTTGTCAACAAATGAGCAAACGAGCAATACATTCTGATATATTTCCCTATATGTCAGAATCTACCTTTTTTTCTTAGTAATGGAGTCAAAACTGTCCAGTTCAGGGAGTATCTGACAACAATATACAGTTGGAAGTAGACTGAGATATGATCTATATAAATGTTCTTTTTATCATTTAGTGGATTACCCCTAGTTGATGTAAGAATAGGTTAATTCTCTTTTAATTCAAAACTAATATTCTGCCCTCATCTCTGTTAGTTGTAGATAAATCATTATTGTGAATCAAGGCTACATGTGGAAACGTTATGCTTTCTTCTAGCGCACTCTCAGACACTTAGGAATTGTCTAGATATACTCACAAGCCTGCACTAACAAAATCCTACACAATTTATAATTCAAATTCATTCAAAAGAACAATTTCTTTCTACTTCTTAATTTAGTTTTGAATATCTAAACGCTATAGGAGACAGTTTAGGTATTAAAGGAAACTATTTCACCTTCCTTAAGTAGCCAATTCTGACCATTTATCAGTCTTGATAATTTAAGCTTGCCTTCAATGTAAACACACATTTTTCTAATTTTCTTTCCAATGTTTCAATTATGTTTTCATACAATTTAAACCACTACATTTAAATAATTACATCACTCTTCTTACCACTAACTAGAGAACACTAATTTATTCAAACTCTCAATATAATCCATTTTTATCTCTTTGGATTTATTTCTCTACCTTAGACATTGTAAAGTGTCATTTGATCTCTTTTAATGTAAGTTAAAGGCACATATCGTACCATAAAAATCTATATAATAACCAAAGTGGACAACCAGTTTTTTTTCTGACACTTATACTGGTGGTAGGTTTTGTTCTAAGTCTTTATAATGACATTTTCTTCAAAATCTGGAAGAACAACTAATCTAATTCATCCAATATCTTCTAGAACACGTAGAATATCCAGTATCTGTTGCCAGATCAGAAAGAGATTGCAGTATACTTCTTTTTGGACTATTATCGGATTGCCTGTAACTCTTTGGCGGACACAGAGCTAATTTGGCTATATGATGTCAAAACAAAAGGAAAAAACAATCTTCTGGGCTTGCAAATGATTGTATGAACATATTGTTTAATTGGGAATTTGCTTATAAGAATGTATCACTTGAATGTTGTGAAGTAGTACATGATTGTAATATAGTAAGTTACATAAAGACTGGAGGAAAAAACCATATTATAATTTTCCTCCATAAGAAAAATATATTACAGAAAAAGTAATGGTGAAAAATGAGCTAAAATTGTATAAAATTGGAAAATACTGGAACTATTGTGTTAATCTATTAATTTATAAATTCCATCGGAGCATAATTTTGGAACATGAGTAGTCTGAAGGACAAGGAGTAGCAAAGTTAAAATTCTAAACAGATCCAGCATTATATTTTCATTGTACAATGCGGACCTGGACTTTTAATTTAAGTATCTATTATTACTTACTGGTTTCTTCTGCAGTGTGGAGCTAAGTCAATTCGGAATTCAGGAAGATATATAAAACCATCAGCCTTGGTGTCCTACAAAAAATGTAGAAAGGAAATAAGAATGTAAGAAACATAACAAAGGAGTAAGACCTTCCAATGAAGAGCCAGGAACCAGGTCACCAGGGTTGTAATGAACAACACTTTTCTAGACTGTTTATTAAAGAATGCAGGTTGCTTAGCATGCACTCAAAATAGCTTTCTGCAAAGCAAATGAACCGTGCATTTATTAAATCAGCAATAGCAACAACAAACTCTTATGTTAATGATTATACAGAGTTGCTTTAAAATACGCAAAAAGCTTTCAACATCATTAGAGCATTCAAAGCAGACAAATGATACACTAACAACAGCCAGCAAAGATAGCAGTTAGAGCAACATTTAACATATTTCTAAACCTCAAGTTATCTACAAAACAATGCTGATCGCATATATGAGTAACTTGCAGTTTTAAAGCTCTTTAAAATATCTAATAAGGAAACTGCTAAGCATGACATCATTTAGCATATGGACATTAGAAAGTAGTATTTAGAGTACAGTCTTTTGCTCTTCTTGTCTTTCTTATCTTACCTTTTCCTCTCCCTTTCTGGTATTACAAGCAACCCATCAGATTTCTAAGAAATTGTAATGAGATGACACAAGGTTGGACATCTTCCAATATATTTGCAGAACTTAATAATGTCTGGTCATCGTAATTCTGCCCATGCTTACCAAGTCACTTGCTCTTTCTGAGTCACAATTTCTTCAAGGATAAAAAGGGGAACATATTATTGATAGGCTGTATTGTTTGTAACATGCATTTTGATTTTTAGGGGATTCTATAGAAGTATTCAATTTATGAGGAAATATAAACCTAGTAATCACTGGTGTTTTTCAAAAATCAAAATCTTACAAATTTATTAACAACCTAATCAAGAATCACCTGGAAAAATTTTATGAAGTATATTCATTAAAACAAAAACTGGAACTGTGGTTCAGCTAATTAATTGTAGGAATATTTTTACAATGGACTGGAAATATGGTTGAGAGAATTTACTATTTTTTGTTTCATTTGGACAGGGATATCATGCATGATAGTCATTTTGTAAGGTTTGTAAACAGTATTTCATAATTGCTCTTTGAAAACTTTCACCTTTGAAGTGGAACATTTTCTATACTTCAAATGGAGCATTTTCACATTATTGTAGTAAAGAGAAAAGAGAAAATAAACGATTTGATGGGAAGTAACTAATTGCAGGCTTTTATGACATACTGTGTACAAATATTTTAGACACATTATTTATTACAGCTATTATTATTAATTCAGATAATATCCATTGAGCAAATTCATTGTGTCACATGTAGGAAGTGGTAAGGGTGACAGAAGTGGGAGGCAAAGGTATTATTTGTAGAAGTTTATGATCCATGAGGAGACAGATATTAATATAAAAGTCATAAACTTAAGAGCAAAATGACCAGTTTGTTAAATGCTGTGAAGGAGTAATAGAAGAATTAATTGAGCTGGTGGAGGGGGATCACAGAAGATTTTCTAAAGAAGTGATGTGTGAAAGCCAAAAGAAGATGGGGAGTTAATCAAGCAGCAGACTCATGGAGTATTACAGGAAGAAAGAAGAGCATATACAAAGGTCCTGTGGATGGATGGATGGATGGAGCATAGCATATTAGAGAAAATAAAAGAAAGCCAACGTAGCTGGAATGTAAAATCCATATAAGATGTGACTATAGAGGTACGGAATATATACAAGGTCTGATAGTTCTGATAGGAAAGTGGGATGAGTTAGGGTAGTAAGGATATGATCAAACTTGCATTTAGAAAGATAACCTTTGATGTGAGCGGTAAAGCAAATCAGTGAGAGTCCAAAGTGAATGTGAGCAGCAAGGTAGGTCTATCAAACTTATTTAGATTACAGGTGATGTTTTCTTGGACTAGGCAGTGGCAATGGAGAAAAATTGAAAAATTTGATAGATATTTAGAAGATAATGTTTGTTAGCATAGATATGGATAATTATAGAACGTGAAAGAGTAGTAGAAGGCTAGAGGATTACTCTATAGCAGAAAGTTATAGGAAAGAAACAGCATTGTATTTTTTGTCTGTCGTGGGGCCTGAACTCTGGGCCTGGGCTCTGTCTCTCAGCTCTTCAGCTCTACCACTTGAGCCATAGCACCACTTCTGGCTTTTTCTGCTTATGTGCTGCTGAGGAATTGAACCCAGGGCCTCATGCATGCAAGACAAGCACTCTACCACTGAGCCACCTTCCCAGCCCAAGAAGCAGCATTTTGAAGATGTCAAGATCACTAATTATGTTTGGTACATGTTGAATAGGGGTACTCGAGACATTTCAGTTGAGAGATCAAGTGGAATTGATAATTCTGAATCTTACAAGAGAACTTTTGGGTCTAGATATAAATGTATGTGACTTTTGTACACAGCCCAGTCACTGCGTCCCTACAAAACAATTTTAAAAAATTGTTTTGAATTTGTTTTCAAAATCAATGAAAGGCATGTAAGTCGTCTCAGTTCTTTATTAAAGGAAATATTTCAAAACATTTAAAAGTCTATGAGATGGATTTGGTTGGGAGAGAGAAGAGCAACATATAAGAAAAAGAGGGATGTAAATATTTGGCAAGTATTATTACTTGCTTTGAGAAAATAAAGAAAATGAGTCTCAGAGAAATTAAGCAACTTGCCAAATTTCTTGAAGCTAATAAGTAAAAGAGTCAGGATTAAATCCAGGTATTTTTTAGTATCAAAACCATTAATTACAATATTTCTCATAGATATTATATTTTTTAGCAAGAAATGACATCAGTGAACTATTTCCTAACATTAGATGTTAGGAGCTTCCTTTTATTTGCCAGAAATTCACATCCCCATTACCAATACAGATTAAAGACTATTCTCTCTCAGAGATATACTTTCTTTCCTTCTTGATGCACTTACATTCAGGTGTGAGAACCAGAAGAGAGTTGAGTGTTTCAAAATAAACCAGTATTTTTTCCAACTAAAAAGGGAGATTCCTCTAGATTCTCTCTTTTTCCAAAGCCATCCCTCGCATTTCCCGTGGCCCAGTTCAGTACAGGCTATTGCACAAAATCGATTTCTAGACCAAAAATACCGGTCTTCCTCAGAGAAAAATGAGGGCAAGACCCTTCTAAACCATGACACTGCAAAAACAAACAGGAATAAAATGTTAATTTAGAGAGCATAAGAATATAGATATTAAATCATAACATTTTTATAAGTTTAGAATAATCCAATAACCCATTAATATTAGACTAAATTTTCCTTCTCACTACAAATGGCAATATTTGATTTTATTTATGGCCATTTGTTTTATATTTTATTATCTTTAAGTAGTTGTACAAAGGGGCTTCAATTCAACAGGTTAGTTTATGAGTACAATACATCTGATCAATAGCACTCCATTTATATTTCTTGTTTAATTAGCGGTCCTTAGTAATTTGTTTTTTTCTCTCACTTGGTCTATTAATTTTTACCTTACTGTGGACATATTAAGGATATCTACCTTTTGTCTGTTATACATATTTCAAGTATTGTGTCCATTATCTTGCTTTTGACTTGTATTTATGGCATTTTAATGTGCACAATTTTCTATTGCTTAATCATATACATGAATAATTTCTTTTTCTTCTTTCACGGTCATGCTTTTAAGCAATAATACATATAGAATTACTTTGTATATTATATAATATAGTGAGTTAGGTGTATTTTTTCTTTACAAACATTTTGCCAGTTGCTCCAGATTCTATTGAATAATCTACCTTTCCCATTGGTTTGAAATATTATCTTATGTTCTGGTTTATTTTATAATTTAGTCTATGAATTTTTAAATTTGTTTCATTAAAATGCTCATACATTTTTATTTTTGCTACTACAATAGAGCATTATACTTTCAGAATATTTTCAGGATGCATTGGCAAGAAATCTTAGATTCTTTTTCTAAGTTTTTCTCAAACACATTTTTCCTCTATGAACTCTTAGAATTAAGGTCAGTTTCCAAACAACTGTTATTAAAATTTTGATTGAAATACCATTATGTCTACAGTTAATTTGAGCATTGTTGTATTTACCATGATGAGTGTTTTGAGCCATCAACATGGCCATCTGAGTTATCATTTTTCTAAAAGCTACTGTATATGTTTTAGAAATTTTATATTGTTTATTTTTGTGTATTTTATAGTTTTTTATTTCTATTTTGGAACAAAATTTCACTTACTCATTGGTGGCTGTCATACAGTCTCCAGTAATTTATTATATAATTTTAAAGTGTTCAACCTTAATCTTAGTAAAATTACATCAAGAAGCCATGGTAGATTAAAGAAAGACTGACAAAAAGAAAATATACACAGTTAACAGAAGTTTGCGTCATGTCCAATTCTTAGACCTGAGATGTGAACATTCCTTTTGATTATTGCTTTCAGGATATTTTCATAGAACATGAACATATAAGTATCTACTCATGTGATTCTTCATTAAATGCTTCTATAATATCTCTGAGATAGTGATTCAAATGTTAATATTATGCTTTAGCTCTCAATATAAGCAAAAGTTAAGAGAAATGCATTTATAAGGACAGAAGGGAACAAAGCTAACAAGCAAAAACTTACAATCGAGCCAGTTTTGGGCTTTTGCCTTCATGAAAAAATTTACAAAAGCCTACAAAGAAAAGGACATGTAAATTAACTAATCCATTAGGTTGAGTACTTATAGTAATCATTTTCTATCTTCATTAGACCTGGCAATGATAACACATTCACTTCATTTAATACGATAGAATTTATAAATAGTAAAAACAAAACAAAAACAGCACGAGTTTTCATTGGAATCAAGACTTGACAGTAAATGGGTCAAATAATTTCCTAAATATATAAAGTTACTAAAATATGGATTTTCTTTTTTAACCTTAATGAGTTAGAATAATAGTCCTTGTACCATTAAATCTCCTTGAATTACTAAATTAAGCCCTACTAAGGCATGCTGTTATTCTTTTTATAAGTTATTGGAATTAGCATATATCTCACAATTAAAATTTGTATTCATGATAAGCTGATAAATGTTTTGTCTTAAAAGCAGTCATGGTAGTGCAAAAGTTTTATATGATATAAAATCAATCTACTAAAAGGTGAGAAATAAAATTCATAACTTGTGTCAGCTTCCTTTCTAAGAGGTAGTTTTAGCAACAATGTTTCTATTCTATTGTAATTGATATTCTAATTTCTATTTTTTCTTGAGTCAATAATAATCTTTTGAATTTTTCCTGTAGGATAATTTCAAGGTTATCTCCTACATTTATTTTATTTTATTTTATTTTATTTTGAAGTTTTTTTTTTGAAACACCAAGCTGGCCTCAAATTTGATGGCTTTTTGCCTATGCCTCCTGAGTGCTGGGATTATAGTTGTGTACAACACATCCTGCTTGTAACTTTTAATGATGGCAAAATAATAAAATTACCAGCAATAAAACCTAAAATTCTGGCACGGCACATCAGTGAATAATATTCACTGTTTGTTCTTTCAATAGAAAGTACAATATCCACTGCTGCTTCTTGTGGTCATCTTCATACTGTCCTTTTATGTATCATGTGTATCCTTAATATATTGGATTTTAATCTAAATTGGAAAAGCTACAGTAATATTTTTAGTTACTCAAGAGGCAATGTTTCTTTCCACATACAACTGGTTTTAGATAATCAGCATTATTTTCTACTAAGGAGTTCTATGAGCTTTTCTTTTTCTTTTCTTTTCTTTTTTTCTTTTTGTCGGTTGTGTGGTAGGGCACTGTCCCTGAACTCTTCAGCTCAAGGCTAGTGCTCTACCACTTGAGCCACAGCACCATTTCCAGGTTTTTATTGGTGGTAAATTGGAAATAAGAGTCTCACAGACTTTCCTACCAGGGCTAGCATTGAACTGTGATCCTCAGATCTCAGTGTCCTGAGTAGCTAGGATTACAGGTGTGAGCCATTGGCACCTGGCCTCTATGAGCTTTTCATAGTTTAGGTGTTCTTAAATAAACGTTACTGTTTCATTAATGGACATTATTTAAAGTAGATGTTATGCTTCCTTTTCCTTAAGTTCTCTTTCTATGAGATTGGTACTGAAAGACACCCTAAACCTTTCCCTCTGTGTCCTCTGTTTCTGGGGCAGTAAACACACCCCAGGAATAAGGCCTTATTCAGGTCTCCTGTCCTTTGTCAAATACTCCAGCCATTGCTAAAAGTAAGAATAGAGATATGAAGCTGGAATTGTATTAGGACCTTATTAATAAAATAGTGTTTTTTCCACTTGGATTTTCTTTTTTCTTTTCTTTTGCTTTTTGTCAGTCATGGGGCTTGAACTCTGGGCTTGGGTGTTGTCCCTGCACTCTTCAGCTCAAGGTGAGCACTCTACTGCTTGAGCCACAATGCCACTTCTGGTTTTCTAGTGGTTTATTGGAGATAAGAATCTCACGGACATTCTTGCCCGGGCTAGCTTTGAACCATAATCCTCAGAGCCACTGGATTTTTTTTTCTTTTACATAGAATTTCTAGTCTAATGATTTTCACTTGTGTGTGCATGGCATAGGTGAGGCTGTATTTTCTAATATCTGAAGACATCTTTGTTTGTCTGAACTAAGGAATATACTCCTTATGTATAGATTGTTGAGGAGAGGAAAGAGACAAGAGGCTGAACTGTGGACCTGAGAAACAAACCTTATATTAATGTTTGAATTGTTGGATTGAGAATGAACACGTAGACATAAAACATTGTATGATTGCTTGCTTGATTGAAGAAACCCTTTTAAAAAGTCAATGCACAATTCTAACTATCAAACATTAAAGGAATTTATCCAGAGGAAGGCCAAATATCCTCACCTAGTTATTTTTTTTATTCTCATTAACAGTGACCTGAATAAGATATAGTAATGTCAACCCTGATTAACTGGAAGGACAAGCACAAATCAATGTCTTTTATCAGTTATTTGCACCAGATAGCCATAGAAAATTATTTTTAAAAACACGATATAAGTCCTCAAACCCCACTGAGAAAAGTAGTAAATAGGGGTTTTCAAGGTTTAAAACAGCCAGAATATAATAAAAGAGCAGCAACATATAAAAGAGACTTCAGTTAGAGACAGAAAAACAGTCTCGATTGTTTGCAGAAAAACAAGGTCAAAGATGGGCCTCATTAGGTAAGGAAAATTTCTTCATAGGGCATACTCCTTCAAGGAAAATCCCATGGGAATTCACGAAAACATGTAGAATTTGTTAACCCAAAGAGGAAATGTTATGGATTTGTGAAGCCAGTTCACTGGAAATCTGACTTCCCCAGGAAAGGGCCATGAAAACCAGAGATATGCTGTCTCTGCCCTGAGGAAAACCACTGGAGTAGGGACTGTCCCTCTCTCCATGAAGAGGCCAGGGATTCTGTTGCAGAAATTGCATTCTACATGATTGAAGACACCCAAGACCTCCCTCCCAGTGAGCTTCATCCACTGAACTTTCAATGTCTTATGAGGTGCCTCAAAGTGGCAAAACTGATAATTTCTTTTTACATACTGGAACTCGATCCTCTGCCTTGCCTAGTTTCTCTAGACCTCTTTCTAAAATGAAGTATATAGTAGTTGGTATTGGCAGAGTGCTAAGGATCAAAGATTTATTCTCTTGACATGCAAACAGGAAAATTATATTTCTCTTTCAGGTCCCTTATTTCACCAGAATTCCCATCTCTGTTGTCATGTACAGGGATAGTTTGGCTAGTTTAGAAGCCACAATGTATCTTAATATTTGCAGCTCTGTGCTATTCCTGAAAGCCTTAATAGACCTCTACCTAAAGAAAGGAGATATTATCAACAGTAAATCCCCAGATCTGGGATGTAGAAATGCCTGGCAAAAGCAGTAAATGCTCAGCCTGTTATTCACTTAATTCTTGTCATTTTCATCCAAAGTAACAATATACTATTAAGGCTAAAGCTAGACACGGAATGTAAACTTCAATTGCTAAATTTGTTAAATTTGGAGTATTTCTATCATTCCAATGCCCTAGCAATTCAGCTATGCTTCCTGTGTAAGATTTGTGTAAGACAACAGACATAAGTGAAGCCATGGTGCTAATATACCGCATAGTTCTTAATGCTTACAGCATATTGGCTCAGATTCCTGAAATATTCCTTGTTACAATATTCTCAAATTAAAGAATGCTTTCTTTTGCATTTCTTTTGATCCAAAATAATATTTTCTGTTTTTTTCTTTGAATAAAATCCAAACAATTTGGAAACAATCCAATACAATTAAATTGCTTCAAGTCTTTAGAGGGAGCCCCCACATATTTGTGTATGTGATGCTCTAAGAGTTATGAATATTAACACCCCTTGGGAGCCTTAATACAATTATATGGGTGATTTGTTCACTTATAGTCATACAAAGCTAGATCCTGATAAAACCTAGTATTGAAGGAATAGCAGCATTTTGCAGCTTATAGATACTCCAGTTTGATCTACTAGAAAAGCCTCTCTGTGAAGCTATACAACACTCTAAGAATGAACATTTAAAACAGAGTGCCCTATAATAATCTTTCAGTAAAGGAAAGGAGCTTTTAAAGTTAGCACTATCCTTTTATTTACACATAGACAAGCCTTTCACTTTATATGTAGAAGAAAGGTAAGGGATGGTCTGTTCCTTCTTTTTCTAAATAATTGGACAGTTTCATATGAATATCAAGCTGCCTGTGGACTATAGGTACTGTACACTTAGTATAAAAAGCAACTAACTAAATTAACCTTTGGAAATCCATTGGAGGATTTCCAGAACCCCTCCCCCCCATTAAAGGCTTATTAAAGATTAAAGGTCATTAATGACTAATTGGAGGAAAGCTAAGTAATACCAAGCACTATACTCCCTTAAATTATCTTTAAGTCTTTTAATGCTTAAATCCTATTACCCTCCTACCAAAGTCAGGTAAAGAATGAACACATTCTTATATAGTAACTATTGATCAGTTTTACTCTAGCAGGCCAGATCTAAAAGATCAGCCATTAGAGAATCTGGATGAAAAATGGTTTACAGATGGAAGCAGTTTTATAAAAGAAAAAAAAACCTAGCAGGATATGCAATTGTAAATCAATGCACTATAATAGAAGCTAAGCCTTTCCCTTGTTACACCTCAGCACAGAAGGCTGAATAGATTATTCTGATTCAACCATCACACTTGTAAACACACTTGTAAACACAAGAGACTTAATTATCCATACTGACTCCAGATATTCTTTTATTTATTTATTCATTTATTTGTTTTGTTTTACATGCTCATTCAGACATTTGGAAAGAGGCGTACTGACTCTGAGAATTTCTCTATAAAACCTGGGCCTGAGATCCAATCTTTGTTTAGAATGTCTGGAACCTTCCCAAGTAGCTGTTAGGCACCAGAAAAGCCATCAATATTCAAGATTTCTAATCAACCCTGTTTATGGGATGCTTTTGTTTACTCAAATGCTATAAATGGTGCATTAGCAAGTTGTACAGAAATAGCTTTAATCCTAACCATGCCCAAATTGCCTGAAACCTTTACTATTTATTTATTTTTTTTAATTTTATTTTATTTTATTTGTGAACATACTGTACAGAGGAGTTACAATTACATGGGCAGGATAATGCATACATTTCTTACCAAGCATTGCAGCCTCCTCCTTTGTTTACCCTTCACATCCCTTCCCAGCCTCCCCCCTCCCCCATCCCAATCCTATTCCTTCCCCCCCCCCCCCCCCCCCCCCCCCCCCCCCGCCCCACCGACGTTGTAAATCTCGTTTTGGACATGACAACTTGTACTTCTCATTGTTGCAACAGGTCCACCTGTATCCTTAAACAACTGTGAAAACTTTACTATTTAGAAATAGAGTGGGGACCCAAAAGAGGTTATAAATTTAGAAAAATGTAGATGGTGGATTAAAGAAGAAGATCACAGATAATATTTCAGGCAGATCAATGAAAAATTGTAAAAAGCATCATTGATTCCTGCCACTTAGGCTGAGAAACACAATACTGATTTAGTTGTTAGAAAGAAAATCATTGTTACCTCCTCCTTTGTTTTTTCCCCTTCTTGATAGGAAATGTACTCATTACCTTGCTCATGTAACTGTAACCCCTCTGTACAGTATTTTTACAATAAAAAAGTTATTTTTAAAAAAGAAAGAAAAGCAGTCTCCATCACTATTCAAGAGGTGTCCAGAACCTGTCCTATTACTATGGAGACAAAATAAAACCATGTCTTCTCTCAAAATAGATTCAGGGAAGACTAACTTTTCCAGGTGATGATTGGCAAGTAGATTCTACTCAACTCTCTAAACATCACTGATATAAATACTTAGTCGTATATATCAAAATGTTTTCAGGATGCATAAACACCTTCCCAATATGCAAGGACAAGAGGCCAAGAAGTAGCTAAAACTTGCTTAAAAATAATTCCAAGGATTCTGTTGCCAATATCTTTGCAGAATGACAATTACCTGATTTGGGGTGGGCAGAAAATAAGATTTGAATTCAGGGCCTTGTACTTACTTGGTAAATGCTCTTCCACTGAGTAATATCTCTAACCCTTTTTTATTTTGAGATAGGTTTAAGGTCCGCTCCTGGATGGCGAGCAGACTCCACCCTCCTCGCAGCAAAGTCTCCACCCAGTACCTGCGTTACCTAGGCAACTGGGACACCTGGAAGAGGTCACATCTGAATTTGATGTGGCCACACCTTTCCCCGCCCATACCCTACATAAGGCCTAGCCCAGGCCCAGACGCTCTCTTGCTCTCTTGCTGCCCCTTTTCTCTCTCTGTTCATTTCTAGCTCTTGCTGCTCTTTTCTTGCTCTCTTGCTCTCTCTCTTTCCCAGCCACGTGGAGTGCCAACCTTGCCTGGTCCCAGCAGGTCTACTGAATAAACCAACCCCTTACCTGAATACCATGTGAGTGCTACTGTTCTTACCCCTCTCTCTGCTCTTTTCTCTCTCTTTCCTCTCTTCCCAGCTCTCTCTCTTTCCCAGGCCTTTCCCAGCCACGTGGAGTGCCACCCTTGCCTGGTCCAAGCAGGTCTACTGAATAAACCTACCCCTTATCTGAATACCACGTGCGTGCTGGTGCTGTTCTTACTCGGCTACCACTTTTTAAAAACCTAACAATAGGGTCTCACTTTTTTGCATGATCTCACATCTGGACTGTGATGGGTCTGCATTAGCCTTTCTGTTATAGCTTGGATGACAGACATATACACCGTATCGAGCTATTGGTTTCATAATTGGTCTTTCATGTATGTCAATATATTGAACTTCAATTTCCCTCTCAATCTCTCATCCACCTTTTGTTTTACAGATAACTCCAGAAATTTATAAAGCCTTGGAACATACTCCTTAGTATTACCAAACCTTTAGTAAAATTAAAAAGACAAATTTATAACTCAAATCTACAGTAGGTAAGCCATGTAAAGAAACACCTGGACTCTGGTTAAAATCACTACCTGAAAACTTGTTAAGAATTACAACAGCACCTAAAGTCTCCATTTAGTTAAGCCTATTTGAGATGTTATGTGGGCAACCTTTCTTGAAGATTAAATGTTAACTTATTTGAAAATATTAAGAAAGCTGAAAAATTATAGAAAATTCAGATAGAACCTAAAAGAAAACTTTAAAACACGTTTACTAGCATAGATTATTTTATAAGAAGAAAAAACAAATTGTTTAAATAGGGACACATGTGGACCCATTGCAACAATGAAATGTACAAGACGTTATGTTGAAAAATGAACTTTACAACTGTGACGAGGCGGGGGGAGGGAGGGGAAGGGAGATGGGAGGGCAGGGATAGAAAGGGGAAACAAAGGAGGGAGCAACAGTGCTTGATAAGAAATGTACTCATTACCTTGCTCGTGTAATTGTAACCCCTCTGTACGGTATTTTCACAATAAGAAACTTAATAATAAGAAATAAATAAATAAAAATGTTTCACTGTGACATTTTTATTTATGCTTATGATTTATCTTGATTAAAACTCACTACCTCAATCATACTCTTTCTCATGCTTTACTTCTTTAAAACAATTTCAACAGGTTTCATTGTTCTATTTTCTCATGAATCAGCAGAATCATTATTTTGAAAATGACTATTATTGAAAGGAGTGTCAAGGTTTCAATTCAATCCTCATCAAAATGTCAATCATTTTCTTGACAAATATTGAAAAATCTGTCTTTCATTTCATTTGGAAGCCTAAGAGTTTGAATAGCCAAAACAATTCTAAGCAAAAATGAGCAAGTTGGAGCTATTGCAATACTGGACTTTTAACTATACTACAAGGCCATAGTACAAAGGTATTGTACCAGCACAAAACCAATAGGACAGAATAGAAGACCCAGAAATAAATCCACATTTCTACAGCCATTTGATTTTTGACAAATCTGTCCAAAATATACACTGGAGAAAATAGAGCCTCTTCAACAAATTTTGGGGGAAAACTGGATATGCACATGTAGAAGACTAAAACCAGATTTCCACTTTGTATACTATGTTAATATCAATTCAAAATCTGTCAAAGAGGATCACAGTTTGAAGCCAGCCCAGGGAGGAAAGTCCATGAGACTCTGATCTCCAATTAACCACCAGAAAACTGGAAGTGTCACTGTGGCTTAAGAGGTAGAGTTCTAGCCTTGAGCTGAAGAGCTCAGGGACAGTGCTTAGGCCCAGAGATCAAGCCCCATGACCGAAAAAAAAAAGAAAAAAAAAGAAAAGAAAACTATTTTACTCTAAGATCTGAACTTTGAATTTACTATAGGAAAGCATAAAGAAAATACAAGAAGAATAATTGATCTATCACCTTCATATCCTTTTTAAGTCACTGTAAAATATTCTTGCTCTCATTAAAATGTGATCTCAGTAAAAGACTTGATATGTTTGCCATACATTAAAAAAACGGGTTTAATGTTTGCCAATTATGTTTGCATTTCCTTGAAAACCAAAATCTCAAACCCAAGGAAAGAGGTGTAAATTAAATATCAGGAGTATGTCTTTTTTACTTTGGAATGCTGAGAGACTAAACACGTTAATGGACATTAACAGCCTCTAATTAACCAGTACAGTAATTCAAATCATAACCTCTGCAGCAGTTCAGCAATTGCCACAGAATAATCAGGGCTTGGTTGTAACTGCCAGTTTTCCTAATTTTTGTCTATTACTCAACACTAACCAGAGAAAGCCAACTATGATTCTCAAGCCAAATGCAAAGTGTATGCTCTATTTCAAATTCCCTTATGTTTACAATCAAGTATCAAGGTATACCTGATGCTCCTCCATTTTTTTGCTATAAACATTTCCAGCCCTGTGCCTACCTTTGGTTCTCTGTCAAACACAACTAATGGTTATGAATAAAAAGCCTTTGCTTGTTGTCATTGGGTATCTTTGTTTCTTCAGTCCTCTAAGGCAGGTATTTCAGAACCTATACTGTTAATATGCATTCTAAGCTAAATCATACTAAGTAACAAACAAAAATATTGACATGAGCCTTAGCATCTCTCATTGCAATTGGTTTTTTAATGAGTTTTTTATTGTGAAAATAGTGTACAGAGGGGTTACAGTTACATGAGCAAGGTAATGAGTACATTTCTTATCAAGCCTCCTCCTTTGTTTTTCCCCTACCATCCCTTCCCTCCCATCTCCACAACTACATCCTCCCACCCTGCCTTCCCCTCCCACCTAAATTGTAAAGGTTGTTTTTGACATAGTGTCTTGTACATCTCCTTGTTGCAATGGGTCCACCTGTATCCCTATTTAAACAATTTGTTTTTTTCCCTTCAGCTCCCCAAATTATACCAACATCAACTACAGTGAAAACAGGGGTTATACTGTGAGGGAGGGACATACAAAACAACAAAAAAAAAATCACCTTATAAATACGTTAGAAACAATGGCAAGAAAGAAAAAAACTACTTGTGTCCTTATCTTGGGGGTACATTTCCCCTAACATCATCTTATCTGACCTTTTTTGCTTGTCTCAGACATATACTAGTTACTGCAAATAAGAGAAACCATGGGACCTATGTTTCTTTGGGCCTGGATTACTTCACTTAATATAATTTTTTCCAAATCTTTCCATTTCCTAACAAAAAGATTCCACATAGAGCTCCCCTATGATCCAGTAATCCCACTTTTGGGTATTTACCCAAATGATCACAAACAAGACCATACTAAAGCTACCAGCACAACTATGTCTATTGCAGCATTATTTACCATAGCTAAGATATGGAACCAAAACCAACCCCCTATGCCCCTCAGTAGATGAATGGATCAAGAAAATGTGCTATATATACACAATGGAATTCTATGCCTCCATCAGAAAGAATGATATTGCAATTGTTTTCTTAGAAAAGAATTAAGAATAGTTTTAATGAAATAGATTACCTAAAATGATCCATTTTTTAGAAAAAAATATATTTCCAATATTTTCTAAAATGTATCTTCTCTCTAGTATTGTTGACAAATCCTTAACTAAATTCAATAGTTACTTGAAGAAGCCCTAATAGAGTGCACATTACAGAATCGCTACACAAGGAGAAAGTTGTTTTCTCTCAGATATGGAGCCACTATTACACTGGCTTGACAGAGCCCTCAGATCCTCATTTGAAAGTAGATAAGTGATGAACCATTAGTTGGGCTTCAATTAACTGGGTTGTAAGAAGCCTTTGGAAAGATAGATGATTTGCATTACGTAGAACATTATCAAATCAAGAGAACCCATTGGCTACTGTTTGGTATTGAAAACCTTTAATCCTCTGGAAAGATTCCCACCTATGAATTTTCCAACATAATATTCAAAATTTCTAAGCAGTATTAAATGGACTGCTTTCTAATCTTAAAGATCTGTTATGCAATTACTAACAGCAGATAGTATAGTCTACTTCTCTTTTGAAGATTAGCTAGGTTATTTACTTTAATATCTAGCAATATGAGTCAAATGTCCCTGTAGTATAAAGATGATGTTATTTTGCAGCAAGGCAAGTTTAAAAAATCCTCGAATAGCTAATATTTAAACTCATAGAACTCTAACAATTTTTCCTGTTTTGTTCACCAACTGTCATCATCAGTAATTTAATGGAACTATGCAAATCACTAGAAGATAAAACATAAAATAACTCTAATAAATGACTAAATAGGAGTGATATTCTCTTCAGAAATAACTTTATGCTCTAAAAGCAGGACTAGAAATATTTGGAATTAAGCAAAGTATTGGAAAAGATTTCCAGCAAATGAACTAATATTTTTACTTCCATGATATAATTCAATTTTACTAAAAATATAAAAGACAATTGAGAGACAATATCTGAGTATAGGTTGTGATGGCCAATGTGGAAGAATAATGGATGGTTCATATATTATATATTTAGCTGCCCTAGTCATGGCAGGATATAGAAATTGGGTTATATTCAAGACAAAACTGATCATATATGGCATTAAGTAATGGTGGAATTATACTGCAGAAGAGAAATTTTCTTGCATCTTCAGTGTACATATCTTGGAGACCAAGTGACATTACCTGTGATGACAGGTAAACAATAGAAATTTGTGGGTGTGGGGAAGGAGAAGTTCATAGTTTTTTGGTTTTTGACAGTCCTGGGGCTTGGACTCAGGGCCTGGGCACTGTCCCTGAGCTTCTTTTGCTCAAAGATAGTACTCTACCACTTGAGCCAGAGCGACACTTCTGACTTTTGTTGTTGTTGTTTATGTGGTACTGAGAAATTGAACCCAGGGCTTCATGCATGCTAGGCAAGCACTCTAGTTACCACTAAGTGACATTCCAAGCCCATAGTTTTTTTTTTTGTTCCCAAACAGTCATGTTTAAATCTATTATAATTGTACCTAGCATGGGAAAAACATGTCACATTGTTGGATTTAGAATATTTTTTCTTATCTCTATCATTATGTAGTTCCTAGATTGGCTGATAAAAAATTTAGCAGGCCTTGATTTATTAGACAGTAGATACAGATCAAATTAATGAGAAAATATGTAGACATTTTACCATATATATATGTTTAATTTCCAATTTGGTATTTCTCTGTTGCAAACTATAAAAAATCACCAGATTATTTAAAACTATAAATGAAAGGATATGTATGATACTTCCTAAGTATATATAAAGATAAATAGCTTCACTTAGATTCTAAACCCATGGTGACACAATAGAGGAGACTATGTTATATTAAGGTCTTTTGACAAATTTCTTACCCAAGTTCCATAAATTGGTATTTAAGATGGCCCAGAATATAGGGAATATCTGTAAACAATGTTTACATTGAAATTGTACTTAAAAACACAAATAATCCCTGGGCACTGGGCACAGGTGGCTCAGTCATGTAATCCTAGCCATGCAGGAGTCTGAAATCTGAGGCTCGTATTTCAAAACCAGGCTGGGCAGAAAAGTCACCATGAGACTCCAATTAACCACTCAAAAACTGGAAGTGGAGCTGTGGCTTAAGTGGTAGAGTGCTAGCCTTGAGCACAAATTGGCTCAGGGACAGTGCCCAGACGGAGTTCAAGCCCCACACAGACAAAAAGAAAAACAAATAATCAGTGTGAGTTCTGTGGTCTAAGGCTACTTTGAAATACTGACATGTGTGAATGTAAGAGGCAACCAAAAGCTGATTTCTTCTGGATCGGTCAATCAACTAAAATCTAAGCATCCTGTCCTTTCTCCTTTTTTATCTGTGCCCTTTTATTTGATCCATTCTCTGCTGCATTCATTTTACAATCACCTTGGGCTTCAAGAATAACAGGATTCACTTATAAGCATCTTGTAAAAAAGGCAATGCTATCTTCTTATCATAAAGAGAATATTCAAGAGTTGCAGACCACTTGTCAGGTCTCAGTAGTCAGAGTCATGGGCCTCCAAGCCTTAGGCCATTTTAACTATGCATACCTTTCTCAGTCCCTACCCTCAATTCTCCCTAATTAATCTGAGGCCAATGTCTGGACCTTTGAAAGTAGCTATGATTGTCATTTAAAAAGTTTCCTTTCTCAGTCCTTCACCATGTCTCTCGGAGAAAGGAGACTGGGCCTTATAGGGACTCCTGGACTTTGGACCTGGGGTCTAAAAACCAAGTTTCAGAAATATGAAAGAAATCTTCAATGACATATAATTATGTAATATCTACAACATTTTGCAGTTCTGAGTTCTTCCATTTAATTGTTTTGTGTTTGAAGTTGAAGTCTGTATAGCTTTCCATAATTTTTTTTTATTTTTGGAGGCACAAAATCTTGCATATCTTGAAAGAAATACAAATCAAGACTAGTGAAAGCAAATAAAAATTCAAAGAATCAATCCATATCCCAATTTGTATGGTTTTATTTTCACTAGAGTCAAGAACAAGCTCTTTACTGAGAATTGGATGTAGTATATTTTTCAAAAAGGATTTGTAAAATACAAATCAAATGGCTGTCAATGATAAAGGACATTAAATACTTTGTCACTTTGATTGTATTTATTGGTACGCATTGTATAAGAAATATGTTAAATATACTGAATATTTGAATGTTTTAAGTCTAATTTCTTTCCATTCAAGCCTTCATTTAACTTGAATTGTTTGTGCCAAAAGCTGTAAATGCCTTATGAAGCACATGAAGCTTATGTCCCAGAAATGTTCCGAATTTTAATGTTATTAGATGGAAGGAGCCCACAAAAATCTGCTAGTCTGAATGTCTTATGTTCTGCTAGCCAAACAATACAGATTATTATTTTTTTTTTTGTCGGTCATGGGGCTTGAACTCTGGGCTTGGGCGCTGTCCTTGCGCTCTTCAGCTCAAGGCAAGCGCTTTACCGCTTGAGCCACAATGCCACTTCTGGTTTTCTAGTAGTTTATTGGAGATAAGAGTCTCACTGACTTTCCTGCCTGGGCTGGTTTTGAACCGAGATCCTCAGATTTCAGCCTCCTGAGTAGCTAGGATTACAGGCATGAGCCACCAGCACCTGGCTACAGATAATTCTTAAACTGAGTAACCAGTATGCTAATGTTGGTCTAAACATTTAAATAAACAAGTACATTAGTGGAGACAGACTGCTAAGAACAATCAATTATTCAAGAAAAACCAATATTAAACACCAGAAGTAACCTCGTAAAGGAAAGAATTTATAGGATAAAAGGAAGAAAGTTCAAAACCCATTTATTTAAAGCTTTCAGAGCAATTTTCAATGACATGTACCCATTAAACTCAGACCAGCAGAGTCTAGTCTGCTATGAGATAGTCCTTTAAAACATGTAAAACTTGATCATGAAATTAAAAAAGTTAAACTCAAAATTTGTCAACCAGACAATTTAGTGAGGTAAAAATTCAAATCATGGGCCCTTCCAAAACATATTATCAAAGAACAAAGCTATGGGAAAAGGGTTAAAAGACGTAGACACACTGGATTAAGTATTAACAAAAATTCCCAGAAAACGAAAATGGAAACAGTAAGATTATTCTTAAGAATGAAAATATTAATGTTAGATATTTTAGCCTAATTGCTGTCAGCTAGGAAATAAAGGGTTAGTTTCTGCTAGTTCTCCAGAAAATAATTTCAAACTCAAAGTTTTATACCCGGCCAAGTTGTCTTTCATGTAAGAGCAAAATGAAATATTTAGGCATACACAGTACAGAATACTCATTAACCATAGCATGTTCTGAAGAAATTACTTACACATACTCCACTAAAAAGATTAATAATGAAATAAAGCGGGA
Source organism: Dipodomys merriami (assembly GCF_024711535.1). Lineage (NCBI taxonomy): Eukaryota > Metazoa > Chordata > Mammalia > Rodentia > Heteromyidae > Dipodomys > Dipodomys merriami. The sequence goes on from NW_027204492.1 coordinate 57,650,758, forward strand.
GATATTAGACATTACAAAGTATAATAAACAACCAGAAACTAAAGAAAACATTAAGTCACACAGATAAAACAAAATAATTTTTGATAATATGGCTTTGAAACCATATAATTGTCAGATAATACATTAAAAGTTAGCTAAAATAATGTAAAATTCTGGATGCAACTTGGAAGTACAATTACAGTGATTCAAATAAAATACAAGAAATAAAGTGGAAAAAACTAAAAGCATGTTTTATGGTTGAGAACACTGGTATGGCAGCTATATGTTAGATTTAAAAAGTTTGCTTCAAATGTAAAAATAATGACTAGAAAAATACAAAGCATCTGTCAGTATATCTTTCTAACCATTGTTAGGGGGAAAGCAAATAAAATGCAGTCAACTGAAGGATATGAAAGAAAGAAAAGAAATAAAATTGTGAAATGAAATGAAATGAAATTGTGAGTTGAAATGAAATGCAATTGTGAAATTATGGGCAAGTAGTCAAACAGAAGTAACAAAGTAGTATGATTAAGCCCAAACGTATCAGCAATACAAACATCGAACCTCAGTTCGGTACAATGTTTGAATATTTTATTTTGTTAACTCATCAACATGAAAATAACTTTAATTAATTCACACTGAGTTAAAAAGAACACCAATGGTTCTATTAAAATGTAAAAGATACTTTTAAAGTTTGAATGAAGCATCATTCAACTAGTATAAGCACCTGAATGGAAAGAAAGAAATGTTGTCCAAATTATCAGTTTATATATTTCATTTTATATGTTAATGAAGCAGAGGTGCTGTTAAGAATCTAATATTAAGAGGTAAAACATGGATTTAGAGGGTTTTATTTAGTATAAAATTACTATGATTAATAATTAAAAAGTTACATTTAAAAAGTTAAATTTTTCTTCCAGGCTGTGTCTACAGTTCTCATCCTCTTCACAGAACAAAAGTTTACAATCTTAATGATTCATTATATAGCTAATGTTTTTGATTTTAAGAAATCTTATCCTGACACTGGAAACTAACGATATCCTTTTCAGTAAAATTTTTTTATAGATTTGTGTTTTAAATTTAAAGGTGTCATCCATTTGAAATTAAACATTTCAATGTAAGGGTTGGGTTTAGCTCAAGCTGCATATTTTTTTGTTTACAGATATCCAACTGATCCAGTGTCTTTTTTTTTTTTTGCAGGTCATGGGGCCTGAACTCTGGGCCTGAGTGCTGTCCCTCAGCTCTTCAGCTTAAGGCAAGCGCTCTACCACTTGAGCCACAGCACCACTTTTGGCTTTTTCTGTTTATGTGGTGCTGAGGAATTGAAGCCAGGGCCTCATGCTTGCAAGGCAAGCAGTCTACCACTTAACCAACTTCCCAGCCCAGCAACACCATATTTTGAAAGGCTTTGTTTTCTCTGTTGAATTGCTTTTATATGTTTTTATGGATGTTTCTGTTTTTATCAATATTTAGTTCATCGTATTTTTCATTTACTTGAAATTTTGGCTAAAGCCCATAAATTATTTAGATTTATATTTTTCAGCTGGGAGCTGATGGCTCATGCCTGTAATCCTAGCTACTCAGGAGGCTGAGATCTGAGGATTGAGGTTCAAATCCAGCCTGAGCAAGAAAGATCATTACAGTCATCTCCAATTAACCACGAGAAAACCAGAAGTTCAGCTGTGGCTCAAGCTGGTAGAGTGCTAGCCATGAGCATAAAAATTTAGGGACATCACTCAGGCATTGAATTTAAGCCCTATGAAACACCAAGAAAAAATATTTTTATTATGCTGTAGAGGGTAATTACTTCATTAGATAAGGGGTATGACTTGAGGGCATTGACATCTGGCAAGGATAAAACTCCTGGCTTCTCTGAAACTTTGGGAATTGGAGTTTGGATATTTTATTACAACCTAGTAACTAATGGTGGCAATCTAGGTTTTCCATTTACTTGGGCTTTGCTGGAGTACTTGAGGTTGTAGTCTCAATTTTGTTTCTGCTTTATTAAAGTAGAGCCATTACTGTCAACATTTCCTTGTTTTTCTATGAAACTCTTTCTCTTAGTTTTTAGCTTGTGAGAGTGGCCTTTCTTGGGACTTATATGTCAGTACCTGCTGAAGTATCTGAGTAGTTGTCTTCTCCAGCATCTAGTCTAGGATATATAAGGCAAAAAAATTTTAGTCTTTACTATTATGTTGCTCTTTATATCTCATTGTCCGTAATAGTCTATCTTCTTCTCTGTACTTTTCATCATCTTTATGTGCTTTTGGTATATAATGTTCAAGATTGTACTCATGTAAATTAGAGAAAATATCTCTAGCTAATCTTCGTGGAAGAAGCCTAAATAGAAGTTTGTTTTAGCCACATGCCTGATCATGCCACATCTTGCTTATCTCCTTGTTTCCCATAGCTTTTAGAATAAATTTTAAAAGGAATAACAGAGACATATCCCAGTATTTTTTGATGTTGCCATTTAATACAGGATGATTTGAATATCTTTCTGTACTCCAGTGCTTCTGGCTGTTCTGTCTTATGTACCATCTTAACAACTGCTACTGAGCATTTATTTGTGTTTGTTATTTTCTCCACTTTAATTGCTCCATCTCTATTCACTTCCCCACATCTCCATGTCCTTTACCTAGGTTCCATCTGATCTTCCTTCACTTTCTGATATATTATTTCTTCAAGCTTACTTTTCCTGGTAGCCTTGCCTCCTCCATCAATGATGAGACATGTAAACAATTATCAGGTTCTTGTTATATATTTGTAGAACTGAATAATTCATTTTGAAGAATTTAGTTATGTTCATAATGACACCCATCTGTACATGCTTTGTTTAAAAAATCAGCATTTGCATGCACTATCAAAACAAGGACTATGAGTCCATTCAGAGCTTCGTGTAACTACTTTTAGAAAAATATATATTATTATTATTTTTTTAAAATTTTATTTTATTTTATTTGTGAACATACGGTACAGAGGAGTTACAATTACATGGGCAGGATAATGCGTACATTTCTCACCAAGCATTGCAGCCTCCTTCTTTGTTTACCCTTCACATCCCTTCCCAGCCTCCCCCCTTCCCCCCAATCGCAATCCCAATCCTTCTCCTTCCCCCCTCCTTACCCCCTCACCCCCCCACCCCGCACCGACGTTGTAAAGCTCGTTTTGGACATGACAACTTGTACTTCTCATTGTTGCAACAGGTCCACCTGTATTCTTAAACAACTGGTTTTTCCCCATCTCCTCCACAAGTTATACTGACATCAAATATAGTGAAAGCAGGGGTTATACTGTGGGGGAGGGACATACAAAGCAACAAAGAGATAATCTTATAAATGCGTTAGAAACACATTCATAAAAGAAAAAACATTAAAATACATATCTAAGGGTTCATTTTCCTGACATCACATTATCTGACCTTTTCCACTTGACTCATACATCTACTAGATATTACAAATAAGGGAAACCATGGGACCTATGTTTCTTTGGGCCTGGCTTACTTCACTTAATATAATTAGAAAAATATATATTATTAAGAGCAAGTTTCTGTGAGCTAATAGCATGTTAGTTACATAAAAGGAAGTTCATTTGATGCAGAGTCTTTGTGTTGGACATTCAGGATGGAATAAATAAAATTTTCTTTTATTTTTAAGTGGCTTTCACAATCTATCCCTTGTAATAGTGAAAATTCATGCATGGAAGTACCATTTTATGGATCTAGCATTGGGATTTCATAGGTTTCTACACACTCTTTTGCTTATACACATATGTCCACTCAAATACTTAGACTCTGCTACATAAGCTAGACTGATTTGGATTTTGGACATAGCTGCATTGGGAAATACAGGGATGCAATTCTATTCTCTCATTATAGATGGTGCCTCTGGGTAGAACATTAACTCAGAATTTTTGTACTGCAATGTCACTTTCAATTAAATTAAAGAGTTGGTGTCATTCAGTATTTGAGTTTTATTGAAAGCAGGATATGCCCATTCTTATAAAGTTCTCTACATTCTTGTGTGCATTCTTTTGTTAACATCAGGATTATTTTCATTTGAAATAAATTCTTTGGGGGGGTAGAAATTAGATGGAATGTTTCTGATGGCAATCATGCCTATATAAACTACCTAATCAAATTCATGTCTTCTTTTATTAGTAGGATTGTTTTTAGCTCAGTGAGAACAAGTAATGAGTGATATCTTTAGTTTAAGTATAGCAAATTAAAATTGCTGTCCTGTGCAAATATAAAAACAAAAAGTGTAAGTCCTTCACAGGAAAAAGGAAAATAGAAATTTTCACAAAATGATAGCAAGAAATGAGATGAAAAAGTAATATTTTCCTCAAACTCTGTTCATTACATGCCAGACAACAATTCTGCTGCTATATTTTTTGTTTGTTTAATCACATTGCCACTCTTTATTTCATGCAGGTAAAAAGCACACCCCAGATTCTCCTATGATAGAAATTACAGCAGGAGAGAGTTAAGGTAAATAGGGTAAGTTCAGCCATCTATCTTTATCCAGCCATGCTTTGTGAATTTAGCATTTGTTTGTAGCATTCATTTCTTCCTTAAAAATAAGAAAAAGTATAATCCACGTTATTTTAAGTGTTTATGAAACACATGCCAGGATAGCCAACTATTTTCATGTACTTGTATTTATAGGCTACCTTTGTTTAGTGATTTTTAAATTATAAAAATAGTATAAACTCATGGTAAAGTATTTATAAAAATATTCAAACAAAATAGAAGTATAAGTAATAAATGGTGAATATTGTATTCTTTCTTTTTCTAATGTGAATAATTTAGTGTACATCCTTCTAAACTTCTTTCAGTAAATGTACACAATTACCTTTTATAATTTTGTATGAATATTATGCACCAATTAGAACAAAGTGAATCTAAATGAATGATTGTGGAAGTGTGGTCTCAATGTAATGGTAGTAGAAAAAAAGTGACTACAGAAATATTTGTACAAATTTTACCGTCAAAATTGAAGAATTGCTTTCATCTTCATTGCTATCAGAAGACCTAATGGAAAGAAAAAGGCAAGTCTTAAAATTTAGGAAACTATGACCCAGAAATCAACAAATTTACAAAACAGTTATAAGTTTAAAACATGATTTCAAGAAGGCAAACACCCATTATTATCTTCCCTGCAAAAGTTCAGGTGTTAATAGAAATAAACTGTTATGTAGTTATGTATAAAATCAAACCTTAGGAACAATCCTGGGCCTGCCTTTCACACCAAATTAGACCTGAGTAGTATAACCTTAACTGAGCCACAGACTTGTGAAAAAATTAGAAAAGAAATGGAGAAGTCAGCATAGTGGCTCATTCCTGTAATCTTAGCTACTCAGGAGGCTGAGATCTGAGGATCATGGTTCAAAGCCAGCCTGAACAGGAAAGTTTGTGAGAGCCTTATCTCAAATTGAGCACAAAAGGCCAGTAGTGGAGCTGTGGATCTTGGGGTAGATCACTAGCTTTGAGAAAAATGTCTCAGGAACAGTGCATAGGCCCTGAGTTCAAGCTCCAAGACTAGCACAAATTTGTGGAGGGGAAGGGAAAAAACAAATCATTTAAATAGGGATACAGGTGGATTCATTGCAACAATGAGATGTACAAGTCATTATGTGGAAAAACGAACTTTACAACTTTGGTGGGGGGTGGAGGAGGATTGGGTAGGGGCTGGGGGGGGAGGATGGGAAAGGATGGGAAGGGGAAACAAAGGAGGAGGCTACAATGCTTGATAAGAAATATACTCATGATCTTGCCCATGTAATTGTAAACCCCCTGTACAGTATTTTCACAATAAAAAAAGAAAAATAGATGAAACAAAATGGAGAGAGAAAAGCCTGGTGTTTTGACATATTACTGTGTGTGTGTGTGTGTGTGTGTGTGTGTGTGTGTGTGTGTGTGTGTGTGTGTGTGAGTTTCTTAAAAGAGAAAAATTATCCCACTTGTCACATGGCATTGAAAAGTATTCAAGAATCTCTAGTGATAAAATATTTGTTAAAAATTAATATTGGACAAAATGTGTAAACAGCAAAGATTCACTTCTTTAGTAACAGTACTATGAATATGTGCACTTAAGTTAAATAATGATTAATCAGTCTTTTACATTCAATGCTAATAAATTAATTGGATAAGAATAGTCAATGGAATAATGTAATGCAAGCAGAACTTGCTGCTGTATATCAATTGTGTTATATACCAATAGTGTGAATGGTAGTTCATATCATCAACTTGTAATTAGATAATATTGTTTACCAAGAATTTTCTAGTATTTAGAAAAAATATAAAATGTTCACTTCTCTTTTAGAGTATAGGGTGCTCTGCTCACAAACAGCATAGTTGCAATGATATATTTAGGCAAGTCATAAAATATCTCATAATTACAATGAACTCAAAGCATCTTTACAGCCAAAATTTAAATATTATTGAAAATGGCCATCCTCAGGTTACATATTTTTATGACTCATTAAGACTTTGTGAAACAAGAGTATAGTTTTCTGCTCTATTGTAAGATTTGGTCATGAGATTTCCTCTGGTCAATGAAAAGTGACCGGTATTCTGCATCAAAGTTTTAAATATCTGATACAATTTGGGCTCTTCGGTTCCTTCCATCTGTCATAAGACTGCTGCATCTCATGTAAGTGGTAGTTTTCCTTGTTAGCTTGGGTCATAAATTAAGAGTAATTATGGGGCAGAACTGGAACCAAACTAGACCTGAATAGAGCTACTTTACTGAGCCACAGACTTGTGAATAAGGAATATTCGTGTGTGTGTGTGTGTGTGTGTGTGTGTGTGTGTGTGTGTGTGTGTGTGTGTGTGTGTGTGTGTGTGTGTACTAGTACTGGGACTTGAACTCATGGCCTGGGCACTGTCCCTTAGCATTTTTGCTCAGGGTGGACACTCTAATGATTGAGCTACAGTTCTACTTTAGGCTTTTTATTTTTTCCTAGTTAATTGGAGATAAGATTCTCACAGACTTTCTTGCCTGGATTAGTTTTGAATCCTGGTTCTCAAATCTTAGCCTCCTGAATAGCTATTACAGGTTGGAGTCATCAGTACCTGACTTTATTTCTGTTTTAAATAATTGAGATTTTGGGATCATGTTACATAGCATGATCACAGTGAAAGCTCACTAGTAATACCCACTTTATTAAACTCAGAATGTCAAATGGGTGAGGTACTAATTAATATCTATGAAGTTTTGAGGTAAATGATAAATCAATATCTCTTGAGTTGACTATGTGACTTAAAAACTAAATTTGAAGCTAGTGTGTCTGCACCTTTCAATCATTTGTTTTATATTAGAAGGTTTATCAAGAGTTAAATGTTTATACTACAGATTGTTCATTTTAAGACATTTTAATATATGAATAAAATGGTTTCTGTAAAATGGAGAGGTTCCTTATTATTATGTTAAACAATGCATAGTTTTAGTTCTGATATATTTTCCATTTCTTCAGGAGGAAGATAAGATTTTCCTGAGATGGCTTCACAACAAATTTATTTTCTAAGTTGAGAACTTTGACTAAGCATGATACCATGTACCCATAATCCTGACACTCAGGAAGATGAGTCAGGAGAATGGTAAGTTGGAAGCTAGCCTGACCTTCAGAGAGAGTTCTAGGACAGCCTGGGCTATATAGTGAGACCCTGTCTCAAATAACAACAAAATGCTGACTTTTCTCTATAGTATGAGAGACTTAAAAGTATAAATACTCAGAGAATTTCTCTCAAAGAGAAGAATGTTTCAAAAAATGTTTGTAGTGCTGGACTGTAGTTTAGAAACCTGATTTAGAATGTGGTAGAGAAATAGTGTTATTTTACATTAGAAACTTAATTCTAAATATTTTCTTTTTGATACACTGAAATCATGAAACATTGACTAAAAAGCAACAAAGCAAACATTGTTTTGTGTTGTATAATTTTAGTGAGATTTTCTATATAGGGTATCATTACATGAAGGAAAACAAATGAAAACTTGAAAGACGCTTGGTGTTTTAGTGAATTTTGAATCATTATAATATTGTTCAAATGGAAAATAGACCAGAAGTTAATGTTGTTGCTTAGATTGTCTACGTAGTTTCCTTTCGATATAATTTTTTCATTTATGTATAGATATTGTTGCTTCTTGAATATTAAACATGGCAATGTAATGTTTCCAACATTTGCTCTAGGGAATGTTTTGACCTGATGATTACTTTTCTGGAAGATAGAGTTATCATTTTTTTCAGATGTTTTATCTGTTTATAGAACTATCAAATCTGATATGTTTTTCTCTTCTTATTTCCTAAATTAAGGAAAGATGAAGCTACATTTGAAGTGTTTTTATTTTCTTTAAATTGTTCCCTTCTACTAAAAGGAACTTTTAAAAGATATTACAAGGTATAAGATCCTTTATTTAAATTCCTTAAGATCATTTTTGCATAAAATGTATTACCCTTCACACTTAGAGATAAATGTATGCATGAAAGAATGCAATCATATTTTACAGAAATGCATTGGATGTGTTAATATAAAAAGACACATGAAACTTACCGGCCAGATCGTTTTGCATTTCTAGAAGTTTCCTCAGCAAATCCTTCGGCTGGCCTCACAGTAACTCCAACTGCAGAGCCCAGAATGAGTTTCCCTTCATATGTTGTGGGAGGTCTTATGAAAGCAGGCCCCAGAGCACATTCCTGTTTAGGACGCACAGCATGTCTTCTTGGAGGACTCACGGTACAGCGCCTACCTTTTCTCTCAACACATCCTCTTCCCAGACTCAAAGCACGTTCCCTACTATGTCTCTTAGCAGGTGCTTTTGCAGGACTCACAGCACGGCCTCTTGGAGGACTGAGAGCATAACCTCTTGGAGGACTGACAGTACGGCCTCTTAAAGGAATCACAACTCGGCCTCTTGGAGGACTCACAGCACGGCCTCTTGAAGGATTCACAGCTTGGACTCTTGGAGGACTCACAGCGTAGCCTCTTGAAGGATTCACAGCACGGCCTCTTGGAGGACTCACAGCACGGCCTCTTGAAGGATTCACAGCACGGCCTCTTGAAGGATTCACAGTACGACCTTTTGAAGGACTCACAGCAGGAAGTTTTGAAGGACTCACAGATCGGCTCCTTACAAAGCGCACAGCATAGCTTCTTGCTGGATTCACAGCAACTCCTCTTGTAGGACTCAGAGGATGTCCCCTAGGCTGTCTCTCAGCCCGTCCTTTTCCAGGATTTATAGGAAGGCCTAGTTCAGATCTCACAGGGTGTCCTCCTCCAGGTACTGCTGCAGATCCCTTTGCTGGTTTCCAGATTGGTTTATCAGATCTTTTAGGCGTTTTCTCTGTAGGTCCTCCCAAAGCTCCACCTTCGGTTTTCAGAGCACCACTGTACTTGTCAAGCAGCTGTAGAAAGAGAGAAACAAAAGACTGGTTGTAAGAATATTGAAATTTGAAATGGTAGTAAACATGTTCTGATCAGCAAAGAAGTCTCTGAGTAAAATGAAAGGTCACACTTCAGACTGTTAAATTATTTCAGAGATTATTTTCACAATTCGTTTATCTTCCAACAAAGTTCAAAAGTGAAGAACACTGAGGTATATTCATGCACATCTCCATTCTTCCTGTGAGGAAACCATATTAGGAAGAGCTGTTAGCCGTTTGGTACTTATTCTACCACATGTTTGGAAAAATTCAAAATATAAAATCAGTTAAGTCACAAGTATTTAAAAACAACTCTTTTCAAAATAGTTGTTAAATAATGATGTGTGTGTGTACACACACACACACACACACACACACACACACACACACACACACACACTCAAATGAGAAACAGGAAAGAAAAATTTGAAAATGCTTGTAGATATTTCCAGTGATGAGCTCAGGTGAATTGAAGACCCTTGGAGTAATTTTGACTTTTGGACCATGTGCATAGCTTATTTTTTCAAAGAAAAACATTAAAATATTGAAAAAGAAAGTCCCAAAGCTGAATACAAGCAGAATCAAGCAAACCTAGTTGTATATTAAATTATTTACAGTAGCATATGTAAATAATGAAAAGGGGGATATTGATCACGTTATATGGTATTTATAAACTGCTTTGTTAAATGGTGACTCCATTGTGCAACTATTTAAAATAATAAAATTGGAAAGAATTTCATGCATCTGTATATGCATATGCATGCAAAAATAATTCCAAATACCAACAAAGAACATGGAAAAAGCTGTTAAGCTGAATACAAGTAGAAACAAGCAAATCTAGTTGTTATTAACACCATCATTCTTAAATAACAATTGAAGTAATTTTTGATAGTTGTACTCTATGCATCCATAATTGGATATGTGTATTATCTGAAGAGAAAAAGATTGTAATATAGTTTGATATTCTGAATTAATTGGATTATTGCTGGGGGTGCTTTCCATTTGCATACTGAAACTAATGTTTATAATAGGCTATATAATTTCATACATATTATATGAGTAAATGTTGATAATTTTGTGAACTAGCTGTCAACAGAAAAAATACGTATGGAGGACATGAAGAAGAGCCTGATAATATTGAATTTGAGTGAGAGAATTAGATAAAACAGTTAAAATTTCCCTTCTTAGCATATCTAAGCATATCATAAATACTTTTTATACAATGTATATCCAATTACCTGGGTCAGATAAAAGCCCTCGTTGAAGTATTTGGCAATTAACATCAGTTAGTTGTACAAGGGGGTTTCATTTGAGCATGCTCATATATGTATACCATGTACCTTGATTAGAGACACCTGCTCCCACTTTCTCATGAGCTCTTTTCCAAAATTGATATCAACAAACTTCATTGTTCCATTTTTGCACATGGAATAAAATATTTTGACCCATATTCATGTTCCTTCACCTTCTCTGTTCACCCTTATTCCTTCCACCAGTACCCTGTCCCAGACATGGCCTTTTTTACAATCTATCATTCATTTTGTAAGCATAGGTTAATTGTTCAAATAAGTTGCACTGTTATATTTCATTAATAAATTCATTAAATTTAATGATTTGAAAATTTTAGTGATATACATTATATTCAGGAAAAAGAAAGGCATATACAGCACCAGCATTAACTTAAAGGATTTTACACTTGTTACTTTTTTTTTGTCCGTCACGGGGTGTGAACTCTGGGGCTGAGCACTGCCCCTCAGCTCTTCAGTTCAAGGCGAGTGCTCTACCACTTGTGCTACAGCACCACTTCCAGTTTTCTGGTGGTTTATTGGAGATAAGAGTTTCAAGGACTTTTCTACCCGGGCTGGCTTTGGCGAGATCCTCAGATCTCAGCCTCCTGAGATCTGAGCCACTGGAGCCCAGCCTACACTTGTTACTTTTAATGATAGTTTAAAGACATAGACTTATCTATATAAATTTAAACATCCATTTTAAGGACATCACACTTGATATACAACTTTGAGAAATATGTTACAAGCAGGCATTTATCTGCAAAGGTCATATTAGTCATGTAAAGAGTATGATTCATTTTTATTTTAATTAACTACCTAATTTGAAAACTTAACAACTGTTACTTAGTCCCTATGGAGACCAATTTCTTTACATACATTTAAATAATTGATATAAACATAATCTTGGATTATAATTTTACTGTATGTTCACCATGGGTCCAGTATGAGAAAAAATATTTTTTTCAAGAATTATAATGTAGCAGAAAAATATTACTATTTTACTAGGATAACTTGTATTTACTGAATGGTACACAGTAAAACCCCATAAAAAACTTAGCATGAATTTAACAGATAAAAAAGCCAAATGCTGTGAATATGGGACATTAGAGTACTTTTGAAATTGAAGAAAATACATGGAACACAGTGTATTATTGGAGTGTAAATGCTTATGAAGCATTTGAGGTATATGAGCAACTAGATAACAATGTTCTACTTGTTCATGTGCAGAAAGTGTTTGAATGGGTAAGAATACAGTGGTTCAGCAGTAGATGGCAATACTATCAAATATAAACTTTATTTCACCTTCATTTCTTGGCATTAGGGCAAGAAATGAATATAAGCTTTGTTTACCTGAATTTACAAATAGGAAATCTGTGTAACAAAAGAGAGAATATATTCAGAAGGGAGAAAGTGATGAAGAGCTCTGGGGACCATAAAAGAAGGACAAGGCTTACAAATTAAATTGGGAAGCAGTGTGCAGCTCTAGCCTTGGCTTGCCAGGATTGAGGAAGCTGAAGCCTCTACTATGTGACAGGTAAGTAAGCCCTAAACCCAGCAAGGAGATTTAATGGAATAATGACAGTTGTGACAGTTTAACATCAGACAAGAAAGGAACTTTTTCTGCTCCTCTCACTAAACTATGGTGAGGCATCATGTTGGGGAAAATCCTATTGTTTGAGACTGAGATATTCAGTTAAGAGTGTTTGAAATAAGAAGTTTAGCAGCTGGAAATTTATGTAGAGTGTTCCAGCTGCAAGAACTGCTGGCTGGCTGTGAGTCTTCCTCAGGAGTGGAGACTGAGCAATGACAGTTCAAGGAGATGTGGGATACTAGACCACAGTGTTTGGAAAAAAACTGGTGTGGAGAGGTAGTTATGGAGAGGGAGAAGATCTGACATGTACATTTTGAGAAGTTTAAGCAGATTAGAGCTAACACAGGGAAGGCAGTGGTGGCTGGTCAACCCAACTCTCCTTGGTAAGAGTAAGTTTCATGACTTGAAGATCATAGTGGAAATGCAGCACCAAACCTGTGCTTGGCAGAATGCTCTAGCTTCAGGAACTGCAGTATTTGCCTCCAGGTAGAATTTGGCACCAAACACTCTGGAGACTTGAAAACCAAGGAATAATTGTAGTATGGAAATTTTTGGAACACCCTGAGGTAGTGTCTGGGTGGGAGACAGCCATAGGAGATGGACATGGAGAGGGAAAGTTTCTGATGTAAGTCGGCTAGTAAGTCTAGATACTGATGGTATTGAAGGATGCTGTTGAAGGATGTTGTGGTAAGTGGCCCTGCCCTTCCTGGCTACAACCATATTCCATTGTCTTAGGATCACTTTGAGAACATCATCAACAGTATGGCTAGTAGAGGGCAGAGGCTCCAGGAACTGCTTACTGGTTGTGGTAGTTGTTGAGAAGGAAGACTGAAAGCTCTGAGCACAGGATCCAGGGATCATGTGTTTTTCTTCAAGCTTCCTCCCCATCACAGCTTCATAAATGTTGGGGCAGGATTTGAAATCACTGAGACCAGAAGACTGTCAATCCCAGAGTTCTCAATACTCAATTTGCTCCCTCCAATATCCGAGTACTCCCAGACTTACATGATTGCTGATTGGGGATGGGGGGGCACAAACTTGAGCGACTTTGTAGAATATGGGAAACTACCAGATCCACAGATTGCAAAGCTGCTTGTGGCTTGCAATGACTTCCAGTACAAAAGAAGATACACTTAGAAGGTGAAAGGATCACAAATCAGGACAGCTCATCTTTGAATGGCCCTACCTTCAACACATACATAACAACCTCCCATATACTAGGAGCAACAAGAGACTAGTTAGTTCTCCCGTAGTTGAGTGGTGCTGGAGATAAGGGTGATACCCTGAAGATGTAATGGAAGCTGGGCATCAGTGGCTTACGCCTATAATCCTAACTACTCAGGATACTGAGATCTGAAGATCACAGTTCAAAGCCAGCCTGGGCAGAAAAGTCTCTGAGACTCTTATCTCCAATACACCACCAGAAAACCGGAAGTGGCGCTGTGGCTTAAGTGGTGGAGCACTAGCCTTGAGCTGAAGAGCTAAGGGACAGCGCTCAGGCCCAGAGTTCAAGCTCCATGTCTGCCAAAAAAAATGTGGATGAAAATTTGGCTACTGAGCTAGCTTCTCTCCATCCAGTATTGAAAAAATGCACTCAAAAACCACAATCCTGTTTGAGCATTGAGAACACTTAAACCAAGTGACTGCAGGTGATTAATACTCCTAACCACTGATTTGGCCTCAGATATGCAAATCTCAGAAACACAGGAAATCTAAAAAAATAAGGTAATATTGATTCTCCAACTGTCAACATGTTCACAGTAAGGGACAGCAACAATACTGGACTAAATTTCAGGGAAAAAAACCCAAAACTAAAAGAATGATCACCAAGAGAAAAGAGTTCATAAAAATGCCTAAATGAACTGTAAGAGCATGTAAATGAATAGCAGAATGAAAATAGCATTCTTTATCTTTGATTATCATCAGTTTATGATGTTCCTAGATCCTGTTTAATTTGCATTTATATTGTTTGAAACTTTCTAGGCTTCATGATTTTTTTTGGGTCAGTTCTGAGGGTTAAACTTCAAGAAAAAGTGCTGTCCCTTAGTTTTTTTTTATCAAAGCTAGTCCCCTACCACTTGAACCACAGCTTTATTTTTCGCTTCTTAGTGAGGTAAGAGTCTTGTGAACTTTCCTGCATGGGCTGATTTGTAACTGTGATCTTCAGGTCTCAACCTCTGAGTAGAGTTAGGAATACAGGTGTGAGCCACTGGTGCCTGGCAAGTTCATAAACATTGTAAGTATGTGTTTTGCATTCAATTTGAGAATTTTGATCTATTTTTAGAGTTCTCTCTTTTGTTGGGACAGAAATTTTTCTGGAATTCCAAATATATGTTTCATATTATTGTATATTGTGCCAAAGTCCCTAAAACTGTGTTCATTTTTAAGATTTTCTTCTCCCCTGCTCTGATTGCACATTTTATTGAAAGAGAATCTCACTAGATAGTTAAGACTGGCTTCAAACTCTCAGTACTCCTAACATTGCCTGCCTCTTACTTCCAAGTGGTGAGATTAGAGTTGTGTTCTACCCTTTGGGGAAAGAGAATAATGTAGAAAAATTATATTTTTCCACTACGAATTGATTCTTCTTTAACATCCTTTTAAGCCCTCTTCCCAATGAATCATTCCATTTTTCTTGTTAAATTCTTGACTTTCTACAAGGTTTATGAAGTTTTTCTCTTATTACTTATAAACATTATCTATTTATATACTTTTCCTTAACTTTTTTCTTTTTTTTTTTTTTGTCGTTGGTGGAGCTTGAACTCTGGGCCTGACAGCTGTCCCTCAGCTCTTCAGCTCAAGGTGAGCACTCTACCCCTTGAGGCATAGTGCCACTTCCGGTTTCCTGGTGGTTTATTAGAGATGAGTCTCACAGATTTTTCTGCCTGGGCTGGCTTTCAATGGTGACCCTCAGATCTCAGACTTCTGAGCTAGGATTACAGGTGTGAGCCATTGGCCCCCTAGTTTCCCTTAACTTTTAGTCAACAGAAATAATCTACTATAAAAATTTTGTTGATTTGATGTTGGTATAATTTGTGGAGGGGAAGGGAAAAAACAAATTGTTTAAATAGGGATACAGATGGACCCATTGCAACAATGAGATGTACAAAAGGTTATGTCGAAAAACGAACTGTACAACTTTGGTGCGGGAGTGGGGGGGTGGGGGGGAGATGGGAAGGTATTGGAAGGGGAAATAAAGGAGGAGGCAACAATGCTTGATAAGAAATGTACTCATTACCTTACTCATGTAATTGTAACCCCTCTGTACAGTGTATTTTCACAATAAAAAAATCAAAATGAGAAATAGAAATGAAAAAACAACTGCCATAAAATAATAAAATTATTAAATCCAAAAAAAATTTTGTTGATTCTAGAAAACTTCAGATGGTCTCATCTTCAGATGGAAGGCCCATCTTTCAACCACAAATTTGTGAGGTTCCTTTCAAAAAAACCTAAGACAACTCTCTTCTTATTCTATGCATCTCCCCGAGTACAGCCACTTCTCACCTAAACTCTGACCTCTGCCATCTCAGTTCATCATGACCACTGCATGCCATTTGGCTCATAGCTGTTTAATCTTCATGTCAGGTATTGTCCTTAGATAGAGAGCTAGGTAATCATAGGAATTATCTATGAGTTTCCTTTTGTTCAAGGTCTACTGCTGGAAAATAGTAATGCCATTTGTGTTGTCCAGATATGTAATTGTCTACTGTATAACAGTTACTCTGAAATGGTCAAAAGCAGAAACACCTCAAGTACAAACTTTGAATAATAATCTAACTGAGATCAGAATAAATAAGGTAGTTATATATATAAGCGCCCTTAAGGTAAAGAAAGAGGAAGATAAATAACAAGGTTGGATAGTGTATAATCTGTACTGAGTATTTGTTATATGTCAGCTACTATTCTAAGTGCCTTATACAGAACTCTGAAACCTTTTATTTAATTTTAGCATTATCTCTTTGCCGTCATTGCTTGTATTACAGCTATAAGGACATAATAGATATTAATTAACCAAGATGACAGGGAAACCCTAGCAGTCTGTTTCTGAGTTTGGATTCTTAACCATTCTCTGGACTTAAGTAAAACTAGAACTGAAGCTAATCACTCCAAGTTGGGCTGCATAGCGCATTCTAACTTACATTAAATACTATTGGACTATGAATAAGATTATTTTAAAACTTCTGTTTTTAGAAATGAGTTTTATGTGTATCCCGTATGCAAGATTGCTATATTCATACAAACCACAATGAGATAAACACCACATACGTATTCTATTTAACCACATTACTTATTTCTATCAAGATTAATGAAATATTTAGTATCATTTTGTGCCATAATCAGAAAAACACTGAGATTAAAATGCTTCCAGAATGTTTGCACTCAGTGCACACATTATAAAGTTGCCTTTATTTATATTATAAAGTTGCCTTTACAATACTTACTAGGTAGATGTTAAGTATAAAATGAATACCATTTTAGAATACTTTATCAAGAAACATTCATGGATCAATCTCAATTATAATATTACTCTTACGACACAGTGGTAGAATTTTAATCACATGATTAAATCATATCATGTTTTGATATGGAGTGATACAACGTATGGTATAAAAATAATAAAATTAAGCCAAAAGCCAAGAAGGTGAATTTTCATAGTATAAGTTAAATATATAGAAAACTTGAAAATGTAATCAATGACTCCTATTCAAGTGTAAATAAAGGAAATGCTTCAGGAAGTTTTCATAACTCCTCAATGTCCATATATCTGTTTTAATGGAAATTCTCAGACTTGAAATCACAGTTCATAATGTAAGCCAGTAATTCACTGAATTAAGCTTTTATATTTAGAAAGTATTATTAAAAATAAGGGAGGGAAAATTTTTTATAATACCCAAATTTTCCAAGAACTGACTGCTTCATAATAATTACTATACTGGTTAGATTACAGTGGTCTGGAATCTGTTATGTATCATTATTCCTAGCTGACATTCCTGGTTTCATATTTCTGTATACTCTGTTGAATCAGTTCAGTCAAAGTCATACTGCTAGTCTTGTAGAGGAAAGGCATTATGATAACATTTTAAATCAAATAGTTGAAGAGTCATACAAAACTTTAGCATTACCCTTAGTATTACTCTTGGAGGTGACTATGGAACAGTTTAAAAAATAGCATCTATACTGTTAAGGAATAGGGCATATATCAATGACATTTTAAGTCAAGATAAGTGATACAAAACATATTTTTAGTGTTTCAATATTTTATGTATTTTTTTAAATTTTATTTTATTTTATTTGAGAACATACTGTACAGAGGGGTTACAATTACATTGGCAGGATAATGCATACATTTCTTACCAAGCATTGCAGCCTCCTCCTTTGTTTACTCTTCACCTCCCTTCCCAGCCTCCCCCTTCCCCCCCACCCAATCATACTCAATATTTTATGTATTTTAAATTAAAATTATTCATGCAACTTTTAGAGCTGCATGCATCATCATCATCTGTTATTACAAAACTGAAACAACACACTTGTAAATAAATCATACAATGCACAGAGCAACTTACTTTCTGACGATATATAAACTTATGAAAACTTGTTTTCTAGAGTTCTAGACTATGCCCATTTCATAAATGGCTTTTACATATAATTATATATATATACATATGTATATATACATGTGTATATACATATATATATTATCATGAGCATGGATTTATTCTACATGCTGACAATCTATCTCAGTATGATATAAATATTTTCCCAAATTTTACCCAAATGATTACCTCCTTCACTGAATGAACTGAGCGCCATTCTTAATAGTGCTGTCATTATCAGTAACAGCTTTCACATCAGTAAGTTTTCAACAAGACAAATGCCTACTTTTATAGCTTCTAAAAAGAAAATATGAACACAGTGCCTGTGAGAGTTTACAGCTCTGAGAGCTACCAAGTCAACACAGCAATAACCACCAGGGCTGACTTAAATAGGATCAGATTGACACTTTTCTGCTTACCATTTCTGTTTTAAAAGGAAGTCCTAGGAGTGTGCTTATTGGTAGATGCTTATGCCTAAGCAAAAGAAAATGTTGACTATTAAGAATAAGATGTTGAATGTTATATAAGTAAATTTGTTTGGAAAACAACATTTCTGTAGATTGTGGATGTTAGCTTACCATTTAAAAAATAAAGACTATAGAGAAATTCTTGTAATAAAGATGTTTTCAGAAATTTCAAACAGAAAATTCTTACTACTAGAAAATAGATTTCGGGCTGGGATGTAGCTCAGTGGCAAAGCGCTTGCTTAGCAAGTGCAACGTCCTGGGTTCGATCCCCAGTACCAAAAAAGAAAAGACAAAAAAAAAAAAAAGAAAATAGATTTCAATGGCTGAACTAGTTCTCTTTTAGTCAGTTTAGTATGTACACAGTGAAACAGGCAAAAATAAAAAGAGAAAACCATGAAACACTTCTTCCTTTCCCTGAATTATTATTGTTAAAAACAGTAAATATAGAAATTTCCAATCAATAATCCAATTAAATTTTAAACTATCCATTGTGCATTGTGAATATACGATAACAATTTCTGTCATTTGGGAATATGATAAAATGGCATTTCAAAGTAGAGATTTGATGTCATCTTGGTAGTAAGTTTAAATCAAAATGTGTGCAAATCTGGAGATACATGTTTAGAACATATTTTATTATTTGGAAAGACTAAAGTTGGAGGCTTATCATAAATCCACACAATTTGGGTCTTGTCAATTTTCTCAGATATGTCTGCAATTTTCTCTGTAACTTCCTTCTAGTCTCTATTCAAATCTTACCAGATTGCAGGGACCTTTATTGGGTTCTCTATCATATATTTCCCGTATCAGGCTTCTTTCTTTTATTTTATGTTTGAATAAGTGCTTGTAGAACCTTAAAGGAACTTTAAAACTTAGCTTGCTTTTGAAGAATTAATGCCCACAGGGTTGAACTGCCCAAGTCACTCTATGGGAAAATAAGACAGGATTAAGGTAGAAGTTTCTTAAATCTGAGTCTAATGCTGTTCACATTACAAAATGTGTCTTAGTCTTTAACACCAAGTTTGTGATAGAATATGATCATTAAATCCTATTCATTAGCTGTGCTTTTAAAGTTTTTATTTCCTAGGAGCAAATGGGATTTCTTGAAGAATATGAGACCTTTCTTATAGAATCAATATCTTTAAAAGTTCAGCTCTTTTTTCAAATTCTGTCATAAACCAACATATTCAAAAGATTAAATCCTTCAAGGGCATAGCCTGAAAAATACTATGATGTTTAAATAACACAGAAAGTTTTTTGATGATTCATGAGAGTGATGATGACAACTTCTGTGAATGATGGTCACAGAAAATGAGTGCAATTGAAAAGCATTCAGTGGTCAATTATGCTGTAAAACCATTTCACCCATCTAGCTATAATGAATGGTGAAGTATGTAGTTACTGCTGACAGCATTAGTGATGACATGGCAGTTGCTGAAAAATTGGTGTGCCAAAATTGCATTACAATGGCTTCCATAATACTATAAAAATCCTATTTCTAACATGAAATAAAGAATATGAGAAATGAAGACAAAAATCAGTCTAAGACTTTTCATAATCTCATAAATAGAAAAAATGGCACTGACATCCACTGTCAAATTTGGATTTTTCCAAAAGGATAAACTAATACATAGATACACATTTTATACATATGATAAAATTTGATAGACATTCTCTGTTCCATATATTCTAGAATATATACAACTGGTAGAGAATTTTTTATTTTTTCTTATGCTAAATTCTCAATAAAACTATATTTCTTATGACATATTTGGAAAACACACTCTCTGCCTCATGTGTGTGTATGAAATAATTTTTGTTCATTTTAAGGTTGACTCTAAATGGAAAACCTCATCAATAAGATTTCTTTCTATTTTCCAGATAATAAGGGCTTTCATGTTTTCAAATCCACCTTGATCTTGAGCAGTAAGAATTATAATATTGCCTAGGAAAGAAAGAATCAAACAAAATTGAGCATCTCTTTTGATGTAGTTTCTCCACAGGCGTAGTGTATTTTCTTTAGTGAGGGTTATGGGAAAGGAGAAGAACGATTAAATTATTCCAGTGCTTCATCAAGGCTATGCAGAATCATTTAATTCTTAGCATACATACTCTAACTGAAAAGACATCTGAGTCAAAATGTGGGAGAAGTGGGAGTGGAGGTCAACAACAGGCAATTTAAAAAGAGTTCAACAGGAACTGCTGTGCACATTAGATTGAAGGACTTCTGATTTAGAGAAATTATTAAAAACTGTGTGTTGACTTGCATATTTCATGTGAAATGTAGAAGTCGAGTAAAGAGTAGCAAGCATTATAATATCAAAGAAGTCCTCATCTAGAATAAAGTAGCCTTATAGAGTCAGAAGCTCTGCTATTTACCAACTTTCTAAACTTGAGGAAGTTAATTTCTCTGAGTATTTCTTCCTGTAAATGTTAAAGAGGAAAAAATATTAACCAATTCCCAGAAATGTGAGGTGTGAATGAAATTTGAAATGGACGTTCTTTAGAAAGTCTAAATAGTTTTTAAAAGTTGTATTACTGCATTAAAGTCACATTATTGTATGATATCAATAAGCCAACAAAGACCTAAATAACAAGTATACTTCTAGGTATACTGAAATAATGTCCTTACATTCACTGAAGAAAAGATAAAAAGAAATACCATATAGCATATATCTTTCAGCACGCTAGGAGCTCAAGTTTTGTTTTTTGTTTGAGGATAAGTCAAAATATTTAGTGTAGAAGGAAGTCCAGTATTCATGAATGTGAATCCTCAAATTGATTTCCAATATTGCAGTAATTAGTTTACTTTCATTTTTCTATATTTACACTAAGTAAGTAGCTGATTGGTCATCTCATTTGCCTACTTTATTTAAAGTCATAATGCCAAGTACCCAAATGTTGAAAATTTAAAAATTCACTTGTTAACTGTTCATAATTGATGAAGTACTTTCATTTCAAGATCAAGTCTTGTGACAATTATAACTACCTATGGATTATGAATCAAAGCAGGAATAAAAATTGGTGCATGACTAGATATATGGGTAAAAGGTTAGGAAGCAAGATATGTCACTCCCAAATGATGGTCTCTACTATGGTTTTTGAGGAAACTTATGAGTCACATGCTAGAAGTTAGAAGATAATCACAAAACAAGCAGGAATATTCTACATAGCAGCAAAATGTAGGAAATAGTGAAGGACTTTGAGAGGGACTGAATACTTGAATTTAGAAACTGGTTCAATGTGTTACTAAGTTTTAAAAGATAACATTTTTAGCATAAATTCTGGAATATATATAACAGAAATAATAATGAAGCCACAATTCATTTCTGGTCATGATAACATAAAATTTGAATTTACAGAGTAATTTATAGAATTTAAGGTAGTCTAAAATGTAGTTATGATATGGCCAGTTTGTCATATAATTTAATCTTTCTTATTATGCTTGAAATTAGCTTTTTATCTGATATGCATTGCATATGTAAATAAACTTAATTCTGTGGTTTGACACAAACACATCTCTTTTCATACCCTCATTCTCTTTATTTTACATGGCACTTGCTCACAAACCTGCAGACCTAGAGCAGAGAAGGGTAAAACGTCTTTAAATATTTGCTTTCAGAGTTTTTATTATGCCCTAATCTAAAGGTCAACTTTGTTAACAATATTTAGCCCATGCCAGGTACCACAGAAAAGCATTTCAAAGATAATTAGAGACGAGTTTAAAGGTCTTGAGAGATGTTTCAAGAATTTTTCAAAAATTAGAATGAAATACTCTCAGTCAGTATATTTGGTTGCTGAAATTTTTTTCAAATTACATATTCTGGTCATATTTATAAATGTGCCATTTTCAAATTACATAAACATGAAATGTGATATATACAAAGTGTGAAATACAATATCTGACATATAATAGGATTAAACTTGGATAATTTTTGTTCATTAATGATCATTTTACTATCAGACATGAGGGCTATATTTTATCTATGTATGTTTAACAATGAGCTCTCTTTATGCATGGACTGATATGCCAGAATTGAAATAATTTACCACTTTTTATAGTAACTACTTTAACAGTTAAATTTCACTTCCTTAGTAAAATAATGTCTTAGTGTTGTGGTACCTGATTGGCATCTAATAATTGAGACTTCTATAAGTTTATAGGAATTGTTTTGTTTAATATTAATATATATTATCCTTTGCAATTTGAGAAATATAGTATGTGTATATGGTTGTAGATTAAGTGTTCTGTGAATGTACTTCTGAGTAGGGAAAATATAGGCACTTTAAAAATCAGGCCAATAAATGGTAATCCAAAATGATAATAAAGACTTTTTACTTAGAAGATAATATTTATTAGATATATTTGCTTTTTTATACAAGTCATCATGATGAGAAGAGAAATTCATGTGCAAGCATTCTGAATATAAATGAGAAGATATTGAGAACTTTAGTTTTTTGTTTTCTTATTCTAAAATTTCTGCTTTAGCAATCTATGTTCTACATGAAGTTTCTATGTACTTAAATCCTATCATGGGAGAACCACCCTTTGGGCATTTACTATTTCACAATACTAATTTGTCCTCTATTAAAATGATCTAAGCCAGTTGCCGGTGGCTCACTCCTGTAATCCTACTTACTCAAGAGGCTAAGATCTGAGGGTTGCAGTTCAAAGCTGGCGCATGCAGAAAAGTCCCTATGAGGCTCTTATCTGCAATTAACCACTCAAAAACTGGAAATGGTGCTGTGGCTTAAGTGGTAGAGTGATAGCCTTGAGCACTAAGAGGCTCAGAGACAGTGATCAGGCCCTGAGTTTAAGCCCCACATTGGACAAAAAAAAATGATCTGATATTAAGAGCTTACAAAATTCCTCATTTATTTCTAAGAAACATTTAAAATATTGAAAATCTGATGCAATAATCAATAATCATGCTTTGAACTTTTTGTCTCACAATGTAGTTTCTTAAAAATTTTTCTCCAAAGGGTAAGCAAATGCAGCAGTGATCCTTACTAGACACTATGTTGGAAATTAACCATACAGCCTGTGGTGGTGGGGGAAATGGTAAGAAGGGAAAAACTGGAAGAAGGTGAGAGAAGGTGAGACACGGTTCAAAATGAAATGTACCCATTACCTGACTTATGTAACTGTAACCTCTCTGTATATCACCTTTACTATAACAATACCTTAAAAAAGGTTCTCTCATGCAAACATTTGATTAGTGGTTTAAACAATTTTGCCTTAAAAAAGACAAATGAAGGCAACAATAAAGTTAGAATTAATATTATTAACAAAAATGACCAAATCAATATGATGGGATGACAGATGAGTGTCCACTGTAGGTTTTTCCATCTTCAGTATTTTAATGGATTTTAATAAAGATTAAAAGTATAGTTATCATAATTATGCAAATTTAATGCAGAAAATAAGAGTTAAACATACTAAAATTTTGATGTATTCCTATTTAAATAATTTTGATAAAAAGTAAGAATTAGATATGTAAAAGGTTTATAGTACTAGATGACCAACTAATATGGTACAAGGTAATTTCATTAGTCATACTAAATAGAACATATATACATTCATTATATATATTTCTTATATATGTATATATACATATATACACATACACAATAACTATATGCATATATGTATGAATATATGTATATATGTGTATATATACATATATGAGAAATTTTCCATTTTATTTCTTCACACCTAATTAAAATAATTAAACCACAGTGTATATATATATATATATATATATGTGTGTGTGTGTGTGTGTGTGTGTGTGTGTGTGTATAATGCATTTTGTAGTACTGAAACTACAGGAGTAGATAAACTTCACAGTTAAGAGATGAAAAATGATGATTCTCTGAAATAGCAAATGGTGAGTTTTCATTTTTATTAGTTACTCCTTGGTTTATTAAGATGGAAAGTGTCTACCATGTGGCAGTCTGAAAAAGATTCATGTTTTTCTCTTTCATTCGTGTGTGTGTGTGTGTGTGTGTGTGTGTGTGTGTGTGTGTGTGTGCATGCGCACCTGTGCAGTGATCCCCGAACTTTTTTTTTTTAAACTTGAAGAGAAATTAACTTTCAGTAGATACCCCTCCAATTACCTATCAGAAAGCCAGAAGTGGAACTGTGGCTCAAATGGTAGAGCACTAACCATGAGCAAAATAAACTAAGGAAGAGTGACCTGGCACTGAAACCTCAAGTAAATAGCCTAATGATGTATTTCAAAGTCCAGAAAAAAAAACAAAACCCAAGAATTGGCAGACTGATCATGAATAGAAGGAAAAAAATTAGTAAAGATTATGGCAGAAATCAACTAAATAGAGTCTAAAAACTACACAAAGAAACAATGAAACAAAAAAGTTGGTTCTTTAGAATATAAAATAAAGCTGATAAATCCTTAAGCAGATCTGACTACAGGGAGAAGGAAAAAGAGCCAATTAAATTTAGAAATAAAAGTAGGAAAAAGAGCCAATTAAATTTAGAAATAAAAGTAGGGTATTATAATACATATCATTTAAATACAGAAAATCATGTAGAATGTTTTGAGAACATATTCTAATAAGATCTAGAGAAAGCAGATGGATTTCTAGAAAATCTAGATTTGTAGAATGAATCTAAATTTTAGATACACTTATAGGAAAACTAGATTTCTAGATTCCTAGAAATAAATATACAAGGTTTCTAGAAGATTTCTAGCTTTCTATTCTAGATTTATAGAAAAACCCAGATTTCTGCAAGATATTTAGATTTCTAGAGAAATCTAGGAAAAATGGATGTATTTCTAGATGCACTTGGCTTACCAGAATTGAATTAAGAGGATATAAGCAGCATTTCAAAAAGAATTAATACCAGTACGCAGAAAACTTTTCCACAACATAGAAAGTAAGAAGTACTAACAAACTCAATTTATGAATCTAGGATTAAACAATTGCTTATATTAATTACTATACTTATTGTTTATATTAGTTATACAAAGGAGTTTTGCCACAATTTCATACATACATATACTATTCTTTGATAACATTTTTCTCTCCATTAATTTCTTGTCCTTCTTATCACTCCTCCCTTTTGTTTTCACAATTATAAGTGGGTTTCATTATATCTTCTTTTGTGGGGACAGTACTAGAGTTTGACATTACTGCCTTGCACTCACTAGGCAAGAGCTTTATCCCTTGAACATTTCCCCCAGCCCTTTTTGCTTTTAAGTTAATTTTTGGAAATCAGGTCTCTTGTTTTTGCCTGGCTTAGTTTCAGACTGTGATCCTCCTACCTATGCCTCCAATAAATCTGGGAATATAGCCATTTTACTTTCATGTTTGGCTTTTTATGATGGGGTCTGCCTAACAATTTGTCTGAGCTGACTTCAGAGTAGAATGTTCCCTATCTTCACCTCCTGAGTAGTTGGGATTATTAGTATGAGCCACCATACCTAGCCTTCAGTATGCTTTTCATACACACACACACACACACACACACACACACACACACACACACACACACACACACACACACACACACACACAAGTTCCTTGTGAGCTTTTATGCTTAATGTGCACCTTTAAAATTGTTCTATTTGTAGGTGTTTAGAACACTAGAAATGTAAAGCATTTTACCCTTTGTGCTGCCTGTAAAACATGTTATTTTGGGACATTGTAATTGTTCTTGACCATTGTATGCAACAAAATGGCTTTATTTCATGCAATAGTTGTAAATTTTGTTAAATGAACTTCATATTGCTTAACCAGAAATTCTTGACATAAAAGCATCTTAGAATTTTGAGGTAACACACACACACACACACACACACACACACACACACACACACACACACAGAGGCAGGAAAATGGGAGGAAGAGATGAAAATTATAATCTATTCATTTAACAAACTGAAGAGTTTAATATTGAACTCTTTCAGTGGAAGGGATTAAATTTTTTAAATTTATTTTTGCTAGTTCTGGGGCTTGAACTCAGGGCCTGGGCACTGTCCCTGAGCTTCTTTTGCTCAAGGCTAATGCTCTACCACTTGAGCCATAGCTCTACTTCCAGCTTTTTCTGTGGTCCTGAGGAATTGAACCCAGAGCTTCATGTATGTTAGTCAGGCACTCTACCACTAAGTCACATTCCCAGTCCCAGTGATTATATTTATGTTACATTGTCTTATTCAAAGTATTTCATGGAATTTATAATACATGGAATTCTATTACTTTAATAGTCTTTTATGGGGTATATTATTTAAGTGTGATTTTCTTTCTTTAGATGTGGTTAATTCTCAAAAATTATTACTATGGCCCAGAGTCTGTTGCATGGACCCAAAATATGGCTTAGAATATGCTCTGTGTGGAGTTGGAGGCATGGCTCAAGTGGTAGAGCACCAGCCAATAAATGAAAGCATCAGATACTCATTTTGAGTCTTAAGTCTCTGATGAAAAAAAAAGTAGAGATGCTGGTTTTATCTCTGGTATCTTCCAACTTTTGAAATAATAGATCCATAGCATTGTCTTACCATAACTTTGTCTTGTGCTTAATGAATAATTGGAATGAACGGTCAAATTGGAACTCACTTTACTACAAATATGTTGAATTTATTCTTAAGATACTTAATTCTTAATTCTTAAGCAATTTAATATCATATTGGAAAACCATGCATAAAAATTTCCCACACTTCAGTATTTTGAACAATTAGTGAACTATAAACAAATACATCTTGATATAGACAGGCCAGTTAAAATTCAACTAAGACACATTTAACCTTAATGTTTTGCTAATCAGCTTAACCTAAAGAAGTAGTCATGCTCAATATTCTTCTCCACCATCCAAATCTATCATTAGAACCTGATTCATGTCTAACAGTAACACTGGTTCACCGGGACAATTATTAGGAGGTTAGAATAGATATATGTACATACTGGAAAAGGGGATAGGTCAGAACAGAGGATCAGAATGTATGTAGATAAGTAAGCTCCCCAGATGAAATGGTTGTCATTATTTGTTGAAACAGAGGTTATTGAACCTCTGAGAACTGTACCAGTTACAGAGGTGTTTGTAAAGCCCTAATGGTACACTGTTTATGGCTTTTGTGAAGATTTTTTGAAATCATCAGATGACAGGATGTTGTGTTTTCTAGATTTGCATCATCGATGTATAAATTGCTTCTTTTACTTCACATACCTAAAATTGAGTATGCTAATATTATTATATCTAATTATGAATTGATCACTATTTTTCCTTAACTGTTTTCCTGTTTTCTCAAAGCATAGGAAACATGTTAATGCAACACTCACTGTTAGTAGGTTTCGAACTTTTGTTCTGGTACTGGAGTTTGAACCTAGGGATTTAAACTTGTTAGACTGATGTTCTGCTACTTAATCCATGCCTTCACGCCATTTTCTATTGTTTTTATTGAGATAACATCTCATGAACTTTCCTACCTGGGTTGGCCTCAAACTGTGATCCTTGTACTCAGCTTCCCAAATAGCTAATATTATAGGAATGACTCACTGACCTTCAGAGGTCTCAAACCTTATGACACTAAATGCTTTAGGGAATTCATAGATCTATGTGATGACTGTTAAATATTTGATGGATTTCTGGTGGTCTGTGCACTGAAACTCCTCTTTGGTAGTCAATGGGTATGATTTGAGGCTACCTCTTGCATCCCTGATGCTAGTTACACCACCCACTTGGAAATTCATCACAGATACACCTCAATAAATAAATGAATCAGATAATGAGATCTGAGAAACTTTGTTAACACCCAGGTTTGTCTCAGAGAGTTCTGAACAATGTTCTTTTTTATAACTTTTCTCCTCGCCTGACAACTCTCTTGGCAGTATGGAGACCCAAGAAAACACTTTGTGATCTTTGATGTGGGAAAGGAAAACACAGAGTTATTTTATGTATAATTGTCCATGAATTGTTACAAGAGATAAGAGAATACATTAACCAACTTTAGAACATCTCTGAACTTGGTGGACAATAAAGAAAAAAGTTGATTTTACTTAAGTCTGTGGTAAGGGGAGTCAGTTATATATAGTGTTCAAGTAAGAAAGAAACATATTTCTGGCCATTGTTCTAGTCAATTGCATTTTTTAAATGGAAAGTACTTCTTTATGCTATTGGCTGTATCATAATATTTTCAGAAACTTCACAGGGAGCATTAAATGATCCTTAATCATTAGAATTCTAAATACTGCACAGACAATCTCCTCTCTGTCTCAATGAAAATCCAAATAAATAAATTAAAAATTGCTGTGCTTCCAGAAATTAGGTACTCCAATGTGGGGGCTGGGGAGAAAGGGAGGGGGTAAACAAATGAAGAGAGGAGGTGGGGGGAGGAATGTAATAATATTCAGTGCACATTCTACAAACTTACGAAAATTGAGGGAAGAAGTGTGCTTGGGAGAAATGGAGAGTGATGAAAGGAGCGATATTGACAACTCCTTTGTACAAATACTTAAAGATAAAAATAAATATAAAAGTGTTGTGCTCCATAATAATGCATTTGCTCATGTTAATGTGTACAATAGAAATTCTGAGTATGATTCTAAATGGCAAGAATTACTGGCTTCCATTAGAATCATAATTTCCTAGCCAACCAGTGTAATAATACCAAATAAATTTCTCTAAAAGGTACTTACAAAACCATGAACCTATCACTGGATCATTTGTGCATACATGAACTGATGGTTCTTATACTAAATGCATTTTCAATGCATTGGGCAAAATGACATACTGCTAGACACTATGGTGTATGTATGTGTGTGTGTGCACATGCATATGTTTGTATGTGTGTTGTGGAGCAGAGTAAGAAGGAAAAGTGGATCTAGAAATGAAGTCAGTATGGTTGTTGCTGCCTGGGAGCTTATACTTAAAACAATATAGATAAAGCATATACACAAATAGCTACAATAAGCACTTGTAGTTTTTTACTGTTTACTTATTCACTAGTTTATAGCCTCAAGGAAAATGACATACTAATAAGATTTCCTTAATGTAAGATTTGAACTTCTCCATTATTTGATCTCACCATTACATCTGCCTTCTATATTTGTAACTTCATTAATTTTTTGTTTTAGGAAATTAATCTCAATGCAAGCTGTTTGTTACTGTGACTGTATCTACCAAAGTAATTACTCATCTAGAGAAAGCAGTCTAGGTATTCAGTGTTACCCTGTCCCTACATGAGGTCTAGAGGTTTCACCAACAGTTATTACCTTTATTCTTAACTCTAATAATGTTTGTATCAAAATATTACTAGTTAACATAGTTTCTGGTCTTGTGTCATGCATGTATGTATGTCTCTCCACAGAGACTTAAACCCTTCCTTTATCTTAGGAAGGATAACTAACATATTAGATAAAGCTTATTGTGTGCCACATATATTTTGTAACATATATTCAATGTTTTAGAATTTTTCCCACGTCATAAAATGAGTCACACATAACAACATTGATTATCTTAATGTCCTACAGATATTTAGTTACAATCAGGTTTTGCACTTAATCTGCTTGTCAGAGCTGATGCCCTCAATCATGGCATAAGGAAGCTTTCCTAATTGAGCTGACAATCAACAAGGCCCTCAAAGCAACCAGATAAATGCTAGCAATTGTTGCTGAAACCTAAATGATGCCAGTAATTGTTACTGATAATAGTTTAAAGATACAGGAAAATAATTTGCATTCTTTTTATTTTGAATGCTCCAAGTTGATCTGTGTTTCTTTGGGGGAAAAGAAATGTTGATTCTCAGATTTAGTTTCTATCTGACAAAATATGATCAAGTGCTAAAAGGAAATTAAATGTGATAGCATACAAATATCTTCCTTAGTGAATGAGTTATTTTGAAAGTGTTGCAGAAAATAGACCAATGATACTATAGTATTAATAATATTCTCTTTTGATGGAGAATAGTCAAGTAGAATATTGATATGTATTTTGGTGAAAGTAGAGAAACTTTGATTTATATATTCCTAACAAAGGTCGTCACACAAATTGGTCATTTTTTTCTTTGTAAAGCATTATTTGCGTAATTGTGTGTGTGTGTGTGTGTGTGTGCGTGTGTGTGTGTGTGTGTGTAGTTGAACATAGTTTGCTTTGATCAAAATCTAAATGAAAATGTATCAGCCAATTCGTTTATCAAAGGAATTAACCTCTGGCAATTTGGGCCAGAGAATTATTTTTTTGGGGGGGGGGGTCCGGTTGTGGGGCCTGAACTCTGGGCCTGGGCGCTGTCCCTCAGCTCTTCAGCTCAAGGCTAGCACTCTACCACTTGAGCCACAGCGCCACTTCCGGCTTTTTCTTTTTGCTTATGTGGTGCTGAGGAATTGAACCCAGGGCCTCAGGCTTGCAAGACAAGCACTCTACCACTGAGGCACCTTCCTAGCCCTGGGGGCCAGAGAATTCTTACAAAGAAATAAATTCTAAAAAAGAAGTAAAAAGAAATAAATCTTAGTTTTTTTCTCTTCTTATCTTTGGTAAATACTGTGTAATAATACCTATCTACTTCCCTTTGTATCATTGCTTTATATACATACCTTCTTCTTAGACAATGGTTTTATAAAAGATTTAATGAATACCATACACATAGACTGAGATTAGTGTCTCCTTGTTATGAACTGTTCATCAACAAACAGAAATAGGATATTTAAATCAATATAGTCTTTGATACTAGGATCATGCTACCCTTAATTTCCTCTTCCATTTTCTCCATCTCTAACATTTCCTCTTTAATGCTGAAGGAATTCCTTTCAACTACTGTTCATTTTACAGATTTTTCATTAATCCCTAGTTTTTTCCCCTATGATGGTTTTTCAGAACGTTCTTGTTTTACATTGACCCTTCCCCCATAAGTTCCTATATAATGCTTCAACTAAAATCTGTCAGAATTTGAAAAAAAGATACACTTCTTCATCCACTCCACTAGGATCCTATAAGTTCAATCCTATTTAAGTGAATCATACAGCTATAAAACATGAACTATTACAGTTGGACAAGAACTTAGGGAATCATAATTTTACAAATATAGAAAGTGAAGTTCCAAGAGGTTAAGGCACCTAGGTCAGAGTGATGCTACCTAGAAAGTGAATTGTAGCTCTTTTTTTTTCATTTTCATGATAATAGCAATGGAATTCCTTGAGCTCCCATTTCCCAAAAAGGTTCCAAAAATGGGTAACAATGCTTTTGAAGATGTTATTTAAAAAATCTCTGGCCATAAAAGAAATGCAAATCAAAACAACATTGAAGTTCCATCTTACCCCAGTAGAATGGCCATTATCAAGAAAACTAACAATAACAGATACTAGAAAGGATGTGGCCCAGAGGAATTCTATTAAACTGTTGGTGGGAATGTAAACTTGTTCTACTACACTGAAAAGCAGTGGGAAAGACAAAATAAAAAAAAACATAGAGCTTGCCTATGACCCAGCAATTTCACTACTGAACATTTATCCCATAGACCACAAACAAGACCACACTAAAGCTACCAGCACAGCCATGTGATTTGTAGTGTGTTTATCATAGCTGAGATATGGAAAAAACCCAGATGCCCCTCAATGGGTGAATGGATCAAGAAAATGTAGTATATCTACACAATGTACTTATAAATCTACAAGCAAACACACTAGCTGATGAAGACAAAAACAGACACTGGGACATAATAAATTATACAAGACTCTAGACATTCACACACTGAGACCAAAGGAGGATATTCATAGAAGAGGATCACAAAGGCTTAAGAGCTATAGGCATATGGTTATATAAAATATCTTTTTGAAATGAACTCCTAGAAGTTGAAACAAGAAGGTTTTTGTTATTTTGCTTTTGTTTTTTTTTCTCCTTTGTTGCTGTTTTAATTTTCTGTAACTTTGTCTTATTTGCAAGTTTATCTGTTTGGGGGAGGGTAAGGGGGAAGCAGAGAAATGATTGGACAAAGAATGTACAAATGCCACAATGATACTCACTTGACACTATATTGAAAATGAACTATGCAACTTGTGAGAGAGAGGTATTGGGAGGGAAAAACTGAGAGAAAATGAGGGAAGAGAGAAGAGGTGACACTGTTCAAAAAGAAATATACTCATTACATGACTAACTGTAACACCTTTGTAAATCACCTTTACAATAACAACAAAAATAAACATTAAAAAATAAAAGAGCAACAATATTTTCACTTAGTTGAATTTATGTTACATAATATATATTATGCCATCAGAAGAAACTATTTTACTTTCTTATGTCAGGATAGAAAATATGATTTCAAGCAATATCAAGATTATGGTGGCATGTTAGCTTTGAAATAGCAAGAAATAACTTTTTATTGTGGCCTTTTCTTTCAAATAATATCCATTATTCTGCATTGTTAGCATTTGTTGTGGGAAGTCATGAAGAACACTAATATTCTTAAAGTTGTCAAAATACTTAAAAGGAATATAATTAACACTATGTATTACAGAACTAAAGCTCTATGATTTCTTTATCCATAATACAATACCTCAAAATTGAACTAATTAAAGATTCACCATGAGCAGAAATTATTTCACTGTACAATTACAATAAGATTTTAAATGTCAACTAAAGATTTGGTTGTTAGGTTATATTTTCAAATGAAGACTTGAATTGGAAATGGTTTGCTCCTAATATCATTTTCATTAAATACTCAACTCAAGAAACTTCCTTGGCTTTTATTATTTATTAGATCAAGCCAATTTCCTCATCCTGATGGTCAAAGACAATTTGACTGTGATCTAACATTATTATCTTCTTCATTCCTTTTTTGATGTTAAATCTTTCACATCACTGTTCCATATACACAAGTGTTCATTTTCCCTTCCTAGTGCATTTGCTACAATTGTTTGTCCTTTTGTGGAAAGAAAAAGCTCCTAGCCTTGTAATATCTTAACCAGAAGCCTGCATTTACTTACAGCCTCCTCACTGTATTCAGATCTAGAGAAGGGAATTTATTTGACAAGAGGCCTCTGTTTGATTTGTTTTAAAATCTGGTGTATGAACCAGAATCTAGCTTACCAAATGTCCAGACTCATGATCTTCCACTATACTTTGTTTTGCTTTCTTAAAACTCAAAATAAATCTCATTTCTGTACCCAGTATATACTGATTGCTGACGAATCTTTACTGCATTTTTACTTAATACAAGAGTTTAGAGTTTTTGTTGTGCTAATGTTTCAAAGGCCTATTGAGCGCAAGACAGTAGGTTAAAAATATACATTTTCTCATTCATTAGAGTAACCCAATGAGGTAGAATATTTTTATCTCTGTTTAACTGAGACATAATCTATGCTGAGAAAAACAAATTTGTCCAAAGAACTGAGAATTCAGAATCAAACACTCATCATTGTTTCCCTATGTATGTAATATAATTTTGGAGTACTGGAGAGGATATATATGAGGAAAATGATATCTTACATAGTATGTCACTTCCTTTAAATTGAGTTAAAGTGTTATATCAACTGTTTGAATTTATTTAAGGAAATGCAAAATGCCCAGATTTGAATAAAAAGTCATCACATATTTTGTGAATTACCAAAATTTCTATTATGGCAACACGATACAAATTTTAACTCTTGCATATTGACATTTCTGATTTCTTTTATAGAAAAATGTGTATCTAGTAACTCTTAAAATTATTTACATAATGGTCTGGACTACTAAGGAAGTCTATCTATTCGGAGTCTATATATTCAAAATACTTTGCTACTATGTAGAAACATTCATTTTTAGAAATCTGCTATTAAACAGATTCATTAAAGGGAAATTTATTTTTATGTAATTTCTGCTTATGTAGAAATTGATCAAAATTGATGGTTACTTATACCTATAGCAATTATACAATGTGAAAAATGCAATTTGCTACTTCTTGTTTTTCTTCATTAACATGGAGAAAAATGTTGGGGCTCTGGAAATGAAAGAAATAGAATTTTTTGATGGCCATCTTCTCAGAGCTGTATCTCATTTTAGAACCCATCATTGCTATGGTGTGTTGTGGTTCCATGTTTTGCCGATTATTTTACCTGTAGCTTTAAACAACGTATTTTATCCTTTTGAGTCTTTGCTCATTTCTGGGTAAAGGGGAGAAAACTGTTATTTGGGATAATGACTTTAAATAGTGAGAATCAAAAATTGTAATCATGCTTATGGAGCTTTCCAAACCCTTAAAATATAAAGGATCCTTAACATTGTACTGTGTTCTTGTTCTTTATTGAGTGCACGTTGAAGTTTAGAGCTTAGATAAATTTGAATAATCAGTTTTAGATTTGACTTTAGATATAAATATCTCTCTTAGTCACAAACTGGTACCATCACCCCCCCCCCCACACACACAATCACAGGCACTCATTCTCCCTTTCTCTCTTCTCACCTCTCTCTCTTTCTCTCTCCCTTTCTCTCTTCTCACCTCTCCCTCTCTCCCTCTCTCCCTCTCTCCCTCTCTCTCTCTCTGTCTGTCTCTCATCTCTCTCTCTCTCTCTCTCTCTCTCTCTCTCTCTCTCTCTCTCTCTTTCTCTCTCTCTCTCTCTCTCTCACACACACACACACACACAAACTGGTACCATCACCCCCCCCACATACTCACAGGCATTCATTCTCACTCTCTCTCTCACTCTCTCTCCCTCCCCCTCCCTCTCTCTCACACACACAGCCTTCCTTTTTTCTATTCCCTAATTGACTAAGGGGACTGCCATTATTACTCACATCAGAAAATGAGGAGAAATCTCCAATTTTTCCTTATTTCCCTCAAGTCCAATTTTTTAACAATGCCAAGTCACTCTGCTCTTAACATACCTTGACTGTCTTCACCTTTTTTAATGCTTCACTTCATGCCCTCCTCAATTAGAGTCTAAACTACTGCTGCCTGCTACCATGTGTTAGTAGGTATCTTTCTAGTTTCTCTCACCCAACCGTTTCTTTCAAATCCATCTTTCACACTGTAAGATGAATTATTTCTCTTGAGCACTACCACATCATGTTGTCACAATGCTTTAAGACACTTCTGCAATGAGCTCTAAATTTCCTAGTATGGCAGAGAAATTTTTTGCTTATCTTTCTAATATTTCCTATAACCACCCCATCCACACCATGTACTCTATTCATTCCCAACTATGGGTGGTTCAACAAATGGGCTAAGGTCCTTTACAGCTTACTCAAAAATAGAGGCTTGAGGACAGAGGCACACATGTTGTTCATTTTTGCCTAAGATTTATGGATAAGGTTTAAATCTAAGAAGGTACCAAAAAAGACATGGTACTATAATACACAAACAAAGCAAGGCAAAGAAAAAGTGGGAAACTCACCTAGCTGGAGAAGAGGATTAAGTTTAGGTAATGAACAATAATGCATACAGAGACAGTGTTGCCCAATTGTTGACATATAATTAAAGGTTTGTCAGGTCAGCATGGCTTGATGGCCTGTATATCCTGTAGTCCTCAAAGTGAACCTGGTAATTGTTAGTCAAAAAGAGGTATTTATTTTTTAAGAATATCTGGAAACCTAGCCCATCTTTATAACTGTAAAGGAAAGAAATATATCGTTTTCTAATTAATATTGTCAGCTCTTTTACTATGTGCTACTAAAATTCAATATCATTTTTAGTGTCTTTTTAAATCTCTAGAAGTAGCCTCATTTCATCCAACTCATTCATCTTTAAACATTCTTTATAATGAGCATATGCTAGCATTTCCTAGGTTAATAAAGTTGAGTGGGATAAATAGGAAGTTAAGTAAACACTGCACGAAATTGATGCATCTTAACTATTTTAATTTTAGGTTCCACACTTAGAAACAATGATAACAATAAACAGCATTAACAATGAAATAGAGATTAACTGGGGGTTATATTAAAGCTAGAGTGGCCAATACAATATTAAACTCATTGATCATAAAACTTTTTAAGAGATAAGGTAATTTTCTTCAGAAAACAGATTACATGAAAGAATTTTTGGTTGAAATATTGGAATGTAC
This sequence comes from Dipodomys merriami, assembly GCF_024711535.1. Lineage (NCBI taxonomy): Eukaryota > Metazoa > Chordata > Mammalia > Rodentia > Heteromyidae > Dipodomys > Dipodomys merriami. The sequence continues at coordinate 57,687,083 of NW_027204492.1, forward strand.
TTTGAACCATTAACAATATGAATTTATTTTTATATAATTGTTAATAAGGACCACAGTGTCCTTTCTAATCCCAGATGAATGGGGCAATAATCACATGGTTGTGGCCACAATAAACAATAAAATTATGGTTATATAATGAGGGAAGTATGTTTGAAAGAACAGGGATCTCTCCAGTTTTTCGAAGTTATTTGCTCATCCTCAAAACCTTCTTGGCTGTGCCTTTTTCTTTTCCATCTCAAGGTATTCTTTTCATTAACCAAGGGCCAAGGTTTTGGCAGCTACCTGTCTGGAAGCTGTGCTGTAACAATAGGATAAAAAGAAACTACGGAGTTAAAAGTGCTAATGAGAGAAATATATATTTATCCTTAGAGTACTTTAAAAAGTTTACTTAATGGACAACATTGGATATCATGATGCTTGAAAATTTCATATTATTTCCCAATATCTTAGTATGAGGGATAACACTCTTAAAAGATTAAGATGGGACCATAGTAATTCTTATTGTAATGTAATATATGTGTCTTGTACTTACAGTACTTTTTATGTTTAACAGCAACTTACGTGTTATTTTACCATATAAAATTAAATAACTATAAGTTGTGATTTTTTACCACTTTGTAGCTGTGTGATAACAAACCATTATTTGATTACCCTATGCTTTAGTTTCTTTATCTAAAAATAGTTTATAATATGACTGCAGAATATTTTGAAGATTAAGTGAGCTAATACCTGTATTTCATGAGTGCCTAACAGATGGCAAGCACTCACTAAATGTTATTAAGTGACTGCCTGAAGATTTACCCCATGTTTCTACTTTCTAATTTCAACACTGATACCATCTCAAGCTTCCATTATGTCACAACAGATTCTATTTACAAACTGTATTCAAGAGTAGTGTAAAGCAGTAAAAATAATATTTAATTTCTCTGACCTTCTGCTTAAAACTCCCACAATTAGCAATCAATTATTTTTTCTAGTTCAGAGCCCTATTACAACTACCTGGGCCTAAAACAAAACTTTCCTTATTCATTATCTATCACTGTGTAGTTTTCTTTTAGCTGTGACCTGTTTTATTTGGTGACATGACATTTATAGCATGAAATAAAATGGCTCTGGTGCTAGTTTCTCCTGTTGTTCCCACCTGTTTATACTTGACAAGTTACTTTGTATTCAAGAAGCACTAAGATAGCAAGTATGAATAGTATAGTTATTCCCCATCTATAAAGAAACATTTAAGAAAATTGCATAACATTCACTTGTTAGTATTAAAATTATTAAAATTACTGGGGGCTGAGAATGTGGCTCAGTTGTAGAGCGCTTGCCTTGCATGCCTGAGGCCTTGGGTTCGATTCCTCAGCACCATATAAGCAAAAAGAAAAAAGCCAGAAATGGTGCTGTGGCTCAAGTGGTAGAGCACTAGCCTTGAGCTGAAGAGCTGAGGGACAGCACTCAGGCCCAGAGTTCAGGCCCCACGACTGGACCAAAAAAAAAAAAATAAAATTATTAAAATTACTATAAAATTTCAGATGGGTGTGTTTTTCAATGCAACTTCAAAGCTGAGCAAGTTATCTGATGTGTGCAAATATGCATATATGCAAATATACATTCACACAAAAATATATGTGTATATTTTATAGGATCTCTGTGAGAGGGTAAAAGGGATGTTGGGTGGATATATTGGGAGGCTGTTTCCAAAATCATCAACAAAAAAGTATAGTTGGTTCAAATTCTTTAGTTAGTTCATAAATGGAGGAAGAATAGTCATGACAAAGAGTGAGCTCAGAATGGAAAAAAGAAGATAGGGTAGTAAGACCAGTGTTTAAAACATATAGAGAACTTATGTTTTTGAAATTTGCAACTTTGACAAGTCTGAGTCTATAATTGTGACCATGAGTGTGAGCATGAAAGATCAGATAGGGGTAGATTAGAAAATGAAAGGATAATATGGAAAATGTTTTTAATATAAATGGATTTAGAATATCAAGAATATCTTGAGATTTAATGATATGATAAAAAATATTTACTACAATAATCATGCTTTTACCCCACAATTTCCTTCTTCCTACATATATTTCCTTTTCTTTCACTGCCAACATACTCTCTTACTATTTCTATATTCATATCTACATTTTTCATTCTCTATTACAATGAATCAAATATCAGTATCAAATAACTAACATTTTGCTTAGTGAAAGTAGGTATATTTAGAAGATGGCTTGACATGAATCATCAGATACAAAAACTGGAGTTCTGTAATATGATGCATAATTTTACATTGACAGTCTTTGACACCCAATACTTCCAAACTGAGTCAAAAACTTTGAAAACAATCTACTATTATTTTTTGCTTGTTTAGTGGTGCAGGGGTTGGTGCTCAGGGCCTCATGCTTGTTAGGCTTACTATTTGTTATTCTAATCATGGAAAATGGAACAAATTCAGACAAAGCTATATTTCTTTTGAAACTGAAAAATATGGTAGACAATGCTGATTTTGTAGATGGTGAGTGTATCTTAGTTACACTTGTGTAACTAACCATAAATACTAACTGGATTTAAAAATGTAGCAAAACCCTTTAGTTTGGAATAAAAATGCTCTTTAGTCAATTATATATTTTATAGTTTTTAGTGGTAGACAGTATTAAAATTATAATAATTTATTTTCTGCCAAGCTGATTTGGTTTATTTCTACCTGAGTACATATGATGATGGATCATTGATCTGTTGTTAAAGTTGAGAGGGGTGGGCTGAAGAACTTTAAACAATCAGAGAAAATATGTAATTGTGAACTTCATACTAAAGAGGGTTACTGACATAAATATTCTACAACAAAAAAGATGATGTTTACAGCCAGGCACCAGTGGCTCATGCCTGTAATCCTAGTTACTCAAGAGGCTGAGATCTGAAGATAGCAGTTCAAAGCCAGCCCAGGCAGGAAAGTCCGTGAGACTCTTATCTCCAATAAACCACCAGAAAACTGGAAGTGGCGCTGTGGCTCAAGTGGTAGAACACTTCCCTTGAGCTGGAGAGCTGAGGGACAGCACTCAGGCCCAGAGTTCAAGCCCCACGACTGACCAAAAAAAAAAAAAAAAAAAAAAGACGATGTTTACTTTGGGTTTGGTGAAACTGGATCATTTTTGACTTGCTCACTTGTATCTTTGTAGGTTTGTCTTTGGCTTAGATTACTATAAGTAGTGTAGCTATAGGGAGAAGGCTAAAGTCATTCCAATAACTTCATCATGTATTTAATAAAAGAATTATATGTAACCTTGGAAATTATTCAGAAAAAATGGATAGATTATACTAAGGTTATATTGTTAAGGGGTTCTTTTTTCCACATATTTAATATTTAAGTTCACTTTGAGATTGTTGACTCATTATTTCCCAAAGAAGAATCCAATACAGTATTATTTATCTCAATTGAATACTTTAAATATCACTTTTTGGTCGGGGGTGTGTATCTAACTGTTAGAGGCTCTGGGTTCAATCGCTAGAACAGAATTTTAAAAACAACAACAAAAGACTCTTCTGACAGCAATAAGAGACCTTGCAATTCACTTTAGCAATGTGAAAAAAATAATAAAATTGATATAAAAGAGAGTGACTTTACTGAATGGTTTGGTATTGTGATAGTTATAGTAAAACTGTTTAACATCAGACATTAAGCAAGTTACCTATATCTTTGAGTTGGAGATGGTTTTGTAGTGTCTTCTATTGAAAATCTTTAGAAAATATATCTTCCACTGTAAAAATAATATGTCATACCCATGAAAAGCTAGGAGTGAAAAAGTTTTATATTGTATATGGATATGTGAATATACTTACTTAAGAAACTTATCTTTGGAAAGACATTGCTTTGATTATCTGGAGTATCTTAGCACTATAATTGCTTAAAGACTGAGCAATGCCAAGATTTTACTGAACGTTGAGAAGAATAATTAAATTCATCCATGTATTAACATGGGTATAAAATCAGGGAGAATATGATATTTTGGGTAGAGAATATGATATTTCATTTTTTAAATGAAATAACAACCTTTTGCCACTTTATCCAATCTTCATTTTGAATATAGTGTATTGCAAGTTTCACTTTTCTTAAACTAAAACTTATAAAAGATTTCATGTATTTATAAATACAAGCATATCTGATTATTAAATTTTGACATGAATATTAGAGATATTATGGGAACAACTGGGCAAAAGTTCACAAGTGGTTCACATGTTCAGTCACTCATTGAAGGGATTGCTAATATAAATGTATACTTATAAAACTTCAATTATAATTGACTACTGTAAATGAAACTATTATTTACTTCAGTGCCATCACTGACTTATTTTATTTTTCAAAATATTTACTATAAACAGAAAATAGCAACCTCTTTGTATGGCTGTAATGCAACTCTTCTCAAGTATAATTGAATCTGTTAAGAAATTAAAAATGGTTAAATCCAGTAAATTTTATTCATTAATAAAAGCCATGTTCACAGTCTAACTTTAAGAAAGATACACTTACTTATAACGTTGTCCCTAGAATGTGGAATCATACTAATTGCAGAATTTAAGTTACTCTTCGATAACATCAAATGACAACCTCATTAATTTAGTTCTGATATTAGCAAACTGTTAAACTTCCAAAAATAAAATGTCAGGAGTAAGGATATTATTGGTACTTCAAAAAAGTGAAAAACTGATAATCTTACTTATTTCTAGCTAGTTTAAATACATTGGTAACATGGTCTGAACATCTAAAACATTACTAATTATTCAGGAAACTTGAAACTATTTCATTTGTTTTTATATAGCTTCTACCACAGATAACCACTTGCTTTCTATTAAGATGAGGAACTGTGGGTTCATAATAGGGCAAAAACCATGTTTTTATTTAGTCTGTATTCTGAGTCTGTTACACTGTTTAATAATTACCTGGAAGGAGAGAATGAAATGATGGTTTGAATGTATGTTATGAAGTTAGGTATATTGCTTTGATTCTTTATGGTTGTGAGGAAATTTTCCTTTCAGATTGTTTATCTTAATTAATAGTTTGAGCTGGAAAAGAGTGTTGTTCTCTTAATTTTATTTGAATGATATCAATGTAATAAATCAAGAAACTGTGTCAATGTTTTGAGAGGAGTCAATGACTCTTATAGAAGTGCTGTCTGGTAGTGAAGGCATAGAAAATATATTGTCTACAAAGCTGTTCATAGTTTATTATGAATTTCAGTCCATCTTTGATTGTTTCTGATTATCTTAATTATCTAGTCCTGATAAAAGACACTGAAAAATATTTTTCCAGAAAGCAGTATTTATTTGACTAGATATACTATTTCAAGCATTTTTTGCCAGTCCTGGGCCTGAGTGCTGTCCCTGAGTTTCCTTTGCTCAAAGCAAGTCTCTACTAGTTGAGTAACAGCTCCGTTTCTGGTTTTTTTTTTTTGTAATTTATTGGAAAAAGGAGTCTCATTGACTTTCCTGCTTAAGCTGGTTTTGAACTGCAATTCTTAGATCTTAGCCTCTTGTGTAGCTAGGATTACAGGTGTGAGTCATTGATACCTGTCTTTAAAGCTCATTTTTTGTTATTTTGTTCTACGGATATCAAATCATACCTTTTTACACATGAAGGAAATCTTCTTTAAAGGTAGTTTTTATCTCAAGTCATCCTACTTAGGAAACAGTTCTTGGGTTCTATGATTTGAGCTACAAAATGACAGCTACATTCCTTAAAACCAGTTCTCTGAAACTTATTACAGCCATGTTTTACTCAGAAACACCAAATGCATAAAATAGTACCTTCAGGTTCACATAGAGAAAAGCTACAAAATCATACTAGGTAATTATAACTGTTTACTGGAAGGTGTAGCCTTCTATGAAAATTGTGAATTTGTTTTCTATTAAAGTAAAAGCATTAAGGAAATACCAATTTTGTACTTGCATTCTAGTTATAATTATTTGTGCTATATTCTAAATATATGGTTATATTCAATTAGATATTTTAGTAGAAAACAAAGTAATTACTTCAAGTTGAACATTTGTGCACACAGGCACTCTAATTCAATTTAAGTGTATTGGCTTACCATGTCTAATGAAATATAAGATATACCAATGTAACTATGCCTCAGTGATGTATTGATAAAGTTTCAACAAAAATATACTAATTTTTGCCATCAAAATAGTTTATCAAAGACTTAAAAATCCTAATTTGTGAATGACATTCAAAATGCTAGAGAAAACATGTGATAAGGATGTATCATTCCTGAAAATTATTTTACTTAGTGTTAGTAGCAATAAGATAGGATAAGTATTTCATTCAAAAGTAGCAAAGCTTTGGGGTTCTTTGCTTCCTAATATCATGTCACCAAAGTAATTCTAATTCTACATATTAAAATGGAGATTACAATATAACTGCTATTCCAAACAGCCTTATTAATAAAATGTTTTTTGAGAGATGGGTTAAATTGCTTCATGTACTTAAGGCTCATTTTGATTTTTCTTCTCTTTCTTTCCATAGAGGAAAATAACCAATACCAGGGCATGTATGGGTGAGAGAAGGTAGGCAAAATATTCATTTGGTTGTTTGTGACTAGGTTCATACATATGATCTATGGACCCTTGATAGAGTAATTTGCTCTGTGAGCCACAGTGCAAAGTCATTTTGGTATTTTGCAAGTGTATAACAGATGCATCTGTCAAATGGAAAGACATATTGCTGGCTTTAGAGTGTAAAGGAGAAATAATACTAGACTTATTTCCCCTCTTTTCCCTGGTTTGCCATTGACTTTGTTCAATTACAGAATATGGAGTTGCAAATCATAATATATTTACATAAACTTACCTTAAACAATTGATTCACAGCACCTGATGATTTGCCAAACTTCACAACATCTGATGGTTGAGCTTCGACTACAATACCAAAACTAGAGAGTGGACTATTTGGATTGGAATGAAATTTTAAACTGGCAGTATCTTTGACGCCAAAAGAATTCTGTAATGTGCAGAAATATCTAAAAATTTCAGATTCCTTGGCATCAAGGATATCCTTGGACTCAGTGAGATACTTAAAGCTAGTAAAGTCCATGGAGCCAGTAGAATCTTTAAAGAGAGCACCTAATTTTTTGCTATCCCACTTTGCATAATTCCTTCCAAGTTTAGATGGATCATAAAATTTTAATGTGGTGAAACAACTGGGAATAGAAATATACTTTCTTTTGGTGGTAAAACTGAAAATGTGTCTATAAATAGTATTAGTGATGGAGGACAAAGGACTGATTTCTAATTCAGGGTCCAGGAGAAAACTACTTTTATTATTGCTGCTAGTAGCAAAATAAGATGCATAATGATTATTCGTAGTGTTGCAATTGGGGTTGATGATAGTACTAGAGCCAATGAAATGAGTATATCTAGGGATATAGGTAGTGCCTGAGATATAAAAGGTTCTAGCAGTATACGTATGGGGAACAGCACGAGTACAAGTAGTGATATTGTTGGTGTCTGTGGCCTTGATAGTACTAGCTGCAGAGTTGGGTCTAATAACATAACTGCTTCTGTCAATATAGTTTAGGTTGACTACAGAGCTAGAGAAGACTACATGTATAAATTCTGGGACATAGTCAAGGTATGTGTTATAGTTTGGGGCAGCTTTATAACTATGACCTGCAGTGTTAGTGGGTCCTGTATCATAGCTGAGGTCATCTTCATTGTTAGGACTAATAGCTTTGTTGTGATCAGTGGCATTACTGGAATTGGCATTATAGTAAGAGTCGGGATTTTTCTGGAGATCAGGGTTATTGTTTTGGAAGCTAGAGATGTTGTTGAGGCCAATGTCATTTTTGCTGAGGCCAAGGCTGTCGGGAATTGATCTAACACTCTGAGGTCTGAAGTCAATGTTGAAGTAAATGTCATTGCCTTGCCACATGTCATTGCTGGAAGTAGAATTACAGTCCAGAATAATTGCATTTTGGAACTCAGGGGTGTTGTTTGGATTCATGTCACTTCTGGCATCAGCAATATTTTCACAGTCAACATCAGTAATTAGCCTTGAAGCATTGCCGGCACTTTGGGTGTAAATGTCCTCTTCAGGATTAGTACTGCATTTGTAATGAATATCATCATTAAGGCCACTCTCAATGTTAGAATCAGGTGCACTGTTGGGGTCATCACCTTCGTTAGGGTCATCATCCCTGTCGGAATTGGGATCACTTGTAGGGCCAGAACCACTGCTAGGATCAGATCCGTCGTTGCTATCAGTACTATTTCCAGAGTTGCTGTCCTTTGGATCAGTGTCATCAGGATCAGACTTATCTTTGGGATCTTTCTTATCATTGCTGTCATCTTCATCTTCACTATCTGTTTCATCTTCAACATCTGCATCATCTTCAGAGTTTGTCTCATCTTCACGGGCTATCTCATGTTTGGGAAGAGGTTTCGTTTTAGTACTTGATTTATATCTGTATTTTTCAGGACTAGAAGGTTTAATGTCATTGTCAGAATTATCTTCAGTTTCAGGACTTGTTCTGTGTTGGCCCGTAGTACTTTGGGAGTCCATGGGAAAGGTAGCAGCAATAGTGGAGCCAATGAGCTTTTGGAGAGCTACACAGCTGTCACAATGCAAAAATTTAGGAGTTTCTTGGTGTACAGAACAACGGATTTCCACAGGAGATCCGGGATCTTGGGACTGAGATAAAGAGATCCTTTGAGAAGACTTGCAGTGTCTACGAGATTTGGGGCCTGGAGAAGGTTTAGTCTCTGATGGAAAATGAAGTTGTAAAGGATGGTCAGAGTCTGAATCATCATCAGAATCCACAACACATACATGGGAAAGAGAGCTCTTGATTTCCTTAAAACATTTGGTGCATTTTTGATTGCCCATGGGCAAAGAAATTGTACTCTCTCTTGGAACCTTGGTACGAATGACAGACTTAGAAGTTGTACTGCATGAAGGGACTGGTACAGCAGACATAAAACTCTCAGGACTTATGAGTTTAGTAAGATCAATTTGAGACCAAAGATCCTGAAAATTGTCATCACCCGTGAAGTCCTGGGAACGGTTCCTGCTGTAAGATACTTTACGACTCATTTTTCTGGGAGGCTTCTCATCTGTGAGTGTATTTGGGTCTGGAGAAATATTGAGGCTGTCTGATTCCGTTTTTTGCTGTGAAGCTTCGTTGTTTCTGAGAGCTTGAGAATCCTCTTTGAATCTCACAATCTTGTCATCACTCATGTATCTCACAAGTTGTATTCTGGAAACTTATAGAGAAAAGTAAAATATGAGCAAGGCTAGCCAAAACAACGAAATCTAACTTTATGTTCTCATTATAACCTAAGTCTCTGCAAAGGAAACAATATCATCCTTGAATACTTTATAGTAAATGTCATCTGGTATTTTTCAAGGGTAGGCCACAACATTAAATTTTCTGCTTACTTTTTGGAAGATCAGTCATAACAGTCCTGAATTAGATGAACAAAATAAAACTCTGTTTTCACATGGGTAGGTTATTACATATCTATTTTACTTTTCTATTTGCTTCTAGAAATCCTGTCAGTTAATTCTTTATTATAATATCATCCTTGTTATTTATAAAATCTCCACAATTTGAGACAGAAAATATCCTTGTTTTTTATGTATCAAAATTGCAAGGAATTTGTCTTCTAAATTTAATATAATGATCTGTTTCTGTAGCTATTGATGAATCACTGGCATATCATTCTGGAAATTTAGATATTTATTTAGTAAAATATAATTAGACTTAAGGATTGCTTTTATTTTCCAGGTTGGTAAGCAAAATCTGAATTTTTTGTGTGCTGGTCCTAGACTTAAACTCAGGGCCTAGATAATATTTCTGAGCTTCTTTTTGCTCAAGTTTAGTGTTCTACCATTTGAGCCATACCTCAACTATGAGCTTTAGGTGGTTAATTGGAGATGAGTCTCATATACTTCCCTGTCCAGGCTAGCTTTGAACTGCGATCCTCAGATCCTAGCCTCCTGAATAGCTAGATGCCTGACTACAAAATTATTCTTTGGAAATAGTGTAAGAATATTGAATGTTAAGAATACTGAATGGTAATTTATAATTTCTAAATTCATCATTTTAATGTAAAACCCTCTTTGAGAAAATGAAATTATATTCTTATAAAACATAAAGTCATTACGTTGGATCTGATCACATGATAGCACGAAATGATAGTCCCATAATGGAGAAGACATGATGTATTGATAGCCTATCTTCTTGTATACTTCTGAGTTTCTTTTAAGCTAGATTATTTATAACAATTCTAGTACATTCCACAGTTATTTTGAATATGAAGAGATATAAAAACATCTATATTGTGTTTCTTTTTGTGTTTCTATCATCCTGTAACCCTTGGTGACTAATTTATAATATTATCACCTTTGATATTTTCTGTACTTGGCTTGGAATATAAAATGTACAGCTGTACTTTTGTATGTATTATACTTTATAATCATCATATTTACTGCCTCTACTCCTTGATACCATATATCATTTATTTTATCCAAATAGTGCTAATATTATAAATGTACAAGAATTGTTATAAACAATCTAGCTTAAAAGAATATACTCAGAAGTATACAAGAAGCCATGCACTGACAGCGTATTCCTATAATCCTACTACAAAGGAGGCTGAAATGTGAGGATCAGGGTTGAGTAGAAAAGTATGAGACTCTATCTCCAATTAATCAGCAAAATGTCACTGAACCAGGTCTATAGCCCTTGTTTGCAATTATTAAATTTAGACAGAGTGTTGTTTTTTGCTTGAACCCACACCTAGACTATGATTCTCCCATTATTTGCTGAGATAAAAAGACCAACATATAATATCAATGAAGCTTAGTTGATTTTTAAAGATAAATTAGAAGAAAGCAGTAGATATACTAGTTAAAACAGAAAGCCTTCAAATAACTAAAATCAGAGATGGAAAAAGAGACATGATAACTGAAATCACAGAAATAAAACTGTTCACAAGAGTAACTATGCAAAATAAATTGCATAACCTGTACAACATCACTATAAATATACATACAACCAAGTGAAGATATAGAAAAGTCAAATATACTTAATAAAATGGTGGCGGGGTGGATGGCTGTGTTGTAATCAAAACTGCTCAAAAAAGGAAAATCCAAGGATAGAGAAATTTCTGGGTAAATTTTACAAAACTTTCAAAGAATTGTCATTCCTCCATGTGTTCTCAAATTGAATAAAACAAAATATTTAAAAACTTATTTGCTGGGCACTAATGGCTCATGACAGTAACCCTACCAACTGAAGAGGCTGAGATCTGAGAATTGCAGTTTGAAGCCAGTCTTGGCAGAAGAGTCCATAAGACTCTTATTTTCAATTAACCACCAAAAGCCAGAAAAGGAGCTGTGGTTCAGGTAGTAGACCACTAGCCCTGAGCACAAAAGCTCAGGGTCAATGCACAGGCCCTGAGTTCAAGACCCATGACTGGCACAAACAAAACACTTTTTTATGAGGCCAGAATTCTCTCTCTCTCTCTCTCTCTCTCTCTTTCTCTCTCTCTCTCTCTCTCTCTCTCTCTCTCTCTCTCTCTCTCTCTCTCTCTCTCTCTCTCTCTCTCTCTCTGTCTCTGTCTCTGTCTCTGTCTCTCTCTCTCTCTCTCTCTCTCTCTCTCTCTCTCTCTCTCTCTCTCTCTCTGCAGTGAAATATCTCTCATGGACATTGATATAAAATGCTCAACATATAATTTGGGGAGGGGAAGGGAAAAAACAAATTGTTTAAATAGGGATACAGGTGGAACCATTGCAACAATGAGATGTACAAGTCGTTATGTCGAAAACGAACTTTACAACTTTGGCACGCTGGGGTGGGGGGTGGAGATGGGAAGGGATAGTAAGGGGAAACAAAGGAGAAGCAACAATGCTTGATAAGAAATGCACTCATTACCTTGCCCATATTATTGTAACCCCTCTGTACAGTATTTTCACAATAAAAAAATTTTCAACAGAATCCTAGCAAACATAATTTAACCATGTACTAAGGCTTATAATCTAGACCAAATGAGATTATTTCTAAGATACAAGGAAAAACAGAATGAAAGAGAAATATGCCTTGATTAATCCAGGTGTGGTGGCATGTTTTGCAATCCCAGCACTTGGGAGGCCAAGGAAAGGGGATAAAAAGTTCAAGGTCAGTATGAGTTACACAGTGAGTTTGAGTCTAGTATGGGTATATAGCAATACCGAAATCACAATACTGGGTATCCAAAAGCAAGGCAAAGCAAAAGAAAAGAAAACAATTCCCATCATTTCAATAAGTCAAACAACATCTTCTTTGATAAAATTCACACACTTCCATGTAATAAACACAGTAAACTAATAATAAATATATATCAACAAAATAAAAGCCAAAGAGCACAAAGTTAGTTTTATATTCAACAGTAAGGAAAAAATGTAAGCTTTTTTCCTGTAAGATCAGCAACAAGGTAAAAAGGCTTGGTATCACCAGGGAATTTTTCACCAGAGACAGAAGCATGTTAGAGGGCAGGAAATTATAAAGAAAAGCTGTAGAATTTGATCTGAGTGCTACACAGAATTATATAGAATATATAGTATAGAACACTATGTGGTAATGTAAAACCTGTATAATTTCTATGAATTTTAGAAGAAGAAGAAACAAGAAATTGAAACAGCATGGAATCTTAATAACATTAGCAGAGTAGGATAGTTATTTGCATATGATTCAGATAACTCCATATTTTAGGAAGAATGTTGGTTTTGAGTGAAAAAGCTTATATTTATGAATTTGGTTCTGCCACTTGTAGAGACATTTACAAGTTGTAGTTTCTAACATCCAAAGATTAGTGAAGGTATTTTCTTTTAAAATGTTATATTTTAAAATAACATTTTAAACTTATCTTCATAAGGGTTAAATGAAATGTCCAATAAAATTTAAGCATTTCTACTTACCCAAGATAATAGAATCTTGTTGAGATTAATGGCATAGTTTACTTCCTCTTATAAATTTTATTCTTTGTCACAAATACTAAACTAGTCAGTATTTTGTTAATTGTTATAATCTTCAAAAAGTATAGAAAAGTAAAATTCTTTCAATTACATGAAAAATATTAGGCATTTTACTTCACATACAACTATTTTTAGAAATTAATAGCTAAGTTTCTTCAAAGTCAGACAGATCCTCAGATATTAACCTTCAGGACAGTCATATGAATAGAGCAGTAACTTTATTGACATTTAAATCCATTCTCAAACTGTCTGTGATTCCAATTTTTGATAAATGTTTTACTAAAATATTCAAAAGTGGGCTGGGAAGGTGGCTCAGTGGTAGAGCGCTTGCCTTGCATGCATGAGGCCCTGGGTTTGATTCCTCAGCACCACATAAGCAGAAAGAAAAAAGCCGAAAGTGGCGCTGTGGCTCAAGTGGTAGAGTGTTAGCCTTGAGCTGAAGAGCTGAGGGACAGCGCCCAGGCCCAGAGTTCAGGCCCCAAAACTGGACCCCCCAAAAAATATTCAAAAGTGAGGATTTTATTATTTAAAAACAAAACATTTATGCAGTTGATTTAGTTATTTCTTCATGGATAGATACTTAGAAATAGCTTCTAACAAATACAGAAAAAGATGATGTTACTGAAAATGAACAAATAAACTCTACAACTTCTTTTTTCTACAAAATATTTAAAAAACTGTCAAAATGTCTAGAATAAACTTGTTCAAAACTCTGGAATGAAATCCTTAAAATAATCATTTTTTCCTGCATAGAATATTATGTAGGAAATTACTGAATTTTTTTTGTTTTATTTTTTGGTGTTGTTCCTAGCACTGGAGCTCATGGCGTGAACATTGCTCCTGATCTTTTTTACTCAAGTCTACTGTCTACCACTTGACTAACATCCATTTCCAGCTTTTTGTTTTGTTTCATTTTTGATTAGTTTATTGGAGATGAGTCTCATGGACACTGCCCAGGCTGTCTTCAAATCACCATTCTTGGATCTCAGACTTCTGAGTAGATAGGATTACCACAGCCCAATTTTTACTGTTAGATCATCCCCACATTCTGAGAATAAACCAGTTATGGTGCAATATCTTCTATGATGAATTCTTAAGCTCATATTTTGCCTATAAGCATTCATCTGTGGTTTATGTGGGATATTGTTTTGTGATTCATTTTTTCTTGTCATAGTTTCATCGTTTTTTTTTTGAGATTTATGCTGTCCTGACAACATGAGTAGAAAAAAACTTTCTTTAGTTTCTGAATGAACTTACCTAAATGTGAGCTACATTTTCCCTCTTAAATGTTGAATAAAATAGATAATCCACCTGAGAGTCATTTCTTTTGTGCAAATGATTTTTGTTATTATTTTTACTTATTTATTTTTATTAGGTATTGGGGCTTGAACTCAGGGCTTTGTGCTTGCTTGGCTTGCTTGATCAGCTGGTTATCTACTCCTTAAAGGTTATTTCATAGCTAAGATATGGAACCAACCCAGATGCCCCTCAGTAGATGAATGGATCAAGAAAATGTGGTATATATACACAATGGAATTCTATGCCTCCATCAGAAAGAATGACATTTCCCCATTTGTTAGGAAATGGAAAGGTTTGGAAAAAATTATATTAAGTGAAGTAAGCCAGGCCCAAAGAAGCATAGGTCCCATGGTTTCCCTTATTTGCAATATCTAGTATAGGTATGAGTCAAGCGGAAAAGGCCAGATAATGTGATGTTAGGAAAATGAACCCTTAAATATGTATTTTAATGTTTTCGTTTCTTTCATGCATGTATTTCTAATGCATTTATAAGATTATTCCTTTATTGCTTTGTATGTCCCTCCCCCACAGTGTAACCCCCGCTTTCACTATATTTGATATCAGTATATCATGTGGAGGAGATGGGGACAATCAAATCGTTTAAGGATTCAGGTGGACCTGTTGCAACAATGAGAAGTACAAAATGTCATGTCAAAACCAGCTTTACAATTTCGGTGTGGGGGGGGGGAGGGGGGTATAATTGGGTGGGGGGAGGGGGGTAAAATTGGGTGGGGGGGAGGGGGGAGGCAGGGAAGGGAAGTGAAGGGTAAACAAAGGAGGAGGCTGCAATGCTTGGTAAGAAATGTATGCATTATTCTGCCCATGTAATTGTAGCCCCTCTGTACAGTATGTTCTCAAATAAAATAAAATACAATTTAAAAAAAAAAAAAAAAAAAAAAAAAAAAAAAAAAGGTTATTTCAGAGACAAGACTTTTCTGATTAGGCTAGTATAGAATTGAGAACTTATGGATCTTAGCCTCTTGAGTAGCTAGCTTTACAAGGAAGAGCCATTAATCCCTAATTTATTTTTTATTTATTTATTTTTTTTGTGTCTGGTTGTGGGGCCTGAACTCTGGGCCTGGACGCTGTCCCTCAGCTCTTCAGCTCAAGGCTAGCGCTCTACCACTTAAGCCACAGTGCCACTTCCGGCTTTTTTCTTTTTGCTTATGTGGTGCTGAGGAATCAAACCCAGGGCCTCAGGCATGCAAGGCAAGCGCTCTACCACTGAGCCACCTTCCCAGCCCCAACCCAGTTTAATTTTTAAACTACAGTTTCAATTTGTTTATTTAGCATACATTGATTAAATTTTTGTTAATTTTTGTGTCTATTTTGGATATTGTTTATTTCAAATAAATTTTCCATTTTTCCTCAAGAAATCATGAGTTTAATATTAAAATCTCCAACTATAATTATCTATTTTCTAGATCTTCTTTTAATATTATCAATTTTATCAATGTAATTTGAAAATTACAATCTTATCAATGTAATTTGAAGATGTATAATTGAGTGCATTTATTTTTAAGAAAGTAATGTCTTGAACACAAAATTGACTATTTTGTATTTGCCAAATTATTTTCCACTAGTTGTACACTTTGCTTTGAACTTTATTACCTAAATTATCAATGTTATACAGGCTTACTACTTGTAGTTAGCATGGGGTATCTTTTTAATGAAAAAAAAATAAAGTACCTTTGTCTTTAAAAATTGTGTCTCTTTTAACAGTGTACCTTTGTGTATTGTTTCTTAAACTGCAGTTCTGTTAAAATTTAGTCCAAGTAAATTTTGTAAAATTAATTGTTATGATTGGCATTTTGTCTGCCATTTAATTCCTTGATTTATATTTTTACTAGTTGTTCCTTAGCCTTTTTCCTCCTTACCAGAAGTATTTTATTTTTATTTTTTATTTTTCATTGTGAAAATACTGTACAGAGGGGTTACAATTACATGGGCAAGATAATGAGTACATTTCTTATCAAGCATTGTAGCCTCCTCCTTTGTTTACCCTTCACATCCCTTCCCAGCTTCCCCCTCCCCCCCACCCAATCCTCCCTCCCCCCCCCCACCAAACTTGTAAAGTTTCGACATGACAACTTGTACTTCTCATTGTTGCAACGGGTCCACCTGTATCCTTATTTAAACGACTTTTTTTTTCCCTTCCCCTCCACAAATTATACCGACATCAAATACAGCGAAAGTAGGGGTTATACTGTGGGTTATACTGTGGGGGAGGGACATACAAAGCAACAAAGAAATAATCTTATTAATGCATTAGAAACAAATGCTTGAAAGAAAAAAACATTTAAATACATATCTAAGGGTTCATTGTCAATAATGTCTTTTAAAATCATTCTGTTTAGTATTCTGCATTGGATTTTTTGGCTATACCTTGCTGTGTAATTATGTTAATACTCTAGAGTAGTGTTGCCCAAAAAAATTTTCTGCACTGATTGAAATGCTTTATACTTGTGCAAAACAACACAATAACTATTAGCCACATGTGGTTGCTGAACACTTGAAATGTAGTTGATTTGTTTAAAGAAATAATGTCAAGAATATTTTGACAGATTTAAGTACAACAGAAATAGCATAAACTAGACATATTTAATGTATACAGTTTTTTTGAGGTGGGGAGTACTGAATCTTGAATATATGGCTTGAGTGATGTCCTGAGCTTTATTGCTGATGGCTAGTTTTTGTTTGTTTGTTTGTTACCACTTAAACTACAGCTCCACTCCTGGCTTTTGAGTGGTTAATTGGAGTCTCACTGACTTTCCAGCGAGGGCTGGCTTCAAATTCTGAGACTCAGGTCTCAGCCTCTTGAGTACCTAGGATTACAGGCATAAGCCCCTTGTGTATGGTTTAATTTGTACACTTCAAAAAGATTTAATATATATATATATATGTATATATATATATATATATATGAACCCATAAGAACACCATGCAGCAATCAATATGGTTGTTACATCCATTACCACCTAATTTGTGTTAAGTATTTCTGTGATCCCTCTTTGTTGTTTATTATTTTCCCAGGGCCTCAGGCATGCAAGGCAAGCGCTCTACCACTGAGCCACCTTCCCAGCCCCTGAAATGAATTTTTTGTTTGCATTTAGTTACCTAACATAGTTTTGGTGTTGGGGATTGAACAAAGAGACACATACATGCTAAGCATATACTGGTCGGTATACATCACTAAATCAACTCTTCATCTTGGTAAAAGATCAGTTCTTATTAAGAGAATAAGTATATATATGAGCAACAGACTAGGGAAAATACTTGAAAATACATTTGCTAAAGGACTGGCTTCCAAAATATACAAATTTTCTACAGATTTATTAGCTACAAGACCCCAAAATGTCCAGGCTTTTAAGTTACAAATTAATACATATTGCCTGTTTTTTTTTTGAGTCTGTGTGCCAGACCTAGAGCCTGAACTCAAAGCC
Organism: Dipodomys merriami; assembly: GCF_024711535.1. NCBI lineage: Eukaryota > Metazoa > Chordata > Mammalia > Rodentia > Heteromyidae > Dipodomys > Dipodomys merriami. Next base: position 57,704,816 of record NW_027204492.1, read on the forward strand.
TAGGTACTGTCGGTGAGCTTTTTTGCTCAAGATTAGCACTCTAACACTTGAGCCATACCTTGACTTTTTGGTGGTTAATTGGAAATAAGAATCTCACAGACATTTCTGCCTGGGCTGGCTTTGAACCACATTCCTCAGATCTCAGCCTCCTGAGTAGCTAGGATGACAGGCATGAGCCACCAGCACCCGGCCATCCCTGAGATTTTTTGTTCAGGGTCAATGCTCTATCACTTGAGCCACAGTTTCATTTCTGTCTTTTTGGTGGTTAATTGGAGATAAGAGTTTCACTAACTTTCATGCCTGGATTTGGCTTAGAACCCAAATCCTCAGATCTTAGCTTCTTGAGTATCTAGTATTACAAGTGGTAATCACATTTATTTAAAAATCTAATACATCTGCTATGATAACATGCCTCTCATGTCTGGTATTCTGTCTGATCTATCAATAGTATTGGTCTTTTCAAACAGTAATTCCTTGTATTATTTTCTGCCGTCTAATCATTAATTTCTGTTTTCTAATTTGTTAACTTGGCAGCATAAGTCATTAGTTTTTCCATTTTAACATGGATGATTTGTGCTATAAATTTTATACACATCCAATTTTAGCGTAATTGTACAAATGGAGATAAGTTGTACTTGTATTTTAATTCATTTCAAAGTGTTTTTTAATGTCTTTAATTGACTCACACATTTACTTAGAAAGCATGTTATTTAGTTTCTGAATAGCTGGATGTTTTTTAGAACCCTTATTGCTTTCCAATTTGATTCTGGTCATAGAAAATACTTAGTATGATTGAAATTTTTTCAATTTGTTAAGATATAATTTGACCCAGAGCATGTTCTATTTTGATAAATATTCCCTATGTACCCTAAAAAGAAATGTACATTTTGCTTTCCTTGAATGAAATATTCTATACATGTCATTTAGGTCAAATTATTTGATATTGGTCCTGCTAGCTCAGATGTGCTGTTAGTTTCAGGTGGTTTACCTTTATTTTAGAATTATATCTATTATTTTGTTAAGCTCACACCACATGGTGGTTTCAAAGGTACAGCCAAAAAGTCTTTGTCCTACTCCTCTCATAAAGTACAATTTAATTCCCTCCTAATAAAGTATTGAAAATAGCAATTTGCTTTTTATAGCTTAATGGTGACCGAGTGATATGTCACACTAATATAAAAATATTAAAAACCTAAATGGGTTAATAAATTAGTCGATTTCCTTCTGAACCATGTTCTTCCTCACTGTCTCTTGAATCACTTGCTCTAGTGGAATCTGATACTGTAAAAGAGCCATGGATGAGAGAAATCTGATGGCATGTTGTAGAGACATGCAAGCAGAATTTGGAGAGACCCACATAAGTGAACATGTTAGCAAACTTTCCTTTATTCAACCTTGGTTGACAGCTTGAATGTATCCTCAGGAGACATGCTGAGTCTAAACAACCACAATAAGCAATTGTGGTCTAAAGAAACTGCAAGATAGTAAATGCTAACTATTTAAGCCAGTAATTTCAGAATAACTTGTTATATAGCAAAGATAATGAACATGCCCATCCATACACTATACCTGCAGAAGGTCTTGCTTAACTTTTTAAGGATTTGTCTCTCTTTGGAAGTCAGTTTGTAAGTGTTTCATTGCAATATCAAATATGATTTCTTTCAAATGTGTACGTTGGTGCCTTTTAGTATGAACATACTGTTATTGAGAAATTGGGGAAAAAGGTAAGGAATAAAATTTGACTTGGGTTTCTAGCAATCTTCATTGTACATCCCAACTGTGAGAAGAGGTCTTTTTGGCTTATATTTGAATGGTCTCATTATTTCTGAATGAGCTGTTTACATGTGATTACTCTTAAAGAGGGTAAAAGTAAGTGCTAGAGTAGTTTTTACAAATTTCTTTGTTTATATGTGAGACGTCCAGGGATAGACTCATTCAGTGATGTTTTCTTCCTGTTTTATTACCCTGGGATTATGGGGATAACTAGTGAAGACTCTGGAAAGTAGGCAATATTGCTTCTTTATGTTTATAGGTTCTATCTCCTAGTTTTACATATAAACTAGTTTGTGGTAGTTTGCCCTTTTTTTCTTTTCTTTTGTGCCATTCCTGGAGCTTGAACTCAGATCCTGGGCACTGTCCCTGGGCTTTTTTGCTCAAGGATAGCATTCTACCACTTCAGCTTCATTTCCACTTGCAGCTTTTTGCTGGTAAATTGGAGATGAGTCTCACAGACGTTTTTGCCTAGACTGGCTTCCAGCTAATCTCAGCCTCCTGAGATCTGTAATCTAGGACTATAGGTATAACTCAGCGATACCTGGCCTGGTTTGCCTTTTCTTTTTTGTACATTTTTTATTGTAAAAATACTGTACAGAGGGGTTACAGTTACATGAGCAAGGTAATGAGTACATTTCCTATTGAGCATTGTTGCCTCTTCCTTTGTTTTCCCCCTACCATCCCTTCCCTCCCACCTCCACAAATACCACCCCCAACCCCGTCAAAGTTGTAAAGTTCATTTTCAACATAGTGTCTTGTACATCTCATTGTTACAATGGGTCAACCTGTATCCCTATTTAAGCATTTTGTTTTTTCCCTTTCCCCTCCCCGAAATAGAGAAGTGTATATACAAGATTCAGGGCACCAACATTAAATACAGTGAAAAGAGGGGTTATACTGTGGAGGAAGAACATACAAAGAAAAAAATCACATGGTAGATTATAAATATGTTAGAAACAATAGCAAGACAAAAAAAAATTGTGTCCCTATCTTGGGATTCATTTCACTTCAAACCATCTTATACGGTCATTTGCACTTAGTTTTTGACCTTTTCTACTTTTCTTACACATGTACTAGCTATTGCAAATAAGGGAAACCATGGGGCCTATGTTTCTTTGGGTCTGGCTTATTTCACTTAATTTATTGCAACCTACAGTTTCAAAAAAAAGATGAAATATTTAGAAGTAACTTCCCACCATGTATATAACAGATTGTTAATATCGACCCCTAACAAACTTTTGTTTGGACATGGTTCTATTTAAACATGAGATTTATTGTTCTCATCAGTAATCTTCAAATTTCTAAATCTTTTTCTTCCCTTATTTTCTTCTTCCTTGACCTATCATTACCACAATATAGTCAATTGCTTTAGAGTCCTTCACATGCTTTCAGAACACTACACCAATATTCATGATATTCCCTCCTATATCAGTGACTACTTTTTCACATTCCATTTACTTGCTCTTCTTCACCTCCCCCATCTTATCCTTGAATTTCCAAGGATCAGATCCTGGAATTATTTTCTTTTCCTGAAATGAAACTGTGGATGATACATTCACATATAGGTATATGTATATCTATTTATCTAGCTAGCTAGCTAGCTATTTATCTATCTATTTATCTGCCCTTCTTTTTATTTTTGTGGAGGCCTCAGACTTGAATACAGAGCTTGGGCACTGTTCCTGAGCATTCCTGCTCAAGTCTAGTACTCTACCATTTGAGGTATAGCTCTACTTCTGGCTTTGGGTTGCTTAATTGGAAATAAGTACTCCATGGACTATAGTATCCAGGTTGGCTTTGCACCATCATCCTGAGATCTCAGCCTAAGCCACTTGGCATCTGGCTTATCTAGCATTCTTTTTCTTGTTTTCCTTTTGCCAGTTCTGGGGCTTGCACTCAGGGCCTGGGCACTGTCCCTAAGCCTCTTTGTGCCCAAGGCTAGTGTTCTACCACTTGAGCCACAGCACTACTTCTGGCTTTTTCTGAGTAGCTTATTAGAGATAAGAGTCTCACAGACTTTCCTGCCCGGGCTGGCTTCGAACTTCATTCCTTAGATCTCAGCCTCCTAAGTAGCTAAGATTACAGGCACGAGCCATTTGTGCCCAGCTCTACCATTTCTTAAATGTATTTCTGCAGCCCAGATAGGTCTCCTGAATTTCACTCATATTTATATCGTTGGCTATTTGATACTTCTTGGCTTATCAATTGGGTTTGAATACTAGTATATACCAATCTGAATTCCTATTTTCCTATCCTTAGCTCTGGATTCTAAGCTTCATTTCTTGAGTGAAGGCAATATTTGGAGCTTGAACTCAAAGCCTTTTGCTTGCTATGCAGGGTTTGTATCACTTGAATCAAACTTCCAGTCCATTATACTTCAGTTTATTTTTCAAGTAGCATCTTATTTTTGTCCAAAAATGGCCTTGGACTTCATTCCTCTTTACGATGCCTTCCATTTAGCTAAGAATACAATTGTGAACAATATGCTCGACTTATATGTTATGATGGAATTTCTCTTTTTGTTTAGGATAGCCTAGAACTGCAGTCCTTCTGATGTCGTGATTTCTATCTCTATAGTAGCTGGGATTACAGGTGTGAGCCACTGTAATGTTAAATTTACATTTTAAGTGGTCTTTTTTATATTAAAGTAAATGGTAAATGCTTTCTTATATAGTTTACTTGGATCAAACTCTTGATCATATCCTTAGTCCTCTTTTTTCTTCATCCTACTGTCAAATCACAGAAAATACTGTGGCTTGTGCTATTAAAAATACAGGAATCTAGGCATTCACACACAATGGGACCAAAGGAGATACGCTTAGGGGAGGAATCCAAAGGTGCAATGCCTCTGTGCTTCTGAGCATATAAAAAATATTTATCAAAATGACCTCCAGAAAATGGAAACAAGAGATTTTTCCTTTGTTGTGCATATAAGTATATATGTATATATGCATATACCTTCATTTTAAGCATAATATCAGTGGCTCACAATTATAATCCTAGCTACTCAGGAGGTTAATCTCTGAGGACCATGGTTTTAGCCTGGGCATGAAAGTCAATAAGACCCTTAGCTCCAAATAACCAGCAAAAAGCCCCAAATGGAGCTGTGTCTCAAGTGTTAGAGCATTAGCCTTAAGTGAATAAATGCTCAGAGATAGCACCCAGGCCCCAAGTTCAAGACTTAAAACTGGCTATATATATATTTCCTATGTTAAGCTGACCACTTTGCATCAGGTTTATTAGTGGTGATACAAATTCTCATTTAGTTTCATCTGGCTTATTAGAACAATCTTCTAGATAGTCTATTTGCTCATATTCATGGCCTTTTATAATTTACAAAGAAACACATGTAAAACTGTGTCCTGTTTCTGTACCTTCCAATAGTTTATGTATCTGGATAAAAGTAAAAAATTCTTCTCAGTGTACAAGTCTGTCTATATGATAAAACTTCTATAATTCTTCCCTCACATTAACCTTTGAATGTTTTGCTCCCTTCACCTAGACTACCTTTAACCTACATCACTAATTTCTTCATTTATTTATATATTTACATATTTGCTCCAATGCCATTTTCTCTATGAAACTTTTCCTGGCCACCTTATCCAAAAGTAACAATCAACGACTGAATTTGCTATTGTTTTTCACTGCTTTTTTTCTTTTGTCAGTTGTAGGGATTGAACTCAGGGCCTGGGAACTGTTCCTGAGCTCTTTTGTTCAAGGCTAGTGCCACTTTGAGGCACACTATCTCTTCTGGTTTTCTGGTGGTTTATTGGAGATAAGAGTCTCACGGACTTCCCTGCCTGGGCTGGCTTTGAACCACTATCTTCAGATCTCAGCCTCCTGAGTAGCTAGGATTATAGGCATGAGTCTCCAGTGCCTGGGATTTACTGTTTTTTTTTTACTCATAGCCTTGATTGTCTAGTAATATATTAGACATTTTATTGATATATATTATATTTAATGTATCTTCTCATAAGCACACTATTAAAACAGAATTTTTTAAGTAATTTCTTTATCTGTAAAGCATAGAACCGTGACTCATGTGAATACTCAAGAAATATTTCTGGAGTGTGTACAGTTTTCTTACATTTCACCCTTAGCAATCTCACTAGCAATATATTATAAATCTATTATTAATTCTTTATATAGAATAACTGTATAGATATATAGCATTATACGGTATTGATATAAATTAGTTTATGTAACAACACATTTGGATTTAATTTTGTGAAACTTTAATAGATATTAAGCATTAAATGTTAGATAGGCTTGAAGTATATTATATGCATGCATAGAACACTATAATATAACCTATTAAAAACTGTGATGAAATTGGGAGGAAGAAAAGCAATAATGAGAGTAACAGATTAAGTCAATTTAATATACAGTAAGTATGTTATATGCATATATGAATATATCACAATAAACTTTTTGTATAATTAGTACACATTATTAAAATTAGTCAATGAATAAATCAAAGCTACTGAAAGCCACAAGTGTAGGCAAACAAACTAAATAAAATTACAATAATAATAACATCTCCAAAAACCACATTTATTTTATAATTTATTTAACTTCTAAAGTTAGTGTCAGGTGAGACTACTAATGTGAAAAAAGCAGGGCTGTGAAGGTGGCTCAGTGGTAGAGCATTTGCCTTGCATGCCTGAGGCCCTGGGTTCAATTCTTCAGCACCACATAAGCAAAAAGAAAAAAGCCAGAAGTGGCGCTGTGACTCAAGTGGTAGAGCACTAGCCTTGAGCTGAAGAGCTGAGGGACAGCGCCCAGGCCCAGAGTTCAGGTCCCCCCCCGCCCCAAAAAAGAAAAAAGAAAAGTGTATTTTTATTAATTTTTCATTCATTACAGTTTAATTTCCATGAAATTCATGTCAAGTTAGTGATCATTCCAGTCATATATAAGCTGACTGGAGTTAGAATGTGTGGCAATTAAAGGATACCTGAGGGTAAGGTGAAGGTCTGAATTTATTTGGAAGGAAGTTCTAATCATGCCATATGATGTATGAAATTTGCTAAATTATTCACTTCACACCTCTTCACTTCATATATTCCTTTGAAATGACATTGTTGAGTAACAGAAAACAGTGCCCAAAATATTATCCTAGACATGATGCAAATTTTGAAATATAGGCAATTAAAAGACCTTTGAACGAAAGCAACAGTGAGACAAGACAGAAATGAACTTAACAACTTGGGGGAAGGATTGGAGGGAGGGAAAGTGGGAGAAAAACAAGGGAGGGGCTAATAATGTTGGACAAGAAATGTACTCATTAATTGTAAACCCTCTGTACATAACCTTGACAGTAAAATTAAATTTGAAATAAAACCTTTAGAACCTGTTTTAGAATCAAGATCTCTCTACTCTTGCTTCTCCCATTCTACATGCAAGGAGATGCTCTCTTTGACATTTATCTTTACATGAATGAAGTTCCTCAAAAGAAATGCAATCTCTCCCTAAAATTACATTAACCAAAGAAGGCTATCACTATCACTTAGAAAAGACTAAAATGTTTCCATCAAAATATTCTTAATAATCAAACTATTGTTTTTCAGACTGCCACTCTCATACTAAGGCAACCTTTGTTAGAAGTATAGTTCTACCCCTTGTGTTTCCCCCATGCCCACAGACACACTTTATATTAAGCTATAATATGTTTTTTGAGTTATTTTATTTTCCTTTAAATCAATCAGTACCTTTCTAAAATTGTCTATATCTCTCATACTTCCTTCCTATTTATAAATAGAGTATTTAAGCTTGTTATCAGACCTCTCTCTGGATCTCATTTTTTTTTGGGGGGGGGGTCCGGTCGTGGGGCCTGAATGCTGGGCCTGGGCGCTGTCCCTCAGCTCTTCAGCTCAAGGCTAGTGCTCTATCACTTGAGCCAAAGCGCCACTTCTGGCTCTTTTCTTTTTGCTTATGTGGTGCTGAGGAATTGAACCAGGGCCTCAGGCATGCAAGGCAAGCACTCTACCACTGAGCCACCTTCCCAGCCCCTGGATCTCATATTTTTGCACCTCTCACGCACATCTGCTTATAAATAAATTTGTGTGCCCTTTCCCTATTAATCTGGCTACAGACAGTTTTATTTCAGTAGACTTCAATATTCAGTATGAGAGAATGAAATATGTCTTTATATTTGTATATGCGATAGAGAAAACATTACTGAATGAACTCATTACAATGGTGAAGTTTGTAGCAGAGAGACAGCAGATCAGTTATGTTAGCAGGATAGTGAGAGGAGATGAAGGAAGAGAGGGTAAGCTAGTATAGTCTCTTACTCATTTGTATTATCACATCTAAAATCAAAGGCTATACTGTAAATTGTAGATATAATACATGTATATAAAAAAATTAACATAGTGCCATTGAAGCTGGTATCCTAGAATGTCCTTAATGTGATAGTAGTCCTTGGCTTAGTGTTTAGAAACTTGTATTGGAGGAAGATTTATAATATTCTCAAGAACTGATCAAAGTGGCTCACTATACCTAAACAGTTTGTACAAACAGCATAGTTTATGCTGAACATTTAATTTTCTGGTAACAGAGAACACCCACACACTAGCTCCCAATTTAAAGTCTGGGCACAAACCCTCTAATAGACTTCTCTGGGAGATATTTCACATGTTATCATAATGCATAGTGGGAGTAACTAAGTCCAACCAGTGTGACTTCACTGGAAAATAACTTGGAATCTTGCCCATAGTTTTCTCTGAATTTTTTCACTCTCTGCATACTTCTGTTCTCATCTGCTTTCACTCTGAATTATTTGAGTGTAATATATAAATTCAAACATGAGTAAAAACGTGCTTCAGTCTCCTAAAGAATCTTCAACCCTGAGATGGTTTGATGACACACAGCACACATTTGTTGTCTGAAGAGGTGATTCAATAAAATAATGCTGACTCACTGGAATATGGAAAAAATACTTTTTGTCATTTATAGGGGTAGAACTCAGGACCTGAGCACTGCTCCTGAGCCATTTCCCTCAAAGCTAGCACTCAACCACTTTGAGCCACAGCACAGCACCACTTCCAGTTTTTGGGTGGTTAATTTGAGATAAGAGTCTTAAGGACTTTATTTCTTGCCAGGACTGGCTTTGAACTGTGATTCTCAGATCTCAGCCTCCTGAGTACTAGGATTATGGGCATGAGCTACCAGTTCCCTTCATAAAAGCATTTTTTAACCAAATAAAAGGAAAAATGTAGAGATGATAATAAATATTTCGTACTTATGTGATTATAAACTCATCTATAGTACAAAATAGAAACTAAGATGCTTATTGTGAGAGGTAAATTTACCAATGAGATTTAGAAATTCTCAGCAGTTATTTTGCTCCATTTCCTTGCTGCTTTTAGCCATGTTGGGTAAAATGATAAGAAAGTGTATGTATTCCACAAGATGCCTTTAAAATATTTATTTATTTAATTTACCACACAAAATTTTGAAACACAAACTTTAGATGGACCAAGATGCTTAAAAGCTTGTGATGTTATCTATTCCAAGTAAAAAGAAAAAGGTATAAATTAGTTTTCTTTTATTTTTCCAGGGAGGCTGTAGTTAGAACTTCTAGAAAAAAAGTATGATCATATGTATTTAGATTTTCAGCTTTTCTGCTCACCTGATAAGATTATCCTAGACATATACTAGTTATTGCAAACAAGGGAAACCATGGGACTTATATTTCTTTGAGTTTGGCCTACTTCACTTAATATAATTTTTTCCAAGTCTTTCCATTTCCTAACAAATGGGGCAATGTCATTCTTTCGGATGGAGGCATAGAATTCCATTGTGTATATATACCACACTAAAGCTACCAGCACAACTATGTTTATTGCAGCATTATTTACCATAGCTAAGATATGGAGCCAACCCTGATGCCTCTCAGTAGATGAACGGATCAAGAAAATGTGGTATATAAATCTTTTTTAATGAAAACAAATATCACCGAGATTCTATTTCAACAATAAACCATGTATGGTGATATATACTTGTGATCTCAGCTATGTGGGAAACCACTGACAGAACAATGGTGGTCAGAGGCTGGATTCTGGCAAAATGTGAGACTCTTATCAAAAGATAAACAAAAATTTTTAAAGGCTTGTGTGTGACTCAAATGGTAAACTCACACACACACACACACACACACACATACACACAGACACACACACACACACACACCCTGAGCACAAACCTCAAAAATATAAAAAGAAGAAGTAGAAGGGAAAATAATCATAAATAAACAGGTTAATAGGCCTGGTTACAATTTGAGAGCTATTAAAAAATTGTACAAAGTAGTCTTCCTACTCTGTCAAACCCTTATAATTATTGAATGAGGATTCTATATAGTTTTCAGTATTAAACTTTAAAACTCTTTTTGCTTGTGTACTAAGACAAGGCTCAGTTGGTGTTTGTTTATGAATGGCAAGATCTAATATTAGAAATGCTTTCCAATACCGATGAACTATATTGAAAATCCTCTTTGGTGAGAGTTCAAAGATTTAAGGACTCTTCACATGGAAGATTGAGATTTGCTGCAATATGTGATGATTTGCTGATAGCCCAGATTATGAAAGAAAGTGTAATACCATTTTGATGCTAAATCACCTGGAACATTGTGGATAGCAATTATAATCCCACAAAACTCAGATTTTCAGCTAGAGAGTAAACTATTTCAGGCTCAATTTAAAAAGAAAAATAGGGTTTATGCTATCATCAATATTAAAACATTTACAATAAATGGGAGACAACTGTTAGGATTTTGTTTTATAATTTGGATTAATTTTGGATTTACAATAAAACTTTACATAGTCCTGAAAGCATGACATTCAGGAACTTGCATTGAACTACACTTTACCAATGATCAATTAAGGCTTAGAAAGAAAAATTAATATCAACATCAACTTTGAAGTTACTTAACACATGAAAGCATTTCAAGTTATGTGTCCATGAGAAGCAAAGTGTGGAAGGCCCGTGAAATCATGATACATAATGAGATAGGCATATATGCTCTGCATATGAAGCCTGCCTTTCTTGATAATTTTATATGACCTCCAAATAACTCTTGGGAGAAAAACATTTCCCTCCCACTATTATTCAAAAAAAGTAAAATATGCAAAATGAAGGCTACCCTACCTTTGAATGATTGCAGCTACTTATGATATCTTACAATGTAAAATAGAGAAGCTTATTTGTGGTACCCTATCTTGTTTGTACTTCACCAAACATTATCTATATTAGAACAAATAAGATTTTGGTCAATGGTAGGAAGAACAGGCAAGTATTGGGCTACTATGCTAGAAAATTTAAAGTTCTTGCAAGTTACCAGAGTTCTAAATCCAGCTACTTTGTCTCCAATAGCAGAAACTGAGTCTTATTTATAACCTAACTGCTTAGAAATGCTCAATGCAGTCTGTGCCAGCTGACCAGATTTGTCAGATCAGCAAATGATATCTCACAACTGGTAACTATTCATTAATGGGAGCAGCTTCATTGAGTAAGGATGGTACTAAGTTGGATATACCATGTTAATACTGGATAACTATATTAAATTTCACATCCAGTTTACACATCTACACAAAAGGCTAATTTACTGCATCCACTAGAGCTTTGCAATTGTCACAGTATAACAAGGAAAAATCTATTTTGATTCAGAATATGTCATTGTAAAAGTGCATACACATGGAACTATTTGTAAAGAAAGATTACTAACTTAAAGAAACAAAAACATCAAAAATGAAAATATGGGTCCTATTTCAGTTGCCTTACCCACCACAGTGGCAGCTATGTACTGCTCAGTGTACCAACAGACTAACTCCCATGAAGCTAAAAGAAATTATCTGACAAAGCAGTGAAGCAAGCTGCTAGGAGAAAAAGTGTTTATTGGGACTTTCATACTCCACTTGGACTTGTTTAAATTCAAGCCTCATTACATACAGTGGTGGAAATGAACCTGAGAATGAAGCCTCACCAATATGGAATTTAACTCATTATGGAAACTTAATGACTTGAGGATCATTTTACTCCCTGATACCCTGGTGATTCTATTTTTTAAAGTGCCGGTCCTAGGGCTTGAACTCATGGCCTGGGTCCTGCTCCTGAGCTTTATTGTTCAAGAGTAGTAGTTACTCTACCACTTGAGCTACTTGGTGGTTAATTGGAGATAAAAAGGTTCATGGACTTCCCTACTTGGTCTGGCTTCAAAGCGCATTTGTAAGATCTCAGTCTCCAAAGTAGCTAGGATTACAGGCATGAACCACTGGCCCCCAGCTGGTGCTTCCAATTTTAAAATACATACATGGAAGCACAAGTCTAATAAAACCTTACTGGAAAGTCCCACACCCAGAAAAGGCCTGATCAACAATCTGACTACTAAGTGGAAAGATCCTTGAGATTGATATATAGCTAATTATCTGTCCCTACTTTACTATATCAATGGGTTCATCACTCTAGAATAAAGTAAATTAAAGCAGAGGAAGACACTTCTAGCCACTCTTCAGATAATACCTGGTTATACATACCAATTGAGTATCTTAGGTATTTATTCAAAAAGACAAGATAACTAAGATAAGTAATTCTGGGGTTGTTAACTCTTTCTCACTTTGCCCTGGCTTTTCTCCTAATTATACTAGCTTAAATCATGTTAGACCTCCTCGGTGAATGTTCATGATGCTCATTTGCCCTTTACTTGATCTGTTCTCCCCATCAGGCTGTTGGAGACATATTCCTGATGAGAAACCTCTACTGAGGTGCGATGTCACTTTTTATAGACATATGAGATTAATTCTATCTTTTAAAGAGTTTCTGAACTAGAGCTAGCATATCTGATGATAAGAGAAACACATTTGGAGTTTAAAAGTATGATATGTACAAAAATGGTCTGAACAGCGCTCCAAGTTAACAGACACATGTCTCTGACTAGCTTTCCCTCAGAAAATCATATATCATATATTGCATCACATCAAGAACATTCAGTCGTGAAACTTCTACTTTTCACTTTTGTACATCTTGAAGCAGTCAGAGTAGACCTTCACCTAAATTCCATGGAAGTGGAGTAGAGGATTGGCAGTGGGTATTGTCACAGTGTGGAAACGATAACTTTTGCTATACTACCTACCTATTTTCCCGTTCTATTAAAGACATGTCTGTCACAATAGTATTTTAAATTACAAAGAGAACTTTGTATAACACTTCCTCCGCTCCTCAGCTTATAAAAATTGACTTAAAATGTGTTCACCTGGAAAGAAATTTCACAACCCTTGATAGATGAATGGATAAAGAAAACGTGATGTATATATATATATATATATATATATATATATATATATATATATATATATACATGAAAGAATTACATTCATCCATTAGAAGCATTATATTGTATCATTTGTAAAGAAAAAGTTTGGAAAAAAAATGTTAAGTGAAGTAAGTCAGGCCTAGAAAGAAAAAGGAAGAATATTTTCCCTTATATGTGGAAATTAGATTTAGTTTATAAACTTATAATATATTGGGTGGTATGGGAGTGTATACAAATATATTAACTAAAATACCTTAGATTCAAGGGGAACTCAAATAGTCTAATTCCTTAGAAAGGCAAAGTCAAAGTTCACCAAAATAAGATATCAAGAAGTGAGTACTCAAAAGGGGTAAGGTTGGGTCAAAGGGAAAAGCGGTGGACAAATAAAGAGGGGGAGAATAGGGTCATGAAGCCAATGTATATCTTACAAAATTAAGAAGAATAAGGGGAGGAGCCGGTAGGGGAGGGAGGGATGAGAATGTTGAAAGGGATGACACTGATCAAGATAAATTGTATTCATAAACTGCTTTCTCAAATTAACTCACAAAAGTGAGTAGCTTTTCTGTATGCCAACAAGGAAAAGACCAAGACTAAAATTGGGAAAGCAGCCCTATTTGCAGTAGACTAAAAAACAAAACAAAACAAACCTAGTAATTAACCAATGATGTGAAAGACCTCTATGGTGAAAACTCAAAAAATTGAGAAATGAAATTGAAGAAGATTTAAGGAAATGGAACGACCTTCTATGCACCTGGATTGGAAGAATTAACACCATGAAAATGGTAGTACTGCCCAAAGCAATTTACAAATGCAATGAAATAACAATCAAAATCCTAATCACATTGTTTAAGATAAAGCAATACAAAAATTCATATAGAATAACAAAAGACACTGACTATCAAAAGCAACCATTAGCAGACAGAAGATTGTTGGAAGAATAAAAGTCCCAAACTACAAACTCTATTACAAAGCTATAGTAATGAAAACAGCTTGGCATTGGAACAAAAATAGACCTGAGGACTAGTAGAACAGAATAGAACACCCAGAAATGAACCCACTGACCTATATAGACCCAATATTCAATGAGGGAGCCAAAAACATAGGCTCAACAAATGGTGCTGGCAAAACTGGTTATCAACATGCAGAAAACTAAAACTAGATATGTATTTATTACCTTGAAGCATCATCAATTGAAAATGGATCAAAGACCTTAATGTAAGGCCAGAAATCATGAAACTTACAGGAAGTATGAGAGGAAATGGCAGGGCACAGGTAGAAAATTCCTAAATAAATACCCAGAAAACAAATCAAAGAGAGACTTGATAAATGGGATTGCATCATACTAAAAAGTTTCTGCACAGCTAAGGACAAAGCTAACAAACTAAAACTAAAAAAGCCTCCAGAATGGGAGATTTTTTTTTTACCAGCTATACATCAGACTAAGGTCCTAGTACCCAAAGTATGCTTAGTACTCAAAAAATTAAACTCTTGGGGAGTCCAGAGGAAGATGGAGGAAGAGACCTAACTCTTAATGTTAGCGTATTTAACTCTCCAATGAAGTGACATAGATTGTCTAGTTGGATCAAAAAGCAAGATCCTTCTATCTGCTGCCTTCAAGAGACACACCTTGCCCACAAAGACAAACATATTCTGAAAGTGAAAGGTTGAAATAAAATCTACCAAGCAAACAGCTCGTATAAACAGGCTGGTGTTGCAATTCTAATATCAGATAAAATAGACTTCAAATTAAAATTAGTGAGAAGAGATAAAGAAGATCATTACATACTAATGAAGGGATCTCTCCTTCAGGAGGTTATTACAATTGTAAATATCTATTCACCAAATAATGGAGCACCCAAGTTTATCCAAGAAACACTTCTTTCCCTAAAATTTCACATAGATCCAAAGACATTAATTGTTGGAGACTTTAACACACCACTATGCCCACTGGATAGATCAAGCAAAAATTCAACAGAGAAACCTTGGACTTATTTTACTATGTGACTTTTTTGGTTTCTTTTTCATGTTCTTCCCCCTATGGTATATCCCCTGTTGTCACACTGTATTTGATTTTGGTACCCTGCATCTTTTATATACATTTATCTAATTTGGGGAGGGGAAGGAGAATAAAAAAAACTGCTGAAACAAGGATAGAAATTGACCTATTGAAACAACGATACTCACAAAACACTATGTTGGAAATGATCTTTACAACTTAGGCAGGAGGCAGCAGTGGGGGAGGGGGTGGTGTAGAATGAGATGAGGTGGGGAAGGGAAGGGATAGTAGGGGAATAACAAAGGACCTCAAGAGGAAATGTACTCCTTACTTTATTTATGTAA
The DNA here is from genome assembly GCF_024711535.1 of Dipodomys merriami. NCBI lineage: Eukaryota > Metazoa > Chordata > Mammalia > Rodentia > Heteromyidae > Dipodomys > Dipodomys merriami. The sequence continues at coordinate 57,720,237 of NW_027204492.1, forward strand.
CTGTAACCCCTCTGTACAGTAACTTTTTAATGAAAAACAAGTTATTTTTAAAATAAAAAAAATAAACTCTCAAAGAAACAGCAACTTAATAAATTTGCTAAGGACTTAAAGGAAGATGTCTCAGAAGATGTAAAAATAGCCAATAGACACATGAAGAAATATACAAAATTTATGGCTATAAAGGAAATGCAAATCAAAACAACATGAACTCCAGTTAGAATGGCCATTATCAAGAAAACAAACAATAACAAATGCTGGTAAAGTTGAGTCTAAAAGAGAACTCTACTACACAGTTGGTGGGAATGAAAGCTTGTTCAATCACTCTGGAAAGCCATGTGGAGGGAGGTTTTGGACAGTAAGAACCACCCAGCATAGGGATTTACTGTTTACTGTCTCACTGTAACATCTTTGTGTCAAAAAAAAACTCCTTCACACCTCTGAGCCTCCTGAAGATGAATATTTCCTTCAAGGCCATTAATTAATCCATTTCCTTCATTTAGTTTCTTTTGCTCAGGTTTTGGTAGAGCAACAAGCAGTAGAGCTTTAAATTCCAGTTGCTATGGTTTGGATATACTTCAGTATTGCATACTCTCCTGGCTTCATTTGCTGAAATTCAATGCTGATTGAGAGATATGATGGTGAAAACTTTTGGAATTGATTAGCCTGAGATAATGTTATTAAGGTGTATACTGCTGGTTTTAATTCTAGTGGTTTTATATATAAAAAAAAAAGAGAGACAGATTAGAAGATACACTCATTCCTTTGTTCTCTGTCTTTTGCCATGTGATTGTGTATACTACTTTAGGACTCTTCCCACAAAATGTCATCAATACATGCATCTCTTCAACTTTATACTTAAAAAAAAGATGTGTCAAAACAAACTTCTTTTCCTTATATGATAGTATGCTTCAAATATTGCATTATAAAAAGAAGAATGAATAAAATACTAGCCATTTCTTCATCCTAGCTGCTACTGTTACATCTCTCTTACTGTTGAATTTCAGTCAGGATCTATCTGAATTTGTAACATTAATACTGCAAATTCTAAATCACTACTATAGATTTGAGTGAACTTTCTTTCAAGAGGAGTAAAATGCTGTTGGGTTTTTTTTTAATAGAGCTATGGTTTGCTGGGTGTCAGTGGCTCATGCCTTTAATCCTAGCTACTCAGGAGGTTGAAACCTGATGATCATTGTTCGAAACCAGCTCCTGCATGGAAGTCTGAAAGATTATCCCCAACTACCATCAAAAAGCTAGAAGTAGAGCTGTGGCTCAAATGGTAGAATGCTAGCCTTGAGCGAAAATGTTCAGATGCAGAACCCAAACTCTTACATAAAGCCCCAGTAGCATCACATCTTTGTGTCTTAATACATACATTTGATTGTTAAATAAAGCTATCCCTGGAAAAGGATTGATCTTTTCCATATCAGGATAAGAGTGGTTAGAGATTATGTAAAGTTATTTTGAATTTTAAAAATAATGATGTGTCTTTCTGGTTAACTTGTATAAAATATATGTCTATTAAAATTTTTTTTTTCTGTTTTGCGTACAACTCAACAAGAAGGAATGTATAGAGTGTAGCTGAAAATGAAATGTAAATATTTTGGGATGGGATTTACTGATTTCACAAGAATGGAGAATAAAGCAAACCCGGACACCTGGGTATATGCAAGATTGTGTAGAGGATTAATGATCTTTATTTTTTGGAAACTATTTCTGGAAATTTTTCCCACTTTGTGAAGGAAAAGTTCCCACATTGAGTTTTCAAGCTTCTAAGAGCCATTTGAATGCAAATTGACTGCTGAGCACAAGCTCACACCTGACAACACTGATAATGAGATAGCAGGGGTTGAATCTAGTTCCTGAACACACACACACACACACACACACACACACACACACACACACACACAGGCAGGCAGGCAGGCATTCATGCATGTGCGCACAGACCACCACCACCACCTCCACCACCCTCATCAACAAGTACAATAAAACCTTCCAGGTGTCATCTATTCTCTTAAGTAGAAAGAATTGGTGTCAAGAACAAGCAAAAAAAAAAAAAAAAAAACGATTGGAACTAACAGCCTTTACGTAATTCTTTTGAGACTAACCACTGAACTAAGTACATTGACATGATAGTGGCTACAGTGGGGATCTTGTTAACTTAACCTGTGTTGTCTCAGTAACATATATCATGTTTTAGGTGTATTTCCAAGGAACCATATATATCCTCTGGGATTGTACCTCTAATGTGTTCATTCTATTATGACACTTATAAATTGAGATTGGTTATGCATACTGGAATCATCATGCTGTGTGAAGTCCTACTGCTAATTTTTCCTGCAGAAGCACCTTGATGAAGGGCTAGGGAGCAGAGTGCACAAAACAGAGTTAGTTCAGAATCTTGAAGTATGCTATACTTAACAAGATCTCCTCAGCTGTTTGATGGTAGATGCCTAGATTGAGTTTGGAGAGGACTCTCAACATTCCCAGAACTCACAAGTGACTCATTTTACATAACTGTACAAAATATTTGATGATAAATATAAGATTTCCTTCTGAAAGCTTAGAATTTCTGTATGTGCTGGCCACAGTATACCTACATGATCAATCTCCAATAAAAACCATGGGCCCTGGGGATGTTGAATTCTGGTATCATAATGTAAGGGGCTCAATAAACTCGTCCAATGAAATTCATGAAAAGTATTTTAAAGTATCCATTTAATATCTCAGAAAGTGCCACGGAGGACATGAACAAACTTAAGAAACATTTTCAGTAATAAAAGAGAATCTATGATAATAGACACATGATTTTATGTCCCTTTCTTCCTCATAATTCTGTAAGGTGGACATTCTATACAGCCAAGAACATATAGAAACTTTGGAGACATTCTAATATTCCAAGTTTGAGAATTTTATTTTCTGTAGACTCAGGATATCATTATTATCTTTCCCTAGATACTTATTGACCAGGACAAATTTCAGAATTGTGTAGCCAAAAGATCCGACTTTTCTTCCAGTCTATAATATTGACACTGTGGACTCTATTCATACTGTAGATTCAAAACTATTCATAGTATAGACATTATTCATAGTATAGAGACACTAATTTGTTAACTGTGCTGTTTAGAATATATGGGGCCTAAGTTCCTTTGCTGTAGCCCATAATGCAGTATTTCTATGCTAAGAGAAGCAAGTCAAGGAGACATCAAGCTACCCTCACTCTAGTGAGAACTCAGTTCCGAACATAGGGATGTCATTTCTAGAGGAGTATACCAGTTTTCATACATATGTCGAATCCCTATCTGAGATAACTTTCTTGGACAGAGTGGCAGACCATAAAATAGCTTCTAATACCTTCTCAAAGTAACTGACTTTGTATCAGAACAGAAGGCTAAGAGTATTGCTGTACTTTGGATGTTTTGTTGCCTCTAATATTTTTGTTGAAACTGAATTCCTATGCAATAGTATTAGTAGGTAGACTCTTTTGGTGTGGGCAGGTCCTGAAGAGCTGGCTCTCACTTATGAGATGAGGAAGTGATCATATAAAAGCACTATAGAGAACTAGCTGAATCCCTTTTTTCCCCTTCCACATACTTTCACATGATAAAATAGTGTTTTATTCCTTACATAGGAAGCAGCATTCAAGGTGTTTATTGTCTTCTTTATAGAAAGAGAGAACAAGCCCTTACACAGATACCAAATCTGCCATTGACCTTAGGTTTCCTAGATTTTGTATCATGGGTAACGAATTCAGGATATTTATACATCAAGTCTAAGGAGCAGAACAGGATTAATGTGAATAACCTCAAAAGAGAGCAAATGATGGTGAATGGCAATTGAGAGGATATTTGTAGAGTGAATAAAGATGAAAGCTAACTTTAGGCCACCTAGTTGATGGAGAGAATCAGAGGACCAGACATTTGGTAGACATACCCATCAGGTTGCAAAAAGTACTAAACAGGCTCTTGGAAGATGGCAGAGGAGAAGCAAGAGGCTAAACAAGCTCCCTCATAGAAAGCAGTTTTAGTGTTCCAGTGAATAATCCTAGGCTAGAGAATCACGCCAAGTGTGCCATCACAGTACAGAGAGTTTGGCCAGAGGGAAAATCCAGGCAAGGAGACATATCTGAGCACTTGCGGTAGCCCCAGCTGTGGTGGCTACAGTGGCAGAGTAGCAGTCGGGGCAGCCATAGCTGCCATACCTACAGAGAGAGTCCAGGACAAAGGTGACAGATGCGGCAGGTGAGCGAATTCTCCTCAACACCAGCAAGAACTGACAAGGAGCAGATATCTTTATCCTGCAGTTCCCACACCAGAGACGGCCCAGGAACCAAAACTCTGGTGTGCATAGAACCCTGACATCCTCACTCCCCAGGAAGCAGAGGAGGGAAGGCCACCCTTGGCCAATCACCTGAGATCTCCATCTTTGATATTGACAAAGGTCCAGCTAGCTGCTCAAGCTAGCTCCAACTCAGGCCTTGGAAGAAAACAAGTCATTTAGCAGATCACAGGAACCTGACCTGACCTGCCAGGCTCAGCTCCACCCAGGGAAAAGTCACCCAGCCCAGACAGAGAAAGCTCTGTCCATGGAGGAGGGGCTTTCTTCACTGGGTTAATAGAGCCAGAGGCTGCCCCTCCCTACAGCAGCCTAGACAATCAATTGAAATTCAGTAAATATAAACCCTGAGAATGCCTCCAGGCTGGGCTCTGTGAGTGACTCAGAAGCTACTGTTTGCTGAAAGGCCTCAACTCTACCCAGAACCTAGCCTCATCATAGCATCTCCAAACTAGAGGAAACAGTGGAAACTAGGGAAACCAGTAAGAATAACCTCAGATTTCTCAGCAGAGACAATTAAAGCAAGAAGAGCCTGGAATGATGTATGCCATGCCCTAAAGACAAACAACTAACAACCAAGAATACTGTACCCAGGTAAACTCTCCTTTATAACAGAAGGTCAGTGGAGCACCCACTTCATCCAAGAAACACTACTTTCCCTTAAATCTCACATAGCTCCAAAGACATTAATTGTTGGGGACTTTAATAAACCGCTATCCCCGCTATGTAGATCAACTTGGCAAAAACTCAACAGAGAAACTGAAGATCTAAATAACTACATAGATCAACTAGATTTAACAGATATCTACCGAATATTTCACCCAGCAGCATCAGAATACACGTTTCCCCCAGCAGCACATGGAATATTTTCCAAAATAGACCACATTTTAGGTCACAAGGCAAACTTGTCCAAATTCAGAAACATTGACTAACAACCATGAATACTGTACCCAGCTAAACTCTCCTTTATAATCGAAGGTCAAATAAAAACCTTCCATAACAAAGAAAAACTGAAACAATATATCTCCACCAAACCAGCCCAATAAAAAGATACTTAAAGATGTCCTACACATAGAAAACCAACAAGACACAATAAAGGCCAAGAAAACACATCCAAACTAAGAATCCAAGAATCATAGGAAAAACCCTGTTGTTGCAGCCCCAAAGAAGATGGACAACATGGCAGAAACAACCAAACACCTCTCAGTCCTAACTCTCAACATCAACGGACTTAACTCTCCAATTAAACAACATAGACTGTCTAGTTGTATTAAAAAGCTAGATCCTTTTATCTGCAGCCTTCAGGAGTCACACCTTACCCATAAAAACAAACATGTTGAAAGTGAAAGGCTGGAACAAAATCTACCACACAAAGAGCCCCAATAAACAGGCAAGAGTTGCAATCCTAATATCAGATAAAATAGACTTCAAATTAAAATTTGTGAGAAAAGATAAAGAAGGTTGCTATATATGAATTAAGGGATCTCTCCTCAGGAGGATAGTACAATTCTAAATACCTATTCGCCACACAAGGGAGCACCCAAATTTATCCAAGAAACACTACTTTCCCTCAACTCTCACATAGATCCAAAGACATTAATTATTGGGGACTTAAACCAACACTATCCCCACTACATAGATCAACTCAGAAAAACTCAACGAGAAACCACAGATATATACAATTGCATAAATCAATTAGATTTAACAGACATCTACTATATATTTCACCCAGCAGCATTAGCATACACCTTTTCTCAGCAGCACATGGAACATTTTCCAAGATAGACCACATTTTAGGTCACAAAGCAAACTTGTCCAAATTCAAAAACATTGAAGTTATGCCTTGCATTCTCACAGACCACAAGGGAAGAAAATTAGAACTCAACACCAAAAGCCAAAAAAGAAAGTCCTATAACATATGGACGTTGAACAACACACTGTTGAATCACCAGTGGGTCATGGAAGAAATTAGAAAGGAAATTCAAATGTTCATGATATTCAACAAAAATGAACACACAAATTACCAGCTCCTCTGGGACACAGCAAAGGCAGTACCGAGAGGCAAGTTTATAGGTATGAGTTCATACATCAACAAGTAAGAGAAATCTGGAACCAACAATTTAATGAGACATCTGAACCTCCTTGAAAAAGAGCAGCAAGCTAAATCACAATCCAGTAGACAGAAAGAAATAAATAAGTCAGAATTAAGCGAATTATTTCCAAGCCTTTCCATTTCCAAGCCTTTCCATTTCCTAACAAATGGGGCAATGTCATTCTTTCTGACCGAGGCATAGAATTCCTTTGTGAATATATACCACATTTTCTTGATCCATTCATCTACTGAGGGGCATCTGGGTTGGTTCCATATCTTAGCTATAGTAAATAATGCTGCAATAAACATAGTCGTGCTGGAAGCTTTAGTGTGGTCTTGTTTTTAACATTTGGGTAAATGCCCAAAAGTGGGATTGCTGGGTCATAGGGGAGCTCTATGTGAAGTCTTTTCAGGAACCTCCATACTGCTTTCCAAAGTGGTTGAACAAGTTTACACTCCCACCAATAATGAAGTAAGACAGGCCCAAAGAAACATAGGTCCAATGGTTTCCCTTATTTGCAATATCTAGTGTATGTCTGAGTCAAGCAGAAAAGGTCAGATAAGGTGATGTTAGGGAAATGAACCCTAAGATATGTATTCAAATGTTTTTTTCTTTCATGCAATTGTTTCTAACACATTTATAAGATTATTTCTGTTGCTTTGTATGTCCCTCCCCCACAGTATAACCCCTGCTTTCACTGTATTTGATGTCAGTATAATTTGTGGTGGGGAAGGGGAAAAACAAATCGTTTAAATAGGGATACAGGTGGACTCATTGCAACTATGAGATGGACAAGTTGTTATGTCGAAAACGAACTTTACAACTTTGGTGCGGGGGTGGGGGTAGGGAGGGCGGGGAGGTTTGGGTGGGGGCGGGGAGGATGGGAAGGGGAAACAAAGGAGGAAGCTCCAATGCTTGATAAGAAATGTACTCATTATCTTGCCCATGTAATTGTAACATCTCTGTACAGTATTTTCACAATAAAAAATAGTAATAAAAATAAAAACAACAACAAAAAGAATTAAGTGAATTAGTCCATAAAAATAGAACAAATCAACAAAACAAAGAGTTGGTTCTTCAAAAAAAATTAACCACATTGACAGACCCTTAGTAAGTCTTATCAAAAAAAGAAGAGGACACACCCAAATAAACTCAGAGATGAGCATGGAAACATCACCACAGAAATAATCAAGAATTAGAACATTACAAGGGAATACTTCTCAAAACTTTATGCTAATAAGTTTGAGAACTTGGCAGAAATGGACCTTTTTCCTAGCATATATTGACATGCTGAAACTAAACCAAGATCAGTTAAACCAACTTTACAGACCCATATTAAGCATTGAAATAGAAACAGCAATAAGAGACCTCCCATTTAAGAAAAGCCCAGGACCAAATGGATTTACAGCAGAATTCTACAAGGCCTTCAAAGCAGAGCTCACACCAATACTCCTCCAACTCTTCAATGAAATTGAAAGAGAAAGTTCACTACCAAACTTATTCTATGAGGCCATCATAACCCTCATCCCAAAACCAAGCAGGGACTCATCAAAGAAAGAGAACTATAGACGCATTTCTTTGATGAACATTGATGCAAAACTTCTCAACAAAATTTTGGCTAATTGACCTCAACAATTCATCCGAAAAAATCATACACCACGGTCAAACAGGATTCATTTCAGGGATGCAAAACTGGCTCAATATATGCAAATCAATTAATATAATTGAACACATCAACAAGAGCAAGGATAAGAACCACATGGTTATCTCAATAGATGCAGAAAAAGCATTTGACAAGATCCAACACCCCTTTATGATGAAGGTTCTGGAAAAATTAGGAATCCATGGAACATTCCTCAATTCATTAAAGGCTGTATATGACAAACCTACAGCCAGCATTATACTTAATGGTGAAAAACTAAAACCATTTCTTCTAAACTCAGGAATGAGACAAGGATGTCCACTCTCTCCACTTTACTTCAATTTAGTATAAGGAAGCCTAGCTACAGCAATAAGACAAGATGCAAACATAAAAGGGATCCAAATAGGGAAAGAAGAAGTAAAACTCTCCCTCTTTGCAGATGACATGATCTTGTATTTAAAGAATCCCATGGACTCCACTCCCAAATTACTCAAGCTGATTCAAAACTTTGGCAAAGTAGCAGAGTATTAAATTAAACCTCAAAAATCAATGGCTTTTCTGTATGGCAACAATGAGAAAAGCGTCGCTGAAATCAGGAAAGCAACTCCATTCGTAATAGCTCCACAAAAAAATAAAATACCTAGGAATTAACTTAACCAAAGAAGTGAAGGACCTCTATGATGAAAATTTTAAAAACCTGAAAAAGGAAATCAAAACAGAACTTAGAAAGTGGAAAAACCTCCCATGCTCCTGGATTGGAAAGAACAACACCGTGAAAATTGCAATAGTTCCCAAGGCTATTTACAATTTCAATGCGATACTTATTAATATTCCAACCTCATTCTTCAAGGAAATAGAAGAGGCAATCCAAAAATTCATGTGGAACAATAAAATACCCTGAAAACGATCCTTAACAGAAAGAACAGACATAGAAATCAAAACAGTTTGGGGGGGAGGGGGGAGGCTGGGAAGGGATGTGAAGGGTAAACAAAGGAGGAGGCTGCAATGCTTGGTAAGAAATGTATGCATTATCCTGCCCATGTAATTGTAACTCCTCTGTACAGTATGTTCACAAATAAAATAAAATTAAATTAAATTAAAAAGAAATCAAAACAGTTTGATATTGGCTCAAGAGCAGACTTCAGGACCAATGGAATAGAATTGAAAACCTAGAAATGAACCCACAGAAAAATAGCCATCTAATCTTCGATGAGGGAGCTAAAAAAATAGAATGGAAGAAAGACAGTCTCTTCAGTAAATGGTGCTGGCAAAATTGGTTAATCACTTGTAGAAAACTATACCTAGATCCTTATATATCATCCTGCACCAGAATCAACTCCAAATGGATCAAAGGCCTCAAAGTCTAAGCAGACACCCAGAAAACATTACAGGAAGGAAGAGGAGAAACCCTAGGTCTCCTTGACACGTGCTGAATTTTTCTTAATAGAGGCCCAGAAACACAACAAATCAAAGAAAGTTTGGACAAATGGGATTGCGTGAAATTGCAGAACTTCTGCATGGCAAAGGACATGGCTAGCAAGATCAATAGAAATCCCATGAATTCGGAGAATATCTTCACTAGCCATACAGTGGAAAAGGATCTCATATCTAAAATATGATTGGAACTCAAAAAATTAAATCCCCCAACAACAAATCCTCAAATAAACAACTGCCCAAAAAATAAATGGACTAGAGACTTAAAGAGAATCTTCTCTGAAGAGGAAAGAAGGATGGCCAATAGACACATGAGGAAATGCTCAACCTCTCTAGCCATAAAAGAAATGCAAATCAAAACAACATTGAGATACCACCTCACCCCTGTTAGAATGACTATAATCAAGAACTCTAATAACAACAGATGCTGGAGGGGATGTGGACAGAAGGGCACCCTATTGCATTGTTGGTGGGAGTGTAAACTTATTCAACCACTTTGGGAAGTAGTATGGATGTTCCTCAAAAGTCTCCACATAGAGCTCCCCTATGCCCTAGCATAATCCCATTTTTGAGCATTTACCAGAATGATCACAAACAAGACCATACTAAAGCTACCAGCACAAATATATTTATTGCCTCATTATTTACTATAGCTAAGGTATGGAACCAACCCAGATGCCCCTCAGTAGATGAATGGATCAAGAAAATGTGGTATATATACACAATGGAGTTGTATGCCTCCATCCAAAAGAATGACATTGCCCCATTTGTTAGGAAATAGAAAGACTTGGAAAATGTTATATTAAGCAAAGTAAGCCAGGCCCAAAGAAACATAGGTCCCATGGTTTGCCTTAATTGCAATAACTAGTATATGTCTGAGACAAGCAGAAACGTCAGATTAGTTGATGTTAGGCAAAATGAACCCCAAGATAAGGTCTCAAATGGTTTTTCTTTCTTGCTGTTGTTTCTAACATATTTATAAGATGATTTCTGTTGCTTTGTGTGTCCCTCCCCCATGGTATAACCCCTGTTTTCACTGTATTTGATGTTGGTATAATTTGTGGAGGGGAAGAGAAAAAACCAAATTGTTTAAATAGTGATACAGGTGGACCCATTGCAAGAATGAGATGTATAAGACTTTATGTCAAAACGAACTTTACTGCTTTGGCATGTGGAGGAGGGAGGGGAGGGTTATGGGAAAGGATGGGAAGAGCAAACAAATAAATAAGTACTAAACACAAGTTACAAAATATACTCAAATTATATTGTATTTGTTTAGTTCTAATAAGTGGGTGTAGCCAGAAACAAAAGGTGGGGATATCCTGCCAAACCTACTGTTAACCCCAAGGTTATTGTAGGTAATCACAACGTTGTGACTCTCCAAGGAGCAACACTAGAGAATTGACAGTGGGATCAAAATATACACCTTTAAATTAATTTAACCAGCCAACGTACAAATTAGCAGAGAGCAACAAGCTCCACTGTGAGGGACTGTTGTGGCTTGTTTTGATTTTCAATTTTGGGATTTAGAGATCCCTAGGAAATTAGTAAACCTAATCTGTGCTCTGTGAGAGCATTTCTAGAGACAATTCAAATGAGGGCTGTGATGCAATCATTGATTTATCCTTTAGAGAAATCATAATTTGATGTAATTATTAGGTAGTGATAACAATTAGGGAATTGTGGTTGGTTGGAGGAAATAGGTTACTCAGAGTTTGCTTTTGAAGTCTACATCAGTTTGTTCTCTCTGTTTCCTAGCTACCAGTGAATGAAAAGCTCTCCTCCACTATGTCCTCTGTCATGATGCTGTGCCTTACTAAAGATAGAGTTGCCACAACACACTATCTAAAGTATTGTGGTTCCAACACAAACTAGAGATATTGCAAAGAAGCAAGAATTTATAATCTATATGAACAGAAGAGAATGAGAAATGTGGGAATTTTGAGAGTAATCAGATGTAGGATTTACCTTTAAAAAGCCCTATGCCTCAACCTGTATCCTTAAGCATTTTGTTTTTCCCCTTCCCCTCCCAGAATTAGGGAATTGTATATACAAGATGCAGGGCACTGACATCAAATACAGTGAAAACAGAGGTTACACCGTGGGGGAGAATCATACAAAGAAAGAAAAAATGAGATATACAAAACTTTATGTTGAAAACGAACTTTACAACTTCTGCAGGGTCAGGGGAGAAAGGAGGGTGTAGTTGTGGAGGTGGGAGGGAAGGGATGGTGGGGGAGAACAAAGGAGGAGGCAACAATGCTCAATAGGAAATGTACTTATTACCTTGCTCATGTAACTGTAACCCCTCTGTACAGCATTTTTACAATAAAAAGCGTTCAAAAAAGCCCATGGTTAAAGCAGCAGAAAAAGATATGATGGCAGTGTCTCTTTCAAATAAAGAATATCAGTAAAGATAAAAAATTTTAAAGTAATTAAGGAGAAATCATAGAAAATCAGTGAAAAAATAAATCACAAAAATAGCTTTTCCGAAAATTGGAGTGGCTATACTTAAAACAAACACTGTTGCTAGAGATAAAGAGGATAATTATGAAAGTGTTAAATGACCAGGAAAGTAACAGAATTATAAATATGTACGCACTTAAAATACATGAAATACAACTGATAGAAATAGTTCTATACTTCATTATTTCATACTCAATTATGGGCAGAACATCACTGTAACATAATCAAATCTATTAGATACCGATTAAAGACATTCCATTGAGCAACACACACACACACACACACACACACACATATATATATATATATATATACACACACATACATATATATATATATATATATATATATATATATATATCCCAGTAGAAAACATATGCTTAGCCATAACGAAATCAAATTTAAAAGGATAAAAATGATGCAGATAATATTCTTCAATTTTGAAGGAGTGAAACTAGAAATTAGTAACATAAGAAAAAATCTAAAATTCCCATTTATGAAGGAATTAAACAGACCCCCTTCTTTAAACAACAACAACAACAACAAAACCCTAACAGTCTTGTTATATAGCCCAGACTAGCCAGGAACTCATAATTCACCTGCCTCAGGCTCTCTAGATATGAGATCACAAACATTCAGCTACCAACACTCTCTAACAACCAACTGGTCAAAGAATAGAATTTTGAAAATACTTTGAAGCAAATGAAAATGAAAGCACAACACACAAACTATGGGATTTAGCAGATCAGAGGGAATTTATAGCTGCCAAGGTTTTCATTACATACAAAGATGCCAAATCAATAATTTGACCTTATATTTTTAAAGGGAAAAAGTTCAAGTTAAACTCGAAGCTAGAATAAGGTAGAAAATGAAGACTTAAAAATTATAAATTAATAGGGAATAACGAACAATAGACTCTATGTAGCCAAAAGGTTGCATCTTTGAAAACATAAAAAGAAATGGCAACACTTTAGTTAACTAAGAAAAAGAAGAGTCAATTTTTGAAAATGAATGTGAAAGTGGGACACTTCTATAGTACTTAAAGAAATAAAATGGAAGCTGCTATGAATGATTGCATACCAGCAAACTAGTTAACAGATGAAATGGACAAATTCCAAGAAATATACAACCTGCCAGAACTTGATAAAGAGAAATAGAAAAAATATGAACCAACCAATACCAACTAAAGAGACTGAATCAGTAATCTAAAGCCTCTCACCAAAATATAGTGCAGAACCAGATGGTTTCACTGGTGAAGTATACTAAAGAATTGATACTAATTAAATGAAAATAAGTAATACTAATCTTTCTAAAAGTTTTCTTTGAAACAGGAAAGACAAGATTATGCCCTTACATATTCTGTCCAGGCTAGAATTAGATTGATAACAAGGTCAACTACAGATGTCATAGATAAGAAAATTATAGAGCAATGCCTCTTGTGAATATGGATGTAACATGCCACAACACAATGCTAGTAAATTTAATTCTTCAGGATATTAAGATTATGGATAGCAGTTGGGTTTATTTTTGTACTGAGACTACAATGTTTAACATGCAACACATCATACTAATAGAGTATAAAATTCACAGAATTGTTTTAATATATGAAGAAAAGTCATTTGACACCACTTTATACCTTGTCATTAAGAACATTTAACAAATGAACAAAATCTGTTTTTAGGAGATTATAAAAATTTACTGCAAAAATTACATTTAGTGATGAAACACTGGACATTTTCCACCTAAGATGAAGAATAAGACAAAACTTCCTACTTTTATCTTTGTCTTCAAAATATAACATTATGTATTATTATTCAATATTATACTGGAAGGTCTCATTAGAGATAATAGCAAACTAAAAGAAATATAAGATTGAAAATAAAAGAATATATTTACCTACAATTGATATAATTTTATGTATAAAAATCCTAATGAAAATATTAAAAATGAATTTATCAAGTACCAAGATCCAAAATCAGTACTTATAACTGATTGTATTTCTATACCCTTGTAATAAAGAATCTAAAAATAAAACCAAGAAAACAATCCCATTTACAATAGTATGCAATAAATTAAATACTTTGAGATAAATTTAATAAGAAGTTCAAATATACTCTGAAGACTACAAAATATTGTACAAAATTTTTTAAAAGCCTGTGAAAAAATAGAAAATATTGAAAAAATCTGTGGAACAATATCTTATATTCACTGATTGGGATAATTGTTATTTTTAAGCTAGTCATAACTTAAAATTTGATCTACAGTTTCAGTACAATTTATATAAGAATTTCAGTGGATTTCTCTGTAAATTATCAAGTTTATTATAAAATTCATGTGGAATTAAGAGTTTGGAATGATCAAACAGTCTTGAAAAAAATAATGTAGGTGAATTTATATTCCAAGATTTAAAAAAACTTACTACAAGGCAAAAGGCAATCAAGAAAGTGTGATGTTTGTACTATGTTGGGCATACAAGCCAATGGAATAAAGATCCAGAACAAGTACACCAAGAGCACTTAATCTTCTCAATAGTAATAATGGGACAATGAATAGCTATGTAAAAAAGAAAGATCTGTTCTCTTAAATCATACCATTCTAATTACTTCAAAATAAGTCAAACATGGGATGTAAAATCTGAAACTATAATATCACTTAGAAAAAATAGGTGTAAATCTTCACAATTTTGGAAGTGAAAAAACGTTCTTTTTTGGGGGGGGGGTGTCTGGTCGTGGGGCCTGAACTCTGGGTCCGAGCGCTGTCCCTCAGCTCTTCAGCTCAAGGCTAGCGCTCTATCACTCCACTTCCGGCTTTTATTCTTTTTGTATATGTGGTGCTGAGGAATCGAACCCGGGGCCTCAGGCATGCAAGGCAAGCGCTCTACCACTGAGCCACCTTCCCAGCCCCAGAAAAACATTCTTACATATGACACTCAAATCATGGGCTACAAGGGAAACTATATTGTACATAAAATTAAATAAAATAATTATAATATTCCAGCAAAATTTACAATTGTGTTCTTTAAAGTCATTAAGAAAGTAAAAATATAAGCCACAGAATAAGAAAAATATTTTCAAATTAAATACCTAATATTAAACAAGTACTCAGAACACCAAAGTGACTCTTATAAGCGATACTAGAAATATAACAAGGGGGAGAATATAGTCACAAACTCATGGCATATACCACAAAGTTAAGAAAAGTAAGTGTAGGTGTGGGTACAAGGGGGCGCTGAGAATGATGAAGTCAGTGACAATGATCAAGATCCATTATGTTCATTATTGTTATATTGTCAAATGGCACCTCCTTTGAATAACTACTGAAAGATAATAAAACTCTAAAAACTTTAAATTTTAGGGAAAATATATAAAAATTAAAAATGATGAAAAGGGTCCAAATAGACATTTACCCAAGGAAGGTATAAAATGGACAACAGTTATATAAGAATAGCAGTAGTTAGTAAAGAAAAGAAAATGGAAATGAGATGCCATTTGGCACTCATTAAAGTGGTTAAAGTCAGGTAATTAAGAAACAGATCATGCAGTTGCACTGTACTTATGTATTTTCCTATCTAGGTATAGGCCCAAAACAAATTAAAATGTATATATTCACACAAAAGCTTGTATACTAGGGTCTATACCAGCCTTATTTATAATAGTTAAAAATTAACATCAACTAACATTCAAATAAAATTCAATATATCTATTCTCTGGAATATTAATCATTTATAGAATGAAATACTAATGTCTATTATAATATGGTATAACTTTGAGAGCATTATGTAGTTACAAGGGGTCATAAACTCTATTATTCCACTCACGAAATATATATAATATGGGGATCTTTCAAGATGGTTAATTAGTGCTTTCTTAAATTAAAAAGAATGGGAAGAGTAGGTAAGCAATAAGTATATAGCGCTGGGTTACCATTTATAATGATAAAAATGTTCTAAATTTAACTGTGCTGATGCCAACATAATCTGTGAATATACTTAAATACAAACGTTGACTTTTATGCTTTAGAGGATGAAATCAACCTTGAAATCAGTTAAAAATATATTCTGACTGACCTTTTCCGCTTGAAAAGGTCAGATAATGTGATGTTAGGAAAATGAACCCTTAAATATGTATTTTAATGTTTTCGTTTCTTTCATGCATGTGTTTCTAACGCATTTATAAGATTATTTCTTTGTTGCTTTGTATGTCCCTCCCCCACAGTGTAACCCCCGCTTTCACTATATTTGAGGTCAGTATAACATGTGGAGGAGATGGGGACAAACAAGCCGTTTAAGGATTCAGGTGGACCTGTTGCAACAATGAGAAGTACAAAATGTCATGTCAAAACCAGCTTTACAATGTCGGTGTGGGGGGGGGGGAGGGGGGTATAATTGGGTGGGGGGAGGGGGGTATAATTGGGTGGGGGGAGGGGGGTAAAATTGGGTGGGGGGAGGGGGGAGGCGGGGAAGGGAAGTGAAGGGTAAACAAAGGAGGAGGCTGCAATGCTTGGTAAGAAATGTATGCATTATCCTGCCCATGTAATTGTAGCCCCCCTGTACAGTATGTTCTCAAGTAAAATAAAATACAATTAAAAAAAAATATATTCTGACTGAGAAAGAGCAAAGGAAGGGATGATGTCCGAAAAGCAATGTACTCTTTACCTGACTTATGTAACTGTAACCTCCCTGTGCATCAGCTTTATAATAACAAGAAAAATTATAAAGAGATATTTAAGTAACAGAATCTAATGAGCTTCCATGACAGGAAATATATTTTACATACTGTCAAAATTCTTTGCTAGATAAATTGTGTGAATCTGGATGACTATTAGGTTGGGACTCTTTGGAACATCATACCTAGTTTCTTCTAGACTTTACTCCATGAACATATTCTTTTCGCTGATGTTGATTTGTAGTAAATAGCCTAGAGAGCAACTGCATACTGAGTCTTATGAGTTCTAGAGAATGATTGCACCTCAATATGGTATTGGAACACTTCTGACACAATAAACTCTGACTTATTTTTTCTAAATATTGAAAGAGACTATGATTAAATTCTTGGGTAAAAATAAATTCTTAGGCAATTTCTACTATTACTCACCTCTGTTATCTCGTTGTGGTATGGTGTATTGTTCAGTTTTCTTTCTTTGGGGAAGTGGAAGGGGCATGGAAAGTGGCCTCCAAAACCCTAGAAACATCAAATTGACTCAATTACTTTCCAGTCCTAGAAAAATAACATTGTAGAAAGAGTATATACTGTTTGCATTAGGACAGGTTGGTAGCATGTTTGCCTATATAAAATTTAAACAGATATTCAGTTAACTCTAAAAATGTGTTGCAAATTCTCATCTGAGTAGTAGCGCATAGAATTGAACAACAAGCATCCACATATGGTCCCTAGTCACAGGAGTAGAGACTGAAATTTGGTTGTTGTGATGCAGCAAGGCTATTTTCCTCATAACTCTTTACTATTAGCATAGAGAAGGGACACACATAGTAAAATCTGACTTTAAGAAATGGTTGCTACTTATATAGTAGTAAAGAGATGACTAGCACAAAGAGCTCTTTTTTTATTTGTTATACACATTTTTATTCTTTAATAACAATTGAAGTTTCAGCTAAATAGTAGTATCAATGGATTTTTTTGGTCCTAGTGCTTGACTAAGCACTATCTCTGGGCACTATCTCTGAGCTATTTTGCTCAAGGCTAGCACTCTACCACTTGAGCTATTGGCACCACTTTTGATTTTCTAGTGGGTAACGGGAGATAAGAGTCTTATGGACTTTCTTGCCCAGGCTGGCTTTGAACTGTGATCCTCAGATCTTATCCTCCTGAGTAGCTAGGATTACAGTCATGAGCCACCAGCATCCAGCTTCAATGTATATTTTGCATAAAAGATTGAGAATACTTTTATTTCATCTACAGCCTTCTATTTTAATTCTAGAATTAAAAAAATTACATTTAGCATTTCTGTTTTTATTTTCAACACACAGCAGCTAACAATGCATAAGATAAGCTATGACATTTTCTATTTTCTACTTTCAGATTTACCATATACTAATAAATAATTATATTAATAATTATTGACAAATAAACAATTCCCACTCAATTGGTAGTATTGAAATTCAAGTAAAACTCAACAAAATATACTTAATTGATTACCTCCAGAAAAATAATACATTCTTTCAATTATACTCTTCACTCTATGAAGTCATAGATACCATGGAAGTAATGCTAAACTAGGTATACCTATGCTTGGTGATAGGGGCAAAGTTTTCTGCTTGAAGTTCAGTTTCCTCCTTTTTCTAGCAAGGACAATAATGCCATTGTTTTCATAATTTAGAAGATCACAGGTTGAAAACTTGAGATTACATAATTGTGTTTTATTAGGAACTAAGGGTCTAAAATAAGTTGAAGTTATGCACAAAGTCCAAGACAAGTCTGATGTGTGTTTACAGACCCATTGTCTTTAGTGGGAAATAGGTGTAACATATAACTTAGAGTTGAAAGTACATTTTTCATAGTTAGTGGCACAGATATTGGAACATGAGATCATATCCTGATTTTTTAAATTTAGTTTGCTACTTTTGTTAGTTACATAACTCCTTGGTATCTCAGTTTTTTCATTGGTTAAAATAAGGATAATAATAGTAACTTACCTCTTAGGGTTGTGAGGCTCATTGTGTTTCTACATATAAATCTAGTACATTAATTTTGTAAATTACCCCTACTGAATTATCACTAGACAATTAATATGTATAAAATGTTTAAGTAGCTCATGATATTACTATATAAGGTGTATAGTATCTTTTATGTACAAGCAGGTATAACAGTAGTGAATTAAATTAGATGTAACGATGCATACAATTTTGTAGTATAATGCTTGGCATATTATAAGAACTTGATTTCAGCAAATACTATTTTTACATAATGGACTATAAAAAGGTTAAAGGTGCTAATGAAGGTTATACTTTTATGAATTTATTGTAATTTATTATGAATTTATTATGTATACTGAGCACATAGTAGGCAATAACCAAACTTTTGTAAAGCATATCATTAACAATGAATTTGAATTTCATGATTCTTCTAGCTCTAAGCAGTAATTTCATTTTATTGTATATTTACCAAATAGTGTTTGAAAATATTGAAAACAAAAGTAATATGAGAAATTTAAATCTTTATATCCTCTATGCTGATTAATGCACCTCTTAAGGGATTGCTAATATTACCTCATTAAAACAGAAAGATATTAAAGACTTAGAATACTGTGAATTCAACTTAAATGAAAACATATTTTAAGGTATTTTTCTCTATTCTCATAAAAGGTAATAGATTTTTTATCACTACTCCATTAATAAGCTGCTTTAAAAGAGAATCTTAGAAATTAATTTCTCATATTACATAATCCATTCCAATAGGACTGCTTTCTAACTGGAGGTCATGGAGGGTTTTTTGGGTTTTTTTTTTTTTTGCTTTTTTAAAATGAGCTGGATGAATGGTTTGAGGTTCAATCTTACTAAAACTGCAATGTGGAGATACTTTCTATTGGTAAATATCCCAATATATAGTACATTTTAATTTTTGTTGGAATCAGTAGTCTACCATATAATACACACATAGCTTAAGGAAAATTCAGTTGTAATATGGAACAATATTTCAAGACTTACTATGTGGAAATTGCATATTAATGAGTAACATTGACTACTAATTAATTGGGAATTATTTTAAATAATCTGTTCTTGAAAGGATTCACAGGAATTTATTGAGTCATAGACATTTTTATAATCTCAGAGGGGCAACTTCTTAGAATATTTAGATGCTTATTCTGAGTTTTGGAGGTTTGAAGCTTTGGGTCAAAAAGTTGTGTGGAAAATGACTAAACAGAATTAACACACTATTGATGAGATGGTAATAGTTTCTTTTCAGAATCTACATGTCTTGATAAAATGGCCTAAGAAATGGAGAGTTGTAATGATTTAGTATGATGGACAAAATTAACAAGATGACAACTTTTCACTGAAAATTTTGGATGTTTTTAATAAATTTTTTGAGATAAAGAAGATGAGTTAAATTTTTACAAATTCTTGTTGTATAATTATCTCTTTGGTCAGTAACTAACTATAAGAAGAACTACGAATAGTCTCTCTCTATTTACCTACTCCAGAATGATAGGAGCTAAATTTCATGGTGTTTTTACACCTATTGCTTTTCTTTCTAGGAATTATATAATTTCTCTCCATTTAACAGAAGAGGATAAAAGCAGTTTGCCTAATTTTTAAAAGTAAAATGAGAGGACAAAGGGTGGGCACAGAGATGGAGGGAGGAAGGATGAACAAATACAGACATTGTACTCAGTAGTCACTGTGTGGAAAATGAACTATGCAATTTGTGGGCAGGGATAAGTAGGGGAAATTGGGGAAAAGTAAAATTAGAGATGATGTCCAAAGAGAAATGTACTCATTTTCTGATTTATGAAATTGTAGCCTCTCTGTACAACACCTTAATAATAACAATAACATTACATTTTAAAAATAGTCATTTGAGAAAAGGTGCAGATGGAAAGTTAGATTCTGTGTACTGTATAAGATGACCGGGACACCTATGCACCCTTAAGGGGTGATTCTAGAATGGTTCTAGATGTTTCTTGTTGCATGGGCATGGTAGAGTCTGTGTAAGAATGGTACTGGCTGAAAAGTCTCCTATGTGGACCTGAGCACTCTGTGTGGGCAACTGTTGGGTCCCCCCTGTAAAGCTCAATGACAGTGCAAGACCTCAGCGGTTTTCACTGGCCATGCTATTAGAACTTAGATTATTCTCACCAAAATGCAAAGTCACTATTTCTAATTCTGAAAAGTTTATCACATATAGTAATACAGCTAAAATTACATGCAATCAGTAAACTATTATTTTATGAAATAAATAAAAAATAAAAATCTGAGATGAAGATGTCTAATCATTGAATTCCTGCTAAAATGATTTCAGACCCAAATCATTCCAAACGTTTGCCATTTTGGAAGTTACTAAGCTTGTGAAACAATATGGTTTCAAAATCTTCATACATTACACCTTACCTTGAGGGCGATTAGCCTTTTTGCGAGCTCCCAGCCTATGCGCTTCACTTTCTGATTCATGAGATTGTCTTTCACGATCAAGAGCGATTCTCTGTTCTTTTTCACTTTCAATCTCTATGTCAGGTCTGCCTCTTTTTTCAGCCAGGATAAATCCTTCCTTTCCAAACTTTGTCTCCTTTGGTTTTGCTTTATCTTTTGATTGATCTTTGTCTTTTTCCTTTTCAATGTTTGTCTGTTTTTCAGAATTAGACTTCAGTCGCTCCCTTTCGAAGTTATCCCAATAGCTTTGAAGGTCATCCGGACATTCTTCAGAGCTCTCCTGAAGTCTTACAGATCGATATTGAGATCTTCTGGATCTACTTCGGCGTCCAATATACTCATAGTCCGATTTTTGCCTTTCAGGCTCTATCCAGCTTCTTCTAGAATCAGATTTGAAGCCCATTTGGAATCTTGGCAAGTTAGCAGAACCATGGCAAGTTTTAGCCTTCCTCATGTGTTCACCAGTATCAGAGATCTTCTTCGGGCTTTCAAAGTCCAAGTTCAGTGCTTGTATTTCAGACCAAGACTCCTTCCAAAGATTCTCAGCAGTAGTGCCTAGCTGAAATGGCTTTGTATCTATGAGATATTTCACAGCTGAGCCTAGCTCAAGCTTTTCTGAGTCTGAGTCTATCCCACTTAACTCTGAGTCAGAGTCAATGTTGTATCGTTTAGAACCAATTTTCTGGTGTTTTTCTTTTTTCATCACGTGCACTGTAGGTGCAGAGGGTGGTTCCATTCTACCACTTTCTGTGTCTGAGGTTGTTACACGCCTTTCAGAAGCAGAGATCCTGCAGACTTTTTCCTTGTCAATCAATCCATCCGATTCCATCAGACATTTCACAGAATCTGAAATCATTTGGCTTTTTTCTATCTCTGATGTGTGTTTCTCAGATGGGAGTGTCATGTGGAATTTTTCTGAGCCAGAATCTCTGTCCATTTTTCCATTATCAGAGTCCAACAAGTATTTTTCAGAGTCAGAATCTTCTAAACATTTTTCTGAACTTGAATCCATCCAGTGTCTCAGAGAGCCAGGTTCCACATGGCACTCTTCAATTCTCACCAGATGCTGCTCTGGTTTCACCAGAACTTCTACAAAGCTTGAATCGATCTGGAAGCTTTTTCCTTCTAACAGAAGTTTTGCAGAGTCGAAGCATCTGGGGCCTTTTTCTGAATCTGAATCTGTTCCCCAAATCACTGAACTAGAGTCTTTTGAGTATTTTTCCATGTCATAGTCTGAACTAATGCCTCTATCAGAGTCAGAATCAATTACACATCTTTCAGAACCTGAGTCCAGAAGAGGTGTATCACTTTCAGTTATTGTTAGTTCTTGGAGACTTTTCAAGTCCAAAGAACCACCTGAAGTTTCAGAACCTTTTGTGTCAGACAATTCTGTTTCAGATTTGTTTCTTTTATCATTTCTTGGTGAAACTGTTCCTTCATTACTTAAAATAAAAAGGTAAACATTAGTATATATTTAAATATTCATTAAATATTAGTAAATACCTATTTCCCTATTGAAATCTCTCTGAAGGAAAATATTATAGAATATTTATTTCTATTTGTTAATCTGTAGAAAGCAAGAGACAACACTAATCTTCTTGTGAAACCATTTGGAAGAATAGTTATATATGCTGATATTACACTCATTTGCATGCTGTCCCATAAGAACTGTTTTCCAATGTTCCTAAAAATAATTGCCTGGCTAGGCTACTTCTTTGCAATCTACTGTTTGTTCTCTTCTTTATATCCAATCAGTTGGTGATTATTTTGGGGATGAAATGTCACGTTTGAAATACCCTATAAAATATAACTAATTTTTCTATGTTCTAGGCTAAATTAATATTGTAATTAGGTAAATCTTATTATCAGTAAAGATTACCTTGGAGTGCTGACTCTGTCTCTAGAAAAATGTTCTGATCTGTCAAGTACTCTTTGAGTTGGTAGAGTTACACACTGTAAAGATGACAGAGGTCCACTTGATGAAAGAGCTGTTACTGGCTGGAAATAAAAAAAAATATAAAGTTGTAATTTCTTAGTTTAGTATGAAACAGCCTACTCATATCAGAACAGAATAAAGGATGTTAATTTCATTGGTGATACTTATTCTTAATGGTTAAATACAGTGTGTGCTTTCAAAGTAAAACTTCAGAAGTAATATTTGTATACATATGCAGGCATGGTAGACATAGAGTATTTCCCCAGCTTTTACTTTTCTTTTAACACTGATCCTATGCTGTACCTTGTATAATGAGTACCTTGGTTGTAGGTATCATCTACTTAACCTGAATTTGGCTAATCAGATTTAGAGTTAGAATTCAGAAAACTTTTTTTTTCTACTAGTTGCATGAAGTGAGGACCGGCAATCTTAGGCATTATGAAAAAGTCAACTCTGTCACATGCACATAAAAGTAGAAAAGGACCCCACTGAAGAGAATGTGGAACACAAAATCCATACATACAAGAAGTAGAAATAGAAGATCATGTCTCTAAAAAATAGAAATAGAATTGTTTTCTACCTGGTTTTCTAATTCTTTTTTTCAGGTCCCAATTCTAATCTTCCTATCAATTATACTTTCTGTCCTTGGATAGGTATTCTAAGCTAAGATATGCTCATATACACTACTCCTTGTCCTACTTGTTTATTTTCATTTTCTTCTTTATTAATTTTAGTTCAAGCAAGAATCAGTGAGGTTTATCACTTCAATGACCTCGTAAGAGTGTTCGCTTCGGCAGCACATATACTAAAATTGGAACGATACAGAGAAGATTAGCATGGCCCCTGAGCAAGGATGACACGCAAATTCGTGAAGCGTTCCATATTTTTTAAAAGGTCAGATAATGTGATGTCAGGAAAATCAACCCTTAGATGTGTATTTTAATGTTTTTTTTCATGCATGTGTTTCTAATGCATTTATAAGATTATCTCTTTGTTGCTTTGTATGTCCCTCCCCCACAGTATAACCTCTGCTTTCACTATATTTGATGTCAGTATAACTTGTGGAGGAGATGGGGAAAAACCAGTTGTTTAAGGATACAGGTGGACCTGTTGCAACAATGAGAAGTACAAGTTGTCATGTCCAAAACCAGCTTTACAACGTCGGTGGGGGGGGGGAGGGGGGGAAGGAGAAGGATTGGGATTGGGGGGAAGGGGGGAGGCTGGGAAGGGATGTGAAGGGTAAACAAAGGAGGAGGCTGCAATGCTTGGTAAGAAATGTACGCATTATCCTGCCCATGTAATTGTAACTCCTCTGTACAGTATGTTCACAAATAAAATAAAATTAAATTAAAAAAAAATGACCTCGTAAGACAACAGAAATGCTGTCAATATTTTGCTTATCTGAAAGCAGAACAACAGTATGGTTTTTAGTCATACTTCAAGTCTAGATGAAAAGAAGGTTGAAAAATGACAAAAAATAATTGTATCTGTGTGAAGATATTTCTTCTATTTCAATGAAGCTTTAAGAAAAACAATACTTATGTTATAAATATAATTTCAGTATCATATAAGAAAAATACCTATATGTCTTATGCATTAGAACTGATAGCAATAAAAGCTTTAGAATCTACCTTCTAAGACAATAACTATGAAGCTCAGATGAAGATAATATCTAGGAGAAACTGTTCATTTTGAAAAATGTTAAAGAATTTTAAAACGTAGGTTGTGTGCAATGGCTCACACTTTTTATCCCAGCCACAGAGGAGGTAGAGATCAAGAGGAGCACTGTTTGAAGCCAGCCTGGGTAAAAAGTTAGAGAAACCCCATCTCAACTAACAGGGAGGGCAGTTGATATATGTTAATGGCCTCAGCTAAGTGGAAAACTATGGGTAGGAGGTTTCCAGTCTGAAGTCAGCTCCATGTAAAAATACGAGACCCTACTTGAAAAATAACTAATCCAATAAGGCTGGAGGGATGGATAGAGCAACTCTGTAGCAAGTAGCAAGGTTCTGATTTAAATCCCCAGACCCATGTATGAAAAGAGAATCAGAAAATGTCATTAATTGTTTATATGGAAAAGAAACAGAAATACTGAAATTTCCACATTCTGGGGAAAGTAGGTAGTGTAGGATTTTTATGTTATTCTAAATATTAAATTAAACACACAGACAGAATGTTCTACATCAGTTATAATAATAACTATTTTATCACAATTTTCTGTCAATAGATTATTTTAAAACTCAAGTTGGAAGGTAAAAACATACTGGAAATAAAAACAAATTTTCAACTAGCTATAATCTATGTTTAATTACATACTATGTGCCTTTATGAATTGATAACTAATATCCTTTGATGTGATTAATGCCACCCAGGCTTTTGAGTAACTATACAGTTAATGTTTCTAGTCCTTGTAGAAAAGTCTACAGCAGCTATGACTTGTACTACAGTGAGAAAAAAATTTAGATTAGCATACTGAAATTTTCAAAGGAAATGAAAGTGAATAGTTTTACTGTCAATAGACATATCCAAAGAAATTGCTAAAGTAAGTTATCATAAGAATATATAAATGAGGGCTGGGAAGGTGGCTCAGTGGTAGAGTGCTTGCTGCTCATGCATGAGTCCCTGAGTTTGATTCCTCAGCACTACATAAGTAGAAAAAGCTGGAAATGATGCTGTGTCTCAAGTGGTAGAGCACTAGCCTTGAGCAAAAGCAGCTCAGGGATAGTGCCCAGGCCTTGAGTTCAAGCCCCAAGACTGGCAAAAAAAGAATATATAAATGATAAATGAAAATATATAAATGATATAAATGATGAAATTAAAACAAAAAGTGTGAATAAGAATACAATAGGTATTCCTTCTCTTCAGTTTTTTGTATTTTCCACAGATGATGTGGTTCTCAGTGTACAAAGAGCAAGCACATCAGGTTAGGGGTGTAGCTAAGCCGTAGATTATTTATCTAGCATATTCAAGGTCCCAGGTTTGACCCATATATTACAAAAACAGCAATGTGTACATGTAGAAAGAAAAGGGAGAAAAATGTTTTGCAAATAAAACTGAAGAAACAAGTTACAAATCAGTAACAGAAAGATGATGGAAATCAGACATTTGAAAATGAAGCACTCATTGTGATAAGGAAATCTCTAGTGAGATTTAAAAAGTGCAAAAAATTTAATACAGACAAAAATGAGACATTAAAATCTGTAAGACAGACATATTTCTGAGAAAGAAATATACAGATCACTAAACAAATACATTTAACAAATAGAAATTTAAAAAGAAAGTTTCAGGTGAATAACTTTTTTATTTAGTAACAGAAAAACAGAGTAAATAAACCTCAATAGCAGAATAAGGTAAATAATAAAGTTAGCAGGACATCCCATCTGAAAAACAAACAAATAAAAAGAAAAGACTGGAGATGTAGCTCACAAGGAAGAGCCCTTGTCAAATAAGTATAAGGTTCCGAGTTCAGTTCTTGGTACTGTAAAGCAAACAAAATAATCTAAAAATTATATAAAATGTTTAAAAATGACACATATTAGATGGGCTGTTGGACAATAGCAGAGAACTTGCCTAAAATGCACAAGGCTCTGGCCTGATCCCCAGCACACACACACACACACACACACACACACACACACACACACACACACACACACACACACACACACACACACACACACACACATTCTTCACTATTAATCCATATTTTAAAAATATTCCTAAAAATATGTAGTGAAGATTGAATATCTCTTTTGTAAAAATTGGGGGCCAACATTTTGGATTAGTGTTTTTTTTAATCTGGGAATATTTGTAAATACATACTGAATTATCTTGTGATACATAGTGAATTATCTTGGGGATGGAAACAAAGTATAACCATAAAAACCCACTTGTCTTTCATATATAACTTGTAAATATTGCCTGAAAGAAATTTTCCAATGAAGTGTGTAACATGAAATCAAGTGTGGAATTTTCCATGAGGGTAAATCATGTTGACACTCAAAATATTTCAGATTTTGAGTATTGAGCATTTCCAACTATAGACTGACAGACTAGGAATTTCCAGTCTTTGTTTTTTAATGAGTATCAAATAAATAAGTTTTATGAAGTCTTACAAAGGAATGTGGATAAAAATGATGACTAGTAAATATCAAGCACAAAATTCTAATCAGTGTAAATAATTGGAATGAAAATAATAACCTCAAAGTTAGAATCTCAGAAACAATCAATGTGGTGAAATTAGGGATAAAAATCACACTTTAAGAAGATCACATTGAGGAATTGTACTGAGTGTGTTGCTAGAAAGAAGACGTTACAAGAAAAAATAAGGTAATTTGACTGGCTTATTCCATTTTCAGCCACATATTGAATGTATATATTTCAGAGAGATTGTAGCTGGGTGCCAGTGGCTCATGCCAGCAATCCTAGCTACTCAGGAGGCTGAGATCTGAGGATCACAGTTCAAAGCCAGCCCGGGGAAGGAAAGTCCATGAAACTCTTATCTCCACTAAACCACCAGAAAACCGGAAGTGGTGCTGTGGCTCAAGTGGTAGAGCGCTCGCCTTGAAGTCAAGAGTGCAGGGACAGCGCCCAAACCCAGAGTTCAAGCCCCACGACTGACAGAAAAAAAACAACAGCAAAAAAAAAGATATTGTAGGGAAGTTGTATTTTGGCTTAAAAAACTGATATTTCTCATTTGGTGTCAATGTGTGAGTGTGTAGAGAGAGACCTGTATAATTCATCATGTCCAAGTGTATTGTTTTTACCATCCAGTGTGTTTACTTGCAGATTTCTATACACATTCTAGTTACTACAAATAAGGGAAAACATGCCACCTATATTTCTTTGAGTCTGGCTTACTTTGCTTCATATAATTTTTCTCAAGGCTTTCCATTTCCTTACAAATGGTACAGTATCAATCTTTCTGATGGAGTAGAATTACACTGTGTATATATACACAACATTTTCTTGATCCATTTGCATCTGGGTTGATTCCATATCTTGGATATGGTAAATAATGTTGTAGTGAACATGGCTGTGCTGATCATTTTAGTTCAGCATTGTTTGTGTTCTATTGGATAAATGCCCAGGAGTGGAATTAGTGGGTCATAAAGAAGTGGTTATGTTAGTCTTTTGAGAAACCTCCATAACTGCTTTCCAGAGTGGTTGAACAAGTTTACATTCCCACCAACAGTGTAGTAGAGTTCCTTTTGGGTACATCCTTGCCAGCATTTGTTATTGTTAGTTTTCATGATAACGGCTATTCGATAGAGAATTTTAAAATATATTCACTTTCAACAAGTGCAAAAATAAATCTCCTTAGCCTATTTTTCTTTAATAGATATAACTAATGATCTTGTTATACTTTTTCTGCAAAAATCTCTTGCTTAAATTCCTTAGGAATTGCTCTGTGAGGCAAATTTTTCTAAGGTCAAATGGATATAATTCTTATTTAATGTTTTTATTCACAAATATGGATATCATAAGAAAATTCTAATTTTCCCTATTTTAGGTTCTGAATAGCAGATGCACATATAAGATATGAATGGTAGACGTTCAAATTAAAAGCAACATTTATAAAACCACTATATGGGTATTGATTAGTAAAATAAATTCAATAAAAATCTATTAGAATGACAATTTCACTTTACTGAAAATATCTGTAGTTTAAAAATACCATATTTATGCTGTTTTGAGGAGAAAAACTGAGCAACTTTTATTATTACAGAGAAAATTTTTAAAATTTTGAAACTTCTGTGATTTTATATACTTCTGTTAAAAGGAAATCATAAATATTTTAAAATTGATAAAGCATTTTAAAGCAGATATGTGAATGAAAGTCTAAAATTAAAGACTATAATGCAAAGAATAAACTATGGAAGAACTGAATTTAGAAATCCTAGTGAGCAACATTGAAAGTCATTCATATCAATTATTGCCTAAAACATCTTTTGGGAAATCAATAATTATAATCTGAAAATCATACCTGATAACTGGCTCATTGTTCAGAAGCTAACATTTTAAGCTTGAATGATACTATGTATTTTCAAGCTCATTTGGATCATGATTTGTATGCCAGGTGATATTTTTTCTACAGTCAGTGATTAGGTTCCATACTATGGACTAAGTTATACTTTTTCTTTTAATGACAGTGACAATAAAAAGTACGTTAAAATAGGAAAGGTCAACATGGATAATTTAATATCTGACTATATAAATAAGCATTAGACTAAACAGAACATCGGTGGCAAGTAAATATTAGAAAAAAAGATAATTCTAACGTCAATAATATTTCTGATCCACCACTAGTAGAATTTTAGATTTAAAGCATCTTCAATATTGGGCATAAAAATGTTTTAACTGATTCTTTTTTATTTTTGTGGTTTTAAAGGTATAGTTTCACACTTGCTAGATAGGTGTTCTACTTCTTTTTTTAACAGGCATTTTTTAAATTGTGAAAATACTGTACAGAGGGGTTACAATTACATGGGGAAGATTATGAGTACATTTCTTATCAAGCATTGAAGCCTTCTCCTTTGTTTCCCCTTCCCATCCCTTCCCATCCTCCCCCTGCCCTCCCCACCCAATCCTCCTCGCCCCCTCCACCAAAGTTGTAAAGTCCATTTTCGACATAATGACTTGGACATCTCATTGTTGCAATGGGTCCATTTGTATCCCTATTTAAACAATTTGTTTTTCCCATTCCCCTCCACAAATTATACCGACATCAAATACAGTGAAATCAGGGGTTATACTGTGGGAGAGAGACACACAAAGCAACAAAGAAATCATCTTATGTGTTAGAAACAATCACAACAAGAAAAAAAATTTGAATAAATATCTTAGGGTTCATTTCCCTAACATCACCTTATCTGACCTTTTCTGCTAGACTCAGACATATACTAGATATTGCAAATAAGGGAAACCATGGGACCTATGTTTCTTTGGGCCTGGCTTACTTCACTTAATATAATTTTTTCCAAGCCTTTCCATTTCCTAACAAATGGGGCAATGTCATTCTTTCTGATGGGGGCATAGAATTCCTTTGTGTATATATACCACATTTTCTTGATACATTCATCTACTGAGGGGCATCTGGGTTGGTTCCATATCTTCACTATAGTAAATAATGCTGCAATAAACATAGTCGTGCCAGTAGCTTTAGTGTGGTCTTGTTTGTAAACACTTGGGTAAATGCTCAAAAATGGGATTGCTGGGTCATAGGGGAGCTCTATGTATCTAAAATATACTTGGAACTCAAAAAATTAAATCCCCCAAAAACAAATCCTCAAAGAAACAACTGCCCAATAAATAAGTGGGCTAAAGACTTAAAGAGAAACTTCTCTGAAGAGGAAAGAAAGATGGCCAATAGACACATGAAGAAATGCTCAACCTCCCTAGCCATAAAAGAAATGCAAATCAAAGCAACACTGAGATACCACCTAACTCCAGTTAGAATGGCTAAAATCAAGAACTCTAATAACAACAGATGCTGGAGGGGATGTTGACAGAAGGGTACCTTACTGCATTGTTGGTGGGAGTGTAAACTTGTTCAACCACTTTGGAAAGGTGTTCTACTTCTGAGTTATGCCTCCAACCTCTTTATGTGCTGGTAGTTCTGAGATAAAATTTTATTTCCTGCTTGGTAATACAACTAGACCACAGTCCACCTATTTTAGACTTCCTATCGCAGGTGGGATGAAAGTTGTAGGCCACCACAACCAGTTTCTTCCACTGAGATTAATTTTCTTGCCCAAGCTGGCCCCGGGTTCACTCTCCTATGTAGCTAGGATTACAGGCATGAGCTACTAACCTTTGTCTTTTTCTTTTAAGTGCTTGGGATCAAACACGATCATTGGCTTGCTAGGCAAATGCTCTGTCACATGAGTCATGATTTCAGTACTTTTTGCTTTAGGTTATTTTTCAGACCCATTCATGCACTTTTGCTTGAGGCTGACTTGGATGAAGATCTATCTATGATCTCCCATATACCTGGGAACATGAGTATGTATCATGCTCAGCTTATGTATTGAGTTGGCATCTCACTAACTTTTCCCCCAATCTGGTCATAAACTGATTCTCCTGATCTTCACTTTTTGACTGGCTGGGATTACAGGCATGAGCCAATACACCCAGTCTTCATCTACTGTTTCCTGAAACCAATTAAAAATACTCATCACACAAACAATCTATTGTCTTAAGGCAAACTAGCTGCTCTGAATAAAAAAATGGTGTGGGATATTTTACTATATCAAACATTTTTCTTTGTTCAATTGTTAAAACAATCTAGAAAGTGCTACAAGATGTCTGCTCTGACCACTGAACAGATGCATACAAGCATGTCAGAATAAGAAAACAAAATAAAAACAACAACAACATAGGTCCCATGGTTTCCCTTATTTGCAATAACTAGCATATGTCTGGGACAAGCAGAAAAGGTCAAAAGCTATGTACATATGACCAGATAAGATGATGTTAAGTGAAGTGAAATGAACCCCAAGATAGGGACTTAAATGGGTTTTTTCTTTCTTGCTATTGTTTCTAACGTATATATAATATACCATGTGATTTTTTTTCTTTGTATGTTCCTCCCCCAAACTCCTGTTTTCACTGTATTTGATGTCAGTGTCCTGCATCTGGTATATACACTTGTCTAATTTGGGGAGGGGAAGGGAAAAAACAAAATTCTTAAATAGGGATACAGGTTGACCCATTGTATCAATAAGATACACAAGACACAATGTTGAAAAACAAACTTTACAATTTAGTCAGTGGGTGAATGGATCAAGAAAATGTGGTATATATACACAATGGAATTCTATGCCTCCATCAGAAAGAATGACATTGCCCCATTTGTTAGGAAATGGAAAAACTTGAAAAAAATTATATTAAGTGAAGTAAGCCAGGCCCAAAGAAACATAGGTCCCATGGTTTCCCTTATTTGTAATATCTAGTATATGTATGAGTCAAGCAAAAAAAGTCAGATAATGTGATGTCAGGAAAATGAACCCTTAGATGTGTATTTTAAGGTTTTTTTCTTTCATGCATGTGTTTCTAACGCATTTATAAGATTATCTCTTTGTTGCTTTGTATGTCCCTCCCCCACAGTATAACCCCTGCTTTCACTATATTTGATGTCAGTATAACTTGTGGAGGAGATGGGGAAAAACCAGTTGTTTAAGGATACAGGTGGACCTGTTGCAATAATGAGAAGTACAAGTTGTCATGTCCAAAACGAGCTTTACAACGTCGGTGTGGGGGGGGGGAAGGGGGGGTAAGGAGAAGGATTGGGATGGGGGGGAGGGGGGAGGCTGGGAAGGGATGTGAAGGGTAAACACAGGAGGAGGCTGCAATGCTTGGTAAGAAATGTACGCATTATCCTGCCCATGTAATTGTAACTCCTCTGTACAGTATGTTCACAAATAAAATTAAATTAAATAAAAAAAAAACAATTTAGTCAGTGGGGTAGTTATTGTAGTTGTGGAGGTGGGGAGGGAAGGCACGGTAGGGGAAAAATAAAGGAAGAGGCAACAATGCTCAATAGGAAATGTACTCATTACTTTGCTCATCTAACTGTAACCCCTCTGTACATATTTTATAATAAAAAAGTATTAAAAAAGAAAGACAAACAAAGAAATTTGAGCCAGCTTCTTATGTCCTACTTTACCTTGTGTTTGGTATGAAAATTGGGTTCTAAGAGACTATGTATGTATGAATGTATGTATATTTTTCTAAGGATAGGACATTTATCTAAGTTTAACCCTTAGATGAAAGTATATTAGCAGATGGAAATGTTTTCCTTACTCTGTATCCTGGAAAAGAGGCTACTTGATCTTTGCAAAAAGAAAAATTCATTTCTCACAAGGAAGAAAGTTTACTAGAATTCCCCTGTTCAATGAATATTTGCAATTAATTAAAATTTTGATAATTACATATGCCTTTGGTTCATATACTAGAGACCTACTTGAAAACTACATCTTAAAATGAACTACTCATTTTATATTATTAAACAACATTTAATGAGTTAATTTCTCAAAATTTCTCATGGATCAAGAGTCTAGAAATACAGTACTAAGATGTGCTATTGAATGTTTTAAACAACTTTATGAAAACGAACTACTTTAGAACTTTAACAGTTAAACAGTATAGCTCAACATTTCACTTACTATTATTGTTTAATTATTTTATAAAATTTCCCCTTCTGTTTAAAATTTCTATGTTTTACATATATATTTAAAGGTTCCAATAGTTCCCTCAGGTCTCAAGTTAGAACACTAACTATTGACAGCCAACTTTTACATGTTCATGGATTTTCACAGAATACTTTTCTAAATAATTTGTCCAATTCTCTCAAGGGAGAAGATGATCAATATATTCAATGTTAATTTTTAAAAGTAAGTGACTAGAATCTAGGTAGGCAAGAATTTGATACAAGAGAGGCAATATCACAAACAGATTTAAAATCTAGGGAGCACATTTGCTTTCCTTGACCCTAACTGTTGCCCTAGCTCTTATCTTTTCTCTGAATTTTAACCCAAATGACATTTGTAAATTGTAACTCTGATATTTCTCTGATTAAAATCTTTCAATGACATCCATTCCCTTTAGAATAAACACCTCCATAGAACATGAAATATCAGACTTTTGATAGTCTGGCTCTTTCCATGGTACTCCTTTAGTTACTTTTGTTTCTATTCATGTTCCCTCATGCAGTACTTACTCAGATCAATATTTGCCTAGATATGTCAATGTTATTTTTCATATGTCATCTTAAATACCATTTCTTTAATGTCCTTACCTATAATTCCCTCAGATAAGAACAAAGTCTAAATACACACACTCTCATGTCAGACTGTATTTTTCCTTCAGAGAACTTACTTGTATTATAATTCTATTGTCTATCACCTGAAATAAGAACAAAGGCTCCCCTCTCGTATGAATATAAACTTGAACATGTAAGTAACATGAAGTAACTCCATGCATTTAGCCTAGTGCTTGGAAATAACAGGCACTCAATACATACCTAGGTTTCTCATGTAGTTGAGATTACAGGAACTTATAGTCAACTTGTTATTGGATGAAATCTTAACCAAATTTTGATCAGGTTGGCCTTATACCATGCTCTTCCCAATTTCTGCCTTCTAAGGACCTATAATTATAGTGTAAGCTACTGCCATAATACTTCCTTCATTATATTTAAAAAAAAGTAGGACTGAGGTTTGAACTCTGGATCTTGTACTTACTAGGCAGGAGCTCTGCCACTTTGACCATGGCTCTAGATTAACAATGTTATGCTTTAGAAAAGTATATAACTAATCTGCAAACTATTTTCAATTAGAAAAAATTCATTTATAGCACTTCTTCTGCATCCTTGTGTTATATTCATTCTGTATGCCACTCTGTATGTATTAAATATAAATTAGATAATTGATTACATAAACCAATAATTATTTTTAAATGTTCATCACAATTCTATCTGAATAATACAAAAATGTGCTAAACTAAGCATTGAAAAATTGGTTTTAATATATTTAAGTAGTTGTACAGAGAGATTGCCATTGGTTACTGGTACACTTTTATGGAAGGAATTCAGAGACTTAAAACATATTCTATTAATATATGGCTTAATTGGTCTTACTTTAAGTTATTTAAATATTTAAATTTAAATTTAAATATGAACTTAAATTTCCTATGAACTCATTTATTAACACAAAATATATAGTCAGTAATTGGGAAAATACAGTAGGAGTACTATATGCAAACCACTAACATGGGCAGGATAAACATGGGGCTGACGTTTAAATTAGAAGAAATCAGTGGAATTCAGAGTGTACTGATTGAATTTGAAAAACAACTTCTGACATAATACAAACTGTTTCTCATGACTACTAATATGTTGTTAGTTGCCAGTTTTACAAACACACTCTACCACTTTAGCCACAACTTCCCCTCCAGCTTTTTGTGGTTATTTGCCAATAAAAGTCTCATGAACTTTTCTGCCCAAGTTGCCTTTGAACCTCAGATCTCAGCCTCCTGAGTGGCTACAATTACTGATGTGAGCCACTGGCACCCAGCTAAATCATTTAAATTTTAAAGATGAGTAAGCCACTATTTTATCTACGTTGCATAATTCCAGTGTAGAAAGACAAAGTTAGATAAATTTTACAGCTACTTTTCAAATATTTTACAATAACACTGATAATATGTGGTCCTTACATAAGTATAATTAGCTGTATTTGGTTATATTTGAGATAACGTCACATATTATATGAGAGAATTGTTTTGTGAATTGAACTGAAGATTGATGTGCTTAAACAAAATGATTATCCCTTCATATTTTTTATTTTATGTTAACTTACATGGATATGGGAATAAGAAATTTGTAGATAATATCTTTGAAGTTGCTTTTATTAAAGTAGTTAAGCAATTTTTTCCTATGTTTTTTAAAATCAGAATTTTTCAAAAGTATCATACAGAAAGATTTTTGTAATTGAGTGAGTATGTTAGTGAAGGCAGGAAATTTACTTTATGAAGGGAAGTTATAGCTGGAGGATTGTAATTGCTGTACAAACTAGTCAGAGGTGCCATGGGCATTCTAAAATGTATGCTGATTTTGTGTATCCTGAAAGAGTAAATGACCTAGTTTCATTAAGACAAGAAGCTATGGTCTTGTATTCCTTAAAATATGGAAATATCTCAACAAAATCACCAGTCTACACTATATTTACCATAAAATTCTCATAATTTTGTTGTCCTGTTTGCTGAGCCTAGGGGACGGTTTACTCATACCTTTTCATGGATTTCTGATCTTCCCTTAAAATGAGATATCATCCATCCATCCCTTCATTTATTCAACAAAAATTAATTTTCTAGTATGTTCATTGTACTATAGTTAATTATAAAATATACAAAGATCAATAGGAAATACAGTATGGATCACCTAGAATACCGTATCATAAATCCTTTTAACAGTGCAATGTACGAAGTACTATGACAACAAAGAGGAAGCATTAATTCTATCTGAGAGTATCAGAATAAACAAAAAAAATTCAAGTGAATGTTGGAGAATCAGTCAGAGTTGTCCAAGCAGAGAAAGAACTAAGAGGAGACATAAGCATAGTTTCAAAAATAAAAAAAATGGCAAGAAAAAGCAACAAAAGTCACAGCATTTTTTTATATGTGCAGCCCTAGGAACAGAGTATGACTAGTAGATTCCATGTCAGCAAAAAAACAGGATGTGAAGTTGAAAATTTGATCAAATTTTTCAAGAATGTATGCATCTTATATGGAAATAAAAGCTAGTAAAAGCAACTGAAAACTGGAGAAGCTGGGAGAATTTATTATGGAAAATGTGCTAGAGAAATATGGGTGAAAATGGCACAAGGATACGTGATGAAAATAGGCTAGTATCCATTTGCAACAAAAGGAAGAGCCCAGATAGTTATCACTATCATTTAAGCTGTTAAATAATTTTGAAAATTCATTCTGAAATGTTCTTTTGAGACTTTGAAGAGAAACTTTAAATTATAGTCTTAAATATAGTCTATTGTAGAATGATTATTATTTGTATCCACATAAATACCCAAAGAAACAAACCCTTATATAAGTCTTTAAATGCTAGCTGCATAAGGAATGTTTCTTAAGTCAAAGTTTATTTGTATTTTCCTCTATGGTGAACCTTTCAGTACTTACATTGTTGTAAATAAATTCACTCACCATTGATAGAGGCTGAACTGGAGGCTTATACTTTGGTGGTCCATGTTTCATTGAAAGAGATTTTTTTTCAGATTCATTGGTAACTGGCTAAAAATAAAGTGAAAATGTCATTAAGTATGTGGTCTAATATGCTATAAAAAGGAAACCATGGTTGCTTATAAAAGACTCAGACATCCAATTAGCCTTTTAACATTTTCACAAAAAAAGTTAGATCAAAAGCTATATACAAATACAGTGGTTACTATATAAGCAGGTAACTATTGGGAATTTTTTATATGTTAAGCCTTATTCTATTCCTTCCTCTCACTGCCCCCTTAATAACCATCATTCTCACTATATTTCTATTTAATTATCCTTTTAAAAGTCTGCAAATAAGTGAAATCAAACAGTATTTTTATCCTTAAGTCTGGTTTATTTAACTTAGCAATGAATGTCCTCCAATTTCATCCATGTTGTTTCAAATAGTAATGTTTCATTTTAAGTATAAGTAATATTCACAATAATTATATATAATATAGATCACATATACTCACAATATATATGTTATATATAATTTACCTGCTTGAATTGATTTTTAATAGAAGAAAATTAAAACACTTTGAAATTCTCTATGTTAATCTTTGTACCATTTATCCCACCTTCAATGTGGCCACTATCTTTCCATTTTAATTTCTTTTATTTTTTAAGTTTAGTGTGTGTGTGTGTGTGTGTGTGTGTGTGTGTGTGTGTGTGTGTGTGTGTGTGTGTGTAGGTGTGTGATTGTGTGTGTGTTTGAAGATTGAATCAGGGCCTCATGCCTGGTTATCATATACTATGACTGAACTACATCCTAAGTCCAAACAAGTTAGTTAATTAGACATAATACACTTACAGAAAAATTCTTTACTACATTTTAGATTGTTAAAATACATGGATTGTATTAAATCACGTATTCCAGAAATTCTAATAATGTTCATGTATGGTCTACTATCCATCAAATTAAAATAAAGTTAAAGAAATTCCTTAAAAAACACATTATAAGGGATCATCAGGTCACAATATTTTCTAATTGAGATTATACTTGAAGTCAGGATAATTTTTAAGCAGTTATCTAAGTATAAAATTCTATGCCTCTATGAATATTTTGTGTAAGATTTGTAGGTTACCAAAACCTGCTGATATTAATTATATTTAGGACTATGCATTAAAAAATAAGGTTTGAAATGCATTCGATATCAGAAAAATTTTCAGGATATTAACCTATTCTAGACCCTTCAGCTATCTATTTTAATGTATTGAGTTCAAATCAAGTACTCAGTCTGAAAGCTTAGGTTTTCAGTGTAAGACTTATTAAAAGTACTAATGTCTGTACAAGTCCAATCTGATAAGTTACAGAGAAACATTCTATCCAGGTAAGAATGGAGAATACTCTCCCTCCACCCAAAATATATAACTTGTGATAATTTTTTATAACAGCTCTAGAAAATACAGGCTCTAAGAAACAAATACTTTAAAGGTTATCTATAATGTCATATTTCATGGAGTCATTGTGAAGATCACATGGCAATGCATATGAGTGTATATAGTGTTTATCAAATACAAGATCAATTGTTGCTGGTTGGCACATTTGTCAAAGGAATAATACTGTTGGTTCAGATTATTACCCTGTTGTAGTGAGAAACAAATAAGAAAATATTTGTAAGATACACTAGAAATTGCAACATACTGTAAGAGAGGTCTATAATTTTCTGTAATTCTATCTATGTTGGATATGGATATGTAATTGGATTTCAATTTTAGAAGAAAATTCAAAGTAAAATCTACTAACATCAAAAATAACAGTTGTCTGTACATTGTTATAAAGTACCTAATAAAAATGATCAATCTTTATAAAAAGTATGCAGATATTACTCTAATCTTAGGATAGGAAAATAAATTAAGCAAACTAAACATCAAACATACAAAATAAATTAGTTGTTAAAAAAGGATTAGCACTTGAGGTTCAATAGTTTTTCTAAACTCTTCTAACATAATGAATCAAATGACTAACTCTTAAAGGATACAAAAATTATACCTGAAACCTGAATGTTCTAAATCTGATGCAATGTACAGAGAGAATAGTATGCAAAGATTTTAAATCTCAGCTTCCTTATTTTTCCACTTTTTCCTTTTGCTGATTTTTACTAGTAACTATACAAAATAATTTTTATCATGTCTGTGGAACACTTTTTTATTCTTTCAAGCTGAAAATGTTAATTGATCAGGACATTAATACTGAAACTTTTATCTAGGCCTCTATTACTGGTTCATTTTCTTGTCCTTTATCTTCTGCTTACTACCAAATGAAAATGAAAACATATAAAGTGATGGGGCCAGGAAAATAGTGGTCTAATCTTTAAAATTACCCTTTTTATGTTTCATAAGCCAACTTTTCCTCATTTAACTAACTAATAGGCAGTACATAGTACCTTTATGCTACATTTCTAAATATCAACATCAATGTTTAGCAAATATATTACATTAATGGATTATAGAAACAATTTCAGATTTGATTATTTTCTGCCAAAAGTTTTCTCTAAAGATTGATGGAAATGTTGAGAAGGCTTATTAGCACTAGCTTTCAGGAATTTCTATAAAATAGTCCCGAAGCCAGACCTTTTTCATAGACTTCCTACTGTAACATGTTTTCATTTATCTGTGATGCAAAGGTACAATAAAAAGAGAATTTATATTGGTCCCAAATAACAAAAACCCATTCTGTCTAGCCAAGGGACTACTCCCATTAGCACTTCAATATGCCCTCTAATGAGCATCTTATCACCAACAGTAATTTCCTGGATGAATTAATGATCTTCCATTCTTTGACAATGACTATATTCTTGTCAAAACTACCCATAGATTATAGGCTGTAGGACTATTTCGTCTATAGGAAAATTATAAATAATGAATACATGTAAGCTACTGAGCCATTAGGCATTTTTCTAGGTATAATAGGTCATTGTGTTTCTGGCTGAATACAATGTCCAGAAGACTGAATAAAAATCATCAAAGTGCTGGTAAACATTACAAGAGGAGATAGTGTTATTATGACAAGATTAAATGTACTCCCAGTAGTCCGAGGAACTCTGGTTCAGGACATTTGACCATTTGTTTGCCCAGTGTTATCTCCAAAGTACTTTCTTAGGTTCAAGCTGTGAAAGGCTCGGGGCTTGGTTAGCTATAGAGAGGACATAAACTATCTTTCCTTCTACATATATTTTTTGAGAATGGCTCAGAAACAAGGCAGGTCTCCAAGCAATAAGGTGATTTACCTACAATTTTGAGAATCACAAGTACAATATTAGTTTCATACCTGTTCATAGAAACATAGTCTAACATCTATTCCCCATTTTCCAACACTCCTCCCAATTTAAATCTAGCCTTAAACATTATCACTACGTCATATTGATTTAAATTTTGTACTTGTAGGAGAAAAAAGTTTTATATATTATAAATTTTATATGACAGGGAGTTCTCAAAAAGAAAAACCCAAATACCCCAAAGAAACTGCATTTTTATGGCTAGTCATACATAAGTATGTCAGAAGGACAAAAAGTATGCTATAGTGGTAATTAAACAAGAGGAACTAGGAAGTACCTGTTTACACAGATACCTCTTGTCCTACTGTCCTATAGTTGTAGGATAGAGCCCTCTGGAATAATGGCTTTATGACATACTTTCATGGGAGATAGGTTAAGCATCTGCCTAGTACCACCCTATATATATATGTGTGTGTATACACACACATATACATATATATTTAGTGTAATATACAATGAAGAGGAATTAAATTATTTCTTTTGTAATAAAATTGATGGAAATACAGATGATTAATTATATAGAATGAGAAGAAATAAGCAAAGATCCAAAAGACAAGAATCATGTTTGTGCTCTTATGTAGAATCTAGGTCTAAATTAAACTTTTTACTTCCTTAGTTGCCTTTGGGCAAGCCTGAGCCTCAGCTTCTTCAATTATAAAACTGGAAAAATTTCTTCTCAACATTCTTTGCAGTGTTTTCATAAATCAATAAGCTAATAAACTTTACAACAGGTTTTGAATATACAAAAATAAAATGTATAATGGATGGTGCTGATAGAAGTAGTAGACTGTTTCACAAACACTGAAAATATTTCTAATGCCATCTCCAGGAAACTGTGCCACAGAACAATAATCAATTTCCTTTTTGGCTGAATTGTAAAACTAATGGAAAATACAATTTAAGATTATTTAGCTTTATATAGTATATGTTTAGATAATGCTATATAGATAAATGTGTAGATGATGATTTAAATCAGGTTTAATATTTATAGTACAAAATATGGTATTTAAGGGTGATTTAAAAGCAAATGTTGATGA
Source organism: Dipodomys merriami (assembly GCF_024711535.1). Taxonomy (NCBI): domain Eukaryota; kingdom Metazoa; phylum Chordata; class Mammalia; order Rodentia; family Heteromyidae; genus Dipodomys; species Dipodomys merriami. The sequence goes on from NW_027204492.1 coordinate 57,761,343, forward strand.
ACATTTAAAGGCATATTCATTTTCTTTCCTGTTTCTTGCCTTTAGGTAACATAAGCAGTATAATAGCTATCTTAATTGAGCATTAATTGTATTAGTTTTATTAGTGATATATACGATGTAGAAGAAAGTTAGTAGTCTATGAAAACATACACTAGAAAACCTACTGAATGAAAAAAGGACTATTTTGCAAGGGATAGGAGGTAGAAAATTACAAGTTCCTCATACTATATGTTCAGGTGTGAATGTAAGATTTAAACGCAATCATTTAAATAATGGAAAAGAAAATGCTGACAGTGTTGGCTTATTCCTATTATCCTTGCTTTGATGGAAAGTGTAAAAGAGAAAGATCACAGTCTAGGCTGGCTTTGGCAAAAAGCAAGACCCTATCTAAAAAACACCCACGGGGGGGGGGGGAAGGGCTGAATATATGGCTCAAGTGAAATAGTATCTGCCTACCAAGCCTGAAGCTCTGGACTGCAAGCCTAAAATAAATATAGTTCCAAAAGAAATGTAATAAAAACATAATGGGTAAAGGAATGACACCAACCAAGATGCATCATACTAACAAACTGACATGTTGACTTGAAATTCCTTTGTACAACTTAAAGATAATAAATATTTTTTAAACAAAAAAGAAAACCTACTGAGCAGTAAATGACTATATGTAGCTTGTCATATGTCAGTCTGGGTATATGCCCCTTAAGAAACATTAACTAGTATATATATATATATGGGGTTAATCCACATAATCAAGCTCCTTTTAATATTGCAATGTGTAAATAAATCAAATATGTTCATACAATGAATTCTAGAACAACACTTACTTTAGATTAAGCTCATCAGTATTGGAGTATATATTTTTTTTTGTCTTTTCTTTTTTGGTACTGGGGATTGAACCCAGGACGTTGCACTTGCTGGGCAAGTGCTTTGCCACTGAGCTACATCCCAGCCCCTGGAGTATATTTTTGTAGTGAAAATGATTAAATATAATGTGCCAAGTAAAATGAAATAAGATTAAACAAAACTTAGTCAGAGCCAATAAAAAAACATATGTTCCCTTTTAATGTGTCTCTGAATACATACATGAACATATAAGTTCTATCCTAGAGAGTTTTGCACAAGTGCTTATGAAAATGTATTACACAATCTCTTTCTATCAGAAATATCCAATGAATTTGAGTTGCTGTGGGCTTTGCCAAGCACTAAAATCATGATAAAGTAAATTCATAATGGAAAAGAAAAATTGTATTTATCCATGTATGTGTTTTCATTTTCCCAAAACATTAGACATGTTTGGAAACTAACCATTTAAGTTCAATTAAAATACTTATTCTCATCTGCAATCCCAACTATTTAGGAGGCTTTTGGAGGGGGAACAAGATTCAAGAGTAGCTCAAAAAGACCTTATCTGAAAATCAAAACAAACAAACTAGTGATACAATACTGATCTACCAAGTGTGAGGCTTTGAGTTCAATCCTCAATACTGAGCAATTAAGAAAACAAAGTATTAATTACTAGTTCGGAGATAATACATTTTTTTTCCTATTCATTGTTGTCTATAAAATGTAAGCATATGAACCACCAACAGTTTGTTAAAAATTGTACATTCTTGGGCTCTTCCCTGAACCCTTCAAATTCTGATTCAAATGTGGTAGTACCTTTTAGGATTTTACATTTTTAACAAATGTCTCTAAATGATTCTGATGTACAGAGTCTAAAGCATATAACTTGAAATGTACTGATGCAGAGGGATTAGTAGAAAACAAAAGTTTCAGGACAAATATATAAATAAAATGAAACATATAGAATAAACAAACTGAATCCAATGAAAAGCACCAAGAACATGATCAGATAACTTGGAGAAGACTTCACAGAACATAGTGTCCACCAAACCAATGGGAGACAGAGTTTCAAAGAAGCAATGAACACTTGCATTACAAATAAATCAGGTAAGATGAAAAGTGAAGATTCAGTAAAATTGGAGAAGCAGCTCAATTTCTGTGAATTTCAATGAATGGGATGTAAAGGTTTCTTTCATTCCATTTTTGTCCTAGGAATCTTAGCTCAGAAGTGGAGGAGAAGAATTAAACAATTGAAAGAAGTATAATCAAGAATTGCTTTCTATTGGGGGAGGATAGGAGAGACTTGAGAATATCTACACATTGAATTGAAAGAACACATGAATTGAGAAGAATTGAGAAGAAAATTTGAGGCAAGAAAAAAATTAAAAGATACAAGTGGTAGAAAACACGAGAGGATATGCACATTACACTTAGAAACCCAGCAAAATATCCTCCTCTATATCTAAAGGGATGACATAATGTTGGCTGTGGATAGGAATAATTTTATTATTTTGAAGAGATTCACTCCTTTTCCTTTAATTTGTGGTTATTTTATAATTATATGTATACAAATTCAAAATTTTATATTTCTGATGAAATACATTTTATCTTATAAAATATTCATGTTTCTCTCTAGTAGAATTTTTCTTTTATTCTCAAAATCTATAGTTCAATTTTTTGGTTTTATTTTAGTAATTGTTTACATGTTATAGCTTTTCTTAACATTTTACTTTTAAACATTGTACATTGTTATGTTTTAGGCATTTCTCTTGCAATAGGCCACAAGGTTTTTTTTTTTTCCTACTTAGCATAACATCCTTTTGCTTTCAATTGAACAATTTAGTCTATGTACACTTAAGATTGTAAATGATGTTTCAGCTTAAATCTAATACCTTAAATTTTGGTTTCCAGTTTTCCTGTCTCATTTTCTTTTCTTTTCTCTTCCTGCATGCTTTGGTTTGGACTATTTTACCCATTTTGCCTATGTTTACTGATAGGTATAGTACATCATTTCATTATTCTTTTAGTAAAGATCATAAGCATCCATGGGTTCTCAAAGTACTTTGTTCACTCCTTGAATAAGTCAATGATGATAGAACATGTAATCACCACTTGCCCACCTCCCTCTCCTTATTTGCTACTATAGAAACAAATATATTTTAAGTCCCATATCATTACTATTGTTATTTTATAGTCAATAATCATTTAGAATTACATACATATTTACCATTTTGTTGCTCTTTCTGCATCTTCAACATTCCATCCGAGATTCCATCCCTTTTCTTCTGCTGAAGAATGACCTTTAGTTGTGTATGCAGATAATGAACTGTCATTTTTGTCCAAATTTTTTTATTCATTTTCATTCATGAAAAGTATTTTTTAAAAGACTTAGATTTTAAGTTGGCAGATATTTTCTTCCAATATTTTTAGTTCATTTCTAAAAACAATAAGCCACAATTCTGGCATCATTGTCTTCTGGTTTGTATTGGTTTTTAGTCTTATTTTCCTTTTTTCTCAGATATAGGTCCACATAGTTTTCATGGATTTTGAGCCCTCCATTGTCTTTGAAGATTTTGTAAAAACTTTTCTGGTTGTTTTCATCCACGAATACCAAGTTCACTATTGCTGGAGATACTTCCAAAAAGTTCATAACTGATTGGCTTGATAGTTTTGCTGAAGAAAGGTCATAAAGTTGGAGATTGGTGAAATCTTCATTTAGATTCTGAAGCAAGACAGCTGACCACAGATGATTAAATCAACAAATAAGTAATATTGATGATCCGACTGACCTTGATAGAGCTCAGTGAGAAGCAAGGATAAAGAGGGGGTATACTGTACATCACTGCTTCCAATTCTTAATTTTTAAAATGGGTATGGTTCCTGCCTATTTTAAGGATCAAATGAGATGATGGTATGCATTCCAAAAGAAAGGATGATTGTGAAAGTAAATTATGAGGTTGGTATTATTATTGGTTCATTATACACATGCAGCCTTTCGAAAATTGAGTAAAAATGAAATAAAAAATTAGTATTCACTAGAACAAGATGTATGAGATTGGGTCTTTCAGTGTTTACATTTTAGGATAGTGGATATTCTTCAAAATTTTGTTCATAAAATTAACATATTACCATATGTCACAGTAGAAAACTTTCATCGAAGAAAGGCAGTGAGTAGTCCAGTGACTACTCATATTACACTTGAAGCAAATGGGAAGTAGGGAAGATGGGAAATGGAGTGGGAAAAAGAAGGGAAGCAAAACAGGAGAGGATAATCTGATTTCCAAATCTGTTTCTTCTTCAAATTAAAGTTATTCTAAAGCATCTTTCTAATGAGGAAAATTTAATACAACTATCTCACCCAGACTAGGTACTGCTGTGAACAAATACATCAGGATAATTTATCAAAGGATTACTTCAATTCAGAACACAACAAGCCAAGTGTCTGATTGTGGATTCCTACTTCATCTCCTGGGTCCTGCCACTTGAATGGAAAAAAAGATGTCAGCGAAGTGGTTCTAAGTTTCTTCTGAGCAGAGATGATCATGCAAGTGCAAACATTTTGCAACTTATTTCATTAATTGCCATCATAACACAAGAACAGATAGAATCTGAAACCTGTTTTCTAAATGTAGAAAAACAAGCCTCATTTTGGAGCACAGTGACAGATTTCCCTAAGATATTTGCTGACACTTTTTTTTTTGTCAGTCATTGGGCTTGAACTCTGGGCCTGGGCGCTGTCCCTGAGCTCGTCAGCTCAAGGCAAGCGCTCTACCACTTGAGCCACAGCGCCACTTCCGGTTTTCTGATGCTTAATTGGAGATAAGAGACTTTCCTGCCCAGGCTGGCATTGAACCGTGATCTTCAGAACTCAGCCTCCTGTGTAGCTGGGATTACAGGTGTGAGCTACCAGTGCCCAGCTCCTGACACTTTTTTTTAGACACAAAACGTTGCTTTTAGATGATGTGATTTTACAATGAAAATAGTTTGTAGCCATGTAATTTTCAAAATATAAACGTGTTTCGTAAATATTTTATAGTATTTTTCCACTTGGAAATTACTCCACTATTGATTTACTTTCAAACAGATAAGTCCGCAGAGTAGCTTATTGAATTTTGTACATTAAAAATGGATAATTGTTTTGATTAGATAAATACAGTTGTCTCATTTTTTATTTGCAGTACACTGTTTTTTTTTTTGCTAATAATTTCTGGATAAATCACTTTGTTAGCCAGTTTTCTAAATATAGCACAATGATTGATTTGTGCATCTATTGGTTAGAACCTTGCATACTATATTTCAAAGGTATAATTGAATTTTGTGTCTTTCTTTGTGCCACTCCTGGGACTTTAACTCAGGGCCTAGGTGCTGTCCCTGAGCTTTTGTTCTCAGGGCTAGCACTCTGCCACTTGTACCACAGCTCCATTTCTGGTTTTTTGTTTTTAATTGAAGATAACAGTACACAGGCTTTCCTGCCTGGGCTGGCTGCAAACTGCGATCCTCAAATCTCAGCCTCCTGAGTACCTAGGATTACAGGCATGAGCCACAGGTGCCCGGATTGTGTCTTTAATTTTTGTTTAGAATTGCTGATGCTCAAATCAGGGTTGGCATATCTCTCACAATTTCTTGGAACATGATAGATTTCATGATTGACTATAGAATCATTGACTATCCACAGGATTGCAATGTATCAAACACTGTATTTTGGATGATTGCTAAAGAATAGAGGAAACTATGAATGGATAAATACAATGCAAGTCTCAGATTGCATAATAATTTTTGGGCTATCAAAACGAAAACATTTCAAATCTTCACGATGCTTGATCAAATCATTGTTTATAATTACCCACATATCAAGTGCACAAAAATACAAGAAGCAAGGCATTCTAGATGAAAGATGAGTATGACAAGATGATGTTGGTAGAGATGATGCCAATGTGCCAGTACATTTCCCTGGATGTGAAATCATGGTTCCAGATGGGATGGGAAACATATTAGTTTTTCTAAATGCTTTTGGAAAAGGCCCACATTTGTGGATAGGTTTCTTTAGTCCTCTAAATAAAAGTATTTCCTAACCTTTTCATCCATCCCAAAGTGGTTACACCTTTATGGTTAGTGCTTACGAAGATATAGCAAGAATAATTCAGACACTTGATATAGAGGGAAGCATACTGGCTTGGTAATTCCTTGCTGACACAAAAGCTGTATCTATATAGTATTTACATTTGAATTCCAATGTTGTTTTCTTCATTTACATTACTTGTGTCCATGGAGTGAGAAGAACTGTTAAAGATAAGGAGTGGATCCAGAAAGAAGTACGCAGAGGAAAACATGCCAAATTCTAGAGATGAATTTATCATGACGTCAACAAACCTTAAGTTTTAAGGCCCCTCTATCGAATAAGCCACTTCCAAGGCCCTGAGAGTATTTTGTGTTTGCAATATCTGTCAGCTTTGTAAATTCATTTTTGTGATTTTTTTCATTCCAAAATTCAATTTGTACATAATTTTGTAGTCACAATTTTTTTTTGAAAACAGGGACCCCCAAACTCTATAATCTTTGGACTCTTCCAATCCCTGGTAAGTGTGCTTGACCAACAGCTGGTAGAATTTCATTTGATATCCTTCAAATTCCTACCACCCTCATTGCTCAAGTATTGAACCCATATACTACAAAACAAATGTTTTGATGAAAATCAGTAACACTCAATCCATTTTCATGTTGGGAATTAACTGTAGGTCGAATATATGCACTACTTAATGATTTATTTGAGAGGCCAATAGGGAAAGGAATAAGATTTGGGACTGTTAAGTCATATTTGATTCATAGAGCCAGAAATGGCTTCTGTGGTCATTCATTTCTGCATTTTGCATATGAGAAAACTAAGGATTAAAGAGGAAGAATTGTTTGTTCAAGTTCACATCTGGGCAATCAGTGGTAAAGTGAGAATTTAATGAAAATTAGTTCACACATCAATTTATATTCAAATTTCTTTGCTTCTAAATTTATGAAATGTATTTCCTAACATGTTTTGGATTTGGGTAATATTATGATATTAAATTTCTATATGACTCCATGTGACTGAGTCAAAATATTCATCATTATTTTAAATCACCATCAGCATGTAATGTCATTTTCATTTTGCACACAGGCTACATGGCATTCTTAATTCAACCAAAATATAAGATAATGTTTATTTAAAAGATCCATTCTTTTTTAATCAGGTTATTAATTAATCACTTCAACCCAAACTTTTTTTTTTGCCATTCATGGGGCTTGAACTCTGGGCCTGGGTGTTGCCCCTGGGCTCTGTTTTGCTCAAAGTTAGCACTCTACCACTTTGAGCCACAACACCACTTCTGTTTTTTTTTCTGTGATTGATTGGAGATAGGAGTCTCACAGACTTTCCTGTCTTGGCTAGGTTTTAACCATGATGCTCAGATCTCAGCCTCCTCATTAGCTAGCATTACAGGCGTGAGCCACTAGCACCCAGCTTACCCAATCAACACTGTCATCTCTACTTCAAATTATTTATGCTCAAGGTAAGTGTTTCATGCAACTGTAATGATTTTACTTATGCAAGCATAGATAACTGTACAGACTTGACCACACATGAAAACTATTTTGAAAATAGTGTGATATTTAAAGGGTTACTTTGAATCATAGCTTGAAAACTTTCCGTATAAAACCATTCATTCTCTTGGAGGAAATCTGAAAGTTATTCCAATTTTTGATGAGGGGGATGTAAACCATAACTAAATTGCTTATAATATGTTCTGGAAACTGACATGAATATAAAGACATGTAATCATATTATGATTGGACTAATATCGCAGTTTAAAAAATGCAAGCTGATTTCTCAGTAAATTAATCTTCGTATTTCTAACCTCAAAACTTTCTTATTCCTGTGTACTATGAAAACTATTATGATAAATTTGGTATCTATTATATTAATAATAGAATAATGCACATAATTTATCATTAAGGCATGAAGGTTAAATGGACAAGGGTTATGAACAAGCAATCAAGCCAAATGGAACTAAATGCAAGGAAAATATTTAACATAATTATAGTAAAGGAAAACAAAAATTAGAAAGATTATTATTATTATTATTACCAATTTTGCTTAGGTAATTCTATTTTTAAAGTAGTAAAACATTGTTAATTGGTTATACATATTTGCTACAAATTAAGTATAAATTGACATAGCTTTTTAGGAAAACATTTTTTAGTATGTATTAAAGAAGTTAAAGGTGTTCATAACCCTTGGGACAATGATGACCCACTTATAAACAAATCCAGAAAAATTCTTTATGTATGAATTTGCACAATTACATGCACCATAGAAATATTCATAATTACAATAGCATAATTCAAATTAACTTGAATGCCTACAATAAAGTAATATCAGGGAGTTTGCATTTCATTCATATTATCAAATTGTGCATCTATGTATATGTTAAAATATATTAAAATATGAACAGAAGACAGATGGAAGGAAATACACAAATATTATTAATAAAAATTTAAGTGTTTTTATAAATTTTCTGCATTTGTCTATGCTGAAAAGTTAATACTTCCAAATCGGAGAGTTGATTTTAATAATATGACTAAAGAAATGACTGAAACAGTGGAAATATAGAGAACATATAATAAGAACATTCACCACTTAAAGAAAATTATATTTCATTGAAAAATTTTAGCAGAAATAAGAGTTAAAGCTGAATATTAGTAAAAGTGTAGAATTTCATTTAGTAGAATTCCTCTTACATAACATTAAGTTACAAGTAATCTTAATCATAAATTTTCATGATAGTTGGAATTTTAGGACTATATTAAAATCCTTCAAAATACACTGCTTATTAAAGGTAATTATATCAACTTTACCTTCAATACCTCAAAATTTGCAGCCGTTTAAATTCAACAATGCTTAAGGGATTAAATATACAGTGTTATATAAATAGACAGTATATGATGCATTCATTGGGGATTATTGAGTTTGTAGGAAAAAAGATGTCATTTTATTATTTTGTATACTGCATATAGTGGGAAACATTAAAAGCAACAATACCTTGAACGATCACTGGTTATAAATTTTTTATGAAATCCCCATATTAACTTTAAATTTTTATTTAAATTTGCTTACCACTTGCACCCTAGGAGGTCTCTCCCCAGGAGTAAAGAATGCTGGAATTTGTGTATGTCGTTCCGGAAGATCAGGTGGCAGAGCCATTATGTAATGACAGATTTTAGTCACACCCTTGCACTATTAAAGAAGAAAACAAAACAAAACAAAAGATTTATAAGACTCACATTAGTTGTTAACTCAATGCTGATATGTAATTGACAATATTTTCATTAAGAAATGAAACTTTAAAAATAATTATAATGACCCAATAGGCAATCTGCCTATCTTCAGTAAATCTTAAGGGGTCTTTATTACTTAGCACAATTTCAACCTATTTAGACTAAATAAATATTCATTGTTGCTGAATATCATGACATAAAAGCTATACTTGAGCCGGGCGCTGGTGGCTCACGCCTGTAATCCTAGCTACTCAGGAGGCTGAGATCTGGGGATCGCGGTTCAAAGCCAGCCCGGGCAGGAAAGACCCTGAGACTCCTATCTCCAATAAACCAGCAGGAAACCGGAAGTGGCGCTGTAGCTCAAGTGGTAGAGCGCTCGCCTTGAGCTGAAGAGCTGAGGGACAGAGCCCAGGCCCAGAGTTCAAGCCCCACGACCGACAAAAAAAAAAAAAAAAAAAAAAAAAAAAAAAAAAAAAAAAAAAAAAGCTATACTTGAGGTGTTTTAATGAAAAAGAATAAGAAAGAATAAAATAGAATAGAAAGAATAAATTTAATGTTGGCTTTAGGTAAAAGGGTCATTTAAAAATACAGTGATAGTGAGGTATGGTTAAACAGAAGAACAGCTTATATACTCAAAACAACTTGAAGATATTATACCCATGCTCATAGTGGTAAACAAATGTGCATCTTAGTAAATACTTGATTTGTATGTACAATCCATAAATATAAAGTTGTAATCGTTTAAATTGGGATACAGCTGGACCCATTGCAACAATGAAATGTACAAATCGTTATGTCGAAAAACGAACTTTACAACTTTGGTGGGGGGGGGAATGGGGGGGAGATGGGAAGGGATGGGAAGAGGAAACAAAGGAGGAAGCAACAATGCTTGATAAGAAATGTACTCAATATCTTGCCCATGTAATTGTAAGCCCTCTGTACGGTATTTTCACAATAAAAAAAAGAAAAAAAGAAAAATAAATAAATATGGCATAGGTTATACAGACATATATAGGTTCACTTTTAAAAAAAGAACAGAATAGAGAAATATCTGCGTTTTCCATTACCTTAAGTAACATGTAGATCAGAAAACCAATGTTCTTAAGCCAATGATCTAGATTCAAACCAATGACCCATCTTTATCTCTTTGTAGTTCTATTGTTAATAAAGTGTTTGGAACATAGTGGATACTCATTAATATTCAATGCATGAAGTTAATTCATTTCTAAGGGGAATTGAGCTCTGGCCAGCTATTTTCTTAATTGTTAAACCAACCAGAATGGTTATCATGGACTTCATGTTCTTCCATTGAATAGCCTGGAAATATAGCTATTTCCAGGCTTCAGAATCCAATTGAGTTTATTTGGAAAGTCTTAAGATTAAGGCAATTTTAGCATTTTTGCACACCAACTATCCAGCAATATTTTCTGAAAAAATATTTCTAAGAACAAACAGAAAACATGCCAGAGGACCAATGGGACAGCATAGATGACGCAGAAGTAAACCTACAGGCATGAAGCCATGTAATTTGATAGGGTAGCCAAAAACAACCAATGGCATTGGGAAAACTGGATATCCACATACAGAAAATGGATACTGGATCCCTATCTGTAACCCTGTACTAATATCAAAGACCTCAATGTAAGACCAGAAACTACTACTGAAAAGAGTAGATAAAACATTGGAACTGGAAAAACTCCGGGAAGATGGCGGAGGAGAAGCTGGAATCTGAACAAGCTCTCGCATAGAAAGCAGCTTTAGAGTTCCAGTGAACAGTCCTAAGCCAGAGAATCACACCAAGTGTGCCATCACAGGACAGAGAGTTAGACAAAAGAGGGGAAGCCAAGGCAAAAAGAAGCACCGAGTGGTCGCCAGCAGCCGCCACGGCGGCGGCGGCGGCGACAGGGTCGCAAGCGGCAGAGACCACAGCCGGGGGCCATACCTGAGCGCTCACACAGAGAGTCCGGGACGAAGGAGCCAGACGCAGCTGGCGAGCGGATTCTACTCAACACCAGCAAGAATCAACAAAGAGCGGACATCTTCACCCTGCAGCTTGCAGACCAGAGACGACCCAGGATCCAAGACTCGGCACCAGAGACGACCCAGGATCCAAGACTCGACGTGAGTACAAGCCCGACATCCTCACTCCTCAGGGAGCAGAGGAAGGAAGGCCACCCCTCCCCCCCCCAGCACCGGTGATCTCCATCTTGGATACCGACAAAGCTCGGAGTTGCTGCTAGCTCCAGCTCAGGCCTTGGAATAAAATGAGTCATTTAGCAGGTCACAAGAACTTAACGCCGAAGTGACCTGCCAGACTCAGCTCCATCCAGGGAAAAGTCACCCAGCTCAGGCGCCAGCCTAACCTCACTGGGTAACCAGAGTCAGAGGCTGCCCCTCCCTCTAGCAGCCACCACAATCAATTGAAAAACAGAAACCCTGAGAATGGCTCCAGGCTGGGCGCTGTGAGCTTTATCACAAAAAAGCCCCAGGGAAAAGCTACTGTTTGTTGAAAGGCCTCAACGCTACCCAGAACCTAGCCTCATCACCACATCCCCCTCTTTTGTGACTCTCAAAGCAGACCACCCTCCCAGAAAACTAACCTGGGAGGGGGATCTCAAAATTTTGGGTAAAGCAGAGCATTTTTCTGCCTCTTCCAACCAATCGACTTAAGAAACCAATCAAGCCACAGGACCTCAAGCTGACCAGAGACTCCAAGAGACTGGTTGCAGATAAAAGGGAGATACAGGATTCTTCCCACTCCTCCCCCCCCCAAAAAAAAAAAAATCAAAAGACTTTTTTTTCTTTTTTTCTTTTTTTTTTTTTTTTTTTTTCTTCTTCTTCTTTTCTTTTTTTTTTTTTTTTTTTGCTTGTTTTTTGTTTTTTGTTACCTTATATATATATATATATATATATATATATGTATATAAATTTTTTCCCTTCTAAAACTTTTATTAATCTTTAATTTTTGCCTCTTCTGAAAAAATAATTGTTTTCCAGTAACTTTTTTTTTCTCATCTTATAATTTTTATTTCAGAATTACGTGAATGAGAGTTTTCCTTTCTTTTCTTGTCTTCTTTCTCTTTTTCTTTCTTTCTTAATTATCTTTTTGTTTTTTATCTAGCTCTACTGAACTTCTGATCTTTTCTTCTCCCTTAAAGCTTTTCACATCTCCTCAATGTCCCTCCCCTTCTCTGAACATATTCACATTCCTCTCTAAATAGATGGTCTTTTAACCTCTATAATAACATTAATTTTTACGTTTCTATTCTTTTTCTGGTCTCTCTTTATTCCCCTTTCCGTCTCTTCTTTTTCTCTCTCTATCTACTTGCATCCTACCCAACCCATTTCCTGCACTGTGATTAGGACATAGTTAACTCTCCTTGTGCCTCCCAACACCAATCTATTCCGATTTTTTACCCACATCTCTCACTAATCCTAATAATTTCTGGTTTTCCAAATTCTTTTCTGCGGTTCGAAGTCCTTTAACATATAGTCGTTTGATGTTGAATAGATGTATCTGTTGAACTAGATTGTATCTGTAGACTATTGACTGTACAAATGCAAACTTTGGTTGATGGTTGCCTTAAGATAGTGTTCTAGCACAAAACTGGTGCAATCTTTATCTCAAATGGGCCGAGTAAGCCGGAAAAACACAAGAAAAATGGCAAATTCGGGTATCTCAATTCCCAACCTTGATAATCAGGGATTAGAACAGATAAAGAATAATCCAGAGGAGAGTTCCCAAATAGCTCTACAAACACTAATAGCAAACATGATAAATGAGAAGTTTGACAATGTACAAAGGACTCTGTATGAGCGTGATAGGGAGAGAGAGGAGGCATCCCAGAAGTTTATACAGGAATATCATAAGCGTGAGGAAGCTTCTCAAAAACAGATACAGGATTTGCGTGAACAACTTGAGAATACTCAAAGAGAAAGGGAGGAATGGCGTGAGCAGGCTGAGAACACTCAAAGAGAACTGCAGGAATCCCACAGAAGGGAGGAAACTAATCAAAGAGTAATTCACGAATTAAGAGACCAGGTAGAGAATACACAAAGATCACTAAAGACATTCATGGAATCCATTAACAAAGAGCTGAAGGAAGTCAGGGAGACCACAAAGGGAATGCTGAATGGAACCCAACAGAAGGAATGGGAGTCCAAAGAAACCATAACCAATCAACTAAGTGATTTGAGAACAAACACTGAACACCAAATTAAGGAAGTAAAGAAATTCATACAAGACCTAAAACAGAGCTTCAACAAAGAACTTGAAGCCATCAAAGCTGACCAATTAGAAGGAAAAGAGATAAAAAACAAAGTAGAGAGTCTTGACAGCAGGTTAGACCATGCAGAAGATCGAATCTCAGGGATTGAAGACAGCCTAGATATTATAGAGAAAGAACATACAACCATCCAAGACAAGTCCAAGAAATATGATAGGTCTATCCAACACCTGGAGGACACCATCAGAAGGCCCAATTTAAGGATAATGGGTGTAGAGGAGCACCTAGAAACAGAAGTTAATGGTCTAGGAAATTTGTTTAACAGGATCCTAGCAGAGAACTTCCCAAACATACAAAAAGATAGGCCTATTCAGATACAAGAAGCTTTTAGAACCCCAAATAGACCAGACCAGAATAGGACATCTCACCGTCACATTATAATCCACACAGGATCAACCCAGACCAAGGAAAAGATCCTTAAAGCTGTCAAGGAGAAAAGGTTAATCACCTATAAAGGGAAACCAATTAGAATTACCTCAGATTTCTCAGCAGAGACAATCAAAGCAAGAAGAGCCTGGAATGACGTATGCCATGCCCTAAAAACAAACAACTATCAACCAAGAATACTGTACCCAGCTAAACTCTCCTTCATAACTGAAGGCCAAATAAAAACCTTCCATAGCAAAGAAAAATTGAAACAATACATCTCCACCAAACCAGCCCTGCAAAAGATTCTTAAAGATGTCCTACACATAGAAAACCAACAGGAACGCAACAAAGGCCAAGAAATTGCACACAAACTGAGAATCCAAGAACCTTAGGAAGAACCCAGTTTTCACAGCCCCCAAGAAGGTGGATAACATGGCAAGAACTCCCAAATACCTCTCAGTCCTATCTCTTAACGTTAACGGACTGAACTCTCCAATTAAGCGACATAGACTGTCCAGTTGGATTAAAAAACAAGACCCTTCTATCTGCTGCCTGCAGGAGTCACATCTTGCCCGGAAAAACAAACATATTTTCAGGGTTAAAGGCTGGAACAAAATCTACCAAGCAAACGGCCCTCATAAACAGGCGGGAGTTGCAATCCTAATATCAGATAAAATAGACTTCAAATTAAAATTCGTGAGAAGAGATAAAGAAGGTCGCTACATACTAATTAAAGGATTTCTCCTTCAGGAGGATATTACAATTCTAAATATCTATTCGCCAAACAATGGAGCACCCAAATTTATCAAAGAAACACTACTTTCCCTCAAATCCCAGATAGATCCAAAGACATTAATCGTTGGGGATTTTAACACACCACTCTCCCCACTAGATAGATCAACTCGGCAAAAACTCAACAGAGAAACCGCAGATCTAAACAGCTGCATAGATCAACTAGACTTAACAGACATTTACCGAACATTTCACCCAGCAGCATCAGAATACACGTTCTTCTCAGCAGCACATGGAACGTTTTCTAAAATAGACCACATTTTAGGCCACAAAGCAAACTTGTCTAAATTCAGAAACATTGAAGTTATACCTTGCATTCTCTCTGACCACAAGGGAATAAAATTAGAACTCAACACCAAAAGCCACCAAAGAAAGTCCGGTATCACATGGAGGCTGAACAACACACTGCTGAATCATGAGTGGGTCATGGAAGAGATTAGAAAGGAAATTCAAATGTTCATGCTATTCAACAAAAATGAACACACAAATTACCAGCTCCTCTGGGACACAGCAAAGGCAGTACTCAGAGGAAAGTTTATAGCTCTGAGCTCCTACATCAACAAATTGGAGAGATCGGAAACTAACAATTTAATGACACATCTAAACCTCCTTGAAAAAGAGCAGCAAGATAAACCCCAATCCAGTAGACGGAAAGAAATAATCAAAATTAAATCAGAATTAAATGAATTAGAATCCAAAAAAACTATAGAAAGAATCAACAAAACAAAGAGTTGGTTCTTCGAAAAACTTAACAAAATTGACAGACCCTTAGCAAACCTTATCAGAAAAAGGAGAGAGCACACCCAAATTAATAAACTCAGAGATGAGAATGGAAACATCACCACGGAAACAACCAAGATTCAGAACATTATAAGGGAATACTTCTCAAAACTTTATGCTAATAAGTTTGAGAACTTGACAGAAATGGACCTTTTCCTAGCAAATATTGACATGCCAAAACTAAACCAAGATGAGTTAAACCAGCTTAACAGGCCCATATCAAGCATTGAAATAGAAACAGCAATAAGAGACCTCCCAGCTAAGAAAAGTCCAGGACCAGATGGTTTTACAGCGGAATTTTACAAGGCCTTCAAAGCAGAGCTCACACCAATACTCCTCCAACTCTTCAATGAAATTGAAAGAGAAAGCTCACTACCGAACACATTCTATGAAGCCATCATAACCCTCATCCCAAAACCAGGCAGGGACTCATCAAAGAAAGAAAACTATAGACCCATTTCTTTGATGAACATTGATGCAAAACTTCTCAACAAAATTTTGGCCAATCGACTTCAACAATTCATCCAAAAAATCATACACCATGATCAAACAGGATTCATTTCAGGGATGCAAAGCTGGTTCAATATACGCAAATCAATTAATATTATTCATCACATCAACAGGAGCAAGAATAAGAACCACATGGTTATCTCAATAGATGCAGAAAAAGCATTTGACAAGATCCAACACCCCTTTATGATGAAGGTTCTGGAAAAATTAGGAATCCATGGAACATTCCTCAATACAATAAAGGCTGTATATGACAAACCTACAGCCAGCATTATACTCAATGGTGAAAAACTAAAGCCATTTCCTCTTAACTCAGGAACAAGACAAGGATGCCCACTCTCTCCACTTCTCTTCAATCTAGTATTAGAATGCCTAGCTACAGCAATAAGGCAAGATGCAGACATAAAGGGGATCCAAATAGGGAAAGAAGAAATAAAACTTTCCCTCTTTGCAGATGACATGATCTTGTATTTAAAGAATCCCATAGACTCCACTCCCAAACTACTCAAGCTGATTCAAAACTTTGGCAAAGTAGCAGGTTATAAAATTAACCCCCAAAAATCAATGGCTTTTCTATATGCCAACAATGAGAAATGTGTGGCTGAAATTAGGAAAGCAACTCCATTTGTAATAGCCCCACAAAAAATAAAATACTTAGGAATTAACTTAACCAAAGAAGTGAAGGACCTCTATGATGAAAACTTTAAAATCTTGAAAAAGGAAATCAACACAGAACTTAAAAAATGGCAAAACCTCCCATGCTCCTGGATTGGCAAGATTAACATCGTGAAAATGGCAATACTTCCCAAGGCTATCTACAAATTCAACGCGATACCTATCAAAATTCCACCCTCATTCTTCAAGGAAATAGAGGAGGCAATCCAAAAATTCATATGGAACAATAAAAGACCCCGAATAGCAAAAACGCTCCTCAACGGAAAGAACACTGCTGGAGGAATATCAATACCAAATTTCAAACTCTACTATAAAGCCATAGTAATCAAAACAGCTTGGTATTGGCATAAGAACAGACCTCAGGACCAATGGAATAGAATTGAAAACCCAGAAATGAACCTACAGACCTATAGCCATCTAATCTTCGATAAGGAAGCTAAAACAATAGAATGGAAGAAAGACAGCCTCTTCAGTAAATGGTGCTGGCAAAATTGGTTAACTACATGTAGAAAACTAAAGCTAGATCCTTATATATCACCCTGCACCAGAATCAACTCCAAATGGATCAAAGACCTTGAACTCAAAGCAGACACTCTGAAAACATTACAGGATGGAATAGGAGAAACACTAGGTCTCCTTGGCTCAGGTCGAAATTTTCTGAATAGAGACCCGGAAGCACAACAAATCAAAGAAAGGTTGGACAAATGGGATTGCATAAGGTTGCAGAGCTTCTGCAGGGCAAATGACATAGCTGGCAAGATCAATAGAAAGCCCACCGATTGGGAGAAGATCTTTACTAGCCATACAACGGACAAGGGTCTCATATCTAAAATATACTTGGAACTCAAAAAATTAAACCACCCAACAACAAATCCTCAAAGAAACAACTGCCCAATAAATAAGTGGGCGAAAGACTTAAAGAGAAGCTTCTCTGAAGAAGAAAGAAGGATGGCCAATAGACACATGAAGAAATGTTCAACATCCCTAGCCATAAAAGAAATGCAAATCAAAACAACATTGAGATATCACCTCACTCCAGTTAGAACAGCAAAAATCAAGAACTCTAATAACAACAGATGCTGGAGGGGATGTGGACTGAAAGGAACCTTACTTCATTGTTGGTGGGAATGTAAACTTGTTCAACCACTTTGGAAAGCAGTATGGAGGTTCCTCAAAAGACTTCACATAGATCTCTCCTATGATCCAGCAATCCCACTTTTGGGCATTTACCCAAATGTTTACAAACAAGACCACACTAAAGCTACCAGCACAACTATGTTTATTGCAGCATTATTTACCATAGCTAAGATATGGAACCAACCCAGATGCCCCTCAGTAGATGAATGGATCAAGAAAATGTGGTATATATACACAATGGAATTCTATGCCTCCATCAGAAAGAATGACATTTCCCCATTTGTTAGGAAATGGAAAGGTTTGGAAAAAATTATATTAAGTGAAGTAAGCCAGGCCCAAAGAAGCATAGGTCCCATGGTATCCATTATTTGCAATATCTAGTATAGGTATGAGTCAAGCGGAAAAGGCCAGATAATGTGATGTTAGGAAAATGAAACCTTAAATATGTATTTTAATGTTTTCGTTTCTTTCATGCATGTGTTTCTAATGCATTTATAAGATTATTTCTTTGTTGCTTTGTATGTCCCTCCCCCACAGTGTAACCCCCGCTTTCACTATATTTGATGTTAGTATAACATGTGGAGGAGATGGGGACAAACAAGTCGTTTAAGGATTCAGGTGGACCTGTTGCAACAATGAGAAGTACAAAATGTCATGTCAAAACCAGCTTTACAATTTCGGTGTGGGGGGGGAGGGGGGTATAATTGGGTGGGGGGAGGGGGGTAAAATTGGGTGGGGGGAGGGGGGAGGCGGGGAAGGGAAGTGAAGGGTAAACAAAGGAGGAGGCTGCAATGCTTGGTAAGAAATGTATGCATTATCCTGCCCATGTAATTGTTGCCCCTCTGTACAGTATGTTCTCAAATAAAATAAAATACAATTAAAAAAAAAAAAAAAAATTGGAACTGCTTGACACAGTCAGGTACTTTCTGACTAAAGTTCCAAGGGCCGAGAGAATTGACAAATGAATAAAGCAAGGCTTTTGCAATGGCATCAAACCAAGAAGTTTCCATTTAGCAAATCTAAAAAGACCGACAGAATGAGAAATCTTTGCTAGCTATACATCAGAGAAAGGTCTAATATCCAGAATATACAAAGAGAAGCTAAACACTCAAAGAATGAACAAGTCAATTAACAAATGTTCAAATGAGCTAAATAGAAACTTCTCAGAAGTAAAAATGGCCAATAGACACATAAAAAATGATCAACATCCCTGACCATAAATGAAATGCAAATCAAAACAACACTGAAATTCCATCTCACTCAGTTAAAACTACCATCATCAAAAATATAAACACCAGATGCTGGTGCAGATGTGGGCAGAAAGAAACCCTAACAACACTGCTGGTGGAATGTAAACTTATTTAACTACTCTTGAAAGCAGTTTGGACATTCCTTGGAAAACTACAAACAGAACTGCTTTCTGATCCAGCAATACCACTCTTGGACATTTCTCCAAAAGAGTACAAATCAGGATATAGTAAGTCCACTTGCATAACCATGCTCATTGATGAACTAGTTACCACTGTCAAGGTATGGAAACAGCCCAGATATCCATCAATGAGTGACAGGATCAAGAAAATGTGGTATATATAGAAAATGGAATTTTATTTATCCATTAAGAATGATATTACATCATTTGTAAAGAAATGGTTAGACCTGAAAAATTATGTTAAATGAATTAAACCATATGCAAAGAGACAAAGGATGCATGTTTTCTTTCATACTTTGAAGTTAGAATTATGTATATAGGCACAAGTAGACATATGCAAGTTGTATGCAAGTGTACACAAATGTATTAATCTAAGTATTACATTTGCAGGGGAGAGTTCAAACAATGTAATTTTTTAGAAAAACCTTCAGTCCAGTATGACCTTATAGTTAGGTAGTATTGGTAGATATCATAAGACATAGCTTTATCTTATCTTTCCTTCAGATGTTTTATTTTTTTTCTGTGTAAATGTCAAGGTGCATTATAGGCATAAGCTGCTCTGGTAAATGGCAAAAAAATTAATATATATCCTGAAACTTATGAAAAGTGAGGGAAGGGGTGGATTGGGAAGGGTGGGTGAGGTTTTTGAAAGGGAAACATTGATCAAGATGCACCTTGATCTGTGTTAATGCTTCAAAATTTTCACCCCAATTTGACCCACTCTTTCCCTTACTTAGTTTTGTGCTGCATATACAATTCTTGATTGCATTTCCCCCTCTTCATTTGACTATTTCTCTCCCCTTTTATACATACACCAGTACAGCTTTACATGTAATTTATATTATATTTCTATATGTAAATATTAATATATATTTTTGTTCATTCACCAGGCCAGCTTTACATATAGTAAAACAACAAATCCTATTAAGTAAAGCTCTATCATTATGCCTATTTTATGTATGAGTTAACGGAGACACACATTGGTTAACTATTTAAAAGCTATTAAGTGGCTGAGAAAAGTTGTGAATGCCATGAGTCTGGTTCCAAAGATAGTACCCTTGACTATAATGCTATATTTTTGAATTGTTTTGTTTTCAGATTCTTCATGTGGACTATGAAATTATATTTAAAATATTAACAGTCTACATAATCATGAAAGTTTGAGACATATTGGTAGGAAGAACATATAAAATTTCTGGTAGTAGCTTATTTTATTGTTACAGATTCTACTAGTCTATAATTATGGTTCTCTTTACCAAAAAGAAACAGTGATCTTTATATTCACTTCAAACTCTGTGGTTTATCCTTTGTGTCATGAATATGATTTCCTGACAACTTCTAATTCATGACTTTAAAAGCTCAACAGTTTATAATGCTTAACCCTAATAAACTACTTTAATAGTGTTAAATAGTACAAGATAAAAATCCTTGACATACTGCTGTGAAGTTAAACTTTGTGTGTGTGTGTTTGTGCCAGTACTGAGGCTTAAACACAGGCTGTCAGTCTCTTGCTTGGTTTCCCCTTTCATTAAAGTCTGTTGGTCTACAACTTGAACCACATTTCACTTTTGGTTTTCTAGTTAATTGACCATTAGTCTCATGGACTTGTCTACTGCTTTCTACTGCTTTTGTAGATCTTAGCTTCCCTGAGTAGCTAAGATTACAGGAATGAGCCACCAGCATGTCTACAAAACCCATTCATTACATAAATATTTCATTCCCATACAAAACTCTGCTACCAAGTCCATTCTTATTGTGAACAAGCAAATGCCAAAGCAAAATATTTATTT
Organism: Dipodomys merriami; assembly: GCF_024711535.1. NCBI lineage: Eukaryota > Metazoa > Chordata > Mammalia > Rodentia > Heteromyidae > Dipodomys > Dipodomys merriami. The sequence continues at coordinate 57,782,258 of NW_027204492.1, forward strand.
CTTTGATGGTATTAAAGGTATATTTAAAATTTACTTTGTTTAATGCTTAGAAAGGAGTCTTATCTGGGCTGTGGCAGAGTACATGAAGTTTATATAGAAGAACTGAAATTACTGTTCTTAGATAGGCTAGCTTGTGAGATAAGGCCCAGTTTGAAACTTCCCTATTACTCTGCAATCCCGCTCCTGGGCATTTATCCAAATGACCACAAACACACTAAAGCCACCAGCACAACCATTTTCATTGCACCATTTTTTACCATAGCTAAGATAAGGAATCAACCCAGATGCCACTCAGTGGCCAAATGGATCAAGAAAATGTGATATATATATATATATATATATATATATATATATATATATATATATATATATATATATATATATATATATATATATGCAATGGAATTCTATGCTTTCTTCAGAAAGAATACAATTCATAAGGAAATGGGAAAAACTTGGGAAAAATTATATTAAGCAAGGTAAGCCAGAGCCAAAGAAACATGGGTTGCATGATTTCCCTCATTTGTTATAACTGAGTTGTGCCTATAAATGTACAAGTAAACACACTAGGTGGTAAAAGACAAAAAATACACTTGGACATGATAAATTGTACAGGATTCTAAACATTCACACAGTAAGACCAAAGGAAGATATTCTTAGGTTCAATAGCTATGTGCATATGTTTATATAAAATGTTTATTGAAATGAACTCTAAGAAAGGGAAACAGGGTTTTTGTTAGTTTGCTTTTTCTTTTTTACTTCCTCTCCTTTGTGACTGTTTATATTTCTGTATCTTTTGTTTTGTATTTAAGTTTATCTGTTTGGGGGAGGGTAAGAGGGAATCACAGAAATGGTGGGACAAAGGGTGAACAAATGTAGCAGTTATACTCACTAAACACTATGTTGAAAATACAACTTTTGCTTGGAGGGAGGAAGATAGCAGAGGAGCAGCTGGGGGTTAAGCCAGCTCTCCCATAGAAACCAGTATTAGTATTCTAGTGAAAAATCCAAGGCTAGAGAGTCACACCAAGTATGTTAACATAGTACAGAAAGTTTGGCCAGAGAGAAAAAACTCAGGCAGCTTAGTGAAGGACACAGATTCAAGCACCAGGATTCGCAGCAACAGCTGCAGCAGCTGCTGTCATGGGCGGCCATATCCTCAGTGAAATCTTAGGATAGAGATGCCAGAGGCAGTGAGCAAGCAGATTCTATTCACCACCAGCAAGAACCGACAAGGAATGGAAATCTTCATTCGCCTCACTACGAACAGTCACAGACCGTGGCCCGGAAACCAAAGAAAACCTGTGAGTATGCCCAAGACATCCTCACTCCTTCTCACAGGTAACCCATCCACATCACGAGAGAAAAACTCCATCTTTGATACTGACACAGGCCCAGCTAGAGCAGCTAGCATAACTGAAGCCTCAGAAGAAGATATTAGGAGCCATTTAACAGGTCAAAGGATCTAATCTGCCCAGGGCTCAGCTCCACACTTGGGGAGGGATGCCCCTCCCAAGTGGAGGCAGCTCCCTGTGGGTGGGTGAACAGAGCCAGAGGCTACCCTATGCATCTGCAGCATAGGAAGCAACTCCAACCCTTAAACAATTGGAAACTGGTTACACATAAATCCTGAGATTGGCTCCAGACTGGGCTGATTGAGTCTCTCAGGAGTTTGCCCATCAGGGTAAAGCTACTGATCACTGATGGGCCACAGCCCTACCTACAAACTAGCACCTCACACAGCAACTCCAAGCTAGAGGAAACAGCCACCTCGCTCTTTTGTGATAAACAAAGTAGATAGTCCTCCCATTGAACTAGCCTGGGAAGGTGACATAAGCTCCCAGGTAAGGAAGAGCTTCCTTCAGCTTACCCAAACAAACTGGTTTGAGAAACCAACCAAGCCACAGGACATCCAAACAACACAAGCAAACCAGAGACTCCACCACCAAGAGACTGGTTACAGACACATGGGAGACACAAGATCTCCCCCTGCCCACCCCCCAAAAACTTTTTAAGACTTTTTATACCTATTTTAAAACTGTTGTCTATTTTTTTCATTTTATTATTTTTAATTTTTTTGTTGTTTCTTTTTTATTATTTTTTAAATATCCTCTTTATAATCTTTTCCCTTTTGGTACTTTTTTGCTTTGTTTAATTGCTGTCCTATTCATCCCCAGATATATACCTGTCTTTAATTATTAGACTTTATCCTTCATTGTGTGCATACCTAATTCAGATATTGCTCAAATCACAAACTCTCAGCCTTTAACTCCATTAATTGTAGAATTATTTCTTTATACTTATATAAATTTGTAAGTGTTCCTTTTAACATTTTTAATTTTTTATCTTTCCTTTTTATCTCTCTTCTCCTTTTCTTCTATCCCTGCCATTTCTCTGAATCACTCTCATCTTCCCTTCTTAAATTCCTCCAATCTTATTTTCTCCTCACAATTCTCCCTAAACCTATTAATTTCTGGTCTGCTGACCCCTTCCTTGATCTTTCTTAGTCCATTGATCCCTAGCTGTTTGTTGTTGAACTAGATTGTATCTATTGAACTACATTATATCTGTACCCATTTTGACTGGATCAAACAATCTGTGCAGCTACAGGGCTCTGGTTGATGCTTGCTTTAAAATAGTGTTCTAGCTCAGAATCAGTTTGGCTATCATACCCAAATGGGTAGAAAAAGCAAAAACACAAGAAAAATGGCAAGTCTAGGTATTTCAACTCCCGCTCATGACAATTAAGCAACAGAGCAGTCTATGAATAACCCAGAGGAGAGTTTCAAAAATGCTCTACAAGCACTACTGGTAAATAAGCTGAATGAAAAATTTGAAAGCCTGGCAAAGGTCTCAATGTGAGCACGATAGGGAAATGTGTGAGCGTGATTAGGCTAACCAAAGATTAATACAGGAATATTGCGAGCATGATGAGGGTAACCAAAGATTAATACAGGGATATCATGAGCATGATAAGGCTAAACAAAGATTAATACAGGAATATCACAAGCATGATGAGGCTAATATAAGATCAATTCAGGAATTGCGTGACTGGGATGAGAATAGAGAAGATTAATGGAGGCATTCATGGAATCCACAGACAGAGAGCTGGAAGAATCCAGGGTGGCCACAAAGGGAATGCTGAATGAAGCCCAACAAAAGGAAAGAGAGTCCAATGAAAACATAACTAATCAACTAAGAGATTTGAGAATGAACACTGAAAACCAAATTAAGGAAGTAAAGACGACCATACAAAATCTAAAACAAAGCTCCAACAAAGAATTTGAAGCCATCAAATCTGATCAATTAGAAGGACAGGAAATAAAAAACAAAGTAGAAAGTTTTGACAGTAGGTTAGATCATGTAGAAGATCAAATCTCGGACTGAAGACAGCCTAGATATTATACAGAAAGAACAGACAACTATTCAAGACAAATACAAGAAATATGATAGATCTATTCAATACCTAGGAGACACCATTAGAAGGCCTAATTTGAGGATAATGGGTGTAGAGGAGCACCTAGAGAAAGAAGTTAATAGTCTAGGAAATTTATTTAACAGGATTCTAGTAAGGAACTTCCAAAACATGCAAACGAATAGGCCTATTCATATACAAGATGCTTTTAGAACCCAAATAGACCAGACCAGAACAGGATATTCCACTGTCACATAATCCACACAGGATCGATTCAGAGCAAGGAAAGGATCCTTAAAGCTGTCAAGGAGATAAGACCAATCACCTATAAAGGGAAACCAATCAGAATAACTTCAGATTTCTCAGCAGAGACAGGGAAAACAAGAAGAGCCTGGAATGATATATGCCAGGCCCTAAAGACAAACAACTATCAACCAAGAATACTGTACCCAGCTAAACTCTCCTTCATAATGGAAGGTCAAATAAAAACCTTCCATAGCAAAGAAAAACTAAAACGATATATCTCCACAAAACCAGCCCTGCAAAAGATGCTTAAAGATGTCCTACATATAGAAAACCAACAAGAGCACAATAAAGGCCAAGAAACAGACCCCTGGGAATCCAAGAAACTTAGAAAGAACACAGTTGGCATAGTCCCCAAGAAGGTGGATACCGTGGCAGGAACTACCAAACACCTCTCAGTCCTAACTCTCAGTAGATTGTCTAGTTAGATTAAAAAGCAAGATCCTTCTATCTGCTGCCTTCAAGAGACAAACCTTGCCCACAAAAACAAACATATTCTGAAAGTGAAAGGTTGGAATAAAATCTACCAAGCAAACAGCCCCCATAAGCAGGCAGGAGTTGGAATCCTAATATCAAATAAAATAGACTTCAAATTAAAATTAGTGAGATAAAGAAGGTTGCTACATACTAATTAAGGGATCTCTCCTTCAGGAAGATATTACAATTCTAAACATCTATCTACCAAATAACAGAGCAACCAAATTTATCCAAGAAACACTAGTTTCCCTAAAATCACATATAGATCCAAAGAGATTATTGTTGGGGAATTTAACACACTACTATCCCTGCTGGATAGGTCAACCCAGCAAGAACTCAACAGAGAAACCTCAGACCTAAACAACTCCATAGATCAACTAGACTTAACAGGCATCTACCAAATATTTCAACCAGCAGCATCAGAATACACATTCTCCTCAACAGTACATGGAACATTCTCCAAAATAGACCATATTCTAGGCCACAAAGCAAATTTTTCCAAATTCAGAAACACTGAAATTATGCCCTGCATTCTCTCAGACCACAAGGGAATAAAATTAGAATTCAACACCAAAAGCCACCAAAGAAAATCCTGTAATACATGGAGGCTGAACAACACACTGTTGAACCACCAGTGGATCACAGAAGAGATTAGAAGGGAAATTTAAATATTCATGATAATTAACAAAAGTGAACACACAAATCATCAGCTCCTCTGGGACACAGCAAAGGCAAGTTGGAGATATCTGAAGCGATCATTTTAACAAGGATGCTGAAGCTTCTTGAAAAAGAGCAACAAGCTAAACCCTAATCCCGTAGATGGAAAGAAATAATCAAAATTAAATAAAAATTAAATATATTAGAGTAAAAAAACCCAGAAAGAATCAACAAAACAAATAGTTGGTTCTTCGAAAAAGTTAACAAAATTGAAAGATCCATAGCAAATCTAATTAGAAAAAGAAGAGAACACACTCATATAAACAAAGTCAGAGATAAGAATGGTAACATCACCACACAAACAAACAAAATTCAGAACATTATAAGGGAATACTTCTCAAACCTTTATGCTAATAAGTTTGAGAATCTGGAAGAAATGGAGGAATTTCTAGAAAATATTGACATGCCAAACTAAATTATGATGAGTTAAACCAATGTAATATACCCATATTAAGCATCAAAATAGAAACATCAATAAGAGACCCCCCACCCAAGAAAAGCCCATGACCAGATGGATTTAGAGCTGAATTCTACAAGGCCTTCAAAGCAGAACTGATACCAATACTCCTCCAACTCTTTGATGAATTTGAAAGTTAAAGTTCACTACCAAACTCCTTCTATGAAGCCTTCATAACCCTCATCCCAAAACCAGTCAAGGACTCATCAAAGAAAGAGAAATACAGACCCATTTTTTTTTGTCAGTCGTGGGGCTTGAACTCTGGGCCTGGGCGCTGTCCCTCAGCTCTTCAGCTCAAGGCGAGCGCTCTACCACTTGAGCTACAGCGCCACTTCCGGTTTCCTGGTGGTTTATTGGAGATAGGAGTCTCACGGTCTCTCCTGCCCGGGCTGGCTTTGAACCGTGATCCTCAGATCTCAGCCTCCTGAGTAGCTAGGATTACAGGCGTGAGCCACCAGCGCCCGGCTAGACCCATTTTTTTTGATGAACATCAATGCAAAACTTCTCAATAAAATTTTGGCCAATCAATTTCAACAACTCATCAAAAAAATCATACACCATGATCTAACAGGATTCATTTCAGGGATGCAAAGGTGGTTTAATATATGCAAATCAATTAATATAATTCATCACATTAACAAGAGCAAGAATAAGAACCACATGGTTATCTCAATAGATGCAGAAAAAAAAAAACATTTGACAAGATCTAAAACACCTTTATGATGAAAGCTCTGGAAAAACTAGGAATTCTTGGAACATTCCTCAATATAATAAAGGCTGTGTATGACAGACCTACAGCAAGCATTACACTTAATGGCAAAAAGCTGAAGCCATTTCATCTAAATTCAGGAATAAGACAAGGAGAATGTAACAATGTTAGATAGGAAATGCACTCATTATGTAGCTAATGTAACTGTAACCCCTCTGTACAGTATCTTTACAATAAAAAACATATTAAGGAGAAAAAAAGAAAATACAACTTGTGATGGAGGGGCACAGGGAGGGAAAAAACAGGAAAAATCAAGGGAAGAAGTGATACTGTTCAGAAAGCAATGTATTCATTACCTGACTCATGTAACTGTAAACCCTTTGTATATCACCTTTACAACAACAAAAACATATTAAAACAATAAGGAAAATACAAATTAAGTGCATAATGATATATTACTTTACATGACTAGACTGGCAAAAATTGAGGGGTCTGGCAATATGAAGTATAGGAGAAAAGGTAGCTTGATGTCTTACACTAACTTTGAAAGATACGGAACTATTTATTGGATATGGCTGAACATTTTTACACTATATAACCCAACAACTTTATCCTTAGACTTTAATGCTATAAATCTCCTGCGACAAATGTATGATAAAATATCCCACAAGAGCACTGTTGATGTTGGCCACCATAAAATATTTTTTTAAAAAGTAGAAATTACACATATGCATATAGTAAGAGAATTATATAACTAACTATGAAATGGTCACACAATGCAATAGTATAAATTAATGTCACTGACAAAGCTTCAGCCATATAAATTATAATGAATGGATCTTAGAATCATAACATTCAGGGAATATAGAAATACTAGAAAGCAAAAATATTTTACATCTTTGTATAGCTATAACACAACATATATTGTGAAGACAAAATAGTGATTCAGGGTAATTATTTTCAAAAAGATAAAGATAGTCACTGAAAAAGAACTCTATGGAATGGCATAGAAGAGAAGCACACCATCTATCGAGTGCCTGATTCAGAACTACATAGGTATTTGGTGGTTTGTTATTTATGAACCTAGTTTTATTGATGAGTATTAATCAATGAATGAATTCAAAAGAATTTAAAAAAAATCAACACAAAAATTAGTGTTATTTTAATAAAAAGTTTTATTCATGATATCAAAAAGATATTTAGAAATATATACTGGGAAACATACAGTGTTGATAAAATAAATTAAAGTAATACGATGAAGTAAAGAATTTCCTATGTTTATGAATCAGAAGTTTTAATATTGTTAAATATCTATGCTATTGAAAAGATCTTCATATTCAATACAATTCCTATCAGTATCTCAGGAATACCCTTAAGAGCAATAGAAAAAAATAATTCTTAGTATATTTTTGATGGAATCCCCAAAGACTGAATAGCCACAGTTGGTGGCACTACATTTCTTGACTTAAAATTACACTATAAATCTATAGTAATTGAAAGACTATAATATTGGAATAGAGAACTAAATGTAGTGGCCAGAAATAAACCGAAATATAAATGATCAACTAATTAACAACAAAGTCATCTAAAAGACTCAATAGGGAAAATGTTAGTCTTGTAAATAAGTCATGGAAGCAAAACTGAATTTATATATAAAAAGTAAATATGAACCCTTAAATTATACCTTATTCAGAAACAATCTTACAATGGGAAAAATGTTCAAAAGCATAAGATCTGAAACCACAGAAACTCTAGAGAAAAACAGGTAAAACACCTGGACACAAGGTTTTGCAGTAATTTATTGGATTCTAAACCAAAAGCTCAGGTTACAAAAGCAAAAATAAATAAATGGTAATACAGCAAATCAAAAAGCTTGTGTACAGCAAAAGAAACAATACAATAAAAAGACAATCTCTAGATTGGACAAAAAAAGAAAACCATGCATCTGATAAGGGATTATCATTCAAAATACAGAGTGGTCAGGAGAGGTGGCTTAAGCTGTAATCTTAATTATTTGAAAGGAAAGGATCAGGGCTAGCCAGGCAAAAATATTGTAGACACTCTTTTTCAACACATGCCTGGGCATAGTGATATGTGTCTGTTTCCCACCTATTTGGGGAAGATCCAATGATCCAATGGCTGAGTGACAGTGGAATCTGTTTGACATCTCCAGTGACCCTAAGAAGCACAAGTAAAAGGATTGCTGCACAAGCTGGTTGGGGTGTAAAGAGAGTATCTACTTAAAAAAAATCAATACAAAGATGGGTTGCAATGGAGGGCTTGCCTGTAAAGCTCAAGCTACTTAATTTATTCCCTAGTGCTAAAGCACAAACAAAGCAAATAACTCATACAACTCCATAAGAAACATACAGCTCAACCCAATTGTCAGTGGCACACACCTATAATTCTAGCTACTCAGGAGGCTGAGAACTGAGGATCACTGTGTGGAGCGACCAAGCAGAACATCCACAAAATTCTTACTTCTAAGTAAGCAACAAAAAGAATCTGGAAGTGTGGCTCTCAGCCTAGGATTTGAGTTCAAGACCAATACAGTCAAAAAAATTACATGAATGAATGAATGAACAAATAGAAACATACAATTTAATAAACAAACCAAATTTGACATAAATTGACAGCTGGTACATGAAAACTTGCTTAATAGTACTAATAATGATGGAAACCACTGTTAGTTTCTACCTTACACCTATGTTAGAATAGCCCTTATCAAAAAAAGAGATAGCTAGGCACCAGTGGCTCACACCTGCAATCCTAGCTACTCAGGAGGCTGAGATCTAAGGATCATGGTTCAAAGCTAGCCTGGGCAGAAAAGTCCATGAGACTCAATAAACTACTCAGAAAAAGCTGGAAGTGACTTTGTGGCTCAAGTAGTAGAGAGCTAGCCTTGAACACAAAGAGGCTCAGGGACAGCAAGTATTATGCAGAACTGTATGATGTTCAAAAGAAATTAAAAACAGAAGCACCACATGGGACAAAAATCACCTTCTTGGATATATACCAAAATGAACTTAAATCATCACCTTGTAAACATATCATATTCCCAAGTTCATTACAGTACTATTCACAGTTTGTCTAGTGTTTTAGCTATAGGAGAGTAAAAATAGGTACTTATGTGATATAACAGATGTGCCCATTTGTTCTATAGTAACAACTATTTTCCTATATATGAGTCTCATGGTAGCAAGTGATGGTATAGTATGATCACAATTTCCCTCAAAATCACATACATGACACACACATAAATATACATATATATAATTTTTAATTAGTATAAAAACCTTCCAAAACATAACAACAATTAACAATGGTTCCTTCTAAAGCATTATTGTGGGGAATAGAGATGAATAGGGACTATTTTTATTTTTTGCATTTCTATATCATCTGAATTTTTCAAAACAAATGTGCATTACTTTTGTTAGCCAAACAAAACAACAGTAAACATTCTCAAGATGTGAGGAAAATAACTTATTTACTACTAAATCATGTTATGTTATAACCTTCTTTAAGTGCCATGATTAAACTTGGGCATATTTTTTCTGTATACTCTTTATATGTCACAATTTAAGATTCAAGTTCATAGGAACACAAGGATGCCATCAAAAACCAGTTTACAACTGATATAAACTCATTTATATTACTGAAATACCAATTTACCAAAGAAAATAAAAGGTCAATTTTCCCGGCATCTACATAATCCTAAACTTTCACTCTTTTTCAGTGTAATAATAGGCACTAACATGAATTTGAATTTCCTATTCTATATACAAAGTAAAGTTAAATTCCTCATGCTAAAATCGTAACTCAAAATATGTTTCATAATATTTATAGGAAATCTAGTCAATTTCCCATTCAAGAAACAACTCACAGATGATCTCTCAAAATAAGTCCGGCTGAGAAAGGTACCTGTTTTCTCTGATAAGTGGAATTTGGCCTTTAAAAAGTGAATGACATGGCCGGGAACCAGTGGCTCATGCCTGTAATCCTAGCTACTTAGGAGGCTGAGATCTGAGGATCACGATTCAAAGCCAGCCTGGGTTAGAAAACCCGTGAAACTCTTATCTTCAGTAAACCACCAGAAAACCGGAAGTGGTGCTGTGGCTCAAGTGGTAGAGCACTAGCCTTGCACTGAACTGTTGAGACAGTGCTCAGGCCCAGAGTTCAAGCCCCATGACCGACAAAAAAAAAGAATGACAGGAATTTAAAACAGATAGTTTAAGAATTGCTCATTAATACTAGAATATTCCTGAGTGTGATATAGCATAGAAGAATTCGTGACTACAGGTGTAGCATAGGAGCCTGACATTGGACTGGTGTTCCCTCCACAGTGATCTTACAGTTGAGAAGAATTCCAGAGTGCCTAACTACAAGTTGGTGACAGAAGGCAAGGTGTCTGCACTGCCTTGAAATACAGGGAGAGGCTTGCAGGGATTGACTGCCTTTTTAAGGTATTCCTTCATTTGTGCTAAACAAAATACTAACGCAATTTGAGCACAAAAATAGGCTGTGTTCTCCCTCTAGTGTTAAAACTGTGAAAATACACCTACAATAGACTGATGAAAAATAAAATATTAGGGCCCCATCAAGTGTTGAAACATTGAAAATTAGTGCAGCCTTACAGAGGTTTCAAGTTAGTATATTACTAACAATTGTGAAAAATTCTTTTTTTGATTATCAAGACTAACATCAAGTCAGGTGCCAATGGCTCATGTCTATAACCTAGTTACTCAGAAGGCTGAGATCGTGGTTCGAAGCCAGCCCATGCAGGAAAGTCTGTGATACTCTTTTCTCCACTAAACTACCCAAAAATCTGTAAGTGGAGTTGTGGCTCAAGTGGAAGAGTGCTAGTCTTGAGCAAGGTCAGGGACAGACCCGAGACCCAAGTTCAGGTCCCAGGACTGTCACAAGAAAGGAAAGGAGGGAAGGAGGGAAGGAGGGAGGAAAGGAAGAAAGGAGGGAAGGCAGGCAGGCAGGCAGGCAGGCAAGAACTAAAAACACTTCTCTATTCTTTATATTTTACATTTTATATTTTAAAATTCATAAAAGTTTTGTGAAGCTATTTATTTTGCCAGTTGGTAACCTTAAATATTAACTAAATTAAAAAAAATAAAATTGTTATCCCAGTTATTTCTTTTTATTTATTTACTCGTTCATTTTGACCAAAATCTTATCTAAAAATTCTTTCCCATTCCAATGACTTAAATTTTTTCCCCTATGTTTCCTTCTAGTAGTTTCACAGTTTCAGGTTTTTAATTCATATTCATTTTATTTTTGTAAACTGAGGAAAGGCTGTGGTTTCATTCTTCTACATACAAATATCCAATTAAAATAAAAGTTTATTGAAAATGTTGTCTTCCAATTCTGTTTTTGGTAATTTTTTTCCTCTGAAATCATCAGGCTGTACCTGTGTAGGGTTACTTCTAGGCACTCTACATTGTCTACTTGTTGATGTAAGTGTTTGTATATATGCTAATATCATGTTCTTTTGATCACTATAATTTTGTGATCAAAACTTATTTCTGTTACTTTCCTCACCAATGAGAGAATGCTGGTAAATTTAGGAGAAATAATATAATTGATGATAAAGTGTGATTATCTAATATAAATAGGAAAGGAAATATTGAAGAAAGCTGTGAGCAATACGATAATATATTAAATATGTAGTAGATATATTTCAAGATGACTGTTCTAGTCAGATACATGCAGTATATAAATCTTATTTTAACCCACTTCTTTTAGATTTTATTTTGTTGCACATAAGTACATTTGAATTAAGAATGTATGACACTAAAAAATTCATTTATATTCTGTAATAAACTCATACTCATAAACACCTAACCATATGATTAAAAATATTCTGTTATAAAATATAAATTTTGAACCTGGTGTAATGTGTGCCTCTGTAACCCCAGAACTTGGGAGGCTGAGGCTATATAGTGAGTTAGGTAGCTCAGCTACATACCAAGGTACTATTTTAAATACATACATAGTTATATAATTTCTACACCCTAAGTTAATTATTAAAACAAATTGAGCAACATTTAAAAGATTACACACTCTGGCAAAGTGAGATTTACTTCAGGAACAATAAGTTTAACAGCCAAATATCAATGTTGAATACTATATTTCTAAATAACAAAGAATACTTGCTTATCTGAATAAAGAGAATAGATAAAATATATTACCCTCCTAATAAAATTAATCAGCCAACTAGGAATACAAGGAAACTACATGAGTATAAAATACAGCATTAAAAAAAAAAAAAACCTCGAAACTATTCTAGCTACTCAGGAGGCTGAGATCTGAGGATTGCAGTTTGAAACAAGTCTGGGAAGGAAAGTCCATGAGACTCTTCTCTCCACTAAGAAACTACCAAAACAGCCAAAGTAGAGCTGTGGCTCAAGTAGGAGAGCATTAGCCTTGAGCAAAAATGTTCAGGGACAGGGGATGGGAATGTGGCTTAGTGGTAGAGTGCTTGCCTTGCATGCATGAGGCCCTGGGTTCGATTCCTCAGCACCACATAAGCAGGGGAAAAAAAGCCAGAAGTGGTGCTATGGCTCAAGTGGTAGTGTGCTAGCCTTGAGCTGAAATGCTGAGGGACAGCGCCCAGGCCCAGAGTTCAGGCCCCACGACCAGACCCCCCCCAAAAAAAAAAAGTTCAGGGATAGCACTCAGAACCTGAGTTCAAGCTCCAGGACTGGCACACACAGACACACAGATACACACACACACACACACACACACACACACACACACAATCCTTATAGCTAATATCATAATTAATGTTGGAAGACTGAATGCTTTCCCCACTAAGATTAGAATAAAAAACAATGACACTCAGTCACTTCTATTAAACATTGTGTATTAGCTGTTCTAGCCATATTAGTAGGGAATGAAATATAAATGAAAGGCATTCCAATAGGAAAAGAAGTAAAATAGTCTATATTGTTAGGTAAAGTTTTCATATGTAAAAATCAGCAATCAATAAAAATTATTGAAAGAAATTATTTCAAAATATGTTTTAGGACAAAGATAAAAATATAAAATCATACTTCTAGACACTAGCAATGCATAACCCAATATATGTTCATTTACATAACTATATATGGATAAACACAGGATATGAATCTGTCTAAGAGAGTAGATAGATGGAGACAGGGAAAAGGAAGGGAAAATTGAGGATGAATATAGTTGAAATAGATTGTTTATAAATGAAAATTGAACAAAGAAATCTGTTAAAATTGTTCTATGAAAGAAGAGGGAAGGGGAAATGGAAGAACAATAGAGGGGATGAAATTGATTGAAACATATTGTAAACATGTGTGGAAATTTAACAATGAAACTCCCCTGTATATAACTAGTGTAATATATTAAATTAAAATAATAATCTACAATAGTATCAGATATTGTACAGTAATTAAGAATAAAATTGAGGAAAGGAATATAGACAGATAGATAGTTATGGAAATATATCCAGTGATCATTAATTGAGAGATTTAGTATTTTTAAAGGGCACTAACTTTTTTTTAAAACAGATTTAGCGCAATCACAAGTGGCACTGTTACAGAAGATAAGTTAATTTTAAAATTCATATGGTGGCAATGTATATCTTGTTTTACTTTAGTAGTTCCATAAAACATACACATTATATTTCATAAATATATAAAATTTTTAGTTGTCATCAATCATATTTTTAAAATAATAAACTCTTGTGAAAATGCTAGGGACAATAGAAAATGCTGGGAAAATTTTTCTTGATAAAGAATAGAATTGGAGGATTTATGCTTCATGATTTTAAAACTTAAAGAAAATGAGGAAGTGGATAAGTGTTCGAAAAGAAATTTACTCATTACATTACTTACATAACTGTAACCCCTGTTCATTACCTTTACAATAAAGATATGCAAAAAATAAAACAAAATAAAACTTACTTAAATGCTGAAGTAATAAAGTCAGTATAAGGCTTTCATAATAACAGACACATTGATCAATGGAAGAGAATTGTGAATTGGTAAACTACAGTCCACCGACCTTTCAATGAGGATGTCTATACATTTCAAAAAGGAAAGCATAGTTTTCAGCAAATGATGCTGATAGCCACACAAAGGTGCAATAGCTATCTGCATCTGATGACATAAAATATTTATGAAAATGAACTCCAGGAAATGAAAACTAAGTGACTTTTTGTTGTTGCTGCTGTTTTTGTTTTCTTTTGATTTGTTTGTCCATTTATCTGTCTTTGGGAAGGCTAGGGGAGCACAGAAATGTTGGACAAAAGGTGAGGAAATGCAGCAGTGATACTAGCCTCTATGTTGAAAATGAACTATAAAACTTGTGGGTGAGGACAGGAGGGGAAAACTGGGACACAGGGAGGGAAGGGGTGACATTTTTAAAAAATGTAGTCTTTATCTGACTTACATAATTGTAACCACACTGAACATCACTTTTACAATACCATAATACAAGTTTCCATAAAGAATGAACTCAGAAACTATCTCTCATCATTGCAAGAATTAACTCAAAGTGGATTATAAAGCTAAATGTAAGAGCTAAAACAATAGAACGCATTGGAAAACAGCAGTAAATCATTGTGACTTTGGATTGTCCAATGCCTTCTTACTTTTCAACTCTCAAAAAATGTCTACATTGTATAATAACTTTTATTCTCTTTTATTTTGTTTGCTTCATCCTAAAGCCAGATCACGTATTTTAGGCTTTATATGGAAGAATATTACATCAATTAATTTGGAACAATATAGAAAATTTCAAACTAAGAATTGGGCTAATCTTCACAGGTTATCAGAATCTAATGAGAAGGATTGTCAAATGGGATCATCATAGCTAAGGCACTAACTCTGAAGCCAGTCTCAATTTCATCAATAACTAACAATAAAACTGGAGAAATTATAAGTAATCTCTCTGTGCCTCTGAACTTCCATCTATAAAATCAAACTAATTATAACCATGTCATAGAATATTTGTGAGTATTAAATATGTTAATGTATAATGAGTAATTAGAGTAAATCCTGGAATGTGGTAAGGGCTATGGTAAATAATATCTTTAAGTAAAACACCATCAATGTAGCTTTTGTAAACTAATAAGCACATTGCTTTTCTGTTTCACTGGAATCCTACCTGTATTAACAGGTTCCTAGACTAAAAAGATAAACATCAATCATCACTTTTTTCTTTTGCCTATTTCATGTTCCAAGTCATAAAATCTATAAGGTTGTTACAATCCACTGTTTTTGTTACCAGGTTCATGATGCATATTTCACTAACATTTCTTCCAGTTAGAAAGATAGAATATTTATTAAATTCTAAGAGAAAGGCTTGAAAAGGAAGAAAATACTTTGTAGATTAAAATAATGAAATGATAACATTTAGGTAAGCCACACAGGATGGCAGAGGTTACATAAGGTAAATTACATAAACATTTAAATACCAATTATTGGCCACAAAATGTCATTGTCATACATATACTGGTTTTAAGCTTTAAGAAACTATGATGCACGCACAGCAACTTCTTTGGGAATTTTTTTTATTCCAGACCAATATAGTGGCATTTGTCAGTGATGATTAAAAACAAGTGCATTTCCTCCTCATCTACAAAACCCTATGATACGACTCAGGACAAAGAACTTGGGGTTTTGTCCTTTTGTCCATCCTACATACAGCCATGTACACAAGGTTTCATCACTCACCTTCTTTACATATTTGTTCAATCCATCATTTTATTGAAACCTTTTGCACTCAACCCTGGACCAGCAAGCACTAGTTCCTACTTCTTCATTTATTTCTATAGCATCTATCATCCCTGTGACATACTCTGTACTTCACTTATTTATGTGTTGATTTAAATGCAATGAGCACACTTTCATCTATTCACAATATTTGGTATATAATGTGTATTCAGTAAATATTTGTTGAGTGAAGGAATTAGATGTGTAAAAGAGTCCATAAGTGATGATGAAATTTAATGGAGCCAGCTGTAAAATATTTTATAATGGTAAAATACAGAAAGATACAGAAAGCAAAGAAATGTCAGTGGTTGTGGGAAAATAAGGGATTATAAAATGAATCAACATAAAAAATTACCTATAAAATGTCTGCACATAGTAAATGCTATAGAAGATTTGTATTTTCTGTTTGAGGGGTAAGTGTAAGCTTGTACCAACAGTATAACTAAATTAGTGTTAGTTTCAGAATATAATTCAGCTTACATTTCCCCTATGTAATATATCATCTTAATTGTGCTCAGTTTTATCTTATTCTAAAATATTACCTTCCATTAAAAGCTTAATTTTTTCCATTTTTATCCAATTTCATTTGTGTGCCACAGAAGAGTAAATCAGAATATAGTCTTTAAATTCACTATAATCTTTACTTTTATACCAAAAAGTAATGGTAATTTTGTACTCCAAAGATGATATGCTGCACAAGAAATTTATTTTAGAAGAAAAACTTAGATGGACACTTACCACATCTATTATATCAGATTCCATCTCATGACTAAGATCAGTCTGCAAGAAAAAAGAAAAATGTTAGTGTATAAAATATATTATTAGTTTCCTTGAGAGAATATAAGAAGTGCTAATGCCACTGTTTCAAATAATCTATTTCTAAATTTTAGGAAGGCATTCTTCATAATCTACAGGAATATTCAATCTGAGTATCTCTGCTTTTGATGGATGGCTTATTGTATTCCAATCAACTTGGAGTTATTCTATCATTTTTAATATATTTTATGTACAATGATTTTTCTAGGAACTCAGGCCTCTTCATTGCATACTACTAAGTCACATTTTTCTCATTCTCTTTGATTCCTCGTTATTGGTTACAGTATTACACATTCAAATTATGTGCCCATTTCTATTTATGTACCATTCATGTTAAAGTTTTGAAGTGCATGTCAGATATATTAAATCAATATCAATATTCTTCTCTGATTGGGAAAATGACTTAAAAACTTGTGCTAGGTGATGGTGGCTCAAGTCTATAATCCTAACTACTCAGGAGGTTCAGATCTGAGGTTCATGTTCAAGGCCAGCCTAAGCAGTCCATGAGACCCTTACCTAGGAAACTGGAAGTAGAGCTGGTGCTCAAAGTGGTAGACTATGAGCCTTGATAAAAAAAAGCTCGTGAAAAATGCTAGGCCCTGAGTTCAAGCCTTCGACCAACAAATAAAAGAACAACAAAAACAAAAAAACCCTTAGTACTTTCATTTGTTTCCCTAATTTGTGTTTTCATTGTCCAATATTTTAATCCTATTGTTAATTGCCAAAACAATTCTTCTTCAACTGACAAAACTTATGAAAATAAACATTTTAATTACTTCACAACTCAACATAACTACTTTTTTTCTGTTTTGTGAATCATGGGGCTTTTACTCAGGGCATGGGTGCTGTCCCTGAGCTTTTTGTGATCTACCACTTTCTGCAACAGCTCCACTTCTGGTGCCCTCTCATATCTACTCTTTTTTTTTTGTTGTTGTTGTTGCTGTTGTTGTGGGGCTTGAACTCTGGGCCTTGGCACTCTACCTCAGTTCTTAAGCTCAATGCTAGTGCTTTAACACTTGAGCCACAACACCACTTCCTGTTTTCTGGTGGTTATTTGGAGATAGGAGTCTCATGGACTTTCTTGCCCTTGAACCACGATCCTCAGATTTCAGCCTCCTGAGTATCTAGGATTACAGGCGTGAGCCACAGGCATCCAGTTCATATCTATTTTTAAAGAATTTATTTTCTGGGGGGGGTGGGGAGGGGGAGGATGGGAAGGGATGGGAAGAGGAAACAAAGGAGGAGGCTACAATGCTTGATAAGAAATGTACTCATGGAGTTCCGGGAAGATGGCGGAGGAGAATCTGGAATCTGAACAAGCTCTCGCATAGAAAGTAGTTTTAGAATTCCAGTGAACAGTCCTAAGCCAGAGAATCACACCAAGTGTGCCATCACAGGACAGAGAGTTAGACAAGAGAGGGGAAGCCAAGGAAACGCATCAGCTGCCGCTCCGGCGGCGGGGTCGCGGCTGCGACCACCGCCGCGGAGTCATACCTGAGACACAGAGAGTCGGGGACGAAGGAGCCAGACGCAGCGGACGAGCGGATTCTACTCAACACCAACAAGAACCGACAAGGAGCGAACATCTTCATCCTGCTGTTTGCAGACCAGAGACGACCCAGGATCCAAGACTCGGCGTGAGTACAAGCCCGACATCCTCACTCCTCAGGGAGCAGAGGAGGGAAGGCCACCCCTCCCCCCCCAGCACCGGTGATCTCCATCTTGGATACCGACAAAGCTCGGAGGAGCTGCTAGCTCCAGCTCAGGCCTTGGAATAAAACGAGTCATTTAGCAGGTCACAAGAACTTAACGGCGAAGTGACCTGCCAGACTCAGCTACATCCAGGGAAAAGTCACCCAGCTCAGGCGCCAGCCATTGGAGTGCCTTGCCTCACTGGGTAACCAGAGCCAGAGGCTGCCCCTCCCTCTAGCAGGCACCACAATCAACTGAAAAACAGAAACCCTGAGAATGGCTCCAGGCTGGGCGCTGTGAGCTTTATCACAAAATAGCCCCAGGGAAAAGCTACTGTTTGTTGAAAGGCCTCAACTCTACCCAGAACCTAGCCTCATCACCACATCCCCCTCTTTGGTGATTCTCAAAGCAGACCACCCTCCCAGAAAACTAACCTGGGAGGGGGATCTCAAAATCTTGGGTAAAGCAGAGCATTTTTCTGCCTCTTCCAACCAACCGACTTAAGAAACCAATCAAGCCACAGGACCTCAAGCTGACCAGAGACTCCAACAAGAGACTGGTTGCAGACAAAAGGGAGATACAGGATTCTTCCCACTCCTCCCCCCCCCCCAAAAAAAAAATCAAAAGACTTTTTTTTTCTTTTTTTTCTTTTTTCTTCTTCTTCTTCTTCTTCTTTCCTTTTTTTTTGCTTGTTTTTTGTTTTTTGTTACCTTATATATATATATATATATATATATATATATATATATATATATATATATATATATATATATATAAATTTTTTTTCCCTTCTAAAACTTTTATTAATCTTTAATTTTTGCCTCTTCTGAAAAAATAATTGTTTTCCAGTAACTTTTTTTTTTCTCATCTTATAATTTTTATTTTAGGAATACGTGAATGAGAGTTTTCCTTTCTTTTCTTGTCTTCTTTCTCTTTTTCTTTCTTTCTTAATTATCTTTTTGTTTTTTATCTAGCTCTACTGAACTTCTGATCTTTTCTTCTCCCTTTCCCATCCTTAAAGATTTTCACATCCCCTCTATGTCCCTCCCCTTCTCTGAACAAATTAACATTCCTCTCTAAATAGACGGTCTTTTAACCTCTATAATAACATTAACTTTTACGTTTCTATTCTTTTTCTGGTCTCTCTTTATTCCCCTTTCCGTCTCTTCTTTTTCTCTCTCTCTCTACTTGCATCCTACCCAACCCATTTCCTGCACTGTGATTAGGACATAGTTAACTCTCCCTGTGCCTCCCCACACCAATCTATTCCCATTTTTTACCCACATCTCCCCCTAATCCTAATAATTTCTGGTTTTCCAAATTCTTTTCTGCGGTTCGAAGTCCTTTAACATATAGTCGTTTGATGTTGAATAGATGTATCTGTTGAACTAGATTGTATCTGTAGACTATTGACGGTACAAATGCAAACTTTGGTTGATGGTTGCCTTAAGATAGTGTTCTAGCACAAAACTGGTGTAATCTTTATCTCAAATGGGCCGAGTAAGCCGGAAAAACACAAGAAAAATGGCAAATTCGGGTATCTCAATTCCCAACCTTGATAATCAGGGATTAGAACAGATAAAGAATAATCCAGAGGAGAGTTCCCAAATAGCTCTACAAACACTAATAGCAAACATGATAAATGAGAAGTTTGACAATGTACAAAGGACTCTGTATGAGCATGATAGGGAGAGAGAGGAGGCATCCCAGAAGTTTATACAGGAATATCATAAGCGTGAGGAAGCTTCTCAAAAACTGATACAGGATTTGCATGAACAACTTGAGAATACTCAAAGAGAAAGGGAGGAATGGTGTGAGCAGGCAGAGAACACTCAAAGAGAACTGCAGGAATCCCACAGACGGGAGGAAACTAATCAAAGAGTAATTCACGAATTAAGAGACCAGGTAGAGAATACACAAAGATCACTAAAGGCATTCATGGAATCCATTAACAAAGAGCTGAAGGAAGTCAGGGAGACCACAAAGGGAATGCTGAATGGAACCCAACAGAAGGAATGGGAGTCCAAAGAAACCATAACCAATCAACTAAGTGATTTGAGAACAAACACTGAACACCAAATTAAGGAAGTAAAGAAATTCATACAAGACCTAAAACAGAGCTTCAACAAAGAACTTGAAGCCATCAAAGCTGACCAATTAGAAGGAAAAGAGATAAAAAACAAAGTAGAGAGTCTTGACAGCAGGTTAGACCATGCAGAAGATCGAATCTCAGGGATTGAATACAGCCTAGATATTATAGAGAAAGAACATACAACCATCCAAGACAAGTCCAAGAAATATGATAGGTCTATCCAACACCTGGAAGACACCATCAGAAGGCCCAATCTAAGGATAATGGGTGTAGAGGAGCACCTAGAAACAGAAGTTAATGGTCTAGGAAATTTGTTTAACAGGATCCTAGCAGATAACTTCCCAAACATACAAAAAGATAGGCCTATTCAGATACAAGAAGCTTTTAGAACCCCAAATAGACCAGACCAGAATAGGACATCCCACCGTCACATTATAATCCACACAGGATCAACCCAGACCAAGGAAAAGATCCTTAAAGCTGTCAAGGAGAAAAGGTTAATCACCTATAAAGGGAAACCAATTAGAATTACCTCAGATTTCTCAGCAGAGACAATCAAAGCAAGAAGAGCCTGGAATGACGTATGCCATGCCCTAAAAACAAACAACTATCAACCAAGAATACTGTACCCAGCTAAACTCTCCTTCATAACTGAAGGCCAAATAAAAACCTTCCATAGCAAAGAAAAATTGAAACAATACATCTCCACCAAACCAGCCCTACAAAAGATTCTTAAAGATGTCCTACACATAGAAAACCAACAAGAACGCAACAAAGGCCAAGAAACTACCCCTAAACTGAGAATCCAAGAACCTTAGGAAGAACCCAGCTTTCACAGCCCCCAAGAAGGTGGATAACATGGCAGGAACTCCCAAATACCTCTCAGTACTATCTCTTAACGTTAATGGACTGAACTCTCCAATTAAGCGACATAGACTGTCTAATTGGATTAAAAAACAAGACCCTTCTATCTGCTGCCTGCAGGAGTCACATCTTGCCCGTAAAAACAAACATATTTTCAAGGTTAAAGGCTGGAACAAAATCTACCAAGCAAACGGCCCTCATAAACAGGCGGGAGTTGCAATCCTAATATCAGATAAAATAGACTTCAAATTAAAATTCGTGAGAAGAGATAAAGAAGGTCGCTACATACTAATTAAAGGATCTCTCCTTCAGGAGGATATTACAATTCTAAATATCTATTCGCCAAACAATGGAGCACCCAAATTTATCAAAGAAACACTACTTTCCCTCAAATCCCATATAGATCCAAAGACATTAATTGTTGGGGATTTTAACACACCACTCTCCCCACTAGATAGATCAACTCGGCAAAAACTCAACAGAGAAACCGCAGATCTAAACAGCTGCATAGATCAACTAGACTTAACAGACATTTACCGAACATTTCACCCAGCAGCATCAGAATACACGTTCTTCTCAGCAGCACATGGAACGTTTTCTAAAATAGACCACATTTTAGGCCACAAAGCAAACTTGTCTAAATTCAGAAACATTGAAGTTATACCTTGCATTCTCTCTGACCACAAGGGAATAAAATTAGAACTCAACACCAAAAGCCACCAAAGAAAGTCCGGTATCACATGGAGGCTGAACAACACACTGCTGAATCATGAGTGGGTCATGGAAGAGATTAGAAAGGAAATTCAAATGTTCATGCTATTCAACAAAAATGAACACACAAATTACCAGCTCCTCTGGGACACAGCAAAGGCAGTACTCAGAGGCAAGTTTATAGCTCTGAGCTCCTACATCAACAAATTGGAGAGATCGGAAACTAACAATTTAATGACACATCTAAACCTCCTTGAAAAAGAGCAGCAAGATAAACCCCAATCCAGTAGACGGAAAGAAATAATCAAAATTAAATCAGAATTAAATGAATTAGAGTCCAAAAAATCTATAGAAAGAATCAACAAAACAAAGAGTTGGTTCTTCGAAAAACTTAACAAAATTGACAGACCCTTAGCAAACCTTATCAGAAAAAGGAGAGAACACACCCAAATTAATAAACTCAGAGATGAGAATGGAAACATCACCACGGAAACAACCAAGATTCAGAACATTATAAGGGAATACTTCTCAAAACTTTATGCTAATAAGTTTGAGAACTTGACAGAAATGGACCTTTTCCTAGCAAATATTGACATGCCAAAACTAAACCAAGATGAGTTAAACCAGCTTAACAGGCCCATATCAAGCATTGAAATAGAAACAGCAATAAGAGACCTCCCAGCTAAGAAAAGTCCAGGACCAGATGGTTTTACAGCGGAATTTTACAAGGCCTTCAAAGCAGAGCTCACACCAATACTCCTCCAACTCTTCAATGAAATTGAAAGAGAAAGCTCACTACCAAACACATTCTATGAAGCCATCATAACCCTCATCCCAAAACCAGGCAGGGACTCATCAAAGAAAGAGAACTATAGACCCATTTCTTTGATGAACATTGATGCAAAACTTCTCAACAAAATTTTGGCCAATCGACTTCAACAATTCATCCAAAAAATCATACACCATGATCAAACAGGATTCATTTCAGGGATGCAAAGCTGGTTCAATATATGCAAATCAATTAATATTATTCACCACATCAACAGGAGCAAGAATAAGAACCACATGGTCATCTCAATAGATGCAGAAAAAGCATTTGACAAGATCCAACACCCCTTTATGATGAAGGTTCTGGAAAAATTAGGAATCCATGGAACATTCCTCAATACAATAAAGGCTGTATATGACAAACCTACAGCCAGCATTATACTCAATGGTGAAAAACTAAAGCCATTTCCTCTTAACTCAGGAACAAGACAAGGATGCCCACTCTCTCCACTTCTCTTCAATCTAGTATTAGAATGCCTAGCTACAGCAATAAGACAAGATGCAGACATAAAGGGGATCCAAATAGGGAAAGAAGAAATAAAACTCTCCCTCTTTGCAGATGACATGATCTTGTATTTAAAGAATCCCATAGACTCCACTCCCAAATTACTCAAGCTGATTCAAAACTTTGGCAAAGTAGCAGGTTATAAAATTAACCCCCCAAAATCAATGGCTTTTCTATATGCCAACAATGAGAAAAGTGTGGCTGAAATTAGGAAAGCAACTCCATTTGTAATAGCCCCACAAAAAATAAAATACCTAGGTATTAACTTAACCAAAGAAGTGAAGGACCTCTATGATGAAAACTTTAAAATCTTGAAAAAGGAAATCAACACAGAACTTAAAAAATGGCAAAACCTCCCATGCTCCTGGATTGGCAAGATCAACATCGTGAAAATGGCAATACTTCCCAAGGCTATCTACAAATTCAACGCGATACCTATCAAAATTCCACCCTCATTCTTCAAGGAAATAGAGGAGGCAATCCAAAAATTCATATGGAACAATAAAAGACCCCGAATAGCAAAAACGCTCCTCAATGGAAAGAACACTGCTGGAGGAATATCAATACCAAATTTCAAACTCTACTATAAAGCCATAGTAATCAAAACAGCTTGGTATTGGCATAAGAACAGACCTCAGGACCAATGGAATAGAATTGAAAACCCAGAAATGAACCTACAGACCTATAGCCATCTAATCTTCGATAAGGAAGCTAAAACAATAGAATGGAAGAAAGACAGCCTCTTCAGTAAATGGTGCTGGCAAAATTGGTTAACTACATGTAGAAAACTAAAGCTAGATCCTTATATATCACCCTGCACCAGAATCAACTCCAAATGGATCAAAGACCTTGAACTCAAAGCAGACACTCTGAAAACATTACAGGATGGAATAGGAGAAACCCTAGGTCTCCTTGGCTCAGGTCGAAATTTTCTGAATAGAGACCCGGAAGCACAACAAATCAAAGAAAGGTTGGACAAATGGGATTGCATAAGATTGCAGAGCTTCTGCAGGGCAAATGACATAGCTTGCAAGATCAATAGAAAGCCCACCGATTGGGAGAGGATCTTTACTAGCCATACAACGGACAAGGGTCTCATATCTAAAATATACTTGGAACTCAAAAAATTAAACCACCCAACAACAAATCCTCAAAGAAACAACTGCCCAATAAATAAGTGGGCGAAAGACTTAAAGAGAAGCTTCTCTGAAGAAGAAAGAAGGATGTCCAATAGACACATGAAGAAATGTTCAACATCCCTAGCCATAAAAGAAATGCAAATCAAAACAACATTGAGATATCACCTCACTCCAGTTAGAACAGCAAAAATCAAGAACTCTAACAACAACAGATGCTGGAGGGGATGTGGACAGAAAGGAACCTTACTTCATTGTTGGTGGGAATGTAAACTTGTTCAACCACTTTGGAAAGCAGTATGGAGGTTCCTCAAAAGACTTCACATAGATCTCCCCTATGATCCAGCAATCCCACTTTTGGGCATTTACCCAAATGTTTACAAACAAGACCACACTAAAGCTACCAGCACAACTATGTTTATTGCAGCATTATTTACCATAGCTAAGACATGGAACCAACCCAGATGCCCCTCAGTAGATGAATAGATCAAGAAAATGTGGTATATATACACAATGGAATTCTATGCCTCCATCAGAAAGAATGACATTTCCGCATTTGTTAGGAAATGGAAAGGTTTGGAAAAAATTATATTAAGTGAAGTAAGCCAGGCCCAAGGAAGCATAGGTCCCATGGTTTCCCTTATTTGCAATATCTAGTATAGGTATGAGTCAAGCGGAAAAGGTCAGATAATGTGATGTTAGGAAAATGAACCCTTAAATATGTATTTTAATGTTTTCGTTTCTTTCATGCATGTGTTTCTAAAGCATTTATAAGATTATTTCTTTGTTGCTTTGTATGTCCCTCCCCCACAGTGTAACCCCCGCTTTCACTATATTTGATGTCAGTATAACATGTGGAGGAGATGGAGACAAACAAGTCGTTTAACGATTCAGGTGGACCTGTTGCAACAATGAGAAGTACAAAATGTCATGTCAAAACCAGCTTTACAATGTCGGTGTGGGGGGGGGGAGGGGGTATAATTGGGTGGGGGGAGGGGGGTAAAATTGGGTGGGGGGAGGGGGAGGCGGGGAAGGGAAGTGAAGGGTAAACAAAGGAGGAGGCTGCAATGCTTGGTAAGAAATGTATGCATTATCCTGCCCATGTAATTGTAGCCCCTCTGTACAGTATGTTCTCAAATAAAATAAAATACAATTAAAAAAAAAAAGAAATGTACTCATTATTTGCCCATGTAATTGTAACCCTTCTGTACAGTATTTTCACAATAAAAAAGAATGATGTTTTATAACCAGAAAAAAGGAATTTATTTTCTAATAACAGAGAAATGCAACAAGCACAAATACGTAGGGTAGTAGTATTTTTACACACATAAATGACTGCAGAATCACAGCATAAATAAGAATGTGAAACATTTAAAACACCTCAGAAATATCCTCAAGCTTCACATCTATATTGGAAACAAATAATCTGAATTATCTCATAATTATTTTTGTAGCTGTAGTTTGAACTTCATATAAATAAAAATATGACTATGCATTCTTTTGTTTCTGACTTATTTCGATCACTCATTTAACATAACACCTCGATTCAGTTTTATATGATATGTATTTTCCATCTGTCATTATTTCCAACTTTCATTATTTACATTTAGATGCAACTCTTAAACAAATCAAGGAAATCCATGAATTGTTCCTCCCTGGCATAGGCCAGCAATTACCTATCTCTGTCTGTCTGTCTCTCTCTGTATCTCACAACAGTACTTAGGCCTGAACTCAGTGCCTCTTGCTCTCTGTTTGGCATTTTTTTTGCCAAAAAAAGGCTGATAGACTCCACTTGAGTCACTTTTGGGTCTTTATTGGTTAATTGGAAACAAGGCTCATGGAATTTTCTTACCCATGCTGGCTTTGAACCACAATTTCAGATCTCAGCATCTTGAGTAGTTAGGATTACAGGTGTGAGCCAGCAATACCAGGGTCTCTTTCTAGGTTTTTTTTTTTTTTTTTTTTTTTTTTTTTTTTTTTTAGTATATATTAGAATGTATTTGCACCAACATTTTCTATTAGCTCCAATAAATATATGTAATATTTTATGAATAAAATATTTCCCTTACAAAGCATATTATAGTCACTTTTAATGCTTAAGCTTGATAAAAATAATTTAGTTATCTCCCAAAAGTTCTTCATCAAATTTAGAAGCATCTTACACATAGACATGGATTATATGTGTCTGTTTGTGGTGCTGGTGGCTCACATCTGTAATCCTAGCTACTCAGTAGGCTGAGATCTGAGGATCGCAGTTCAGAGCCAGCCTAGGCAAGACAGTGCATGCAGACTCTGATCTCAAACTACTCAGAAAAATCAGGAAGTGGCACAAAGCAGCTCAAGGACAGCACCCAGGCCCTGAGTTTAAGCCTCAGGACTGACAAAAAATGCTTACTTAAGGCTCATTCTTTCCATTTTAATTAGCTTCTTTTGAGAGCTCATCTGTAACATACACCCCATTTCAGCAGGAGAATAGCTTATTTGAGACTGGAATGAGTTTACAGAGTATATGTATATTTGGGCTTTTCTAAGCCTACAGGGGACCATCCTCATATATTTTTCTCATTTCTAGTATTTTTACAATTATCTTTAAGTAGTTATATGGAGGGGTTACTATTCAACAAATCAGTTTATGAATACAATGCATCTTGATAGATGTCACCCCTTTTATACTTTTTACAGAGAAGTTTATTTAGCTCAACCTTCAGGAGGTTCAAGTACATGGTAGTAGCATATTATTATTAACATTTTAGCTCTAGATTCCACATATGAGTGAAAAAAGATTGTCTTTGTAAGTTTGGCTTAGCCTATTGAACATATTTCCAGTTTCACCAATTAGCCTAATTACCATGAACATAAATGTCCTTTGTGATTGTTTACCTCATGTAGGGTTTCTGAGTTCACCAAATGAGGACTTGATTCTTATAATTTGTGAGGTAAAATACCTAAGATTAATATTCATGTCAGATGCACATGAGATACTGCATCCTTAAGCATTTTTTAGTAGTCTCCCTTATGGTCCACTGTATTATATGGCATGCATGAATTTCTCTTTCCTAATTCAGAGCATATATATGTATGTATGATTTTTGGTAAACTTTCTCTGACATTTTTTTTGGGGTTAGTTGAGGTCTTGAACTCAGAGCATGGGCACTGTCCCTGACCTTTTTGCTCAAGGCTAGTGCTCTACCACTTTGAGCCACAGCACCACTTAGATTTTCTGGTGGTTAGTTGGAGGTAAGAGTCTCATGGACTTTACTGGCGGGGCTGCATTTGAACTCCAACCCTCAAATCTCAGCCTCCTTAGTAGCTAGGATTACAGACATGAGCCACCAATGCTGGCTTTTCTCTCACCTTTTTTTTTTCTTCCTTCTTTTCTTTTTTCTTTTTTTTAATATTATTTTATTTTATTTGAGAACATACTGTACAGAGGGGCTACAATTACATGGGCAGGATAATGCATACATTTCTTACCAAGTCTCTCACCTTTTTATGTGTTTGTATAGACTAGAATATTCCATCATTATTTCAGGCTACTACATTGATAAAAATGTTCTTTTTTTTGACAGTCATGGGGCTTGAACTGTGAGCCTGGGCACTGTCCCTCAGCTCTTCAGCTCAAGGGAAGCACTCTACCACTTGAGCCATAGTGCCACTTCCGGTTTTCTTGTGATAAGAGTATCACGGACTTTCCTGCCTGGGCTGGCTTTGAACCGCAATCTTCAGATCTCAGCCTCCTGAGTAGCTAGGATTACAGGCATGAGCCAACAGCGCCCAGTGATAAAAAACGTTAAGTATGTTATTAAATATTGAGCACAATGTTTATCATAAATATATAACTTGGAATTGGTTGTCAATGGCTCATGCCTATAACCCTAGCTACTAATGCTGTCATAATACTCAATGTGCATACACAAAAACTGGACTAAGAAACTTTGGAAGATTAGTAGGGATGATAGTACTGTAAGGGGTGACTCTGACCTAGACACATTGTATAAATCAATAGACATATTAAATTGAAACCCATTTGTGTATTTTTTTACTTTACAACTTGCAGGAGAGAGAGGAGTTGGGGAGGTGGAGAGGGAAGGGATGGTAGGGGAAAAACAAAGGAAGGGGTAATAATGCTCTATAGGAAATGTACTCACTACCTTACTCATGTAACTGTAACCCCTCTGTAAGTATCTTTACAGTAAAAAAAGAAAAAAAGAAAACAATAAAATATAAGTAGAAAATGAAAAACATACACATATCCAGATTAAGACATATGCTAAGAAATGACTTGAGAATTTTCTAGTCTTTCATCTCAAGCTGATTTTTCTATTTTGTACAAATCTGGCTATTTGTTAAAGAGAATCTCAGCAGGAAAACATCTGAATAATCTTAAAAGTTGTACATTCTATTTTAAGCCCTTGGCATTTAGGGAATCTGAAAACATTGGCTGAATAGAACATAGCACAGTTCTATGCCTCCATCAGAAAGAATGACACCATCCCATTTGTTAGGAAATGGAAAGACTTGGAAAAAATTATATTAAGTGAAGTAAGCCAGACCCAAAGAAACATAGTTCCCATGGTTTCCCTTATCTGCATTAACTTGTATTCGTCTAGGATAATCTTACCAGACAAGCAGAAAAGGTCAAAAGCAATGTACATATGACCCTATAAGGTGATGCTAAGTGAAATGAACCCCAAGATAAGGACAGAAGAGGTCTTTCTTTGTTGTGTTGTTTTTAATGTACTAAGTGATTTTTTTTTGTTTCTTTTATATGACCTTCCCCCTATGGTATAACCCCTGTTGTCACTGTATTTGATTCCTGTGACTTGCATCTTGTTTGTACATTTTTCTAATTGGTGAGGGGTAGGGAAATAACAAAATTCTAAAACAAGAATACATTATAAAAATGAGACGTACAAGACACTATGTTGAAAATGAACTTTACAACTATGGGGAGCGGGAGGAATAAGTGGGGAGGGATGGGATAGTAGGGGAAAAACAAAGGAGGAGGTAACAATGCTCGATAAGAAATGTATTCATTACCTTATTCATGTAACTGTAACCCCTCTGTACAGTATCTTTACAATAAAAACATAAAAGCTATTAATAAAATCTATTAATAAAATGTACAGACATTGAAATTATTAGACATAGACTTTAATCACAACTTTGTTAGATCTGCTTACAGATCTGGAAATATTAGCATAGTGCTAAAGAAGATCAGGAAAATTATGTACAAAAATTATTGCATAATGAAATAGAAATTTCAAAGGGAACCAAATAGAAATCTTAGGATGAAAAGTAAGATAATTGTTATGAAAATTAAATTTAATTTAATTAGTGGAGTTCAACTTGAACAAGTAGAAGAATCAATCAATTATCCAGTTTGAGGATTACAAAGGAAAAGAAGACATATGGAATAGCACTGTAATGACTTCTTATAATTTTCTATTGTTCTGGTATTATTTTGAATATAATGACTTGTCACAAGGAAGTTACCCTTAATTAGTTTCTACTTCTTTGCATTTCTGAATTGCTTCTTCACAGTAACTGGCCAGGCATTGGTAGCTCATGCCTGTAATCCTAGCTACTCAGGAGGTTAAGAACTGAGATCGTAGTTCAAAGCCAGTCCAAGCAGAAAAGTCCCCATGAGACTCTTATCTCCAATTAACCACTCAAAAACTGGAAGTGGTGCTGTGGCTCAAGTGGTAGAATGCTAGCCTTGAGCAAAAGACCTCAGGAACAGTGCCCAGGACCTGAGTTCAAGCCCTATGACCTACAAAAAAAATTAAATAATTTCCTCTTGGTGAACACATCCCTATGACACAGCTAGAAAGACATAATAAGAATCTTCCCAATAGCCCCCATACTCCACCCACGTGAACTAGGCAGCTACGTCAATGGGATAATCTCTCAGTCATAGTGTAACCATTTAGAACTCAGGCCTGTTTGATCCAAACCACAAATAACAACTCTTTGCAAGAAATCTGTTTGGATAACATCACCTTGTAATCTAATGAAAGCTTTGTTGCAAATATCCTTTGTTCTTGCTATGATTTTCAACTTGCTGGTTGAGCATCTATGTCTTTCATATTCTTCCCCCTAATACACCAAGACATGTTACCTTTTCCTTTCTTGGTCTGGTTAAGTAATAAACTGATTTTGTTATTTCTTGTGTTTTGTCATTTTCCCTTTTGTGTCTTACGTAGCCAACATACTTGAACCTGACTTTCTTCCCAATCAGGAATTTCCTAGAGAGTAGATTTTGATTCTAAGGAATTCTTTTATTCTTATAAAAGCAAAAGAAATAAGAGTTAGAGGGTATCTGCTTTGTATGAAATTTTCTGTCGAAAGGGCATCTGGACATGTCAGAAAATTAAATGTTAGGCTGTTCGCCAGATCATAGAAGTATCCTATGATAGATATACTATAAATATCTACAAACACATCTCCTGGAGCCCCATCAGTGCAGCACTAGTGAAGTCATTCTCCAGAATGAGAACTTAAGAACAAATTGAAAAATATGCAAAAAGAGAGTTCTGAGATACCGCCAAGTACATGAAAATATTCATGAGATCCCAATAAGAAGAGAGCATGTGTTTGTGGTTAAGACAAGAAAGCGCTACAAATATTGTTTAAAACCTGCTCCAGTGTGATGAAAGATATGAGAAAGATACAAGAAAGATATAAATCTACCCATTAAGTGAGCTCAATAAACTCAAAGTAAGATAAAGATATTCACAAGAGACATACTTTAATCAAACTGTCAAAAGACAAAGATAAAAGGTATTGAAAATGCAGCAAGGAATAAGATACTCATGAGTACAAGGAATTTCTGAATAAGATAATCAATTTATTACTCAAGAAAATCCATGGAGACCTGAAAGCAGTGAAATGAAATATTTAAAATCTGGAAAAAGATACAAACCTACAATTCTATATTTGGAAAAAAAATTCTTCAAAAACAAGAAAAAAAGCAAAACATTTGCAGAAAAACAACAACAAAAAAACCAACTAAATCAAAGCTACAAGATATGTTAAAAGAATTTCTTCTAGCTGAATTAAAATGATGCTGTAAGTCATATGAAGTATCATCTAGAGGGTCTGCTGGGCCTCTTACCTAGAGTTTTTATTCACTTGGTCTTAGGCAATGCCAGACAACGTGCATTTCTAACAAGTTCTCAGGTGATGCTGATGAGAAATACAGCTTTAAGGTATCAATATTAAAATTTTATATTTGAGAAATGGTAATGAAAACCTGTATATTATTCACAAAACTACATCTGTTCTATATATTTCTTATACACATTGGTATTCAAAATATTTGATTACTTTTTATTGTGTGCATTCAATTAGTTTGAGCTGCTCACTTAATGGAAATAGATATATTCATTTCAGTTGTCATTAAAATGTTTCTCTATTTAAACGATTTTTTTTCCCCCTTCCCCTCCACAAATTATACCAACATCAAATACAGTGAAAGCAGGGGTTATACAAAGCAACAAAGAAGTAATCTTATAAATGTGTTAGAAACAGGGGCTGGGAAGGTGGCTCAGTGGTAGAGCACTTGCCTTGGACCCATTGCAACAATGAGATGTACAAGTCGTTATGTCGAAAACGAACTTTACAACTTTGTTGTGGGGCGGGAGGGGGACAGGGAGGGGCGGGGAGGATTGGGTGGGGGGCCGGGGGAAGATGGGAAGGAATGGGAAGGGGAAACAAAGGAGGAGGCTACAATGCTTGATAAGAAATGTACTCACTATCTTGCCCCTGTAATTGTAACCTCTCTGTACAGTATTTTCACAATAAAATAAACAAATAAATAAATGAATAAAATGTGTTTCTCCTTTAATGGATTATTGTATATAATATTCCATGCTGCCAGACAAATTGAGAATCATTTTAACTGTGATAGCTTTTAGAAAACTGACTTAAAATGTATGGATTCTCAAAAGAAGTAGCAGTATTACTTCTCCATCCTACATGCCTCCTAAAATTAAATGAATGATCCTCAATCTTCTGGAGAAAGAATTACTTCTATGTTTTAATGGCACTTAGTAATGCTCCATTAATTACAGCAAAAAATGTATTAGTCTTCTACATTTGGGAAAAACTAGTTTGACAAAATTATATTTTACAATCTTATTTGTTTCTCCACAATTCTGAATTTCAGGACTATATGATTTTCTAGGTATTATAGCTTTTTACAAACAGGTTTTATAAGGGAAAAATTATGAAAATAGCTTGAAATTTCCCATAGGCCAAATTTCTGTAAGATCATATTGTCATCAAGCAGTACTTTAGACTTGAAAGCTCTATGAAGCTTTGAAAAAATTAATCTTATAGAATATGATGGCTAAATTAGAGTAGAATGTGTATTGAGAATTTCTCTGACTATACTCCTCTGGGCTGTTTTGCTGTTGATCACATGATACAGACAGTTGTTCCTCATACCATCAAAGCAAGAAGCATGAAGGCTGTTGGAGCTGGCAAGTAATTTGGCCAAAAATCCATCTCAGAATTTTAAAGACCATTAATGTTCAATAATTTTTTCTATTTTAGTAACATGTGCTTATTATTATGTTTTTTATTTTTATTGTTATTATAAAAGTAATATACAGAGTGGGGACAATTATGTAAGTCAAATAAAAAGTACATATATTTTTGGACAGTGTCACTACTTTCTCACTGTCTTAGTTTTTTTCTCCCTATCTCTACCCACAAGTTGTATAGTTCATTTTCAACATACTGTCTAGTGAGTACCCTTGCTGCATTTGTTCACCCAGTAATTTTAGTAATAAAAAACATGGAGTAGGGCAGAATAGGAAAGAATCAAAGTTAGCTTAGATGTTATTTCAATGGCCTAATCCTGAAAACAGCAACAACAAAACTAGAAATGTACTGTTTTCTCCTTTATCGGTACAAATGGCAAGACTGCACTTGCACATTTCCCTTAACCATTTGGAATTAAAGGAAGTTATGCTACGTGCTATAGGTAATGAACAGGAGTATTACTTGCTTCCAAAGGCTTAAGGCTTGAGTATGTAATTCCATTCTTTTTCTTACCTTGGACTGTGTGAGCATACGTTCTGATAGGTCTTCAGAAAATTACAATGAGAATACCTCTGCTAAAGAATTTCTAATATGTATCACAAGATCAAGAAGTAAACATTTGTCACTTTAAATTTAGGGTCTGGCTGGAAGTGGCGCTGTAGCTCAAGTGGTAGAGCGCTTGCCTTGAGCTGAAGAGCTCAGGGACAGCGCCCAGGCCCAGAGTTCCAGCCCCACGACCGACCAAAAAAAAAAAAAAATCTAGTATAAATTTAGGGTCTGGCTTATTTCACTTAATATGATTTTTTCCAAGAAACATAATGCCAATGGTCTCCCTTAATTGTAATATTTCATATAGATCTAAGATAATCTTAGCAGATGAGCAGAATAGCTCCATAGTTATATACAAATGACTATATAAGATGATGCTAAGCAAAATGAACTCTAAGACATGGACACAAGAGGTTTTTCTTTGTTATTTTTGTTGTTCTCAATATACTATGTGATTTATTTTTTCTTTTTGTGTTTTTTCTTCCTATGGTTTATCCTTTGTTGTTAGTGCATTTGATTTTGGTACCCTGGGTATTGTATATGCATTTGTCTGAACTAGGGAAAGGAAGGGGAACAACAAAATGGTGAGACAAAGGACAAAGGGGGAACCTATGCAACGGTGAGACTCACAAAACAGTATGTTGGAAATGATCTGTACAACTTGGGGGGGTTGAGGTGGGGAGGCAAAGAGGCAGAAAAATGAGGGAAGGGGTAACAAGTTAGACAAGAAATGTAATCATTACCTTACTTATGTAATTGAAACTCCTCCGTACATCACCTTGACAATAATTTTTTTTAATTAGGGTTAACAAACTAAATCCTGCAGCCAAATCTGGTCCAACACCTGTTTTGTATAGCTTACATGGTAAGAATGGTTTCTTTCTTCCTTTTCCTTTTTCTTTTTTTACATTTGTGAAGCATTTAAACAATAAAAAATAATATCTTGATAAATAAAGATTATATGAAATTCAAATATCAATTTACCAAATAAAGTGTTGTTATGAGACAATCATGAGGGGCTGGGAAGGTGGCTCAGTGGTAGCGCGCTTGCCTTGCATGCCTGAGGCCCTGGGTTCGATTCCTCAGCACCACATAAGCAAAAAAGAAAAAAAAGCCAGAAGTGGCGCTGTGGTTCAAGTGGTAGAGGGCTAGCCTTGAGCTTAAGAGTTGAGGGACAGAGCCCAGGCCCAGAGTTCAGGCCCTACGACCGGACCCCCCCCCAAAAAAAAAAAGAATCTCGAGACAATCATGATAATTTTATATATGTCTTATAGTTTTCATGCTACAGTTGTAATTATGAGTAATAACAATAGAAACTTTGCTCTTGTTTTTATACTTCTGCTTGACACTTTACAAACCAGTGATGCTCTTAGAAATTGACAACAAACTATAGAAATGATCTCTGTAACCCCTGCTTTCACTGTATTTGATGTCGGTATAATTTGTGGAGGGGAAGGGAAAAAAACAAATCGTTTAAATAGGGATACAGGTGGACCCATTGCAACAATGAGATGTACAAGCTGTTATGTCGAAAACGAACTTTACAACTTTGGTGGGGGGAGGGAGGAGGAGGATGGGAAGGGATGGGAAGGAGAAACAAAGGAGGAGGCTACAATGCTTGATAAGAAATGTACTCATTATCTTGTCCATGTAATTGTAACCCCTCTGTACAGTATTTTCACAATAAAAAAAGAAATTGACAACATTTCAGTTGGAATATTATCGCAAAAATTTACTGCTATTTTCTTTTATTCTTTCTAGTGATGGATACTTTCATGTCAAGAAAAGTGCACTTTGTAATTTACACTTTTAAGAAATTTGTAGCATTTGTTATCAAATTAAGTGGCAAAACATTATTATAGAATGACCCTACAGCTGTGCTAAAGCAATACATATAGGCATTACCAGACTTAGACCTCATCAAAATAATCTAAATTCACTGGCAAAAAATCATCATTAGTTAGAAATTTTAAAGCAATACCTAATCATAAGAGAATCTCAAAAATAAACAAACCCAAACAAACAAAAATAAAAATGAGTCTGCCACTGAGTTTCCAATTGGCTCATTTGTAATTAATAAGAACTATTATTATTTTGGCCAGTCCTGGGGCTTGAATTTGGGTTCTGGGAGCTGACCCTGGACCTCTTTGCACTCAATGATAGCACTCTACCACTTAAGTCACAGAGCCACTTCCGGCTTTTTCTGAGTAGTGTATTGGAGATAGGAGTCTCATGCATCTTTCTGCTCAGGCTGGTTTGGAACCACTATCCTCAGCTCTCAGCTTCCTGAGTAGCTAGGATTACAGGCATAAAATATTATTTTTAATGGAGAACTAATTGTCTTTATTACATCAGTGAAAGAAATATGTTTGCAAATGTTTAAAATAATTGACCTATGAGACAAAAGAGTTAATCAACAAGTTGAGGACACTGGAAGAAATGTCAATAGTCAATTGGAAAGCAAGAGCAATCTTTTCACATACTTTTTCTTGATTTATGATGAGTTAAGAGGTGATAAAAAAACTGTTCAGTTGCTAGTGTTTTTCAATGAGTCAAAGCATAATCTTATATAAATGAAGAATTAAACTTTGAATAGTCTGCATGGAACAATAGGCAAGAAGATTCTCAAATTGAGAAACAAAAAACAAGTTAATATGACCAGAAGTGGAATCAGTTCTGATGTGTTAAAAATGATGTTGATCATAAGCAAATTAATAAACAATGTAACACATCAATAGAATGAAGGACAAATATCACATAATTGTCTCAATAGATTCAGAAAAGGCCATTGACAAAATTCAAGGTACCATCTTGATAAAAAGTCCTTCCCCCAAAGAACTAGAAATGAAGGGAATAAATTGCAACATAAAATATATATGACAAATATATACCCATCATCATACTGAGTGAGCCAGAATGAAAATTTTCTTCTAAAATAAAGGAGACATGGGTGTCATAACTGTTCTACTCATACCCGATAATTGCTAGAATTTTTAGAGAAACAGAAAAAGGGATGAATACAAGGACACACAAAAATAATTCAAATTATCCTTGATTATAGATGATACACTCCTATAATTAAAATATAGAAATACAGGAATTCACTCATATTCACAACATCTTCAAAAATTCCCACTAGGAATAATCATCTATGATGAAAACTAAAATGAAACAAAACAACAAGAAATTGAAGAAGGTCCAAGAAAATGGGAAGCTTTCCCATGTTCATAGACTATTAGAATTAATATTGTAGAAGTGGCTGTGTTACTAAAAGTGATCTACAGATTTATTTCAATCCCCTGAAAATGATAAAAAAAAATAGAAGTGATTAAATTATGGAATTAAAATTACCTGAATAACCAAAGAAATCCTGAGCAAAATGGTGGAGGTATTACTTACAAAAACTAACTAGTAATATAGAGATATTATTTGAGGAGGAGAAGGGGAAGCACAGAGATGGTGGGACAAAGATTGAACTAATTCAGCAATGATACTCACTAGACACTGTGTTGGAAATGAACTATACAATGGCAGAGGAGGGGAGAAGGGAAAAATCTAGGAGAAAACAAGGGAAGTTGTTACACTGTTCAAAAAGAAATGTACTCAATACCTGACTTATGTAACTGTAACCCCTCTGTATATCACCTTTACAATATTTTTTTAAATACAGTATTTGGGAAAAAAGACATTATAGGCAAGGAGAATGGAATAGAAGCATCAAGAGTGAACTCAAGCGACTGGGAAGGTGGCTAAGTGGTAGAGTGCTTGCCTTGCATGCATGAGGCCCTGGGTTTGATTCCTCAGCACCACATAGGCAGAAAAAGCTGGAAGTTCAAGTGGTTCAAGTGGTATAGAGCTAGCCTTGAACTGAAGAACTGAGGGACAGTTCCCAGGCCCAAAGTTCAGGCCCCAAACCAACAAAAAAACACTGAACTCACATAGCAACAGGCACATGATCTTTGACAAAGTTGTCAAAAGCATATATTGGAGGAAAGAAAGTCTTTAATAAATAATGTTAGGAAAACATGTAGAAATCTGATCCTTAAATTGATATTTATCAACCTGTATAAAACTTTCAAAATGAGTCAAAGACTTTAATGTGAGATCTGAAACTCTGAATGTACTAGAGGAAAACAGATGAAGATAGACTCTGGGGAAAACTTTCTGATAAGATTCCAATAGCTCATGAAATAGAGAAAGAATTTACAATTATATCAACGTGCTTATATCATTTTAAAACCTTCATCACTCCAGAGCAAACAATTACCAAATTGAAGAGCCAACCTATAGAATAGGGAAACACTTTTTTAGCTATTAAAATGAACTAATTTCCAGAACATATATGGAGCAATAAGTTTTAAGTACTAGAATAACTCAATTTATAAATGGGAAAACAAATTAGCATAAAGTTCTCAACACAGAAATAGAAATGGTCCATAGAAGTTCAATATCCTTAGCCATAAATATAATGCAAGAAAAACTACATTGAGCTTTCATCATACTGGATAGAGAAGGTATTATGAAGGAAACAAAACAATATCAAATGCTAGAGAGGATGTAGGGAAAGGAACCTATTTACACTCTTCTGTGTGAATGTAAGGTTATGGCAGCCACTATGGAAATTAAAATTCTTCAAAAATCTGATAGTTGAAGTATCATATAATTCCATAATATCACTCATGGAAATACACTCAAATAAATACAAGTAAGTATATAATAGACACACATGCTCAGCCATTTTAATTGAAGTACTATTTATGATAGCCATGCTATGAACTAGCATGGGTTATCAATTAATGCAATATCATTTAACCAAAAATATTAAAATTCTATTATTTGTAGGAAAATGGATAAGCCTGGAGATCATTGTGAAGGAAAATAAGCAAGACCTAGAAAGACAGATAACACAGTTTTTTCTCATACAAAATCTTATCATGTATATGTGATTTGACTGTAAAAAGGTACCTGCTTACAGAGTATTCAGGGGAATCATTAGAAAGGGTAAGAAGAAAAGTTGATGGAGGCATGAATATTTTCCAAGTACAGTAGATACATGCATGAATTTCATACAGTGAAACCCAAAACAAAGAGAGGGAAGGGTAAGCACAATTGATGGTGTTAGTACGGCCAAAATACATTTTATGCATGTATGGAAATATCATAATAAAATCTCTTTGTGCAATCTGCTAATCAAAACCATTTGGTAAAAACAAGTGTGGTAAAAATGACTTAGCTAAATCTACAAAGCTTTGGAAAATATGTTTTTAAGGCCCATGCTTTCAATAATGTTATTCATTAGTAGACACTCCATAGAAAATAATTGGATCTATAATGTGTTATTTTCCCAATGACTTTTAGTTGTTCTCATGATTCAGCATCGCGTTTATAAAATTTTGTTAGGTAAAAGAAGCCTAAGCAGGTGCTAGCAGCTCATTACTGTAACCCTAGTTACTCAGCAGAAAGAAAATGTTTCGTATTAATTTAACAAGAATCACTCTCTGGACAGGAATAAAAAAGATTCTTTCACTTATCTACAGAATTATAGAATCCATTTAAAGAAAACGATTTGTTCTGGATACTGGTGGCTCACATCTCTAAGCTTAGCTATTCAGGAGGCTGAAATCATGGTTCAAAGCCATCCTGGACAAGAAAGTCTGTGACGTTCTACTCTCCAACTAACAACAGTAAGAAAGCTGGAAGTGGAGATGTGGCTCAATTGGTACAGTGTCCAGGTCCTGAGTTCAAGCTGGCACAGGCATGTGTATGCGTGTGTGTGGACAACACACACACACACACACACACACACACACACACACACACACACAATGCTAACATCTGAATTCCATTTTAATAAGTATAAAATTTTATTGTGACTTTTTATACTCTGGGCCATAACTGACATTTTCTGAATGAAAAAAATTATTTCCAATTGGTAATTGCTCATTGAATGACTGGAAATTAGCTTTTACTGCAGATGTCAAAAAAAATTCTTAATGAATTTAGCTTAATATTGCAAAGCAAATGAATATTTTTATAAAAAATAGAATACTTTTATAACAAAAATTAATAGTTTAAATCACCAGGAATGTCAAGATGCTTTAGACATATCTCATGTGTTAAAATTTAAAGCAAGTAAGGAAAAACTCCATCCTCATGTAAATTTACAGCAGATACATTTTATATGTTTTTTTTTTTTTTTGGTCAGTCGTGGGGCTTGAACTCTGGGCCTGAGTGCTGTCCCTCAGCTCTCCAGCTCAATGCTAGCACTCTACCACTTGAGCTACAATGCCACTTCCAGTTTTCTGGTGGTTTATTGGAGATAAGAGTTTCACGGACTTTCCTGCCTGGGCTTGCTTTGAACCATGATCCTCAGATCTCAGCCTCCTGAATAGCTATGATTACAGGCGTGAGCCACCAGCTCCGGGCTTATATGTTTAAATTGTAGCCCCAGCAATAGTTTTCATAGTTTGATGTAAATGCAAACAAAATTAAAGTGTTCCAAAATCTATGTAATTGTGCAAGTAATAAGCTTCCAAATATAGTTTAATTGGAAGTGATTAATGCATAATATAATTTCATGCTAAAACAAATATCTAGAAGGAAAATCTAATAGAATTCTAGAACTTTCCAGTTTTTACATGCTCAATTAAAACAACCAGACTTTTGTTTGATATGAGTGGTAGAATCCATGTATGTAAAAACACATTTTCAAAGATAAAATATGCAAACTTACAACACAGGTCAGCATCAATAGACAAACATAATTTTGGTGATAGGAAACCATAAAAATTCCATTGTTCTCATTAGGAGATCTGTATCACAAAATATAATTATTTGTGCAGATACAGGGTCTCAAATTTAGGTCTTTGTACTTTCACTCTGTATTTTTACTCATGATAGTGACTCTATCATTTGAGGTACATCTCCAGTCCAGCGTTTTGCTGGTGAAATAGAGATAAGAGTTTCTTGAAATGTTTACCTACATTGGCTATGAACTACAGTCCTCATATC
This sequence comes from Dipodomys merriami, assembly GCF_024711535.1. Lineage (NCBI taxonomy): Eukaryota > Metazoa > Chordata > Mammalia > Rodentia > Heteromyidae > Dipodomys > Dipodomys merriami. The sequence goes on from NW_027204492.1 coordinate 57,822,848, forward strand.
TCACCCTCATTAGTACCGAAAATTATAGGTGAAATGGTTATATTTTTGTAAGTATATCATAAACATATTTTATAAATTAATTGGATTTCACTATGACATTTTAGTTTATCAATAAAATTATAAAATATTTTTCTTATGTAATGTCTACAATTTTTGCTTCTTGGCTTATTAATTCTAAAATATATACAATAGGGTCACTTACAGAAAAGTTTTGGTGTATTTTAACTACCAAGATTTTGGTGTTTTAAAAATTACTATTGCATCTTGTCTTATTGCTGAATCTAGGCATTCTAATATTAATTGAAGAGAAGTGGAGAGAATGGACATCCTTGTCTCGTTCCTGAGTTTAAAGGAAATGGCTTTAGCTTTTCACCATTAAGGAGAATGCTGGCTGTAGGTTTGTCATATATAGCCTTTATTGTATTGAGGAATGTTCCCCGGATTCCTAGTTTTTCCAGAGCCTTCATCATAAAGGGGTGTTGGATCTTGTCGAATGCTTTTTCTGCATCTATTGAGATAACCATGTGGTTCTTATTCTTGCTCCTGTTGATGTGATGAATAATATTAATTGATTTGTGTATATTAAACCAGCTTTGCATCCCTGAAATGAATCCTGTTTGATTGTGGTGTATGATTTTTTGGATGAATTGTTGAAGTTGATTGGCCAAAATTTTGTTGAGAAGTTTTGCATCAATGTTCATCAAAGAAACGGGTCTATAGTTCTCTTTCTTTGGCAAGTCCCTGCCTGGTTTTGAGATGAGGGTTATGATGGCTTCATAAATGAGTTCAGTAGTGAACTTTCTCCTTCAAATTCATTGAAGAGTTGGAGGAATATTGGTGGGAGTTCTGCTTTGAAGACCTTGTGGAATTCAGCTTTAAATCCATCCAGTCCTGGGCTTTTCTCAGATGGGAGGTCTCTTATTGCTGTTTCTATTTGATGCTCGATATGGGTCTGTTAAGTTGGTTTAACTCATCCTGGTTTAGTTTTGGCAAGTCGATATTTGCTAGGAAATCATCCATTTCTTCCAGATTCTCAAATTTCTAAGCATAAAAGTTTGAGAAGTATTCCCTTATAATGTTCTGAATCTTGGTTGTTTCCGTGTTGATGTTTCCATTCTCATCTCTTAATTTATTTGAGTGTGTTTTTTTCTTTTTCTGATAAGATTTGCTAAGGGTCTGGCAATTTTGTTAATTTTTTTGAAGAACCAACTCTTTGTTTTCTTGATTCGTTCTATGTTTTTTTAAATTCTATTCTGATTTAATTTTAATTATTTCCTTCTGTCTACTGGATTGGGGTTTAGCTTGCTGCTTTTTCAAGGAGGTCCAGATGTCTTATTAAAATTTTGGTTTCAGATCTCTCCAATTTGTTAATGTAGGAACTCAGAGCTATGAACTTGTCTCTGAGTACTGACTTTGCTGTGTCCCAAAGAGTTTGTGTGCTCATTTTTGTTGAATATCACGAACATTTGAATTTCCTTTCTAATGTCTTCCATGACCCAGAGGTGATTCAACAGTGTGTCGTCCAGCCTTCATGTGTTACAGGACTTTCTATGATGGCTTTTAGTGTTGAGTTCTAATTTTATTCCCTTGTGGCCTGAGAGAATGCAGTTCAATGTTTCTGAATTTGGACAAGGTTTCTTTATAACCTAGAATGTGGTCTATTTTGGAAAATGTTCTATGTGCTGCTGAGAAGAACATGTATTCTGATGATGTTGGGTGAAATATTCAGTAGATGCCTATTAAATCTAGTTGATCTATGCAGGTTTTAGATCTGTGGTATCTCTGTTGAGTTTTTGCCAGGTTGATATATCTAGTGGAGATACTAGTGTGTTAAAGTCCCCAACAATTAATATATTTGGATCTATGTGAGATTTGAGGGAAAGTAGTGTTTTGTGGATAAATTTGGGTGCCTTATTGTTTGGTGAATAGAGATTAAGAATTGTAATATCTTCTTAAAGGAGAGAACCCTTAATTAGTATGTAGTGACCCTCTTTATCTCTTGTCACTAATTTTAATTTGAAGCCTACTTTATCTGATATTAAGATTGCAACTCCAGTCTGCTTATGGGGGCTGTTTGCTTGGTAGATTTTATTCCAGCCTTTCACTTTCAGCATGTGTTTATTTTTATGGGCAAGGTGTGACTCCTGAAGGCAGAATATAGAAGGATCTTGCTTTTTAATCCAACTAGACAGTCTATGTCACTTAATTGGAGAGTTAAGTCCATTAATATTGAGAGTTAGGATTGAGAGGTGTTTGGTAGTTGCTGCTATGGTATCCACATTCTTGGTGGCGGTGACAATACAATAAGACAAAATGCAAACAGAAAGGAGATCTAAATAGGGAAAGGTGAAATAAAACTCTCCCTCTTTGCAGATGATTTGATCTTGTATTTAAAGAATCCACAGACTCCCCTCCCAAATTACTCTAGCTGATTCTAAACTTTAGCAAAGTAGCAGGATATAAAATTAACCCTCAAAAATCAATGGTTTTTCTGTATGCCAACAATGAAAAGAGTGGGGCTGAAATCAAGAAAGCAAGTCCCTTTGTAATAGCCCCATAAAAAATAAAATACCTAGGAATTAACTAAAGCAGTGAAGGACCTTTAAGATGAAAACTTTAAAAACCTGAACAAGGAATCAAAGCAGAACTTAGAAAGTGGAAAAACTTCTCATGATCCTGGATCAGAAGGATCAACATCATGAAAATGGCAATACTTCCCAAGGCTATCTACAAACTCAATGTGATACTGATCAATATTCCAACCTCATTCTTCGGGGAAATAGAAGAAGCAATCCAAAAATTCACATGGAACAATAGAAGAACAAAAATAGCAAAAACGATCCTTAACAGAAAGAATAGTGCTGGAGTCATATCAATATCAAATTTCAAACTCTACTACAAAGCCATAGCAATCCAAACAGCTTGGTACTGGCACAAGAACAGACCTGAGGACCAATGGAATACAATTGAGAATGCAGAAATGAATCCACAGACCTAATCTTTGATAAGGGAGTTAAAAAAATAGAATGGAAGAAAGACAGTCTCTTCAGTAAATGATGCTGGCAAAATTGGTTAAATACCAGGAGAAAACGATAGTTGGATCACCCTGCACCAGAATCAAAGACCTTGAAGTCAAAGCAGCCACCCTGAAAACATTACATGAAGGAATACGAGAAACCCTAGGTCTCCTAGGCACAGGCCGAAATTTTCTCAATAGAGAACCAGAAATACAACAAATCAAAGAAAGGTTGGACAAATGGGATTGACGAACTTCTGCATGGCAAGGGACAGAGATAGCAAGATCAATAAAAAGCCCACGGATTGGAAGAAGATCTTCACTAGCCATATGATACATAAGGGTCTCATATCTAAAGTATATTTGGAACTCAAAAAATTAAATCCCCTAACAACAAATCATCAAAGAAACAATTGCCCGATAAATAAGTGGGGTAAAGACTTAAAGAGAAACTTCTCTAAAGAAGAAATAAGAATGGCCTATAGACATATGAAGAAATGTTCAACCTCTCTAGCTATAAAAGAAATGCAAGGGCTGGGAAGGTGGCTCAGTGGTAGAGCACTTGCCTTGTATGCATGAGGCCCTGGGTTTGATTCCTCAGCACCACATAAGCAAAAAAGAAAAATACCAGAAGTGGTGCTGTGGCTCAAGTGGTAGAGCGCTAGCTTTGAGCTGAAGAGCTGAGGGACAGCGCCCAAGGCCAGAGTTCAGGCCCCACAACCAGACCAAAAAAAAAAAAAAAAGAAATGCTAATCAAGAGAACATTGAGATACCACCCCACCCCAGTTAGATTGGCTATAATCAAGAACTCTAATAACAACAGATGCTGGAGGGAATGTGGCCAAAATGGAACCCTACTGCATTGTTGGTGGGAGTATAAACTTAGTTTAATTTTAAGGCATTATATACACACTAAAATTAAACATTTCTTAAATATCTCATTATTCTACTAAATTTTGAAGGAAAGATATCTGTCATTCATTGGTATTTCCATATGTGTTCAAGGCAAAACCTGAAACAATTGTGAAATTAAAACAACTTTTAGCATCATATGACAGATTCTAAAAATAAGAACTTACAAACTCAGTGTCTCCCAGTCTGTTAGACAGATTGGTGGAGAGATGAGTCAGTGAATGGAAAGTTGAACAAATGAATGAATAAGTAATCAAATTAACCCTTAAAATGCAGATCAATTAGTAAGAGAAGCAATCATTGTAGTAAAGTCTATATGGAGCAAGTAGTACGTTTTTTTTTAAAGCCTAGTAGAGAATTAAATAATCATGGCATATTTAGGAATGAGCAAAACGTATTAATAATAATATGTCACATAAAATAGAAATACAATGTTAAAAAATGAACTCTACAATTTAGTCGGGAGGAAAAAGAGGGGGTAAGTGTAGTTGTGGAGGTGGGAAGGGAAAGGATGGTAGGGGAAAACAAAGAAGGAGGTAACAATACTTGATAGGAAATGTACTCATTACCTTGCTCATGTAACTGTAACCCCTCTGTACAGTATTTTTACAATAAAAAATGTATTTAATTAAAAAAAGAAACAATGCTATGAGCTTAAAAGGACATTGAAAGTTTTTCATGGCTAGACAATGTTTACTAGAAAGTAAGGGCCATTTAAAACTTCCTGATCAGCTTAATACTTAAATTTAGAAAAATGAAGTACTATTTACATTTAGAGTTGAATAGGAAAGAGATCTGAGGTGACAACTCCATTTGGTTTACTATACAAATATTGTTTCTTTTTTAATATATATTTTTATTGTAAAGGTACTATATAGAGGGGTTACAGTTACATGAGTACGGTAATAAGCATATTTCCAATCAAGCATTGCTACCTCCTCCTTAGATTTTCCCCTACCATCCCTTCCCTCCCCACCTCCCCAACTTCTCCCTCCCCCCTCCGAAGCAGTAAAGTTTGTTTTCGACATAGTGTCTTGTACATCTCATTGGTACATGGGTCAACCTAAATCCTTATTTCAGCATTTTGTTATTTCCCTTCCCCTCCCCAAATTAAAAAATGTATAAACAAGATGCAGGGCACCAGAATCCAATACAGTGAAATAGGGTTATACCATGGGGAAAGAACATAAAAAAGAAACAAAAAATCACACAGTATATTATAAATACATTGAAAAGAACAGCAAGAAAGGTAAAACCTTTTGGGTCCCTATCTTGGGGTTCATTTCGCTTATCATCACATTATATGTCATATGTACATAGCTTTTGACCTTTTCTGCTTGTCCTAGACATATACTATTTATTGCAAATAAGGGAAATCATGGGACGTATGTTTCTTTGGGCCTGGCTTACTTCACTTAATATAATTTTTTCCAAGTCTTTCTATTTCCTAACAAATGGTACAATGTCATTCTTTCTGATGGCAGCATAGAATTCCATGTGGTGTATATACACCATATTTTCTTGATCCATTCATCTACTGAGGGGCATCTGGTTTGGTTCCATATCTTAGCTATGGTGAATAATGCTGCAGTAAACATAGTTGTGTTGCTAGCTTTTGTATGGCTTTGTTTGTGATCATTTGGGTAAATGCCCAAGAGTAGGACTGCTGGGTCATAGGGGAGCTAGCTCTACAAGGGACAAGGGTCTCATATCTAAATTATACTTAGAACTCAAAAAATTATATTCCCAAACAACAAATCCTCAATGAAACAACTGCCTGATTAATAAATGTGCTAAAGACTTAGAGACTTCTCTGAAGATAAAATAAGAAAGGCCAATAGACACATGAAAAAATGCTTAACTTAGTTAGCCATAAAGGAAATGCAAATCAAAAGAACATTGAGATTCCACCTCATCCCAGTTAAAATGACTATAATCAAGAAATGTAATAACAGCAGATGCTGGAGGGGATGTGGTCAAAAGGGAATCTTACTGCATTGTTGGTGGGAGTGTAAACTTGTTCAACCACTTTGGAAAGCAGTATGGAGGTTTCTCAAATATTCTGTTTCTAACAAAGTATCTCCCTGCATTTCAGTGTAGACATTTGAATGGTAAAGAAATGACAGGTTGTACAGGAGTCCCTGAAGATAAGTTTAACTGGACTTGGATGAGTAAATGAAATGAAGATATATGGAGAACAGCACAACAAAACCATGTCTTACCTGTTCAGAGAAATGAGTCAGTAATGTAATATGTTTAATGAGATGATTTTTCAGACTTGAAAACTCTGACATGCAATCAAATGGAGGCCTGCCAGGGAAAGATGACAAAGAGATTCCATCAATCTAAGTTTCTTGGAATATCTTATCTTTATGCTTTTGGATATCGAGAGTTACAATCTAAAAATTAAATCTCCAAGGGTTCTAGACATTACAATAGGCTATCAAAAGTACCCAAACTAACTGTAACTATAATATTTTTATGTCTTCAATAGGGTATGCAAGATAGTAAGGGCAGAATTTACAAATAATTCTTGCTTTTAAATTACTGTAAAAAGTAGATGGTTAAATAGACCTTCTGTGTATTATTTAATTTTTATTACTTCAGATGTCACTTAACTTTCTTACTATATGTATGATTTGAAAAATGAATAAAATGAAAAGAGTCAAGTATTAATCATCCATATAATACACAACTAGATTATTTCTTAAAACAGCTAAATCTATTATTAATTTAGCCACAAATAAGCAATAAGACACTGTAGTGTAATGAAATATTTGGAACTTATTATTTATGTCTCTTAGCCTTTCTTCTATGAATTACCATAATGAAAAGTCCAAACCTGAATGAAATAAAACCTATCGATCTTTATTAGAGAATGATTGGTTACTTCATCTGTACATTAAGAAAATTTAGGGCTACAATGTTGCTGAGGGTAAGAGCATTTGCCTAACAGGGGCAAAGGCCTGTTTTCAATACCCAGCAGCACAAAAAAATAACCTTTTCTATGGCTAATTAAGTATAATAAAAAAGATAGATAAAAATGAATAAGTTCATTTGTGAATAATAATCCCTTTGTACAACTAAAGATAATAAAATTATAATTTAAAAAGATCATTTGTGAAACAGATTATCATGCACTACAATTATATGAGTCTACATTAACTTTCACAATGGAAATTTTCTATTTTTAATAATATTAGATAAAGAAATTTGCAAGTCTCCCTAAATTCATAAGACATGGGAATCTCTGGTATTTGCAGTAATGTACCATTTTTGGAGACCTATTTCCAAAGCATATGGCATGTCCAAATATTTATTGCCTCTTTATTTAAAACTACCATTAAGGTAATTTAAAAGAAGTAAATAAAAATATAACTAGGCCTATAGTTTTTTGTGGTAAAGTAGTTGCCAAGACCCATATCGAAAACTATAATTGTTCAGTTCATGAAATTGGTAGGTAAAGTTCCTTGGGCCAGTTTTGTCTTCTCATTTATTTCTAAATATGTGATAAAATATTTACATTGATAAAAATGAGAACCTAGAAAAAGGCTACTCCCCTTCATCCTATGCTGCCTTCGAATTTCAGCACAAAATAAGTTCCATTTATGTTGCTTTCCAATTAGGATCTTGGGTAATAATGTTTAGATAAATGGTCTTCAAATAATATATGATTCCCAATAAATTTAGTCATAATATTTTTCTACCTCAAATTAGTAATTTGGCCATAATTTAAATAGCTATTGGAAATCTAAAAATGAGGAAAACAATCCTTGTCAATACATCATAAGGTTTCCACTTAGTATTAAAATAATTTTTAAAAAGCTCATAATTTCTACAACAAATGAAAATATTCTGTCACTAATTTGCAGCACTAAAAGGAAGTTCTATCACATAGATGTAAGCTTAGAGTGCTTATAAAATCAATCCTTTAGGCACTGTAGGTAAGTTAAAAAATTTCAGGTAACTATAAAAGCTTCACATTTTACAAATATATAAAAAAGATGAAAATCTTCCTAAAATAAGCCAGTTAACCAATTTTTTCACTTTTTTTTCTTTTGTCGGTGGTGGGGATTGAACTCTGGGCCTGGGCACTTTCCTAGGCTCTTCAGCTCAAGGCGAGTGCTCTACCGCTTGGGCCACAGCACCACTTCCGGTTTTCTAGTGGTTTATTGGATATAAGAGTCTCATGGACTTTTCTCCTGCCTGGGCTGGCTTTGAACCATGATTCTCAGATCTCAGTCTCCTGAGTAGCTAGGATTACAGGCTTGAGCCACCCGCGCCCGGCTAATTTTTTCACTTTAATATATGATGACATATTGAATTGTACTCATCTTTCATTCTCAAAGATCATTATTATTATTGTCTGTCTTACCAATGTGACTCACCAAATTTATATGCTTCTTTTGCAAAAAGCTGAAGCAATTTTTAATTTTGAATAATATATTTGATTAAGGAAGGATGAACCAAGTCATACTGTAGTTTGAATAGCAATCTGAGAAGAATTCAATATTCAAACCAATAATGAAAAATTTGTATCTTAACAGCATCTTTCCCTTGTGGTTTTTAGAAAAAATGATGAGGGTGATCTTCAATAATCCATAGAAATTACTTTCCTATGACTGTAATCATTGTTTTCAAAGAGAACAGGAGTAATTCCTCTAGTTGACCCTCTAACCAGATATTTGATAAGAGACAGTGTAATAGTTGTACAGGAAGTTTAATTTGGTTCAGTGATAACTATAGTTTAAATTCATGCTATTTTCTCATAAGCTGATGAGTAATGGATAAAATTTGCAAAGCATATGAACTTTCCAAAGGAGGTATTTGGAGTATCATAAGTGATTAAAAGCAAAGAAATCTAAAAATACTAAGATGTTCTGTAACAAATTGCCTAGCACAAAACAATTTTTGATGCTCCAATTCATAGCATTTTTTGGTGTCCAGAGATATTTTAGATGTTTAGTGTGTCCTCACTTTAGTAAAAAGGTGGTTGAATTTGAATAGCTCTTATTAGTAGTTGCTAGTTCTTAATCAAGGGTTATGAAAAACTCAAAGTGAAATTCATCAGCTAAAACAATGAAGATGTGAAGATGAATTGTCATGATACCTGAAATCAATTTTTATCAGTCATCATATTCTGAAAGAGGAATTGACTGTCCTAGATCTTATGTTTCATTGACAAAGGCAAAAAAGGTCTTAAATTGAGGAATTTAATGAAACAATATTACATGATCATGTGAATTTTGCAATAAGACTACTTTGATAAAATGAGAATATCTACTATTAGTTAAGAAGATTATGTACATGTGGGTAACTTCTAATTTTGCTACTCCATCCTGTGGCTACCTTGGCTCACTATTCTTCTCCTCATTCTGTTCCTTAAGTTCAGTTTGTTATAAAAATCCAAAATACTTGGTTTCTGACTTTGGTTTGAGAATTTCACTGGTCACCAGATAGTTGTTTGTAAGGACGTCAAATGAAAACAGAATTAATGAATCTGTTAAATTTTATCTGACAGAAATTTCTTTGAAAAAAGTGGGTAATTAGCTTTTTCGTTTTTCATGTGAAAAAATTGTTAATTGTAGCAAAAAGGTGATGATGGGTCATTTAAATATCAGGTAACAAAAATGTGTGGGGAAAAGTTTTGACTTCTAAATTTTTTTTCACTACATAACATCTCTTAACTTTAAAATATACTACTTATCAGGAGCAAAGGCCTTAGGAATAAATATCTATAAACTGATTGATTTGTGTGTGAACTAAGTGTTGACTACAGTTTGGTCAATACAGCAGTTAAGAAATCCAAATATTAATGTTTTTTAAATGTTGCTATGAAAGCAAGAGAAGGTTATGGAAATCATTTGGTAGCACAGAGTTTTAGAAATAGGAATCCCTAATTTTATCAAAATACAACAAAAATTTTTTGTTTCAGCAATAAAGTTCATAATCAGTAATTTAGAACTTTAGTGTGGTATCTCTGTATTCCTGCTATATTGTAGATAGATAAGTGTTGTTTCAATGTACCATTGTATTTTACAGCAAAACCTAATATTTCAAAATAATACAAAAAGAAGAAAAATTCTACTTTTGTAAAATGAATGTTTTTCTGTAAATTCATAAGATAAATTTCTTTTCATTGAAAGAAAGGTAACTATGTTGCATACCCTAGAGAGATATTCAGAATATCACTAAAATGAAGTATGGAAGTAAGATAAACTCACACTTAAAATTTCCAAGAAGAAAGAGGGACATATAGTGCTATCTTAGGATGTTAAGTATCAGATATTAAGAATTACCTTTCCAGAATGCTTAGTATCATCTTGACCACATTAATCACTTCGAGAGCAGCTATAAAAATGTTATGAGGTGGTTGTTCAAAAGTGCCATGTAGACTACGCGCCCTTCTTCTTTCCGATATCAAGACAAGAATATGGTCAATAGCATGCTCAAGATGTTCACTTTGCTTTCCAAATCTGGTAGACATCTTTTTGTCACTCTGAAATTAAAGTGGAAGTTTGGGAGGCAGAAATGAAGCAGTAATTTCTAACAAACTATAAATATGGAAGAGAGTCAACATCAATATTGTTTATTAGGGATGTAAAATTATCATCAACTGTATTCCATTCTTTATATACTTTTTCTGTTACACCTTATGTCACTCATAGAAGTTGTGGCATAAAGGGCATGAATAGAATAATGTTTATCTATGGGAACACTGATGTGAGTGATTTTATAATACTTAACTAAATGTAAGCTCATTAAGCCTGATATTTACTTAATACATCCATTTCATCTCTTTTTTAGAGCTTTTATCATTCAGTGGGAAAGCCTGTACTACTTTATACATTGGACAAGATTTTGTATAGGTATACATATCAAGAAAGAAGATAATTTCATTTATCTTTTATTGTTTTATACATTTTTATCTTTTTATACTTTCAATTATCTTAAAGCATGGAAATTATGAATACTCCTTCCAAATGTTGATAATTTAAATATAGAGGAGCTGTAAAATTACTGCATTCTGATAGTTAGATGTACATCTAAAGCTTGACTAAACATTTCTCTTTTCTTTTTGTGTCCACAAGTATGAAAACAATTCATCCATCATACTGGGTTCATCAGATAGGTATCAGAAATGATGACATCTAGTTGCAGTAATGGACTACAACTCTTTCTAGTTTCCCTATGTAATGGGCAAGGAGTTAATCAATGATTTACCAACTACTGAATAAACCTTTTTAAAAAAATCCTTCCATTTTAGTCATTGAAAGTCTTAGGTGTAGAGATATTTAAGATTATTTTGATGTAGGCCTAATAAATTATGTAAAGGTGCACATTTTTGTGGTTATTATCATACCAGAGAATCAAGGGCACATCTCAATGATATTATTTGCTTTACACGAAATATATTAGGCAATGTGTTAAAATGTTTTCTCGGGGCTAGGAAGGTGGCTCAGTGGTAGAGTGCTTGCCTTGCATGCATGAGGCCCTGGGTTCAATTCCTCAGCACCACATAAGCAAAAAAGAAAAAAGCCGGTAGTGGCGCTGTGGCTCAAGTGGTAGAATGCTAGCCTTGAGCTGAAGAGCTGAGGGACAGCGCCCAGGCCCAGAGTTCAGGCCCCATGACCTGACCCAAAAATAAATAAATAAATAAAATGTTTTCTCTTAGCATTTCAATCTAAATATAACAACTCTACTTATAAAATGAGGGAAGGGGTAACAAGTTTGACAAGAAATGTACTTATTACCTCCTTACTTATGTAATTATAACCCTTATGTACATCACTGTGACAATAACAAAATTGTCTTCTGCATTCCTGTTTGGGTAGTGTTTCCATCATGTGAATGAGCTTACTTTATGCTTAATGGCAGACAAGATGTGTAGTTGGGAATATTATTAGAAAATTATAGATACCAAGATGAAATTATCAATGCCAGTTTTCAAGCTGTAAGCTTTAAAAGGAATTTCCTTTTAACTTCTGCTTCCTATGATTCTTCAGCTTTTGCCGATAGAACATTTTTATTATATTATTATTATTGTATTTATTATATAAAATAAATTAATTTGGTATATAATTTTTCTTTCAAGATCTTTCAAAAAATCATATGATAACTTTATTATCAAGTTACTTTGACAAAGTCTATAGTTTACCATGTTTATGGCTTATTGTGAGGTTTTGTTTTATGGTTTTTGGTTTTGGCAGTAGGGTGGAGAATGGTTGCAAGCTGTTCCTGAGCTTTTTTGCTGAAGGTCAGTTCTCTACCATTTGAGTTACAGCTCCATTTCAGGCTTTTTTTGATGATTAAGTGGAGATAAGAATCTCCTGGACTTTCCTATATGGTCTGGTTTTGAACCGTAATTCACAATTCTGAGTCTCTTGAATAGCTAGGATTATAAGCATCAGACACTGGCACTCAAGTTATTGTGAGAGTTTATATATAACTTCCCTATTCTTGAGCTCTTCTATCTTATTTTTCTATTGGCCAAGTAAAAATACAAGCCCATTAATTTTAATGAATGCATGGGTAATGTATTTCTTGAGTTTATAGTCTTAAGGATTTTTTTTCAATTGCCGACTTACGTGATTGCTTTCCCAAAGTCACATAGTTAGAATTTATCCTTGAAAAGGAATTTCTGATATCTAATACTCTTTGTAATACATTATTAAATGTAGCTACCAATAAAAGGAGAAGGGAAATGGGAATTTTCTGATATATCGACACTATTGTCCGTGTGATGAAACAGAAAGACATCCAAGTATGGTCTGAGATCTGTGTTTGTTCAAATCATTTAAATGTATCAGCACTTCAGTTGTTTTTATATTTAAAATGTGGATCCTTAATACCTGCTTATACTACTCAGAATTTTTAAATATATCAAATGTTATAAAATATAAGTAATTATTTTCTATATAATTGGTATATAACATAATGAATAATGGCATTTTAGCAATTCATAGGCATTACATTCTTAATTATGTCTAGTCTCTTTGTAGTTAAAAAATTACAAATTAAACATTTAGATTCTTTAATACCTAAAATATGTATTGGAAATTTTATTGCAGTTTTAGAAAATATGAAAATTAAACAATTGATAACTACGGGTTTAATTTTTGTTATTTAATAAACCCCCTTTATAGAGTATAATTTAGATATATCTTCTCTTTTTCTCTGTGAGTAAACTTTTTTCAGTATTTCTAAAACAACCTAGGTTAAGTGCCTTATAATTCGACAATATTTAGGGTTTGCAAATGGAAACCTAATAGTACCAAAATAGTAATTATTTTAGTCTAGATAACTAACAGCAAATGATAACACTTAGTGATGGAAGAGATGACTCTCATGAAGCAGCATTGAACACTTAATTGAGCATGCTAAAAAGTAAAACCCTTGGACAATTATTTGAAATTCACAAAAAATAAAAATAAAATTTAAGACAGGTATTTTTAAAATTTCAAGTTGTGTATATTAAAGTGGTAATAAAATTGACATTATTATTTATAAATTGCAATAGGGTCATGAAGGCGCCCAACAGGTGTTTCTCAAGTGTTACCCTGTCCTAAAATTTCTGTGAAATCAGAGGCTTCATGAACCACAGTGGTATCTATCTGCTTCAATCCATTTAGGATCTTAAGAATATAAGAGCCAAGGAAGATAACTCCTCATGTTTCCCTTAAAATTTGAGCTATAAACTTTTAACTTTATTATGACTCATCAAATGAAATATTTTGTTTTCAGCTTAACAGTTTACTACATTTGATTGAAGTATGGCCTTTACTGATTTGAGTACAGAACTTTAAAGAACTGATAACAATAATGGAAATGATCGTGCTTATTATTTAGCTTACAACAAAACAGTACTAGCCTCTTTATGCACCAACTCGCTCCCTTTAGTCATTCTTGATGTGGCTAATGGACTGAGTATGGGTGCTGAATATTGCAACATCATTTCCCCAAACTGTATGGAGCAGGAGTAACATCTAAAGGTTACTGAAGTTTGAAGAATTGCAATTAAAGAATAGAAGAGATCCATTTAGGGACTAATGGTCCATATAGAGAAGCTTATATATATATATAATGTTTTGTATTTAGAAACACGGGACTCTTCTCAACAATTTCTGAAAAATGTATTATGAACTTGGGATATTAAAAATAGAATACAGGGGGCTGGGAAGGTGGCTCAGTGGTAGAGTGCTTGCCTTGCATGCCTGAGGCCCTGGGTTCGATTCCTCAGCACCACATTAAGCAAAAAGAAAAAAGCCGGAAGTGGCGCTGTGGCTCAAGTGGTAGAGCGCTAGCCTTGAGCTGAAGAGCTGAGGGACAGCGCCCAGGCCCAGAGTTCAGGCCCCACGACCGGACCCAAAAAAAAAAAAAAATAGAATACAGCCAGGCTCTGGTGGCTCACACCTGGAATCCTAGCTACTCAGGAGGCTGAAATCTGAGGATTGCAGTTCAAAGCTAGCCCAGGCAGGAAAGCCGTGAGACTCTTATCTCCAATAAACCACCAGAAAACTGGAAGTGGTGCTGTGGTTCAAGTCGTAGAGCGCTTACCCTGAGCTGAAGAGAGCAGGGACAGCACCCAGGCCCATAGTTCAAACCCCACGACCAACAAAAAAAAATACATTAAAAATAGAATAGATATAATAACAATTTTTTTCTTTCTTGTACTGGTCCTTGGGCTTGATCTTGCCTAGACAATGTCTCTGGTGTTTTTTTTTTAATTTTTTAATTTTTTTCCTCAAGGGCTAGCACTTTACCACTTGCGCCACAGCACCATTTCTGGCTTTTCTGTGTTCAATCGGAAATGAGAGTCTGGGACTTTCTTACTCAGGCTGACTTAATAGCCATGCTCATCTCCTTAGTAGCTAAGATTACAAACGTGAGCCATCAGTTCCATGAACAAACAATTTTTTTAAATGGGTTCTATGATTTTATAAAGACATTTTTTATTTCAGAGATTAATTATGGGTAAATTAAGAATAAAGATTTTCTTGTTGATATCTGGAACCATAAACAAAAGCTAGTGATTGTCTCTGACTTTATGAATGTATGAGCTAAAAGGAAATGAATGTTTTGTTTTGTTTTTTTTACAACTTCTGTTTAATTTTCAATTACTTACTGGGGAGAATCATCCAACTACTTGGTGATTTACCAAAAACCAACCAAGGTTACATAAAAATGAAATCTAAGAATGGAGAGGTAGTTCATTTCTATGATCCAGTAGAATAAAGAGTATTATTAATGAAGAAAATACTATTTTGACTTTTACTGATATGAAAATAGCATTAGATAGGATTATATTCTTCAAAGAATTAAAATCAAAATCTCTCTGGTACTAATAAATTGAAGATTGACTAAAAATTTCTATCTGGATTAATGATCATCTAATATAATTTCATAATCTTTTAGAAAGAAAAGAATACATCTCTAATGGTTGTGGTTTCCAGAGCAATAGCACTTTTCTGTTGCTATTGTTGTTGGCACTGAAATTTGACCACAGGGTCTCACACTTGTTAAGCAGATAATTTTCATGCCTACAGCCTATTTTGTATTGATTATTTTTGAGATAGGGTTTCACTTTCTGCCTGCTTTGGGTTTCCTGTTTTAGGTTTCCTGTTATAGCTGGGATGACAGACATTTACCACTATGCCCATCTTCTTCTGCTGATATGGAGTCTCTGTTCAGTCTGGCATGATCATCCAGATCTTAGCCACCCAAGTAGCTAGAATTATAAGTGTGATCTACTGATACCCTGTTAGAAAAGCAATACAATTTTTAACAATCAAATCAATGGCTGAACACAGTGACTCATGATTGATAGGTTCATGAGACTCTACATTAACCAATAGAAGGCTGGGATGTTGGTGGTATGAATTGAAGTCCAGGCTGGCTGTGCATAAATGTGGTAGCCTTTTCAAAAAATAATGAAAGCAAAAGACTGGGGATATGGCTCAGATGATAGAGCACCTTCCTTGCAAGCACAAGGCCCTGAGTTCAAATTGCAGTAGTGCCAAAATAAATCAAATCAATCGCTTCTGTGGGTGGAAGTAGTAATATAGAAGATCCTCTCTTCCAGAAATGGACTTAAAGTCTGAAATCTGAATACAAGTCTAGTTTCCACAATTTACTAAAATTATTGCCAAAATACTCAAGATTTAATTATCATATTCACAGGATGGGATATCCTTATGGAAATCTAAGACATAACAGAGTTAAACACAAAAACCCCTTGATAATAGTTGAGGACAAAATGGGTTAATGATAAAACTAATTTCTAAATTGTCATATAGATAGACAGAATTATTTTGTATCACAACATGAAAAATGTGCCAACAGTAATTACATAATGTAAAGAAGACAACACAAAACTTTATGATTAAAAATTGCTAGAACCAAGTTGGAATTAACTTATAAATGTGCTAGCAAATACTTCAGAGTTGTATGCAAGTGTATACAAATGTATTAACAGAATATGATATTTTAGGCAAGATAATAAAATGGTGCAATTTCTTGAAAGGCAACTCACAATACAACAAAATGAATACCAGGAAACAGATACTTGGAACATGAGGGGTGGGGTCAATGACAGGAGGATAGATGAATGAGGAGAGGAAGGGTGGAGAGAATAGTCATATAATTTAATTCATAGCCTACAAAATTAAAAAATCTGAGGAGAGAGGTAGGATTAGGAGAGATTCAGGAGTATGATGAAAGCATAACATCTATCAAGAAGCACTGTATTCATGAACTGATGTGTTGAATGGGTAACTCCTTTGTACAACTATTTAAAAATAATAAAAACTACTAAAAATAGAAACATAAAATGTTTACATAAACATTCATTTTCTACCTTTTTCTAGCATAGATTACTTGAAAGATCAAAGTTTTTACACACCTATTAACTTCAAAAATGCCTAACTCTGCCATTTTTATTTTCTTTGTCTACATTTACTTCCTACTTCATACATCACTTTCATATAAAATGTTATTACTTGTAATTTATTTGTTTTACTTTTTCTTAACAGGACTGGCAGAAACTAAGAAAAGGTCTTTTTCTAATAAATATTTCTTATTTATACAATGATTTCTTAAATGTTTCCCATTATATTCTGCAGAAGCCCATAGTGACATGCCAAAGAAAAGTTAAATATATATTTAATAGGGATCATTTGCACAGTAATTCTATATTCAGCACAATTACCAGTGGTCAAATTGCAATATATTAGAGTTTAATATTCTTAGTAATTGATGAGTCTACTCATCATAGTTTAGTCAAGACTTTAATGAATATATGTAATAGCAATGAGTCCAAGGAAAAAATCCCTCTGGTGTTTTTGCTTTGTTAGCTAAGAAGGCTCTTCAAGAGTACAATGCTCCATTCCAGTCTTAAATGTATATATATTTTTTACTCTTTAGAAGACATTTAAACTAAAGGACAGCATTGCCTAAATACACTGTATAGTGTTTTGCATGAAATAGTTAAGTCTAAGAAGGCCCTGGCCCTAGGTTATTTTATACTGCATTATTTTACAAACCGTAGAATTAATAAAGACACTCATATATAGGAAACAACATTCTTCAATTCTCAACCAAAACACTCAGCCTTCTAGTATAGATATATTAAAGTAAGTCAAGATCAACCAAATAGTACTCAGGAAACATAAGTGTTTGTAGCAGTTAATCATATACTCTATGTAGGGCTCAAGGAGGGAGTGAGAGTGGTACTTCGAGAAAATGATAGGAGGCAAGATATGTGCTAAAGAGTAAATTTGTGTAATGAGGAAAATCACAAAAAAATGAGTGCATTATAAGAAGCAAACAGAAGAATTGGGATAAGAGAGAAGATGAATGTTAAGCATATCTATTCAGCATAGAGTAATATTGAAAAAATAGGAATATCTTAAATATAAGGGAGTCTGCAACCATACACAGAAATTCTTTTATTTAGGAGTTTTTAAGACATCAACACATTCAATAAACAATAATAGCAACTAAGAGCTGCACATTTAATTAAAGATGAAGAGGAAAGGGATAGAAACAAGAAAACAAGATGATTTTTCTAGCCATACAGATAAATAAAATGTCTGAAAGTGTAGAATTTCTACAGTTAATGCACTTCTATTTAAAAGAAGGCATAGTCACTATAAAGGAATAATTTGTATATCTAAAAATTTTTGTTCTGTATTGAAAGTAGAAAATTTATCAAAGGTATTCTTCAAAGATTATATTTTTCAAAGATAGTATAAGAAACTAGAGTGATTTTTGGTATTATAATTTGAGTTACTTGAGGTCAGCACATGGAAATTTACTACTATAATGTTAATACAATAAATCTGAATGGCTGAGTTTAGTCATTAATGATTATACTGCGGGGGATATATCTTTAATATTGACAACATTTCCTTTTGTACTAATATTATTAGTTTCAAAAATTAAATTCCAAAAACTGCTAAAATTTCAAAATCCACTCATGAAGTTCTGTGTTGAAGTATGCTTACATTTTTAATATCAATAAGTAATTGTGCAAAGGGGTTTCAACTCAATATGACAATTTGAGTACAATGCTTCTTGATCAATGGTTTGAAAATATTTCAGTGCTGCATGTGATTCCTGATGATTGCTATTAGAAGCAGATGTGAATAATGGTATAATGGACTTAACAACACTAAAAGTTTTGTTTTTGATAGGTTTTTTAATGTGCTTCCATAATGTTTATTGTCAGAAGTGTGGTAACTGAATAGCACTAGACAGAAAGTAGCATATATATATTTTCATATATATATGAAAATGTATATTCAGGGGAAAAATAAAACTAGCCCACTTTTCAAATAAGTGGGAGGGATGGAGTTCATCATTTGTGTGATGATATCTACATAGTTAATATTTAGGTGTTTTAATAGAAGAGTCTAAGGTTTATAATATAGGTGTTTTTAAATGCACACAATGGAATTCTATGCTTCCATCAGAAAGAATGACATCGTCCCATTCATGAGGAAATGGGAAGACTTGGAAAAAATTATATTAAGTGAAGTAAGCCAGACCCAAAGAAACATACGCTCCATGGTTTCTCTCATTTGTAATAATTACTATATGGATATTCCTACAAGAAATCACAATAGCCCAATAACTATGTACCTATGACCATATAAAATGATGTTAATCAAATGAACCCCAAGATATGGAAACAAGAGGGTTTTGTGGCTTGCTTGCTTTCTTTTTCTTTCTTTCTTTCTTTCTTTCTTTCTTTCTTTCTTTCTTTCTTTCTTTCTTTCTTTCTTTCTTTCTTTTTCTTTCTTTCTTTCTTTCTTTCTTTCTTTCTTTCTTTCTTTCTTTCTTTTTCTTTTCTTTCCCTTCCTTCCTTCCTTCCTTCCTTCCTTCCTTCCTTCCTTCCTTCCTTCCTTCCTTCCTTCCTTCCTTCCTTCCTTCCTTCTTTTCTTCCTTCCTTCCTTCCTTCCTTCCTTCCTTCCTTCCTTCCTTTCTTTCTTTCTTTCTTCTTTGCAGCTATTTCTTTTGTCTTTCTATTTTTCCTCTGTTTTATTCCCTGTGGTCACTGCTTCTGATTTTGGAACACTTTGTCTTGTGTATAAATTTATCTGATTTGAGGAAGGGAAGAGGAATCACAGAAACAGTAGGACAAAGAGCGAACTATTCATGGTGTTACCTTGATCTTGGTCTTCTCAGTCTCTAGAATTGTGATAAATATATTTCTATAGTTTATAAGTAATATGCTCTTAGGTTATAAACAAAATTTTATTATAGCAACCCAACCAAATCATCAGATAAGTTAGTGTGCATAAGTGTTTCTGTGTGTGAGAAAGATGCAACAAAAATGAATATTAAGAAGAGAAGGGGAAGAGCAGCAGCAAAAGTTAAAAACATTCTTAAAAATGTTATCATTATATGTCTGTTTAGACTTCTATTTCAAAGATCAGTTGCTTAGCCAGATGATTCTACCTGAATTAAATTCATTTAATATATTGAGTTATGGACCTCAAGCCTGGCTGCTTTTGTGAAATGTCAGAATTGACAAAGAAAAACATACTTGCTAAATAATAGTGTATTTTCAAAAAAGTGATTGAGCTTAACAGAAATAAAGGTTTTTTTAAGGGAATGTGCAGTGAACCATGGAGATCATAGTTTTCAAGCTAAAGGCCACATATACGAATTTATTTCTAATCACTTTGAAAATCTTCAAATGATTCAAGACCTTATAAAGAATAGATTTCTTTTTTCCTGCATAAAGGAATATAAAATTTATGAATGTTAGGGAAGATTATTAAAATCATACCAATTTCATAGTACATAGACCAACTTGTGAAATGGCTAGCTCTCTCTCTGAACATGAACTTAATGAATAATAAGATCATGTTCAGCATAGTTTAGTCTTTCAGAACAAAGCTTGATTTGATTATTGCATTTATCCATTTAGTCCCCTAATTGTGTAGAAGTCACTTATGATGTTATTTCCACAGTGTACCAAAGATAGGAATATGTATATGAATAGTCAATCTTACTTAAAATAACATGATTAAGATCAACAAGAATAATACATTCTACTAGGTTTTTACTTAAGTGTATCTTTCAGTAATAGTTTTAATATGTCACATAAAAAATCTATGCTGTTCAGAGAATATGATAAAGCTTAATTTAAAAGTGTTTAGTAATTGTTCCTCCAGAGATACATTATGAACTTAATAAAATAGATGATAGGAGGGCTGGGAAGGTGGCTCAGTGGTAGAGCACTTGCCTTGCATGCATGAAGCTCTGGGTTCGATTCCTCAGCACCACATAAGCAAAAAGAAAAAAGCCAGAAGTGGCGTTATGGCTCAAGTGGTAGAGCGCTAGCCTTGAGCTGAAGAGCTGAGGGACAGTGCTCAGGCCCAGAGTTCAGGCCCCACGAACGGACCCCAAAAAACAAAAAAAAACAAAAACAAAAACAAGATGATAGGAAATATTAAAAATATGTTATATAAGGGCATTGTAGCCTTCACAAATATCATAAGCTAGCATGACAATCTTCAGTTATCAAGTGCTGGATTGTCTTAGATTCAATGACATTTCTATTCCTAGATAAAACAAGCATAAGAAAACTACCTATTTATTAAACAATAATATAGTATGGCACAAATAATATTTTCATCATTGGCATGGAGAAAGTAAAATATAGGTTTATTTTATCCATATGAGAAATAAATTACATGAAGCAATAAATTCTAAAAGTAAGACCTTATAATTCTTAACAAGCTTTGTGACAATATGAATCTAAAAAGAAGAAAATCTCAATCAGAGCCTTATATTTATGTTAAATGAGGTAAGTCAGGCCCAGAGAGACAGAAGATATATGTTTTCCTTCACATGCTTAAAGTAGAATTAGTTTATAAACTCAAAAGTAAATACATTGGATTGTTTGCATGTGTATACAAAGGCATCAACTGAAATATTGTAGATTCAAAGTGTAACTCCTTAGAAAGGCAAAGTCAGAGTTCAACAAAATGAATACCAGGAAATGGATACTTGAAAGGGGAGAGGTGGAGTCATCAGATAAGGTGTAGACAAATGAAGAGGGGAAGGCAGTAAAATGCAGTCAAGAATTCAAAGTATATCCTACAAAATTAATAAAAGTGAGAAAAGTAATGGGTTGGCAGAGATGGGTGAGAATGTTCAAAGAGGTGACATTTATCAAGGTGTATTTATGAACTAATAGCAATTCCTTTGTACAACTACTTAAAGATAATAAAATAATTAAAAATAAAGGGCAACAAGATAAAATAGTTTATACCAAATTCAAAGAATATATGCAGCATAGTAGTACATCCCTGTAATTCTAGCTACATGGGAGATGTAGGTAGTAGGACTGAAGTCTGAGGATAGTCCAGGCAAAAATGTAGGCCCTTTCTAAAATTAACTAAATCAAAAAGGCTGGAGGCATGGCTCAAGTTGTTGAGCACTTATCTAGCAATCACGAAGTCCTGAGTTCAAACTCTAGTATTGCTAAGTACAAAGAGAGAGAGAAATAAGAACAAAGAAAGAAATGAGAGAGCAGAGAAAGAGAAACGAAGAAGGAAAGAAAGAAAGAAAGAAAGAAAGAAAGAAAGAAAGAAAGAAAGAAAGAAAGAAAGAAAGAAAGAAAGAAAGAAAGAAAGAAATAGGAAGGAAGGAAGGAAGGAAGGAAGGAAGGAAGGAAGGAAGGAAGGAAGGAAGGAAGGAAGGAAGGAAGGAAGGAAAAGGAAAGGAAAGGAAAGGAAAGAAGGGAAGGGAAGGGAAGGGAAGGGAAGGAAGGAAGGGAAGGGAAGGGAAGGAAAGGAAGGAAAAGAAGGGAGGAAAGGAAGGGAGGAAGGGAGGAAGGGAAGAAGAGAGGAAGGAAGGAAGGGAGGGAGGGAGGGAGGAAGGGAGGGAGGGAGGGAGGAAGGAAGGGAAAGAAAGAAGGAAGGAAAGAAAGAAGGAAGAAAGGAAAGAAACGAGAGAATGAATTAATTGTAGGCAACAATAATTATGGGAATAACTGGTATTGAGGACCAGTTAAAACAAACAAGCATGACAACATATTAGAAATAAATTTTAAGCTTTGTAACTTTGCATGTTAAGTGCTTATTTTCAGAGTTTACAATATACAATGTCATATATTACAGGGGGTAAATGTTCAAATGCTTTATCTGGGAAGGAGGATTTCTAGGGCTTGAAGTCTGGGCTGTTCCATATCTTTTTCACTCAAGGTTAAGTCTCTGCCACTTCTGCCACACCTCCACTCACAGCTTTTTTGTGGTTAATTGGGGATAAGAATCTCAGGGACTTTTCTGCCTAGATTGGTTTTATACTATGATCCTAAGATCGCAGTCTCATGTGTAGCATCACCCACCAAGGCCTGGATATAGCAGCATGTTTTAAGAGAAATGGTTTGCTTACTTCCTGTTCTCCTGCTCATGGAAAAACGATATTGGAAGCTTGAAGAAAGCAATTGCTTTAATGTCTGCTCATATAGGAATTTCATGGAAAAGGAATCAAGTTTCCAGAACTGGAAGATTATATAGATGTTTCTCATTTTACAATGAAGTTAAGTCCTGATAAGCTCATATTTTAAAAGTCATCAGTCAAAAAAGAATTTGACGGCTGTTAAGATGGCTCAATGGTAGAGTGCTTGCTTTGCATGCATGAGGCCCTGGGTTCAAATCCTCAGTACCACATAAGCAGAAAAAGCTGGAAGTGATGCTGTGGCTCAAGTGGTAGATCATTGGCCTTGAGCTGAAAAGCTGAGGTACAGTGCCCAGGCCCAGATTTCAGGCTCCATGACCAAAAAAAATGAACTTGACATTCTTATTCCACTGAAAATGATAGCTTAAACTAGTTTACTTTAAAAATTATAGAACACATACATGAGACAACAATTGGGCAGAATCATTCCGTACCAAGTCAGTATTCAATAAATTGCATGAAATATTCAACAGGAGTAGAGAATGTCAGTTGCTTCCCTACATCATCACATGGCCATCTGGAAAGTTTTCATGATACTGTTATTTAGCCCTATGATAATGCATTGCATCAGATATGAGTCAAAGAAAAATTAAAATATAAAAATGTATAAGATTATTACTCAATGTATATAGCTTTGCACTAAACTAATGTCAAAACATCCTAAACCAATCAATTGTAAGTAGAAGATCCTGTATATTCATTTTAATAGCTCCAAGCATCCATTGCCTAAGCTAGAACTATGGGATAAGAAGTAAATGAGAGAAAATGTTTCATGAGAAACAACACAAGAATGACTCAAAGGGCTTTTGCTTAATTTTATATGTTTTCTTTGTAAGGTGAAAATAAAACTATCATGTTATTAAATTTCAAATTTGAAAATATTTAAGAGTTAGAAATTATGAGACAGGGCTGGGAAGGTGGCTCAGTGGTAGAGCGCTTGCCTTGCATGCATGAGGCCCTGGGTTCGATTCCTCAGCACCACATAAGCAAAAAGAAAAAAAGCCCGAAGTGGCGCTGTGGTTCAAGTGGTAGAGCGCTAGCCTTGAGCTGAAGAGCTGAGGGACAGCGCCCAGGCCCAGAGTTCAGGCCCCACCACCGGACCCCCCAAAAAACCCAAAAAAACAAAAAAACAAAAAAAAAAAAGAAATTATGAGATATATTAAAATGTCTGATGTATCAGCTACAATTCATGTCAGCTATCATAACAGGGAAATTCTTTCAATTTTTAATTATGTAATAAAGATAATCATATATTCCATGGATCAAGGAATAAACAGAATAAGAAACAAAGGAATATTACACAATCTAATGTATAAATTAACTTTCAGAGATCATCTCCTAACAGTTTACCTTATCTCCAAAAAAATTAGAAGTCACTAAAGTGGCTACTAAGGTTTTAGTATAATCCATATTATGCATATGTATGCATATATGTGCCATATTATGCAAATAAAGTACCTACAAAACAGCCATAGAACAAGTGATAAGTTACAACTTTATTTTCTTAAAGGATGGTTTATTTTTCAAGATCAGCTAACAAACAATATGTGGTCAGCACCACCTCTATTTTATGCATTAGAATGTTTAGAAATAATTTTAACATCTAGCAAATTTGAAAAGGGAAGGAAATAGAAGTGGAATAATAATAACCATCACTACAATAATAACTAACACTGTGTTTTTTGAGTCAGGCACTTAGCTTTACATTAATTCATTTAATCTTTATTATAACTGTAATGATAAACTGATTATATTTATTTTACAAGTACAGAAAATATGATCAAAAGCAAATAAAATAACTAAACTGCTTAGGACTGTATCTGACTTAAAATAGACTAAAATGATACTTAGTATTGCCCAATGTCATAAAAATTGGTTCCTAGAAAAAATACATTCCATTTGATCTGATACTGACATCTAAGCATTTGACTATTACACTATACTTCATAAAAAATGCAGTACTTAGAAGTGATTAGTTATGTCCCAAAAGTATAGCTGTGTCTTCAATAAGACATTATTTGAAAGGCAGAATTAATGCAAAGTACCCATGTCTATGGGGAGGAACTGATGGAGAAGAGCTACTTAGGAGTAAATATTTTACTTAGAAATGCTATTATCCTTGTCTAGACCTTAAAATATTAGTGCCACTAAATGTCAGAAGTTAGATATTGAGTGAGATAAACCAAGTCCAGAAAGACAAACCTCACATATTCTCTCATAAACAGAATCTAGACCTTAAAAATAAATCATATGACATAAATGCAAATGGGAACTATTTGTGCAAAACAGGAGGAAATGAGAAAGGAGAGCATTAAAGGAGTGAATATGATTGAAGTATACTATATGTATATGGAAATAGCATAATGAAACCCACTAAAAACTATAAAATAAAGGGGAGCTGGATGATTGAGAGAGAAAGAAGAATAATAGAGCAGATCAATTTGCTAAAGCATAATACACTCATATATAAAAATGCCACAAATAAACACCTTGATACAATTAATATATGATAATAAATTAATTTTAAAGAAGTCAGACTGTCTTGGCACATGACTTTAATCCTGGAAACTCACAGCTACTCTGGTGATTAAGGCCATCCTGGGTAAAAGTTAGTGACAGCCTATCTCAAAACAGAGCCAGGTATGGTGGTGAACACCAGTTGTCTTGCCTATTCTAGAAGTGGAAGTATGAGAACTGTAGTTCAAGGCCAGACATGAGATATAAACCAAAAGTGAAAGAACTCTGGGTATGGATCAAGTGCTCACCTAGAAAGCACAAAGGTTTAAGGCCAATCATCCATACTACAAAACAAACAAAATCCTATACTAGTTTTGGTAAAGCAAAAAGAATTTTCATAAGTTTTCAGAGTTAAGTGGAGATATAGAGGAATACCATCTCTCATCCCATGTGTTTACTTTTCTAACTATTCCTGTTTTTCAAGGTTTAAGACTTAGAATTACTCTCAATGAGCCTGGCATCAATGGCTCACACCTGTAATCCTAGCTACTCAGGAGGCTGAGATCTGAGGATTGTGGTTAACGCCAGCCCAGGCAGGAAAGTCCTTGAGACTCTTATCTCCAATAAACCACTCAGAAAAACGGAAGTGGCGCTACAGCTCAAGTTGAAAAAGTACTCCTTGCAGGCTTGCAAGGTGGCTCAGTCGTAGAGTGCGTGGCTTGCATGCATGAGGCCCTGGGTTCGATTCCTCAGCACCACATAAGCAGAAAAAGCCAGAAGTGGCGCTGTAGCCAAGTGGTAGAGCACTAGCCTTGAGCTGAACAGCTGAGGGACAGTGCCCAGGCCCAGAGTTTAGGCCCCATGACCGACCACACACAAAAAAAGTACTCTTTGTGGTTTAAAATAATATCTTTAAAATGTGTATATTATGCATGTTTGCTGGTTCTTCCAGAAAATGCTTGTTCCTTGTCCAGGTGAAAAAATGAAAACCATCTGGTAGCAAGGAGCCCAAAAGCATTTGTAAGGTGGAAATTACACACACACACACACACACACACACACACACACACACACACACACACACACACACACACACACACACACACTGCATATATATATATATATATATATATATATATAACGTTATAACGTTATAAATGAATATAAGCTGTTGATCTTATTACTTTTATTATCACTAGCATATCTTTTCAAGATGGCTGGCTGTTTTTCCTTTGCATTCCTAACAGCTGCTGCTTTTAACCAGCAATAGCTAGAGGATTTGATTGCTTAAAATAAAATAGGAAAGTCAAGAATGCTGAAAAGGGTATTGGAAATTAGCATTAAGGATAGGCATTAAATCCATGAGTAGCTTTTAATAATAAATTTAGAAATCTGGTTATGATCTCTTAGATTTTTGACCAAGGGAATTGTATGAAGAGGATAATGCTAAGGAAAGGTTACTCTAGCTGAACTGTGAAGAGCAAATTTGAGCAGAGAGCCAGAAGACCATGAAGTAATAATAATAATAATAATAATAATAATAATAATAATAATAACACTAGTAGTAAAGACAAGGTGAACAAAGAAGAAAGGATAAAGGGAGAAGGACATAAGACAGTGTAAAAGAAAGGAAAGGAATTGAAGAGGGAGAAATAGCAATGTTAGCTAATTTTTATCAAACACTATGCACAAAAATTCTTAACATTACCAGGAGCTGGTGGCTCACACTTGTAAGCCTAGATACTCTGGAGGCTGAGATCTGAGGCTCATTGCAGTTCAAAGCCAGCCCAGCCAGGAAAGTCAGTAAGTCTCTTACCTCTAATAAACCACTCAGAAAATCGGAAGTGGGGCCTGGGAAGGTGGCTCAGTGGTAGACTGCTTGCCTTGCATGCATAAAGCCCAGGGTTATATTCTTGAGCACCACATAAGCAGAAAAAGCCAGAAGTGGCCCTGTGGCTCAAGTGGTAGAGCTCTAGCCTTGAACTGAAGAGCTGAGAGGCAGTGCCCAGGCACAGAGTTCAGGCCCACGACTGGCAAACATAAATAAATAAATAAATAAATAAATAAATAAATAAATAAATAAATAAATAAATAAATAAATAAATAAATAAATAAGATAATAAAAAAAGAAAAAAGGAAGTGGCACTGTGGCTCAAGTGGTAGAGTGCTTGCCTTGAGCTGAAGAGCTGACGGACAGCGCCCAGGTCCAAAGTTCAAGCCCCACGACCAACCAAAAAAAAAATCTTAACATTGGCAAAGATAATACACTATTTTAACATTGCTGTTTCCATTTACAGGTAATGTTGTATAAGCTCTGAGACACACTTGTACACAAGGTCATCATAGTTGGTAAATGTTACATGAAACGTAAACCCAGGCAGTCTGACTCCAACGCCCGCATTCTGAACATGGCTGTTGAAGAATTTACAGAAACCCTATTTCTTTGAGTTTCTCATATACCCAACAAATTTCATTTGTTTCCAATAGCATTCTGAATTAAAAGTAAATAAAGAAACAAACAGCAACAAGAAGGATATAAAAGAACAGAACTGTGGAAAAATAACATTATAGCTCTGAATAAAATTAGTTCATGTTGGCATTTGGGCAAAATTTCAGATGAGACCTGTGAATTTGACAACCCTTATTTGTGTTCACCAATAGAAGACACTATAGTAACTAAATAATACATAAAAAGAGTGGGTTAAAGTGACTAAAATCAGGAAAGGAGAGAATTTCATAGGCTATCAGATTTCAGGAGAAAGTTTACATCAGTTTTTAACAGTTCAAAAGAGAAAGTTCATAATCTAAATTTGAGATATAGATCTTGATATCAGTGATGGAGCTTCCTATTTTCTAAATGACCATTTACAGATCCATTATAATCCCATCAACGATGACAATGACATATCTTTAATCCTAAAAATTGTGAACTCATACATGTAAGTAATCTATATTAAGGGTAACATACCTACAGGGAAATTTACATATGATCTCTAAGACTTTTTACACGATTCTTGGATCTTTGTATTAAGTATTGGGACTGAAATGAATGTTGATAACTCTTTGATTAAATATATCCAAATACATCTTCACTTAGTACATTCTTAGTACAATGGCAAATTAATGATAAATTATTTAATAAACAGGCATATACAGAACATAAAAATGGAAAGAAATTCCACTACTTAGAAACAGTTTTATGTGTAGCTAACATACAAAATACTATGCTACAGGTATGTCTAGAAATAACTGAAATAAACTTATGTACTTTAACACACACACACATACACACATGCATACAACTTTGATTAAATAGTACAAAAGATGGGAGGTAATAATGTGTACGACTACCAAGAGAAGTAAAAGCTTAAGAACAATAGACATGATGTATTCTATCTGTAAACAGAAACAATATTGGCTAGTCTTCATGCAACATATACCAATTAGTCATCCAGATGTTTCCATCTGGATATTTGATGTAGTAAAGGAAAAGATCGCATTTGATTCGCTTTTTTCCCATTATAGGCAGCTGTTAACAGTTGGGACGCTGACACATCTTATTAACTATATCTTGAACTATAAAATTATAAGTATGATGATCAACTGGTCATCGTACTTAGGTTCTTACTGTCATGAGCATGCTTTTCTTTAATGTTCAGTAGATTACATTTTATTCCTGCTACCATTGTTTTCTTACCTGGTCTTCTCTTTCCATATCTTCCTCGCCAACTTTTCTCTAAAGGAAAAAAAAAACAAAGCTTATTAAGGAAACAAATCCAAGGAACAATAAA
This sequence comes from Dipodomys merriami, assembly GCF_024711535.1. Taxonomy (NCBI): domain Eukaryota; kingdom Metazoa; phylum Chordata; class Mammalia; order Rodentia; family Heteromyidae; genus Dipodomys; species Dipodomys merriami. Next base: position 57,851,999 of record NW_027204492.1, read on the forward strand.
CATAATCTTGAAAGAAGATGCTAAAGTACAAAGATAAATACATGGTTAAGTTATTCACTGTGCATTTCGGTTCTGTTTCTTTGGGAATAAAGTTTAAATACACTAATTAATACTACTAGCACACTTAAGATATAAATTCTTATGATTATATTTTACATCCAACAAATATTCCTGTATATTATAAAATATTTATGACAGAATTTGTAAAATAACGTTATGATTAATTTTTCTACTTCAAGTATAGATATCTCTCTTCTTTAAAATGATTCTGCTTCTGAAATAATATGTATATATTTTTATTTTCTACTCCCAAATCAAGATTAAAATTCACCTGAATCTGGAGACTTGAACCCTTGGCAATTTCATCTCTCAGAAAAGAAAATCATTATAAGAACAGCTTTTATTGTTTCAAATATTGACTTAAAAATAACTATTTAGAAGTGACAGAAGCTTTAGGAGAGTGACCATGTCATCTTATAGTTAGCAAGTCGTAGTGAGGGAAGGGAATGGTAGGCATAGTCAGACACATGTCTTGCTATTAATAGAATGACATTTCTAGCAGCTGTCCAAATAGTTCAAGTCCACCATCACAACTGTAACTTACCTCAGAGTCTATAAAATTGACCAGCTACAAATTCTGGACTTTAAATAACTATAAATGAACTTAAGGATTTTTTTCTCTATTGTACACTGTATAAACAGTAAATTATATAGTAAAATTATAGAATTAATTTACTAACTTTTCATTTACCATACAGTGTGCCATGTGGAAATACATTGAGTTAAAAAGTTAGTCATGGGTTTTGCTGTTATATATATTTAATCATTATATTGAATTTTAATTTTAGTTGGTAAGGCTAAAAGTGAAATATAGAGAAAATACCAAAAACAAAGTACAATTGGTATGGTAAAATTATATCAAGATTTTTTAATGAAAAATTGAAGAACAGAAAGTTTACTGGAAGATGAATTTAATTGCAAATATGTACTAATAGCAACATATAATACAAATTATATAGGGAAATTTATATACTCAAAATAGGTAATAAGAATATATGAATATGTCACATTGAAATCCAATATTTCATACTGTTCATTTAAAATAAAATGATTAAAAGATATGGACAAAAGTTATTTTGGTGAGGTCTAAGTATACAATCAATTATTTCAGATTCAATTTTAATATAACAATGCCACAAAAAGGAAAAGAACCTGGAGAAAATAACAAATAATGTTTTAGAACATGAAATTAACAAATATATTATTAATGAATATACCATTACAGAAAGCATGGTAAGACTGTGTACTTCGTTAGCAATTTTAAACTATAATGCCCATCTCTATTCTTATTATATTGCCACACACTTATTTTCAAATATATGTACTTCTCTATCCCACCACATGGAAAAATCTAGTTCATTCAGTATAATACTATATCCTCAAAATTAGCCACTCATTAGCACATTGCTCTGTAAGTAACAAACTAACATAGAGGGTTTTTTTTCCCATTAAACCTGTTTGGAGCTATTGAGCTCTAACTCTATTATACTGAATAAGAAAAGTGAACAGAAGATATCTTAATGAAAAATCTGCACATGTCAAAGCAATTTCATTCCTGAGATGAGAAATAAAGCCTTTAATATTTTTCTAGTAATTCAAAAAAGTTCAGCACAGCTAAATTAACTTAGATGAGTTGAATCTTAAAACCATAGAAGTCAGTTACTGATGTTTCCTTCCAGTTTCAGAACAGTAAACCATCTGCTTTGTCATCATTTAAATCACATTCCATTCTTCTAACATAGTTATGATTTACAGCCATTTGTTACAGCAATGTGGGACTAAGGCAACTGGATATATTTTTAAAGAAAGCTGCATAGTAATCTCTACATTTCACACAGTGGAGAACAACACCCTTAACCTACTTAAGATACTGCTAGGCTGTCTGAATATTTTTGTGTGCTTTATGAAATAGTTCTATCATGAAAATAGTTCTTTCTTACATCCTCATCATTTTGAGAAATGTATTACAAAATGCACTTAATGTTCTAATGCTCTATTGGAAACTTAAAATTATATGAGATAAGAAAAATTGATCAGTATTGCCATATGCAAATGAATAAATTTTTTTTTTCTTGTTTTTGGAATTTCTCATAAACAATAAAGTATTTGTAAAGTTAATTAGCAACCATACCTTATGATATTTTTATGTACTGAAAATCTGGATAAAAGAACTTACAACTTGGGGCTGGGAAGGTGGCTCATTGGTAGAGCGCTTGCCTTTCATGCATGAGGCCCTGTGTTTGATTCCTCAGCACCACATAAGCAAAAAGAAAAAAGCCGGAAGTGGCACTGTGGCTCAAGTGGTAGAGCGCTAGCCTTGAGCTGAAGAGCTGAGGGACAGTGTTCAGGCCCAGAGTTCAAGCCCCACTACCGGACCCCCCTCCCCCGCAAAAAAAAGAACTCACAACCTAGTTTTCCTAGTACAGAATGATGGAATCTGGCTCATATTTAAGCATTAGCTGGGTTTGAGGGAAAACTCAGATAAGAATACTGACATACACTAAATTATCTATAATGAAGGAAAAGTACTGGTTTGTATTATAATATGGATGTTTTAAAATATGATTTTCTTCATTTCATTTTCTGGCTTTCAAAAATATCACTGAATATTTTTAAGCCACTAATTTTAATAGACTACATAACCAATGGCAAATATGCAAAGTTGTATAACCTCTCTCATGGCACTAGCAGTAATTGTGGGGTTCTGTGATAGTAAGAAAACATAAAAGTTGAAGTTATTTTCAGTGTTGAATTTCTACTTATAATGACATTAGCTTATCACACATTTCAGTAATTATCATTACAGAATTTAAAATTCAATTATATGTAATAAAATTTTTATTCATTAAACCTTAGTATTACTAATATTCCTCTTCAGTTTCAGTCTTTCTGTCTGTCATTCTCTTTGTCTGCCTTTGTCTCTTTCTCTCTCTCTGCCAAACCTTAAGCTTTAACCCAGGGCTTCACACTTGATTGACTTGCTTTCCGATAGCTGTCACTCTCCTACTTTAGCCGCACCTCAGCTCACCTTTCTGCTAGTTTTGGAGATACTGTTTTGTGGACTATTCAAACCATGATACTCAAATCTCAGCCTCTTGAGTTGCTAGGATCACAGGCATGAGCCACTAATATCTTCATACATATTTTCTAGTCTTTTTTGTCATAGGCCATTACATTTCTAGAGTCCAATTCATACTTTTTATTCTTTTTTTCTTAATATATATTTTTTATTGTAAAGTACTGTACAGAGGAGTTACAGTTACATGAGCAAGTAATGAGTCCATTTTCTATCTAGCATTGTTACACCCTCCTTTATTTTTCCCTTATCATTCCTTTCCTCCCCATCTCCCCAACTCCTCCCTCCCCTCTCCCACCCCATACCCCACAACATTGTAAAGTTCTTTTTCAACATACTGTCTTTTAGAACTCATTGTTACAATGGGTCTTCCTGTAATGTACCCCAAGATAGGGACACAAGAGTTTTTATCTTTGTTGCTGTACTTTTTTGTACTTATAATGTACTATATGATTTTTTTTGTTTCTTTGTATGTTCTTCCCCCATGGTACAACCCCTGTTGTCACTGTAATTGATTCTGGTGTCCTGCATCTTGTATGTATATGTATATGTATATGTATATGTATATGTATATGTATATGTATATAGTTCTAATTTGGGTTGGAGAAGGGAAATAACAAAATGCTGAAATAGTCTTTTTTTTATGGTACTGGAGTTTGAACTTAGATCCTGAAATTATTTAGCTCATTTCCTCACAGCTGGCACACTACCAATTAAGACATGTCTCTAGTCACCTAACATTGATTTCTTTTTCTGCAGTGTTGTACCAATCAGAATATTGAGACACTCCCTTATCACCTGTTTCCTAATAGTATTAAGAGTATTTCTTCAATCTCCAACTTCAGCTCCCTAACTCTCTCCATAAACATATTCTCTCCATGAGAAACACTTACCTACTCTCTGAAGATATTTAGTAATGCTTGGTAGAGTTTTTAATCTCTAAACACTATCCCCAAGTCTCAACAACATACAAACCACATTTCAGCTCATAAAATTTTAATACAGAGTCTACTAGGAAACCAATTATTTTATACCACAATGTCTTTTGTTTCTCCTTTAGGTTTCTTTTAGCATCTTCTTGTGTGTTCCATGAATCCACTTTCCCTTTGATAGTAAAGAAACACTGATGTATCTTTATCAATTAAATATATGCCAAGCAATACAGTAAGAGTTTCTAAATATTGGTGGATATTCTCTCACTTTTTAAATTTCACCCTTACTTGAAAGCACAAATAACTCCTTAATACAAATACCCTAGCTACTCAGGAGGCTGAGAGATGAACACCGCGGTTCAAAGCCTGCCCGCGTAGGAAAGTCTGTGAGAGTCTTATCTCCAATTAACCACAAAAAGAATGCCAGAAGAAGAATTGTGGCTCAAGTGATAGAACACTAGTCTTGAGCACAACTGCTCAAGCGTAATGCCCAGGCCTCTAGTTTACGCCCCAGGATCAGCACATGCACGCATGCGTGCACGCACGCACGCACACGCGCGCGCGCACACACGGTCCTCTACAAAATTAGTTGTTATTCAAATATATACTTTGCTTATTTTTTCTGTCTGGTTATGTCCAGCTCATGTTCTCTTGATCATTTTTCATCTGTGATTTTAACTATGTAATTCTGAGAGCCTCAGATGTACAGTTAAGATATGATATACTTTTATGATATACTTGGCTCATATTCAGAATTAAGAGTCAGAAATAGTCTTACCACAAGTCATTGCTCAACCAGCCATATAAAAACTCATCTCTTTATGACCTATAGGGATATGTGCGCCTTCATAATTGAAGCTTTCAAAATATTATCCAAGACTATACCTTAGGGAATATATAGACTTTCAGAATAGCAAATACCATTGATTAGAAATGCAGATTGATTTGTATTCTAAAATCTCCAAAATCAGTATACAATTTCTTAATAAAGCATGCTTTTTTAGTAAAAGATTGAGAAGTTAATTGGTACATTTTTTTCTTAGTGGTAAATGTAAAAATGGCACTTTGACCAAAGATAGTGTATTTTTCCAATGATAACATTTTAGATTCATGAAAATATAACCTATAACCTTGACAATTCACTCAAAGTATCTTTAGTAAAACCTCACAAAAAATACAGTCAAAAAACTGTTAGAAAATACAGATATTTTTAAGTCTTCAAGATACCTTAATAAAATTTACAGAAGAAACAATGTGTTTTGTAATTCTATTTTCATCTTTCTTAAAACTAACTACTTTGAAACACATACACAGCTCAGGTTGTTTAACATGGTAGACAAATTACAAAGGTTAACTTATGATATTTTCTATGGAATTTGCTAAATTTTAATACCAAGATATTTTAGAGAATGGTTGATTACTGGAGAAAAATCAATTCTGCTCTCATATTCCCCATTACATATTTTTAAATTGCATTCTACTCAGTTGGAAACAAATATTTGAATTCTTGATGCAATTAAAAGTTTTCACTATAAATTTTTCATGAAGAAAAAATAGTGTTAAGTATGTTTGCCAACTTATCCCTCTATGACTAAAAGCTTTATTTCATTCAGGCAATGTACAACAATTTTTATGGTGTTCGCTAGAAAATATTCTCAATTAAATATATAACTGAACAAGACTTAAAGTACAATTAAAACATACATTGTCAAACTCTTGTAAAGTCTAAGCCGAATATGAAGTAAAATAACAAAAATAAGAATGTGGCATAGTTTTTAAAAGAGTAGGTATTCTGTATGGGGATCAAACTCATCTAAATAGATGAAACAGGAATTAAGCTCACTTTAAAATGATATACCATGTTAGAATATTTTAAAATCTATTAAAAATCAAGTTTTTAGGATGTATTAAAAGAAATCAGCTGTTTTTAAGTATGTCAAATAAAAATGCACAGAATCAAAATTATACACAGCAATATGGCATTGCTTAAATTACTTTAATAATTAAAGGTCCTCAGAAAATATTTGTTGAATGGATGGCTACATCTGGCATTATTGCAACTCTCAATAATAAAAATCCAAATATTTTATATTTATTGAATAATCTAGGTGTGTACTTATGTCACATTTATTAAGTTTCCACACGACTTGGTTATTATATAAAATGACAATTCTATTTCTAGGTGCTGAAACAGCTGACCGAAATGTAATGAATAGCCTTGAAAATTATATAATAGCATTCTTTATTTATTTTTGATTGGTTATAGGGCTTGAGCTCCGGGCCTGGGTGCTGTCCCTGAGCCTCTTTGTGCTCCAGGGTAGTTCTCTACCACTTTAGCCATAAGGCTACTTCCAGTTTGAGTGGTATTCTGTCTAAAGTCACTTTTTGCAAGATATGAAAATCAGTGATGAGGACCCTAAAGAATTATTGAGGACTTTTCTCATGGGAACTTTTCTCCCTCAGCTGGCTTCAAACCGTGATCTTCAGATCTCATGCTTCTGAGTCTCTAGAATTACAGGTTTGAGCCACCAGCACCCACTCCATTCTTTTTCTTTTAAGTATCAGTAGTTACAGAAATCCTATCTATTCCATAGAAATCTGTATCTTTTTTTTTTTTGTCGGTCCTGGGGCTTGAACTCTGGGCTTGGGCGCTATCCCTGCACTCTTCAGCTCAAGGCGAGCGCTCTACCACTTGAGCCACAGTGCCACTTCTTGTTTTCTTGTGGTTTATTGGAGATAAGAGTCTCACGGACTTTCCTGTCCAGGCTGGCTTTGAACCGTGATCCTCATATCTCAGCCTCCTGAGTAGCTAGGATTACAGGTGTGAGGCTTGAACTCAGGGCCTGGGTGCCGTCCCTGAGCTCTTCAGTTCAAGGCTAGCACTCTACCAGTTGAGCCACAGCACCACTTCCTCAATAATTCTTTCGGGTCCTCATCACTGATTTTTATATCTTGCAAAAAGTGACTTTAGACAGAATATCTTTGCATTTATAGCAAGTGATGGGACACCTTGTCCTCACCAGAAGTCTTAAGCACAGTAATCAAAGACCACAGTAGTCATAGATAGCTGTGTACTAGAACAGTGAAAACCTCTTATTTACTTTGGACACTATACATAAAGACATCACTCTACTTACCTTTTTACTAATACTAGCAACTGCTTGTAATACTATGTCCTGGTGTTCAGTATGAGATATGCCAAGTTCAATAAGTTTTTTCCTGGTGATGTCTAGCAATTTCTCTCCATCGATTTTTCCCCTTTCAAAAAGTTCTCCATATGGCAGAAAACTATGATCCAATCCTGATAAAGAAAGAAAAGTAATAGAGATGTCAGGGGAAATATTTTCTTGCAAAAGATATGATTATAATGGATTATATATCTGCTTTCATTTGTAATCTAATTGCACTTATGAACAGAATTTCTCTCTCATGGATAAATTTTTATATTCAAAACATTATAAATGAAAGACCATTTATAATCCATTATAATCATATCTAAGACATGATTAAGAAATTGAATTGAAATAAAATGGACCTTTTTATTTATAACTGCTTTGATGTTTAGAGTCATACAAACTAAGACTTTATATACTTATTTAACACATGTATTACATATAAAGCTGTACAATGTATATATACTGTAAAGATCATATTGTGCAGATGAACTAGACCCTGGATCTACCAGAACTCAAGTACAAGCCAGAAAGCCACACCTCAGTCTCAGCACTAATATTAAAAGTCCTTTAAAGAGAATCATAGAATGTAGACAAACATTCAGAAAATAAATTCTGTTTCATATAAAATAAATAAGTACATACAATTTTATAACAGTTCAAAAAAGCATCTTACAAATAAAAAACTAAAATATTGTGTCTTTAAATGTTAAAATGGAAAGAACAGACATAGTTAATATATGTGATTTTTTGAGAGAGGATATAATGTGTTGAACAAACTTCTTCACAATTCTGATCGAAACCAAAAAAACCTCTCAAGTATATATTTTAGTGAAATGCTGTTGCTGTATCTTAGATGTATTTACATAAAGCAATGGGATGATTCATAAATAACACAAATTATAAAACTGTTTATCTTTAATTAACCATACTAAATAGGAGTATAATGTAAAGAGTATAAAATAAATCCTATACTTTGCAATTTTACTTTGAATGTTCTGAGAATATGAGTGCAGAAAATATTCTGGGAACTAGGAATATAAACTGATTAATATAGATTCTATTTATTTGCTTCTTAAAAATAATTAAGTTTAGCTAATGTTTACAGTCATAGTATCTTTAAATAATTTACTTATTGAAAGTTATAAATAAGATATTATGGGGAAGATATAAACTATTTCCTAAAATTTGTCAAATATTTCCAAATATACATTCCATTTCACTGATACACTAATTAAAATCATGCTTATGTTTTTACCTATTTATTAAAGGAAGGAATTTTAGTGACTTCTTTTAGTTTATGGCATTAGGATCATTTTCATTACAATATGCATTTTAAAGTCATAATGCTATACTTATTTTATTTTAATATTTTTGATTCTATATTGTTGCACATTCAGAGCAGGATTCCTCTTGATTAGTCATAAATACTTTTTTTTAAGAATAGGATCTTAAGCATAAACAATGAAGTAACATAGGATAATTTAATTTCTATAAGTATAGATACTTAGATTTGCATTTCTTCCTTTTGGGTTCCATTATAAAGGAAATTTCTGTGACCAATGCTACAAATTAACCACTAGTATTATTCAGATAGATGTGCAGTACTTACCTAGAGTCAAGAGTTACATATCTCTATCTAGTTTTAAGTTTATTACTACATTAAATATTATTATGTTTATTAATTAATATGTTTATTTGTGTCAATATTAATATGTTTATTAATTCATATGTTTATTAATATTTTATGAATACATTAGTATTAATACCTTTAGTTCAGAAGATTACATAGCATATACATGTCTAAAATATATCAGAAACATCATAAAATATGTGTAAAACTAAGAAATTTACAAGTTAAAATTTGAGAATAATCTTTGATACTTCACATTTTTCAAAACACATATTTCATTATAGTGATTAAAATGATAAAAATATTAATGACAATGTAAGCTTTTATGCTACCAATTGACCAGAAAATTACCTATATGGATATACAGAAATCCAATAGATTGTTATATATGTTATTATAGGTTAATAATTACAATTATGTACTTGAAAATTTGCTCAGACTAGCTAGAAATTTAATCACTTATAAGGAACAATTTTTAGTTTCCTTTACTCCTATTGAAAATACTAAATTATAAAGGTAAAAATGGGATATTTGCAGTAACTTGTTGTTTGTCTCGAATATTTCATATGTAACAGGTTCCATAATTTGTTTAATCAACTACAGTAGATATTTGCAATATACTATCAAGAATATAAAAATAAAATATTTGTGATGAACAGCGATATAATAAAATAAGCTGTTTTATTTTGATGGCTGAATATCTGAATTTTCAATACAGTAAATGAAAATTACTGCAACATGCTAGCTTGCTTCAGATTTGCAAAAAAGAAAATTTGCTAAAACTCCCTGAGAAATGACATAGGTCATAAAAAGAATGTGTACCTGGAACAGGTTCTAGTATTGTTATCTGCTGATAGTATATTTCATATTCAGATAACTGAAATTGAACAAAATCAAGACATGTTTTGCTCTTCATTTATGTATTTGGCCATTTGAGCCATGAATGACATGATTTGTAAAGTTGGTATGATAAACATATTTCCAGCTATTAGCATAAAGTCTTTGGTAAACTGAGATTAAGAGAGTAAGCCCAATGTCAAATAAAATCCATTACAAATATTCAAGGAGACATTTAATGTGAAGAATTGATTAAAATTCCACAGTCAGTCAGCATACACTATAAAGTGGAATCATTAAGTAAAGGCAGAAATCCCCTTGTCAATATTTGATTTACAATGTTCCAGATTTTAAAACTGCCTGTGGCCAGGCGCTGGTGGCTCACGCCTGTAATCCTAGCTACTCAGGAGGCTGAGATCTGAGGATCGCGGTTCAAAGCCAGCCCGGGCAAGAGAGACCTTGAGACTCCTATCTCCAATAAACCACCAGAAAACCGGAAGTGGCGCTGTAGCTCAAGTGGTAGAGCGCTTGCTTTGAGCTGAAGAGCTGAGGGACAGCACCCAGGCCCAGAGTTCAAGCCCCATGACCGACAAAAAAAAAAAAAAAAAACTGCCTGTATTTTAATACACTCTCTCATAAACATAGTGGTAATATTCAAATTTCTACCAAGAATGAGCATTAAAATCAAACACCAAGCTATCCCTTTGAACATTTAAATAATTTAAATAATTTAAAAAGTATATATACCCACATCTATTAAGATTTTCTATGTTTATTCCATATCACTTAGCCCCAACAGCTCCTATTAACAACATTGATTTACAAGTTTGGGGGATGGTATTACTTTTAAATATTTTGAATAATATCAATGTATGAAGTTAATACTGAGTCACTGACTAAGTAGATTTCAACCAGAGAGAAGCATCCCCACTTTTGCCTGGGTAATGTGGGAATTTTAGAGGTACTTTTTTTAAATCATGGTAACTGAATAACATTACTGATATTTTATAGTCAGGAACCAGACATACTTAACATCCTGAATTGTTCTGGACAATCCCTCAACAGAAAGATCTGTATTTCACAGCTTTGCTCAGTCCACTTCATAATATCCCCATTGAGACACATGATTGTAGCTATAGATATTTGTCCTAAAAATACAGTTTGATGAAAGGAACCAAAGGTCAACAAAGAAAAGGTCAAGATTTTAGCAGTCTAAAATCATATTTCTAGCCTAAGAACTACCAAGCTCTAGTTCAATAAAAGTCATGAGTTTATCTGAATTAGAATAAATGTTCCACTGCTATCAGTGCACAGCATTTACTGTATTAATAAGCCAATAAAAATAAAATAGTCTGAAAACTTACCATATTGTTTTTGATACTATATCAATGCCAGAAAATGCTCATGGACAAATAAAAGACTATCCTTAAAAATAGAGGACTATTTCACTATTTCAAGGAAGCCAGGATAATCACTGACAATCTAACAGCAAGAACAAGGTACCATCAGACATCGTTTCAGATCCAACTAAACATTGTATATTATTGGACCTTTTGTATTACACATTAGGTAGCCTTTATTGCCCCCAGTGAAGGCAGGAGATAAAATTTCATCTATATGGTGCTATTTCCCCCCCCAAAAAAAAAACTCAAACTAATATGAGAAATACTAGACTAGGGAGTCCATCGAAAATTAACAATTGCCCAACTAACATACATGAATTACAATGGTTCTTTGAATGTGATAGTAGTGAAATAAAACTTTTTTAAGCTATGAAAGTTTCACTGGTCTCAAGTTGGCAGCATGAAATTTCACCTACATACATTATCTTTGCTATGAGCCACTTAGACCAACAATTTCTGTCCAATTCAGCTGTTACTATAGAATCTTGGAATTCTATAAGAAAATTGCCCACTGTATTTTCCTAAAGTGCAGTAGGAAGAATTGAGATGCCTATCATGATGTTTTCAATGGAAAAGGACAAACTTTCACTGCAGTTTGACCAGCCCATAAAGTACTGTACCTAGAAAGGAAATTCATTATCCCAGTTTTAGTGTCAAATGCTAATAATTTACTCTGTTGATTTTAGTAGAATTTATATGTTCCTGTCAGTGATATGAGCTCATAGCTTTCCCACCTTTTCCAGACACTCTCTTTTCTAGCTCTCTCTCTGCTCTTTGCTAGCTCTTTCCTTCTCTTCTCTTTCCCAGCTCTCTTCTTTCCCAGCTCTCTTCTCTTTCCTAGCTCTCTCTTTCTCACCTTTCCCAGATGCTCTCTTTTCTAGCTCTTTTCTCTCCCTTTCCCAGCTCTCCAAGCTCTCTTTCCCAGGCCTTTCCCCACCGTGTGGAGGACCAAGATGGCCTGGTGCCAGCCGGAACGATGAATAAACCTACCCCTTACCTGAAAAAGAAAAAAGAAAATTTTCTTTCTATAAAGTATCCTGAATATAGATAGAGCAAAGATCCTTAATTTCTATCTAACCTGATTCTAATAATAGGCACAAATAACATTCTAATCAATTTAAGCCGAAGGTTTCTATCTATTCATTAACCAAGAAACCTCTTAATAATTTTTGCCTTTTTGGTTTTGTTACAATTATTTGTCCATTGATCTGTAAGTGAAGATGATAAATAGGAAATAAAGCATTCTAAAATTAGCACTCCAGCCGGGCGCCGGTGGCTCACGCCTGTAATCCTAGCTACTGAGGAGGCTGAGATCTGAAGATCACAGTTCAAAGCCAGCCGGGGCAGAAAAGTCCGTGAGACTCTTATCTCCAATAAACCACTAGAAAACCAGAAGTGGCGCTGTGGCTCAAGCAGTAGCACGTTCGCCTTGAGCTGAAGAGCGCAGGGATAGCGCCCAAGCCCAGAGTTCAAGCCCCACGACCGAAAAAAAAAAAGGAAATCTTAAAATTAGTACTCTAAAATACTAAGAAACAAAGTGTACATTTACAGCCATAATTGTATGAGTGAGGAAATGGTATTAAAAATCCAGGTATACTCTGCTGGCAAAGAGAAGAGCCATGATGTAAGGATATATTTCTTCAGAAGAAAGTGTCCCATTTTTTTTCATCTAAAGACATGCATAGTAAGTTCTCTAGGCAGTATTCCCAAGGGCCCTGAGTACTCAAGAGGAAGAGTCATATTTCTAATTTTCTACACAGAGAAAGCATTTTCTAATTAACATAAAAATGTTGTACAAGCTACCTAGCAGTACTGTGTAGGCAGCAGCTATTTTTATTTGCTGATATTGCAATTAGCATTGGTCATATATATCTATATGATATATATATATATATCTTAGCAATTATTAGTTAGCTATAGTTTTATTTTCTGTATGCTTTGTCAAGTAAACTCACACATTGTGAGTAAGGGTTGTGATGCATTTTTTCAGCACTCCTCTTAGCGCCTAGAATTGAACATGATTATATATTTAATATATACCTGTTTGCCAATTGAATACACACTTTAAATATATACCACAGATCAAAATTGGAATGTAAATTTTAACTATTACAATGAAATGAACTACAAATATACTAAAACATTTACTTCTAGTTTCTTGTAGTGTTTTGTCCACATTTTTACTTGTTGTAAAATAATATTAGAGTCCCTTAAAAAAGGAGAGCACTTCAAATCTTTTTTATTTGCTATATGGCTATATTTAGAATTAAGCATTGTATCTCCTATCTCTAAACTGATTATATTAAGTGAGTGAGTAACTTTTGTTAGCTATCTGTAGTGTATAGCAACGCTATTTAAAGATTAACTCTTTAAAAATCATTACAACAATAGAAAAAATGTACAGTTTTAAAGGGAAATTTGGCATTAAAGAAAGCAAATGTGACTCATGTTTTCTGCTCCAGCATGTAAGAAGCTTGGAAGATGCAGGTCTGTCCTAACAATAAGTAAAAGCTGAACAAACTGAAGAATCAATAACTTTTAGATCTATCAAAAACTATAACTAGAGAACAAAATCCTGCCATCTCCAAAATTAGAGAAATCAATGGGAGAATACAGAAAATCATAATTTAGTGGAGGAGACACACAAGCCGAAATCTCTAGAAGAGCCAATATGGGAGCAGAAATATATGAACTATGATAAATGGCTGAATGATCAACGATCAATGCGGACAGATCGGTGTAAAGCACTGTCAAATATCTTGACAAATGTGTATAGATGGCAATTAAGCATGTGATAGGATATTCCATATCATACTTACATCATCAGTAAAATGCAAACTATAAAGAACATTGAAGAATGATTATACCTCTACTGAAATGACCAAAGTTCAAAACACTGTCAACACTAAATGCTGGTTAAGATGTGGATAAATGACGCTTTTTGGTATTTATCCACTTTAATATATGTATATGTCCAACCTAAAATCCTGCATGAAAATACTCATAGCTGCTTTCCTCAGAATTGCCAAAATTTGGAAATGACAAGCTAAAATGCAGTAGATGAATGGATAAATTGTGGTATAACCAGACAATGGTTTATTACTATAAATTTAAAAATGTGCTGTCAGGCCATGAAAAGACATGGATAAATAATAAATGCACAGTACTAAATTTAAATAATCAATCTGTAATACTACATTCATTAAAGGAAAAAAACTAGAGAAATTCAAAGATTAGCAGTTTCTATGGTTTTGAGGTGGGAAGAAAGAATTAATAGGTACAGCACAGTATATTTTTAGGAGAATGAAAATGCTCTGTATAATGTTACAATGATAGATACAAGTTAATATGAATTTTTTTCCCATAGAATATATAGGGCAGTAGTGAACCATGTGGTAAATTATGAAGTTTGGCAATTTTGTGTCAGCGTTCATCAGTTGTAACAAATGCAACCTCTGGAAAAGAATGCTGACAACGAAAGATCTATAACTTTGTAGAGACAGAGCTATAAAGTTCTGTACCTTCTTCTCAATTTTGTTACGAAACTAAAATTCTTGTAAAATTAAAGTTTCAAAAGTAAAACAAACAATAAATGTCATGTACAAATTGATCTGGCATTTTAATTCATCATGTTAGAGCCAAAGGGCATGGCTATTTTTCATTCAGGTAGGAGTAAAATATATTTTAAAGCTCAAAAATAGAGAAAGTGGAAGAAAGCAAAATAAAGAAAAATGTCTTGGATTGAAAAAGTAAAAATAATGCAACCACAAACATATTATCTAGAAATGCAAATTTTTGGTCAGAGAGAACATATTATTAAAAAAATAAAAAGAAAAGAAAACAAAAATCCAAATGAACAAAAAACAGGCAGGAGCCAGTGGCTCACACCTGTAATCTTAGCTACTCAGGAAGCTGAGGTCTGAGGATCATGGTTCAAACCAGCCTGAGCAGAAAAGTTCGTGAGACTCTTTGTTCCAATCAACTACTCAGAAAAAGCCAGAAGTGCTGCTGTGGCTCAAGTGGTACAACACTAGCCCTGAGTACAAAGAGGCTCAGAGACAACTCTCAGGCCCTGAGTTCAAGCCTCACGACTGACAAAAAACAAATGAATGAAAACAGACAGGCTTGGTGGCTCACACTTGTAATCATAGCTACTCAGGAGGCTGAGATATAACTATTGCTCAGGCTTATCTCCAATTTACCACAAAAATAAGTGGAACTGTGGCCCAAGTGGTAGAGCACTGGCCTTGAGTAAAAACGTTTAGAGATAGTGCTCAAACCCTGAGTTCCAGACCCAGGACTGGCAAACACAGACAGACAGACTGACTGACATACAAACACACACACACACACACACACACACACACACACACACACACACACACACACACACACATACATATTAACAAAGCAGTAAAATATAATATCAAAGATGAAAAATATACAGATAACCCAGGACCACCATAGTTTGAAACCAGAATTTACCTATAACTATATTGGATTAATAAAGATTTTTATATCCTTATTGCAAATGTGATGAACAGAGGGGATACAGTTACATAAGTAAGGTAATGAGTACATTTTTTTAACAATGTTACCCTCTCCCTCATTTTCTTCTGCTTATCCCTCCTTACTCCATTCCCCCCAAGTTATATAGCTCATTTCCAGCATAGTGTCAAGTGAATATCCTTGTTGCATTTGGTCATTGTTTGTCCTACTGTTTCTGTGATTCCCTTTTGTGTCCATGGATCAGATAAACTTACATACAAGACAAACGGTACAGAAAACTAAAACAGAAAAAAAGAAGAAATAATTGCATATAGGGAATAAGAAGAACCTCTTATTTCCAATTCTTGGAGTTCATGTTGATACATTTAATTATATATGGTCCTATGCACTTAGTTATTTCAAAATTAGGGAAACAATACAACCTATTTTTCCATGACTTTCCATTTCCTTACAAATGGGGCAATGTTATTCTTTCTGATCAAAGCATAGAACTCCTTTGTGTATATATACCACATCTTCTTGATCCATTCATCTACGGAGGGGCATCTGGTTTGGTTCCATATCTTACCTATGGTAAAATATGTTGCAATAAACATAGTTATGCTGGTAGCTTTAGTATGGCCTTGTTTGTGGTCATTAGTGTAATTGCCCAAGAGTGGGATTGCAGGATTATAGGGAGAAGTCTCTTTTTAAGTCTTTACCCCACTTGTTAATGAAGTGGTTGTTTCTTTGCAAATTTGTTTTGGGGAGATTTAACTTTTTGAGCTCTAAGTATATTTTAGATATGAAGCCCTTGTCTGTTATATGGCTAGTGAAGATCTTCTCCCAAACTGTGGGTTTTCTATTTATTTTGCTCAATATTTCCTTTGCCATGTAGAATCTCGACAGTTTAATGCAACCCCATTTATCCAACCTTTCTTTCATTTGTTGTGTTTCTGGGTCTTTATTAAGGAATCTTTGTCAAGGAGTCCCAGTATTTCCCCTATTTCTTACCGCAATATTTTCATGGTATCTGTTTTTACCTCGAGGTAAATTCCATTTGAAATTGACTCTGGTGTAAGGTGACATATAAAGCTCTAACTTCAGTTTTCTACATATGTTTAGCCAATTCTGCCAGCATCATTTGTTGAAGAGGCTTTCTTCTAGCTTGTTTCTTTTAGGTTCCCTTATCAAAGATTAGGCAGGTTTGTTTCTGGGTCTTCAGTTTTAGTCCATTGGTCCTCGGGCTTGTTCTTGTACCAGTACAAAACTGTTTATATTATTACAGATTTGTAGTAAGTTAGAAGTTTGGTATTGATATTTCTCTCCTCCTCCCTCCCTTCCCCTCCCGCCTCCTCTCCCCTCCTCTCTCCTCCTCTCTCCTCCTCTCTCTCCTCTCCTCTCCTTTCCTTTCCTTCCTTTTGCTTTTGTGTCAGTGCCAGTCTAGGACTTGAACTCAAGGCCTTGCACACTCATTTGGTTTTTTTCTCAAGGCTGCCACTTCACCACTTGAGGCGTATATCTACTTCCTTCAGGACTGTCTTGAGCATAACTTTAGACTCTGGTCTTTGTAGTTCTTTGTAAATCAGCAGTCCTCCCTATCATATCACCTTAAAAGTTATGTGCCCTCTTTATAATTTCCAGACTAAATATAAGATTCAATTTTATTCACATTCTTATACTCCAAACTTTAATAATGTTCTCTTCAAGAAGCTGCATATAGATAATACTTTACTACAACTAGAACTTTTTAAATAGTAAAAAGCAAAAGTGAATTTTCAAAAAAACCTCTTCAATACAAATAATTTCTCAAGATATCTCTTGTATGTGTATTGCCTTCATTACTAAATCTCTCAAGGTTGTTTACTGCCAACTCCATACCCACAAGAAATACACATCTGAACCAGGTCAAAATGTCCCCTAGAAACAACTTAAGTATGAAGCTGGAGAAGGATGCACTACCAAAGGCAGATTGTTTTGAAGCAACTAAGTAGAAACAAGCAGCTACTTCGAAGACTGTATTTATTCTCTTCCTTTTCTTCATGATGTTCTTTTATGCCCTCACAACATATCTCTTGATGAATCATTATTATACTGATAATTGACTCAAAACGTTTTATTTCAACATCCCATAAAAACATTTCTCTAATCAGATGCCTGACCAAAATGCCTGTGTCTCTTTATGTAGATTGTTCAGATGTTAGCCAGCTGAAGTTGCCATTATAGCCCCTGCTAAGATCAAATCAAAGTAAAGGTTATATTATTATTTTTACTATCTGTTCATATATATATATATATATATATCAATTATATCAATTTTCTCTTTTTTATATGTCAAGCATTCAGAGGAAGAGAAGGTTTGCTTCTAATATAATGAATCTAAGGGCATTGTGCTTCTTTTCAAAAGCAAAAATGATTATTCCCTATTAAAAAGAAAAGGCTTGGGGGGGGAGGATAGGGTGGGGGGACGGGGGGGAGGATGGGAAGGGATGGGAAGGGGAAACAAAGGAGGAGGCTACAATGCTTGATAAGAAATGTACTCATTGTAACTAATTGTAACCCCTCTGTACAGTATTTTCACAATAAAAAATAAATAAAAATTTAAAAAGAAAAAAGAAAAGGCTTAATTGCAAATGATGGATTTGATGGAATTTAAAAAAATAGAATTCCAGTTGATTAAGTTATGGTACTGTATATTCTCTAAATATATATCCTCTCATCCTGTAATATTTGTCAAATATATATGCATATATCTAAACATAATTCATTATAAGCCCACATCTTTCTATTTTCTTTGGATACAACCAAACCAATTCTATTAGATCTAGGGTAACTACATATAATTTTACCATCTGTTTACTTCTGCCATCTTAGAGTAGCTTTATGAAAGAAGAATTGGTGCTTTTAATAAATTTTGACACATTAGCTTTAAACCTGGTCATCTGTAACTACTACTCTGAAAAGGGGTTGCAAGTTTCCCTTGTATGATTTCCTAATTGCTTCATTCTATATTCTAAACAAAGGGTTGTCAAACAAACATGGCCACTTCAAGGAAGCAAATGTTTCTTTATAACATTTTAGAGAGCTTTGTTTTCTCTAAAGAAAATAGAGCATGCCACATATTCTTCTCGGAATCATTCTTTTTCCATACTAATAGTCATAAAAGAGATTTAAGTTAAAACTATACAACATAACTTTGCATTAATATTGCAAAAATACCACAAAATGGAAAGAGAATAGAAAAATAAATGCGAAAGGATAAACATAAGAAACATCTAGAAATTTTTAAATGATGAGAATTGGTTATTGTAAGTCAAAGATAAATTTGTACTGAGAATATGAAAGTATAGCAATGGAAGAATTATTATTTAATGAAAACAAGCAAAAATACATTGTTTTAAAATTTAAGATATAGAGGTTCCCAGAACTTGTTCAGCTTATTGGGAAACAAATAGAAATATATTAAAATTTTTTAATTTCAAATAGTATATTTTTGAGCATTGGAACTTAAATATTCTCAGAATTTTACATAGTTCATAAATCAGGAGTAGAAAATGAAACTTAATTTCCAGTATTTGTCATGTATATACTACTTTTGTTACTTTGGCTAACTGAATAACTACTTTGGGATAAGTTTATATAATGATTATATCTGTGCATCTGTATAAACTGTATGAACACATGTGTGTCTTTTTATTCTCCATGACCCTTTTATAAACAGATCAAAAAATGGATTGGGGGTAGTTTAAAGAAAAATACTTCATTTTTAATACTTCAGCAAAGCGTATGACCATTTCCAGTACAGAAAAATACCCACCAGGCCTCCCTAAATATTACCTTAAATAATCAACAAATACCTATTTTTTAGTCATGTGAGGAAAAGCTGGCCACTGTGCCTAAACATCTACTTTTGCTGATTACATATTGGCTAGCTGATACCATGTGCAAGAAGTTGTGGTAACACAATATGGGGATACTGCAAAAGAAAATGCTGTCTTATGAAAGCATTATTATTTTTTTGCTGTTCTTATATGTATAGCTTCAAAGTAATAAGCCTGAAACAGAACTGCTTAGAAATAAGGCCTCACTTTCTTCTTCTGATAGAATCATTAAATGCTACAGAATATTGATCATTTGTTTATAGCATTTGTACTCCTATCATTTTAAAGTGGCTTTCAGCAAAGCATATTGATGTTTTGTGTGTGTGTGTGTGTGTGTGTGTGTGTGTGTGCATGTGTGTTTGCCAGTCTTGGGTTTTAAACTCAGGCCCTGTTTGCTGTCGCTGAGCATCTGTGATCAAGACAAGGGCTCTACCACTTGATTCACAGATCCACTTTCAGCTTTTTTGGGGTGGTTAATTAGTTATTAAGAGTCTCAGAGACTTTCCTATCCAAGCTGGAGTTGAACTGCAATCCTCAGATCTCAGCTTCCTAATTAACTAGCATTTAAGTTGTAAGCTACTGGCACCCAGGGATACTTTATAATAAAGTTTTAATGTATATTTGTAATCTTACACATACCAACAAACTGATAAATTGGATGTTACAAGGTAATTGGCATATTCCAATAAAATGGTCTGACAGTGTTTTCTAGGTAATAGACCAGCTTGTCTATTCATTTACTAATCCATTACTGTCAATTTTTCAGAAAAAGAAAAAGCATTATTTAATCAAGAAATTACTGAGCTGTTTTTATGCTTTACCAAAGATCAGAGATGTTTAGAAAAACAATTTAATGGGCTGGGAAGGTGGCTCAGTGGTAGAGTGTTTGCCTTGCATGTATGAGGCCCTGGGTTCGATTCCTCAGCACCACATTGAACACTGTGGCTCAATGGTAGACCACTAGCCTTGAGCTGAAGAGCTGAGGAACATTGCCCAGGCACAGAGATCAGGCCCCACGACTGACAAAAAAAGTTTCTGCACAGCTAAGAACCTAGTTACTAAACTTGAAAGACAGTCAGCAAATGGAGAAAAGACCTTTACCAGCAGTATATCAGAGAAAGACCTAATATCCAACATATGCAAGGAGCTCAAGAAACTAACTTCTCCCAAACCAAATAAACCAATCACTAAATGGGCAAGGGATCTAAGAGGAGTCTTCTCAGAAGAGGTATGAGTGGTAAAGAAGCGCAAGAAGAAATGCTCATCATTCCTGGCCATAAAGAAAATACAAATCAAAACAACTCTGAGATTCCATCTCATCCCAGTTAGATTGGCCAATATTGTGAATTCAACAAATGTTGAAACAATAAATGTTGGCAGGGATGTGGGGAAAAAGGAACTCTTCTACACTATTGGTAGTAATGTAAGCTAGTACAACCACTCTACACAGCAGTCTGGAGGTTCCTCAATAAATTAAACATAGACCTTCCCTATGACTCAGCCACACCACTCATAGGCACCTACCCTTAATATCATAAGCTAGGATATAAGGACACAACCATGTTCATTTCAGCACTATTCACAATACCAAGATATGGAAATAGACCAGATGCCCCACAATAGATGAGTAAATCCAAAAAAGTATGGTATCTATACACGATGGAATTTTATATAGCCATTAGAAATAAAACAATGGAGCTGGGGATGTGGCTTAGTGGGAGATTGCTTGCCTAGCATGCATGAAGCCTTGGATTTGATTCCTCAGTACCACATAAACAGAAAAAGCAAGAAGTGATGCTGTGACTTTCAAGTGATAGAGTGCTAGTCTTGAGCAAAAGAAGCTCAGGGACAGTGTCCAGGCCCTGAGTTCAAGCCCCACAACTGGCAAAGAAAGACAAATGTTTCATGTTCTCTCTAATACTGAAGAAATTAGAACTAAAATACACTGGGCTATGATAAACTATAGAGGACTTAGTCAGACCAAAAGAAGATACTCTTAGGAGAGGAACACAACAGTGCAATGCTTAAATGCCTCTTCATATTCATATAAAATAATATACATACTGAAACAAATTCCAAGATATGGAAACAAAAGACTTCTTTTTCCCCTTTCTGCTGTTTAATTTTTAGTTTTGGTGATTTTTTGTCTTATTTCCCTTATGTATGGTGTATTCAAGAGTACATCTTTGGAAGGGCTGGGGGAAGGGTGCAGAATTAGAGGGGCAAGGGGTGAAAAAGTGCAGTTGTGAAGCTCACTGGACATTGATGAAAATGAACTCTACAACTAATGGGTGGAGATTGAAGGAAGGGACTAGGAGAGAATGAGGGAACAGAAAACACTGTACAAGAGGAAATGTACTCATTACCTGATTCATGTAATTGTAATCCCTCTGTACATCACCTCTATAATAACAATAAAGTAAATTAGTTAAATGTAGTGCTGGGTCCCAAGGAAGATGTTGGAGGAGAAGCTGGTGGCTAAACAAGCTCTCACATAGAAAGCAGTTTTAGTGATCCAGTGAAAAGTCCTAGGCTAGAGAGGCACACAAAGCATGCCATCATAGTACAGAGTTTGGCCAGAGAGGAAAAATCCAGGCACCTTGGTTAAGGCGACAGATCTGAGCACTTGCCAGTGTCCTGGTGGTAGCAGTGGCTGCTGCCAGGATGCCATATCAAAAGAGACCCCCAGGACAAAGGTGCCAGAGGTAGTGTGAGAGCAGATTCTATCCACTGCCAGCAAGAACTGATAAACTCTGAGATCTGAGGATCGCGGTTCAAAGCCAGCCCAGGCAGGAAAAACCGTGAGACTCCTATCTCCAATACCACCAGAAAACCGGAAGTGGCACTATAGCTCAAGTGGTAGAGCACTCGCCTTGAGCTGAAGAGCTGAGGGACAGTGCCCAGGCCCAGAGTTCAAGGCCCACGACTGACAAAAAAAAAAAAAAAAGAACTGACAAACAGTAGAAATCTTCATCCTGCTGACCACAGACAGTCTCAGACCATGGATGGTCCAGAAAGAAAGGGTTTGGCGTGGGTACACCCCAAGACATCTTCACTCCTCACGGAGCAGCAGTGGGAAGGTAGCCCCTCCCCCACCACCAGAGAAGAACTCCATCTTTGTTTATTCAGATTTTCTAATTCTTTTATTTTGTCAGTCATGGGGCTTGAACTCTGGGCTTGGGTGCTGTCCCTCAGCTCTTAAGCTCAAGGCGAATGCTCTACCACTTGAGCCAGAGTGCCATTTCCAAGAACTCCATCTTTGATACTGACAAAAACCCAGCCAAAGCAGCTAGCCCACAACTCAGGTCTTGGAAGAAGACATTCAACAGGTCACAGGAACCTGACATGCCCAGCTCAGCTCCACCCAGGGGAAAATTGCCCTTCCCAGGCAGAGGTAGCTCAGCCCACAGAGGAGTGACTTACTTCATTGGGTAAACAGAGCCAGAAGCTACCTCTCTCCACTGCAGCCTAGGTAGCAGACCAAGTAGAAGGAGGGGTAAAAGAAAAACAATAGACACTCAGTAAACATAAATCTTGAGAATGGCTCCAAGCTGGGCTCTGTGAGTGTCAAAGGAGCTAACTCCTCAGGGAAAAGCTACTGATTGTTGATAGTCTTCAACCCTACCAGAAAACTAGCCTCATCACAGCAACTCCAAGCTAGAGGAAACAGCCATCTCCCTCTTTTGTGATACTCAAAGCAGATCTACCTCCCACTGAACTAGCCTGGGAGGAGGATCATAAAGTCCTTGGTAAGGCAGAGCTTTTTTTCTGCCTGCTCAAACAAACTGACTTAAGAAACAAACAAAGCCACAAGAAAACCAAACATCACAAGCAAACCAGAGAATTCACCAAGAGACTGGTTATGGACACTGGGGAGATACAAGATCCCCTCCACACCCCCAAAAAAAAATCAAGGAACGTTTTCTACCTAATTTTATTAAAACAATTTTTTGGGGGGGGGTCCTGTTGTGGGGCCTGAACTCTGGGCCTGGGCGCTGTCCCTCAGCTCTTCAGCTCAAGGCTAGTGCTCTACCACTTGAGCCACAGCATCACTTCTGGCTTTTTTCTTTTTGCTTATGTGGTGCTGAGGAATCGAACCCAGGGACTCGAGCATGCAAGGCAAGCGCTCTACCACTGAGCCACCTTTCCAGCCCCTAAAACAATTTTTTAGTTTTTTTTTTAATTTTTATTTTAGGTGTGTGTGTTTTTTTAAACTTTTTACTCTTTTGACTTTTGGTCTTTTTTTTTTTTTTTCTTTTTTGCGTGACTTAATTGCTGTTCTGCTCATGTCCAGATATATACCCATCGTCGATTATTAGAACTTATACTTCATTGTGTGCAAACTTAACTCAGAAATTGATTACTCAAGTCACAAACTCTTAGCCTTAACTATACTTATATAATTTTTAAGTGTTTAATTTTTAAAATTTTTATTTTTTATTTTCATTTTTCCTTTTTATCTCTCTTCTCCTATCCTTCTATCCTTTTCTTCTATCAGGAGTATATCTTTATGCTTATATAATTTTTAAGTGTTCCATGTTTTAAATTTAAATTTTTATTTTTTCATTTTTCATTTTTTTCTTGTTTCTTTATCCTTCTCCTCCTTTCCTTTAATCCATTTCTTCTCTGAAATTAGGGCTTGGTTAAATTCCCTCTTTTTTTTTTTTTAACTCTCCACATTCCTCTAATCTTATTTTCTCCCTGCAATTCTCCCTAAACCTATTAATTTCTTGTCTGCTGACTCCCTCTTTGATATTCTTAGTCCATTAATCCATAGTTGTTTGATATTGAATTAGATTGAATCTGTTCAATTAGATTGTATCTGTACTCATTTTGACTGTGTCAATTAATCTGTGCAACTACAGGATTCTGGTTGATGCTTGCCTTAAAAGTGACCTAGAGTGAAATTGGTTTTGCTTTCATATCAAATGGGCAGGACAAGCTGGAGAAACACAAGAAAAATGGCAAGTCCAGGTATCTCAAAAAACAATCATGATAATCAGGTGAAAGAGAAGTAAATGAATAATCTAGAGGAGAGTTCCCAAAATGCTCTACAAACACTACTGGTAAACATTCTGAATGAAAAGATTGAAAGCCTGCAAATGACTCTGTGTGAGCTTGATAGGGAGTGAGATGAGGCTAACTAAAGATTAATACAAGAATTCTGTGAGCATGAGGATGCTAATCAAAGATTAATACAGGGATTGCATAAGTGAGATGAGAATAGACAAAGATCAATGGAGGTATTCATGGAATCCACAAACAGACAACTGAAGGAATTCAGGGAGGCCACAAAGGGAATACTTAATGGAGCCCATCAGAAGGAAAGGGAGTCCAATGTAAGCATAACCAATCAACTAAGGGATATGAGAATGAACACTGAAAACCAAATTAAGGAAGTAAACAAGTCCAAAAAAGATCTAACACAAAGCTTCAACAAAGAATTTGAAGCCACCAAAGCTGACCAATTAGAAGAAAAGGAAATAAAAAACAAAGTAGAAAGTCTTCACAGTAGGTTAGACCATGTATAAGATCGAATCTCTGGAGGGTTCCGGGAAGATGGCGGAGGAGAAGCTGGAATCTGAACAAGCTCTCGCATAGAAAGCAATTTTAGAGTTCTAGTGAACAGTCCTAAGCCAGAGAATCACACCAAGTGTGCCATCACAGGACAGAGAGTTAGACAAGAGAGGGGAAGCCAAGGAAACATATCAGCTGCCGCTACGGCGGCAGGGTCGCGGCGGCGACCACCGCCGCGGGGTCATACCTGAGACACAGAGAGTCCGGGACGAAGGAGCCAGACTCAGCAGACGAGCGGATTCTACTCAACACCAACAAGAACCGACAAGGAGCGGAAATCTTCATCCTGCTGTTTGCAGACCAGAGACGACCCAGGATCCAAGACTCGGCATGAGTACAAGCCCGACATCCTCACTCCTTCTCAGGAAGCAGAGGAGGGAAGGCTACCCCTCCCCCCCCAGCACTGGTGATCTCCATCTTGGATACCGACAAAGCTCGGAGGAGCTGCTAGCTCCAGCTCAGGCCTTGGAATAAAACGAGTCATTTAGCAGGTCACAAGAACTTAACGGCGAAGTGACCTGCCAGACTCAGCACCATCCAGGGAAAAGTCACCCAGCTCAGGCGCCAGCCATAGGAGTGCCTTGCCTCACTGGGTAACCAGAGCCAGAGGCTGCCCCTCCCTCTAGCAGCCACCACAATCAATTGAAAAACAGAAACCCTGAGAATGGCTCCAGGCTGGGCTCTGTGAGCTTTATCACAAAATAGCCCCAGGGAAAAGCTACTGTTTGTTGAAAGGCCTCAACTCTACCCAGAACCTAGCCTCATCACCACACCCCCCTCTTTTGTGACTCTCAAAGCAGATCACCCTCCCAGAAAACTAACCTGGAAGGGGGATCTCAAAATCTTGGGTAAAGCAGAGCATTTTTCTGCCTCTTCCAACCAACCGACTTAAGAAATCAATCAAGCCACAGGACCTCAAGCTGACCAGAGACTCCAACAAGAGACTGGTTACAGACAAAAGGGAGATACAGGATTCTTCCCACTCTTCCCCCTCCCCCCAAAAAAATCAAAAGACTTTTTTTCTTCTTCTTCTTCTTCTTTTCTTTTTTTGCTTGTTTTTTGTTTTTTGCTACCTTATATATATATTTTTTCCCTTCTAAAACTTTTATTAATCTTTAATTTTTGCCTCTTCTGAAAAAATAATTGTTTTCCAGTAACTTTTTTTTTTCTCATCTTATAATTTTTATTTTAGGAATATGTGAATGAGCGTTTTTCTTTCTTTTCTTGTCTTCTTTCTCTTTTTCTTTCTTTCTTAATTATCTTTTTTGTTTTTTGTCTAGCTCTACTGAACTTCTGATCTTTTCTTCTCCCTTTCCCATCCTTAAAGCTTTTCACATCTCCTCTATGTCCCTCCCCTTCTCGGAACATATTCACATTCCTCTCTAAATAGACGGTCTTTTAACTTCTATAATAACATTAATTTTTACGTTTCTATTTTTTTTCTGGTCTCTCTCTCTCTCTACTTGCATCCTACCCAACCCATTTCCTGCATTGTGATTAGGACATAGTTAACTCTCCCTGTGCCTCCCCACACCAATCTATTCCTATTTTTTACCCACATCTCTCCCTAATCCTAATAATTTCTGGTTTTCCAAATTCTTTTCTGCGGTTCGAAGTACTTTAACATATAGTTGTTTGATGTTGAATAGATGTATCTGTTGAACTAGATTGTATCTGTAGACTATTGACTGTACAAACGCAAACTTTGGTTGATGGTTGCCTTAAGATAGTGTTCTAGCATTAAACAGGTGCAATCTTCATCTCAAATGGGCCAAGTAAGCCGGAAAAACACAAGAAAAATGGCAAATTCGGGTATCTCAATTCCCAATCTTGATAATCAGGGATTAGAACAGATAAAGAATAATCCAGAGGAGAGTTCCCAAATAGCTCTACAAACACTAATAGCAAACATGATAAATGAGAAGTTTGACAATGTACAAAGGACTCTGTATGAGCGTGATAGGGAGAGAGAGGAGGCATCCCAGAAGTTTATACAGGAATATCATAAGCGTGAGGAAGCTACTCAAAAACTGATACAGGATTTGCGTGAACAACTTGAGAATGCTCAAAGAGAAAGGGAGGAATGGCGTGAGCAGGCAGAGAACACTCAAAGAGAACTGCAGGATTCCCACGAACGGGAAGAAAGAGAACTGCAAGAATCCCACAGACGGGAAGAAGCTAATCAAAGAGTAATTCAGGAACTGAGAGACCAGGTAGAGAATACACAAAGATCACTAAAGGCATTCATAGAATCCATTAAAAAAGAGCTGAAGGAAGTCAGGGAGACCACAAAGGGAATGCTGAATGGAACCCAACAGAAGGAATGGGAGTCCAAAGAAACCATAACGAATCAACTAAGTGATTTGAGAACAAACACTGAACACCAAATTAAGGAAGTAAAGAAATTCATACAAGACCTAAAACAGAGCTTCAACAAAGAACTTGAAGCCATCAAAGCTGACCAATTAGAAGGAAAAGAGATAAAAAACAAAGTAGAGAGTCTTGACAGCAGGTTAGACCATGCAGAAGATCGAATCTCAGGGATTGAAGACAGCCTAGATATTATAGAGAAAGAACATACAACCATCCAAGACAAGTCCAAGAAATATGATAGGTCTATCCAACACCTGGAAGACACCATCAGAAGGCCCAATCTAAGGATAATGGGTGTAGAGGAGCACCTAGAAACAGAAGTTAATGGTCTAGGAAATTTGTTTAACAGGATCCTAGCAGAGAACTTCCCAAACATACAAAAAGATAGGCCTATTCAGATACAAGAAGCTTTTAGAACCCCAAATAGACCAGACCAGAATAGGACATCCCACCGTCACATTATAATCCACACAGGATCAACCCAGACCAAGGAAAAGATCCTTAAAGCTGTCAGGGAGAAAAGGGTAATCACCTACAGAGGGAAACCAATTAGAATTACCTCAGATTTCTCAGCAGAGACAATCAAAGCAAGAAGAGCCTGGAATGATGTATGCCATGCCCTAAAAACAAACACCTATCAACCAAGAATACTGTACCCAGCTAAACTCTCCTTCATAACTGAAGGCCAAATAAAAACCTTCCATAGCAAAGAAAAATTGTAACAATACATCTCCACCAAACCAGCCCTACAAAAGATTCTTAAAAGATGTCCTACACATAGAAAACCAACAAGACCGCAACAAAGGCCAAGAAACTGCACCCAAACTGAGAATCCAAGAACCTTAGGAAGAATCCAGTTTCCGCAGCCCCCAAGAAGGTGGATAACATGGCAGGAACTCCCAAATACCTCTCAGTACTATCTCTTAACGTTAACGGACTGAACTCTCCAATTAAGCGACATAGACTGTCTAGTTGGATTAAAAAACAAGACCCTTCTATCTGCTGCCTGCAGGAGTCACATCTTGCCCGTAAAAACAAACACATCTTCAATGTTAAAGGCTGGAACAAAATCTACCAAGCAAACGGCCCTCATAAACAGGCGGGAGTTGCAATCCTAATATCAGATAGAATAGACTTCAAACTAAAATTCGTGAGAAGAGATAAAGAAGGTCGCTACATACTAATTAAAGGATCTCTCCTTCAGGAGGATATTACAATTCTAAATGTCTATTCACCAAACAATGGAGCACCCAAATTTATCAAAGAAACACTACTTTCCTTCAAATCCCATATAGATCCAAAGACATTAATTGTTGGGGATTTTAACACACCACTCTCCCCACTAGATAGATCAACTCAGCAAAAACTCAACAGAGAAACCACAGATCTAAACAGCTGCATAGATCAACTAGACTTAACAGACATTTACCGAACATTTCACCCAGCAGCATCAGAATGCACGTTCTTCTCAGCAGCACATGGAACGTTTTCTAAAATAGACCACATTTTAGGCCACAAAGCAAACTTGTCTAAATTCAGAAACATTGAAGTTATACCTTGCATTCTCTCTGACCACAAGGGAATAAAATTAGAACTCAACACCAAAAGCCACCAAAGAAAGTCCGGTATCACATGGAGGCTGAACAACACACTGCTGAATCATGAGTGGGTCATGGAAGAGATTAGAAAGGAAATTCAAATGTTCATGCTATTCAACAAAAATGAACACACAAATTACCAGCTCCTCTGGGACACAGCAAAGGCAGTACTCAGAGGCAAGTTTATAGCTCTGAGCTCCTACATCAACAAATTGGAGAGATCGGAAACTAACAATTTAATGACACATCTAAACCTCCTTGAAAAAGAGCAGCAAGATAAACCCCAATCCAGTAGACAGAAAGAAATAATCAAAATTAAATCAGAATTAAATGAATTAGAATCCAAAAAAACTATAGAAAGAATCAACAAAACAAAGAGTTGGTTCTTCGAAAAACTTAACAAAATTGACAGACCCTTAGCAAACCTTATCAGAAAAAGGAGAGAAAACACCCAAATTAATAAACTCAGAGATGAGAATGGAAACATCACCACGGAAACAACCAAGATTCAGAACATTATAAGGGAATACTTCTCAAAACTTTATGCTAATAAGTTTGAGAACTTGACAGAAATGGGACCTTTTCCTAGCAAATATTGACATGCCAAAACTAAACCAAGATGAGTTAAACCAGCTTAACAGGCCCATATCAAGCATTGAAATAGAAACAGCAATAAGAGACCTCCCAGCTAAGAAAAGTCCAGGACCAGATGGTTTTACAGCGGAATTTTACAAGGCCTTCAAAGCAGAGCTCACACCAATACTCCTCCAACTCTTCAATGAAATTGAAAGAGAAAGCTCACTACCGAACACATTCTATGAAGCCATCATAACCCTCATCCCAAAACCAGGCAAGGACTCATCAAAGAAAGAGAACTACAGACCCATTTCTTTGATGAACATTGATGCAAAACTTCTCAACAAAATTTTGGCCAATCGACTTCAACAATTCATCCAAAAAATCATACACCATGATCAAACAGGATTCATTTCAGGGATGCAAAGCTGGTTCAATATACGCAAATCAATTAATATTATTCATCACATCAACAGGAGCAAGAATAAGAACCACATGGTTATCTCAATAGATGCAGAAAAAGCATTTGACAAGATCCAACACCCCTTTATGATGAAGGTTCTGGAAAAATTAGGAATCCATGGAACATTCCTCAATACAATAAAGGCTGTATATGACAAACCTACAGCCAGCATTATACTCAATGGTGAAAAACTAAAGCCATTTCCTCTTAACTCAGGAACAAGACAAGGATGCCCACTCTCTCCACTTCTCTTCAATCTAGTATTAGAATGCCTAGCTACAGCAATAAGACAAGATGCAGACATAAAGAGGATCCAAATAGGGAAAGAAGAAATAAAACTCTCCCTCTTTGCAGATGACATGATCTTGTATTTAAAGAATCAAATGGACTCCACTCCCAAATTACTTAAGCTGATTCAAAACTTTGGCAAAGTAGCAGGTTATAAAATTAACCCCCAAAAATCAATGGCTTTTCTATATGCCAACAATGAGAAAAGTGTGGCTGAAATTAGGAAAGCCACTCCATTTGTAATAGCCCCACAAAAAATAAAATACCTAGGAATTAACTTAACCAAAGAAGTGAAGGACCTCTATGATGAAAACTTTAAAATCTTGAAAAAGGAAATCAACACAGAACTTAAAAAATGGCAAAACCTCCCATGCTCCTGGATTGGCAAGATTAACATCGTGAAAATGGCAATACTTCCCAAGGCTATCTACAAATTCAACGCGATACCTATCAAAATTCCACCCTCATTCTTCAAGGAAATAGAGGAGGCAATCCAAAAATTCATATGGAACAATAAAAGACCCCGAATAGCAAAAACGCTCCTCAATGGAAAGAACACTGCTGGAGGAATATCAATACCAAATTTCAAACTCTACTATAAAGCCATAGTAATCAAAACAGCTTGGTATTGGCATAAGAACAGACCTCAGGACCAATGGAATAGAATTGAAAACCCAGAAATGAACCTACAGACCTATAGCCATCTAATCTTTGATAAGGGTGCTAAAACAATAGAATGGAAGAAAGACAGCCTCTTCAGTAAATGGTGCTGGCAAAATTGGTTAACTACATGTAGAAAACTAAAGCTAGATCCTTATATATCACCCTGCACCAGAATCAACTCCAAATGGATCAAAGACCTTGAACTCAAAGCAGACACTCTGAAAACATTACAGGATGGAATAGGAGAAACCTTAGGTCTCCTTGGCTCAGGCGGAAATTTTCTGAATAGAGACCCGGAAGCACAACAAATCAAAGAAAGGTTGGACAAATGGGATTGCATACAGTTGCAGAGCTTCTGCAGGGCAAATGACATAGCTGGCAAGATCAATAGAAAGCCCACCGATTGGGAGAAGATCTTTAGTAGACATACAATGGACAAGGGTCTCATATCTAAAATATACTTGGAACTCAAAAAATTAAACCACCCAACAACAAATCCTCAAAGAAACAACTGCCCAATAAATAAGTGGGCGAAAGACTTAAAGAGAAGCTTCTCTGAAGAAGAAAGAAGGATGGCCAATAGACACATGAAGAAATGTTCAACATCCCTAGCCATAAAAGAAATGCAAATCAAAACAACATTGAGATATCACCTCACTCCAGTTAGAACAGCAAAAATCAAGAACTCTAACAACAACAGATGCTGGAGGGGATGTGGACAGAAAGGAACCTTACTTCATTGTTGGTGGGAACGTAAACTTGTTCAACCACTTTGGAAAGCAGTATGGAGGTTCCTCAAAAGAATTCACATAGATCTCCCCTATGATCCAGCAATCCCACTTTTGGGCATTTACCCAAATGTTTACAAACAAGACCACACTAAAGCTACCAGCACAACTATGTTTATTGCAGCATTATTTACCATAGCTAAGATATGGAACCAACCCAGATGCCCCTCAGTAGATGAATGGATCAAGAAAATGTGGTATATATACACAATGGAATTCTATGCCTCCATCAGAAAGAATGACATTTCCCCATTTGTTAGGAAATGGAAAGGCTTGGAAAAAATTATATTAAGTGAAGTAAGCCAGGCCCAAAGAAGCATAGGTCCCATGGTTTCCCTTATTTTCAATATCTAGTATAGGTATGAGTCAAGCAGAAAAGGTCAGATAATGTGATGTTAGGAAAATGAACCCTTAAATATGTATTTTAATGTTTTCGTTTCTTTCATGCATATGTTTCTAACGCATTTATAAGATTATTTCTTTGTTGCTTTGTATGTCCCTCCCCCACAGTGTAACCCCCGCTTTCACTATATTTGATGTCAGTATAACATGTGGTGGAGATGGGGACCAACAAGTCGTTTAAGGATTCAGGTGGACCTGCTGCAACAATGAGAAGTACAAAATGTCATGTCAAAACCAGCTTTTCAATGTCGGTGGGGGGGGGAGGGGGGTATAAATGGGTGGGGGGAGGGGGGAGGCTGGGAAGGGAGGTGAAGGGTAAACAAAGGAGGAGGCTGCAATGCTTGGTAAGAAATGTATGCATTATCCTGCCCATGTAATTGTAGCCCCTCTGTACAGTATGTTCTCAAATAAAATAAAATAATATTTAAAAAAAAATAAAATTTCCCTCAAAAATGTTTTGTAGTAGCTAGGTATGGTGCCTCATGCATATAATCCTAGCTACTATACAAGTAAAGATTGGAAAGCTCGTAGTTTCAAGCCAGCCAGGGGAAAAAATTACTATGACTCCATCTCAACAAAAACGTCAGGTGTTTGTGGAACATGTCTATAATCCCAGCTACACAGTAAGTGTAGGTAGGACTGAAATTCAAGCTCAGTAGAGGCAAAGTAAGCGATATCTCTTCTCCGTAAACAAGTTAGGCATCTGTGGTGCACATCTGTAATCCCAGCTACATAGGAGGCACAAGTAAGAGGGTCACAGTCTTCAGGTTGGCCCCTACCCCCCAAAAAACCCACGAGACTCTTTCTAAAAAATAAATAAAGCCAAAGGGGAGGGGTTATAGCTCAAGTGGTAGAGCATCTTCCAAATAAGTATGAGGCCTTGAGTTCAAATCCAAAAAAAGAAAGAAAAACATACTAATTTTCTGAGGAAAAAATTGGCACTCCCTTTGTTAAGTTTGTTCTTACATATTTCACTCATTCTGATGTTACTGTAAATAAATCTGTTCTCTTAATTTAAAAAAAATAAAAGATCGAATCTCTGAAAATAAAGACAGCCTAGAAATCATAAAGAAGAGACAACTATTGAAGAAAAATTCAAGAAATATGATAGATCTATTCAAAATTTAGAAGACATCATCAGAAGGCCTAATCTGAGGATAATGCTTGTAGAGGAGAGAGAACCTAGAGATAGAAGTTAATAGTCTAGGAAATTTATTTAACAGGATCCTATTAGAGAACTTCCCAAATATGCAAAAAATAGGCCTATTCAGATACAAGAAACTTTTATAACCCCAAATAGACCAGACCAGAACAGGACATCCCACCATCACATTATAATCCGCACAGTATCAGTTCAGAAAAAGGAAAGGATTCTTAAAGCTGTCAATGAGAAAAGATCAATCACCTATAAAGGGAAACCAATGACAATAACCTCAGATTTCTCAGCAGAGACAATTAAAGCAAGAAGAGCCTGGAATGGTGTATGCCAGGCCCTAAAGACAAACAACTATCAACCAAGAATACTGCACCTAGCTAAACTCTCCTTCATAACTGAAGGCCAAGTAAAAACATTACATGGCAAAGAAAAACTAAAACAATATATCTCCACAAAACTAGCCCTGCAAAAGATACTTAAAGATGTCCTACACATAGAAAACCAACAAGGCCACAATAAAGGCCAAGAAACCAAACCCAAATGGAAAAATCCAAGAACCATAGGAAGAACCCAGTAGTCACAGCCCGCAAGAAGGTGGATAACTTGAAGGAACTACCAAACACTTCTCAGTCCTAATTCTCAGAATTGATAGACTTAACTCTCCAATTAAGCGACATAGACAGTCTAGTTGGATTAAAAAGCAAGATACTTCTATCTGCTCCCTTCAGGAGACACACATTGCCCATAAAAACAAACATATTCTGAAAGTTAAAGGCTGGAATAAAATTTACCAAAGAAACTGCCCCTATAAGGAGGCAGAAGTTGCAATCCTAATATCATATATAATAGACTTCATATTAAAATTAGCAAGAAGAGATAAAGAAGGTCACTACATATTAATTAAGGGTTCTCTCCTTCAGGAGGATATTACAATTCTTAATATCTATTCAACAAACAATAGAGCAACCAAATTTATCCAAGAAACACTACTTTCCTTCAAATCTCACATAGATCCAAAGACATTAATTGTTGGGGACTTTAACAAACCACTTTCACCACAGGATAGATCAACTTGGCAAAAACTCAACAGAAAAACTTCAGATCTAAAAAATGCATAGATCAACGAGACTTAATAGACACCTACCGAATATTTCACCCAGGAGCATCAGAGTATATGTTGTTCCCAGCAGCACACAGAACATGCTCAAAAACAGACCACATTTTAAGTCACAAAGCAAATTTGTCCAAATTCAGAAACATTGTAATTATGTCCTTCATTCTCTCAGACCAAAAGGGCATAAAATTAGGTCTCAATACCAAAAGCCATCAAAGAATGTCCGGCAACACATGGAGGCTGAACAACATACTGTTGAATCAACACTGGGTCAGAGGAGACATTAGAAAGGAAATTCAAATATTCATGATATTCAATGAAAATGAACTCAAAAGTTACCAGCTCCTCTGGGACACAGCAAAGGAAGTACTCAGAGGCAAGTTTATAGCTCTCAGTTCCTACATCACAAATTGGAGAGATCTGAAACCAACAATTTAATGAGACATCTGAACCTCCTTGAAAAAGAGCAGCAAGCTAAACCCCAATGCAATTTAAGTAAAATTAAATCAGAATTAAATGAATTAAAATAAAAAACATAGAAAGAATTAACAAAGAGTTGGTTCTTTGAAAAAAATTTAAAAAATTGACAGATCCTTAGCAAATCTTATCAGAAAAATAAGAGAACACACTAAAATAAACAAACTCAGAGATGAGAATGGAAACATTACCACAGAAACAACCAAGATCAAGAACATTATAAGGGAATACTTCTCAAACATTTATGCTAATAAGTTTGAGAGTCTGGATGAAATGGACAATTTCCTAGCAAATATCAACATGCCAAAACTAAACCAAGATGAATTAAACCTATGTAACAGACCCATATCAATCATCGAAATAGAAATAGCAATAATAGACCTCCCATCTAAGAAAAGCCCAGGACTGGATGGATTTACAGCTGAATTCTACAAGGCGTTCAATGCAGAACTTATACCAATACTCCTCCAACTCTTCAATGAATTGAAAGAGAAAGTTCACTACTGAACTCTTTCTATGAAGCCATCATAACCCTCATCCCAAACCAGGCAAGGACTCATTAAAGAAAGAGAACTATAGACCCATTTCTTTGATGAATATCAATGGAAAACTACTCAACAAAATTTGGGCCAACTGACTTCAACAATTCATCCAAAAATCATACACCATAATCAAACAGTATTCATTTCAGGGATGCAAAGCTAGTTCAATATATGCAAATTATTCATCTCAACAAGAACAACAATAAGAAGCACATGATTATCTCAATAGATACAGAAAATTCATTTGACAAGATCCAGCAACCCTTTATGATGAAGGCTCTGGAAAAACTAGGAATCCATGAAACATTCCTCAATAATATCAAGGCTGAATATGACAAACCTACAGCCAGCAATATTCTTAATAGCAAAAAGCTAAAGCCATTTCCACTCAACTCAGGAACGAGACAAGGATTTCCACTCTCTCCATTTCTCTTCAATTTTGTATTACAATGGCTCGCTAGATCAATAAGACATGATGTAAACATAAAGGGGATACACAAGGAAAGATGAAGTAAAACTCTCCCTCTTTGTAGGTGGCATGCTTTTGTTTTTAAAGAATCCCATGGATTCCACTCCCAAATTACTCGAGCTAATTCAAAACTTTGGCAAAGTAGCAGGGTATAAAATTAACCCTCAAAAATCAGTGACTTTCCTGTAAACCAACAATGGGAAGAACATGGCTGAAATCAGCAAAACAATTCATTTTTTAATAGCACCACAAAAAATACTTATGAATTAACTTAACTAAAGAAGTGAAGGACATCTATGATGAAAACTTCAGAAACCTGAAAAAGGAAATTAAAGCAGAACTTAAGAAATGGAAAAACCTCTCATGCTTCTGGATTGGGAGGATCAACATCGTGAAAATGGCAATAGTTCCAAAGGTTATCTACAAATTCAATGAGATACCTATCAATATTCCAACCTCATACTTGAATGAAATAGGAGATGCAATCCAAAAATTCATATGGAACAATAAAAGACCCCAAATAGCAAAAAAAAAAAAAAAAAAAAAAAAGATCCTTAGCAGAAAGAACAGTACTTGCGGAATATCAATACCAAATTTCAAATTTTACTGCAAAACCATAGTAATTAAAATAGCTTGGTACTGGCACATGAGCAGACCTGAGGACCAATGGAATACAATTGAAGACCCAGAAATGAACCCACAAAACTATAATCATAATCACCTGATCTTCGATAAGGGAGCTAAAAAAATAGAATGGAATACAGACAGACTTTTCAGTAAATGGTGCTGGCAAAATTGGATAAACACCTGTAGAAAACTAAAGCTAGATCCTTATATATTACCCTGAACCAGAATCAACTGCAAATGTATCAAAGACCTCAAAATCAAAGCAGACACCCTGAAAACATTACAGGAAGGAATAGGAGAAACCCTACTTTTCCTAAGCACAGGCCAAAATTTTCTCAATAAAGACCCAGAAACTCAACAAATCAAAGAAAGATTGGACAAATGGGATTGCATGAAACTGCAGAGTTTCTGCATGGCAAAGGACATAGCTAACAAGATAAATAGAAAGCCCACAAATTGAGAGAATATCTTCACTAGCCATACAACAGACAAGGGTCTCATATCTAAAATATATTTAGAACTCAAAAAACTAAATTCACCCAACTAGTAATCCTCAAAGAAACAACTGCCCAATAAATAGTGGGCTAAAGACTTTAAAGAGAAACTTCTCTGAAGAGGAAATAAGAATGGCCAATAGACACATGAAGAAATGCTCAACCTCTCTAGCCATAAAAGAATTGCAAATCAAAAGAACATTGAGATTCCATCTCACCCCAGTTAGAATTGACATAATTGAGAACTCTAACAACAGATGCTAGAGGGGATGTGGACAAAAGCAACCCTACTCCATTGTTGGTGACAATGTAAACTTGTTCAATCACTTTAGAAAGCAGTATGGAGTTTCCTTAAAAAAGAAAGAAACAAACAAACCAAAAACTTCACATAGAGCTCCCCCATGACCCAGCAATCCCACTTTTAGGCATTTACCCAAGTGATCACAAACAAGACCATACTAATGCTACCAGCACAACTATGTTTATTGCAGGATTATTTACCATAGGTAAGATATGGAACCAACCCAGATGCCCCTCAGTAGATGAATGGATCAAGAAAATGTGATATATATATGTATATATACATGTACATATATATGTGTATATATATATATATATACATATATATATTTCCAATGGAATTATATGCCTCCATCAGAAAGAATGTCATCACCCCATTTGTTAGGAAATGGAAGGACTTGGAAAAATTATATTATGAGAAGTAAGCCAGTCCCAAAGAAACATAGGTCCTATGGTTTGCGTTATTTGCAATAACTAGTACATGTCTGGGACAAGCAGCAAAGGTCAAAAGTTATGTACATCTGACCAGATAAGATAATGTTAAACTAACTGAACCCCAAGATAGGGCACAAGTGTTTTTTCCTTTCTTGCTATTTTTCCTAACTTATTT
Organism: Dipodomys merriami; assembly: GCF_024711535.1. Classification (NCBI taxonomy): domain Eukaryota; kingdom Metazoa; phylum Chordata; class Mammalia; order Rodentia; family Heteromyidae; genus Dipodomys; species Dipodomys merriami. The sequence goes on from NW_027204492.1 coordinate 57,889,999, forward strand.
ATAATGTACCATGTGATTTTTTTGTTTCTTTGTATGTTCTTCCCCCACAGTACAACCCATTTTCACTGTATTTGATGTTGATGCCCTGCATCTTGTATATACACTTCTCTAGTTTGGGGTGGGGGAAGGATAAAACAAAATGCTTAAAAAGGGATACAGGTTGACCCATTGTAACAATGAGATGTACAAGACACTATGTTGAAAATGAACTTTACAACTTTGGCAGGGAAGCAGGGGGAGTGGGGGGATGTGAAGAGGATCTGGAGTAGTTGGGGAGGTTGGGAAGGGATGGTAGGAGAAAAACAAAAGAGGAGAGACATGAATGCTCAATAGAAATGTACTGATTACCTTACTTATTTAACTGTAACCCCTTTGTACAGTATTTTTTAATAAAAAAATATATAATAAAATGTAGTGCTAAAGCCATGAAAGTACATACCTTTGGTGCATGGCTCTTTCTTGGTTTTGCTTCACATTAACTGGTCAAAATAATCTTCTAACCTTATACAATTTGGTGAAATAGTCAAAGTGGCACTCTTCAAAAGCATTCCCTCTACCTTAATTATGACTCTGTCCCAATTACTACTCTGCTACCAGGTACTTATATGAAGATTATTCATGTCATTTAGGTGGTCAGAAGTTTGTTAAGTGATGTATGTCAGGCCCAGAGAGACAATGGATGCATATTATCCCTTATATATCGAAGCTATATTTTGCTTATAAACATCAAGTAAATACTTTGGGTATACAAATGTATTAACTGAATATGGTAGATACAGGGGACATCACAAATAGTCTAATTCCTGAGGAAGCTAAAATCAAAGTTCAGCAAAATAAAACACTAGGAAGTGAGTAGTTGAAAAGAGGAGGGAGGGCCTTCAATGGGAAAGGAGTAGATAAATAAAGAGAAAAGGGAGAGATAAAGTCAAGAATCCAATGCATATCCTACAAAATTAAGAAGAGAGAATGAAGGGGTGAGTGAGTATGACAGGGATGTTTCAGAATGTTGAAAAGGGTAACACTGATCGAGATATATTCATAAATTATTTTGTTAAATGGCAATTCCTTTGTATGACTAAAGATAATAACAAAAAGAATTCAAAAGTAAATAAGCAATGCTTGCTATGTATTTGGACAAATTTAGCCCCAAAACAACTAAAATTCACAATTCTAGATTTGTAGATATCTTCCTTTTGGGGTCTCTAGAAACCAAACTTGATAGCTACTTATGTCCATTTCTCACACCTAACCTAAGTCTTGTTTACATTGTATTATAATGTAAATGGTGTTTATATACCTGCTTACCAAATATTTGTCCATATGTTTAACTGTATTCGTCCTTTTCTTAAATTTATTATTAACATAAATTTATTGCATAGAAGCTTCATTTGTGTTATTCATAAACATGCATAGAAAGTACTTTGATCAAATTTATTTTCTGTATAATATTCTTTTTTATTTCCATTGGTTTTCCTTTTAAAGAGAATTTAGTGGGGTTCATTATACTGTTTTTATATACATATATAGAGAGGTAATATATTTCTTATATATAAACATACTTCTATAATATGCAGCTACTATCACTCTTTACTCTCCCCAGCCATTGGTTTCCTCTCACACTTAAAGAAATCAGTCTTTCTTTTACATCATGGCATATTTTTTTAGGTCTAGATTCCTTTTTAATGTCATTCAAGTTCATCATTTAGATTCTTTATAAACTTCATGGAAAATCACTACCACAAACTTTGGAAATTTAAATACATCATTTTCCTTTTATTCATGAATGAAAGATCTGGGTTCGAAGCCAGCCCAGGCAGGAAGGACTGTGAGACTCTTATCTCCAATAACCACCAGAAAACCAAAAGTGGCACTGTAGCTCAAATGGTAGAGTGCTTTCTTTGAGCTGAAGAGCTCAGAGACAGCACCCAGGTCGAGTTTAGACCCACAACCAACAAGAAATGAAAATAAATTAAAAAATAAAATAAAGTAAAGGAAGTAATACAAAAAAATGAAAGTTGTTTAAATTCCAAGAAACAAGTCATCTTCGTACTCCATATATACATTAATCCTTCATCCTCACTTTTTCCCTTTGGTCCTTCTTCCATTATGAGTAAGGAGTTGCATTCTTTAACATACTCAGGAAATCTTACAGCAGAATAAATGTGCATTTCTCTAAAAATAAATCACCATTGGTATCAGAACCTTAAAGTGTGCTTTACATTATTTTATAGTCTGTGTAAGGAAAGGAGTAAGATGGTCTCTATCATTTAGGCTTTTAAGTTAATTCATCAATATAAAGACAATAGTGCAAAAAACATTTCAAAAACGGTTTTTATATCACATATGAAAAGTGCAATCAGTAAGTGCTATGAGTTCAGAAGTGAAAGAGATATGTCTGAGGTGACATAATGAGAAAATATCCTGCACAAAATAGATGTAGTACAGAGATAATAAGAACAATAGATGTAGTCCGAATTATAGGGAAGAACCTACTCTGTCATACTCTAGAGGGTTTCCTGTTACTCTGGCAGTCAGAGGCACTGGACTGTTTCATGTAACAGAAAAGCTCATTCCTGGAAGATTTAAATGGTATGTGACAAAGTTTTACATCAAGAGCAGAGCTAGAACATGAGATAAATAATCTAATTGTAGATTAATAATGACTTGAAGATATTAAACTGTCCCCTTCATCACAGACTTTAAGGATGTTAATTCACGAGGAGAGAGCTGTTAGAAACACAAGGAAAATACTTCCCATACAATAATTTCTTAGAGGAGATGAAAACAATTGAGAAATCCTGAGATTCTTAGCATTAATCTCTCAGTAGAAACAAAATATACCTTAAAACTAAGATGAGGATGTGGCACTGTGGCTCAAGTGGTAGAGCATTCGCCTTGAGCTGAAGAGTTGAGGGACTGTACCCAGGCCCTGAGTTCATGCCCCACAACCAACAAAAAAACTAAGGTGATATTATTTATATCTAACAGTTATTTTAACATCTAGGAGCTATTGAGAGACTTGGCAAAGTCTTCAGGGTTATTACCACAATACAGAAGAGGCATGTTCTGTCATTTTTAAAATTACAACTAGTCATTGCCTGTCCAAACTTAATCATCTCTAGTACAGAGCTAAGGACAGACAGTTAACGTGTTCAACTTACCAAAAATTCAGAACTTGATCAATGAAGTTATTCTGGGCATGTGATTGCGATAAGTCAGGAGAATAAAGAGAAATGTAATATCCCATGAGCCCATTTAAAACATTTAGAATAGTGCTTTTTCATGTAGTAAATGCTCAATAAATATTGGAAGAAAACATAGAATGTTGGTTAAAATTGCTTGCTCTAGAATTAGATAGACCCTGCTTAAATCATAAGTACATTTTATTACCTACTTGAACTTGAGCAAATTATTTACTATTATCCATGTTTACCTTCCTATGGACAGTTGCCATAATAAAGGAACATACCAGAAAATGTGCTGATGAGAATATTAAGAAGATGGTAAACAATGAGTAAAACAGAGCCCAATAGTAATAGTATTATTCCTCAGCCTAAATTTATTGTTCCACAAAAATATTCCATGCTCATATCACTCATCTTCATCCTTTTATCCAATAAACATCAAGAACATTTATCTTACATATACTCAATTTTTACAAAGTGAATATTCAAATGCATTTCACATTTCTTATGACTATCTCATAAGTTAACTGCCAATATTTACTTAACAGCATATACTAAAAGTAGACAACCAGTAATTTCTTATAGCTAATTAAAATATGTGCACAGTTCCATCATAATTGAAGTTGTTTGATTTTCTTTTCTTAAAGTGATATCAAATCCCTTACTTAAATAAGATAACTTCCAGAGCTTATCTTTTTGATAATTATATTTTTAAAAGGTTCCCAATTCTAATGAAACAAGACATGTATGATTTTTGACTATGCTAATGAACTATGTACACTATTCAGTTAGTACCAAGATCTATATTTTTACATTCCTGTAACTTTCAATTGTTTAATTTTGCCTTTGCATACTGCAAATTTTCATAAAAGTATTTTAAAGGTTTTTACACTGAAATCAGCATAAGGATTATATACCAAAGATAGCTTTTAGTATGTTCTACCTATAGTTAACTCATTCAGATTCTGTAAAGACTTGTATTAATAATAGTATTTAACAGGAAGTATTTGTGGAATTCACATAGTACAGTTCAAGATTTATGCTTAAGAAAATCACCTTGTTCCAGGCCCAAAGAAACATAGGTCCAATGGTTTCCCTTATTTGCAATATCTAGTATATGTATGAGTCAAACGGAAAAGGTCAGATAATGTGATGTTAGGAAAATGAACTTTTAGATATGTATTTTAATGTTTTTTTTCTTTCATGCATTTGTTTCTAACGCATTTATAAGATTATCTCTTTGTAGCTTTGTATGTCCCTCCCCCACAGTATAACCCCTGCTTTCACTATATTTGATGTCAGTATAACCTGTAGAGGGGATGGGGAAAAACAAGTCGTTTAAGGATACAGGTGGACCTGTTGCAACAATAAGTACAAGTTGTCATGTCGAAAACGAGCTTTACAATGTTGGTGCGGAGGTGGGGGGGTGGGAGGCGGGGAGGATTGGGTGGGGGGGTGGGGGGGAGGCTGGGAAGGGATGTGAAGGGTAAACAAAGGAGGAGGCTGCAATACTTGATAAGAAATGTACACATTAACCTGCCCATGTAATTGTAACCCCTCTGTACAGTGTGTTCACAAAAAATAAAAATTAAAAAAAAGAAAATCACCTTGTTTTTTCACTGAAGAATAAAATAAGGAAAACATATGAAAGTTACAGTTCATTTATATCCTAACAAGTTACTAAATTAACATGAGTCTCTAATAGGTTCTAATGAAATTTATAAACAATGCTAGAGAATAACAGATAATGTGTGCTTGTCAGGCACAGAAAGTTGTGTTTTTTGTATTTTTTTTATAAAAAAGCATTTAATTTATCCATTCTTTTGGATAAAACTTTATTAGGCATTTTGTTTGTACTTTATACTTTATATAGGCTTCATTTTAAAACAAGTTGCACATAAAAATAATAAAACCAAGATGTTATTTAATGACAAGGTATTTTCAAAGACATATATAGGAAAAGAAATTTTAATAAAGACAATATCCCCACAAGAAAATAAAATAATGCTTATATTGTCATTTTTATCTAAAAAGCCAGAATTAAATTCTGCCTTGTAATATGCAGCCACTCGGATAAACCTTGAATATATTGTGATAAGTGAAGTCATCCAGTCACAGCAGGAAAAACACTGCATGATTCCTCTTGTGTCACTGCTCAAACGCAAGAGAAACAGAGAATATAATGGTGTTTTCGAGGGTGGTTCCCAGGGAATAAGGGAAATAGAAAATGGAGAGTTGGTAATGAACAGGCATAAAGATTCCGTTTTTCAAGTTAAGTTTAAGAGACCAAATGTATAACATAGAGCCTATAATTAATACTTCATTGTACACTTAAAATTTTAAGAGAATAAATGTTAATTATTTTGTCACAGTAAAATATCTCTATTTGTCTGGCACTGGTGGCTTATACCTCTAATCCTAGTCACTCAGGAGGCTGAGATGTAAGGATCACAGTTTGAAGCCATCCCAGCCAGGAAAGTCCATGGGACTCTTATCTCTAATTAACTATCCAAAAATGTAAATGGAGTTGTGGCTCCAGTGGTATTAAAATATGGGTATAGTCATGTATGTCAGTTACATGAGTACATTTTTACGAACAGTGTCAGTTCTTCCCTTGTTTTCTTCCAATTTTTTCCTCCCAACCCCCTCCTTCACAATTGTATAGCTCATTTTCAACAGTGTCCAGTAAATATCACACCTGCATTTATTCACCCTTTGTCTCACAATTTCTGTGCATCTCCTTACCCCCAAGACAAACTTACATACAAGCTCCTCTTTATATCACCTTTACAATAAAAAGAAATAAATTAATTTAAAAATAGAACTACCTTATGATCCAGCAAAACAAAAACAATAAAAGCCAAAAACAGGTATAATATACCTAAAGTGTGAAGACAGGGAATACTAACCCCACTTTACACCAGAAATGCAATAATAAGTAGAAAAGCAAGGAAGTTGGTTAGCATCTCCAACAACTCTTTCTATGAAGACAATATTACCATTAAACCAAAACTGGACAAGGAAGAAACAAAAGGCTAGAAACAAGTATACCTGATGAACGGTACAAAAGATTCTTAATAAAATGCTTGAAATTACCAGCAAGTTCAAAAACTTAATCACCATGACCAAACTTACTTATTCCAAGGCTATAAGAATGATTCAACATAAACAATTAAATATAATAGTACCCATAACAAAATAAGAAACAAAAATTCCATGTTCATCTCAATAGGCACATAAAAATATTTTGACAAAATTCAATATCCTTTCATGATGAAAGACCCCCCAATTGCCATAAATTATTTTTATTAAAATGTAATTTTCTAATTTAATAAAAGGGACTAAAAATCTAACTCACTGTTAGAACACTTGCCTAGCATGGGCCTGTCCCTGGGCTTCATTCTGAACAGTACTAAATAAATAAAATAAAAAATAAAAAAATAAATAAGCATGACATAGCTTAGAAAAGTATATAGTCTAAGGCATAATATATAAAATCAAAGTAAAATGAAAAGAATGCATTTTTTCAATATGTGTGCATGCATACAATATACTTAAAAATACATATTACTTAGAAGTTCATGGGGTTGGGAAGTTGACCTAGTGGTAGAGTGCTTGCCTTGCATGCATGAGGCCCTGGGTTCAATTCCTCAGCACCACATTAGCAGAAAAGGCCAGAAGTGGTTCTGTGGCTCAAGTGGTAGAGCTCTAGCCTTGAGCTGAAGAGCTAAGGGACAGTGTCCAGGCCTAGAGTGCAAGTCCCATGACCGACAAAAAGAAGTTCTAACATATGAAAATTAAATCTACAATAAAATCTCCTCATCCTAATCAATGTATATATTAATATCCATGATTTAATTAAATATCATTGTGTGAGTCATATCAAAAGCTGTTAGCTTATAAAGCTAAATATCTTATAAGTTCATTAATAAGCACACAATCTTGTTTCTATAAAACATCTGGTAGCTGAATTTCACGTTGCCTGTTAACTTCATATGCAAATAATTTTGTCCTACATAAATTGTACTTAAAGGTGACATTTATGCTTGAAAAGCAGCTTTTTTGTAAAAAACATGGACATAAATTATATATCCTTTAAAATTAATAAACAATATGTGTCTATGAAAAATTCTGTAAGTTATTAATATTAACAATAACATTTGAGGCCAAATTTTACATAATAATGCTATCTCTAGAAATTGAAATGAAATGATGAATAATCCAAAAAGTCACCTTTTCCCTGTTCTATTACCCCTAACAAAGTTTTTGTGAGAATTTCTTCTTGGGCATTAAGCTGAATAAGGCACTTTATAATGTGTCACATTTATTTAAATTGTCTTCGTTTAGAGATTGGAAAGGTCATAAGAAGGAATTGGCATTGATTAAATGAAAACAGTATAATATTCAATTGATTGAAATTATTATATTCAAGTATTTAATTTGGCCTATAATGGTATCAAATTTATGATATTACAGAAATATGCTACTAGCTGTAGTACAGGTACCTGTGGCTTGTATACAAAATGGGACATATTTGAATGAATATTCTAATATTGCAATACTAGTTGGAACAATAGGCAAAATTGTGACAAAATGTCAATTCAGCACTGTATTTCCATTTCCTACTTTGTATATGATAGAGATTGTTCATAAGTGTTTAATTTTTTAAAAGGAAGGAAAGAAAGAAACAAGGGAGAGAGGGAGGAAAGAAGGGAAGGAGAGAAGGACAGGAGGAGAGATGATGGAAAGAAGAAAGAAAGTAGGGTGAGAAGAGCAAAGAGGTAGGAAGGAAGGAAAATTCAGATTTTCATTTCACATTGGCCAAATTAGCTCCTGTAACAACAACAATGGTATTGATAGTTTATTTCTTCCAGTGGTACTGGTACTTAACAAAATAGTTGAACTATTGAGCTTTGGTTATGAACTAAAAGGTTTTAATCTCTATTACTTGGTAGATATAAAATTTCAGATGATTTTAACAAGCCAAATGTGACCAACACCACCACCACCACCATTTCTACTGCTACCACAACTATTATTAAAAATTATTATTTACAAAGTGGCAAATGTTAATTGCTTTTAAAGATAAAATTCATTTGATTCTTTTAAAATAGGTTTTACCTTTAAATTTTCAACTTTAGACACTTTTTCCATACAATATCTGTTATGAAGTGAATTTTACCTCCCTAAAATTCATGAGATAAAATCTAGCCACTCTGCCCCAATTTGGGCTTCTAAGAAGGTAATTAAGGCTACATGAAGTAACCTATGAGAGTGACAGTCTAATTCAATAGCACAGGTTTCCTTAAGAAAAGCAGTAAAGATTTCATAAATGTGCACATGAACAGAGAAGATCATGTGAGAACGACAGTGAGAACATGGCTAATGCAAACCAAGAAGAAATGTTATGCATAAACCAGTCTTGTTGACATGTTGTGAGAAAATTACATCCTGAAAATTAAGAAAAAGTCTGGTACTAATGATCGATTTTGGTACTGAGAAGGAGGATTCTGCCTGCACCTAAAAATAAGGTAGTGGCTTTGGGATTGGGAAATATGCAGAGGTTGCAAGAGTTTTAAGGTGCATATTGGAAAAGCCTAGATTGTTTTGAAGAAACTGCTGATAGAAAAATGGATGTTACAACGTTTTGTTATTCCCCTTCCCCTCCTCAGATTATATACAACATGCAGGGTACCAAAATCAAGTACAGTGACAACAGGGGATATAAAATAGGGGGAATAACATAAAAAGCAAACAAAAAACAATCACTAGTACATTTAAAACAACAACAGCAAAGCAGACCTCTCGTGTCCATATCTTGGGGTTCATTTCACTTAGCATCATCTTATATGGTCATATGTACATAGCTTTTGAGTTTTCTGCTCCTCTGGTAAAATGATCCTAGACATATACTAATTATTGCAAATAAGGGAAACGATAGGACCTAAATTTCTTTGGAACAGGCTTACTTCACTTAATATGATTTTTTTCCAAGAACACACACAGGATGACCCATTGCAACAATGATACCCAGAAAACAATATATTAGAAATGAACTTTACAACTTTGGATGGGGGGTGAGGTGGGGAGGAGTGTGGGAGGTGGGAGAGGGAAGGGATAGTGGGACAACAACAAGGGAAGGGGTAACAATGATTGACAAGTAATATACTCATTCTGGTACTCATGTAACTGTAACCCCTCTGTACAGCAAATTTACAATAAAACAAAATTAAAAATAAAAAGTAATAAAAAAAGACAAATGGATGCTAAAATAATTCGGGTGAGTTCTTATACAGAAATGAAGAACATATATTGGAAACAAGCTGAAAGTTGACAAAATGGCAAACACTGAAAATGAATATGTTTCTAGTGTTTCATGGTGACAAAATTTGTGATTGATGATATTTAGCAGAGAATTATACTTAACAATATAGTGAAGATGTCGACCAGTTCTTCCTCAGTGCTTATGTAAAATGCAAGGGGGAAATGATAAAGGAATTTTAACTTAAAAGGAAGCAAAACATGAGAATCATTGAGAAACTCTTGGCCTCTCTATTTTGAAAAAAGATGGAAAAAGTATATTCTAAAAATAGTAATAGGAAGACAATAATTCCATACAGAAATTTCCCATGGCTTTCACCAGCCATTTTAGCAAGAACTGTGAATACAAATGGGACTATACTAGCAGAGATACTGTCAGTTTGAACTAAAGAAGACAGAGACGGAATGAAATAAAAGGTTTGCAGATGTCTAGAACAACAAGATGGGATATGAGCCCTATCCAACTACGAATATGCCTTAATTTTTATTTTAAAAGAGGGGGGCTGGGAAGGTGGCTCAGTGGCAGAGTGCTTGCCTTGCATACATGAGGCTCTGGGTTCGATTCCTCAGTACCACATAAGCAGAAAAAGCCAAAACTGGTTCTGTGGCTCAAGTGGTAGAGTGCTAACCTTGAGCTGAAGAGCTAAGGGCCAATGCTCAGGCCCAGAGTTCAGGCCCCACAACTGACCAAAAAAAAGGTGGGGGGAGAATAATGACAAACTGATTCAGAGATCTGTATACTACTATTGTGACCATAGGCTTAGAGAATACAAGTTTGTAGAGAAAGACCCCTCTTCCTTATTTTTAGGTGTCTCAGACAATTTCTAGTTTCAACAAGCTATGATTGCCCCACCTAGGGCCTCAGGGCCAAGACCATTGTCTATAGACAAAAAGACTAGCCTACTACCTGTGTTCAATAGGGGCAGGCTACTGTCATAGTGAGCAAAGAAAGCTAGCCACCAAGTTAGTAAGCTTGGAATTTGGGGCCATCACCCCTGTGGATCCAGAAAAGAGAGTATTATGCCAAAAGGAATTTTACTTTAAACATTTGTACTTGCTTGGAGTTCATCATTTCTTTCATCTGAATTTCTCCTTTTTGGAATAGGAATATCTATTTAATGACTTCCTCTTCCCCATTACTGAATTCCAAAAGTATATAAGTTGTCTGGTTTCCCAACTTTCTTTCCTGTCAGGGTGAATTGTGATTCTTGAGTTTCATTCTTACTTGATTTACAAGATATGAAAGTGAGATTTTGAACTTGTAGTTGATACAGAAATGGGTTAAAACTGGTTGGGCTGCTGTGATTGGAAAATATACTTTTGCATATGAGAAGGACATGAATTATCAATGACAAGAAGATAGAATTTTATGAACTGAATTGTATTCTAATATTCAAAAACTGCAACATTTAATGTGATCATATTCAAAGATAGGATCTTTAATGAGATAATTGAAGTTCACTGTGGTTGGTCATAAGTTGATGTCCTAATCAACTAATACAAAAATAATTATAGCTAGGCACGAGTGGCTAATAACTATAATCTTAGCTACTCATGAGGCTGAGATCTGGAGAACTGCAAGTCAAAGACAGCTGAAGCAGAAATGTTTGCTAGATTCCATTTCCAAAAGAACCAGCAAAAAGTAGAGCAATAGGCATAACTGAAGCAGTATAGTGGCAGCCTAGCAAATGTGGGGCCAAGTTCAAATTCTGATACTGCAAAAAATAGAAGACCAAGAGATAGCAAGAGTGTGTAAGCAAACAAAGGAAGGGCCAAGTAAGGACACAGTTAGGGCAAACTAATTCAGCAGTGATAGTCACTAGACACTATGTTGAAAATGACCTATATAATTTGGGGGAAGAAGGGGTTTGAGAGGGAAAAATTGGGAGAAAACAAAGGAAGAGGTAACATTGTTCAAAAAGAAATGTACTCATTTTACCTGACCTATGTAACTGTAAGCCCTCTGTACATCACCTTTATAATAAAAATAATTTAAAAAATAAAGATACCAACACAACTATGTTCAACTGAAGTTCTTTTTAACCATAGCCAAGATATGGAATCAACCCCAGATGTCCCTCAGTGGGTGAATGGATCAAGAAAATGTGAGATATAAACACACACACACACACACACACACACATACACACACACACACACACACACACACAATGGAATTATACTCCTCAGTCAGAAAGAATGATACTGTACCATTCATAAGGAAATGGAAAGACTTGGAAAAAATTACATCAAGCAAAGTAAGCCAGAGCCAAAGAAACATAGGTTGCATGGTTTACCTCATTTGTGCTAACTAGAATGTGCCTATAAATTAATAAGTAAAGACACTGAATGATATATATATATATATATATATATATATATATATATATGTACATGCACATACTGAGGTCAAAGGAGGATATGCATAAGAGTGGTGTACAAAGGCTCAATAGCTATGGACAGATGATCATATAAAATAATATTTAATGAACTACAAGAAAAGGAAACAAGGGACATATTTTTAGTTGCCATTGTTTCTATTTTTTGTTTTCTTTTCCCTTCATCTTGATGGTTAGTTTGGGAGGGTAAAGAAGGGCACCTAAAAGGTGGAACACAGATGAACAAATACAATATTGATATTCACTAGACACTGTGAACTGTACACCTTGTGGGTGGGGGTGGGAGGGAAAAAACTGAAAGAGAGCCACAGAGGGAGAGACATGGATCAGAAAGAATTGTACTCATTACTCAATACCTGTTTCATCCAACTATAACCACTCTGTATATGAACTCTAAAATAACAATAAAAACTAGGAATAAAAGAACAACACAAACATATGTGTACTTTAGTGTTTTCATTCTTTCTCAATTTCATAGGTAAACTGTGGGCTTTTCAGACTGACAAACAATAACTGCATATATTTTCATGACACAGTGTAGTGTTTTTATATATGTATTCTCTTTAAATGATTAAGTTAAAGTAAATAATATATTCTTCACATTATATATTATTTGTATGGCGAGAACATCTGTAGGTAAGAAAATTTTGTTTGTTGCATCTTATGTCCTCTATGGCATAAAAAAATCCTGGAGGCTTATGGGAGCTGTAGTTATTCTGAAAGATAAGCTTGAATAATGTCTAGTGGAAATTGTGTTCTCTAATTGGAAGGTATCATTGATTCACTCACATTTTACAAATATGAAAGTTCCACAGTAACTAACATATGACTCAACAAATTTAAATATAACAATATACATGTGACAAAATTCAAATACAACATTTTACATTTACTATAGTGATCAAATATATGACTAAAACTTACCATTTCAGATAAGCTGGTAACTTATCTGAAAATTGATTGGAGATGTATTATTTTATTCTTCTCTCTACTTATCTACATTTTCAAAAAGTTCAAAGTAGAGCTATGTCTTAAGGTAGAGCATAAAAGCTCAGGGACAGTGCCCAGGTCGTGTCAAACCTCAGGGCTGGAAAAAAGTTAAATGAACAAAAATAAAATAATAACTTCAAATAATTTTTATTAGAATTTCCCCAAAGAGCCATTATTTTACCCGTCATCAGTTCACTTTTCTACAAGCAATATGCTATTAGTCATTTGTTACTTCTGTTAAAGCACATCTGGAAATCTGATGTAAAATTTTACACATAAACCCTACTTAAACCCTACTGTGTGATTTGTTGTTTCTTTTGTGTGTTCTTCACTCTATGGTTTATCCTCTGTTGTCACTGTATTTGATGTTGATAACCTTGTATTTTATATATGTTTATCTGAATTACGAAAGGGAAGGGGAACAACAGAATGGTGAGAAAAAGAACAAGGGGGAAACCAATGCAACAACGATATTCACAAGATAATATGTTGGAAATGATCTATACAACTTGAGGGAGGAGACTGGGAAGAGGGAAAGTAGGAGAAAATGAGGGAAGGGGTAACAAATTCGACAAGAAATATACACAAGAACAGACCTGAGGACCAATGGAATAGAACTGAAAACCCAGAAATGAACCCACAGATCTATAGCCACCTAATCTTCGATAACGGAGCTAAAAAATAGAATGGAAGAAAGACATCCTCTTCAGTAAATGGTGCTGGCAAAACTGGCTAATCACATGTAGAAAACTAACGGTACACCCTTATAAATCACTCTGCATGTGCAGGGTGATATATAGGGCTCCTTGGCACAGGCCAAAATTTTCTTAATAGAGACCCAGAAACACAACAAAGCAAAGAAAGATTGGACAAATGGGATTGCATGAAACTGGAGAGTTTCTGCATGGCAAAGGACATAGCTAGCAACATGAATAGAAAGCCCACAAATTGGGAGAAGATCTTCACTAGTCATACAACAGACAAGGGTCTCATATCTAAAATATATTTAGAACTCAAAAAACTAAATCCCCCAACTAGTAATCTTCAAGGAAACAACTGCGTGATAAATAAGTGGGCTAAAGACTTAAAGAGAAACTTCACTGAAGAGGAAATAAGAATGGCCAATAGACTCTCTAGCCATAAAAGAAATGCAAATCAAAAGAACATTGAGATTCCACCTCACCCCTGTGAGAATGGCTATAATCAAGAACTCTAATAACAACAGATGCTGGAGGGGATGTGGCCAGAAGGGAACCCTATTGCATTGTTGGTGGGAGTGTAAACTTGTTCAACCACTTTGGAAAGCAGTATGGAGGTTCCTCAAAAGACTCCACATAGAGCTCCCTTATGACCCAGCAATCTCACTTTTAGGCGTTTACCAAAATGAGCACAAATGGCCATACTAAGGCTACCAGAACCACTATGTTTATTGCAGGATTATTTACCATAGCTAAGATATGGAACCAACCTAGAAGCCCCTCAGTAGATGAATGGATCAATTCCACACAATGGACTTCTATGCCTCCATCAGAAAGAGTGTCATCGCCCCATTTGTTAGGAAATGGAAAGACTTGGAAAAAATTATATTAAAGGAAGTAAGCCAGTCCCAAAGAAACATAGGTCCCATGGTTTCCCTTATTTGCAATAGCTAGTACATGTGTAAGAAAAGTAGAAAAGGTCAAAAACTAAGTGCATATGACCGTATAAGATGGTTTGAAATGAATCCCAAGATAGGGACACAAATTTTTTTTGTCTTGCTATTGTTTCTAACATATTTATAATGTACCATGTGATTTTTTTTGTTTCTTTGTATGTTCCTACCCCATGGTATAACCTCTGTTTTCACTGTATTTGATGTCAGTGCCCTGCATGTTGTATATACACTTCTCTCACTGGGGAGGGGAAGAGAAAAAACAAAATGCTTAAATAAGGATACAGAATTACCCTTTTTAACAATGAGATGTACAAAACACTATGTTGAAAACGAATTTTACAACTTTGGCAGTGGTGGGGGAGGGGTACTTGTGGAGGTGGGAGGGAAGGGATGGTATAGGTATCGGGAAAACAAAGGAGCAGGCAACAATGCTCAGTAGGGAACATACTCTTACCTTGCTCATTTAACTGAAACCACTCTATACAGCATTTTTACAATAAAAAACGTGCAAAAAAGGAAATGTACTTATTACCTTATTTATGTAATTTTAACCCCTCTGTACATCACCTTGACATTAAAAAAATTCCAAAAAAAATTAAATTAAAAACTCGACTCATGAACAAGAAGCATAGCTCCGGGATAGAGCATATTTTTAGCATTTAAAGGCCCTAGGTTTGAGACTAAGTACTACAATATGCGCAATTAAGACTTTTTAAACCAGTCATTGAGTGAACATTGTTTTTATGTTCTTGTGTCTTCTATTCTTGTAACATTAAAAATTGAAAAAAGTATACTCATTACTACTATTTCTCTCATAGGAATAAAAATATAGATGAATGAAACAAGAAAATGTGATACACACACACACACACACACACACACACACACACACACACACACACACACACACACACACACACACACACACACACACACACACACACACACACACACACATATATGGTTCTATGCCTCCATCAGATGGAATGATATTGCCCCATTTGTTAGGAAATGGAAAGACTTGGAAATAATTTTATTAAGTGAAGTAAGTTAGGCCCAAAGGAACATAGGTCGTATGGGTTCCCTTATTTGCAATAACTAGTATATGTCTCAGACAAGCAGAAAAGGTCAAAAGCTATGTACATATGACCATACAAGATGATGTTAAGTGAAATGAACCCCAAGATAAGGACACACTTGGGTTTTATCTTTCTTGCTACTGTTTTTTTTGGGGGGTCCGGTCGTGGGGCTTGAACTCTGGGCCTAGGCGCTGTCCCTCAACTTTTCACCTCAAGGCTAGTGCTCTACCACTTGAGCCACAGTGCCACTTCTGGCTTTTTTCTTTTTGCTTATGTGGTGCTGAGGAATCGAACCCAGGGCCTCGAGCATGCAAGGCAAGCACTCTACCACTGAGTCACTTTCCCAGCCCATTTTTAAAACATATTTATAATGTACTATATGATTTTTTTGTTTCTTTTGTGTGTTCTTCCTTCACGGTATAACCCCGTTGTCACTGTATTTGATTTTGGTGCCCTGCATCTTGTATATACATTTTTCTAATATGGGGAAGGAAAGGAAAATAACAAAATGCTGAAACAAGGATACAGGCGGGCCCATTGTAACAATGAGATGTACAAGCCATTATGTTGAAAACAAACTTTACAACTTGGGGGGAGGGGAGTTGGGAAGGGGGGGAGAGAAGGGATAGTAGGGGAAAAACAAAGGAAGAGGTAACTATGCTCAATAGGAAATATACTCATTACCTTACTCATGTAACTGTAACCCCTCTGTACACTATTTTTACATTAAAAACATAAATATATATTATAAAATTTAAAGTACATGGATATTCCTTCTTGCTTGCTCAGAACACTAACAAAACAGCTGTATAATAACCCAATAATTAAATATATTATTTCCAGATTCAGTTGTCAATAAATGACTTCATCTCTTTATTCTATTTTTATGGTGGTTTTACCCTAAAACTCTAGGGGAAAACAATTGTACTGAAAATTCTGATAACATTAAATTGCCCAGTCTACTTAATATGAAGAGAAACATATACGGGTGACGGTGGCTCACACCTGTAATTGTAGGTACTCAAGTGGCCGAGATCTGAGAATTTGAAGCCAGCTCTGGCAGGAAAGTCTATGAAACTCTTATCTCCAATTAACCACCAGAAAACTCAAAGTGGAGCTGCAGCTCAAAGTGGTAGATTACTAACCTTGTGCAGAAAAGCTCAGGAACACCACCCAGGCCCTAAAATCAAGCCCCATGACCAATAAAAAAGAAAAAGAGAGGAAACATAGTTGCAAATTGAACTTCATCAAACACAAAAACTTCTCTTCAAACTGGGTGTTGGTGGCTCACACTTATAATCCTAGCTACTCAGGAGTAGCTAGGATTCAAAGCCAGCCCAGGCAGGAAAGTCCATGAGACTCTTGAATTAATCATAAAAAAGTCAAAAGTAGAGCTCTGGCTGAAGTAGTAAAGCACTAACCTTAAGCAAAAATGCTCAAGGACAGTGTCCAGGAGTTTAATCCCCAGGACCAGCACACACACACACACACAACACACACACACACACACACACACACACACACACACACACACACACACACACACGGTTGGAGGTATGGCTCAGTTGGTAGAGCACTAGCCATTGAGAAAAAAATTGTCAGGTACTGAGTTTGAGTACCTGTCTAAGACCAAAGAAAAAATTATCAAGAGGATGAAAATAAAAACCATAGATTTGAGGAGTATACTCATAAATGTGTATCTAAGAAAGGACTAATAATTAGAATATATAATTGCTCTTTTGTGTGTATTTCTGCTATCTTGTGAGTTGACTGCAACTTAGAGTAAAATAAAACTTTCCATTGAGCTGAGAATTACACATTAGTAATTCAAGTTTATTAAGCTGTTGCTGAGCTAAGAATTTTTATCTTCTTTGGTGGAAGAGACTTTTATTCCAACCTAAATACATTTTACCATTTATGTGTTAAACAGTGATTGAAATTGAAATAAATTATATTAGACTTAACTGAGTTACAAAAATTGATTTTAATAGAGCTACAATTCCATCTAATCTGTTGCAGATTCAAAGAATTAAAAATATCATTTAACTTATTTCCGGATACTGTGAAAAATACTTGCTGTTACAGGTCCTCTTTTCTACCAAGATCAAATCAAAAGCCATGAAGCTTACCCAATCTCTGAATATAACATTTCTCTCAGGTTCCACAACCATCAAAACCAATACATGCATCTGTGTATACTTCCATAAATACTACTCTAAATAATCTGAGGAGCTAAACAAAGAAATTTTGTTCATCTTTATTTAATTTCTCATTTGTAAGTTCATCCATACCCCTTACATCTTCATTACCTTTATTCAGTTTGAGGACTAAGATTGCATCTAGGATTTTCAGCAAATTAAACCTGAGTAGAAAGGTCAAGTTTATCCCTTTCTTAAAACCTTATTTTTATGAAGCAAACAAATTACTTTCATATTATTGATTTTAGAAGAGACATTCTTAAATCCTTATTTTTATGAAGCAAACGAATTACTTTCATATTATTGATTTTAGAAGAGCCATTCAGTAGTTCCCGTTCTCTAATACACGTATTTTGTGACAAATGATACTTCTCATTACAGATTATATGAAACATTACTAGTTTTCCAATTTGGTCCTAATCTCCCCTTTCACTCATAGCAGAACGACTCCAAACACTTTAATTGATCATCTTCCCATTTGTCTACTATGTCCCAGTGACAATGTACCCAATTATCTTAATTTCGACATTCTTATTTATGTTCACTAAATGAGCTCAGAATACATAAGTGCCTATAATTTAATTCCTCAAACTTTATGTTGGTTTATTACATTTAAAGAAGAGCTTTCCTGCTTAGTGACATTAACAAGACATGAATATATATGTATTCTAAATATACATTTAATTATCATGTCCTATTTGTTGTAACGATATTCTACATTAGCTCTCAATTATTCTCATTTTTTCTTTAGTTTCTAGTAGAAATTGTTACAGTTTTTAAATTATATTTGATGAATTTGGGAAATCTTGAATCTTAAGACATTTCTAACATTTTAAATATAGACCAATATTGTCTCATTTGTTCTATGTACTATGGCAAATAAGTATACACACACACACAGACACAGACACAGACACAGACACAGACACAGACACACACACACACACACACACACACACACACACACACACACACACAAACTAGCTGGTGCCAGTGGCCCACACCTGTAACCTTATCTACTCAGAAAGCTGAGATTTGCGGATCACAATCAGTTCAAAGCTAGCCCAAGCAGGAAAGTCTATGAGATTCTTGTTTACAATTAAGCAACAAAAAAAATCCAGAAGTAGATCTGTAGCTTAAGTGGTTAAAGCTAAAAAATGTCAGAGATAGCACCTAGGCATGCACACACACACACACACACACACACACACACACACACACACACACACACACACACACACACACACACACACCTACTTTTGGTTAAATTTTGAAATTTTGAAATTAATTCTGAAAATTGTACTTAGATCATATAGTAATATTTTCCAATTCATGAAAGTGTAACAGGTGACTAGTATAATTTAAAGTATTGGTGGTTAAACATTCTAAAAGTAAAAATTGATAAATCTGAATGAGAATTCTACTTTTCACAAAAATATTTTAATTTGTTCTATTCAAATGTTCTATAACAGATTGGTATCATTGAAAACAAGACATACAAGCTAGACATGGTGGCTCATGCCTGTAATTCTAGCTTTTTAGAAGGCTGATATAGGATGCACCCTGATTCAAGTTCTCCTCAGAATACATGTAGGAACCTACTCAAAAGGTAAAAAAGTTGTAAAAGGCTTGGGGCATAGCTGAGAGTTCCTGTCTAGAAAGGGAAACCTCAGAGTTCAAATACTACTCATTGGTACTATAAATACAAATATACACATAGACAGCTACATAGATAAATAGAAACCCGTAATATTTATATAAAGGAACACTTTTCCACTCAAATATTACTGTACAAACATCACTATCACTTGTGATCTCATCAGAACTGCAGCATCTCGGGCTCCTCCCATACCAGAATCTACACCTATATAGGATAAACATATGAATCAAAAAACACAGTAAGGTATGGGAAAGCAATCACTGTCCTATGACCCTAAAAATCTACCACAATTAAACCAAGCATGCTACTGAATTGTAATAAAGAGATTGGTGAAAGCATAGATGTTAGAATTAATACTACATGCTTAACACTCATATGTATGGTACCTGAATATTTGGGCAAAATTATGTTCTGATAAAAATTCTATACCTATTGTATACATTTTAAAATACAAAGAATAAAAATATTAGAAGCACCTTATAACTCCTTACCAGAAATAGCAACTGATATTTTTAATGATTTACATACATGTATTCAATATAAGTTAAATCATAATACATGTGAAATTTAATAAATATATTATCATATTTATTTATACAATTATTATTAAAAGGATCAAGACTTCATAATAATCTATCCCAAATAAATACAATGCCTATTTAACCATGCCCTATTGCAGATTTTTTTTTTTCGTCAGTCGTGGGGATTGAACTCTGGTACTGGGTGCTTTCCCTGAGCTCTTCAGCTCAAGGTGAACACTCTGCGGCTTGAGCCACAGCACCACTTCCTGGTTTTATAGGGGGGGAGGAGCGGGGTGCGCGAGGGAGAATTGGAGATAAGAGTCTCACGGAGTTTCCTGCCTGGGCTGGCTTTGAACCATGATCCTCAGATCTCAGCCTCCTGAGTAGCTAAGATTACAGGCGTGAGCCACCGGTGCCCAGCTTATTGCAGAATATTTTTATGTTTTCTATCTTTTGATAATGTAAACTACAATGCAGTAAAATCTCTGTAAGCAAAGAGATCTCAAAATGTTCTTCGAAGAACCCAAGTGTTCCCTGACATCCTATCAAGAAGCTTTTGAGGTTTTTCTTTGAGTGGCTACCTTTCTGTGTGATCAGATTTCAACACATCCTCCAAACAAGATTTTGAAACAGCCTGAATATAGATGCAAAAGTGAGAATCCAGTTATCTTATAACAAGATGCACATTAAATAGAATTACAAAAATGGAAGACTGTATTATTTTTCTATTTTCCACTTTGGAAAACAGTTATTTTCTGGATTCATGTTAAACATGGGACCATTATAACACCATCATTTGTTATAAGGTTATAAGCATCTTTTATTTATTGTTTTACATTTTGGAAATATGCTAAGTAGTTTTAGATATAATCACATAAACCAGAGTTCTTTGACAGTTTTAGTAGGAAAGAGAGATTATGAAACTAAAATTTTTTAAACTTTCCCTTTTTGTCAAATAACTAAATGTTACATCACTTAATTGAAGACACTTTCTCAAATATCAAAAGCATCCGTGCACTAAAGACCATATAAGATGATGTTAAGTGAAATGAACCCCAAGATATGGACACAAGAGGTATTTCTTTGTTGTTGTTGTTTTAAATGTAGCATGTGATTTTTTTGTTTCCTTTGTTCATTTTGTCACTTATGGTATATCCCCTATTGTCACTTTACTTAATTTTGGTACCCTGCAACTTATATATACATTTGTCTAATTTGGGAAGGGGAAGGGGACTAACAAAACGTTGAAACAAGGGCACAGGATGACCCATTGCACCAATGACAGGACAGTATACTGGAAACGAACTTTACAACTTTCGGGGGGGGGGGGTGGGGTGGGGGAAGGAATGAGGTAGGTGGGGAAGGGAAGGGAAGGGATAGTGGGAGAACAACAAGGGAAGGGGTAACAATGCTTAACAAGAAATGTACTCATTGCCTTAATCATATAACTGTAACCCCTTTATACAGCATCTTTACAATAAAATAAAATTTTAAAAAAGATTAAATCTTACAATGTACTTTAACATACTGACTCTAACTTTAAGAAGCAATTTTTTTATCCTAATACCTCATGCTTTTAGGTACATTTAATTGAAGAATATCGAGGTTTCAGACCTCTCAACACTGAAATATTACCATTTCAATAAAAAGTATTACAAATTCTGAGAAATCTCAATTGCACTACCATTTGTTATTGTTTACTGACAATCACGAAACCACTCTTTGTAAGAGCATTTAAATGCACTATTTTATTGATGTAAAAATACTATTCTCCAACATTCTCCTTTCTTTTACCCAACTAACTCATTTTCAACTTTTATTGTTCTGTACAAGTGTAACTTTTGCCAGATAATTCAACTCCAATGTAAATTATATCATTGCTATGCTGTTTCATAACATTATATAATTTGTATATTTTTTACTTATTTTACATCATATAATTCAGTAATCTGTATTTTATATAATTTGTGATTAATAAACATATCAAGTTTATAACTTCACACATTTATATTTAGTTATGTCATTCATAAGATCTATGAAGGCAGAAATTCTTCATTGTCTACCATATCTTGCCTGTTACCACGCAGAAACTCAAATAATCACTGAAGAAATACTGAATAGACTTCCTAAAATACCCTTAAGTGTTCTTTTCCATCTCACCTGGTGAACTTCTCAGTTTTAAAGTCCAGAATAAGCTAAAAATACAAAATTGAATTTATTCCCTTTCTGAAAAGTACTTGAGAAAAAGAGTAAAAAAAGGAAAGAGGAAAGAGGTATGGCCTACTTTTATTTATTATCACCAGTCTTCATAACTGACCAGACTCATACTTAGTAACTCTATGATATTTATGGCTAGACCTAGCACATTATCTGAAAACTGACAGATACTAATCATATTGCTTTAACAAAAGAAAATGAGCTCGCTCTCTCTCTCTCTCACTCTCTCTCTCTCTATATATATATATGTATATATATCATTATTTATTCAGCCACAAAAAATGGCATCATATCACAGTAAGAAAATGTTCAGGGCTGAAGAGCATCATGTTCATTAAAATAAATCAGACTCAGAAAGACTGTGTTTTCAAAATCTCTCTTACAGAATCTTTCTTGATATGGTAGAGGAAGCAAAGATAGAATATAATATTTGACTTGGATTGTGTAAAATGGATAATGATTTTAAGATATAAATGTAAGTGTGCAGTGGATAAGACTTCCCTAGTAACTAGCTATGTTAGCTAGTAACTGTAATTGTAACTCTCTAACCCATTAACTCTGTAACTTTGCTTCTGCTGTTTTCTGAACAATGAGAGGCCTAACCCAGCTGAACCATCACCACCCTTTGTTCTATTCCCCTGCTCCCCCCCAGCAAAACCTTAGTGGGAAATTTAAACTTAAAGTTCAAATTTCTTGTAAAAATCATTGGCTAAAACCAGCACCCAACCTCTCCCTTTCCCCACCCTAGCCCAAAATGCTTAAAAGCTGATGTGGGCTGGCACTCCGGGCTGTTTCCTGGGATCCTGACTCCAGGTGCGATCCTGGCACGTCAACGCTTTCCACTCAATACAATCTTTTACATTTTCACTTCAGACTGAGTGGTCTCACTGTACCTCCCCACTACATTTTCATTATAATTTTCAGTGATTTATTCTAATTTACTGTATATCCCTCCACTTAAAAATTAAATTAAGTTCATTTAAATTCATTTTTTATGTTCAAAATCCTTCTGGCATTTTGAAATTCACAGTACCTTTTACTATTGTAGTCACCCTAGTGTGTAATAGAAACCTGTTTCTTACTCCTATCTAATTATAACTACTTATTCATAAATATATCTCCATCTTTTCTATCCACCTGCTCTCTCCACCATTTAGTAACTAGCATTCTATTCTCAACTTCAAGGAGGAAAACATATTTAGATTTATCATTTGAGTTAGATTATATAGTTGCTTTTCTTTATCTAACTTACCTCATTTAACATGCCTCTCTGATCCATCTATGCTATTGAAAATGGCAAGATTACATGTTTTCTGGTGGAATACTATTCCCTGTGTACAAATATTGCATTTTCATTACCCATTCTCTCACTGATGAGCATTTACATAGATACTATAACCTGGGTATTGTGAATAGTACTACAGTAAACATGGGAGTACAAATATGTTTTCAACATATTAATTTCAATTCCTTTAAACAAGATTGCAGGCTCAAACTTTAGTTCTACTTAATTTTTTTTTCCTGGTCGTGGGGCTTGAACTCTGGGTTGGGGTGCTATCCCTAGGCTCCTTTTGCTCAAGGCTAGCACTTTACCACTTGAGCATCAGTGCCACTTCTGGCTTTTTTGGTGATTAATTATAGATAAGAGTCTCATGGACTTTTCTGCCAAGGCTGGCTTTGAACTGTGATCCTCAGATCTCAGCCTCCTGAGTAGCTAGGATTATATGCATGGCTACTTTAAGAAACACTTATTCTGTTTGGAAAAAAATAATTTTATACTAAATGAAAGCATATGAAATTATGTTTTATTCCAGAAGAATTTTTTCTTTTGGGGTCCAGTCGTGGGGCCTGAACTCTGGGCCTGGGCGCTGTCCCTCAGCTTTTCAGCTCAAGGCTAGCGCTCTACCACTTGAGCCACAGCGCCACTTCCGGCTTTTTTTTTTTTGCTTATGTGGTGCTGAGGAATCAAACCCAGGGCCTCAGGCATGCAAGGCAAGCGCTCTACCACTGAGCCACCTTCCCAGCCCCCAGAAGAATTATTTTAAAAGACCTGATATTTGCCTTATTTCATACAGAATTGATGTAGTTTATAAGGTACTAGAAGTCAGAAATCTCAATTTTAAATTAAGCTCTACCAATAACAATCTGAGAATGTATATGAACCATCCAAGCCTCAGTATTTCATCTTTAAAATAACTAGGTTGAACTTAAATATCTCTAGGAATTCTGTGACATTCTAAGAATCTGTTTTGCTAGTCACCCATCTTTACACCAATGCTATGTTTATTATTTACAATCTATTCAACTGCTGGTCTATGAAAAATAGTTCACTCAGATGTATGGTCTTTAAATGGAAACTAGTGTTCTCACAGTTCAATAAATTACATCCTTTTCAGTGAATGGAAAAAACTTCCACAGAGATAAAGGGGTTGTGATCCATATTACATTGACATAACCACTTAAAGTAAAATGACTCAATCTAGATGCAATTAACGAAAAGTAAAAAGATTGCTCTCCTGGGACATGGAAGCAAAACTTCTAATACAAATAAACTCAATACTGGCAAAAATGTGGGCAAAATCAAGGCTGGCTATGCATACTTACTGCAGTCTCTGATAACACTTGTTTGGAAAGAAAATACTACTAATATCTCAGTATGATATGATATAAAAGTCCCCTTCTGTACAGTATTTTCACAATAAAAAATATAAAAGCAAAATGATGCCTTACAACTAGCAATTCTAGATTAATTGAAGCAAGCAATTATCTCCATTATCTGAAAATATAGCTTATATTTTTCATTTTTAATCTTTGTCCCAATGCACAAAGCTCTTACCTAGCTGATAAGTATAATTTCCATTCCAATGTTTCTGCATTCTACTATGCCACTCATTTGTCATTTTCAGGTTATTAATGAGTTAACAACATTTTCTGTCAATATCATTAATTATGCCCTAAAATTGTATCAGTCTACAAACAAATGATATCGGACATTTCAAAATTCACATTTCCCTCAGTCCTCTATGTAAGCCTTGACTTTTCCCTATTTAACATTACTATGATTTACCACTTTTGCTCCTTACCAATTTGTCAAGTTCTATAGCAAGAAATACAGACGTACAAGTTAGCACTTGGCAAACATTGTGTAAAATATTTTAACAGCTTGTAAGCAAAACTCCATGTGTTGACAAATTTGTTTAATGATTGTTACAGTATTTTGAGTAATCAGAATCAGAAAAGGCATAATACTGCCTGATGTCATTTTAACAGAGCTGGCCGATATGACTTTCTTTTTTCTTTTTCTTTTTCTTTTTGTTGGTTGTGGGGCTTGAACTCTGGGCCTAGGCACTGTCCCTGCACTTTTCAGCTCAAGGCGAGCGCTCTACCTTGAGCCACAGTGCCACTTCCGGTTTTCTAATGGTTTATTGTAGATAAGAAGCTCATGGACTTTCTGCCCAGGGTGGCTTTGAACCATGATCTTCAGATCTCAGCCTCATGAATAGCTAGGATTACCAGCATAAGCCACAGGCACCCGGCCTGATATTACTTTTGTCTCTGTTTCTTATCCTTCCACAAAATCACAAATACCTTGTTTATCTCTGTTCAAATCCAATATGTATGACATTAGCATGTATATGAGATTTTTCCTAAAAAAAGTTGGGTATTGTGTTCTCACCTATACAATCTCATTTTATCAGTTAAATGCAAAGAATAGAAAATTTTGGATCATAAGGCCTGTGTCCTGATATCAGTTCTATTGTGTTACCTTAGAAATTCAGTTAATATTCTCAGCCTTAATTTCCTTTGTACTAAAAAATGTCTTATCACCAGGGCAAACGAAACAAACTGTGTGGAAAGAAAAGGTCACACTGCTATATATGCATTAATGAGTTAAGCAAGTCTATAGGATGTATGCCAGCTTGTCTTCCTTTATATAGAATAAATACATATTAGCTCTTAGTTAAGGGGAAAATTTGGAAGCAGAATTCATGCATAAATGCATATATCTCTTTTTGTAATAAAACACTTTATTAGGTAGCTGTATAGTTGATAGTATCTCAATCTCCACTAAATACTACATTATCCTCATTTTATATGTTGTAGAACAAGCTCAGAAGAACAAATAACTGATCCAAGATGGCCTATTTCTTACAGTATTTCCCCTCAGATAATCTAAGTGAAGATTTAGTCTGCATAATTAATTTAATAAAAGTTTGGGTTTTCAAGAATTATGAATGTGACAATTTGATGTTCAGAAAAGATATCTTGCTTGGATCTTAGAATAAAGACAAAAGCTAAAGCTTTTTAAAATTATAGGCTTACAATCTATCTTCTACACAACCTGAATATAGGACAAATGAACATGCTAAAAGATTCTACAAGGATACAATACAGTTACTTCAATAACAATAAATTAAAATGGAAAAATAAAGAAATTGAGAGGCAAGAAATTTTTTAAAGAATTGTGGTTTGAATACAGCCAGGAAGGAAATTCTGTGAGACCCTTATCTCCAATAAACTGCTCAGAAAATGCTGGAAGTGGTACAACACTACCCTTGAGCATAAAGAGGCTCAGGGACAGAGCCCAGGTCTTGAGTTCAAGCCCCAGGATGGGCAAAAATAAAGTACACACACACACACACACACACACACACACACACACACACACACACACACACAAAGCAATTACCAGTGATCTTAAATAGAATAATATGTTAATTTTAATATTTAGCATCCATCTTTTACAGATACAGGTTTATAATCTATATCTTAATGTTTATGATGAGAAGTATTTTGAATTTTGGGAATTTTTACATTTTGCAATATTAAGTTTTAATCCATCTGAACATGTTTAATACAAAAACTTGAAATCTAAATTGCTCCCAAATGTAAAAGGTTTTGAGGATCAAGTAAGTACTCAAAAGGTTTCAGCTCTGGTAGACTTTCTTCTTTACTCCTAGCTTAACGGGGCACTTGGGTTTATTCAAGATGGGAGATAGGGTTGCTGATGAGCTATTTTAGTTACATGGTAACAATTATTTAAGTTGAGTGATGAATGCTCTAAATTCACTTGAATTTCCAAAATAAGAAAATTAAATGTAGATTTAAAGATAGCTTAATAAATCTATTGATAAAAATAAATGTGAAAAACAACAGCAAACATTATACTTAATGGTGACAAGTTAAAGTCATTTCCTCTAAAATCAGGAATGTGACAAGGATGCCCACTCTCTCCGCTCCTCCTCAGTATTGTATTGGAATTCCTGGCCAGAGCAATAAGGCAAGAGACAAACATAATGGGAAATAAGAACCAAAACTATCCCTCTTTGCAGATGACATGATCCTGTATTTAAAGAACCCTATAAGCTCCTCACTCAAGTTACTTGAGTTCATCCAAAACTTTGGAAAAGTAGCAGGATAAAATTAACCCGCAAAAATCCAAAGCTTTTCTGTATGCCAGCAATAAGAAGAGCAAGGCTGAAATTAGGAACACAACTCAATTTATAATAGCCTCAAAAAATGAATTAACCAAAGATGTAAAGGACCTTAT
This sequence comes from Dipodomys merriami, assembly GCF_024711535.1. Classification (NCBI taxonomy): domain Eukaryota; kingdom Metazoa; phylum Chordata; class Mammalia; order Rodentia; family Heteromyidae; genus Dipodomys; species Dipodomys merriami. The sequence goes on from NW_027204492.1 coordinate 57,917,774, forward strand.
GATGAAAATTTTTAAAAACCTTACAAAGGAATTTAAAGCCTCCCATGTTCCTGGATTGGAAGAAAGTGGTAAAACAAAAAATGGCAATACCACCCAAGGGTATTACAAACTAAATTCAATATCCACCAAAATACCAACAGCATTTTTCAAAAGTTCATATGGGATAATAGAAAACCCCAAATGTCCAGTGACATACTTTACTGCAATAGAGAAAACAATCCAAAACTTCATATAGAATAACAAAAGACCTAGAATAGCCAAAGCAATTCTAGGCAAAAGAAACAACACGGGAGGGATCACCATACCAGATTTCAAGCTCTACTATACAGCCATAATGACAAAGACAGCTAGGTATCGGCACAAAAACAGACCTGAAGACCAATGGAAGGGATTAGAAGATCCAGAAATAAAACCACATACTTACAGTCAGCTGATATTTGACAAAGGAGCCAAAGATATACAGTGGAAGAAGCACAGCCTCTTCAACTACTGGTGCTGGGAAAACTGGGAGGCCACATGCAAAAACTAAAAGTGGACCCCAACCTGTCACTATGCACTAACATCAACTCAAAATGGATTAAAGACCTTAACATCAAACCTGAAACTCTGAAAACTACCACAGGACATAGTAGGAGAGACACCCAAACTTATAGGCACAGGCAGGAACTTCCTGAACAGAGTCCCAGGGTCACAACAAATTGGAGAGAGACTCAATAAATGGACAACCTTAAAAAGTTTCTGTGCAGCTAAAGATAGCCAAACTAGAAAGACAGGGAAAAAGTATTTACCAGCAATATATCAGACTAGCACCTAATATCCATTATATACAGGGAACTCAAGAAAATAATCCCTCCCAAACCTAACAAACCAATTACTAAATGGGCAAGGGAACTAAAGAGAGACTTCTCAGAAGAAGAGATAAAAATGGCAAAGAAACACATGAGGAAATGTTCATCATCCCTGGCTGTAAAGGAAAGGCAAATAAAAACAACTCTGAGATACCACCTTACTCCAGTCAGAATAGCCCACATCCTAAATTCAGCCAACAACAAATGCTGGAGGGGATGCACATAAAGAGGAGCCCTATTGTACTGCTGGTGGGACTGTACATTAATACAACCACTTTGCAAAGCAGTCTGGAGGTACCTCAGAAAGCTAAATATAGACCTATCCTATGGCCCAGCCATACCACTCCTAGGCATCTACCCTGAGCAACAGGAACCAGGATACAAGGACACATGCATCTCCATATTCATTGCAGCACTGTTCACAATAGCCAACATATGGAAACAACCCATATGCCACATTACAGATAAATGGATCCAAAAATTGTTGTGCAGCCATCGGAAAGGACAAAATAATAGCATTCACAGGGAAATGGGATGGAACTAGAAAAAAATATTTTGAGTGAGGTAAGCCAAGACCAAAAAGACAAATGGCATATGGTCTCCCTGATATGTGGATGTTAAATACAAAATGCAAGGAGATATGTCAAAGTAAACAGGACTCGAGAAACAAAGGACCTCCACTCATGTTGTCGTATCATTACCAAATGACCCCATGTTGTTGATCACATATAGTGTATATATATGCACACATCTGAGGGAAGCTAGGAGGAGGAGGACACAGAATCAGAGGGAAATGGGAAAACATACAACAGAGGGGTCCATCAGTTGCACTGGACATTGATGAAAACAAACTAAGCAACTCAAGGGCAGTGATGGGAGGGAGGGAATGAGAGGGAAAGAGGGAACAGGTAACACTAAGCAAAAGGAAAGAAATGTACATACCACCCCATATGAAAGAATTCACAAACTTTATAGACCACTATAATGACAATTTGCCACATGAAGGTTAGAATGTATTTGTGACTGTACCACTATCTCACAATACTGTGAAATTTGTGAAGCTTATGTAATCACTTAATCACAATAAAAATTATAAAAAAGACTGTAACTCACAAAAAAGAAAAGCCCAAATAGCAAAAGTTATCATTTTGAAGAACAGTGATAGAGGAATATCATACCAAACTTAAAACTCTATTGCAAAGCTGAAATAATAAAAAATAACAGCTTGGTACTGGGACAGGCATAGGCCTGAAGACCAATGCAATAGAATAAAAGACCCAGAAATGAACCCACAGACCTATAGCCACCTAATATTTGATAAGGGAGGCAAAAACACAGGATAGAAAAAAGACAGTCTCTTCAACCAATGGTGCAGGCAGAATTCGCTGGCAGAATTGTAACACCCTGCACCAGAATCAATTCCAAATGGATACCCTGAAAATATTACATGAAGGGAGAAAGGAAACACCCTAGGGCTCTTTGGCATGATCCAGAATCACAACAAATAAAAGATAGACTGAATAAATAGGATTGCATCAAACTGAAATATTTCTGCATGGCAAAGGACATAACAAGCAAGATAAATAGAAAGCCCACAGATTGGAAGATCTTTATTAGCTATGCATCAGACAAGGGCTTCATATTTATATTATATTAAAAAATTAACCCCCCCCCAAATCCTCAAAGACACAACATTAATAAGTGGGCTAAAGACTTAAATGGAAACTTCTCTGAAGAAGAAATAAGAATGACCAATAGACACATGAAGAGATATTCAACATCTCTGGCCATAAAAGAAATGTAAATTAAAACAACATTGAGATACCACCTCACCCCAGTTAGAGTGGCCATTATCCAGAAAACAAACATTAACAGATGCTGGTGGTGATGTGGCAAAAGGGAACCCTATTACACTGTTGGTGGTAGTGCAAATTTGTCAAACCATTATAGAAAGTAGTATGGAGGTTCCTCAAAATACTAGACATGGACCTTCACTATGATTCACCAATCCCATTCCTGGGAATTTATCCAAATGATCACAAAACAGGCCACAAGAAAGCCATCAGCACAACCATGCAGCATTATTTACCATAGCTAAGATAGGTAATCAACCCAGAAGCACCTCAAGGGATGAATGGATCAAGAAAATTTGGTATATATACAAAATGGTATTCTATGCTTCTATCAGAAAGAAGGACATTGCCCCATTCTAAAGGACACAGAAAGACTTGGAAAAACTATACTGAGTGAAGTATGCCAGACCCAAAGAAACATAGGCTGCATGTTTCCCCTCATCCATGGTAACTAGAAAGAATGTGTCTAGAAATCTACAAGTAAACTCAATGAAGAGTAAAAGACAAATAGCACATTTGGACATGATTAATTAAATGGCACTCCAAACATTTGTATGGTGAGAACAAAGGAGGATACTCTTAGAAGAGGATCACAAGGGCTCAATAACTATCTGCATACAATCCTATAAAATGACATTTATTGAAATGAACTCCAAGAAATGGAAATGAAGTTTTTCATTGTAAGTTTGAAGTTCTTTTTTCTTTCTTTCTTTCTTTACTGTTTTTTTTTAATTCTGTGCCCTTTGTCTTGTATATAAGTTTATCTGCTTGGGAAGGTACCCTTTGCCTTGTATATAATAAGTTCATGTTTGGGGAGGGAAAAGGGAAAGCACAGAAAAAGTGGGTCAAAGGGTGAACCAGCTCAGCACTGATACACACTAGATACTATGTTGAAAATGAACTATAAAACTTTTCAGGGAGAGGAGACCAGAGGGGGAAAACTAAGAGAGAATGAAGGGGGTGACACTCTTCAAAAGGAAATGAACTCATTACCTAACCTATGGAATTATAATCCCTCTGTCATCAGCTTTACAATTAAATTTTTAAAAATAAATAAATGCAAATTCTGGGTAGTTTAAAAATAGCCTTTATTGTAATAAAAATGAGCTGTCATTAATTACATTCTAAAATGTATTGTTAAATCTCTTTTTGGCAGTAGGGGAGTTTACGTTCATAGATTTGAACCACACTGCTGAGTCACATCTTCAGCCCTTTTTGGTACACATTATTTTTTAAATAAGGTCTTGCTTCCTGCCCAGGCACACACCTGAACTATATCCACCAACTTTAGGCTTCTACTATAGCTGGGATGTTAGGTGTGCCTCATTACGCCCAGCTTCTTTGAATGAAATAGAGTCATGTGTTTTTTCAGGCTGGACTGGAACCATAATCTTCCCAAACTCAGACTCTCTTGAAGCTAGTAGGACATGTGTAAAACATCACTCTCAGCTCTGGGTTTAGAAGGGAATCTTGCCATTTTTTTCTGCCAGGGATGGTCTAAAGTTTTGATGCTCTTATTTTTAGCCTCCCAAGTAGCTAAAACTAGAGGTGTGAGCCACAAGCACCTAGCTAGCTGCTCAATATTTATGAAGTATCATAACTGTTACATGCTGCAGCATATATCTTATTAAAGTAAATTTAAATAAGTATCAAAAGCTTCTGAAAGTTAAAAGGTATGCAAAATTGATATCTCCCACCACCACAAAAATAATCTTCATGAAGTTCAGCAAGTATATATTATTAAGAGATGTGAGCATCACTAATTTATGTTTTAAGGAAAGGGAGTTCATATCTAAAATTCCTCCACACTTCTGCCATCTCACCCACTTCCTTTCTCAATTTGTACTTTAAAGTGAGTACCAGAATGAATCAGTCCTCTTTGGAGTTCATAACTTATTCAGAACTTATTAGGTGTTTATCATCTGAATGCCAAAAGGAATGCCCAGAACCAAATATTTTCTATATTTCTTTTGTTTGACTTTCTAGATACTCCCTTCAATTATACTACATTATACTACATTGCTTTCTAATCTGAATCACTAATTTGGGAAATATTTCATATTTAGTCTCCAGCGGTCCCCAGAAAAATCAGGTCTATGATTCTTCAGAAAGGAATTTTCTATTTAAGCCTAGTTTTAAAGACATAATTTTTTCTCCCCATTAATACAACACTCTTTCACTGTTACTACTATGCTCCTTCACCAAACTCTTCATCCAACCTTCCTCCTTCACTAGGGGGTTTTCTAGGGATTTATATGTAGGTGCCCATCATTTTTCAATAGTAATGCATGTTTTAAAGAGTACCCAATATTGAAAAGTTATCTTTACTTCAAATTATTCTGATACTTATCTTAGATGAGGCAAGTTAAAATAGCTGTTTATGATTTATTAGCACGTATAACAGTATGAACCAAACACTTATTACTTGTCCAGTGTTAGTTATGGTCAACTCCTATGAACTTCCTCAGTATATACAATACTGTCTGATACTCTATTATATAAAGTACTGTGGTTTTCATAACATCTTGGTTTATAACTAAGCATGCCACAATAATAATCTCTGACTTTAAGTGGTTTCAGATTGGTTACTTTCTCTAAGTTATGTCTAATATCAAATGATCCATAATGGAGAACTGCTACATCCTCCCTAATTTTCTGATTTATAGCTCTCATTTCTCACTAATGGAAATAATATCAGGAGTGGATTTTAACTTCATACTTATTCAAACAGATTGTTAGTCACAGATGCAATGCAATAAAGTGAAATTTAAAAATCATAATACTTTATAAATAGCTTTTTAAATATGTACTTTGCACAATATTATTTTATAATTAATTTATCTGTAGTAATCTCTACAATGTTCAGAGACTATACTTTCAGTGAGTGGGTTCAGAATTTAGCACAGACTCAAACCAAACTATTTCTTGATCAAATTCCCTACAGTAATTCGAAAATCATCTGACAATAGTGTAACACTCTTTGAACAATTACCTTACAGTTTAATGAAATGTATACTAGGAAGCAGAAACGTTTTATCAGAGGAAGGTGGGTCTCAAGGAGGGGAGACATACAGGAGGAAAACGGGAAGGGTAGGCAAATACAGGGAAGGGTAGGCAAGTACAATCATAGTATTAAGTGTACATGTACATATGTTGAAAAGGAACCAGGTAACTTCAGGGGATGAACGAGGTTGTGAAAAATGGGGAGAAGAAAAATGATGGAAGGGCTGACAAAAATCAAGATGCATTGTATTCATAAACTGAAAATTTGAATTACCATCCTTTGGCCCTCTGCTGGAAAAGTAGAATCAAGTCTCAATAATGGCTTTTTAATTGTATCCTCTAATATTATAGACATAGGACAGTACTGTATCATCCCTCTGTGAACATAAATACCTTGTACCTGCTTTATGATATGTAGTAGTGACTGTGCTTTATCAGAGCTGTTTTTACTATTACTCAAGAATGTTTTCTTTCCAGATGATGATTGAGAAGTTAATTTAAAAAAATGGTGCCAGGTACCACAACAGCAATAGAACTTCGCATTGTTCTGGGGTTTTGTTTTTTATTTTTTTTCTTTTTATTAATGGATGTGCTAGATGTCTAATTTTGTTCAGATGACTGCAGAACCTGGAAAAGCTGTTGCTGCTACTATTGCATAACATACTGCTATTATTGGTCTTTTTATATAAATATAAATATATATACATATATATAATTTGAAGTTTTGGAAACTTTAGCTATGCTGTCAACTTTGGAAAAAGTATCCCAGTTTACCATGTTGAGTTGGCATTGTACAGAAATTAATAGCCATATTGGTCTAGAAATGTTAAACTTAATTTTTCCATTTGTACAGGGGTAAACGCACTGTATTAAATATGTAAGGTCTTATCTACGTAGGTTTGATTAGAAACTAATAAAGTATTCTCTAATAAAAAAAAGAAAATTTGAACTTAACCTCCATTTTTACAGCTACTTAGAGATAATAATAAAAAAGAAAACAAAACATCTGAATACATTTTGTTGTCTCAGCAAGTGTGATATAATTACTATAATTGAAACGTGTTCCACATCAAAGACACAGTAGGCATTTCAGTATATTATGGAAATAAAAATACCATATAAGATGATAGCTGTTATTGGTAATATGAGATTGGACTAGATATGTATCGTTTGAGATAATTCCAAAGGCATTTTTCAGTGTCTTTTAGGTCCATATAGTCTTTTGATAATTTCTTAAAATAGTAATAAAGCCTAAAGTAATGTAAACTATATCTGATCAAAATCTTACTATAATAAATGGTAGCTTGTTACTGAAAAGAGAGAACATAAGTTTTGGTCTCTTTCACTCTGTGTGTGTGTGTGTGTGTGTGTGTGTGTACTTGTGCCATTGTGTATGTGTGTGTGTGTGTGTGTGTGTGTGTGTGTGTGTGTGTGTGTGTGTGTGTGTGTGTGTGTGTGTGTGTGTGTGTGTGTGTACTTGTGCCATTCCTGAGCCTTGAATTTAGGGCCAAGTGCTGTACCTAAGATTTGTTTTGCTCAAGGCTAGCTACAACTCCATTTTTTGCTTTATTAGTGTGCTTAATTGGAAATAAGATTCTCACAGACTTATTTCCTTGGCTGGCTTTGAACTACAATCCTCAGACCTCAGCCTCCTGAGTAGCTAGGATTACAGACCTGCACCAGCAACACCAGATTCACTCTTATTAGCCTATCTAATTAGGACCACATCTTGGCAAACTCATTTAAAGTTACTTATCTCCAAAAGACCTCTCTCTAAAGGCAGTTACAATGTGACTTAGGGTTCCAATATGTGAACTGGGATGGGGACACAATTAGATTCATAGCAGTAGCTATCAAGTTCTACGATATCTTTCCTCAATGTCTTTTTTTTGCCAGTTTCAGGGCAAATAAGAGTCTCAAGGACTTTCTTGCCCGGATTGGCTTCGAACTGTGATCCTCAGATCTCAGCCTCCTAAGTAGCTAGGATTTCAGGAAAGAGCCACCAGTGCCTGGCTTCTTTCCTTAATTTCTTGATCAGTAATTTTCAAAAACTGATTTGTTGCAGGAGACAAAGGAAAAACTAGAATGAATAGAGAATTTACACAAGAGAAATCAACTGCAATTACAGAAGTAGAATTATAGATATGCATAGCTAATTTTTATTAAGTACTGTAGCAAAACAGACTCAGCATCTTCTGAGAGCACTTATATCTCAGAAATGTTGTCAAAAGGCCACTATATCCATAAGAAATGAGCATTGCCATAAAATTAAAATGGCTTTTACCTAGGATAGGGCATTCTACTGCTTGAAACTAAATAGCTTAATAATTAAGTACCCATTCATTATATGCTTATGTTTATCAACGATGAATAGATTTTCAAATATATCTTTGTTACATGTGTGTATATTATGTGAATTATATGTGAAATATTTTTAAATGAACTATAGATTCTGCCACCACTTTTCCAAGATATATTTATTTCCTTGAAAATGTGACTAAGCTTACAACAAAGAAAATATTTTTTGAATACACAGTATTCTGAAGTACCAAGGTCTATATACCTTGTTATTTTTCTGCCTATCAGATGAGCTATCAGGCAGCAGACACAGCTGTTTTATTTCAAGCATTTTTATGATTTAAATACAGAGGTTATTCATATGCCTGAGAAGACTTGAGAATAACCTAGTCATGTTTTCTGTTTTAATGTGTTAGTTTATTTACAAACTATAATGCATTTACTGTGATAGGCAAAAATAACATCCTAAAGTTCTCAAGATGAATTACCTGGGAAAGGAATAGTCAGGACTTGATTAGAGGACAACATGGTTTTATGAGCTCTGGTGCTAGACATTAGAAGCCCAAGAAAGTTAATGTTAGCATATTTATTTATTTATTTCAAAAAGTGGTGCTTTTCTCATGTGATGCAGATATCCCTGGATATTTCAGCTGTAACTCCAGGTCAGGTTACAATGAAATGCTAGAACCCATGATTGAAAAGAAATGATTTATTGTAACTTGATGAAGACAGTAACTACTACATAATAATAAAGGTTGCCCCTTACCTTTATATATATATATATATATATATATATATATATATATATATATATATATATACACATATATACATATACATATATATATATATATATATATATATGAGAACTCTTAAATAGAGAACTACAGTGTTATGAGGAAACTACAGTGTGTCTACCAGTCCGGATTCTTCAGAGATAGTCCTATTCATGTGAGATTTTAAAAAAGGAGACTCTGCAATCATGAATTAATTCTCAGAGTAGCCATACACTAAACTTCATCTGAAAGATTCAGTTAAGGGGTAGAAGAGACCAGAATCATATGGATTTTAGACTTGCCAATCATTTCACATGAACCACAGAAAATTGTCATTTTATAAAAGTCATTATCTGGCAATTTATCAGTGGTCTCTACCCAGAAGGAATGAATCCCTATCAAGTGGACTTACACAAAGATACCATGTTAGAGAGTTAATTGTGGAACCCCATTATGTCCTCCAAGTTGAATCTAAGGGAAGCAACATTGATAGGATATGGGAAATTTCCAAAGTGATAGTCTCCAGGCCTTCACTAAGGGAATTTCCAGAGGATGAACATCAAGAAAAATAAGACGATGACAGAAATCTGATCTGAGATTAAAAGAAAGGCATGATTAAAATATGAAACAAATATGGGCTCTTTTGAATATTTTTGTAGGAACTATAAACATATAGGTATGTTTATCTCTGTGTGAAATTAAAATGTCAAATATAAGTCATTACTAAAAGTAATGGACAAAAAGCAGCTTCTAAATTAAGGAAAGGCTGACTGAAGCTAAAAAAGAAACCCTGAAGTTTCAAGTGTTATTTTTAATTTCAGTTCAGTACTTCATAAAAATCAGCTACTTACCAAGTTAAATTTCTACAATAATCATCAAAACAAGAGTACACAGACCAGTAGGGAAAAAGACGTTTTAAACAGCAAAAAAATAAGCCACATATTATGGCTCATGCCTGTAATCTAGCTACTCAGGAGGTGGAGATCAGGAGTTAGGTTCAAGGTCAATTTAGGTAAAAATGTTCACAAGAGCTCATCTCAAGCTATGAAAAGTGGGCCTACTTACACACACCTCTTTTTCCACCCATGCAGGAAGTGAAAATAAGATCTTGAGGCAAGCCAGCCTGAGTATAAACATGAGATCCTATTTTAAAAATAATTAAATCAGGTGCAAGTGGCTCTCATGTCTGTAATCCTAGCTACTCAAGAGGCTAAGATCTGAGTATTTCAGTTCAAAGACAGCCTGGGCAGAAAAGTCCCTGTGAAATTCTTATCTCCAATTAGCCACTCAAAAACCAGAAGTGGTGCTGTAGCTGAAAGTGGTAGAACTCTAACCTTGAAAGGCACAGGGAGGCTTAGGGACAGTGCCCAGGCTCTGAGTCCAAGCCTCACAACAGACAAAAAAGTAATAATAATTAAGAAAAAGGGCTAGGAGTATGGCTCACATAGTCAAACATGTGCTTAGTAAGTGCAAAGGTCTGAGTTCAAATCCAAATGCCACCCATAAAAGGAGAATGAGAGTCTGAGAACAGTTGTTCACACATGTAATCCTAGATACTAAGGAATCTGAGATCTGAGGATCATGTTTCAAAATGAAAAGGAGCAGGAAAGTCCATGTGGTTCATACATATAATCCTAACTACTAAGGAATCTGAGATCTGAGGATCATGGTTCAAAATGAAAAGGAGCAGAAAAGTCCATGAGACTCATCTCCAATAAACTACAAAAAAGCCAGAAGTGGATTTGTAGCTCAAGTGGTAGAATGATAGCCTTTAGCAAAAGAATCTCAGAGACAGAGTCCAGACACTGAGTCAAGTCTCAGGACCAATAAAAATAAAGGACAACGGAGGGGGGGGGGGATGGAGGGGGAACGAGAATGAGATAAAAAATGTAAAAAAAAGTCCATAGAAACAAATAAGGGTACAGATTTAAAAAAAAAATTAAAGCCCCGCACTAGTGCTAATCCTAGCTATTTAGGAAGCTGAGATCACAGTTCAAAACCAGCCTAGGCAAGAAAGTCCATGAGACTCTAATCTCCAGTTAATCACCAGAAAAGACAGAAGTGGAGCTGTGGCATAAGTGATGGAGCACTATCACCCAAGCTCTAAGTTCTAGCCCTATGACCAGCAAAATTTAAAAAAAAAAATAGTGTACTAGTAATTCTATGAAGAAAATGAAAAAAAAACTCAATTTTAAAGGCAAAGATTGTAACATTACATTTTAAATTCTGCTGTTTTTCAGGAAGTGGAACTGTGACTCAAATTGTAGAGTGCTAGCCTTGAGCAAAATATCTGAGGGACAGCATCCAGGCATTAAGTTCAAATCCCAGGACTGGAGCAAGGGTGGAGGCACTACACACACACACACACACACACACACACACACACACACACACACACACACACACACACACACACACACACACACACACACACACACACACACACACACACACAAAGTTACAACCTCTTTGAACCACTGTTTTATACTATCTACTAAGACTAAGTATTTGTCACCCCTATAACTAAACAGTCCTAAATTTGACTATATTTCCCTCAAAAACAAGTAGCTCTACTTTTATTTTATTATTATCATTAAAGTAGCTCTACTTTTATTATTATCATTAAAATAGCCCTATTTATATACAAACTTGGACATGTACATAAGAATGAGCAGCTGAGCACTGGTGGCTCACATCTGTAATCCTAGCTACTCTGGAGGCTGAGATCTGAGGATCACGGTTCAAAGCCAGCCCGGGCAGGAAAGTCTGTGAGACTCGTATCTACAATAAACCACTAGAAAACCAGAGGTGGCACTGTGGCTCAATCGGTAGAGCACTCGCCTTGAGCTAAAGAGTGCAAGAACAGCGCCCAAGCCCAGAGTTCAAGCCCCATTACCGACCCCCACCCAAAAAAAGAGAGAGAAACAGAACAGATCCCCAATGCAAACAATACTGGTGAAAAAAATCATAAATATACTGTTGAATGAAATAAATCAGATACTCTAAAAGATTACTCTATAATTTCATTGTCCAAAAAGAAATACAAGTATTTTAGTGGCAATAGAACTAAGAATGTGTGTCTCCACTCAAATTCATATGCTGAAGATTTAATATCCTGTGCATTGGAATTTGGAAATGTTGCCTTTGGAACGAAATTAAGCATAGATGATATGAGGGTAGGGTCCTCACAGTGGGGTGAGTGCCATTATAAGAAAAGACAAAATCCAGATGCTGGTGGCTCATACTTATAATCCTAGCTACTCAGATGGATAAAATTGGTTGATCTCAGTTCAAAGCCAGCTCAGGCAGACAAATCTAAGGATGGGATTCATACCTCCAATACACAGAAAAAAAGCCCCAAATGGGGTGTGACTCCAGTGGCAGAGTGCTAGCCATGAGCAAAAAATGCTGAGTGAGAATATAGGCCATGAGTTCCAGCCCCAGTACCACACAAACATAAAAGAAGAGACAAAATAGACAGGAGCCAGTGTCTGGAATCTGTAATCCTAGCTAGTCTGGAGGAAGAAACTGAGAGGAGTAGATTTCAAGATATCCCAGAAAAGAAAATTTGTGAGACCCTCATCTCAAAGGGAAAAAATGCTGGGCTTAGTGGTGCATGCTTGTCATTCCAAATAAATGGGAGGTTGAGATTGCTGGGATTATGGTTCTAGGATAAGCACAGAAAAAAAGTTCTCAAGACCTTATCCCCAATATAAAAATTTTGGCATGATGAGGCACACATATCATCCCAACTACAGTGAGAAGTGTAAATATTCTGATTGCCAAAGCAAGGCTCTATTTCAGGAAATAACCAAGGCAAAAATGTATGGGGGGATGGCTTAAGTTGTAGTGTGCCTGCCTCAAAAGCATGAAGGTCTGACTTCAAACTCTAGTACAAAAATTTTTTTAAGGCAAGGAAATACTTGTTTTCTCCTCCCACTCTCACCATACAACTCTCTTCAACATCAGATGATAACCTTTATCAAAAACCGAACTGAAAAATACTTTGATTTTTAGATACCTTAGTTTTGTTAACTGGCATTAACAATTATCTGTTGTTATAAATGGTGCATAGTACTATGGTATAGTAGCCCTAGGGAACTAAGGCAAAATGTTAGTTATCTCTGGGGCAATAAAGACTGCAAAGTGGCATAATTGGAAATGTTTTGCATGTTATAAATCTTGCACACTATTATTTGAAGCACATATATATGTAAACATTAATTGGGCTACACACTTAAATCCAGAACATTTTTGCACCTTACTGCATATGTTGCTTCAAACAATATTTTTCAATGCACATAAAGTTGATTTAAAAACCAAAACAACAGACTAAACTAAAATCTAGCAACTCAAATATACTTAGATACGGTTCTCATTTCTTTTTTTCTTTTTTGTCGGTCGTGGGGCTTGAACTCATGGCTTGGGCACTATCCTTCAGCTCTTCAGCTCAAGGCAAGTGCTCTCCTGCTTAAGCCACAGCACCACTTTCGGTTTTCTAGTGGTTTATAGGAGATGAGAGTCTCATGGACTTTCCTGCCTGGGCTGGCTTTGAACCTTGATCCTCAGATCTCAGCCTCCTGAGTAGCTAGGATTACAGGCGTGAGCCACCGGTGCTTGGCGGTTCTCATTTCTTATCTAACTTCATCTGTAATTTTGTTTTGGTTTCTGATTCCTCTAGAAAGATTTTTCAAAAGACAAGGAAGAAAGGTGTTAACAGATATGGAAGAAAAGTATAGTGAAATGAGAAAAATTTATAACAAGAAAATTACTGACCACCAGAAAAATTTAAATTTAAAACATAGTTTAACTCTTGGGCATCTACTCTGAACATTACAAGTGAGAATATAATAAAGACACTTTCCCATCCATGTTAATTGCTATACTATTCACAAAAGCCAAGTTATCGGAAAAGACCAGATTCCCTACAATAGATGAGCAGATCAAAAAATGTGGTACATATACACAATGGAATTGTATTCATCCATTAGAAAGAAAAATATGTCATTTGCAGGGAAATGGATAGACCTAGAACAAATCCTGTTAAGTGAGGTAAGCCAAGCTCAGAGAGACAAATGGCATATGTTTTCTCACACATTTGGAAGTACAACTGGACATGATAGCTACATATAGTACTCAAGATGTTCACACACAGACTAAAGGAGGATACACTTAAAGGAATAACTCAAAGGCATATGTCCTCTGGACATTTAAAATACTATTATCAAAACAAATTCCAGGAAATGGAAACTTATTTTTGTTCTTTTGGGAGGAGGTGCTGTTGTTTGTTTTTCCTTTTTTTGTATTAGCAGGGGCAGTCAAAGGGGAACAGAAAGAAAGAGAGGAAAAGTGAACAAATGCAATTGTAGTATTGAATATACACTATGTAGAAAATGAACTATGCAACTTGTTGGCAGAGACAGGAGGGGAAAAGTAAAGGAAGGGGTGACATTTTCCAAAAAAGAAATGCATTCATTACTTGACTTATGAAGAGGTAAACCCTCTGTATAACACCTTAATAATAATATAATTACATTAAATTTTTGATTTAAAATTTAAATACACCCACACATTAATAAGCAAATATATTCTGAAAGACTGAAAATATTATAATTATTATTTCACACAAGCACACACAAAGAGTTTCCATACACATTGTAACCATTTCTGATTCTTGAAAATATACTGCTAATGAAAAAAATTATTATTAACAATGCAAAATTTGAGGTTCAGAATAGGTAAATGATCTGTACATTCACATGCCAAGGTACACTGACTCCTTTCTCCTCAAACTTCAGCATTAAGGGGACGACTGAGTAAGAAAGGTAGCAAATGGAGAGGTAGTTATTTATGATTATTACTGACACTTATTAAAAAGGTTTTCTTTCATTTATATTGACCAAATATTTGTTTTCCTCCACCAAGGGAAAGATTTGATAAGGAGTTAATTTTTCTTTATGGTAGAAGCCTAACTTCCATAACATTATGAATGCATGACCTCTTTTCTATTTGATTCTTAAGATCAGATATTTTTATTTGGAGAATAAATAGACCGTGCTAGAAATCTATAATCAAAATATAGTTATAAGAAATGTACTCATTACTTACTTATGTAAATGTAACCCCTCTGAATAGCACCATTACAGTAAAATAAAATTTAATAAAATAATAAAAAATATAGTTAGACTGAAACCATTGAATTTTGCGCATTTACATTTAAAAATACTTAAAGGCGGGCTGGGAAGGTGGCTCAGTGGTAGAGCACTTGCCTTGCATGCCTGAGGCCCTGGGTTCGATTCCTCAGCACCACATAAGCAAAAAGAAAAAAGCCGGAAGTGGCGCTGTGGCTCAAGGGTAGAGTGCTAGCCTTGAGCTGAAGAGTTGAGGGACAGCACCCAGGCCCAGAGTTCTGGCCCCACGACCGGACCCCCCGAAAAAAAGTTAGAAAAAATACTTAAAGGGTAAAAACACATTTATTTTCTACAATGTATTATGTACTACATCCACGAATGTTTCCAAAGATTCCCCTTCACCATTTTAAAGAAATTTCTTCCACATGCTATGGTTGAAACATTAAATATTTCCCACATGCTGGGGTTTCAATGTTTGATCCCCAGCTAGTGGCACTTTCTTGGGAAGTTCTAGAAACTTCAGGAGATTTAACTGGAGGAAGCAGATTACTAGAAGGATAGTGCATGAGGGTAGATTATCCTTGGCTCCAACCTGTTTCTTCTGCTTCCTATCTTCTATGAAGTAAATAAATCTTTGATGCCACATTCTCCTGCCACCACAATATTTTGTCCAAAGTATATGAGTCCAAAGTATATGAGGCATTGAACCTTGTGAAACCGTAAGCCAAAACAAACCTTCCATTATTTAAATTGTTCCTGTTATTTATTCATGTCACAACAAAGTAACTACCATCCTCAAACAGAACTAAAAAACTATTACTAGAATATCTCTAGTTGTGGTATTCATTGAGGCATATTTTTCTTCCATTCAGAAATGTCACTATCCACATAAAAGAAATTCACATTCTTTGTGGAGAAAAAATGTTTTTGCTCACTAAATGTTAAGGTTTCATCAAGCATTCTGAGAAGCTGAATGGATTTGTATTTTAAATACGAAGCTTAAAACACATTTTCTTAGTTCTTAATGGCAGAAAATTGTACTAGATACTCTTTCTATAAAATTTAGTCTTAACATTGTTCACTCTTTAAACATAGTTTTCTCCAAATGTAGGGTAGTATATGAAAATTGTTTTCCAATTACTATTCAATATGCCTTTCCCTCCTGGTCCTACAATTTCAATATTCCATCTTGGATGGCTATAAAGGTCTTTATAAATGGTGATTATCCTCTGCAGAATTCAATCTAGAAGACAAATAAAACTCAACTTGATTCTAAAAGTTTTCTAAGTATTTCATTCTTATTTTTGTTACTACTACCAACATGTGGAAAGCATACATTGTACCATGATTTAAAATAATGCTAGAATGGACTAAAAGGAATTTCTATTGAACTATTACAGGATGAACTTAAGAAATAAAAAGTGAATAGGAAGAATATAGCTATTCATTTCAAACTACCTGTGAATTAGAAAGCTGACCAAATGATAATGACAGCCTCTTAAAGTTTGTAAATTACTTGATCTGCTTCTTTCATCCCTATGAAGCTCCTAGCTCATCTGCTGGTCATCTGCTATGATAGTCTGGCAGGGGGTGGAGGGGCAGGGTGTTGTGTATTACTGTAAGAAATATCTCATAATAGCTCATAAAACCAACTTATAAGCAGAAAAAAATTATTTTTGGCTCAAAATATTGGTATCTTTAGCCCACAACTGGTTTGCCTTACATTTGCTGAGCCTATGGCAAGGTAACACATCTTAGAAGGGAACATGTATCAGAGAAAAACTGATGGAAGTGGAATAAAAAGTGGAATAAAAAGACAAAGGCCTGCCAACATCCTTAAGAGGCACAGCCCTGATTATAAGACCTCCCACTGGAGAAAAGCTGGAGAGAAGGAGAGAGGGAGAGCAGGATGAGAGAGAAAAGGAGGGAGGGAGATAAGGAAAGAAGGAGGGAGAAAAAGAGGGAAGGAAGAAAGGAGGAAGACAGAGAACCAAATTTACTAGAGCCTATAATTTGATTGTCCCCTCTAAAGCTCATACTGAAATTTAATTATCATTGTGAGGAGATGGCTCTATCTTCATGAATGGATCAGAGCTATCATCAAAAGAAAGGATTAGTTAGTACAGGAGAAGCCTCTTTATAAAAGGTTGTTTAGCTCTTTTTCTCTCTCTGGCTGATCTGCTCACTTGCCCTCCAACCTTTGACCACAGAATGAGGCAAAATGAAGGCCCTTCCAGATAATGGTGCCATGCACTTGGACTAATCTCCAAAACTGTGGGCCAAATGAAGTTCTGCTGCTTATAAATAAAATAATTTGAAATATTCTGCTAAGTCTACAGAAAACAAAAGAAGATCCTAGCCTGTTAGACATTTTTCAGACTCTAATATCATGAAACTACTCAGCTTCATACTATTCAGTGTTCTGTATAGGAGACAATAAATACCAAAAATCAGTTCTCAATACCCAGGCAGTCCCAAATAAGAAGGAGAAAAACTGAAAAGATTTCTGAAGGTCATAACAAAGGGACACAGGATTATGAAAATATAAGGCCTAATCACAGGACTACAGAATGTACTTCTCTTTCCTCCAAACCTTACCTGCACCTATTTACCATACATTGTTTACCCAGAAAATCATGTGCAGTTCTTTACTATACCTACAAATATACTAATAAATCAAATTGAAGAAAGAGAGAACAGGACTAAAAAGGAGAGTCAGAGATGACATAGTTGTTAAATTATGGGATTGTAAATTTAAAACAACCGTGATGAAAACCTTAAATGTGCTGATGAAAACATTAAATATCCTGATGAAAAGAAAACACACAAGAACTGATGAATAATATGGACACAGAAATTTTCAAAAGAAACAGAAACAAATATTTCAGTTAAAAACACTGCTAGAACCAAGGGCTGGTGTCTAATGCCTGTAATCTTAACTACTCAGGAAGATGAGATCTGAGGACTGCGGTTCAAAGCCAGCTGGGAAGGAAAGTCTGTGAGACTCTTATCTGCAATAAACCACCAAAAACTCCAGCAGTGGAGCTGTGGCTCAAGTGGTAGAAGCAGCTTAGGGACAGCACCCAGGCCCTGAGTTCAAATCCCAGGACTGGCAAAACAACAACTGTATCAAAGCCAGGTACAATGGCACTATAATCTTAGCTACTCAGGAGGGTGAGATCCAAAGTATAGTCACTCTGTGCCAGGTTGAGCAAAAATTAATGAGATCCTATCTGAGCATGGTGGTGTACACCTCTCATCCTAGTTACTTGGGAAACTCAGGCAGAGGATAGAACTTCCCAACCAGACTAGACAAAAGTTTGCAAGATTCCATCTGATTAGAAAAAAAAAACCACAAAAATCCACTGGGCATGGTTTCATGTGATTGTCAGCACAGCTATGGTAAGAAATGAAATATGAGAATGATTGTCCAGGCTAGCCCAGGTAAAAAGTGAGCTCCTGTTTCAAATATAAGCAGACAAAAGGGCTAGAAGGCATGGTTTAAGTGGTAAAGCACCTGTTTAGTAGATATAGATTCCTGAAACATATTGCTAGCCAGCCAAAGAGACAAAGTGGCTTCCTCCTATATTTCTTGCTGCTCTGGAGGCTGAGATCAAAGCGAGCCTAGGCAGAAAATTATTTGAGACCCTTATTGACAATAAACTATCAAAATAGTCAGAAGTAGTGCTATGGCTCAAGCGGTAGAGCACTAGCCCTGAGCAAAAATCTCAGGGACAGAGCTCAAACCCTTAGTTCAAGCCCAAATACTGGCAAAATTGAAAAAAAAATTAAATACTATTCTAAATGAAAAACGATGAGCTCAATAATATACTGAATACATCAGAGGGGAAAGAATATCTGATTATGAGGATATAAAAATAGAAACTACTGGGGCTGGGAAGATGGCTCTGTGGTAGAGTGCTTGCCTTGCATGCATGAGGCCCTGAGTTCGATTCCTCAGCACCGCATAAGCAGAAAAAGCCAGAAGTGGCACTATGACTCAAGCTGAGCTGAAGAGCTGAGAGACAGTGCCCAGGCCCAGAGTTCAGTCCCCACGACGGACCAAAAAAAAAAAAAATAGGAATTACCAAAACTGAAAAAGGAGTGGGGAAGGTTAGAAAAGAAAAAGTAGAATGGAATATCCAAAGAATGGGAAAATAACAAAAGGTGTAATTTTTCACAATTGGAGTACTACAGAGAAAAGTAAGACAGTAAAGGGTAAAATTAGTATTTGAAAGACTGTAAGAATTCAAAAGACATAGATTTTATCTAAAATAATGTCATAATATCAGATATCTATCTCAGAAGTAATGTTAAAAAATGTTCTTTAGAGACAAGAAAAATCATGTAGGTAACAAATCTGAACTACATAAAGGAACAGGATTAAGAAAACGTAAATTTATGGGTAAAAAGTTATTTTAAGTTGTATGCCGTTGTCTCACACCTGTAATCTCAGCTACTCAAGAGACTGAGATCTGAGGATCTGAGGATTCAAAGCCAGCATGCACAGAAAAGTCCATGAAACTCTTATCTCCAATAAGCTACCCAAAAAAAGCTGAAAGTAGCACGGTGGCTCAAGTGGTAGAGTGCTAGCCTTGAGCAAAAAGAAGCTCAGGGACAGTGCCCAGACCCTGAGTTCAACCCACAGGTCTGGTAAAAGAAAGTTATTTTAATTATTCTTAGTTGATTGGATAGATAATATTTTGCAAAAAGTATCAAAAAGCAAATTGTATTTCATCTTGTAGCAAAATAAAATAGAGTAATGACAGCAATAATCCAATGGTAGAAGTAATACGGTTATAGTAATGTACCAGTGCTTTTGGCATTGGACTTGGATAGTTTGGAAATGTTTATGGCAAACAAATCACTACTAGAGAAAAGTTTTTTTTAAAAAAAAGAAATAATTAGTAGGCTAAGAAAGACAGAACCTGGGAATTACCAGAGTAGTCAGGTGCCATTGGCTTATACTTGTAATCCTAGTCACTTTGTGGGCTGAGATCTGAGGATCAGGGTTCAAATCCAGTCCAGGCAGGAAAGTACTTGGGATTCTCATGTCCTATTGACCACCAAAAAGCCTGAAGTGGAGCTGTGGCACAAGTAGTAGAATGCTAGCCTTGAAACAAAAAGCTCAGAGGCAGTGCCCAGGCCCTGAGTTGAAGTCCCAACACTAGCAAAAAAATATGTTTACAAGAATGTATGACAGTTTATAGAATTCATATTTTTATACATAAAGTGTATATCAGAAGCTGCAATGAAATATTATAATAATGTATTTTTCACACATATTACCTATTCAATTGGTTCTACTACAAGTATTATTGCAACTGTCATGCAGATCTATTACCATTTTATTTAAGTAATGGCATCATATAACATAAACATAAAATAATACAAAATATAAAATAATGTTGGTTCGAAATGAACCCCAAGAAAGAGACACAAGTGGTTTTGTCTTTCTTGCTGTTGTTTTTAAGATATTTATAATGTACCCTGTGATTTTTTTGTTTCTTTTGTATGTTATTCCACCATGGTATAACTTTGTTTTCACTGTATTTGATTCCGATGCCCTGACTCTTGTATATACATTTTTTTTTAATTTGGGGAGGGGAAGGGAAATAACAAAATGCTGAAATAAGGATACAGGTTGACCCATTGTAACAATGTACAAGACACTAGGTTGAAAACCAACTTTACAACTTCTAGGGGTGGGGATAGGAATTGAGGAGGTGGGGAGGGAAGGGATAGTAGGGGAAAAACAAAGGAGGAGGTAACAATGCTTGATAGGAAATGTCATTACCTTACTCATGTAAATATAACCCCTCTGTACAGTATTTTTACAATAAAAAATTAAAAAAATAATGCTGGTGCCAGAAGCTCATGCCTATAATCCTAACTACACAGGAGGCTGAAATATGATTATCTCGTTTGAAGCCAGCCCTGGTAGACAAATCTATGAAAGTCTTATTTCCAATTAACAAGCAAAAACTGCAAGTGGAGGTGTGCCTCAAGTAATAAATAGAGTAGCAGTCATGAGCAAAAAAGCTTTGAGTTCAATACCATCACACAAAAAATATGTGTAGAATTTCAAAATAACTATATGTTTTATATTAAAAATATTCTATTTAAGCCAGGCGCCAGTGGCTCATGCATGGAATCCTAACTAATCAGGAGGCTGAGATCTGAGGATCATGGTTGAAAGCCAACCTGGGCAGGAAACTCTGTGACTCTTATCGCCAATTAACCACCAGAAAACTGGAAGTGGTGCTGTGGCTTAAGTGGTAGAACACTCGCCTTGAGCTGAAGAGCTGAGGGACAGAGCCCAGGGCCAGAGTTCAAGCCTCACGGTGGACCAAAAAAAAATCCTATTTAAGACAAAACAAAATCATTGTTTCATTTCATGACTCAGAAAGAAATGTGTTTTATATATTATATGCATCAATTGGGTTAAAACAAGCGTGATTCATCTTATTTGTGGTTCACTACTCAATTTTAAAATCTCATATTAGTTATTCTTAGTCTTCTTACAAACAGATCATTATGAAAAATAAATGAAGATAACTATCTCCATTTTGTCAGAATCTCAGAAGTTTAGGCTTGTTGGGCACAGCATAGGTTAGGGAGTACATAAGCTTTATAAAGTCAAGTTTTCTATTGAAAAATTACCAGTTATTTGATCAGATTAAGTTATACTTCAGGGAAAATAGTTGTTAAAAGAAACAAAATTGTGTGAGAGAAATTATTATGAACATGACCACATTACAACCAACTACTCAAAGCAATAAGTTTTCAAACAATGTAAATAGAATTGATAGAAAAAAATTAAAATTGACACATTATTTGAAACTAGAGTAGGAAACATCACTTGCAAAATACTGCTGATAAGTGGGGTGCTGGTGACTTACACCTGTAATTCTTGCTATTATGGATGCTGAGAACTGAGGATCAGGGTTTGAGGCCGGAATTGGAGCTGTAGCTCAAATGGTAGAATGCTAGTAGCATTGAAAGCTGAAAAAAAAAGCTGAAAAGCACAAAAAGCTCAGGAACAACACAAAACCAAAATTTTAAAAATATCGCAGATTGGACTCCAGGAAACTCAAACAACCAATAGGGGACAATGTTCTTCTTTATGGTGGAAATCTATTCCTAGATTTTTATCTCTGTTTTATACATGCAATTCAAATATAGCTCCTCAATTTGAATTGACTTCTTAGTTACCCTAAATGTAAACAGTAAGTTTAGAAGTATTGGAGAAGCTATATTATATAATAGTATATAATATTATATATATATATATATATATATATATATATATATATATATATACTCTGTTTTATATAGATTTAAAAAGTCTGGCTTGCTTTGTATGGGCAAAGGTTATAAAAGGATAGCTTATAAACAAAAATCAAAATAGTCAACAAATATATGGAAAGATGTTCATGTTAATCGAAGTTTAGGTAGACTGAAAGTAAATAATGAATTCTTGTTTTACATCAAACTGATTTAAAGATGTTATAGAATCCATTGTATATTGTCAAATTTGAGGTAGAACTTGAAGTGCTACGAGTTTTGGTGGGAAAAAAATCACATCTGCTAAAATATAATAAAGATTCAAAACTAGTACACCTAAATTCTTCCCGTAAATCTGCAAAATTGTTATAAACTATAAATCAATTACTTGGTATTTAAAATTGGCTGAATGGTACAGTCTCATCAGAGAACATTATGTGGCCACGTAAAAGAAGGAATTAAAGATATCAAAAGAAGGGGCTTCATGAAGTATTGTTGTGTAAATAAGGAATAGTAAAACATCACTTATACTGTTAAATCCAAATTAGTACTTAAAAAATTAGAGAAAACTGTACATTATTTTAATAGTATTTGTACAGGCTTCCTTTATGGATAAAGAGAATATACCATAGAATAAAAAATGGTTACTGGAAAATGAAGAGGATATTGATATTTGTATGGCAATTGAGGAAAATAAATCAAAGTAACAAAACTGAACAAAAAAGTTTGCAGTTCTCATTAGATTTTAAGGATGTTAGGATTTGTGTCCTTACATGGTTAAGAGGGCACTGATACTTATAAACTGCTAGGTAATAATAGTCTATAATTTGACACTAGGAATATATAAGAGGCAAAAAATGTATTTAAGTGCCCATTGTTATAATATTTCCTAATATCCTAGTTTTGTATGCTAAAGAATTTAAATCTTTTCCAGACCAATGAATATTTTTAAAATAAAAATAATATTCTAATTAGTGCTTTCTAAACAAAAGTATACCTACTTGGTTTTATGTTATTTAAACCTATATATAAAAATAACAATTTTTCAAATCTGCAAGAGTCAATTATGTACATAAAGAGTAACAATATGTTGTTGCTGAGAATGTAATTTTCTATGTCAGACTTTACACCACCACTGTAATAATTGTTTGATTAATCAAATAAAATAACTGCAGCAATAATAAAAACATATCTCACACTTACTTTTTACTTTAAATACCCTAAAATAATGTAATCATGATTAATATTTACTTTCTATTACAATAGACCTCTTAAAAACATATATGTGTATATGCTTATTTGAAAGATAAAGAATCTGAATCCGGTGGACCCATTGCAACAATGAGATGTACAAGTCCTTAAGTCAAAAACGAACTTTACAACTTTCCTGGAGGGGGGGGAGAGGATTGGGTGAGGGGGCGGGGAGAGGATGGGAAGAGATGGGAAGGGGAAACAAAGGAGGAGGCTACAATGCTTGATAAGAAATGTACTCATTACCTGGCCCATGTAATTGTAAT
Source organism: Dipodomys merriami (assembly GCF_024711535.1). Taxonomy (NCBI): domain Eukaryota; kingdom Metazoa; phylum Chordata; class Mammalia; order Rodentia; family Heteromyidae; genus Dipodomys; species Dipodomys merriami. The sequence goes on from NW_027204492.1 coordinate 57,941,487, forward strand.
TCCTCTGTACAATATTTTCACAAAAAAAGAACGAAGTAGGGAATCAGCAAAATTGTTAGAATGGAGAATTCTAAAATAAAAAAAAAAAACAAAAAACAACAACAAAAAAAAGAATCTGAATCCTAAGTGTTAAATGGTCTTTAGTGATAAGATCAAGCCCAGAAATTCTGTTTCCAATTCCAAGTCTACATTCTTTCAAGTGCTTCAGGATATTATATGTACTAATTTATTATTATTATGTTTTTTTACAAGTGAGCATACAAAGGTGTTTCAATTTGACATGTCCATTTATGTATATGATTAATCTTGATTAGTTTTACCTCTTCCATCATTTTCCCCTCATTTATTCCATCTCCACCTGTCGCCCTAACATTAATTACTTCCATTTTCACATATGTATATTGATTGTTATCACTGAATCTGCCTATGAAAATTTAGAAAATCACTTTATTTAAAAAGTAAAATAAAAGATGAAATTTTGTTTTTCTAAACACTAGTAATCTCAGTGTCCAAGGAGTTTTCAAAAGTACATTGAGTCTCAAACTGCACCAAACTTCTGTACATAGTTCTAAATTAGTAACAATCTCATACTTACCGATTTAATTAATCTTGGATATGCTAAAACAAAAGTTACTTCCTGAGGCATGTTTAATTAAATATTGCTAGACTACTGTGGCTTTTTCCCTGTAAATTAACTGAGGGGACAGAGTTCTGTAAGTCAAATGGCATCATCATCTAATGTTTTTCTCTTCAAGTAATAGAAAAATTATTTCATAGTTTACTATAACTCTTAGACCAGTAAGGAAAAGTAAAGAAAGGGCCTTTAGTATTGTATTTTGTCATAAAATTAAAATCACTGAGGCTAGATGTATTCAACTTATGGCTTGCTTATTCGAAAAATTTCTTGACAATTACTATCATAATATGCCCATATAATTAACTAAGATTGACAACTTGAATATCTGAAGTTCTAAGAGTAATTTTATAAGAAAAATTGAGAAGGGAAATACTACACATAATTTTGTCAATAATAATAATATTAAACATATAGTCTTTGTGAGGATTTGAAATGCATGCTTCCTTACACAAAGATGAATAACGTTATAGTTTACCTTCAAATAATTTATATATTTATAAGAAAAATAATAAAATAGCCACTCATAAATATACACACATAAATACATGCACAAATATAAGTAAATAGAAGGTGTTGTTATGAAAACACAGATGAGATATTTCTTCATGAGTAATGTTTTCAGTAGTTTACAAATGCAAGTCTGAATGCTAAAAGGAAGTAATTCACAGAAGAAAAAACAACAAAAGCAATTGAGAAATTTTAGAACTTCATTTAAAAAACTGGAAGTAAGATTTTATTCTCTGAAGGAGTAAGTGACATTGGATTCAGGTTTTTAAATTGTTCTAATATTAAAATGATGATAATTGGAACTAAAATTTAAATAAATAAAATTAAAGTTTGTCTTCATTTAAAACGATTAAGCATTGAAATAAATTGATACACTGAAACTAGCAATAATTCTTAAACATATTGGTATGCTAGGAAACTACTATATCAACATAATGCTAGAAAAATGTTATTTCACCAAAGCTCTTTTCTACCTCGAGAATTAAAACTTAAAAAGAATATAATTTATAATATTATGTTATTTATATATTGCCTAATTCAATTTATTTGACAAAGCAGAATATGCCAGGGCAAGTTTACCCGTAACTATGTAAACAAAATACTGCAACAATACAAGGATTTATAGTTGTTAATTATTTTTATAGTAATTTATTATCTCTAAAAACAGTTTCTATAAGTAAAATTAGCAAGGATTGTCAAACTTTACCAAAGTATTCTTTGATATAAAGCTAGTTAAAAACAAAAACTATGCCACTGGCTCCTGCCTGTAATCCTAGTTATTCATGAGGCTGAGATCTGAAGATCAAGATTCAAAGCCAGACTGGGCAGGAAAGTCTGTGAGACTTTTATCTCCAATTAGCCACCAAAAGCCAGAAGTAGAGTTGTGTAGAGTACTAGCCTTAAGCAAAACAGCACCCAGTCTCTGAGTTCAAGCCCTAGGACTGACACAGAGACAAGAAAAAAAAAGCTAGTAAAAAAGTGATAGACTGATTAAGATCATACTCATCTGCAATTCCAGCATTAAGCCATCAGGAATCCCAGCATTAAGGAGGTGGAATGAGGAAAGTGGTAAGTTCTTGGTACATCTGAGCTCCATACTGAGTGCAATGCTAGCATAAACTTGATAGCAAATCCCTGCTTAAACACCAGGAGCTGGGGTTATAAATCAGTAGTAGAATGCTTATGTGCCAAATGCAAAACCCTGGGCCTCATCTCTGGCCTCAGGAAAACAGGTAAATAGAATTGAGGTATTGTTCAGATCTCTCCTCATATCAGAAAACATTATTTGCTAGGCATCTGTCAATGTGAATACCTTATCTTAAAGGTTAAGTATTACTCAATTGCAATAAATTTTTAATTAATAATAAAATTAATCAAATTAGTTGGATTTAAACTTTTATTTTTTGCACCTATTATTTTATACAACTATAATTTTCAGTGAGCACTGGTTCTATCCAAAATAAGAATGTAAATGTATTTTACTGTGTTTATTTACTGTCATTATGTTATTTGCTTGCTCATAATAATCAGATAATAATATAATTTTTAACCCCTAAATAGCACCTCAATATATTAAATCCACCTTTAATTAACACATTAATTATAATATTAATATAGGAAGTTTTTATTGTTATAATGTGTTTTATCACAAAAGAAAATTGTACGCTTAAAGTTAGAGATTTCAATAGAAACTTTTACTCATAAAATATCTTTTACAAAAGACTAAAAAATAATATTGCTTTTATGGATAAATATTCTATGAACCCTGGGTACCTAAGCATGTTTTAGAACATCTTACCTTCTACCCAAAAACGAACTTCAAGGACAGAAGATGTCGCAGTTGGATTAGGTTGAACATAACGTAGCAAATGCGACATCTTGAAAATTGATACGAGAAAATCTTCCAGCAATTAATGTTTAAGTCTTAGATTAACTGAGTACCTAAGAATGAAATAATATAACTTAATCAGGTTCAGCTATTATGGTTCTATATAGATTGAATTGTATTAGCGTATGATATAAGGTATGGGATATTGGAAGAAAATAGTATGATATTAATTAATAATTGAACTATTAATTGGGCACCTTATAGTAAAATGTAAAATTTTATTTATAAATCAATCACAATCAGATCCTATGGGAATTGTGTATCTACTAAGAAGGATCAAAAACAAAGGAAGAGGTAACAATGCTCGTTAGGAAATGTACTCATTACCTTAATTATGTAACTGTAACCCCTCCGTACAGTGTTTACAATAAAAATATATACAAAAAAGATTTAAGACAATTTGCAAAAAAATGTGAAATGTTATTAAGACAAGTATTATTCAAAGGAAATGTTAAGAAGTTCATGCTAAACTAAAATGTGAAGAGCAGATGACCTCTTATGTAAGCCAAAGAAGATTAAACAGAAAAGAGCCTTGAAAAAAAATCTTCTTACCTATATCAAAAGTGTTTTGTAAGAAAAAATTGAGAATTAAACTTTTTAAAATTTAAAATATTCATTTCAAAGTTATGAACTATTATTAATCTTGATAATTGGAAAGCTCCTATTTGTTTCATCTTGTAAAGCTCACACTTTATTACTTAACTATTAAAAACCACATTAAGAAAGATACACAGAATGACATAATGATGAAAATTTAAAAATTAAGAATACACATGTTTTCTTTTTTTGGGGGGGGGGTCCAGTTGTGGGTATGAACTCTGGGCCTGGGCATTGTCCCTCAGCTCTTCAGCTCAAAGCTAGTGCTCTACCACTTGAGCCACAGCGCCACTTCCGGCTTTTTTTTTCTGCTTATGTGGTGCTGAGGAATTGAACCCAGGGCCTCATGCATGCAAGGCAAGTGCTCTACCACTGAGCCACCTTCCCAGCCCCTACACATATGTTTTTTGAATCATTTCCCCCTTGAATAATTTTTAACTACTTTGTTTTTGTCATTCCTGAGGCTTGAACTTGGGGCCTGGGCAATGTCCCTGAGCTTTGCCACCTTTACCAGAGCTCCACTTCTAGCTTCTCCCTGTTGCTCAAATATCCTCCTCCTGAGAGTAGATTAACTAGGTGTGAGTCATGGGCACCTGGCTTTAATTACATTTTATCATTGTATTTAGAACTGCTTTATAAGATAAAGATCATTATTCATGCTAAACAAATTGCCTGAAATCACAGTCAAATGCTTTCCTTTAAAAAATGTCAAATATGAGTGTGCAAAATGAAATATCACAAAATAAATTTTATATTGATTACTTATTAAAATAATGTATAGTATATTGAGTTAAATACAATATATCATTAAATTAATTCACCTGTTTTGGGTTTTTTTTTTGTTTTTTGTTTTTTTAAGCTGGGCTCAGTAGGAGGGTGAGCCTCTCCCAGTTACAGGTGGAGGAGTAATTAGGAGGATTGTAGTCCAGGCTAGACAGGCCAAAAATAGAGATCCTATCTGAAAAATAAGCAGCAAAAAGGGCTAATGGCGCGGTTAAAGCAGTACAGCACTTGTGTAACAAATGTGAAGTTCCGAGTACAAACTTCTGTACTACTGAAAACTTGATATAGCTATCATTTCCCCAGCCAAATGAGCAGGACCAAATTAGATGAATGGTACTGTCCCATTTTTCCCTCTCCACTTAACCAAATTTACTCAAACTTTGTATCACACAGTCACTTCTTGAATTACTGAGGGCTATTTTGTGTTTATCCATGCGTTGTTCCTCAAGAAAACTGAGTTTGAATCTGAATCTCTTTTTAAAGTGAAAAGTGGAAGGGCTTTTTACAGTAGTGTTATCCAATAGAACATTCTGTAATGGTGGAATATTCTATAGTTACATTGCTCATAAGGTAACAATTAATCCTATAGAGCTAATAGTTAAATGTACCTAGTGAGAACTGGGTGTTCAAAATCGATTTACTTAATTTTTATTTATTAAAAATGCATTGTGAAATTCGGCACTGGTGGCTCACACCTATAATTTTAGCTATTTACAAAACTGAGACCTGAGGATTGTGGTTAGAAGTCAGGTAGGAACGTTTGTGAGACTTTTATCTCCAATAACTACAAAAAGAGGACCTGTGGCTCAAGTGCTAGAGCTCTAGCTTTGAACAATACAAGCTCAAGGACAGTGCCCAGGCCTTAAATTCAAGCCCCAGTACCAGCACGCACACAAAAAATTGTCATTACATTGTCATCATTGTTTTAGCATTTCTAACCAAGTATTAGCATCATAGGCATTGTGGATAGTCTTAAACTAAAAGTAATGTCTAGTAGGAGATAGGACAGCATGAAACCATCATGATGTTCACTGTGTGATTTTCTTTTATCTTAAAATGAATGATAAAAGAATAAAGGAGCCTACCAGTGAAGGCTGTACAGAAGGAGTAGAATTGGAGGTAAGAGGAAGAATGTTTCTGTTGGCTTCAATGGTGAACTACTGAAGACTTCTCCCAGTTACTGTGAAAAAAAATCAAAATAAAGTTAGTAAATAAAGCACTTATCAAAGTTCTATCATTTAATACGAAGTTTGTTAAAATTAAAAGGGAATGTTTCATTTAAGTACTTTGAAAAATTAGGGAGTACCTGCTTATTGTTTGTGAAGCATGGAAGTTTGTGAATATGGTATCATGTACAAATGTTTAAAATAAGGTTTTTGAAAAGCAGTGGGGATCATTTTGTCTATTTTTCTTTTATTTAAAATGTAGAATATTTGTCTAATTTATCTAAATGTTTTTGTTTTGGTGTTTGGGGCTTCCATTGCATCTTCTTTCAATTCTAGATGAGAAGAGGATTGTGGCCTATTTTCTCCTCTTGCAAATCCATATGAGTGGTTAAATACACAACACTTACTAAATAACGTTTAGTAAATTTTTATTAAGGTGGGGACAGAGAGAAAGAAGGGGAACAGAAAATTGCAAAACATTCTTAAAATAAACTAATATAATATCTACTTATCTAAAAGCAAATGTCCTAAGATCATGGAAAAAAATTTCCTCTTGGAGATCTTAGAGTACTTATCTATACATGTTAATTACCATTGAAAAGAGCTAATTAACCTTGGGTTATGTAGAAAAGATTGGGTATATGGGCTTGTACTGTGTGTTAAACTGGAAACTGGAGGATCAGTAATTGTTCACATTTTCCATCGGGTCTAAAGGGCTTTGAAAACAACACAATAGGTAGTGTACTAACCATATCAATCCTAATAGACTGTTAAAACAATAATTTAATATATTAGTCAATCAGACTGTTGATTATTTCTATAAAACTATTATATAAATAATATCGAGAGGGAAAATCAAAAGGTAAATCAATTGAACAGGAATTTTTAAACATAAGAGTTATTGTCAAAAAGCCTATGAAACATGAAAGAAAGCATTAAAACAAAGTGGTCAGAATGGGCGGCACAGAAATGCTCCCCACACACACCGGGGTCCCGGTTTCCGAAATCTAAAACTCAGTGGGAAAATATTTTCCACGCGTCTATCTCAAATCTACTTCTCTTAAAACTCTTGTTCCCTTCATCTCCTATTTTCCCAGTAGTTTTCAACGTCATACTATCCCTGATTAAGGCAAGGGGCCATCGTTCGAAGTCCCAACGCAACCGTCGGCCAAACCGTCGGTCCGCTAACCGAATCTTTAGGTCACGCGCCTGAGCTGCGCCACTGCTGAGCTCCCACCTCCCGTCTTCGGCTCCGCTTCTATTCCCACCGTTTCCCAGCTCCGTCCCCACTGCAAGTTCTCCCCATTCGTCTGGTGGGACCTCCATTTATCCAAAGGTGAAGCTGAGACGCCTCGACAGTCCGATCACCTAAGGCCAGGGGAGCAAGTGCCGAGGGGTGGCACTCCCTATCCTCCTCGCCCGTTTCCACGGCGAGCCGCGACCGTCCCCATGTCTCCACGCCATCCCAACCCCTCCGCAGACGGTTGACAGCGGCGGTGAGATTGATTTCAAACTGATCTTCCTCACTAAGCCACGACTGCTACCCTGCGCTCCCCCGAATAGCCACCCCAAGGACTAAAGAAAGCCACCCCATTACTTACCGATTCCTCTGATCCATCAAGCCAAAGGCTTTGGGGACACCGAGCCCCTCAACTATCAAGCTGGCTATTGAATCTCAACGGCTACACACTCGCGTCACGTTTCCCGGCGGCTCGAGGCTCGCCGCTCGGGGACCAGCAAGCGCGTGCCACAGAACCGCGGGCTCTGGTGACGTAATTTACAAGAGACCCTCACTGGGTGGGGTGGGGTGGGGGTGGAGTGTGGTGGGGTGGTTGAGGTCCTGCGGATAAGTGGCGCACTCGGGTGCCAGGAGGTGGGGGAAGGGGGTTGCTGAGGAAACTGCTCTTTCCCTTTCCTCACACTTTAAAGGTATTTGAGGGGCAAAAAGTTAGTTTTCTCTGAAAAAATGTCCCAAAATTTGTGGCCTGCTTGTAAAGATTCTCCCAATATTCACACACACACACACACACACACACACACACACACACACACACACACACACACACACACACACACACGCGCGCGCGCCAAGACGATTAATTCATTCAGGGAAGAAAACAAAAATTCAGCGGGAAGCAACAGGTGATCATGAATTTCCAAATTAAAAGCGCTGCCAAAATGAAGACGCCTGGCTAACGTTTGTGGAGACATTCCCTTTGCCTGTCTTAATCTTGATCGGTTATAAAACTCCAAAGCAAATATAAGTTGGGATCAGGGGAGTAGCAGAGGGTTGGAACTAGATTTTCTTGTTCCTTAGATTATCAGTTATGCGTTTAGATAATAACTGTTACAAGTAGATATGTGCTAGTAGCTCGTGTTCGTAATATATCTCATTTTTTCCCCTCCATTTGAACAAAAGAAATCACCAGGACACTGCATCTCTTGTGACTTTATAAATCTGGGTTGAAAAAAAAAACAAAAACACATTTTTCTTTTGTGTTTCTCACAGGTCTCCTCAAAATCTTTTCTGAAAACTCTTTTTCGAGCACCAATTTTTTAAAAATCTGTACTCACTACACATTGTGCCACCATGGGCAAACAAGTATTTTAATATACCTCCTTTCCAATGGAAATGCCTAAAAATTCGTAAAATACATAAAAATTTACATAAGTATCCCTATTCACTGGGAAACATTTCTTTCAAGGACTTCAGGTCCTGAAAAATGACCCACAATCCACCAGAAAAATATTTGAGCTAAATGTACCTGAAATAAACCTGAAACTATTTTTATTTAATTCCCTTATTTTACAGATAAGTAAACTGAGGCCTGCACAGAAGAGACTTATTCCATGTCACAGTGATTTACTGCTAGACCTAGAAAAAAAAAGCCCAGACATATGTAACCCAGAGCAATGCCCCCTCAAAATCTCATACTTACCATATTTACACAGCACCTCAGGCAAATGGAGAAACATCTTCTAAGTCCAATGTAGTTTTCTGTCATGTAGGATCTATACACAAGAAGGGTTTGGGGAAACAAAACAAAGCAAAACAACAAAAAATATCCAAACACAAATGATGACAAAGGAAAGCAAGTGATGTTGAGTAGACAGAAGCAGAAACAATAGATAAACATCATTTTACAAGCATGAACATACATGAATCAGTGTGAATGTATATGAATCACTTGAGACCAAATTAAATTATTTATAATAAGTTAACAAGCAAGGAAAAAGATGCTGGTTCACACTTATTTATACAAACTTTCATCATGGCTACCTTTATTACCTATATAATAGCATCTTTTCTACAGCTTGTTCATTCTATACATATCCATTATACAAATGCATATTGCAGTTATTATTATTATTATTATTGACATAACTTTGGGATGCTCACAGCAAAAATGACTCTAGTCTTGACTTGAGTATAACATTCAAAAGCCTCTGTGTTCATAGAAGCTAGATTAGAGTTGTGAAAATTGTGAAAATCTTGTTAATTAGTGGGCTATTTTTCTTTTGAGCTGGGCATAATATTTCACTTGTTGTTATTCCCCAGGGTTTCACTATCATGCAAGTTAATCTGATAAACTAATCTGTGCTAATTGGTTAATAATTGTTGCCTATAAACCTCTAAAATATTTGTGATTTAGCACTAACTTTATGTGCTGAGTGGTAATAAAGAACACTGGGTAAGCTTTAATAACTCCTCCAACCCCTTTCTATTTGTCCCTTAAAATATTATAAGAAAGAAAACAAATTTAAGATAAAAAACTATCGGCATACAAGACTACCTAAATCCTGTAATTTTAAGGAAAAGAGCTTTGGATATGCAGCAGGGATATGAAATTACATCACAGATTTCAAAGGGTTTTCAAAGTAGAAGAGTTTAAAATATCAAGTCTCAGACTTTAAAGGGTTTATTACATGCCTTTTCTCATTTCCTTCAACAGATGATATGCCATTTGCCCCAAACAAGAAAAAAAATTACATGAATATAGTGCCACTGATATATTTCATTGAATATAGCAGCTATTTAAGTACATGACTTGATTAAAAAAAAAACTATTAGCCAAAACTTTAATATAAATCAATAACTCATTTTCATTAATATTAAAACTTCATGCATAGTGTTGGTGAATCTTGTATTGCTGGTGGGATTATACTTGCAAATCTCCATAATAACAACCATACCATGTATTAGCATAGAAATTTATACCTCTCCAAGCTTTTTGTGTACATTTTGAGAATATATCAACAACACTACCTTGCATCCCCCACCCCAGGTTTTCTATGTCTCTTCTATTTCACACTCAAAATCCTACCACAGAGAAACACAGTAAAAGTGCTGCAGCATAATTACATATTTTACTAAGACATAAATGAAATCATAAATCAAATTTAACTATGTCATCACAATTAATTCATATTTCCATTTCCTTCTGTGCAAGACTCAAGTACCTCAGACAAGATAGACCTTTGGTTTATATAAACCACAAAGATTCTCTTTAAAATTTCTGTGAAAACATGGGGACTGTAGTTATTAATGTATTGTTTATTTGAAATTTACTCACAGTAAAGAATCAAACATGGATTTTAAGTATTCTCACCACAAAATAGAAAGGTATAGATGCTGGATATTTTAATTACCTTGATTATGGTAATCATTTCATTATTATGTATATATGTGCATGTATGTATTTCAAAGCATCATATTACACACCTTAAGTATATATTCATAATTTTATTTTCAATTGTGCCTCAGTAAAGCTGAAAAATATCAGTTAAAAATCTCATATCCCAAATATTTAACCCTAAATTGAATCTTCCCAATAAACAATTCTCCACATTACAAATTCATAAGTAGCCTTCTGAAAACCTAAATAAAACATATTCTTACTTAATCTTTTAACTGTAGTTCTAACTCCTAAATTCTATTCTTTATCTTTTCAATATTAGCTGGTAAAAGCAAAAGCTACAAAAACACTTCACTTTTCTTTCTTATTTTCTTCATTGATCTACCGTACAAGTCAGACACAGTTGCTTACCACAATTCAACTATAAATTTATAATAAAAAGTGACTCACGTATGAAGAAGCAGCAGGTTGTCACATTAAAGATGAAATTCAAACAGCACTGACTCTCATAAGTAAGAGAGCTTACCACCAGATCTGCTCTCTGAGAAATGCTTCCCAAATCTAACCTACTCCCCTAAGCAACAGCTTTAATCCATCTACTGGTCATTGCTCCCTCTGACGTTATTTGCTGTGCTGTAGTAACATCCAGTCACATGGCAGCTCCATGGGAGGGAATATGTAACAAGTATCTTACAAATCATCTTCTACATCTGTGTGATGCCATGTGAGCTGCAGAGTATCTCTACATAGCTTATTTTATTTGAGCCCCTTTGCTAAGTTTTACAAGTGGTTAGGAGGGGCGACTATTATATCAATCAGCAGATAGGAAAGCTGAAGGTCTGCAAGGTTCAATTATTTGCCCAAGTGCAGCAGTGTGAGCTAAGAAAAAGGACTTAGACTTGAAACAAAATTTTTAAGCTGAGATTTCTGTGTTTTCTTTACCACTCCTCAAACAGAAATAACAATAAATTTTACAATTTGTTACAATTATTTCAACTTCTCTTTCAGAGAACAATGGACAATTCATTGTATAGTACAATCATAAGATCTGGCTTTCTGTATGGTACACTATCCTAGCACTAATTCTACTGTTCCAAGAACTACTTGCCTGGCCCTTAGTCTCTATTGCTGTTAATCATCCAACAGATACACACACACACACACACACACACACACACACACACACACACACACACACACACACACACACACACACAGCTCTTTAATCACTGTTTTATGATACCTTTCACTTATTGGAATTAAACTATTGCTTTGTACAAATGTTCCCACAATTTCCTATTCTGCATGTATTTTCATCTCACTACCTATTAGTATCAATTGAATAAGTTGTTTCTTACAGAAAGAAGAAAACTCAATTAGCAACACACAAACACACATATATAAGTAGAAGCACACAGAGAACTTTCAGTAATTGCATAAGTGAACTAGGAAAATCCTGATTGAATCAACTAGTATTTGGGTGAAATAGCCAAGGAATTCTGGAAAATAAAGGGAGGAATAAAGATTCAAAGTGATAGTATCTTTTCTTCAAGTAGGAAAAGACTGACTACATTGATCAGAGGTCCCTGGTGAACTTGGAATAATAGACATAGAGTCCAGATTTGAAACACTAATAACAACAGTAAATAGTCACAATTATTGAGTACTTATTCCATGCCAGAAATTGTGCTTACATTTATTTAGTATTTAAAATGAAAATGTACCAGGACGTGACTAAAAACTCCTACATAACTAGCACAAGTAAAGAAACAGAACCTTATCTGGATTAAGCAATTAGGAAAATATGATTTTCTTTTCTTCCAACAGTCTATTGTAGTTATTTGGATTCTTATTTTCTAGATTAAAAAACTAGCTGAGATGCTAACATATTTAACATTACACAGCTTGTAATTATCAAACATAAGTTCAGAATATTTCTGCAAAATTCATGCCACACAACTATTTCTAACGGGTTACATGATGATATAAAAACCAGAGATAAGACTAAAAATTGAATAATCAATAGAGCTGAAAGAATATTTAAGAGAAAGAAGCTGGGCACCGGTGGTGGCTCATGCCTGTAATCCTAGCTACTCAGGAGGCTGAGATCTGAGGATTGCAGTTCAAAGCCAGCCCGGGCAGGCAAAGTCTGTGAGACTCTTATATCCAATAAACCACCAGAAAACCGGAAGTGGTGCTGTGGCTCAAGTAGTAGAGTGCTTGCCTTGAGCTGAAGAGGTGAGGGACAGTGCCCAGGACCAGAGTTCAAGCCCTATGACCAACAAAAAAAAAAAAGAGAGAGAGAGAGAAATAATCCTTTAAAATAATTATACATTTGAACTAGTGGAGAGGAGAAATCAGAGATACAATAAAGGAAACTGTTAGATTGCCAAAAAAAGGAAGAAAGCTTAATCAGGAAGAAAGGAACTCCCTCTTTTACAGCAGAGATGGATAAGAGTTAGCCGAAATGGACAGGCTGATGGGGAGTGATTGTTAGAGGCAATTTAGCCATCTTGGTTGAGACTGAGAGCACAAGACTCAATAAAAATTTAAATATCATTTCAGGTTGTATCATTGCTGTACTTAAAAGAAAATGGTGAGAAAATGGTAATAATCTGGTAATATTTGTTGAATATTTAAATATAGCAGGGACTGTTCTAAGTCATTTTCTTGGTCAGTCTCATCTAAATTGAACAAACCCATAGTATGAATGGAGAAGCTGACAGTAACAGGCTAACTTGAAAGTAACAAAAAAATCATACTTGACAGAATCAGGAAACTGTAAAAATGAGTAAAAGGCATGCATAATTGACTTGCTTCACACAGCTTAAAAGCAGACCTTAATGTATTTGTAATCATTGGACTCCATTTCTATTTATAATGAAGTAAAATAATGTTGATGATGATCTTGAATTTTTGCAGAAAAGTAGATTCAGAATTCAATGAACTCTGTTTAAAAAAGAATGAATATACCTGAAACTCCTTTTTCTGCTTTTTTCTGGAACAGCATTTCCCTATATAGATTTCAGGCTGCCCTTCAATTCCAGATCCAGCTGTATTAGCCTCAGTATCTAGAATGCTTGCATTATAGGCCTATGCCACCCTACATGGTTTTGAAATCCTTTAAATGACTTAAATCCAACGTATTTATTTATAAATGGAGTCGCTATTTATAGGAAGTTAACCAAAAGTTAAACAAACAAAAGTAAACTTCTCAGATTTCATCACCCAGATTAATTCATTTAACATGGATGTTAGGTAGCTAGGACTTTGTAGTACACATATGTGAGGTTTATGTACACACACACTCTTGTATAAAAATAGAAACAGAGCAAATCTTTAGAACCATGCATAGAATAAAAAAAATGAAAGCAAAAGCTTGCATTTTGAAAAAAAAAATAAAATGAAAAGAAACATGTTAAATATCCAGTTCAAGTTCACAAAAATAAGCTAGTACTTGTGAGTTTCAAAATTTAAATCTAAGCCATCCAGTTCCAGATTCCTTGTACACAAAAACCTTATTTATTCATACATATAATCCAAGCTACTTGGGAGATTGAGAACAGGACTATCAGAGTTTGAGGTTAGTCAGGACAAAAAAGTTCACAAGACCCTTTCTCAACTCATAGTTGAATGTAGTGGTTTAAGGCTGTGAACCCAGAAATAGGAAATCTAAATAGACAGATTTTGCATGGCTCAGAGGTACATCTGGGTGGGCAGTAAAACCCTATTGTAAAATTAACTAGTGACAAGCAGTGATTCAGGCATGTCTCAGTGGTATCATGCCAAGCTAGCAAGCTCCAGGCCCTGAGTTCAAAACTCCAATAAGGCAGACAAGGAACAATTAAATAAGTAGATGAGAATACAAGAAGACAAATATGGGAGATGTGAAAACAAGCATAGGATTAAAGAGAATTGAGATCAGTGGGATAAAAAAAATATACAGAAAGAAGGGAAAGTGAATCAAACCTTTTGTGAAAATCCTAATGTAGTAGAAATGAACTATCTGCCAGGAAGAAAGACCTGAACTGGAAATCTCAGTAAGGCACTAAGTAGATGTTTACATATCAATAAGGAATATGCAAATTGTTTATTTACATAAAGTGAGAACCATTCTCCAGAATGCTTTTATTCTACTAATTCTAAATTTTTTTACTATTTGGCTAAGTGGGAATATTTCATACTTTTAAATCAGTAAGTTTAAATTAACTGTATCTCCCATCCCACTTCTACCCTATCACATTAACAGTTTATTTTTAAAATTATCTACCAAAATGTACAGTGAATTTGCAAGCAATAAGCATCCATATACAATATTACAGGAGAGTAAAATTCCTTAGCCTGTCATCAAAGGGTGTCATTTCCACTGTCTCTTTGGGGATAATGTCTAAATGTGAAGGTTTGAAAGGATAAAGGATTAAACTTCATTTGCACTCATTAGCACCTCACTGGTAGTTTAGAAATTCTTTAGCCAAGAGACTAGGGTTTATCAGTGTGATAAGACTCTTGGAGGAAAAGATACAAGAAAAATACAAGGCTTATAAAGCCTTTGGTGTGGGGAGGTGGGAGGTTGGGCAAATACTTGTCCTTGGCGTTCATTGTTTGGCCAGAGGGAAGGCCACAATTGTCATCCATATGATTTTTGTTTTTAAAAATCCTCAGAAAAAATCTCATCAAAAGAAAGCTACAAGTTTGTTCTTGTGTGTAATGTTAGCTACTCAGGAGGCTGAGACCTGAAGTTCACAGTTCAAAGTCAGCCTGGGCAGGAAAGTCGATGAGATTCTTTTTTTTTTTTTTTTAACCTTGAATCAACTTTATATTACCATTCAGTAGGTATGTATAAGCAATTTGGAGGAGAAAGGTTGAAAATGCATGCATAAAGTGTGCTAAAGCCATCTTGCAGTACCTTCATTTCTTTATTTTATTTTATTTATTTGGTTTTTTTGGGGTCCGGTCGTGGCCATGAACTCTGGGCCTGGGCGCTGTCCCTCAGCTCTTCAGCTCAAGGCTAGCTCAAGGCTACCACTTTGAGCCACAGTGCCACTTCTGGCTTTTTTCTTTTTGCTTATGTGGTGCTGAGGAATCGAACCCAGGGCCTCATGCATGCAAGGCAAGCGCTCTACCACTGAGCCACCTTCCCAGCCCACCTTCATTTCTTTATTAGGTATGTTGTTGATTTCCTCCTAACTTAATTTTTTTATTATGAAAATACTGTACAGAGGGGTTTCAATTACATGGGCAAGATAATGAGTACATTTCTTATCTCCAGTTAACCACCAGAAAGCCAGAATTGATGCTATGTCTCAAAGTGGTACAGCCAAAAAGAGCTCAGGGACAAGGATCAGGTGTTGAGTTCAGTTCCCAAGACTGCCAAAAAAAATTTCCTAGTTCCTGAGTAAATCTGTTGCACTATCAAGCAAACTAAATAATACTTCATTTGAAAACAAATGTTTTTTTTCTTTCATGTGATTCTTTTTAACATATTTATAAGATGATTTCTTTGTTGCTTTGCCCCCGCTTTCACTGTATTTGATGTTGGTATAATTTGTGGAGGGAAGGGATAAAACAAATCTTTTAAATAAGGATACAGGTGGTCCCATTGCGACAATGCGATGTACAAGATGTTATGTTCGAAAAGGAATTTTACAACTTTGGTCGGTGGGGGCAGGGAGGATCAGGTATGAGGGGCTGTGGGGGAAGGGAAGGGATGGGAAGGGAAAACAAAGGAGGAGGCAACAATGCTTGATAAGAAATGTACTCATTACTTTGCCCATGTAATTGTAACCCCTCAGTACGGTATTTTCACAATAAAAAATAAATAAATAAACAGAAACAAAGAAAAACATTGCAAAACAGTAAACAGAGAGAAGCCTATGTCAAAATAGTAAACACTAAGGATGCACGGATGGTAATCAATATATCTTTGCTGAGTATTTTCATTATTTCAACAATTCAAATCCTTTAAACATATTATCCCATGTATTTGTACAGGAATGTCTCAAGGTTTTTCATGATTCAATGTCATAGGACAATAAGTGTTCTTACCATGACAAAAGCTGGTATACATAAAGATAAATTTACTGTATTATCAGTATTTCTGGTTCTCCAACAGCATAAGTTGAGAAATATTAAGCAACTACTATTGAGAAAGTGGATAGTATTTACAATCTCAATCATATTACTTTTTGCCCATCTTAAAGGGTGCATTATTCCTGATCAATAATGTGAATTCAGAACATAACTAACTGGAGCATCATACTCACTGATTTAAAAATACACTACAAATCTATAGAATCAAAATAA
Organism: Dipodomys merriami; assembly: GCF_024711535.1. NCBI lineage: Eukaryota > Metazoa > Chordata > Mammalia > Rodentia > Heteromyidae > Dipodomys > Dipodomys merriami. The sequence continues at coordinate 57,958,005 of NW_027204492.1, forward strand.
CATGGAAATATCACAAAAATGGCTGTTTCAACCAATGGAACAAAATTGCAAGTTCAAAAATAACCCTACAAATTTATATTCAATTGATTTTCAACAACATTTCTAAGAATACACAATGGTGAAAAGACAGTCTCCTCAAGAAAGGGTGTGAGGAAAGCTGAAAATTTTCCACATGCAAAACAGTGAAATTGGACCCATATGTCATACCACACAGAAAAATCAACTCAAAGCAGATTAAAAATGGAAATGTTAAAAGTAAAACTGTAAATTACCAAAACACATAGGGGAAAGCTTTTTTATATAAGTTGTGCAAAAATAGAATGTCTGTGTAACACTAAAAACCCTCTTTACAGCAGAAGGAATAATCAACAAACAAAAAAGCAATCTATGAATGGGAGAATATATTTGAAAACCATATATCTGATAAGGAGTTATCTAAAAATACATAAGCAAGGAATATAAAATTTTAAAAAAATCACTTAAAATTTGGGAAAAAGAACAGAAAAGATAGTTTTCAAATGAGAGCATAAAAATAGCCGGTGGGTATATAAAATTGTTTAGCATCACTAATCATTAGGGGAAATCAATTTAAAATCAGAATGAGGTATCAACTCAATCTATTAACATAAATAAGTACTGAAAGGGATGTAGGTAAAGGGACAATTTGCACACTGGTGGTAGAGTGTTAGTTACTATACCCATAATGGAAAAAAGTAGGGAAATTCTTCAAAAATTAAACTTAGAAATACCATATGATCTAGCAATCCAACATCTCTGTATATATCTAAAAGAAACAAGTTTGATATGTCTAAAAAATAGCTATACTTGTATATTCATTGAAGCATTATTTGTAATAGTCATGATATAAAACCAATTGAGGTTTACATCAAGGGATGAATGGATAAACAAATGTAGTGTATACACAGAGTAGAATGCTATTTAGCCCATTAAAGATGGTAATTTTGTCATTAGTGACAACATAGATGAATATAGAGGACAATAAGCTAAATGAAAATACACCAGACATAGACCAATACAACGTGTCTCACTTTTACATGGAATCTTAAAATTTTTATTTTATAAAAGCAAAGAACAAGCTTCAGGGGGTATGGAAGTGGGGAAGAGGGAATGGAAAGACATTAGTCAAAAAGTAAAATTTTCAGTTAGACAGAAGGATTAAATTCTGGAGACCTATTTATAAGATGTATACTAAAGTTAAAAACAATGTATTGTGTTATTTAAAAATTACTAAGAAAACAGTTTGTCTTGCTAATATTATCACCATAAAAATTATATGAGATGATATTAATTAGATTAATTTAAAAATCCTTGGTATAAACATCAATTAAACTCATGCAAAATGTATATATATACAATTTTTTCTTTTTAAATTATGTGTGCAAAAATTGGGAAAAATAAAAGCTTAAATTAAAATTTTAAAAATGAAATATAACTAGTGAAAATTATAACTAGTGCTGATTCAGTACACAAAAAACTGATTTGTCTTCTTCAAATAAGACGCTTTAGATAGTATTTATGTTGTGCACTAATTCTGAATGGATAGATTTGAAATCTTCCATGTCACTATTATTTTTCCCAGATTGATTGCTAATGCATATTTAACTGTTGATTTACTACATTCAAGATCCCTAAATTAGTTTGAGGAAAATACTAGGAGCTTCATATCCATTGGCATCTGGCTCAGATAAATGAACTTTCCCATGTTTGTCTATTTCTCTGTTCTGAATTACTCCACTTTCCATATTTACTCAAAAATCAGCCAGTGTTATTCCTGTTGTGCGGTCTCATCATCTAAAAACCAGAACCAATATCACCACACAGTCCTGCTTGTGGATCAAATGAAATAATGTATGTGTTTCTGAGAATACATATAAGGTAAACCAATCATTTCTTAGAAATTATACTCATAGGGGTTGGAGGTGTGGCTCAGTTGGTATCAGGTACTGGGTTACAGTGCTGGTCCTGAACTTAAAAAAATTGTACACATATAAAATATGATCTCTTTTCCTCTTTTAAAGTAGTTGTTTATTCTTGCTTAAGCATTAGAAAAATTTCTTTCAGGTTAAAAAAAAAGCAAGGCAGAAATACCCATAATATTTTTATCTTTATACAAAGAGGAAACTTAAAAGGGACATTTAGAGAGGAGTGTTCAACACTAAAACTTTTCCATCAAACAGAAGACTATAATGAACTTCGTTAGGGAAGGGACAAGCACAGATAAGAGCAGGCTTCTCTACATGGTCTGGTTTTTATACTGACAACCTGATCTATAGTTTGTATAAAAATTTAACATTTTACAGTAGTGGTGCTTGGCAGAAAAATAACAGCCTTCTTAGAGACCTTGACAATGTAGCTGGCTACAGTGCTAATATTAGCACATTACAATACCATTTCAATTTTCCATCAAGAAAGATAAATTAAAGGAATAAGTGAAAAAGAAGGAATGAGAATAGTGGCTTAGAACTCACATCACTTATTTAATTCTGACTACACTTTTGGTACAAGGTCCTCATGAGTATCATGCCTGAGTTCATGGCAGGGGCACAGCTGACAAAAGCATAGGACTCTAGCACACATTCTTAAGCATTCCAGAACTATTTTTAACTGCAACAGTAAATATCACATTTTTTCCTTTCTAACTGGAGAGTAAGAAACCATGGTGAAAACATAAAGAAAAGTATCTGTGCCCTTAATAATATGCTTACATACTGTTCCTTTATTCATTCATTCTCTCACCTCTCTTTCTCTCTTTCCTACTTTCTCCTTTTTCTCACTCTCTCTTCCCTCCTCCTATCAAAGATATTAAATTACTCCTGAGTCTTATTTTACTATTGAGTCAAATCTACAATTGTGACCTCTGTATTGACAGACACACTGCTCTATGTCAATTATTAAAATTACAAAATATTGTTTCATACTGAGGTCAAAATAGACAGGGTTTGAGGAGCAACTTTAGACTCAAGGACTCCTGAGTTCAACACACATGGAAGATTATATATTTGTCATAGTGTCCACAATTTAAATCACTGTTTAAAAATATAAAAACTGAGTAGTTCACCATGCTATAAGAACACAAAGCAAGTCACTGATTTAATGATCAGAAAAAAAAATGAAAGGAGTCACAGGAGGCCTATGTGATTGGAATATTAATAAGATCCACTAACATCACTGATATCTCTGTTCCCTCTTGAACCATTCCTCATTTATGAGTCAGGTTGAAATCAGGGAATTACATGCTGAGGAAAACCATTTATCCTAACTTTAATTGATCTGACAAAGAATCGATGTAATCCAGTTGGTCAGTTTACCAACTGAATTAATATACTGTATTTGAATTTCTGTCTTTGAATTACCTGTTAAGAATATAGAGCTCAAGGAATAATAATAATGAGAAATAAGTTGCATTTGTGAAAGGAATGTTTACATATGAGTAGTTATTTGGGAACATCTCTTTCCTCCAACTACCCTGAATATAATCACTGTAGTCAATCAGCAGCAACTAGAAATAACTACCTTTACATAAATATAAACCCAAACAGGAGTTAATATCTGTTTATCCAAACAGTCCATTGAAGCCTATTCCATTTTGTTCTTTAAATTCTAAATTATTATCGTTGTTTGATCTAGTAAATTATTAATGCTGTGACTTTTAGGATAAAAAATTATTACAATTTCCAGACAGAATGGCCTACAGTCTTCCAGTGTATGTATTGTAATATAAAACAGAGATGATAATCTACCCTAAGAAGGACAGAAATTTTTGAGATCTTTTAAGGATTAGGTAATTATTTTATATATTTTATCACTACTTGCAAATTAAGGTACAGATAGGGAGGTAATTTAAGCAACATTTGACTCTATTTCAGAAGTCCAGAGCTCATACTCCAAGCTTAGCATATAACTTCCTCAGTAACCTTGAGTAAGTCACTTAACTTCTCTGTGTCAAATGTCTATATCTGTAAAAGAAAAAAAATGAAAGATTTGAATTGCACAGTTCCTGGAATACCACATGCTATGATTTTTGCTTCATTTGTTAACCTTGTAAACACATCACAATCAAAATCATTTCCCCTTGTTTGTTTACTTTTTCTAATAAAACTATAGAGTAAATATGTTCTCCCTAGTAAATACCTTTCTGACACTTTTCCTACCCTTGTGCCTTTATTTCTTTTGTCATGACACCATGGGAAAAGGAAGGTTATGGTGTCTACCACTGCAATGTTATCTCCAGGATGGTGCTGCTTCTAATCAGCTTCTAAACCTCTAATACATATTAGCCCCCCACCATATCCTTGAAGCTCCTCAAACTTGATATTGCAATAATACAGATAGCAAGAATAGCAATTTAGACCTTAAAATTTTGCATGCTAGCTGGACGCAGGTGGCTCAGGCCTGAAATCCTAGCTACTCAGGAGGCTAAGATCTGAGGATCGCGGTGCAAAGTCCTTGAGATTCTCACCTCCAATTAACCACCAGAAAACCAGAAGTGATGCTGTGGCTCAAGTGGTAGAGCACTCGCCTTCAGCTGAAGAGCTCAGGGACAGCACCCAGGCCCAGAGTTCTAGCCCCATGATCAACAAATAAATAAATAAATACATGCTTTTACCCATTTAATTTTCTCACAACATTTCAAGAAATTAGGCCTGGTTATTTAGCTCTATTTCACAGAGAAAGACACATGCTTAGAGAAAATAGTTTTCCCTTTCTTTATGTAGTACTGGGAATTGAACCTAGGTCATCATGTTTGCTAAACAAGTGTTTCAACACTGAGCAACATCCTCATCCTTTACAGAAATTCATGTAATAAAGCAATATATGGTGGGGAGAATATTTGAACTTAGAGGGGCCAAGTCAAGAACTTACACCTCTAGCTACTGTGGCATATTGAATACTTACTGTTGCACCAAGTATATGTTCTCTAGACTGTAAACAGTATGGAGACTGGAAAGTGCTTAAAATAAGCTATAGTACTTGGGAACATTGCAACATGTATACTTCAGAACATGAATTATGTACACCTAGAGAGAGCAACCATGGGTAACATTTTGGGATAAACTAAGTGGAATGGAATTTTGAAAGAATAATGCAATATTAGTAATTTTCTAAAGTACATAAAATAGGCTATTTTTATGGAACTGCAAATAGTGGGAAAAGAAAGGAACATTCAATAAATTTCTATAAAACTATTTTACATAATTAAAAATAGCTAAGATTAGAGGAAATCCAGTGGCAGGCAGAGGTGAAAATGAGAGGGTGATGTGTGTATGTGTATGATAGAAGTACATTTTATATTTGTCTATGTGTCTAGCTGAAATGTATATATATATATATATATATATGTTTATATATAAATAAGTTGCATAATGAAACCTACTAAACCTGTTAAAAAGGAAGAGGAGGGGAAAGGAGGGGAAAGGGTAAAGATTGTCAAAAAGTAATACAGAGGGTGAATTTGATCAAATTATATGTAAATATCATAATGAAAGCCCTTTGTGCAATTAATTTATACTAACAAAAATTTTAAAGCATTAAAAAATTAAGCTCATCCACAAATAACATTCTCAACAATAGATACTAAATAGTTTTTCTAAGATCTATGTCATTTATTTATTTTTTGTTGGTTGTGGGGCTTGAACTCTGGGACTGGAAGCTGTCCCTTGGCTCTTCAGCTCAAGGCGTGTACTTGAGCCACAGAACCACTTCTGGTTTTCTGGTGGTTATTTGGAGATGAGAATTTCACAGACTTTTCCTGCCCTTATCATATAAGGGTTTTTAGAAACCCATATATAATAATGTTTTATACAATATTAAGTTAAATGACAGGGCTGGGAAGGTGGCTCAGTAGTAGAACACTTGCCTTGCATGCATGAGGCCCTGGGTTCAATTCCTCAGCACCACATAAGCAAAAAGAAAAAAGCCGGAAGTGGCGCTGTGGCTCAAGTACTAGCCTTGAGCTGAAGAGCTGAAGGACAGTGCCCAGGCCCAGAGTTTAGGCCCCATGACCAGACCAAAAAAAAAACAAAAAACGACATAGTAGTAAAAAAATAATACTTACAATAAATATAATAGCTTAATATCATCCCTATGTAAAATATTTTTCGTAGTAATGGGAAAATATTCTGATTCCAAGTAGAAAAATATTTAGTGATAAAGCTCAATAAAACCAAGAAATGGCTACATCCATGAGATGGAGTAGGGCCAAGGGGACAGGGGTAAACTCATGTAGGGAGAGAGGGAGTATAATGCAGTCAAGAACTCATTCTATATACCACAAAATTAAGAAAAGTTAGGGAAGGGATGGGTCGAAGGGGGTAACACTGATCAAGGTGCATTGTTTTAATTAATTTCTTTGTTGCATAGCATCTTTTATGTATAACTACTTAGAGATAATTATTTAAAATTTTGAAAACATGAAATAACAATAAACACTATGAAATAATGCGGTTTGTTTTTCTCATTTGCTTATTTTTGCTTTTAATGGATAAACACTATACCTACACATATGCATCATGTGGTAAAATTTTCATATACTCCTGCTGAAAGCATTAAATGCTGCAAATTATCACAAAAGTAATTTGAAACATATAAACATCCTTACAATTCTTCATAGCCATTTGCACAATACTCTAAATCCTGAAAGGTGATCTGAAAAATGTCCAAATATTTTTATGTATTTGTGTTCCAAGGCAAAGTTTTTTTTTTAAAAAAAAGTTTAGGTATAACATGTGTTGATTAAATGAATGTCAATAGTTACAAGTGATGGAATATTGTTTTGTCCAAACTTAATTGCTGAATACATAATACCAAGAATTAGTGTTATTGAATTAAAAACATGTACATACATAATCAATGTTTTATCTTTAAGTTATATAGAACTGTGTTTATCAATGTCTACAATCAATGTACAAAATTAACTAGTTAGTATTTCTAATGACATTTGTCTTTTCTTCTCCCAAGAATTCATATATTAATTAGCTGGATTTAACTATTTCAACATGTATACACTCCTTAAAATCTTACATTATATATGTATTTTATTTGTTAATTAAAACTGAAAAATTCGAAAGAGGTCTATATATTGAAGAAAGGTGAAAGGTCTTTCCATTTAGAGCCAGAGATACACATTCACAAGCATCAGAAGTCAGGCAGCCATTTAAGATGAGCCAAACACAAGCTCCTGAACAGCCAGAACCAAAGTTGTTTCACTTTAATTCATTCTTTAAAACATACAGTTGGTTTTATAATTTAATAAAAATTAATAGGATGAGACAAATTAGAATAAGAAAATAAAATTTAAAGTGCATTCAATGCATCAAATATAAATTAGAATAGCTAAATGCTATATTAAAGGATACACACACTAGTATTCAAGAAGCTTAGATACTATGGCCTTATAAACCTCAACGGTTAAATAAGAGAATTTAGTGAAATAATCTGTAATGGTTATTTTACCTCTACAAATGAAATGAGTCTGATGTATAATATCTTGGATATTTTTCCTCGTGTCAGTTTTTCTTCGAAATCACCTCTATGTTCTCTAAGGGGAAAAATAAGAACTGAGATTTTCTTTTTAATATGTGTTTTTAAATAATAACACAATTAACTATGTTAATAAAGATCGAGTCCACATTTCTATTAGAAAATCAATGCTTTACATTCCAAGTGATCTACTATGAAATACTGTTCAGTTTTACTGATTATTTACCTAAGGAAAAATTCAGGGATTCCATCTTTCTATATTGTTCCTGTGAACCAATACTATAAATCATGCTTGCTGTGAAAAAGAATTCTAGTGTTGGATTTTTAATGTAATCAATTGAACATAACAAGAAAAAAGGCATAATTAAGTAACTTGTAGTTTTTGAAGTGCTCTAAATTAATACCATAGCTTTTTCACATAAGTTGAGGCATTTTACATTTATTTCTTTATATTCATATATCTTTGTACTTATTTTATTATTATCAGTGTTGTTTATATAAAATTCACAACAAGCCTCAAAAATAACCAGAAAGAAAAGAAAAACACATCATGAAACTGAATTTTAAAAAGGTTATTTAAAATTCTTAGGGTCAAAATTTTAGTATAGACTGAGAGAAAGATCTGATTTTAAAATTCTGACTCCAGGGAAAGGGCAATGTCTGGATTTAGTTACAAATAGCAGTGATGCAAAGGTGACATTTAACATATTTTCGTCCTTGGCTGGTAACCTCCTGCCCAAACACAGTCACCTAACCTTTCAATTCCTTTAACAATTCAGTCTACCTTCTAATCTAGATGTGATTTAATCAAGGAAATGAATGTCTAATAAACTCTCAGCTGTTAATGATTTGCTTTAAAGTATTTCTACCCAAGAGTTATTTAAACGCTAATAAGAGGTCTAATACACAAAATTGTTCCAGATTTAAAGGAAGTAATATAAGTAATACTTCATGCACAAATTTTAAGCATAAGTTATTGCAGATATTTGGTAAAATTTCTTGACTCCCATGTTGTTGGGTATGGTCTCTTTCTCAAGTTGATTTGGTTAGAAGTTGGCCAAAAATTTGAAAATAAATATTGGTCCATGAAACCCCAAAGAAGCATATCAATATTGCTACTTAAGCAAATTAACCACAATTTTAAATGTATGTTCAAAATTGAGACAGAATAATCTAGTCTATATTAGAAATTATACTTTGTAATGTTTTTCCAATTAAACTACCTCAAACAATAGCATAGCATTATGTAAAACTTTCTGCTTAGCCCTGGTCACAGGATTAGCTAAGGAAGGTTAGTTTATTAATATTGGTGATATTAAAAGGAAATACTGTGTATTTAAATGGAACAATATACAAATGGTTTTCTTTACCTCTCACAAATTATAGAGAACATCAAAATCGTTTTTATAATTATGAACTGCTCACAAGTAAACAGAATTTTAAAATCACAGAAAGAAATCATTCATATACCAGATAGAAAATCATATTACCAAAAAGTGTTGAAGACCCATTTGGCATGCAAACATTAGTAAAAGTACTAAATCTAAACACCATTAAAAATAGGAATATCTGGTTATTCTTTTCTGTTTTTCTAATGCAAGCAATTTTCTGAATCACACCAAAATAAAAGTAAAAATTTGTCATTAAATATGAAACATTTACATTAAACTATTCAATTATTAAACTAATGAACAATTTCAGAAGACTTCTTGTCTATCCTTTTATAGCCATAAGAAAATTTCCTTTTCTTTTTATCTCTTTTATCTGACTCCACACACTGAATAGCTAGCTAGATTTGTAACTGCATTGAGTGTAGTTCAAGCAAAAGCTCCATTTTATTTAACCTACTGTCATCAAGTAAGTTTATAGTCTGAGTAATTGGATTATTTTTATCTGTCACAAAAGGGACTTCTTACAGAAGAGAGAAATTGGGCTTTTATTTTATTATGTATGTATTAATTAGATTGGCAAACCTTTTGGCTAATTACCAGAATGGTTGTGCCTGGAGGAATTACAGTGATTTGGGCTATCATAAGCTACTAAAAGCTGGCGGTATAACTCAGTGCTAGTGCATTTTCCTAGCATGTGTGTGGAATCTTGAATTCAATTCCTAGCATAAAAGACCAAAGAAAAAAATGAATAATATACAATGAATAATATAATAAATACAATAAATGAGATGTACAAGATGTTATGTGGAAAAACAAACTTTGCAACCTTGGTGTGGGGGTGGGGGGAAGGGAGGTGGAGGGGAAATGGGAAGGGATGGTAAGGGGCAACAAAGGAGGAGGCAACAATGCTTGATAAGAAATGTACTCATTACCTTGATTATGTAATTGTAACCCCTCTATATGGTATTTTCACAATAAAAATAAAATAAAATATTTAGAAATGATTCAGCTGTTTAGAAATATCAAGTGAATTTTCACAAAGGCTAACCATGCAGAGAGCAATGAAATCCCCACTAGCACTAATCAGACTCTAAGAAAACATGTTCTTTCCTTATAATGTCATGACGAATATGTTCATTCATGATATCCACAAGTATTTGGAGTGTCTCACAGTTAAATATTGTGATAGCAAGGGAAAAATTCCATCTGTGTGCACTACCCCTCGCCTTTCCCCATTCCCATCAACTATCAGTACTGTCTCCATAAGGACTCCAGAATTTTCATGTCTAACATAAACTCTGACAAATTAATTCTGTTTTCTGTAACTGCAATGCATAATTGACATATGCATAAAATCTAACACACTTAAAAACCTACATAATTTATGTTCTTTCAGTGTATTAAAATAACAGCCTCTAGAAGCATCTGTGGAAGCTACAAGCAGCAAAGAATAACATCTTTTTCAACGGAAATTAAATAGATGGTCAAAACAAACAGCTAAATGCCATATAACTGCATGTGGATTACCATTACTTTTCTTTCATACCGATTTTCTCATTGTCCTCTCCCTTTCTCACATAAGCTTAATATAATATGCAATTAGGAGGTTAAATTCATCATACCTCAATCAAAAGTGGTTTTATACTATATCAACTTTTGGTTAAGTACACATGTTTTTATTACCTATATCACTTTAAACTCTCCGGTCATCTGGACAAAAACTGTAATTTATTTTAAGAGTTATCTCTAGTCAATAAATCATAGTTTTTTGTTTTGTTTTGTTTTTGTCGGTCGTGAGTCTTAAACTCTGGGCCTGGGCGCTGTCCCTGTGCTCTTCAGCTCAAGCCGAGTTCTCTACCTCTTGAGCACCACTTCCGGTTTTCTAGTGGTTTATTGGAGCTCAGAGTCTCACAGACTTTTCTGCCCGCGCTGACTTTGAACCGTGATCCTCAGATTTCAGCCTCCTGAGTAGCTAGGATTACAGGCGAGAGCCACTGGCCCGCGGCAATAAAGCATAGTTTGACTCGCTTAAAAGAGAATAATCTCCCACCATCAGCTAATATGTCATCCCCATTAGTGGTGTTTCTTTATATCTGATTGCTAAACATTTGGTATTTTCTTTTCTCACATGTTTCTTACATTTTTCTATTTTATTTTCATCTGCAAATTCACAATAGATGTAAGCATTTTTGATGTTTACTTATAATTTATAAAAAAGTTAAAAAGGATTCAAGCCTACCTGCTGGTGGCAGTCCCACATAATCTTATACATATCTAAAACTGGCTTACAGATCAGCAGGATAAGTACCATTAATGGTATCTAGAAGCTTACCTAATAATTTCTTCACTCTGTGTGCCAGGGACTTCATCTTAAATGTTAATGTCTATTTTATTTGTGTTCTTCTAACCTTCCCCAGCTACTAATTAATCTTCAAACACCTTGTGCATTTCAAATATTTAGGTTAATTGCAAAAACTCAGGGTTTTATATAGTACCAAAAGTCCCCCATGCTATCTGCTTTTGCATGCATTTATGAATGGTCTAGTGATTTTGAAATTAAAACAAAATATTAATGCTTTCTCTGATATGATTAATAAGCTTAGGTCATATTTTGATTTTATAGTCAATTTCTAATTAGCCATGGTACCAGTGAGCAAAGATAACATGGATAATTGAAATTAACTACCAAATGTTCTCGGACCTCTATTCCAAATTCTCCCATCAAATCTTTCCCCATGGTGATTACTAGGTGAAAAAAATATATAATGTATAAAGTGTCACAGTTACTGTCTAAGCTTCAGGGAAGAAAAAAGAAACAAAACAAAAACCCCAAACACAGGAGAAAGAAAAAAAAGGAATAATTTTGATAATCCAGAAACTGTATAATTAATCCCTAACCTGTGCTGACTGTTGTTAGCAACATTTTAAACCCTGTAACTACTTATTAAATCCATTTTCTTTTATGATAGCGACATTATAATCAGTATGCAAAAATTACCTTGACCACATATAGCCAATGTTTCTCAAATTAAATGCATTTTCTAAATGGGCTTAACATTTAGCTTCAGCCTTTATTTAAACAATTAATTGGCAATCGAAAAGAATATAACCCATGCAGTTTTATTCAACTTTTCCTCATGTACCTGGCACATGGTAAACACTTAATAAATACCTGGTGTTTTGTTCAGTTATTACTGTGCATTAGCAATGGTACAGGATGTGGTATGCTAAAATGTTTGGATCAGACCTCCCTACTGAAATGTTCCACATCACTTGAAAGGAAAATTAGGATTTTCATTTGAAAATTCTAATTACATATACACAAGGATATATGGACCTGACTTGTTAGTTAATTTTAATCTTCAAATCATGTATACACCTAAATTACAATTGTACTGACAGAAATAAGGAACAGAAACCCTGCTAACTTCAGGATTAGAATGACTTGACTTTTTAAAATCAACTTTCTGACTGAATGCCAGAGTTCACCAGCCTTAAACCCAGAATTGCATTTCTTGTTTTAAACCTATGACATTCTGGAAGCAGCTGAATTTTGCAGATCCTTAAATAAACACATTTCCTCAAAAGAGCATTGAGAATATGTTAGGGTACAACAACCAAGCATTTCTAATTAGTCTTTGTATTGCAATATTTTTAAGGTAAATCTCAGCCACAGAGTGAACCCCAGGAATTTTCTATGGATACAGGAGGTATCACTTGAATAACAGGAATATTCTACTGCTTCATCTTGATTAGTAATGAAATAGCCATTGTTCAAATGCAGATAGTAAAGAGGCACTAATCAGGAAAATGACAGGAAAGTTACTTCTAAACTAATTGTCCTTCTGCTAAATGAAAAACTAAAGCACCATGATACAGCTTAATCCTTAATGCATTGTTTGCTTGGAATGAAAATGCACACTAGTCTTACCAACCTAAAACATAGATAATTTGAAATTACATTTTGATATCTTTTTAAAGTAGGAATATACATCTTGAGTTACATTTAGATCCAGTAGTCCTGAGATAGGTATGGTCTCAGAAAAAGGAATATAAATTTAATAACAATGTACTGGCAGTGTATTTTCTTTCACTCATGTTTATAAATATACTAGGTAATACAGTAAGATGGTCTCAAATAATTTTGTTTAATTAGTGGCTTGGAGTGGACATGTTACATTGGTGGAAATCCCAAGAGTCCTAGATTTCCAATTGTTTTTCCTGTTATTTATATTTAGATAATTTACAACTGAAAAATAATAAGATGAAAAGACTAATTGTGTGTTAAGAAAACAATGTTTTATTATGTGGAGTTGGCAAACTAAATATTCACAGGGAAATATAGGTAGCTCCAATAGCAGACAAATGCATTAGCCAAAACTTAATTAAATTTGCTCCAAAGGTATCAATGCATTTTTTAAAAGTAGCAACAAGTGTGATATAATTTGTCAACTGAATTTTATCACTCTAAACTTTGACTCATCTTTTATTGTGATCATAAATTCTCTTTTTCTTCATCCCTGTACACAATTTTGAAAATGAGGTATATTGCCAACTTTTTGGCATTTGACACCTCTCATCTTTTGACAGAGGCTTGTTTCTGCCTGGTTATTCATGCACACATATCTGTCATGTAATTGGTCACATCAGAAATAATCTTGGATAAAATACCTGAGAATTAGCTTTTCTAGTATTCTTTTAATTTATTTTTTATTATCTCTAAGCAGTTGTACAAAGGTGTTTCAATTCTACATGTTAGCTTATGAGTACAATATATCATGATCAGTGTCACTATATCATTCTCTCCATATCTCCCAATCCTACCCAGTCCCTCATTTTTCCTAGTACCAATTTCACATATATACATTAAATATTATGACTCTCTTCATTCTAGTATTCTTAAGTTGCTCTGGAAAAATGTTCATTTTTCTAGAAAGTTGACCAGTGATATCAGCATTATCTATTTCTGAATTCACAGTTCATCAAATGAGAAAAAATAACATTGAAATGACTGAGATTTTGCCATATATTATGAATGCTGATAAATTACAATACCCTGACTCAGCTGAATTCTTTTATTTTCATAAGAGTAAATATCTTTAAAAAATTCCTAGTGTAACAGGTCTGTACACAATCCATTTCTGCACCATCCCCCAAATCAAACAACTTGACTTTCCACAACAAAAATAAATAATATAATTTTAATTATATTGGAATAGTGTAAAATCAATACAGAAGAAAACAGAATTTTCTCTAATAACATTTTTGCCTCTTACTGATACTGATTTCATTCATGTCCATTAAGGAACTGAACAATTTACTCATCTTAAAAACCATGCCATTAATGCACTTAGGTGTAAGAAACACACATTTTAAATCTTCCTACACACATAGTCAGAGTTGCAGATACACAGATAATTGTAAGTTTTCCTGAGGAATTCCCCTAGTGATAACATACTTGCAGAAAAACAGCCTCTGTCATTTTCTATGACAATCATTACACTAAGCAAAAACTGTAGCTTCCACTGTAATAGTGATTATCCTAAAACACAAGCATTTTCAAAATAAATACACGCTAACTGGGAAGAGAAGCTTGGCAATTAACTAGGGTCACTGACATTAAGAAAATCATCTATTCCAGACTGCATCAGCATTCTCAGGATCCTGACCAAAAACTCTCCACAAGTGCTAAATACATGCATGATTTCCAAACACACGACATCATTTCTTTTTAAAGAAGAAAAAAAGCATGTAATCTGAGAGATTAAGAGCCACACAAACATAAAACCAGTATATCATCCTGAGCATAAAGAAGTATATAGACTTGCCTGTGTTTGTGTACTGAAGCATTCAATTCTAACAGCACTTACTGCTAAGCAGACACCGGCGGCATGCTTGCTGTGAAGCTCAATCAGCCCCGTTTAATCAGGCTTAAGGAAAACTACTGTATTACAGCACATATGAATACATTCAAAGTGAACTTACAAGTGACTAACGACAAATAGGATCTATCATTCACACCAAGACGCAAAATCAGAAAATTGTATTTAAAGCAGAGAAAGCTATCAAAATATAGAGAAAACATCACCTTTCCTCCAAGATATGCTGTTGTGTCTTGCTTGCCTAACAGTTTCTGTGATAATACTTTCTCAGTGCTACTAAAGAAGAGAGGACAGGCAAGAAGAGCATAGAGGAAAGGAAAGGAGAAAAGAGGAGAGGGGAGGGAAGAAGAGGAGTGCTTCCTTCTCTCTCAGAGCATATCAGAAAAGGGAATCCTGTACAAATTTAGAATGTAGACTCACAATCAGCCATGATAGTGTGTGTGTGTGTGTGTGTTTGTGTGTGTGTGTGTGTGTGTGTGTCTGTGTCTGTGTGCTTTAATTGATTCTGTACCAAACCACTAATGAATTCAATTAACCCCATTAGTTACCTATCATACTTCCCCTGTGGTATAACATTCTCCACCAAGAGCATAAATACTATAAATAAAAGATACTCTAATTTGTGCTAGTTTTTATTCTAAGATCCACTTATTAGACTCCCAGAAATATTTTAAAAAATAGATCCATTGGAACAATTTAGGCTTAGGGGCTTCTGGCTCAAAATTCAGCATTTCTGAATTTCATAGTTACTATTTGATGTAGGGAAAAATAACAGAACTGTAACTTGCTAGTCATTTCATCTTTGTTAAAATACGGTGTTATTTAAATTAAGAAAACATATAAATGGTGTCCATTATACTGCTAGAAAAACTGGCTATTTTTATAGCTACGTTTATAATTCAGAAAAATTGTATGGATTTAGGTTGAACTTCAGCATATTAGATTCATAATTTGGAGAAAGGAAGTATAAAATACGCAATTTGAAGAATCACTCTCTTGCCAGTGTTAAAAAATCTCTTTATTGCATATTGGCCCTGGATGCAACTTTTCATTTCTCTCCCAAAGTAACTATGAAGTACACTAATCAATGCATAAACAAACACTGACCGAGTAACTCTCTTCTCATCATTGGCCACAGGTAGATATATGAACCTCACTAGATATACTGACACATTCTTAAATCCGTTTTTATGAGATTAAAGAATAAATGTGTTATGTGATACATCAGGGTATTTTTTTTTGAGAAAGAAAACAGGTATCATTTTTTTAATTCCTCTGTATATTTCCAAGGTATGCATTCAATTTTGGAAGGAAACATTGCTTCTAGGAATGTGCTGGTGTGTATTTTACACCTTTGCAGTTTCCATCCCAAACATTCTCTTTTGCTCAAAGGGATTTGCAGCCAGCTCAGCGTTTGTTATCTCATTGCTTAAAGTGCTCTGCGACATTCCTATGCCCAGAAAGGCATTAATCGAGGGCCACATTAGGAGATATATCAGTGTACAGTGTAGGCAATTTTCTGTCTGTGATGGCCAAGTTAGAGAAAAATCACTCATGCTGACTAATTTTCTATATAACTGCAGTAAACGTCAACTAGAAAGAATCTTCTGGAATGAGTCTTTCCAATCACAATGACTTTCCAGATAGCTAAACTTTATTTACCACTTTTCCTGAAAAATAATTTTACCTTCATTTTGGATGAGGTGAATTTCTATTTAAATTTAAAGGAAACAATATAAAGAATATAATTCATGAGTGTCTTTCCATTCATGTTTAATGCAAATTAAAATTTAGTATATGAGAATGCTATCATGTATAAGGATTCACATTGTCCCTGTCTTTAAAGCAAAAACCAAAATCTATAATCTTTAACCTTTTCTTTTTTGGCTAATGTTTTAATTAGAGATCTCATTTGGAATCTGAACAGTGTACAATGTTATTTTACAATAATGCCCCTGGGGGCCCAATTCCTCCTATGCTAAATGACCTGAGATTGCAATTCTTTGTGAATTTTTGTTTCCAGGCTATATTGCTTTTCTGTCTTTTCTCCATCTCGGTCAGACTGTCATCTGTCAATTTAGCTGTCAATGTACTTGCCTTTTTCAGCCTTTCTTCTCACTTGTAATTTTCTGAAGATTTGAACACCATATGTTCAAACTCCTTAGAATTGGAGAGAAATAATCAAAGCACTGGCTTTTAGTGATCATTTTTGTCACTCAGATTGCTTATTTTTTTACTTCTTTCTTGGTTCCAAACATTATTATAATAGATCAGACTTCCAAATTACTAAATCCAGTTAAATAGTGTTAAAAGTAGGTACTTCTGGATATGCATGAATCTGTGGCACATTCAAGACACTCCATAGTCAACTTGCATCAAATAGGTGAGGAAAAATATCTTCACAGCATCTATATTATTAAGTAACTTCCCAGAGATGGTCACTCAGTTCTTGAGGTCACCAGTATAATGGTGACCAGATGAAGATTATTAGTTTCTGTAGTATATAGAAAGTTTTGTACACAGGAAAAAAATATTTCAAGAAAGTGACGGCTCTATCCTCTTAAAACTAATGAAGATAAATCACCTTAAAAGTAATGAAGTTACAGGTGATAAGATTTTTAAGTGGAGTTTCTTCCAGCACACAGCCATATTAGAGTAATTCATCTTTCTGTGTGGTTACACTGTATTAGGAGTCAGGAGATCTGGGTCCTCATCTTGGTTCTGTAGCTGTTTTGCTGTATGGCCATAAGCAAGTCATTTAACCTCTATATGCTGTGTTCAACAGTCTTGAACCTAAAGATTGTATATGAAGAAGCTCTTTTGTTAAAAAGGTAAAATACCTTCACAAATGTGAAGTACTCTCCCTGTCAGATCAATAAAATAAGGAAAAATCCCCATATTATACTGATCATATAGTCAACAGACCATCATTTCAAAGCTAAAGAAACTCAGCCTCACAAATTAGAATTGGCAGAGTTATAGCATTCGAAATAGTAAAAAACAAACAGAAATGGAGCAGGCATTTGTGTCTCCATTACTGTACAGTTAGTGGATGCCAGAACTCAATGGTGGACAGCTAAATAGTGTGCTAAATGGAAAGGATCAGTGCTGTTATCTAGGTTCATTTATATCAAACCAAGACACAGTGGAAAGTGTTTCTTTTGAAACTAAACAGAAGACTGAGTAGTTCAGAGGCTTATTTATTTTTCCTCAACAAGTTAATGCCTAGGGTTTTGCAAAGAGTAAACATTTAATTGGCCTCTGTTTCAGCAGAGGCCTTTGCAAAATCTATTGGAAAACTTAAAACTTTGAGAGGATTTTGTTCCCCACAGAATGGACACCAACCTGGAAGTTAACAGAGAGTGATGGGAGATGTGAAGAATGGATACTGTTGGGTTTTCTGATTTGAGGGGAATTGGGGGAGAAGGAAAGGAAGGCAGATCTAGAAAATAATGGAAGAAAGATATGCAGTTGGAAGAGATCTAGCCTTATGCCAGAAAATTTCTATATTTCATGTGATTTACATTTCCCATACAACTTATGAGGTACTATACCCATTTGACAGAGAGTAATATCAGCACTTCCTATATGCCATACACCTTGAAAAGAAATTCTTGTATGTTTAATCCTTACAACAGCCTTTAGTTGTATTATTATAATGCTTAATCACAACAGGAATATAGGTGTGCTATTATAATGTTGTATTTTATTATTATATATTGTTACAGTGTTGCCTCATACAATAAAATTATTTCCCAAGAACAAGCTTGAGAACTTAAGTCAAAAGCAACATGTCTAAGATCACATAGCTAGAAAGTAACAGCCAGGACTAAAACTCAACTCTGCCTCCAAATCCCAACATCTACTAAAGTAATCTGAACTTTGAACTCAGATTAGTAAATATTGTAGACAACTATACCTAAAGTTGAGTAGGATCTTTGACAGAGTCTTTGGATAAAGCAGATTAATATGGATTGAGTAGCAATAATCAAGTATATTAAATATGAGTACAACCCAATAATGTAATATATGTCTCTAAATACTTGTGAAGCCTCAGACTCCCTTTTTTACGTATTTGAGATATAAGCAATGCAAAACAAACCATATATATATATTCAATGTGTAAAATTTGATGAGTTTGCATACATGCAAATACTCATGGGTCCTGTAATTAACTTAATAGACATATATACCATCCTGTCAAGCACTGCTTTTCTTGTAGTAAGAACTCTTAATATGAGATCTACACTTCTAACACATTTTCAATTTCATGATACATTGTTGTTAACTGTATGCAGTAGTTCTCTAGAATTTATTCATCTCATGCAAGTGTATCCTCATATTTATTGAACAATTTCCTATAATATTTAATACCCTGAACAAGGATGGTATATAAATAATTGATGAATAATATAATGAATGAACGAAAAGGTAAAATTGAGAGGCTTCCATTCATTGACAGCAATATTTGAAACACCTAAATAAAAGAGAAAAAAATTTTAATTTGAGTTCAAACTTCACCATTTACTTTCTTGATGAATTTGATTTAGTTAATGCATTTCTGTAAAAACAAAAAAAAATCATTGTATAAAAATGTAAAAAGCTCATGTCTTATTACCAAAAACAAGCTCATATCCTGACTCCACAGACAATGATAATTCAAATAATGAGAGAATAATGAAGATACAATTCTAAACACCTGGTTTTAATGAGGAGGGAAGTTAACCTTTCATGAACACTTATTTTGTGCCAAGCATTACCCTTGTGTAATACATATATTCTGTATTCATCACTACAACTCTACAAAGCAGGTAAGGGTAGTATATTCAGTTTATAGTACCAGTAAAAAGTTCAAAGAGTAAAAACTGAATAAGTATCAGTTCTTATTTTAAGAAATTAAAGGATTTGTGGCTGGGAATGTGACTTAGTGGTAGAGTTCTTGCGTAGCATGCATGAAGCCCTGGGTTTGGTTCCTTAGTACCACATAAACAGACAAAGCCAGAAATGGTGCTGTGGCTCAAGTGGTAGAGTGCAAACCTTAAGCTTAAGAAGGTCAGGGACAGTGCTCAGGCCCTGAGTTCAAGCGCCAGAACTGGCAAAAAATAAATAAAGGCTTTGTGTAACACTAACAACATCAATAGCAACAAACGGCAATAACAAAATACCCTAGAATGTCTATATTACATCCCCAACTTGGCCAATAACTTGAAGAGTTCAGTTAGAACTTTCCATTGATGAAATATGTCACTCTAAAAAACTGAGAGCAATAGATTGTCGTCTAGTTTCCTGCTCTGTTTTTAAATGTTTTTAACTAACAGTAACATAACTCAGGTTCATAACAGTAACATGACTCTGGTCCATATTTCTAGCTGCAGGAGGGAGCTTTAGACTCCTCTAAAGTATTTTGTGTACTTTGTACATTTGTAATTATTGGCTTGTTTCCATGGAAACCACTAGCCTGAGTAATAGGTTTTATTTCCATCCCCATTCTGAAACAAATTTGGTCTTTCCTTTCCCCTATCCTACTCTATCATGAACTCCTTACTGGAATCTGGTGGCTTCTGCTTAGTGGATGAGCTCACTGAAGACCAATTTTGTTTTTCTTGGTGAAATTAACAATTGCTGTCTTAATTTTCTCAGGAGTAAGGCTATAAATAATGGAACATGTGCCTATAGATTGCATGGATATTTACAAGTTTTCAATTAAGAATTATACATGTACATATTACTTAATTTTATCCACATTGATAACATTCCTTCATCTATATTTCTTGTTTAGTCCACAAAGATTTTGCCTTCTATGGATCCAGCAATGATTCAGAAAACCTACTTGAACTTTTCTAAGGTGATAGTGTATAGCATGGTTACAAAAACCCTTTAGCTGGCAATAATGATAAAAAGCATTATTGATTTGTTTCTATCTTAGAAAGCACATTAGTCATCTTTTTTCTAGCAATGAGGCGATGATGTGCCTCTGTTTTGTCTATTTTAAGAAAAAAATCAACCAAGGTCCAGAAAGATTTATAATTTATGTAAGGTAGCATGGCTGAGAAAAAGGAGATCTAGTATGCAAATTGGGCATTCTGACTTCAAGCCTACAATTCATCCCTATTCAATATTGTTTGTCAACCTTAGAAGTCTCACATTTTTAGGGAAGCTAAATTCTAATCATCTAATACTCCTTGGCTATATGACTTTAGTCAAGTCATTACAAGTCTTTGTGTTTCAATTTCTTCATCTGTGAAATGAGATTGGATTAAATGTTCTTAAATGTCTTTTTGGTTTTTAATATTCCATGATTATGTGTGCACACGTGCACACACAAAGGTTTTCCTGTAGAGTAGTCCTTCATTTGCATAGTAATTATCACAAGCACAAAGATAAGTACTGGCATTGCTTTCTCATAATTAAATCCTATATGAGTACCTATATATCATCCTATCCCCTTCCTTGGCTTAGCTCATTATATAAGGAACAAGTAAACAAGAGGAGGTTGTATTTCACCGAGTTCTATTTTTATTTGTGTTATTTTGAGAATAAGTCTGATAGAAATTATCATAGTTCAATCATAGCTATTATTTTTTCTATTCACCATACTACCTCTATCCTACCCTACTATTGTTAAACATACAATACTCATTCCCCCATGAATAGAGCAGAAAATAATTGCATGACTTCCTGTCATAGGTATCTTCCTTAATTTTGTTTTAGTATCTAGTCTCAGGTATTTCTAGCCATTTGCCCTTCTTTACCAGGCTAATAGGATGAAAAAATATTGGGACATTCTTGGGACCTGTCATTATCTAGAGAAACTCTTGGACCTGTAACTCTCTAGAGAAACTCTTGATGAAGCTTTTTCTCCATTTAGTCAAATCAGTAAATATTCTGTAACTTTTACTTGAGAAAGTTTAGGGTTATGTTTGACAAATGGACTTGAGCTAGTACCTTTCCCCATGAGGAAGTGTGTATGTGTGTGTGTGTGTGTGTTAATTTCAAGGTAAGTAGTCCCCAAAGTGAATTATGTTTCTCCTAGTCCTGATTTCATTGAGATGTGGTATAACATGAACAAACCATTTACATTGAAGAAGGAATGGAAAACTGTTTTAAGAATAAAATTTAAAGAGGTTGGGAAGGTGGCTCAGTGGTAGAGTGCTTGCCTTGCATGCATGAGGCCCTGGGTTCGATTCCTCAGCACCACATAAGCAGAAAAATTCGGAAGTGGCATTGTGGCTCAAGTGATAGAGCACTAGCCTTGAGCTGAAGAGCTGAGGGACAGCACCCAGGCCCAGAGTTCAGGTTCCTTGACCGGACCCCCCCCAAAAAAAAAGAAAGAAAAGGATAAAATTTAAAGTGTAAACAAGTATTTTTAATGAAATATTTTTGTTTTTTTTTTCAGTTTACCACTGGAAGTTTTGTTTTTTTTTGTTTTTCCCTTCTTAGCTTGTCGAGAAGACAAATGAGGTAAGTTAATTATTTAATACAGTAGTATAAATAAGAAAATGATAAAATATAAGTAAATGGCTAAATAAAGCACAGTATTTACATCTATTTTCTGTATAAATTTAGCCAGGCTGCTTTACCTTTCTGAACCTTACATACACAAAATGATAGCAGTTGTTTTTACACAAACTCAAGAACCAGTATGAGATGGTAAAAAAAAATCTGCCTGACATTTGCTAAATTCAGTAATTTAAATGTGAAGATTTTTTTTGAAATTGTATGTGAAAATATCTGATTCAACCATGCAGTGATCAAGTACTTCATGTAAATGTGCATTTATCTTTGGAGTCTCCAACAATTCCATAGGACTTTCAGTAGATTGGCAGGCACATATTGTATGTTAAGTTATATTTTACTGATGCAATAATAAACATTTACATTTTTGTAGTTTTCTAAATCTAAGGAGATTAAGCAATCTACTCCTGGGACACATAGTTTATCAGTAACCAGCAACCAGATCTAGCTCATGCTGTTTGCATCATGCCAAAAGGATGTCAAATTATGAGCTTTTTTTTTTTTTGCCAATTTCTCTTTTTTTGATGTGCTTTTGTATCTATACAAATGTATGTATTCACTTCTAAACACATGTACATATGTATGTGTATAAGTAATCACCAATTGTTTAAATACTTTAGAAATTAAAGGGATCTTTTTATAATGGAAGATTTCACATTTATATAAAAATAGAGATACCTAATAAATCCCCAAATATCCATCCCCTACTTACAGCTTTTTACATTTTATTAACCTTGTTTCATTTATTCACCCAAACTCTACCTGACTACATTTAACTTTTCCCCAGTGTATTTTACAGCAAACCTTAGACATGTGATTACTTCCATAACACTGTAGTATGTGGCTTTTACTGATAAATGATTTGTTCTTTAAAATACATAGTCAACACTCCACTATCTAACAACATTTATAATAATTCCTTAACATCTTCTAATCAACTGAGAGGATCTTTTTGTAAATAAGAGTGCTCAGTAAAGGTGAGCTAGCCAAGTCGATTTATTCTTCAGTATATTGTTCTTCTTCTTAGAGTAAATGCCTGGAAACTGTCATACTTATAAATTACCAATATTACAATAATATAACAAAGTTTATTTAATTAAATGTATGGTTCTCCATCAAATTATTTGACAGCTTACTGTCCAGACATTAAGAAAGGTCACAACTGGAGAGATTTCAGCAGTCAGTAATTTTTCAAATAAGGAACCTGTATGTGTTGTCAGTATCACTGAAGGTTAACAAGAAACATCTGCTACATGATAACAGGCCAGAACTTAACTCAAGGTCAAAATGATAGTCTACCAAATCAGAGAAGATACTAAGAGAAGCTCTTAGTGGTTGATAGAGTTTACAGAGCAACAGCTGATGAAATTTAGCAGCAATTACTGGTAGTCTTGTACTTTATGGGCATTTGAAGAAAAGTGAGGCAAGTAAGGGATCAAGGAAAGGACACTCAATTCTTGTTCTCTTATTTATGCTCACTTTATAAGTGATTGCTGTCCTCTAGAAACCTTCTCAGAAGATGTTAGGTGCATATTTCTGACACGAGATTAGGGTAGGCATCAAAAACTAAAAAAAGACAAAAGGCCTATTTGAAAATGGCATATGTCAGAGTAAGAACTGAAGAGTCTATTTAGCACATCAAGAATGGTAAACCTGGAGAAGCAATGTTAGTATGTCTCCAGCTCTGTCCTTAAATAGAATTACTCTCATAGATAGATAAAGCATCTTGACCCCTAGGAAATGATAGTTTAGGCTATAATATGAACAAGTTTTCTCTAACAAATTTAACTATCCTTCCATACATTATTTTTTCTTCTTTTACACTAAGTAACTCTGTCTTTGTAAGGAATTTTCTGATTTGTTTTTCTTTATTATGGGGAAAGAAAAGAATATGCCTTGGATAGAAGACAGAAGAAGCTGTAAAGTAATTCATAAATTCTGATACTGGTATAAATTCTGATATTATTATATACACATTTGCTGGAAAATCCGTATTTTTGAACGTGGAGCATAAGCTGCACTTTTTTCTAGGGGCCAGATCTCAAGCTTATCAATAATCAATATATGTTAGTAATTTCCAAATAGTTCCTTAGTAAACTAATAAAATCAGCGGTGCTCATCTCTGTTTCTTCTCTTCTGTTTTCTATATTGTCTTTTCCCTTACTAAGGTGCCTTCCTCCAGTCAGATATTGATGGACTTTCCTAACAAATACTGCTTTTCATGGCAGACACCATTCTAGGTTGCTCAGCTATTCTAAGAAACATTTTACTAGTAGACACAGGTGACTAGAAGCAGACCTTACTGGAACCTCCCAAATTACTCCCCTTAGTCATCTTGGTCAAGTTCTACTATTGCATTCCTGTTTCCACAACCTTTGTTCCTATTCAGTCCTACTGGATCACCACACTTTAGTTTTCTAAGGAAAAAAGATCCATTTTGATTAATGTTCTTGTTGCCTATTTTACCAGTTTTGATGTTGTTAGAAATGTAACAGTAAACTAAATTATTATTCCTATCCTCCAGATGACATTGACAACAAAATATCACACACACACACTCTATATATAGATCTATCTATCTATCTATCTATCTATCTATCTATCTATCTATCTATCTATCTATCTATCTATACAAAGATACACACCATTTATACAAATTCATACATAAATATCAGCAACTTATATTAGGATGGATAATACATTGCACCTAAGCTCCAGGTGATGAAAGTATGTTTTAAACTCATCCCTTTTTCTTCATTTTCTCCCTTCACTGTAAAGTCAGTTGCCAAAGCAATACATTCTCTAGCCCTAACATTTTTGCCAACATCACTGTATTTTTATTTCTTAACCATTATGTAAGGCTAAGAGCAAAAACTTCCTTCCAATGAGATGAGATCTACCATTCTCTAACTGAACTCAAGATCACATGACCAGCTAAAGTGCTCAGCTCATAACTCCATTCAGCATCATTCTAAAGCTCACAATGCATGTTACTTCTTACTGGAAGATAATTCTAATAGAGAAATGTGGAAGTGTAAGGTAGGGAAAGGAAAAGAAGAATATCAGATTAATGGATTACCACAAGGCTAGCACAAACATGAATGTCCAGAGACAATAGATATAAAGGAACTGGGTTAATGAGCTTTATGCACTGCTGTGAAACTGAGCTTTGAAATTTACTAACCAGAACCCTTAGATGTGTATTTTAATGTTTTTGTTTCTTTAATGCATGTGTTTATAACGCATTTATAAGATTATCTCTTTGTTGCTTTGTATGTCCCTCCCCCACAGTGTAACCCCCGCTTTCACTATATTTGATATCAGTATAACATGTGGAGGAGATGGGGACAAACAAGTCGTTTAAGGATTCAGGTGGACCTGTTGCAACAATGAGAAGTACAAAATGTCATGTCAAAACCAGCTTTAAAATGTCGGTGGTGGGGGGAGGGGGGTATGATTGGGTGGGGGGGAGGGGGGAGGCTGGGAAGGGAGGTGAAGGGTAAACAAAGGAGGAGGCTGCAATGCTTGGTAAGAAATGTATGCATTATCCCGCCCATGTAATTGTAACCCCTCTGTACAGTATGTTCTCAAATAAAATAAAATAAAATATATATACATATATATATATACATATATATATACATATATATATACATATATATATATATATATATATATATATATATATAAAGAAATTTACTAACCAGGTGGTTTCAGGTAACTTCACCTGTCCAATCTCAGAAACTCACATTGGGTATAATAGCTATATCATATATTTGTAATGTTAGGATTCAATAAAATAAACACATTTCCTATCACACAGAAAATAGTCAACAAGTTCTCTCATAATTCACAATTTCAGTATCTTATTTCACTTTTTATCTCATGGAGGATGCTTAAGGTACATATTTTATCTTTTCTCTTAGATATAGACACCCATTTTATTCATATTATAGTTCTGCCTTTGGGCACCTGTATGTAATGTATTTTGAGAATATATAATATGTATGAGTTAAATTTCCATAATTTTGGTAGAAAAAAAGACTGATCTTACCTATATGTTTTTGATTATAGTGATGAAACAAAACAATCCAAATATAAGGTAAGAAATTGTGTTTTTTCTTAAAAGAATAGAATATTTTGAAATATTGAGATGATTTGGGGTGAAGTTGAGAGAGAATGATGGGATGAGTCTGATCAAAGAACATTGTATGCATATATGGATATATAAAAAATGCCTTCCTATAACTAACTGATGCCAATAAAAACATGGAAAAATGTATTCTCTTAGATGTCAAACTTCACAGACTATACCAAGTTAAACTTAATTATCTATTGCAAGAGCTTCAGTGAACATAACAAATGGACAAATTTCTTGGACACTTTAAATATGAAAGGAAATTTAAGAAATTTCTTTATTAAAAAGACACTGTAGCTGGATGCCAGTAGCTCAAGCTTGTAATCATAGGCTCAGGCAGCTCAGAATCCAGTCCAGGCAGGAAAGTCTGTGAAACTCTTATCTCAAAAAAAAAAAAAAAACCTACCAAAAAATCCAAAATAGAAGAGGCTGAAATGGTAGCACACAAGCCTTGAGTGCAAAAGCTAAGAGAAAGTGCCCAGGCCCCAAGTTTAAACCCCAGAATCGCACCAAAAAATAACATTGTAAACCAGTGTATTCATGGTACTGAAGCATTTGTTCCCTCTTCCTTTAGGAATACTCTGATTTCCTTTTCCAGGTTGACTTTCCTTCCTATGCTAGTTTACCTTAAGAATAATGAGAGCTTTCCATTGATCTTGCCAGCTATGTCATTTGCCCTGCAGAAGCTCTGCAATCTTATGCAATCCCATTTGTCCAACCTTTCTTTGATTTGTTGTGCTTCCGGGTCTCTATTCAGAAAATTTCGACCTGAGCCAAGGAGACCTAAGGTTTCTCCTATTCCATCCTGTAATGTTTTCAGAGTGTCTGCTTTGAGTTCAAGGTCTTTGATCCATTTGGAGTTGATTCTGGTGCAGGGTGATATATAAGGATCTAGCTTTAGTTTTCTACATGTAGTTAACCAATTTTGCCAGCACCATTTACTGAAGAGGCTGTCTTTCTTCCATTCTATTGTTTTAGCTTCCTTATCGAAGATTAGATGGCTATAGGTCTGTAGGTTCATTTCTGGGTTTTCAATTCTATTCCATTGGTCCTGAGGTCTGTTCTTATGCCAATACCAAGCTGTTTTGATTATTATGGCTTTATAGTAGAGTTTGAAATTTGGTATTGATATTCCTCCAGCAGTGTTCTTTCCGTTGAGGAGCGTTTTTGCTATTCGGGGTCTTTTATTGTTCCATATGAATTTTTGGATTGCCTCCTCTATTTCCTTGAAGAATGAGGGTGGAATTTTGATAGGTATCGCGTTGAATTTGTAGATAGCCTTGGGAAGTATTGCCATTTTCACGATGTTAATCTTGCCAATCCAGGAGCATGGGAGGTTTTGCCATTTTTTAAGTTCTGTGTTGATTTCCTTTTTCAAGATTTTAAAGTTTTCATCATAGAGGTCCTTCACTTCTTTGGTTAAGTTAATTCCTAGGTATTTTATTTTTTGTGGGGCTATTACAAATGGAGTGGCTTTCCTAATTTCAGCCACACTTTTCTCATTGTTGGCATATAGAAAAGCCATTGATTTTTGGGGGTTAATTTTATAACCTGCTACTTTGCCAAAGTTTTGAATCAGCTTGAGTAATTTGGGAGTGGAGTCTATGGGATTCTTTAAATACAAGATCATGTCATCTGCAAAGAGGGAGAGTTTTATTTCTTCTTTCCCTATTTGGATCCCCTTTATGTCTGCATCTTGTCTTATTGCTGTAGCTAGGCATTCTAATACTAGATTGAAGAGAAGTGGAGAGAGTGGGCATCCTTGTCTTGTTCCTGAGTTAAGAGGAAATGGCTTTAGTTTTTCACCATTGAGTATAATGCTGGCTGTAGGTTTGTCATATACAGCCTTTATTGTATTGAGGAATGTTCCATGGATTCCTAATTTTTCCAGAACCTTCATCATAAAGGGGTGTTGGATCTTGTCAAATGCTTTTTCTGCATCTATTGAGATGACCATGTGGTTCTTATTCTTGCTCCTGTTGATGTGGTGAATAATATTAATTGATTTGCGTATATTGAACCAGCTTTGCATCCCTGAAATGAATCCTGTTTGATCATGGTGTATGATTTTTTGGATGAATTGTTGAAGTCGATTGGCCAAAATTTTGTTGAGAAGTTTTGCATCAATGTTCATCAAAGAAATGGGTCTATAGTTCTCTTTCTTTGATGAGTCCCTGCCTGGTTTTGGGATGAGGGTTATGATGGCTTCATAGAATGTGTTTGGTAGTGAGCTTTCTCTTTCAATTTCATTGAAGAGTTGGAGGAGTATTGGTGTGAGCTCTGCTTTGAAGGCCTTGTAAAATTCCGCTGTAAAACCATCTGGTCCTGGACTTTTCTTAGCTGGGAGGTCTCTTATTGCTGTTTCTATTTCAATGCTTGATATGGGCCTGTTAAGCTGGTTTAACTCATCTTGGTTTAGTTTTGGCATGTCAATATTTGCTAGGAAAAGGTCCATTTCTGTCAAGTTCTCAAACTTATTAGCATAAAGTTTTGAGAAGTATTCCCTTATAATGTTCTGAATCTTGGTTGTTTCCGTGGTGATGTTTCCATTCTCATCTCTGAGTTTATTAATTTGGGTGTGTTCTCTCCTTTTTCTGATAAGGTTTGCTAAGGGTCTGTCAATTTTGTTAAGTTTTTCGAAGAACCAACTCTTTGTTTTGTTGATTCTTTCTATAGTTTTTTTGGATTCTAATTCATTTAATTCTGATTTAATTTTGATTATTTCTTTCCGTCTACTGGATTGGGGTTTATCTTGCTGCTCTTTTTCAAGGAGGTTTAGGTGTGTCATTAAATTGCTAGTTTCCGATCTCTCCAATTTGTTGATGTAGGAGCTCAGAGCTATAAACTTGCCTCTGAGTACTGCCTTTGCTGTGTCCCAGAGGAGCTGGTAATTTGTGTGTTCATTTTTGTTGAATAGCATGAACATTTGAATTTCCTTTCTAATCTCTTCCATGACCCACTCATGATTCAGCAGTGTGTTGTTCAGCCTCCATGTGATACCGGACTTTCTTTGGTGGCTTTTGGTGTTGAGTTCTAATTTTATTCCCTTGTGGTCAGAGAGAATGCAAGGTATAACTTCAATGTTTCTGAAAGCCCACGGATTGGGAGAAGATCTTTACCAGCCATACAACGGACAAGGGTCTCATATCTAAAATATACTTGGAACTCAAAAAATTAAACCACCCAACAACAAATCCTCAAAGAAACAACTGCCCAATAAATAAGTGGGCGAAAGACTTAAAGAGAAGCTTCTCTGAAGAAGAAAGAAGGATGGCCAATAGACACATGAAGAAATGTTCAACATCCCTAGCCATAAAAGAAATGCAAATCAAAACAACATTGAGATATCACCTCACTCCAGTTAGAACAGCAAAAATCAAGAACTCTAACAACAACAGATGCTGGAGGGGATGTGGACAGAAAGGAACCTTACTTCATTGTTGGTGGGAATGTAAACTTGTTCAACCACTTTGGAAAGCAGTATGGAGGTTCCTCAAAAGACTTCACATAGATCTCCCCTATGATCCAGCAATCCCACTTTTGGGCATTTACCCAAATGTTTACAAACAAGACCACACTAAAGCTACCAGCACAACTATGTTTATTGCAGCATTATTTACCATAGCTAAGATATGGAACCAACCCAGATGCCCCTCAGTAGATGAATGGATCAAGAAAATGTGGTATATATACACAATGGAATTCTATGCCTCCATCAGAAAGAATGACATTTCCCCATTTGTTAGGAAATGGAAAGGTTTGGAAAAAATTATATTAAGTGAAGTAAGCCAGGCCCAAAGAAGCATAGGTCCCATGGTTTCCCTTATTTGCAATATCTAGTATAGGTATGAGTCAAGCGGAA
This sequence comes from Dipodomys merriami, assembly GCF_024711535.1. Classification (NCBI taxonomy): domain Eukaryota; kingdom Metazoa; phylum Chordata; class Mammalia; order Rodentia; family Heteromyidae; genus Dipodomys; species Dipodomys merriami. The sequence goes on from NW_027204492.1 coordinate 57,988,293, forward strand.
AAGGTCAGATAATGTGATGTTAGGAAAATGAACCCTTAAATGTGTATTTTAATGTTTTCGTTTCTTTCATGCATGTGTTTCTAACGCATTTATAAGATTATTTCTTTGTTGCTTTGTATGTCCCTCCCCCACAGTGTAACCCCCGCTTTCACTATATTTGATGTCAGTATAACATGTGGAGGAGATGGGGACAAACAAGTCGTTTAACGATTCAGGTGGACCTGTTGCAACAATGAGAAGTACAAAATGTCATGTCAAAACCAGCTTTACAATGTCGGTGTGGGGGGGGAGGGGGGTATAATTGGGTGGGGGGAGGGGGGTAAAATTGGGTGGGGGGAGGGGGGAGGTGGGGAAGGGAAGTGAAGGGTAAACAAAGGAGGAGGCTGCAATGCTTGGTAAGAAATGTATGCATTATCCTGCCCATGTAATTGTAGCCCCTCTGTACAATATGTTCTCAAATAAAATAAAATACAATTAAAAAAAAATAGAATAATGAGAGCTGTCCTAAAGTTTGACTCTTCTTGGCTTATTAGACGTAATATTTTCATGTTAAAGGGATACAGTATTACTAAAGACAACGTGACAGTGTTTCAAGAATGATTTTTAATTGAACAAAAAAATTGATCCATGTTAAAATGCTGTATAAAAGTTTCTATTTCAGACTATCATCAAACTTAATTGAATGCTATACTCATCTGGGTTAAAAAATTGTCTTAGAACTTTGCCAGGAATATAGACCATGTTCAGAATAGATATTCTAGAACCTATCATAGTTCACACAAGGGCACATTTATCTGAAAAAAAACAAGAATATGTACTCATTTTCTCTTTTGAGGCCCATGTTTCAGGAACCCTTCCACCCAGAGGCTTTTGAAAGTCTTTTGACAATAATAAAATAGTAAAATCAATTCCACCAACCAGACTGATGTTTCCTAACATGCTCTATCAATGAGATTCTCTGGGATGTTTTCTTCTTTTATTTCCCTCTGGGAACATTTCCGTAGAACACTGATGCAATGAATCTGATTTGTGTTGCAACACTAATTCTGAAAAGTACTTTCCAGTAGTTTTCTTTCTAAGACATAGGATCACTGTATAACTATTTCAAAACACTTATTGATAGGCCATTGGAAGCTTACTCAAAAACTGAAATCTGTATTATTCCCACTCTGGAAATTTTACTTGTCCCCAGAATTTTCCAGCTTTTTTTTTTTTTTTTTTGGTCATTCATGATGCTTGAATTCTGGGCTTGGGAGCTGTCCCTGAGCTGTTCAGCTCAAGACTAGTGCTTTACCACTTAAGCCACAGTGCCACTTCCAGGTTTTTCTGCTTATGTGGTGCTGAAGAATCGAACCCAGGGCTTCATGTATGCAAGGCAAGCACTCTACCGTTGAGCCACTTTCCCAGCCCTCCAGCTAATTCTTAAAACACTAGTATCCAAAAACATACCTTTCAACAAATGTTCGGAGACATTCATGTAACATGACTCTAAAATAACTGACCTCATCACTCTTCTCTTCTAGCAAGTTATATGTAGATCCTAACATTTACCTCTATGTATAAGAAATTGAGAGTGAAGTAAATCTCTTACCATGCTCCTCTTGAAGAATGTGTCTTCTAACTCCATACAAATTATGAAAATTAGGTTCAAGCAGTGTTTTGGGTTTGTGGCTATATCTGCCTCTAAGCTGTGAATGACTGAGTTCTAGGAACAGTTGGGTTGCTTTATCCCAGCTTTCATGTACTCCTCTAATTTCGTTTGTTAACACTGATGTTATCATGGATAAAAATCCATTTTCAAGGTATTAGAGCCCAGAAGTCATCTCTTTATGTTTTTATTGTAAAAGTAGTTACAGAGGGGTTAGAGTTACATGAGTAAGGTAATGAGCACATTTCCTATGGAGCATTGTCACCTCTGCCTCTGTTTAACCCCCACCATCCCTTCCCTCCCCACTTCCCCAACTCCTCCCCTCCCTTCCCCCAAGTTGCACAGTTCGTTTTCAACATAAGGTCTTATACATCTCATTGTTACAATGGATAAACCTGTATTCTTATTTAAGGATTTTGTTATTGCCCTTCCTCTCCCCAAATTAGAAAAATGTATATATGAGATAAAGGGCACTGACATCAAATACAGTGAAAACGAGTGTTATACTGTAGGGGAAGCACATACAAAAGAAGCAAAAACATCACATAGTACATTTTAAATACGTTAAAAAATAGCAAGCAAGAAAAAAACGGTTGTGTCCCTATCTTGGGGTTCATTTCACTTATCATTTAATATGGTCATATATCTTGTGGTTTCCCTTATTTGCAATAACTAGTATACATCTAGGACAATCAGAATTCATCTTTAGGCAGTGTTTCTGTAGGTTTTACCTTCTTTTCTATCTTATTAACTGTGATATACTCTATCACAATACTATGTGGTCATACTTGTTTTATTTTTGGTCCGGTCATGGGGCCTGAACTCTGGGCCTGGGCACTGTCCCTCAGCTCTTCAGCTCAAGTCTAGCACTCTACCACTTGAGCCACAGTGCCACTTCCGGCTTTTTTTTCTGCTTATGTGGTGCTGAGGAATCAAACCCAGGGCCTCATGCATGCAAGGCAAGCGTTCTACCACTGAGCCACCTTCCCAGCCCGGTGGTCATACTTTTTACAGTAAATTTTATTGTGTATATTTTAGGTTTATAACATGGTGATATGGATACATACACATAGTAAAATTATTTATACCAGTGAAACAAATTAATGTAGCTATATTTTTGTGAAAAGAGCAGCTAAAGCTATACATTTTACAAAAATTCTTCATGCAATATAATTTTGTCAATTTTTTGTGTTCTTTTGTATTCTATTTTAGACATGTGGACAGATGCCAATGCTTACAACGCCAGTACCTCCAGGTACTGTGCCAACTTCTCCTCAGAATGTTGCAAATTATATGACTTTCTAATTTAAAATGCCATAGCATTTTAATAAAGGACCACTGTTTTAATCATTCATGCAACTATGTGCTTGACCAAATCATTAATTTCAATGGGTCCCAGGTGCCTCGCCTCTATATAGATAGATAGGTAGTATCTTACTTTTCAAAAGCACCCACATATTTGAAAAATATTTGCTACCTTATCTGTTTGTATAAGATGAAAGAATAAAGGCCATTTTATTCTATTCTTTCAAAATATATCAACAAAATTTTTAAACAAGAAAAATAATCTCTAACTTCAAATAGTAAGTGACTGAAATTACAAATCACAGACCAGGCAACAAAACTGCTAAGTATCACCCAATTGGATTCAGTGTGTGGGAAGTATCTAGAAATGGAAGGCAGGCTTCTCAGTCCCAGAAATTTCTGTAAACGTTACCAAGTTTTCCTGAGCTTGGAAGCTTCCATCTTTCATCTAACTTTTTATTTATTAAACAATTTTATATATTTGTAAATCTGTCTTTAGAGGAACTTCCAAAGTCTATGGTTTATAAACAGATAACTATTTTTTTCTGAATTCTTGAGTTATTTGGGGGAGACAATTTATATGGAACTGAATATTCTTTCAACATTGGCTTATATTCTTTACTCATACTATTTTTCAAAATCTATGTGTGTGTGTCCAATGCAAATTGTTTATTTCTTCATATTTAAATAAGAATATCTTCTTCTGAATGATATGGTGAGAAAGAGAAGTCTGGGAAAATCGATAATTTCTCTAGTTCATTGTGATCATTTCAACAGGTTGGTTTCTTTACTTCACCTTGGGTATGTTGGCCTTCAGTTTTCTGTATTTAAGATAAGTAGTGTCAGAGCAAGTCATAGAATTTCCACAGGCTTTAAGTGTTTTATCTGGCAATTGGTCCTTCCCCCTTTTTTCACTGCATCGCTCCTTTTGTCAGTCTTCTTTGGGTAAGAAATTAGATGATGAAAAGTAAAAAGAAATATCACAGCTGGGTGTCGGTGGCTCACTCCTGTAATCCTAGCTACTCAGGAGGCTGAGATTTGAGGATCATGGTTCAAAGCCAGCCCGGGCAGGAAACTCCATGAAACTCATCTCCAATAAACCATCAGAAAATGGGAAGTGGCACTGTAGTTCAAGTGGTAGAGCACTAGCCTTAAGCGGAAGAGCTGAGGGACAGTGCTCAGGCCCAGAGTTTAAGCCCCATGACCGACAAAAAGAAAAAAAAAAAAAGAAAAAAAAGAAATATCACTGCTGTTTATTTGCCTCCAACTTTATTTTTCATGCAGTTTTTAAAAGATTTTCTCTAAATACACATATACATATGTATGTATATACTATAAGTTTCTTGTCCTGGGTGTCAGCCTAGGGTCTTATCAAGTGCTCAACTACTGAGCCATATCTTCAGCCTCACATATTTCTTTAAATTGTAGTAGATCAAGTCTTTTCCTTTACCATATTCTGGTTGCTGAAACTGAGACTTTTATTTTAAGAAGTTATCTATACTTTGTATTTGACTGAATTGATCCTCAAGTGGCTTAAATACACGTCTTTATCTCTCCTATTTCAGTTATAGTGTTAGGTTGGTATATTTGATTAGATTTGGAGTTCAAGGCCTTTTTGTGGTTCTTAGATGTTACAGTGGGTCTTACATTTTTCTATACATAGCTATATAAGACTTTATAATTGTAATAAAAAATACACATAAAAATGTGAAAACATATTGATGAAATTTTTCAGAAAGTATGATGAACATGTAGAGGTAGAGAATATTGTAGAAAATATAAAAATTAAATTAGCCTAAGATTTCTAATATCCAACTGATAGACATTCCAAAACAGAAAGTATGGAAAATGGAGAAGAAATTATGCAAGAATCCATCACATTAAATGAATAATTACTCGAAGTGGCTTGTCATGAAATTGACAGTATAAAAAAAAACCTATGAATACCCTTCAACAAAAGACCATCAGGAAGAGAATTGTTGTTGAATAAGTTAATTGTATTGCTCATTGCAGCGTCAGAGAAGAGATAATATAGGAAAATGAAAATACTTATACAATGATCATCTTAATTTTTCTCATTTCCTTTTTATGTGTTGCAATGTCCCTTCAAATTTCTTTAAGACTTATTTTTAGGAGCATAAATTTGCTATAACTTTAGTAATTTATAGCTAATTCTGTGCAATTAGATATTCAAGGAAATATAAGTACACAAAACACCATACTACAAAATGGTCAATAAAATATAATTCAATGATATGTTAAATAAACAGGCATGTCATATTTAATTTACTTTTTTCAATATCTACGAAATAACAATAATGTTTAATCTATTAATCTTTGAAGTTTCAAAGTGAAGGAAAAGTAACAAGCAAAATAAGAAGAAAAAGAAATTTCTAGTTTGAGGCAAATAGCACATTTTTTCCTCTTTGTAAAAGAGAGAAGAATACGTTGATATACAAAAAGATGTTTTCTGACACACACACACACACACACACACACACACACACACACACACACACACACGTGGGTATCATAAACTAACTTTTTAACATGAGCCCTTTACAATTTTTTAAGATTTTGCTGACTTTTTAACTCCATTGAAATATGTGAACCAATTAGAGAATGTTTCCCAACTTATGCAAACTCATCTCTTTCCTAGAAAAATAAGCCAATTTACTCACAGGAAAATCTTTTCATTTGGTATTTTTAAAATTTTTATTTCAGTTATTAATATATATTAATTATTAATTGTACAAATTAGTTTTACTATCAATGAGATTTTCATATCTTACTTTTGGTATCTAAAGTCTCTCAGATATCCAGCTAAATGCTGCATTTTGTGTAATACATTAAATTTCCAGTTTGTTGTTGTTTACAAATCAAATCTGTGACATATAGCTTTAAATCACCAAAACAACATGGAAAGAAAATTGAAAATATTAACATTGGGAGATGCTGATTTGTAGTAGTAAAGTTTAAGTTTTACATGTTTTATATGATTTTTAGCTAAAAAAATCTTTTTAGGAGTTAATTTTTAATACAAATTAAATTTAACAAATTTTCTAGTACTGATTAGAGAAAAGAGATCATTATTTAATTACAATTTTTTTCTTTTTTATTCTAGGTACCTGTTGCCTGTATTAAAAATTCCTTAGAGAGAATACTATATTTCAAAATTGTCCTATGATATTATTCTAACTAGAAAACTGTACACAAGGGTTTATATAATGACAAGAAGTATAAAAGAAGCAGGCTCTTTTCCTGTAGGAAGCAGAGGCTTGATGAAAACATATTTTTTGCAGTTGATTCTAGTTTGGTTTCATATTTTCAAAAGTTTACTAAAAATCAATCTTCAACACTAAACAATCAGATAAAACCGCCTAATTCTGCAAATGAAACTGAACTAAAACTGTTTTCTTTTTTCTTTAATATTTTTTATTGTAAAGATACTGTACAGAGGGGTTACAGTTATATGAGTAAGATAACAAGTATATTTCCTATCAAGTATTGTTACCCCCTCCTTTGCTTTTCCCCTACTAAAACTGTTTTCTGAATGAAACACAAGATCAAGGAAATTTTGAAGTAAGGATGGGGGGAAAAGGTTGTTCTAATCTGAGGATAACTGAAAAGCCATAGAGATTTGAAAGTGATTACTTTTGTAGCACAGGACTTTGTAGAGCAATTGGGAGGCAAAAGACGAGTATTTTCGTTATTAGTTTGTACTGTTTCATGTTCTTCACTTTTGGAATGGACTTTGATAACAAATTTCACTAATATTTTGATTACTTTTAAATAGTTGTATGAAGGACTTACCATTTACCAAATCACTTTATGAATACAATTCATTGTGATTGATGTTACACATTTCATCATTCTCACCCATTCCTTCTAACCCTACTACTCTCCTCAGTTTTCTAAATTTTACAGGATATGTATTAAATTTATGACTCTCAGGAATTCAGATTTATTCTGGGCCAGAAAATAAATATCCCTAGATAAATAGTGATTAAGACTTGTCAATGCCCAGACATTTCTTGGTAAAGTTATTTTCCTGACTTCAGATTTCCTTCAAATGATTCCTGGTATTAGAAGTCATGAGGGCAGAATTACCAAAACTCTTTGGGAAAGATAATGTGATGCCCAATAACAAGAAATCAAGTTATCTTTCAGAGTGAGCAAAAATGATGAATCGTTGTAGAATGTTACAAATCAGGAAACAACACCTATGATCCTTTTCTTAACATATGAAGAAAAGAGAAGTTAAAAATTCAACAATGAGAAAATCACATAATCTAATCTTAAAATGAGTTAATGCAGTAGCAGAAGTCACAGCAGCAGTGACATTTTCATTGTACTTGCCTGCCTGACATTTTCCCTTAAATGGCGTCCTAATAAATCTCTTTACTTTTCCTACTTACTGCTTTGGTAAATTCGTATTAAGTTCTTACTTTTCTTAAAAAATGAAGGAGAAATGTCTGAATACTTCTCAAAAGGTGTGTAAATGATTAACAGGTTTATGAGAAAGTAATCAACATCAATATTAGAGAAATATCAATGATAACCACAATGAGATATTATTAAATAGCTATTATCAAAAAGTCAAAAAATAATATGACAAGGTTGTGGATTAGAGAAAAATCTTGCACACTGATGTAGGAAAGTAATCATAGTCAATATGAAAAAATGGTATGGAGGCTTCTCAAAAAAATAAAAATAGAACAGGCTTTTAGTGGCTCATACTTGCAATCTTAGCTACTCAGAAGGTTGAGATCAGTGAATCGTGGTTCAAAGCCAACCCAAACAGGCAAAGTCACGAAACTTTTGTCTCCAATTAACAAGAACAATGCTAGACTGCAGTGTATGGCTCAAGTGGGAGAGTGTAAGCTATGAGAAAGGGGAAAAACCGGTTGTTTAAGGATACAGGTGGACCTGTTGCAACAATGAGAAGTACAAGTCGTCATGTCCAAAACGAGCTTTACAACGTCGGTGGGGGGGAGGGGAAGGAGGGGGAAGGAGAAGGATTGGGATTGGGGGGGAGGGGGGAGGCTGGGAAGGGATGTGAAGGGTAAACAAAGGAGGAGGCTGCAATGCTTGGTAAGAAATGTATGCATTATCCTGCCCATGTAATTGCAACCCCTCTGTACAGTTTGTTCACAAATAAAATAAAATAAAATTAAAAAAAAAGAATGCTGAGCGAGAGCAGAGTCTTGAGTTTAAGCACCCATACTAAAAAACATGCACACACACATTCATGTCTGTCAAATGATGAGTGTCCGTCAACGGAAGAGTGTGGACTGGCTTCCAATCACCATCCTCAGATCTCAGTCTATTCAGTAGCTAGGATTACAGATGTGAGCTGCCAATGCCCAGCAGATTATTATTTAAAAAATTAAAGACGTAGCTGGGCACTAGTGGCTCATGCATGTAAAAAGTAAGCCCATAAGATTCATCTCCAAACCAGAAAGCCAGAAATGGAGCTGGGACTCAAGTGGTAGAACGCTAGTCTTGAAAAGAAAATGCTGAGGGACAAACCCAGAGCTTGATTTCAAGCCCCAGGACTTGGGCACAAACAAATTAAAAGACCTAAGGAAGAAAATGGAAGGGCAGGTGAAAAACATAGTAAGCAAGCATTAAATAACTTTAATTATATAACTTATTAATCTGAGAATCTTAATTACAGAATAGGAATGTTCTGGCACTGATGTGATGAAATAAACAATACAAAATGAAGAAATGAGGAAGAACAGAAAGAAAATATGAGGATGTTAATTCTTCATCTTTCATAGTAGTTAGGGAATAACAGACTTGGACATTTCATTATAGATTTGAAATAAATTTCAAAATTTGAAATACAATTTATGAAAATAATTATTCCAACATGAAAATTTTCATAATGATTTTTATTAAAATTTTAAAGCAATTAGTAATCTTATAATGGTAGGTAAAACACTTACTTGAAGTTAAACAATTCTTTAATGTAGGTTCTGTTTTGTCCGTTAAATTGAAGGGACACTTAATTTAATGTTTTTACTTTTTTGGGGGGGGGGGAGGGTCCAGTCATGGGGCCTGAACTCTGGGCCTGGGCGCTTTCCCTCAGCTCTTCAGCTCAAGGCTAGCGCTCTACCACTTGAGCCACAGCACCATTTCCTGCTTTTTTTCTTTTTGCTTATGTGGTGCTGAGGAATCGAACCCAGGGCCTCATGCATGCAAGGTAAGCGCTCTACCACTGAGCCACCTTCCCAGCCCATGTTTTCACTTTTAAATGGAATTGACGATTAAACTATAAGTGATTCTGACATTGGATCCATTCATTCAAACGTATGTGATAGATTAAAATATTGTACTCCTTTGTTCACTTTGAATAAATTGAATTACATGTTCATACCTTTGCTTTTGATCAGTTAAGTGCAATTCTCTAATCTTTAAATTTGATTTAGTCATGAATGCTTGGCCAATATGATGTTAGCAGAGAAGATGCTTATTTCAACCAAAGACTTGAAATCTATCTACAGTTTTGTCTTAGTTCTTTTGGGCTTCTGCCATGTCCATGAAAACTTATCTTTACAGTTACTCTTCTGTCAACCTAGATACCATAATGAAATAGAAGAAAAAAAAATCAACAGAGATACCTGCAATCTTCTTGTTTAACACGACTAGCATTTTGTAGTTGTTACATAACAACAAGCCACTGATAGTGTCAACCTATCAATAGAATGATGCTTTCTTCCATTTGTTTGTGTTTTGTTTGTTTGGGGGCTTGAACTCAAAGCCTGGGTGCTGTCCCTGAGCTACTCAAAGCTAGAAGTTTACCACTTTGAGTCACAATCCCACTTCCAGTTTTCTGGTAGTTAATTGGAGATAAGAGTCTCATGGACTTTCCTGCTGGGTCTGGCTCCCAAATGTGATTCTCAGATCTCAGCCTGCTGAGTAACTAAGATTAAAGGGATGAGCCACCAGTGCTTGGCAGATTCATGCTTTCTTTAAACAGCATATAAACTTATTTGTGTCAGAAATGATTCTACCAATATTAATAATGGTTGTTTCTCAGTAACATGATTTATTTTTTAAATGCATTCTTTTCATATTTACACATTGTTTGAATATGTACAAAGAAAAGTCATTGTTACAATAATACAGTCATTTCTGGCCTAATAAAGAATTACATTATGAAAAATCAAAATGATAATTAGAATTAGCTCATTTCTGACTAAATTGAAAGTTACTTATTATGTCTTGTACCCTAGAATATATATATATATAGATTTTGCACGTACATAAACTTTTGTTACTTTAATTTCTTTGAAGTAACTTTCAACTTGCTATTAACTTTTAGATATGTAAACATAAGCATCCTAGAAAACAAGAAAAATATTGTAAGCTTGTCAGATGACAAGCTTAAAGGCATGCCCATCTCTTGCCAATTTTTTAATGCCTTATTGATTATAACTTTTCAGTGTGACATACTTGCTCTTAAATCTTTTCTGAAAAGCTGGTGGGCACCTCTGGATCATACCTATAATCCTAGCTACTCAGGAGGCTGAGATCTGAGGATCTCCATTCAAAGCTATGCTGACAAAAAAGTCTGTAAGATTATTTCCAACTATCTACCAATAAGTCAGAAATGGAGCTGTGGCTCAGAGTGGTAGATCGCTAGCCTAGCCTTGAGTACAAAAGCTCAGGGACAGCACTTAGGCCCTGATTTCAAGCCCCAGGACACACACAGACACACACACACACACACACACAACCTTTCCCGTATGATGGCATACTGACATGCATAGCATCATAACTATTCAAATAAAGGAAAACATACATTTTTTTAAAATTGTGATAATACCGTACAGAGGGGTTACAATTACATGGGCAAGGTAATGAGTACATTTCTTATCAAGCATTGTAGCCTCCTCCTTTGTTTCCCCTTCTCGTCCCTTCCCATCCCCCCCCTCCACCAAAGTTGTAAAGTTCGTTTTTCGACATAATGACTTGTATATCTCATTGTTGCAATGGGTCCACCTGCATCCCTATTTAAACAATTTGTTTTTTTCTTTCCCCTCCACAAATTATACCAACATCAAATACAATGAAAGCAGGGGTTATACCGTGGGGGAGGAACATACAAAGCAACATAAGTTTTAAAACACCTGGCCAAATTTAATTTGTCCACATTATCTTCCTATCTGGAAAACTTTAGTTTATTAAACCAAAGATTCACAAAGATAATCACTGACCTGATTTTTATTTCATTTTGAAAACTAAATTTGAGGGAACTCTCTGAACTTCTTTTAGTTCTGATAGCTACTTAATCCATGAATTGTCTTTTGCTCAAACTGTCATATTAAAATAAGAAAATTAAATTTCTTACCTCATCACAATCATACTCAACAGTAAACTGTCAAGAAGTTTATCCTATAGTAATACCCATCCTTAGTTTGGAGAAAAGAAAAATGAGAAGAATGAAATCTGCCTTAAAGTATTTGAAAGGCTGCCATGTGGAAAAATAGAATTGTTTTATGTTTATCTTTTTAGAAGGTCCAAAGCAACAGATGGAAATTGTAAACTGATAGATTTTAGTTCAATATTATAAAAAACTTTATAACTAAAACTGTCAAAGTTTGATATATTCAATCTAATGGGGTAAAGAAACTTCATAATTGGAAGTATTCAAGCAGAGCATAGATGATCACTTCTCAATAAAGTTATTAAAGGAAATTTTCGGGATTTGTATTTGGTATAGAGATGAATAGGTGGTTGAGCTATCAGAACTAAAGCCCATTCTGACTGCAAGAACTGAAGATTCTTTTACTTTAGAACAAATTCTGCAAGAAAATAAGACTTCTAACACACCCCTAAAAATAACCTAGTAGCAAAGCCAAAAGGCAAAAGATAAACTTGGGAAAAAAATTGCAAACTATATGATGTCAAAGAGAGAGAATACTTTTTATATGAATAATAAAACAGGGGACAATCATTAAAAAACTCAAAGAAAAAAACCATTTCACAAAAGAAGAAATATAGATGGCCAATGAAAATAATAAAAAATTAAATTATCAAATAATATTTAATAATAAAAATAATAAAATGTATGCTAAACAATAACATATTTAATAGTATGTTTAATTAAAATATTTTGAATAGTAAAATATATTTAACAATACATTAAATAATAGTTAATAATAAAATGGATTTTATTATGGTAATAAATAAATATAAATCACAGCGACAAAAGGGTATAGTTTTACTTCTAAAATAGGGAAATTGATTAACAATCCCAGTGTCTGAAATTAAATAAAGGGTAATCATTCTAATTCTGACAAAAGCAGTCAACAACAAAATACATTTTCCTATACTTGAAAAATGCTGAACGTTTTTAGTATTTTCTGTGTGGCAAGTAGTTTTTAAAAATTTTCCTTGAATTGCCTCAATAAACCTTCCTCATTAGAAAGTTCAATATTATATTCATTTTTGCAATCACAAAACTGAGATTTAGGAAGTTTTGATTTCTTCCAAAATTCCAAAACGTTGATTAGTAGAATCAGCAAATGACCAAAAGTATGTCTCACTCCAATGGTAAAGCTGGATTATACTAACTCTGATGCTTCTCAATACTGTTGTCCTACTTTTCCCTCTATTCTTCATTCTAGTATATTGTCTCTCAATCACTTGTGTTATCATTGTCTGAACATATACATTAACAATACTCCAATATGATAATCTTACCTATTCTAATTTGCACACAGACTTAATGAAATTCCATTGGAATCTTATACTCTTTCCATCAATGTAATTAATAAATTTTGAATATGACTCTTCCAAGCATACCACTAAACTTTAATCATTGAATAATATTTACCAAAAGGACTCTTCTACTCCAGCCTAAAATATTTTTCTTTTTTCTTTCTTTCTTTCTTTCTTTTTTATTGTGAAAATACTGTACAGAGGGTTTACATTTACATGGGCAAGATAATGAGTACATTTCTTATCAAGCATTGTAGCCTCCTCCTTTGTTTCCCCTTCTCATCCCTTCCCATCCCCCCCCCCGTCCCCCACTCAATCCTCCCCACTGCCCTCCCTCCCCCGCACCAAAGTTGTAAAGTTCATTTTTCGACATAACGACTTTTACATCTCATTGTTGCAATGAGTCCACCTGTACCCTTGTTTAAAAGATTTGTTTTTTCCCCTTCCCCTCCACAAATTATGCCGACATCAAATACAGTGAAAGCAGGGATTATACTGTGGGGGAAGGATATCCAAAGCAACAAAGAAATAATCTTATAAATGTGTTAGAAACAATCGCATGAAAGAAAAAAAACATTTGAATACATATCTTAGGGTTCATTTTAAATTACATCTGCAGTTTATATATATATATATATGTAACTAGAAATCTTGTGCATTTATTCATATATTAATGATTTATACTTCGGAGAACTGTCTTCAATTTGATTACTCATTTATTAATTGTAATATTTTTTATTTTGTTGTTTATTTTTGAGTTTTAAAATTGTTTAGATATTAATTCCTTTTCCAAGAGTTTATTGTAAATTTCACAATGAAGCTAATCAGAATAATTAATTTATATTAATAAAAAATTTAAATTAAATAAAATATATTAAAATTTTAGCCTAGTTTTAAACTAAAGAAAGGTTAAAAGATTATTTCAGATAGCATCTTATGGCCAGCATTGTCATTATTATTATAGAACATTTGACAAAGAAACAATATTGAAATATTGATATATTATTGATATTTAAAGTAATATTTTATTCATATTTTCTTCATTCTTAAGTTTTTTCTGTTCCAAGAACTCAACTATGGTACCACATTACATTTAGTCACCATGTTTCTTTTTTTTTTTTTAATTTTATTTTATTTTATTTGAGAACATACTGTACAGAGGGGTTACAATTACATTGGCAGGATAATGCATACATCTCTTACCAAGCATTGCAGCCTCCTCCTTTGTTTACCCTTCACCTCCCTTCCCAGCCTCCCCCCTCCCCCCCACCCAATCATACCCCCCTCCCCCCCCCCACCGACATTGTAAAGCTTGCTTTGACATGACATTTTGTAATTCTCCTTGTTGCATCAGGTCCACCTGAATCCTTAAACGACTTGTTTGTCCCCTCTTCCTCCACATGTTATACTGACATCAAATAAAGTGAAAGCGGGGGTTACACTGTGGGGTAGGGACATACAAAGCAACAAAGAAATTATCTTATAAATGCGTTAGAAACACATGCATGAAAGAAACGAAAACATTAAAATACATATTTAAGGGTTCGTTTTCCAGATATGGAACCAACCCAGAAGCCCCTCAGTAGATGAATGGATCAAGAAAATGTGGTATATATACACAATGGAATTCTATGCCTCCATCAGAAAGAATGACATTTCCCCATTTGTTAGGAAATGGAAAGGCTTGGAAAAAATTATATTAAGTGAAGTAAGCCAGGCCCAAAGAAACATAGGTCCCATGGTTTCCCTTATTTGCAATATCTAGTATAGGTATGAGTCAAGCGGAAAAGGTCAGATAATGTGATGTTAGTCACCATGTTTCATGAGACTACTTTCATTTTTGTGGTTTCTTAGAGCTAATTTAAATAAATACATAAAATAGGTTACTGCAGTTATAGAATGGGAAGTTTTTTTATCTACGAATTTAATTTTGTGCAGTCTCACTAGGTACATAATTTATATCAAAGCTCCAATGATGATAGCTGAAATCATTCACACAAAACCTCTGAAAAGAATGTAAGCAACTTATCAGCATTAATTGTATAACTATTAATGAAAATGAATCTCTCCAATATATACAAATATTGTCACAATTTTTATTATTTGTATATAAGAAGGACACATTTATAACCTTAATTTAGGTACTAACAATTTTTTCCTCCCTGTTTCTTTTTTTTTTTTTTTTTTTTTTTGGGTCCGGTCGTGGGGCCTGAACTCTGGGCCTGGGCGCTGTCCCTCAGGTCTTCAGCTCAAGGCTAGCGCTCTACCACTTGAGCCACAGCGCCACTTCCGGCTTTTTTTTTTTGCTTATGTGGTGCTGAGGAATCGAACCCTGGGCCTTGAGCATGCAAGGCAAGCGCTCTACCACTGAGCCACCTTCCCAGCCCCCCTCCCTGTTTCTTAATTTTAAACTATCATAAAATTTATGGGAAGAAAATCTTCCTTAAAGCCTTTCATGTGCTGGAGAAAAGCATAGCTAGTGATTTTATTGAAATAATATTTTTAAGTAAGTATGCACATTGAATATGCTGTAATGAAGATCCCCATTTAATTATCTTTTAACTCGAAGTAATGGTACCTCATCCTTATCAACAAGATTGAAAATTACTAAACAAAGGCTGAGATGGGCTGAATATTTGTATCTTCTGTTCTTCAAATTGAAGCACCCATTATCTAATTGGATAGTGTATGCAGGGACTTTTGGAAGATGATGAAGATTACATGAAGTCAGGAGGGTGAAACTTTCATGATAATATTAGTATCCATACAAAAATGGAATAAGGTAATTGTTCTCTCTCCTATACATCATAATACAGAAAAAAGCAGACATCTAAACACCAGGATGAGCACATGAAATCAGCTGTACACATTCAGATTGTGAAACTCACAGCTTTCAGTATATGAGACAAATGTTTGTTGTTTAAGCCATAGTCTGGCATTTTACTAGAGCAACTTGAGCTATGACAGAAGCTATTCTATTATTGAAAAACAAACATTTAAAATGTGAGTAAAGATTCTACAAAAGCTGTGTCAACAGATGAAGCTTATTCATTTTTTGTTCTTTTTTGCACCATTTTACAATATTTTTTATTTGAATCCACTTATTACAGCTATGAGAAAAATTCAGGTATCCTTTTACTGATGGGCTATTCTAAACCAGGTTTATTTTCTTCTTCAGTTTGAATCTAAACAAAAAGCAAGCTCTATAATCTCCTCCCCTCTTCAGATCTCTAAATTTCCTTACAATTCTAAGGATAGATTGAAATGATCAACTTAGGATAGTCAGTTACATTCATTCAAAGTAGTTGGTGACTGTACATCATGTGCTATAAAATAGGGCAAATTGAGGTGGCACAATGCAGTAGTCAAAACATTAGTTTTGAAATCTATAAGGTATTAGCTGTACAACCCTGAACAAATAACCATACTTCTCTCTATCTTTGTTTCCTAATCTATTCAATTGAGACAATGATTTAAATCAAAGCACTGTAAGAATTAAAATGACAGTAGTTGGGAATGTGGCTTAATGGTAGAGTGCTTGCCTAGCATGCATGAAGCCTGGTTCGAATCCTCAGTACTACATAATGCCAGCACCAGAAGTGGCTCTGTGGCTCAAGTAGTAGAGTGCTACCCTTTAGCATAAGAAGCTCAGGGACAGTGCCCAGGTCCTGAGTTCAAGCCCCAGGACTAGAAAAATATTATTATTATTAATAATAATAACAATAATAATATGACAGCAGTAGGCAATGCAGTTGATAGTTATTATAACAATATATCAGAAAATATTCAAATTTAAGTTATATGACTTACTATTAACTTATTTAAACTGTGTTCAAAATTTCTGAAAACATAAGTGTACTGATAAAAGTTGTGATTCCCTCCAAATTTAGTGCATTTTCTATTTAGGGATGTATGAACTTAGACATGGTTACAAAAGTAGTTACAGCTGCCCTTCCCTATTTTTTTTCTAAAGTGAAATATCGTATTATCAAGATGTAAAATTTACTCTGTCTTCCTCTCACATAATAAACCCTACAGTCCCATTCTGAGATGATAGTATAATCAGTGCTGAAATCTTTACCAATCTGGGTCTCTGGGTGAGAACAATGTGAGCAAAATGATTTCTCCACCCCGCTGACCATAACTGACAGGTAGGTTGAGAGAGATAGAAACCTGTGTTGTTTATAGACCATTGGGATTTGAGGTTTATTTTCCAGCTTAATCTAGCATAATGTGACACCTCCAGATGACAATCATTCCTTACTAAATAAAGTAGAAAATCACAAATCATTTGCCTACGCATCTTGATTATCTTTTTGTGCCTTGGCAATCTTTACTTTGTGAGGCTTCACTTATCTCCTGCCATAAAAGCTGAAAATACCAGTTATTTTCTTTCCCCGACACTATTGAAAATAGGATGTGAAAATACTTAGCCTTTGCCAATCAGAATCATTCTCTGTAGACTTTGAATGGAAGCTAATAATATAAGGACATAGGGGTCATCCAGAAATAATTTTGGTGATGGTCAGTGACAGTAGCAACAACTATAACCAATTACTGGACTCTGGAATGGCATGAACTCCTGTGTCACTTTCCAGTGTCTGTGATTAAATCAGTGAAACCTATGAAACCTCCAAGTTCACTTCTGTGGTCTCAATGGATTCCAAGTATATGAACACCCCTTTCATGGTTAATTTTTTCAAGAGTCAATTTCTGTTTGTTGTTCTTCAAGAAACTTGATATAAATTTCAAGCACTCAATATAACAATTCTGAATGTTATTTTCCATTGGCTAAAATGCAATGCTTTCCACCATTCTATCAGGTCAGAGACATCATCTTAATTGTTTTTTGCTTCAGAGTCTATCAGAGTGACAATCGCAGGATAGGCAATCAAAAACTTTATGTAAAGTTCAGTAAATCATAGCAAAAACGATTTCCAGGAATTCAACTGACTGTCTTACCTTTAATTGTAAAATTGTCTGCTTTTTATGCACATTTTTTCTTCTACAAAATTTTTGTTTTACCATGGAACATTAGAGTTAAGGCAGATTTAGCAATTTGCTATATTTATATAGCAATGTAAAATGTTTGCTTTTATTTTATAACAGTGTGGGAGAGTCTAATTTATATTATGTGAAGGATACTGAAGTTAAAATACAGATTTAGAATAGACTTTGATTCTGATCAACAAAAGCCTAGTTTTAGCTTTAATTTGCTCATCTAGATTTGTTTTTGTTTGATGAGATGGCTTTACTACATCTCTCATGTAGCCTTTTTATTGAATATTCTATTTAGCAGCAACTAATTCCCAGCAGTCCTTAAAAGCACAGCCTCTGCTTAGCTGCATATGACTCTGCCCAACCCTGTGTGTACATACAAATGCAAGGTAATTAGCATAATACCTTCTACAAAGTAGATACGAGATATAGACTTTTTAATGGCCCTTACCATTTTGCACCCACTACACTTTCATTTATGAAACATGGTCAGGGTACATACACTCTAAAAGAGTTCAGCTTTACTGATGGAAAATCATTTGGTGCTTTGCTTTTTTCCATTTTCATTTGGTAATATCTGTGTTCAGCTGAAGCTTCTGGGAAATGTCATGAATTTAACAACAAAAAAATAAAGGTTTGCAAAACTGCTTTACCACAAAATAATGTCCAGACAGAAATAAATGCAGTTATAGGCAGATATTTAATCATGTGCAAAATAGAGTAGCCAGAAGATAAATGTTTGGATACATGTAAGCTGGTTTTCAAGTGAAATCTGATGGATGTCCTTCTATAGAAAAATCTAAACATGTTACAATAAATAAGTCATGCTATCATTAGGTCACAAAAAGTTAAAATTCTTAATGTCTATAACATCTAGCAATTTAAGCTAAGGAAATAATTGGAAAGCTATTCAAAATTTAATCTACAAAGATTTTCATGACGATACTATTTATTTCTCCTCCTGGAGAATAAATCCAGGGCCTTGTATATGTTAGTATGTTATCACTGCGTCATGCCTCTAGCTCTCGAATTTTTGAGAGTCTCACTGAGTAGCACAGATTGTTCTTGAAATCCAAATCCTTCTGCCTATGACTGTGCTAGGAATACAGTATGTGTCATTTACTCAAAACTGATATTACTTATAATCATGAAAAATTAAAAATAAAATATTAGACAACGATGAATTAGGTAAATTATAGTAGATCCATACAGAGTTAAGGCATATTTTGATTAAAATCATAGTGTGGCAGAATATTAACTGACATGGGAAAATAGTCACAACCCATTATTGAGTTAATATGAAGGCATATGGACAAAAATATGTAATTATAGTTTGATCCTGAAATACAGTTTAATCCAAAGTCTGAACATTATTATACACATATACATGCCTCTCTTGTGCTATATGTAGTGTATATATATATATATATATATATATATATATATATATATATATACGATATATATACACATGTAGTGTATATATACTATATATATACACATATATCTGACATACATATGATGGATGTCATAGGTTTTTGCAATATATTTTACAGTATATAAAGACTTCAAAATGAGTAAAATATGATTCTGCTTTGGAGTAGACATATAATCATTCTTATAAATCTAACTGATTTATAGATACATGTAAAAGCATTAACAATTATATCTGAATAGTAGTATTGCAGATGATTTTTATTCACTGCATTCTTTTGTGCTGTAACTAGTTTTCTGTATTTGGTTTGTATTTACTTTTGTAATTAGAAAAATCTGATGTAAAATATCAATTATGGAAAAGAATAAAGGAATTTTCTGTTATAACAATACATGTTTATTATATCTTATGTATTGAAAAATAAGGTACATGCTCTGGGGCAATATAACATACGTTTTGATATATAGATTTAACCTGTAATTTATAAGCGATTGAAGAGAACCATATTGCGTTATTTAAACAGATTCAAACTAATTCCTCAAGGTAAAACAAACAATTTAGATGAAGCATTGTTGATATTCAATCCTGATTATTTCTATTTTGTCTGATTCTTTAAATCCATAGGTTATGAGCTCTTGTAAATTGACAGAGTTTCTGTGATGAATGGGGGTTGTGTTCTTCCTTATAAATTCTCTGGAAACCAGATCAGACTTAATAATAGTCAGCTGCATGTCTTACTTTTATACCTCTTAGAGACTTCCTAATAGGTGCCAAAGTCAGTGACTCTGGATAGCCATGGATGCAAGAAGAATCAGCTCAGGAGCTGATTAGAATTAGATTCAGAGCCAGACTAGAAGACAGAATTATGAACAAGCCTGTTTTCCCCAGTGCAATCAGATCGAATTCACACATTACCTAGACATTTGCAAGGATAAGGCTTGTGACATCACAACGAACATAGTTTCAAAGGTACAGATGATAAGGTCCATATTCTCAGGAATTTAGATTCTAAATTAAATCCACAGGAAATGATGGTTCATAACAATGAACCATCTCTCAATGGCACATAACAGTTTAGTCCAAAAACCAATATGAAACAGACGTCTGTTTATCTCCTAGAAATGTACATATTTATGTCTCAAAAGATAGTCAATTTACACTGTTGAAAATCAAAATACCCTGTGGAGAAGACACCAGTAACAATGTATAATCTATTTTCAGAGAAAAAATAGAGCATATATGTATACTAATCAAGCATCAAAAGATTGCTTAAGGCTTTGGACAAGCTTAGAATTTCAATTAACTATTACCTTAAACACTGTCTTCATCTTTTCCCCTGCTTCTTGGTAAACAGAATTTACACTGCAACTTTCAAAATACCATTAGGTTTTCTTCTTCATCCCATTTCTTTAACTTCAATCATAATTCTCATTTATTTAGAAAAATGACAAAATTTTAAGAAGAAGGGAAACAAAGTACATCTTTCTTCAACTTAATAAATATACAAATTGATATAAGCAAATACTTGATTCAGGTATCTTGAAGTATTTTAAAAAGGTAGTGGCAGCTGTGGTAGCTTCCACTATCAAGAAAAAAATTCTTTGCTTCTTAGAATTACAAACTCATTTTCTGAAAAGTCAAATGTAACAAAACCAGATGTAATGACTGAGATGCATAAGTATCTGGGGTAGAGAGAGAAACATTGTTATGGCCGTATAAATATGAATCAGTACAATGCTGGATATTCTGTCTACAAAGCCAGGCTTCTATATGCTTTCAGTATTTAATGAGGATAGTTTGCATTTTGCTAGCTGTTGGCTAGGTGTTGGTAAAAAGGCTGTTTTCTCTGATGATGAACAGGCACTACTTAACAAGCATGTCTAAGACTGAAGAAATCTTTTTAAGGCCATATAAACAAAATGTCCATATGTTCATTGAGTTCTTTGTATTTTTAACAATGGCAGCCTTCATGTGTAGCTTTGAGCACCTGGTGTCCTTTGAAAAGCAAACAGATTTTCAGATGCATTATGGAACTTCACAGTTGCTTTTAGTTGTTTAGCAAGGCACATAAAACATCCTTGTGCTGTCTTTACAAACAGTATTTTTCTTGTGAGAGAAAAGCAATAGCAGTGATGACCATGCTGCCGACAACCAAACAACTAGCCAAACAAAAAGACACAGTAAAATAAATGAATTAGGGAACTTGTTGAGAAAGAAATATAGTTCTTATGATATTGTCATTGACAGAATGAGCAATTCTATCAAGACAAATTTTCTCTTTTTATACTTGATGACATTGCAGGAAAAATAGGAACAAACATGCTTATAATGGAGAGATATAATATAAAGTTTCAAAAGCAAAAGCAGGATTCAAACCTAGTATAAACTTAAGATGATTTTTATTAGGTTGCCAGCAAAAAATCTAATTTCAACACCTGTCTTTTTTTTCATATCATAACTAAGATAATCTTGAAAACAGATACATACAGTCTCTACTTATACAAGACTCATATCTAAATTGCATGCATTCTTCCTCTGCGTTCCCATGGCACAGTATGTGTTATTATTAGCACTTCTTAGATGGAGTTGTAATTAGACTATGTCTTCCTATTTCATAGGGTTGCTATGAAAATTAAGTGAAACAAAAATACATATGAAATATAGAAACAAGTAGGCATTTTGCAATTGGAATATCTTTCTATTTTATTTTATTTTATTGTGAAAATACTGTACAGAAGGGTTACAATTACATGGGCAAGATAATGAGTACATTTCTTATCAAGCATTGTAGCCTCCTCCGTTGTTTCCCCTTCCCATCCTTTCCCATCTTCCCCATACCCCCCACCCAATCCTCCTCCCCCCCCACCAAAGTTGTAAAGTTCGTTTTTGACATAACGACTTGTACATCTTATTGTTGCAATGGGTCCACCTGTATCCCTATTTAAACAATTTGTTTTTTCGCTTCCCCTCCACAAATTATACCGACATCAAATACAGTGAAAGCAGGGGTTATACCGTGGGGGAGGGACATACAAAGCAACAAAGAAATAATCTTATAAATGTGTTAGAAACAATCGCATGAAAGAAAAAAACATTTGAATATCTTTCAATTTTAATAAAGCAGGCTTCTATTCATATAAATTATTTAAGGAGTCTCAAAACAGACCCCTTATTCTGTAAAGTGTCTCCCCACAGTCCCTTCCTTGAAGCTTGGAATTCTGCTATTGGATTTTTCTTTTTCTTTCCTCTTCTCATTCCTTCCTCCCTCCATACATGCGTATAATATGCTTTAGTCAAACATCTCTTTTAATCTTTTCCTGTATCCCATTCTTTTTACCAATCTTTTTTTTACAGTAGTAGAACTTAAACTAAGAGCCTTGCTCTATCTATCCCATTCTTTTAAACAATCTTTTATTTCTTCTTCTTCTTTTTTAAACATTACTGGAACTTAAACTCAGAACCTTGCTCTGGCTCAGTCTGATTGGCAAGTGCTCACTCCATCACTTAAGCTATACCTCCAGCTCTACTTTATTCTGGGTTTTGTTTTGTTTTGTTCTGGAGAAGGCATCTCATAAACTTTCTGCCAGTCTGGCTTTGAACCTGTCATCTGTTGCAAGGCCTCTTAAGTAGGTAGGATTACACACATGAGCCAATGGCATTCAGTTCTTTTAAAAAATCTTGATGTGTTTTATTACTCTGTTTTCATATGTATAAGCCAGCTAATTGAGAAGTAGAGATCAGGAGAATCACAGTGAAAGACGAGCCTGGGAAAAAAGTTAGCAAGACTCCATCTCAACCAACAACTTGGTGTGGTAGTTCATACCTCTGGTCTCACCCACAGAGATATGTAAGTAGGAGATTACTCATACCTATTAAGCCCTATGTATCTGGAGTCACAAGCAAAATTTCAGGATGCCAGACTCACTGATTGAGAGTGGGGTCTTGTTAACTTTTCTCACAGTCTAGTCTCCATACCTCCCTAATAGCTGGGATTACAGGTATAAACCAACAAGTCCAGCAAAAATCTAGATTTCTAAATGTATCATTGAGCTATAATATGAGTCAGTAGATTGCTTACTTCTAGACATATCTCTTTAATCCCCTGTAGTAAGATCTGTTATTTTTAGCAAAGTGCCTTCTTAATTGATTAATTGATCTGCCTAGGTGAGATGATATATCATCATCAGTCTTCTTTACTTTATCAAACCATTTGCAGTATGAAAGCTTTGCAGAGAACTCTATAATAGGGTGAAAAGATAAAGTAAGAACATTGTGTAAATAGGCCTTAATGTATGTTGGCCGACAGTGGGAGGGTGCCATATACCTACTGAATCTACTAAAAGAAGATGTTACACTTCAGAAAAAATTAGAGAAGACAAGCATAAATCATCTGGTAATGTGTTAAGGGGCTGGAGGTTAAGACTTTCAGAAATACTGAAGATGCTTTGTTGGCACATTTATTCTTGGTCTGCTTTTATAGTAGTTTTCATAGCATGTTAAATGTATGAATTATTTTCATAGCATGTTAAATGTATGAATTACAATTTCATATGGTAGCTAAAGAACTAGTCGTTCTACACATCTATCTGAGATTTTCTCAATAATGTTGCTTGTCCTTTTTCCCTTGGCCCCATGTCTGCTTCTTCATTTATGTCAGTAAATAGGAAAAAGTTTCCCTCCCCAGATATATTTGTATCACAAGGACAGCTCTAAGTTTTTAAGTGTTTTGATTTAAGTGTTATGATTCTACTTGAGGATAGTTATGAGTTTCATACCATACTGACACTGCTACATAGCCATTTACCAAACAGACAACCAACTTCTAAACAATAATCTAGAAGTAAACACTATAATTCTCTCCAGAAAGAAAAGAAACATTCTATTCAATCAGGCATGATGATACTGGAAAGATATATTCTGCATTGACTGTCTATGACATTCATTTGTCTGGGTAAGTTAACCTACATCTTACTATTGGTTCCAAATTATTAAGGAACCAAGTGTTTATTGATGGATTAATTTAAAGGTATTTGTAGATATTCTTTGAAAACAGGAGAAGGAAATATAAAAAAGCTAGTATCATTTTTCCTAGTTAACATGTAACATAGTAGGTTTTCCATAAGTGAGATACCAATAAAATAAAAATGTATACATTTTGATATTTGATTTTCATCTCTTTGTTCATGGAAAGGAAACAGAAAAATAAAAGTTTCACCAAGTCTTTGGATTTGTGAGAGACAGCAGGTTACCTTGGAGTTAGACATACCCAAATTCACTCCTTATTAGTGAATGGTCTTGAGCGAGTAAAATCACCTTATTGGGTCTCCATTCTCTCCTATGTACCATTAAAATAATATTGTATCTGAGAATTAATGGAGATAAGAATTTACAAACAAAAGGCCTATCAGCTAATGGCACCAAGAAACATGTGTGGTATGTAGGTATTTTGTGGTTGAATTGTACCAGCCTCCCTAAAAACATGTGTTGAAGTCTTTTCCCACACTATCTCAAAATGCAAACTTTGGAAATAGGGTAATTTCAGAAGTACGATGAGCTCTATTCCAACATGACTATGGTCTTTATAAGAAAGCACACAGACACAGTGAATGAATGGCAAATGGTGATGAAGGAGTTCTTCACCTACAAGTCAAAATACCAACCATTTTGGCAATTCATCTGAAGTTGGAAATAGGCAATGAAAGATTTTCCTATAGGTTTTAGTTTTAATTTTGTCTCTCTGACACTTTGCTTTTAGACTCCTAGTCTTTGAATCCATGAAGGAACACATTTCTGTGGTTTGAGAACACCCACTTTGTAGTACTTTGCTACTGCAGCTCTAGGAAACAAATAAAGTGTTTTTCTTTTGAAAAAGCCTATTACTCAAAATGACTCATATATTTGGGACATGTTGGTAAACAGTTACAGTGGCTATTCATATGGAGTTAATAATTTCACAAGTAGAAAGCCAGGAATCAAATAAGCACAGCAAATAATGGTCAGTTTGTGTTCAGTGTATTGAACTCATATATTTTAGTTCAAAGCCATGTGTTTAAAAAGTAGTGGACATCTGTTATACCTATACTAGCACTTGGCAGGATCCAGAAATCCAGCCTAAGCTAAATTGTGAACTTTTCTCTCAAAAAATCAGTATCATTAAAGTTATTTTTAACTGTATTTAACTTCTACAATGAGAAAGTGTTGTGGTGCAAACTTGACCTGTACTTATTCATGCTTTCTTGATCTTGAGTCTGAGTACCAGGCTGCGGTAATGATTACAAGAGTTACTTCTTTGTCATGTGACCAAATACCTGAGAGAAAAACTAAAGGGGAGGAAGGATTTATTTTGGCTCATGGTTTCAGAGGATTTAGTCCATGGTCACTTAGGTTAGCTACATGACTCTAGGCCTCGGCTGAGGCAGAACAGTATGGTGACAGGGTATGTGGCAGAGGCTACTTACTTCATGGTGAATAGGAAATGTAAACAGAGAAAAGCAACCTAGAGACTTGATACAACCTTCCAGATAAACTACAGCTGACTTACTTCATGTAGACCTCATATTCTAGTTTCTACCACTTCTCAAAAACAGCACTAGAAGCTGGTAATCAGTGGTTCAAACATAATCCTGCTGGGTACATCTCATTTTTCAAACCAGAGAGGCTACATGATACTTAGCATAAGTGATAGGTATAGTACTCATTTATTAGGGTTGGCATCTGCCAGGACATACTTCATTTCTTGTTTCTACTCCAGAGTTCTATCAGATCTGTCTGTCTGTCTGTTTGTCTGTCTCTGTCTCTGTCTCTGTCTGTCTGTCTCTCTCTCTTCCCCTCCCCTCTTATCCCTACCTTACTTAAGTATACAAGAGCCTTTATACGGCTGATTCAGGACTAAATCTGGGTCAAAACACACAGATCAGCTATTGCTACATTAAGATTTTGGTGCCTGTGCTGGCTCTACAGATAAGGACACTTGTGTCTTCTTCATTCAGATACACTGTCTACTCTGTTCTGATAGTGATAATATACACTGAATAATTTATGAACAAAATAAATTTCTCTTAAAATTCTGATGGCTGGAAGGTCCCAAACCAAGGCCTCAATAGATTTAGAGTCTGATGAAGAATGAACCTTGTAGATGATACCTTCTGTGTTCTCCCATGCTCCCATGCATCTATTTTCCTAGTATACTAGTCTTATTTATGAGGGTTCCAGACTTATGACTCAATCAATCCTCTCCTAATATAGTCTATTTCAGGGATTGTGTAACATGTGACTTTTGGCAGGATACTTAGAGCACAACATACATCAGTCCCATGTCAAGTTATTTTCTTCTGTTTTGTTTTTCATTCGCCCATTCAGTTATATGCTGTCCCCTAGAAGGGGAGCAAGACATGTTTTCCATATCCTCAAAGACCCACTACACTAAAGATACCTTTTATTTTCCAGAGAATCTTTTCTGAGGTGGAAGCTTTATTTTATGTCATCTTCATTCTTCCAAATAGAGTTTCCTAGCTAGATCCATGCATTTTGGTGAGGGATTACAGTGTTCAAATTCAAAAGCCAGGTGAGGACTTAAGAAAAACTTAGTTCTGTTATTTGAGCATAATATTATTTCATGGGGAAAGGCACATGATCAACCCAGCTCAAGTGCACATATTGTAAGAACTGAACAGCACTTAAAACCCAAGGTTGTTTGTTTCTTGATCCTTATGAGAGTGTTTGATAACCACAGTGGTGCATTTAGTATTCATATGGGGCAGGCAATCTCACCATTGAACAAGACCTCTGGTTTCAAGAGTCCTGGGAAAAAGTAGGATTCAAGAATCATGGGCTCTTTGTCCAAAGCTGTAGCGAAAGAAATGGTGGCTCCAGTAACAACTCCAGTACTCTCTCTTCAACTTCTTTCCCCACGACCCCATAATCCTACTGGATCATTCCTTCTCTCGCCAATCAGCTTCACCTTAATGGAAGGATTCTCTGGCATTAGAAACAGTAAATAAAACACGGTTTTAATGGAAACAGAAGAAAGTGTTCTTAGGACCGTCAAGGGTCATTTCTAGCTCTATACAACACTGAGCTAGCTGGAGCCACAGCAACTATTGTGGTAAAATGAAGGAATATTGAACTGGAAAAACAGAATTTAAGCCTCAAATAGCACATGAAAATGATGAAATGAGTGATGATAGCTGCCTACCTTTGGTTTTATTTTCTTTGATAGAAAAAAATAACAGTTCTCTTAATGATGGTCAAACATAGATGTTAAGAAAATATATAGTGTTAATGAGGCAGGACATCTCTAAAAGGTGTGAGAAAAACCCAAAGATTGAATCTACAGGAAAAGAGATTAGAATGACTTATCAGAGACTTTATTTCTTTGTAAGACAATTGGAGGTTGTTAACAGACAAGGAAAAGTACACATTTTAGATTGGACATTATGGCATAAATTCCAGATTATTTCTGCTTGTATTAAAGCTATTAAAGCTTGAAAAATGATGATGGCCTGAAAAACTTTTTGCTTGTCTATGAGGATGATGATGTTATGCATAATGTGGAACCATTACATTTGAAAGCAAAAAAAATAGTGAAATGCTGACAGACAGGACATTAATGATAGTTTATATATTTCACTTTGTGTAACATTCTAATAATTTTACACTGAAGTAAAATATATTTCTTACTCTATAATTTAATCCATTTTAATGCTAACTACTTAAGAATTAATGAATAGGGTAATGCACAGTGCTTTAACTACTGTTAATAAGCTTCCATCTAACCACTGTTCCTAGTAAATTGGAAATCTATAAAACTGAATAAAAAGTCATAGCTCCTCTTCAGTATATGTGTCCAGAAAGCAAGTGGATATATGTTCCACAATGAAAATCATCAGAGTTTTTTTCAGGGTAACAAAGCACTGCATGAAGTTTATAACTATTGTTATTTATTTGACTAACACATAAAGAGGTTTTTAGAAGCAAACCATTTATTGACATCTGTAAAATATTTTAGCTTAATTATAATGAACTCTGTGGAAAACAAAAATTTTAAATACATTTATTATCTTTAAACAGTTGTACAAAGGGATTTCCATTAACAAACTTAATAGTTAATATAAAGAAAATGTAAAGCAAAAAAATCTTTAAATGCTCTAATAATCCAAATTTTTGACAGGAGATAATTACTATTTTACTAAATAATAAAATAGACATAAAATTAAGGATAACCTGTAAGAGGAAGTCAACTACAGTAGGCCATACTTAAAATAATTCATGCAGATATATTCAGCAGTAGATTTTCAGATAAGATTATGTCCTTATTCAGGTAAAACTTAATTCAGAAGATACTCCCATGAGCACTATAATATTACCTCTTTTATTGTAGGCTATGAAAATAGAATCACTTCAACGAGATTTATTATAAACATTAATTATTACATAAATAATATTAATATTATAAGCTTAATTATATGTAATTGTATGGCAGATCACTAGAGCCTGTAATAAATTTCAGAAAAAACATCATTTCTTTAGATGCCCAACTCTATTTCTACTCACCATTTATATAATAAATATTATGTAACTACAGATTATCTATTTATTTTATAATTATATATAATAATATTTTAAGTATTGTATTAACATAAATTCATTTTATGTAGGAAGATACAGACATAGAAAGAAAGGGAAACAGAATTAAGGAGCAGGATGTAAAACTTATCATTAACAATAAAATCTGTTTTGTCATTCTTTCCAATTGAGCATCAGTTTGTGACTCTTCAATAAAACATTCTGTACACAATATGCACTGAGGGACAAGTGAAAATTTTCATTCTTGATATGACAAAAAGGAATTGTAGAAAAAGTTACAAACATTGGCAATATTGTGAAGAAAAGAGAACACTTGTACACTGAAATGAAAAAATCCTGTATGGAGTTTTCCAAAGATATTGAAAATAGAAGCCAGACACAATTGGCTGATCCCTGTCATATTAACTACTCAAGAGGCTGAGTTCAGAATCAGCTATGGCAGAAAAGTCCGTGTAACTCCATCTCAATCAGAAAAAAAACCTGACTGGAGGTGTGGCTTAGGTGGTAGAGCACCAGGCGAAAGAGAAAAAACTAAAGGAACAAGTCAAGTGAGTTCAAGCCTTGGTATTGGCAGCAAATAAATAAACAAATAAGTGTGTGTGTGTGTGTGTGTGTGTGTGTGTGTGTGTGTGTGTGTGTGTGTGTGTTCAATAGAGCTATCCTATGATCCAGAAATCCTTCTTTTGAAAATATGTTCAAAGCAAATGACATCAATACTGCGTATTGCAGCATCATTCATAAAATCATGATATGGTTGCAATGCCAGTATCTAACAATAGACAAATGGTTAAAGAAATTTAAATAGTCCAAAATTCAAAGAAGCAGTAAATACAAAGAGAGTTGTTAGGGGTTGAGGAGAGGGAAGAAATGAGGAATTGTTCAATGGGTATAAAGTTTAAGTTATGAATGTTCTAGAGATTTGCTGTACAACTTTGTGCCTGTATCTAATAATGCCATATTGGGCATTTGAAAATTTATTTAAGGGCTTGACTTCATGTTAAATATTCTTTTTTTTTTGGGGGGGGGTCCGGTCGTGGAGCCTGAACTCTGGGCCTGGGCACTGTCCCTCAGCTCTTCAGCTCAAGGCTAGCGCTCTAGCACTTGAGCCACAGCGCCACTTCCGGCTTTTTTCTTTTTGCTTATGTGGTGCTGAGGAATCGAACCCAGGGCCTCGAGCATGCAAGGCAAGCGCTCTACCACTGAGCCACCTTCCCAGCCTAAATATTCTTTTTTTTCCTGCCAGTCATGGGACTTGAACTCTGGGCCTCTAGGATTAAAGGTGTGAGCCACCATCGCCTGGCTACGTTAAATATTCTTGTGGCAAAAGAACAACAAAAACCCCACAAAGGAATACAAGAAGATTTTTGGAAGTGATGAGTATATTTCCACCTGGGTAGTGGAAATGGTACAATGTGTATGTATACATGTGGAAACTCACCAAAGTTCTTATGTCATTCAGTTATATTAACTATGTAGCATTAAAATATATAATAAAAAAGAAGATATTTATTATGGCTGCTGAGTAGAAGCCAAATAGCTTAGGGATATATTAAGAGAGTATCTTTCTATTTCAATAAGGTTATTATGGTAACACTGTGACATATATTTGGAGTAGAACTGGATAAACGTAGAATTATATGGCAAAATCTACAAGTTAGTGATGGATCGGATAAGGGAAGTGATGGAGGAAATGAAAGGTGGCATTTAAATCGCTGGCTTGTGCAACGAATAAGGCACATTTCAAGCATGAAATATTTCCCTTCAAGTGCCTTTCATTTCTTTTAGTTTTTGGAAGTAGCAGTGAAATGTTCCTCATTTCAGCCTTGGAAATGATGAATTTCAAGTACATATGAGATCTTGAGTAAGCGCTTGCAATATGGGTCTGGCACTCAAAAGAGGTCTGGTCTCTATCTAACTAAATACCAAATGTCATCTACATTAAATTAAATCTGATTTCTCTACCTCTCAGAAGTACTTATCTTATGAGTAAGCAACTAATTGTATGGTCTAGTAGGAAGATCAGGCTCAGAGAGCTTTAACATTGAATCACTACTGTGCCATTTACAAAGTGGCCCTAGTCAAAAAAAGATCCCCAAGTATTCTGAGGTGAAATTTGTTAAAAGCGAAGGTGGTAACATCTGATCTATCTGGTTGTTATTTTGGGTGTGTGTGTATGTTTTTTGAGTCCTGGTGCTTGAACTCTGGGTGTGGGCACTGTCCCTGGATTCCTTTTGCTCAAGGCTAGCACTCTATCATTCAAGCCACAGCACCACTTCCAACTTTTTTTGTGATTAATTGGAGATAAGACTCTGGGCTTTTATGAGTATCAATAAAGAGGAGGTATAAGAAAGTGTAAACTATCACACTGATTTCAGAAGGAATAGAACATCCCTTGGTTTCTGTTACCTAACTCCTTTAACTGTAGAAGAATAGATTCTGAGAATTTTAAGATACCTAGGAGCTTATATAGTCCAGTGCCCATATTTATCTTACAAGTAAATAAGGCATAGAGCAATTAGTGATTTGTTTAAAAACACGAAGCTGATTTCGACAAGGCTTGGATTGTATGTTTCAATCTCACAATCATAAGATGCTGGTAGTTTCTTAAGTCTCATTTACCATTTTGTCAACTGAATCCTATTGCATAGAAGCGTTATTACTGACTTTTCATGAAAGGTACATGTGGGTATGGTGTGGGTGTGGGGAATGATAGAGAGAAAATAAAGTTTTTAGGTCTTGTGCACCTATTATTTTCATAGAAAATGTTTTGTAGTTAAGGTTTCTTGGCTTCTTTGCTTTAACCACAAACACCAAGGGAGTTCAGAATCAAGGCCGTCTGAATTGTTCTGACTTTACATTTATCTGATATAAAATTGATATGACACTTTAATACCAGAAAAAGGGTTTTGAATGTCTAGAATGTGTTTGAAGATATTGTTTAAGGAAATATAGGGAAAGTTATTGTTATAAGTCTTTGTTCTTTTGACCTGAAATTAAATAGGAAAATATCTGTAATTTATATTACTATCTGCTGGATCTAAAGTACAGCTATACGTGACATTATTCTTCTATTTGCTCTACTTGTTCATTGTTAATTTTCTAAAGCCTGTGAAGCTCTAATGTATTTTCCTCCCTCCGAAGATAAGAAGCATATCAAAAATAGAGAGGAGTTTTTTACTTTTGTCCTTGAACAACCATTCTCCCCTCCTATGTTCCCTCTTTCCACACATCCAAGCACACAATGTCAGTACATTGCTTAGTACATTGAAAGTATTTGATACAAAATAGTGGAGTTCAATTTCACAAGGCATCTAATGCCATATTTGCTGTTCTGGGAATAACGGTTTCTAGATGGATAGGTTAACAAGGACAAAATTAGTTTGTCCAAAGTAATGTAATGGGTTGGGCTGATGCAGTTACTTCAGCAGTCCCATCATTAATGTTTACAAGATCTTCTCTGAGCTGAAGTACGATGAGATGGGTGAGACTAGGTCTATCTGGACGGGAAAATGATTGCTAAATGCAAGTGGACATGATGGAAGGCAAATGTGGAATCTAGAATGAATCTTGCTACGATCAGTTCATTTAGGAACTATGTTCATATACATGATTCAGGTAGTTTTCTAGCAAGTTTTCTTGTCAAAAATGTAGGTTTCAGTAGTATTCCAGTAGCTCACATCTGTAATTTAGCTACTCAGGTGACTCAGATGTGAGGATTGTGGTTCAAAGCCAGCCTGACCAGGAAAGTCTGTGAAGCTCTTATCAACAATGAAACATCAAAAAGGTGAAAGTGGAGTTGTGACTCTAGTGAACACAAGCCTGGAGTGAAAAAGCTAAATGCGAGCACACAAGCCCCGAGTTCAAACTCTATTACCATCTGTATTTGTGTCTATGTTTGTGCATGTGAATGTGCACATGTGTATGTGTGTATATATGTATAAGAGAGACAGCAAAGTGATGGTAAGATGGAAACACAAGTAAAGCTGCTTTTTCCCCTAAAACATTCAGTTACTACACTTGCAGATAGACTTACCCTTCCTCTGCCATGGGATGCTCAGTCATCATGGGGAAATATGTAGGAAAGAGAACCAAATTATTAGCTTGGGCATGGATATAGTATTCATACTGCTAAAAGGTGAACACTCTATTTAATAACTTGGACTTAGATTTGGCAAAGCTATAAATCCATAAAGTGCTTTTGACTGCCTTTGTTCAACATCAGGTTTTTAAAAAATGTGCTACAACAACAATTTTCTCTGCCAGAAATTTAATTATAATTTTACATTTATGCCCCAAAAGAAGAAGGGAATTTCTGTGTTTCCCTCTGTATTTCTCCTTCCTTTATTCCAGGAGAAACACTATTTATGGCAACAAATGAGCTCTACTGCAACAACAGCTTCCAATTTTCTTCCCTGGGTAAATTTAGCTAAACTGCCAACATTTCAAATCTGCTTATGGCATTTACCTCATACATTTATCCCTAGCCATCTGAATATGAGGAAAATGTCAATTTGCCAGTGGGTCTACTGCATTGTTTCATGCACAAAACTATAAAATACAATGTCTTTTCCTATCTCTTTTAAGGCTGAAGTCTATCGAAAGTATCACTTAGTTGTGGGAGAAGCTTAGGCTAAAACTGAAACTATGGAGCCAGAGGACTTTGAAGTGCAGATAGAAATTTCTATGGGGAGAAAAAAATAAAATTTCATCCGTATTAACAATTAAGTAGGCTTATGGAAGGACACTTGCCAGATCAACAAATGAGGAATCTTTTCAAAGATAAATATTGTGATAATCAAAATTGTTGACCAGAGTCAAAATTATACAATGAAATTAAAAGACTGAATGGTGTAGGAGAAAGGTACTAAGACTGGGAGTCAGAACTCTATGTGCTATGCCCTGAATTTATGAGATAATGCAGATGTAGGGCCTTAATATCTCTGGGCTTCAAGTTCTTTACAAAGAAATAAGAGCAAAATGAAATAACAGAGCTACAAAATCACCATCGCCATTCTCAGTTCTGGAATGAACCAATGATCTCAGTAACTCTATACCTCAAACCTCTGAGATATTACTACTTGTGATACTATTGATTCAACACTCAAAAAACAGACAAGGTGAATAAAAACATTTGGGTGTCTTGGATTTAAAGAGAATAAATGGCTGCTACTGAACCATTTCTAGTACTTAAATTAAATATAACAAAGGCATCAGTCCTTAAACATGGCAGCCATATGAACATATAACTAAAAAAGCCACCCTAAAACAGAAAGCATTATTCTTCAATTTAAAAAAAATCATTAAACACCATATCGATTAAGACAAAAAAGATTAGAGCTCAACCAAAGCCTCAAAAATTATTATTTAATATTCCTAAGCCTTTATTCAATTCTATTTTCTTAGCCATCAATGTAGCTTAGAACCTAATTAAATATGTGTGTTAACTTGTAAGCCTTCTAGCCTTCTGATCTTTCCACTTTTTCTCTAGTCCTAATAATACTACCAAAACAACCTTCCCCAAAGATTTATTTGCCTAGCTTCATCCATCCTTGATCAATGACAATCAATGATTAATCTCTGAATCATATCAAAAGTCCTTGGTTTGGTAAATAATGTTCTTGTTAAACTCATCTCAATTCTTTGAAATGTAACTCTCTGCCCTGGCCAGATTTACTGTATTAATCCTCCGATCATATTTTCTTTGCTTCTTATCTCCATATCTTTCTTAACAGAAACTGTGTCGCATTTCTGAAATATTTCTCTCTTAGTCAATTGGCATCATGTACTTTTGAGTCATTACAATAAAAAACATTCATTAATCCATCCATATTAAGATTAATATGTTGATTTCTATTAATTTAGCACCTTAATTCATACATTTGCTTGAATTGTCTAAAGTGACTTTAAAAGTTTTTGTTAATCATATTCATTGTAGAAAACAATCATATGCTAAAAGAAGAACATTTAAGGCTAGTCCACACTATAGAGGAGGATTTCTCAAAAATATTGTGTGCAGGAAAATAATCTGGAGGTGCTTGTTAAAATATGAAACACTGAACCACACTCACAGATTTTATTATACAGGAAATTTATGAGGTCATCTGGGAACTATCATATTTTAAGTGTTTGCATGGTTCTTATAGAAGTCATTTCCGGACCACATGATGAGAAACACTGCTGTAGTATGTCATTAATCCCTATTTTACTTCTGCTGACAATTTACCACCATTTTCTTGTTTGTGAATACTAAGGCTATATCTCTCTTGTTTAGATATGTCAATATATACCTCAAAGCTTTCTAGATTTTTTGATAAATATTTCTTAAAGCTATATGTTTGCTTTTAGTATTTTTCAAATTATGACAATATTCATACTTGCAAAAATAGAGGTGTACTATGTGGTATAAACATACATAAAAACTCAAACCTTTCATTTCCCTTCCTTGCCTCTAATGAGTGAAATTTATATCCTATCTCAAATGTTATAACTGAATGAGTTTATTTAATTAAGGAATAATGGAAATAAGTATGCCAATAGACATAATGATTAATATTCATGTATTTTTTTAATTTGAAAGTGTTACAGCTAGTGGGAGATTCAAAGAACCTAAGTTTTACCGCCTAGTTGAATATATGAGAAGAATATGATCCCAATGGAAAAATGGTCACTTTGATAAATATATGTGGATAAAGACTCATCAAGATTTAGATTAGACATAGTAGACAGGAACAGTAAAAGCAAGGAATCAAAAATAATTTTAAGGTTGTCAGTCTAGAAGATTAGATGAATGATGGTGTCAGTGGTGGTAAAATCCAGAGTGGTGTCTGGGGGATGAGCTGAGTTTTTTTCTTGACAAGTTAAATCTCAAGTGTCAGGAATTCATGAAAAGGGATTTATTAAGAATTACTGAAGTTAGTATTGTAAAGTGAAGTCTAGGGACTGATCTATGGTTATAAATAAAAAGTTATCTTTAGCCCTGCCACAGAGCATGTAGTTTTGGAAAGTCATAGTTTCTGTGAACTTCAAGTTTCCTCATCTGTGAATATAAATTATTAGTCTATTTGTCTCACTTTACAAAGCTTTGTGTGGAGCACGGAAGATGTGTTAGGAGACTATGTGACAGAAAAGTAATTGAATTAGATGCTACTTGAATCAGAATATCTGTAAACTACTTTGTGAATTATA
Organism: Dipodomys merriami; assembly: GCF_024711535.1. Classification (NCBI taxonomy): domain Eukaryota; kingdom Metazoa; phylum Chordata; class Mammalia; order Rodentia; family Heteromyidae; genus Dipodomys; species Dipodomys merriami. Next base: position 58,024,184 of record NW_027204492.1, read on the forward strand.
AAGAACTCTGTCACACACATAAATGAAGATGATAATAATTAACTATTCTTTTCAATATCTATAGAATATTATGCTAATAACACTATAAAATGAACCAAATAGGAATAATTATGTCCTTTTGAGATATTTAAAGATATCCTCAAGTCCTAAGCAGATAGGCAATTGCCAAGAAATGGCTACATTTAAAAATCAAGGAAGACTTCTTAATTCTTCTATGTATGGGAGCTTTTGACATTACTGTTAACTTAAAAATTGGAGTTACTGTTAAGAAACTCTTAAGAAATTCAGTACAATTTTTCTCACTTGGTCTCACTCAAATAATGTCTTTCCCTTAACAACGTGCTTTACAAATGTAAAGCTAGCATGTGTTATGTCTTAGAATGTACTGTTACTAAAGGATTGTATATTTTTGACAGAGTTGGAAAAGTGTCCTATCACACTTTAATAATTAATAAAATCAAATTTGGAATTTAGATATACACTCATAATGGGAATTTAGTACAATGATAACTTATTTCTTTACAGAAAAATCTCCCCTTTGCTTTTGACCTACCTTTTCAAACCAGCAGAATCGTATACCAAGGCAAAAAGCTAAAAGTCAACTTAATCTCTCTACTGACGAAGTTGAGGGAATTTGAACACAAAATACATTAGAATCCATGAATTCATAATGATATTTAAACCAAACAATATCAAAGTAACAAAAAATAAAATGTTCAAAAAGAAAACATCGACAAATCTTATGTCCTTTGAGAAATCATCTACACCATGTCTAAATGTATAATTGACAACTTAAATTACAAACTGCTAAACCATTTGCTCATCTTTCAGTAACTAAGGTTCACCATAAGTACAGCGAGCCAAAATGCCATCTGTTGATCAATTGTGGTTAATTAGGATTGAGCACCCAGGCGTTTGTTGTCAGCAACCAAGAAATTAAAACTCCTAGTTGTTTCTAAAAACTGAGTCCTGACAAGCTCATCCCAAAGAGTAATTTCTTATTTTATTTCTTGCTGTAGAGACAATATAAGGTAGTAGGAATAGTGCAAAGTACAGAGCTATATAAACTATATCTTGTCTTCTATTTTAAATGTCGGTTACCTTGGAGAAGGCTCTTTCTCTCTTAGGGGAAAGTTCCGTGATCCTTTCAGCTCTAACGTTTTATGATTTGATGGACATTATCTCTAAAAATACTTTCAGTTTCCTGCAAAGTGTTTGTCTACTTGAAAGGAGAACTTCCTGTGGAATAGCCATGATTGTACATTTCAATAATTTCCCCTAAATGTTTCCAAATGTTTGTTCATTGATGCATATATAATAGTGTTAACCTAATTTACTAAAGTGAATCAACTAATTCAATATCACTTGTTATTCTTACTTAATAAGATGAAGTAGTGGGACTCGTGCCCCATGGTTTAAAATACCTATAATCTGTTTACACATAAGTAAAAAATGTTATGTTATAACTAGGCATTTATTGACAAAACATTTTTGTACTTGGGGATTCTTTCTTTCCTTGCTATTATATATTTCAGCTAATGGACTTGAAATGCCACTTCTAAGTTGCCAGATAAGATGGGTCATTGCAAGGAGAAAAAGCAAACAGCATTGATTTGTGGCAATTTTGGACTTTTTGTGGAAACAGTGAAGCCTTAGTAATATGGAAAAATGGTTGGTAGTGTGTATGGCAAATTGTTTCCACAATGCACATAGTTTACAGTTTACATTAACATATAATTCATATTATATGAAGCAAATCAAAATGTATTAGATGATAAAACATTGGAATTATGATTATGTTAATATAATTTTATTATTATTAAGCTGTTGTACAGAGGGGTTACCAGTCCATGAATCGGGTGATGACTACCATTCTCTGTGGACAATGTTACCCCTTTCTTTGCTTTTTCCTAGTTTCCCCCCGCCATTCCTATACACAAATTGCATAGTTCATTTCTACATAGGTTTTACTGAATTATGACTGTATTGTTCCCTTTTTCTGCAGGATGTTTTATTAATATAAAGTAGTTTACAAGGTAGAGCTTATTGTGACATCTCCCCATATGAGTATAAAAAACTTGTACATCACCTCCTTCTGGATGATTTTTCATATATTCTAGAGCTCCTAGTAATTATCAGGCCCTGATAACTAAAATAATGCTGTTGTTACTAGGCAAACCTAGCAATCAAGAGACTTACTGTACCATGTGACTGCCTATTGGACATAACCTTGGGTTCAATCATTTATTTATGGTTTCATTCAGCAAAGTTACACAATCTCTTCTGCCATATTGCATTATAACTGGAAACCCTATGGTAGAGCTTCTGCAGCTGACTTTAAATGTAAAGGAGATAGCTGTATGTAGGGAAAGCCTTGACAGATAGTTGTTTGAAAGCATCAGAGTGAGCCTACAATTCAATATTCTCCTAGCTAGATCTAGATGAGTCATAATTCACGGTAGTTGCATAAGCTCAGTGAACAAATTTAGGAAAGGTATGTTTGTTATCAAGGTGATACTTAGTGAAATTCCTAAGTGAATGAACCAGAAACCAGGGGATTGGAAATCCAGTGAAAAGGAAGGCTGTAACAACTAACGTGGTAGAATAAAATAAGACTTTATAAATGAATTATAGCTATATAATTTTTAGAGGAGCTAATAAAATTGCATGACTTTAAATACCATTTGTATTTTCATGACTACCAAGTTTACATGTCCAGTCTGTCTCTCCTCTGATATCTAAACTCCAAATGCAACTATCCAATTCAATCTTGATATGGCCAACATGGAATACTTGATTATATCTCTCTATCCTACTCCTTTGTCAACCTTTCCCTTCTCATTAAATGGCACCACTTTTCACCTATTTATTTAAACAAAAATCTACAAGAAATTCCTGGTCTTTCTCTTTTTTTACTGCTAGTTCCCTGTCCTTTTATTTTGTCCACAACCTTGTACTCTTAGTTTTGTCTTCAAACCACATTCTGCTATCTCCTCTGCCCTTTGTCTCCAACACCATCAACTAGTCAAATCTAGTATTAGTCCTTATTAGAACAAAAGGAATTGTCTCCAATTTGACTTTCCTGATTATATAATTCTTTCAAACATTTCTCTACTTATTAGCAAGAGTATGTTAAAGTGTGAGGTAGGTCCATTTATTGCTCAAATTAAAACTCTCTGTTTTGGGCTGGGACGGTGGCTCAGTGGTAGAGTGTTTGCCTCACATGCATGAGGCCCTGGGTTCGATTCCTCAGCACCACATAAGCAGAAAAAAAGCCAGAAGTGGTGCTGTGGCTCAAGTGGTAGGGCACTAGCCTTGAGCTGAAGAGCTGAGGGTCAGCACCCAGGCCCAGAGTTAGGCCCCACGACCAGACCAAAAAAAAAAAAAAAAAAACTCTGTTTCCATTGTACCTGGAAAAAATCCCTACCCCTTACCATTATGTCCTAGATATATGCCCTTGTAACTTATCATTCTCCTGTGTACTCACTATGTTCTCTGCACAATGATGTTTTTCTATGCTTTGATGCAAAATTTGTTATTACTACTTGATAAAATAATCTGTTCCTGAGGTCTTCCATATAATTGGTGCCTTCTTGTAAATCCTATCTCAGCTGAAATACTGCCTCCTCAAACATGCTTTATTTATATACCCTGTATGAGAAGCCCCTTAAGCCCTCAAACAATATGTATTTTTTGATTTACTTGTTTCTCCTTCTACTTTTAGTAATCTATGCATTGAAGGGATGTTGTCTGTATCTTTAGTGTCTAGAACAGAGCCTGTCACATAATAAATTCTCAAAAACTAAACATTAACTGGGTAAATGAAAGAATTGGTGTGTGAACCTGGGAAGTCTTTTATGTCAATCCTAGCTGCCCTTCTTTCTTCCTGTTTCAACGACAGAAAGTTCTTTACAGATACCACATGAGAGAGCTCAGTAATTAGCAGTTTTCTCAATAAAGAGATATCAAAAATATCATAGCTCTTATTACCTATTCAGAAGCTTAGAGGAACTATCCAGACCACTAAATCTAAAATATTACTAAACATAAAACAATACTCAGCATCATACTGAAAAATGAAGACTACTGACATATGAATACATATATAGAGACAGCATAATGAAACTTATCACTGTAAGATAAAATGAAGAGAAAGAGGGAGCATAACAATTTCAATATAATCACAAGTGTGAACTTAGTCAAAGTATACTGTATCTATGGAATAATCACAATTATATACACTAATGCTGTTAATGTATGTCAATTAATTTTTAATCCAGCAAGCAGCTATGCTATGTATCAGCCCAGAAAAACACTTTAATAATTTGCCATCTCAAGACCCTATGATGACTTAGAGAAAGAGTTGGCTGCTCTAAAAGCTATGGAAGACTTCATATAAATTACAGTAAGTCACTATTTTTCTTAAACTTCCATGCATCCTTGAAATTTTTCTTTCTTGGCTGCAAGAAGGAAATGGATAGCAATACTCTGATTTGAGGAACAGGAATTTATGTCAAGGACTTTTAAGAAACTTGAATTTTATGTTTCTTATTGGTTAAATAAAAAGCAAATGCCTGAGCTGTGCCTATGTAGTTAGATAGGAGTTAAAACAGATGCTATAACTCTATGACTTTCAAATATAACAATTCTTTTTCATTCAAATATGTTAATATTTATTTTATTCTAATTATGGGTTTTATCACCACATATATACTATTATAAAGTAAAAATTCAATGTACAAGTTTGGAGTTTTATAGATGTTTAAAAGCATTTGACTATAGTAAGATTTGACAGATTTTGACTAATATTATTTTCTTGCTTGGCTGAAACCACACTCTAATTTTCAAGTGGCTTTACAGTGGCATTTCAGTGTAATAAGTTGCAAATTGTCCAAAGACCCAACTTGGATTTATGACTTCTTTCTTTCTCTTGTATTAGCAAAAGAACATTAGGCAATCAAGAAGTATGGCAATTTAGAAAAATTTTCAAGGTTTTAGGGAAACTAGTTAATGTGAAAGTTCTGGCTAAGACTAAGTATAATTTAATTAATATTCTTTCCTTGTGGCCAAATTTTTCTCAATAATGGATTAGCATTTTTATCTAAGGGTACAAAAATAACAGCCATATTAACTCAGATTAATTTTATTACTTCAAAAATATTGCCAATTTTTTTCACAGTGCTTCAAGAGAAGTATTTTTTAGCATAAATAGAAAATGTGTTTGTTTTTCCTCTTTAAAGACTGATCTAATGTTTATTTTACTTATTAACAAAGTCAAGCATGATATAGCCCATAAGTACTCTAATCTGGGGAGGTAGTCGAAACTTTCAGAAGAAAATTTATTTCTGTTAAATCATTTTAATCATTCTACCTTTGAGGAAATCTGAATGAGCACACTCTATACAATCCACTTCCTTTAAAAGAGCTAAGGTTAGAACAGGCAGAGCTATAGAGCAGAAGTAGAAAGTACTTGTGCTGTAGCCCCGTTTCCACATCCATTTAAATATATAAAACACCAAAAATGCAGCATCCTACTCTGGTGTGGACTATATCAGAGACAAAAGAGAAATGGATATTTCAAAACACAACCCTTGACTATCTTTGAAGTGCAGCCATTATTTTAAAGAATAATCTACCCAATTTTTATTTTTATTTATAATGAGAACTACAAATAGTTTCATTATATGATGCTTCTTTGGTAACATATAAACAGCTAAACCAGAGGTTAAGGCTCATTGTCACATAGCTCTGCTGTATCGTGAATATTATAAAGTCATTACTTTTCCCATCCACCTTCCTTAGAGTTGTCTGGATTACACTATTAAATTAAGTGATTCTATTATTGTTGAAGATCCCCACAATCTTTTTGAAATTTTACTTATGTTTGTGCTCAGTGATCCTTAACTAGCAACTTCACATCTTATTGCTAGTAAAAGTATCTGAGTAGACCAAAGGCAGCAACAATTCACCCAATCATTGCAGTCACATTTTAATTAGCTGTTGATATGGCTCCTTGATAAATAGGTCAGAAAAAGCTTCAATCTGAGAATCAATATCTAGTAAACATCTATCATCTAATCTACACTACTCTAAGAGCTATACCATCAAAGACATATTTTAAAGAGCAACATATGCCAACAATTTATTACAGTCTATATAGAAATTGACACTAGTAAAATGTTTAAAACACAAAACTGGAAGCTATGCTCAGGCACTAAATGGCTGATACACACAGTGAGGGCTGCAGTAGCTCATTAAAGAAAAAATAATAAAAAAGGTTTTTGGGAGCAAATAATTCTGCACTGTAAAGAAGATTAAGAGGGCTCACTTTCTCATCAATGTTAGACAATGTTGTGAATTACTATTACAACTGCTTTTTAAAAGGAGATGAAACAATCTCAAGAAAGAAAAAAAATTTGAGTCCTTATCTTGGGGTTCATTTCGCTTAACATCAACTTATCTGACCATTTCTGTTTGTCTCAGACATATACTAGTAATTGCAAATAAGGGAAACCATGGGACCTGTGTTTCTTTGGGCCTGGCTTACTTAACTTAATAGAATTTTTTCCAAGTCTTTCCATTTCCTAACAAATGGGGCAATGCCATTCTTTCTGGTGGCGGCATAGAATTCCATTGTGTGTATATACCACATTTTCTTGATCCATTCATCTACTGAAGGGCATCTGGGTTGGTTCATATCTTAGCTATGGTAAATAATGTTGCAATAAACATAGTTGTACTGGTAGCTTTAGTATGTATGTCCCTCCCCCATGGTATAACCCCTGTTTTCATTGTATTTGATGTTGGTATAATTTGTGGAGGGGAAGGGAAAAAACAAATCGTTTAGAGACACAGGTGGACCCATTGCAAGAATGAGATGTACAAAACGTTGTCAAAAAACGAACTTTACAACTGGGTAGAAGGGGGAGGGGGGAGAAGGGAGGGGGAGAGGGGGGAGAATGGAAGGGATGGGAAGGGGACACAAAGGAGGAGGCAACAATGCTTGATAAGAAATGTACTCATTACCTTGCCCATGTAATTGTAACCTCTCTGTACAGTACTTTTACAATTAAAAAAAAAGAGAGAAAAAAAAGAAGAGAAAAAAGAAAAAAAGAAATGCAGCTAACAAAAAAAAAGGAGATGAACCTTATGGGTTTTCAAAGCTATTTGTGTTTATCCAATGTGAATCCTTAGAATGTATGCATTTGGTAATGTATTATTTTCCACTTTTAATATGTTGCCTCACAGTTCTTTTCAAGTTTCATGAATGTGGTTGCTACCTAGACACATTACTAAGAGTATGAAGGTTTAAGTGTCAAGGGTTATAAAAACATAAACTTTTCATTTCCTTCCCGCTTCCTCTCAATACTCAAGTAAATGTTAGGAAACACATAAGAATCACATCAAGAAAAGTCACATTTTAACAGTAGCAGATGTATTATGCAAAATGTGGTTTAAAGCATAATTTTTATTTTTATGTGAATATAAGTCAATTATATGCCTGCCTTGCCCTTGCCTATTATAGTCTCCTAGATACTTGGGACCATGTTTAATTCATGCTTGTATGATCTCTTCCTCACCCTACATATTTTGTATGGTAACCACTCACTGAATGTTTATTGAAGGGGAGCCAATATTAGTAGTATGGATGTGGAAGAAAATAATGGCAAAAATTCATTAGAAATTACAAAGAAAACAATCTAAATTCAGAAATCCTGTTTGGAAATATTCTTTCATCTGCAAAAAGTCATTGGCAAAGCATATTCAATTTTCTTGATGATATTTTCTATTACATTCCCATTTGTACTCATGGTATCTTCCTGGATAATATGTTCTTTTAAATAGTTTATAAAATCATATGTCTCTATGCACATGCACTTAGGCTTTCTTGGAACAATATTCATGCTTTCCTACTAGTGTTTGCTTATTAGCAATTAAGAAGCAGGTTTTCCTCATGAATTTAAATTAGTTCTATTTCTCATAATCTTCAATACATTTACTTCTGCGAGATGATGCACAAAGAAGCTACTGGATATTTTTAGAAATCATCAGTACTTTCTTCCATGAAAGTTTCCAATACTATAGATTTCATTTACTCATTCTATGTGCTCCATATGTCACAGAAATTACAAGTGCGTTTTTTCTAGGTAATCTTGTGAAAGATTTATTCCCTTTTCTGGGACTTTTCAGTCTGGGGTTAACAGATATTTGAAAAAACAAAACAAAACAAAAAATAGTGGTAGTTTCCATAAAAGCTTCTAGTAAATTAATTTGGAGGTATTCTAATTATCTCTGATTTATAACATAAATCTTTGAAAGAGATTTCATGATTGTATAAAGTCCTCAAGAGCAATTTTGGGCCTGTAGAATTACAGTCACATCCTCTAGCCACCAAGATGGGTGACAGAATTATTTATAATATATAACATTGTAAAATAATCTAAATGGGATGTGAAACAACAAATAATACTCTCCCAAATTTTAATTGAAATACATATTTTTAAAAAAAGTTTTCAAAGGGTGTGAGTATTACTTAAGTACCTGTCTAGCCATCATGAATTTAAATCCCAGGAAAAGGGAAAGAAAGAAAGAAAGAAAGAAAGAAAGAAAGAAAGAAAGAAAGAAAGAAAGAAAGAAAGAAAGAAAGAAAGAAAGAAAGAAAGAAAAAAGAAAGGAAGGAAGGAAGGAAGGAAGAAAGAAAGAAAGAAAGAAAGAAAGAAAGAAAGAAAGAAAGAAAGAAAGAAAGAAAGAAGGAAGGAAGGAAGGAAGGAAAGAAGGGAAGAGGGAAAGAGAAAAGAGAAACAGAAAGAAGGAAAGAAGGAAAGAACAAAAAGCAAAAGAAAGAAGAAAGATCTAAAAGTTTTATCATAATCTTTATTATCATTTCATTATTTCATACCTCGATGCTCCAAATTTCCTCTTGGAAGCAAGTTATTTGAAATGAATCAGGTGTCATCTTTAAAATGCATTGTTAAATGTTTTATGTCCACTGCCAGTCATGTAAATATAGCACACTGGTCTGGAGATACTTGATAAAGCATTCTTCTCAACTCCTGGGAAAGCTACCAATTAATTGTTACATATTTGCTTCAAAATCTTACTTAGAGCTAACCAAAACCTTGTATATGACTTCTATCTTTTCTAGAATAAGTTGTTTTGACAGGTGAGAATAATCCTTAGCTACTAATGATACACAGTTGGAAGCTTTTAAAAAAATTAATTGATCTCATCCAAACATTAAAGAGCTTCATTTTCAGCTTATATCTTCTTTTCCACCCATGAGTCATTCTTGAACTCAGCATTCAGTGTACAACCCAAATCTCATAGCAATCATTCATCCAATTATTTTTTAAATAGCTATTATGTTTCTCCTATGTACTGGAAACTGTTTTAGGTGTGTGGGAAGAAAATTTAGGACACTAGCTAAACTGGAAGTCTAGTGTGGTGTCTGAAACCTGTGCCTTAACTATGATCGAGGAGGGAAGAGATTGAGGGATTGTATTCTGCTTGAAGCCAGCCATTAGCAGAGAGAAGTTCTTGAGGCTTCATGTTGACCAGTGGCTGGCCTGTTATCCCCAGCAACAAGGGAAGCACAAATGGGAGGATTGTAGTCCTCTTTCACCCCATCCAAAGAATAAAGCAAGACCCTACTTCAAAAATAACCAATGCCAAAGTGATCGGAAGTGTTTCAAGTGGTAGAGTGCCGGCCTAGCAAATATGAAGTCCTGAGTTCAATCCATAGTACTGACAAAATATTAGTGTCTGAAGACATAAAGTTTATCAAGAGAGACAATCAAATAGATAACAATAAATATGATTATAACTTAAGGACCACAACACTCTGAGAGCTTAGAAATGGGTTGATTGTTGAACAATGTTTATCATTTTCTTCCAAGGCACTGTTATTCATTGATTCCTTGCTTTTTTCCCATGACATTTAGAATTCCTTTTCTTAATTTACATATACTTAAAAGTGTGTTTATTTATGGTGAATATTTATTTCTAATTGGTGCATGAGTACATATATTTATGAAATACAAGATGACCTTTCAGTACATGCATATAGTTTACTAATAAGAGGTACATATTTCTATCATACCACTTATCACATTACATTCCAAGAGTTTTTTTTTTTTTTTTGGTCAGTCGTGGGGCTTGAACTCTGGGCCTGGGCGCTGTCCCTCAGCTCTTCAGCTCAAGGCGAGCGCTCTACCACTTGAGCTACAGTGCCACTTCCCCAAGAGTTTATTTTGTGGTTGCACTCTGAGAAAACTGTAAAATCAGACCTGGAAAATGAATGTGGGTTTAAATCTTTTCTATGAAATTTGGATGCTATGACCTTTGACAGACTCCTAATCCTTCTGAACTTCCATTTGTTTATGTTTAAAATGAGGTTATGGAACATTTCTTCAAGTATGGCTGAGAAATAAATTATATTATGTAAAGTAGACAGTATACAGTACTAAGAATAAATTATCTTTCTTATCCATGACAGGACATTTGCATCTATTTTGTTCCTTAAACAATGCCTAGTCCATCAGAGTTACTTGATACATGTTGCAGAATGAATTTTCCGTACAGAATATGTTTTTAAACCAGAAAGTCTTTTTTTGAAGGCATATACTATACAGTCTAGAAAACTCAGACTGTATGTGCAATACACCTTGATGTCCAGGAGCTGCTGATTATCTCAGTTTTAACACTACAAGATAATGTTGAACGCATAGGTAATTTCTTTTGTAAGAAGCTGACCTTTCTTAAGCAACTCCATAAGAAAGAAGTGGAAACATTCAAAAGGGAGAAAATTGCTGGCTGCATTTATTAATCAACAATTATCCAATTTTCTGCCAGGCAAGAGAAATGTAAGGCATGATTTCTACAGTTAAGGAGCTTACAATCTAGTTGAGAATACTGACTCATGAAACTATTATAACAATTAAGTGCGAAATTGTGTAGTGCCAATTCTCAATGCAGTAGGAGTCCGGGAAAGGCAGAAATCAGTGTGAGCTGTAGAATGTCAGGAAAGGTGATTAAGTTAAGGCTTCAAATGAAAAGGCAAATTTTCAGGCCTTGGAAGACAAATACAGAAAAACAGAGATTATTTGTAAGACTTTCATTGTGCTACTGTTTTTACTTTCCAATTCTCTGAGAAAAAAATAAATTAATTTGCACCTCACACACTTAAACCAAAATATTTACTCTCATATAGTTGATATAAAATGCTTCTTCACATAAATCCTGCTATAAAGCGGTTTTAATTCATACTGTAAAAAGAGAAAGTATTATCAGGTACTATATAATAAAAAAGTCATCATGTATGTACTTCATGATTACATTTGCGTGTGTGTGTGTGTGTGTGTGTGTGTGTGTGTGTGTGTGTGTGTGTGTGTGTCGGTGGTGAGGCTTGAACTCAGGACCTAGGCCCTATTCCTGAGCCTCATTGTGATCCAGGCTGGTGCTCCACCACTTTGAGTCACAGCACTACTTCCGGTTGTCTGAGTGGTTTATTGGAGATAAAAGTCTCATGGGGACTTTTCTGCCTGGGCTGGCTTCCAACTAACTACATTCCTCAAATCTCAGCCTCCTGAGTAACTAGAATTACAGATATGAACTACTGGCGCCTCACACAATTACATTTTATGATGAATTGTAACTTATAGCATTGTGACTAATTATCATATAAACCAAATTTTAATAACATAACTATTTCTGTTCAAATGAGTATACTTCTAAAATACCCTATTGAATTACCAGGTTTCATGGTTTACTTTATTTTTATATAGTAAACATATATTTTTAATATGAGGGATATCATTGCGATATTTTCATACATATACCCAGTATACTTTGAACAAATTCACCCCTCCACCATATTTCCATTCTCCCCTTCCTTTTTTTGCCTCTTTATTGAGTATTTTGGTGATTTTCATCATTCTATCAATGCTATAATTCTCTTTGTCTCTGTCTCTGTCTCAGTCTCTGTCTCTTTCGCTCTTTCTCCCCTACACTTTCAAACCTCATTATGCCCTTCTTTGACATTGTTTTCCTGTTGTGCCTAGCTTGGAACCCAAGACTCACATATATGAGGCAAGCACTTTGCCACTGAGCTGTATATTCAGACCTTAACTCTCAGGGTAAATCAAAATTTTATTTAAAATTTCGGGCATTTATAACTCTTTTTTCTTCCTTTGTTACTTCACAATTTTTCTGATACTGGGGATAGAACTTTGTATCTGACACTTTCACTCATTGACTAGTGCTCTACCACTTGAGTTATACCTCCAATACCAGTACTTCATTTTTGCAAGCATTATTTTAAGAGAAACATTTAACTTGAGGTGGCTTAATTATACAAAAAACCTAGAAAATTAGCATTTCTATCTTATGGATGGGTTGGCATTAATGTGTACAATTTTAGTAGGTTAAGCTTAGCGAATTACTGCTTCAAAATTTGGCAGAAAATAATATAATACTACATATAAATATATTTTGTGAAAGTATGATTTCCAGCAGCCTTTCCTATGTTATTTGTTTGTGATCAATAATACAAAGACAAAGAGACTAAAACAAAATTCCCCAAATATTCTTTAGAACTGATGAGAAAAACCGGCAAAATGTACAAAATGGTCATGAAATAGTGCAGTAAATGATCCTATTTGAGAAATATTTAAAATCATTTTTTGAGGAAGAGGATATGAATTCCTCCTAAAACTTTAAATTGTGGATGGACAGTTTCTTTATAGGGCAATAGCAGGATGCAACAGATAAGGTCTCTGAATCCTTCCTTTTATATTAACTTGGTTAATGGAAGGGAATGGATGACTGGGCAATCCAAACACGGAGCAATCCATCCATCAGTCCCATTTGGATTAAACCTGTATTTTATGTGTGCATTTTTTTTACTGAGTAGACATGTTTCTTGAAAGTTGAACAGTATTTAATGTGTGCTTATGTGTATGTGAAAAAACATCTGATTTGGTGTTAATAATTATTCATTGAATTATTTTAATATTCTTTAAACATTTTTAAAGGTAGTTATACAATATTTTTCACTATAAAGAAAACTTCAGTATATAAGACAAACAAGATATATTTTCTGTCCTACATGAATTTGCAAGCTTGTGAGGAAGAAATGCATATGCACAAACTATTACAAAGCAAATGTGAAAATGATATACCTGAGAATGCAAATTCTCTTCATATATCTTTCTTATGTGGAACCTAGAAAAATTATAACTCTGTAAAGATATCTTAGAGGATTTTAATTTCCTTCGGATAAATAGCTTGCTGAAACTCTATCTTATAATAAGGATATAGCTTATATACTCTATAGGACTTAATCTTTGTGTGTTGGAATATCTCAAACATCAAAAGTAGGATTTCACAGAAAATGGATTGTGACAGAGTTCACTGTGCTGACGACCAAAGAACTTAAATTCCCAAACACATTATCAGAGATATGAGGTGCTATGAGAGCACAATAGAAGAGGAACAAACTACATAAGGCAACACTTCTGCAGTAAAGGGCTTAGGTAAGCTTTCACAGAAGGTGAGCTATTATTTAATTTTAATGTGATGTATGATATAGCTTAATACAAGATGTGTGGGAGTTCAAAGGGAGAACATAAACAGGAAAACTAGACAGTGGACTAAGAACAGATTTTGGAACACTCTCAATGCTGAAAGCATTGAGAATTAAAGTGTGGGCTTTTGTACTGTAGGTAACAAAGAAATGAATATCCGAGTACTCTAAATGGAGCCATTTTCAGGTAGGTTTATTTTTTTCTACAAGCAGTCTGGATACTTTATTGTAGTGCCGTAAAATTAATTGAATGGAAAACAGTTTTTTAAACATTGCAATAGTACAGGTGAGAAATATTGATGATCTAAATTACAGTAAAATGAACATTTCTTTAAATTGAAGTACTAGGGTTTGAATTTATTACCTCATGCTTGTTAGGCAGGTGTTCTACCACTTGAGTCAGGGCCCTGCCTTTGTTGTTTTTGTTATTTTTTCAAATAGAGTCTCTTTTTGCCCTGGTAGGACGGGACTTCAGTTCACCTCTTTATGCTTCCTATATAGCTTGGACGACAAGCACACAACAGCATGCATAATTTTATATTTGTTGATATGGAGTGTCTTGAATTTTTGTCCAGGCTGCCTTTGAACCACAGTCTTCCCCATCTCTACATCCCAAAAAGCTAGGATTACAGATGTGAATAAGTGTGCTGGGGCTAATGTTAGCACAATTTTAAAGAAATTGACAGATACGAAAGAAAGATTACAAAAAAAAGATCAAAAGGACTTGTTAACTACTTAATTGTGGGCAAGTGAGTAAAGAATAAACGGTTGGATTTGTCAGTACCAAACAGAAAATCCAGAAGTGTCACTGTAGTTCAAGTTGTAGAGTGCTAGCCTTGAGATCAAAAGAAGCTAGGGGACAGTGCCTAGGCACTGAGTTTAAGCCCCAGGAGTGGCCAAAAGAAAAAAAAAAGAAGAAATGGTAATTTAAGGTCTCTGTAAAGACAACAATTTCAGTAACATATTTGGGCACAAAGAAAGAGATATAGATATATGCTTACCACATAGCTGGGATTAGAGATATATGCTACAAAACCCAGTTTATTTGTTGAGATGGGAATCACATTAACATTTTGTGCAGGCTGATCTCAAATCTGTATCCTACTGATATTCTCATCCTGAGGAGTTGAGATTGTGTGCACCACAAAGCCTTCACCGCCCTCTAATTGATTTCATTTGAACAATAAAATTAAATCTATAACTCTGAACTGTTTTTGCATGTAAAAGTTACTTTTATTCTAACTTTTGAGTTAATCTGGTTGTTTGCAGATGTGTACAGGGTTGAAATTTAAACCCCTAGCGAGACCTTATATTAAATAAAATCGCTGGCAGAATTATGCTGGAGGTGGTAGTGGGTGTAATGAAATGCTTCCTCGCCTTCTAAGGGAGTGGAAAGGGGAATTAGCAAGGAGAAATATTAGTAACTGTGAAAAACCTCACTGTCTTTTATATAAGAATTTAAGTTTGGATATGTTGCCCTCATGTGTAAATGAGGACCTAAGAGAAAGTGTCATACTGCTAGGAGAGCAGGGAGGAATTGGAAATTGAATTTTCTTTTTTTTATATAAATTTAATTTTATTTTATTTGTGAACATATTGTACAGAGGAGTTACAATTACATGGGCAGGATAATGCATACATTTCTTACCAAGCATTGCAGCCTCCTCCTTTGTTTACCCTTCACATCCCTTCCCAGCCTCCCCCCTCCCCCCCATCACAATCCTATTCCTCCCCCCCCCCCCCGCCCCCTCCCCCCCCCCCCCCCCACCGACGTTGTAAAGCTCGTTTTGGACATGACAACTTGTACTTCTCATTGTTGCAACAGGTCCACCTGTATCCTTAAACAACTGGTTTTTCCCCATCTCCTCCACAAGTTATACTGACATCAAATATAGTGAAAGCAGGGGTTATACTGTGGGGGAGGGACATACAAAGCAACAAAGAGATAATCTTATAAATGCATTAGAAACACATGCATGAAAGAAAAAAACATTAAAATACACATCTAAGGGTTCATTTTCCTGACATCACATTATCTGACCTTTTCCGCTTGACTCATACATATACTAGATATTACAAATAAGGGAAACCATGGGACCTATGTTTCTTTGGGCCTGGCTTACTTCACTTAATATAATTTTTTCCAAGTTTTTCCAGTTCCTAACAAATGGGGCAATGTCATTCTTTCTGATGGAGGCAGAGAATTCCATTGTGTATATATACCACATTTTCTTGATCCATTCATCTACTGAGGGGCATCTGGGTTGGTTCCATATCTTAGCTATGGTAAATAATGCTGCAATAAACATAGTTGTGCTGGTAGCTTTAGTGTGGTCTTGTTTGTAAACATTTGGGTAAATGCCCAAAAGTGGGATTGCTGGGTCATAGGGGAGTTCTATGTGAAGTCTTTTGAGGAACTTCCATACTGCTTGGAAATTGAATTTTCTTTGGCAGACCTTTGTTCACCAATGACCATGGCAATAAGTTTTGTAATGATAGCAGTGTAATTTTGAATCAGCCCAGAAAAAAACCATCACAAATATACTTCCTTAGATGCCAGTTCTAGACATCTTAGACAAAAAGTATTATTTCATAAAATAAAAATATCTTGATTGAAAGATTAATTTCTTGTGAACTCTACATTAGTGACCAAAACCACACAATGGCTAGGAGCCATTTCAGATGACACTAAGCTACACAACACGCAACTGGATAATATCCTTCTCTAGCATCCTCTTCTCTAAACCAATGGCCATTTAAATGTGTGTACATGAAGTACTAGAAACAGTGCCAATGTAAAGGGTATCTTTTTTATTAGCTGGACAGTAAAATGTCAGTGTTTAATAAAGGTAAAATTGACTAAAAAAGGTCTAAAGTCAAAAGAATACCTTTAAAATCAACAGTTCTTCAAGAAGCATTGTACTCATAAACTGATTTGTTGAATGTTAACTCTTTGTACAATTTAACAATAATAAAATATTTGTAAATAGATATTTCTTTATTAAGAATTGAAGACTGTGCATTATATATACATATATGTATATATATAAAACCTTAAAATACTCTTCAACTTTTACAAATTGTTATTGTAAAGGTGATGTGCAGAGGGGTTACAGTTACATAAATCAGATAAAGAGTACATTTCTTTTTGAACAGTGTCACCCTTCCCTTGTTCTTTCACAGTTTTTCCCTCCCATTTCCATCCACAAGTTGTTTAGTTCATTTTCAGCATAGTGTCTAGTGAGTACCACTGCTGCATTTGTTCACCCTTTGTCATATCTGTGCCTCCCTTACCTTCTCAAAGACAGATAAACAAACAAGACAAAAGGAAAACAAAAACAATGAAGAAAAAACCCTCTTGCTTCCGTTTCCTGGAGTTAATTTCCATATGTATTATTTTATATGACCAGATGTCCATAGCTATTTCACCTTTGTGATTCTCTCCTAAGAATATCTTCCTTTGGTCTCACTGTGTTATATTTCTAAAATTAGGAATGAGACAAGGATGTCACTCTCTCCTCTCCTCTTCAATATAGTACTGGAATTCCTAGCAAGAGCAGTAAGGCAAGAGGAAAACATAAATGGGATCCAAATAGGGAAAGAAGTAAAACCATTTCTCTTTGCAGACAACATGGTCTTGTATTTAAAGAACTCCAAGGATTCCTCCCCAAGTTACTTGAGCTGATCCAAAACTTTGGTAAAGTAGCAGGGTACAAAGTCATCCCACAAAAATCAGTAGCCTTTCTGTTTGCCAACAATGAGAAGAATGAGACTGAAATCTGGAAAGCAACTGCATTTATAATAGCCTAAAATACTTAGGAATTAATGAAACATGTGAAGGATCACTATTGTGAAAACTTTAAAAAATTGAAAAAAGAAATTGAAGCAGATTTAAGGATATGGAAAAACCTTCCATGCTCCTGGATTGAAAGAATATCATGAAAATGCCAATACTGTCCAAATAATTTTACAAATTCAATGTCATACACATCAAAATCCCGACAACATCGTGTACTGTATATGTTGTGCTACATATATAATTACCAAGACTAGTAAATAAAAAATACATTTTAATTGTGTGTGTGTGTGTGTGTGTGTGTGTGTGTGTGTGTGTGTGTGTGTGTGTGTGTGTGTGTGTGTGTGTGTTTTGTCTTTTAGTCCCGGGGCTTAAACTCAGGACCCTGGGCATTGTCTCTGAGCTGTTTTTGCTAAAAGCTAGCACTCTAGCACTTGAGCCACAGCTCCACTTCCAGCTTTTTGATGGTTAATTGGAGATAAGACTTTCACGAACGTTCGTGCTTGGGCTGGCTTTGAGCTGTGATACTCAGATGTTAGCCTCCTCATTAGCTAGAATTTCAACCATGAGCCTCTTTAGCTCAGCTCATTTTAATGATTTACATTATCAAACTATGTAGAGGATATGAATAAAACTATAAAATTGTAAATAGTCTGAAACAGTGTATTCGAAATATTTGTCTAAGAATTTCATCCTTTTTGGTAATGGTGAAGCAAAATAGTTTGGCACCAAGCGCTGGTGGCTCACGCATGTAATCTTAACTACTCAGGAGGCTGAGATCTGAGGACTGCAGTTCAAAGCCAGCCTGGGCATAAAAGTCCGTGAGACTCTTATCTCTAATAAATTACTCAGAAAAAAGCCAGATGTGGCACTATGGCTCAAGTGGTATAGCATGTTTGTCTTAAGCACAAAGAAATTAAGAGACAGCACCCAGGCTTGAGTTCAAACTCCAGGACCGGCAATAAAAAAAAAGAAGAAAGGAAGAAAGAAAAAAGTAATTTTCATTTCAGTCACACCACTTGGTTTCCAGTCTGGACTGTGTCATGTATTGGCTATCTGGTTTAACATGAGACAGTTGACATCTCCAACACCCTTATTTAATTCTTTTTTTTTTTAATTGTGAAAATGCCATACAGAGGGGTTACAATTACATGAGCAAGGTAATGAGTACATTTCTTATCAAGCATTTTTGCCTCCTCCTTTGTTGCCCCTTACCATCCTTTCCCATCTCCCCCCCCCACCCTCCCGCTCCCTCTCCCCCCTCTCCCCCCTGCCAAAGTTGTAAAGTTCGTTTTTCGGCATAGCATCTTGTACATCTCATTGTTGCAAATAGGTCCACCTGTATCCCTATTTAAACAATTTGTTTTTTTCCCTTCCCTTCCACAATTTATACCAACATCAAATACAGTGAAAACAGGGACTATACCGTGGGGGAGGGACATACAAAGCAACAAATAAATATCTTATGAATATATTAGAATAAATAGCAAGCAAGAAAAAAACATTTGAGTCCTTATCTTGGGGTTCATTTTGCTTAACAGCAACTTATCTGACCATTTCTGCTTGTCTCAGACATATACTAGTTATTGCAAATAAGGGAAACCATGGGACCTATGTGGCTTACTTCACTTAATATAATTTTTTCCAAGTCTTTCCATTTCCTAACAAATGGTGCAATGTCATTCTTTCTGATGGAGGCATAATAAAGGAATGCAATGCCAGCTTCACAAAGTTAATGTAAGATTAAAAGAAAACTATAAAACCAAAAGAAAATTATGAGGTTACAAGTGTAAAAAAATTGAAGTGTTAAAGTATATATGGGGAAAGTAATAGTCTTATGACAATTATTTGTGCAAGAGTTTTGATTCCTCTATATCATAAACCCAAATAAATGTAAAAGTTAAGTATAAAATTTGAACCTATACATTATAATAAAAATTAAAATGAATAAATTTGCACTATATATCAGTGAAGATACTTCTCATAATATTCAACATTGGAAAAGATGAAAGAAAGGTTCCTACAGGTTATATTGTGGAATGGTAAAATTTCAAGAGAAATTTATCAATATGTATTCAAAGATTTAAAAATGTACATAACCTTTGACTCTGCTACTCAAAGCTTACTTGTTTAAAATAATCAAATATTTGAGCAGGCATTACAAATAAAGATATAAAGAATATAAATTATCACAAGATTTAAGAAAACCAACATGTCCAGCAGCTGGGAATTTTTAAATTGTGGTATACAAAATTGAGCAATTTACAGCAATTAAAGGCCATATTGCACTGAATATTTCATTGTATTTCAAATGAAATTTTGTAATATATAATATCAGTATAATTCAGATTCAAAAAAATTGATGATCGAAAATAACATGATAAGCAAGGATTTGCTGATATTCCTATGGTAAACTGAAATTGCTCCTTATTTATCTTAAAGTGGTGTTATTGGTGTGCATAGAAGTTCTGTTTTTAAATTTTTCTTCCAGGACCAGGGCTTGGACCCAGGGCCTGTGTTCTCTTGCTTTCTCATGGTTGGCACTCCAC
This sequence comes from Dipodomys merriami, assembly GCF_024711535.1. Lineage (NCBI taxonomy): Eukaryota > Metazoa > Chordata > Mammalia > Rodentia > Heteromyidae > Dipodomys > Dipodomys merriami. Next base: position 58,044,111 of record NW_027204492.1, read on the forward strand.
CACTTAAGCCATGCTTCCAGCCTGCCTTTTTTCTGATTAACTGGAAATGGAGTCTTGCAGGCTTTTCTACCTGGGCTGATGTTGAACCACAGTCTTCCAAATCTCAAACTTCTGATTGCTAGTATATATAAGGGTTAGATGATGCATTCTTAATTTTTGAAAAGTATGCAAAATTACTTCACTAGATAATATTCCCACGGCATAAGGGTTCCTGATTCCCTGCATCCTCACCAGTATTTGCTGTTGTTGGTTTTCTTGGTATTTACTTTTCTAACTAGGACAAGATGGAATCTCAAATGTTTCAATACTCAATTATGTAATTGACAAAGATCCTTTGTAGTGAATATGTGCATTGTGTAATTAAACACACGTACACACACATCATGTACTAATGACAAACAAATGAAGACAAATGTAACCACCCGCAGTTACAATTTTTGTGTGTAGTAAAGTTGCGTAACATCTGCTCTCTTGTATCACATAAAATAAGACATCTTTTTTAAAATTCCCAACCCCATTAACATTTATTTATTTATTTGTTTGCCCTGTAACAGCTCAAACTGGCTCATCAGTCCAAATTAGCAACACATTCAGCTCGTTTGTTTGTTTGCTGTCCTAGGCTTCATCCAGGGCTTAGGCATTGTCCTTGAGCTTTTTTAAAAAAAATTATTTTTTTTTGTCAGTCATGAGGCCTGAACTCTGGGCCTGGATGCTGTTCCTCAGCTCTTCAGCTCAAAACTAGCACTCTACCACTTGAGCCACAGCGCCACTTCCAGCTTTTTCTGCTTATGTGGTGCTGAGGAATCGAACCCAGGGCCTCATGCATGCAAGGCAAGCACTCCACCCCTGCGCTATCAACTACCATCAACATGGAATACATTAGATCCCCTGAACTTATTCAGCTTATAACTGAAAGCTTGAACCATTTGACCAACATTTACTCATTTTCCCACTTCCTTTTGTACATTTTATTGTGACAGTTTAGCTCCTAAATTATGAATTGATACTTTCAATTTTTGCTTCTGGTCCTAATAATAGATGGGGCTTATGGACCCTAGTGGTAGGGACTGAAGCCATAGACATGACCTCATACCATTCCCCTATGAGGGAATTATATATAATTATAGAAATACCTAGTATATAATTATATTAATTCAATATATGGAATATATAATTACATATAATATATGTAATGTATATAATATATGTATGTATAGATACATATACACAATATAATATATGTAATATATGTAATAAATATGTAGCATTTAATATTATAAATATTATATATATCGACACAGGCATGACCTCATATCATTCCCCTATAAAGGAATTAATTATATATTATTTGTCTGTATTTCTATAATTTCTGTTTATATAATAATATAATATATAATATGATATACATGTATATTATATATAATTCTCCTATGAGAGGAATTGTATTTGTGAATTTGACACATATTCTTATGTATACAGGTTCTTGGGCTACAAACCAATATTTGGAGGGAAGAAGGGAGAGGAGTAGCAATGGGAATGAGGCAAAGATGGTAAATTTATTCAGTATATTGGGCATGTGTACAGAAATCTCTCAATTATGTTCCCTCTGATTAAAAATGTATGTTAAATAAAAAATAAATAAATAAACATAATATAAAAGAACTTAGGCAGATATTAAAGCACAAGAGTCTTGAGAACTTAAATTAATATAGGCTTTGTTAGAAGATTTACAAATAAAATGTTAGTATTTTGTCTGGATATTTGGATTTGGAAATAGCAAGTAATTAAACCTTGAAGACTCAAGAAAATCTATGGGCTGTAGTAGCTGTCTTAGCCAGGGATTTAGTTCTATGAATGATTTCTTGATTCATTCAAAAGAGGTTCATTTTACTTGACATATTATCTAATACACAACTCACATTTCTTTAATGGTTTAATTCTTTTGCTGGATCATGCTAAATGTACCACCATAGCCTGAAACACACTATGTAGTCCAGACCAGTGTTAAAATTGTGAACCTCTTGTTTCAGCTCTCCCAAGTACTGGGATTACAAGTTTGTGCCAACAAACCTGTATTACATTAGTATATTGTTAATCATTTAAGTGCTATGTGTGAAACTGCAAGGGAAATAGAAAATCACTTATCTTGAAAAGTTATCGATACTTTGAGGTTTGAGAAACTATGCTGGCTTTACTTCTAATGACTGAATTTGAGATGAGAGCTGAAAGGTTTTTGGATAATATATATCTATCTTCTTTTCCTCCTGAGAAATTACGTTTGAATAACTTTGAAATATTATTTGAAATAAAATATTCATATGATACCTTGTCACTTTTAAATAATAAAATACATTAGGAACACAAAATCATTGGCAATAATATTACATTCTCACATAGATCTTTGAAGTTAAGGAAGAATCATTTGTACGATTGAAGTTATTCACCCTGTTTTTTTAATGCTGTCAGAATTTGATATTAAGTATCTGTATTGCTTCACTTTCCTGCCATTAATGTATGAGAGTTCTTGTTGCCTTACATCTTCTCTATCAAATGTCATTGTCAGACTTCTATTTTTGACAATATTATGGATATGGTCTGGTATTCCATTAATGTTTTTTTGTACATTTCTTAATTTTTATAGAATTCATAATAGGCTTATTTGAGTTGATGTTCTATGAAAACTCAGTTCACAGTATTGTTCAGATGTGTAGAATGTTTAGAAAATATGATACATGGAAATTAGTATTAAATACCAAACATTACATATGTTCTCACGTTATAATTTTTCTTGCTTTTGTTAAATATAATATTTTTGAGAAAAGTTATGGTAATCTAGTAAGCTCCTTAGGACATGATATGATATACCAAATAGTAACCATTTTCCATCACTATCATGAATTCAATTTTAGGATGCTATACAGTACATATCACAAAATTTAACATTTTACCACTTTTACATTTTACATATAAATTTTGGTGGCATTATATTCACCATTTCTTTAACAGTAACCAAAGATTTATTAGAAGTTTTTCATCATCCCAGGCAGAAATTCTACACACATTAAAAAATGCTTCCCTATTCTATTCCACCCCTAACATAGCCCATGATAAGTTCTATTATATTTTGCAACTATACAAATTTGACTAGCGTAAGTGTAATTATACAATATTTGTTACAGTATAACAAGGTGCAATCTTGTAACTATATATCAACTCTTCCTTTCTTTTTAAGTCTAAATAATATTACATTTCATTCATAGATGATAGATAGATAGTAGATAGGTAGATATACATATTATATTTTTGGTCATTTTTAATGTACAAGCACTTTCTTTTCTTGGCTAAATTTCTTCATAAATATTTTATTGCTTTCAGTGCTACCATAAATTGAATTATTTTCATAATTTGTTTTTATGAAATGTTTATTGTTGGTACATAGGCATTCAACAGATTTAGTCTTTTGCTATTTCCACGACTTTGATGAAGTTTCTTTTTTTTAATTAGACTGAACAGTTTGGGGAAAATGTGTAGCATTTTCAACACAAGATTATGTCCTCTACAAATGAGTATCTCCTTACTTTCCAAATTGTAGGTCCTTTGTTGCCTTTTCTTGCATAATTTCTCTGGCTAAAACTTCCAAAATTCTATGGAATAGAGGTTTCAAAAGTGTGCTTCCTTGTCTTATTCTTTGCTCTTAGGGGAAAGTTTTCAGTCTTCTGCATTATGCCGCTAGCTGTGGGTTTGTCATATGTGGATAGCCTGTATCATCTTGAAGAAATTTTCTTATATTATTAGTATATTGAATGTTGTTTTGTCAGGAAAGGGTGTTAGACTTTATGAAAGGATTTTTTTTCTGCATCAGGTAAGAGGACTCAATTTTCCCCCTTAATTTCAGTAAGACCATGTATTATGTTATATCACCCATGCATTTCTGGAATTAATCCCACTTGATCATGTTATTCACTCTTTTTAATAAGATGTTTAATTTAGTTTGCTAAATTTCTTTGAAGCACTTTTCACAAAAAATATCAATTTTGTAGAACTATCCATACAAAGTTTTCTTATTATTATTATGTGATTTTTGTCTGGCAATACAATGAGTTAGTTAATAATTGCCACCTCCCTATTCTTTTTTTTAGTAAGTTTTTTTATTGTGAAAATACTGTACACAGGGGTTGCAGTTATATGAGCAAGGTAATGAGTATATTCTTATCAAGCATTGTTGCCTCCTCTTTTGTTTTTCCCCTATCATGCCTTCCCTCCCACCTCCACAACTACACTCCCCGCCCCCACCTAAATTGTAAAGTTCATTTTTCAACATAGTGTCTTGTACATCTCATTGTTACAATGGGTCAACCTGTATCCCTATTTAAACATTTTGTTTTTTTGCTTCCCCTCCCCAAATTATAGCAACATCAAATACAGTGAAAACAAGGGTTATACCGTGGGGGAGAAACATACAAAGCAATAAAAAAAAAATCACATAGTACCTTATAAATACGTTAGAAGCAATAGCAAAAAAGAAAACAAAACACTTGTGCCCCTATCTTGGGGTTCATTTCTCTTAACTTCATCTTACCTGGTCATAGGTACATAGCTTTTGACCTTTTCTACTTGTCCCAAGTATGTACTAGTTATTGCAAATAAGGTAAACCATGGGACCTATGTTTCTTTGGGCCTGGAATACTTCACTTAATATAATTTTTCCAAGTCTTTCCATTTCCTAATAAATGGGGCAATGGCATTATTTCTGATGGAGGCATAGAATTCCATTATCTATAATATATATATATATATATATATATATATATATATATATATAGAATGGATCAAGAAAAGGTTATATATATATATGTATGTATATATACATATCTGGGTTGGTTCCATAGCTTAGCTATAGTAAATAATGTTGCAATAAACATACTTGTGCCAGGTAGCTTTAGTATGGTCTTGTTTGTGATCATTTGGGTAAATGCCCAAAAATAGGATTGCTGGGTCATAGGGGAGCTCTATGTGGAGTCTTTTGAGGAACCTCCATACTACTATCCAAAGTGGCTGAACAAGTTTACACTCCCACCAACAATGTAGTAGGGTTCCCTTTTGGCCACATCCCCTCCAGCATTCGTTGTTATTAGAGTTCTTGATTATAGCCATTCTAACTGGGGTGAGGTGGTATATCTCAATGTTGTTTTGATTTGCATTTCTTTTATGGCTAGAGAGGTTGAGCATTTTCTTTTTTTTTTTTTTTTTTTTTTTGGGTCCGGTCCTGGAGCCTGAACTCTGGGCCTGGGCTCTGAACCTCAGCTCTTCAGCTCAAGGCTAGCGTGAGCCACAGCGCAAATTCTGGCTTTTTTCTTTTTGCTTATGTGGTGCTGAGGAATCAAACCCAAGGCCTCATGCATGCAAGGCAAGTGCTCTACCACTGAGCCATCTTCCCAGCCCCGAGGCTGAGCATTTCTTCATGTGTCTATTGGCCATTCTTATTTCTTCTTCGGAGAAGTTTCTCTTTAAGTCTTTAGCCCACTTATTTATCCGGCAGTTGTTTCTTTGAGGATTTGTTGTTGGGGGATATAATTTTTGAGTTCAAAGTATATTTTAGATATGAGACACTTGTCCATTGTATGACTAGTGAAGATCTTCTCCCAGTCCGTGGGCTTTCTATTGATCTTGGTAGCTAAGTCCTTTGCCATGCAGAAGCTCTGCAGCTTCACGCAATCCCATTTGTCCAACCTTTCTTTGATTTGTTGTGTTTCTGGGTCTCTATTAAGAAAATTTTGGCCTGTGCCAAGGAGACCTAGGGTTTCTCCTCTTCCTTCCTGTAATGTTTTCAGGGTGGCTACTTTGACTCCAAGGTCTTCGATCCATTTGGAGTTGATTCTGGTCCAGGGTAATATATAAAGATCTAGCTGTAGTTTTCTACAGGTGATTAATTTTACCAACACCATTTACTAAAGATGCTGTCTTTTTCCATTCTATTTTTTGTAGCTCTCTTATCGAAGATTAGGTGACTATAGGTCTGTGGGTTCATTTCTGGGTTTTCAATTCTATTCCATTGGTCTTGAGGTCTCTTCTTGTGCCAGTACCAAGCTATTTTGATTACTATGGCTTTGTAGTAGAGTTTGAAATTTGGTATTGATATTCCTCCAGCACTGTTGTTTCTGTTAAGGATTGTTTTTGCTATTCGGGGTCTTTTTTTGCTCCATATGAATTTTTGGATTGCCTCTTCTATTTCCTTGAAGAATGAGGTTGGAATATTGATAGGTATCGCATTGAATTTGTAGATAGCCTTGGGAAGTATTGCCATTTTTTGCGATGTTGATCCTTCTAATCCAGGAGCATGGGGTTTTTCCACTTTCTAAGTTCTGCTTTGATTTCCTTCTTCAGGTTTTTAAATTTTCATCATAGAGTTAATAAATAATTAATAATAAATAATAATTAATAATAAATAAATAATAGAGTTAATAAATAGTTAATTCCTAGGTATTTTGTTTTTATGGGGCGATTACAAAAGGAGTTGTTTGCCTGATTCCCATTGTGCTCTTTACATTGTTGGCATATTGAAAAGCCATTGATTTTTGAGGGTTAATTTTATACCCTGCTAATTTGCCAAAGTTTTGAATCAGCTTGAGTAATTTGGGTGTGGACACCGTGGGATTCTTTAAATACAAGATCATGTCATCTGCAAAGAGGGAGAGTTTTACTTCATCTTTCCCTATTTAGATCCCTTTTATGTTTGCATCTTGTCTTATTGCTCTTGCTAGGCATTCTAATACTAAATTGAAGTGGAGAGAGTGGACATCCTTGTATCATTCCTGAGTTTAGAAGAAATGGCTTAATTTTTCACCATTGAGTATAATGCTGGCTGTAGGTTTGTCATATACAGCCTTTATTGTATTGAGGAATGTTCCATGGATTCCTAATTTTTGCAGAGCCTTCATTATACAGGGGTGTTGAATCTTGTCAATGCTTTTTCTGCATCTATTGAGATAACCATGGGGTTCTTATCCTTGCTCTTGTTGATGTGATTTGCGTATATTGAATCAGCTTTGCATCCCTGTAATGAATCCTTTTTGATCGTGGTTTATGATTTTTTGTATGAATTGTTGAAGTCAATTGGCCAAAATCTTATTGAGAACTTTTGCATCAATGTTCATCAAAGAAATGGGTCTACAGTTCTCTTTCTTTGATGAGTCCCTGCCTGGTTTTGGGATGAGGGTTATGATGGCTTCATAGAAAGAGTTCAGTAGTGAACTTTCTATTTCAATTTCATTGAAGCACCTCCCCATTCCTTTGAAAGATTTTGTGAAGGATTTCTTTTTATTCTTCTTTAAATATCTGGTAGATTTCACCAGTGATGCCATCTGTTCTGGGCTTTCTTTATTGGGAAGTTTTAATGACTGATTCAATCCCCTTACTAGTCATAATTCCATTGATTTTGAGTTACTGTTGATAGATTATTCATTTCCTATGTATTGCCCAATGTGTTGGTATAAAAATGCTCATAGTGGTCTTTTGTAATTATTTTTTTCTATAAATTAAACAGTACTTATATTCTTTCACCTCTGATTTGATAACTTGAGTCTCTGTCTCCATCTTTGTGTATGTTTGTGAGTGAGGCATAAGGTGCCTTGATGTTATTTATCTTTCATTCTTCCTGAAGATATGAAGGAATAAAGATAAGTTGTTGATTATAAAATCATTTTTCCTTTTACTGCCTTCACTTATAGTGATAAATTTCCTTCTAAGCATCTTTCACTGCATCCTACAAGTTTTTTCCCTTTGTTAAAAGGATCTTCTCTATCTTGACATCAGAAAGAAATACTTATATCGTCTTTGACAAGGTTATTCTTTTTCCTCCTACAAGTAGATATTTTAGTGTGGTATGAGTCAAATTGATATCTCATGCCTCAGAAATATTTCTGAATAGACACTAATATGTAGTCACTTCTGTCATGGATGCCATTTCCATGAAATTATAGAACTGTTTCTTTTCTGTTTTCTATTCTTCTGGTTTATGTATCAATTCAGGCACAATTACTACTCTACGTTTTAGTTACCATAATTTTAAAATAGATTGTGATGACTGGCTGAACAATGTCTTCCATTTCTTTTTCTAAATGTCTTCACTATTCCTGTCCACCTTTACTACCATGGAGCATTCAAAAATCAGCTTCTTAATTTCCTAAAAGCATGAAAAAAATTCTATAACTACATTGCATTTTTAGACCAATTCAAAAAGTAATGATACATTTAAATTAATGTTTTTCAGATTTAGACATAATAAATTAGTATTTTGCATTTTAATGTCTCAAAAACATAACTTTTCCAGCAAAAGGAGGGCTTACATATTTTACATTAGATTTATTCCTTGTGAGTGTGTGTGTGTGTGTGTGTGTGTGTGTGTGTGTGTGTGTGTGTGTGTGTGTGTGCTGCTACTTGGTGTTTTTTTTAATTTAATTTAATTTTATTTGTGAACATACTGTACAGAGGAATTACAATTACATGGGCAGGATAATGTGTACATTTCTTACCAAGCATTGCAGCCTCCTCCTTTGTTTACCCTTCACATCCCTTCCCAGCCCTACTTGGTGTTTAACTCATGGCTTGGTGCTCTCATAAGACTGGTGCCTTTTCACTTTAGGTTAGCTCTCTAGAACTTGAGTTACATCTCCCCCTCCAGGTTTTGTTGGGTAATTGGTTATTAGTGTCATGGATTTTCCTGCTTAGGCTATCTTTGAACTGTTACCCATCAGATTTAGCCTTTTGAGTAGCTAGGATAACAGGAATGTTCTATAGATGCTCCGAAGATTTATTCTTGTATGTGTATATGATTGTATGTTGTGTGGTTGTATGTTGTGTGGTTGTGCGTATGCAAAGACATTTTAACATTAATTCCAGTATTTGGTGTTGCTATATAAAATAATCATAGGGTTTTTTGTTTTGATTTTTTTTGTCGGTCGTGGGGCTTGAACTCTGGGCTTGGGTGCTGTCCCTGCACTCTTCAACTCAAGGAAAGCATTCTACCACTTGAGCCACAGTGCTACTTTCAGTTTTCTAGTTGTTCATTGGAGATGAGACTCACAGAGTTAATTGGAGATGAATCCATTGGAACCTCCCTGACTGGGCTGACTTTGAATCATGATCCTCAGATCTCAGCTTCCTGATTAGCTAAGATTGCAGGTGTAGGCCACTTGTGCCCCGCTATCATAGGTTTTTAAAATAATGATATACTAAGGTTATTTATTAATTCTAATAATTTATTTGTCAATTTTGACTGAAAAGCTCAGGTCTTTTTTTCCCCCCTTAAGGACTATGCACTGAAATTCCACAGAGTACCATCATCAAGAACACAAACTACAAGTATTTGGGGAAATCTAGTCCTTTATACACTGTGTAAATATATAACTATTATGAAAATAAATCTGGAAGTTCTTCCAAACATTAAAAATAGACCTACATATTTTGCTACGATACCATGCTTGGGAACTTTTAACTAAAGGATTGGAAGACAGGATAAATACAGACACTTACACACACATGTTTATCACAATATATAGTGCTATTTACAACAGTCAGACTGAGAGTGAAAAACATATTGTGGACTATTAACACAATCAAGTATTATTCACTTATAGAGAATGAAATTATGTAATTAGCAAGAAGATGGAAGTGGATATCACCATGTTAAGCAAAATAATCAGAGTTCAGGAAAGTGAAAGTTATATTTAAAATAGTTAAAATATTTAAAATATGTATGTGTTTATACAATAATTGTATATATATACACATTCACACAATAATTGTAATTTTCATGTTTTCGGGAGGCTAAAGGGACATAGAAGAGGGAAAGATTATGATGAGGGAGAGTAAGTTTAGAAAACATTGTTTGTACATAAGAAGATGACATAAAGAAACCCACTGAAAACTCTTGAAAAATAGGGGCAACTGAAGCTGAGAGAAGAGCAATGGAAAGGGATAATCTTATCAAAATGCAATACACACACACACACACATATAAAGAAATATAGTGAAATCCCTCTGTACAGTGAATATGAATATGAACTAGTGGAAAAATAAAGAGTGACACATATTAGAGGAAAATACTGGAAGGAGACTTTCAATCCAGAACTTGACCAGTGTTTAGTTTCTTCCAATTACAATTTACTTAGAAAACAAGTGGAAGAGGTGCCTTAGCTAGAGTTTTTTCCATTTGGTTTCCAAAGTTAACATGGTATTTTTTAAAGAATAAATTGTTATACAAGAGTATTCTTAATTTTTATTGGAAATATTGTATCTGAACTATGAATCATCTTATTCACATTTCCGTTTACTTCTCTAGTAATACTTGTATTATAAGTAAATGAAATGGATTTGTTCGTTTGTCAATATTTGTCTTGTATATATTAAGGCTATGCCTTTAGATGCATAACATTGGGGCTTTTTTCACATTATCTTAGAATATTATCACTATACATTGGCTTTTTATCAACTGTAATATTTTAATAACATTGAAGTCTAATTTTTATGGCATAGCTATGCTACTTTAACTGAATAGACTAATTTTTAAAATAACAATAACTGCTGAACAGCATAGGTCAAGTGATAAGAGTACTTGCCTAGAATTCACAATATCATTGGATCAATCCCCAGTACTGAAAAATATGTCACTAAAGTAAGTAATACAATTTAAATAAATGATAAAATGCTATTTGGGGGGCTTTCCCATTCCTGGTATTTATTTTTTTAATTGGAAGTTTAAAATTGATTTTATTTTTTGTTGGTTGTGGGGCTTGAACTTAGGTGAGCTCTTGTGTTCAAGGGTCATGATCTACCACTTTGAACCACAGCTCAACTTACAGTTTTCTTATGATAAATGAGTGATAAGAGTCTCATGGTCTTTCCTTCACTGGGCTGGCTTCAAAATGTCATCTTCAGATCTCAGTTTCCTGAGAGCTAGGATTACATGTATGAACCACTGATGTCTGGTTAAAATTGAATATTTTTATAATGTACAACACATTGGTTTCAAACATGTGAACACTATGGTGTGGCTAAATCGAGTTAATTAATTCATCTGTTACCTCACTTTTTGTGTTTAGAAAGCAACTATTCCTTAGCAATTTTTAGGAAAATAATACCATACTTATTCTTCCATTCTCACTTAAAATTTAAATTATTTAAACAACTCCCAAACTGCATCTCCCAAATTCTGATAAGAAACATGAAATTCCTTACTATATTAGTTTGCCATTTTAAGATTCTACATATAAGCAAAATTATGCAGTATTTGTTTGTATTGCTGGATAATTATAGTAAAAATGTCTTTCAGATATATCTTATTTTGTCCCAACTGAAAAATTTCTGTACTCTGTCCTTTATTTCTGTAAAACTTAGTCCATTTTTAAGAAAAAATATTGTTTAAAAAAGTTGAATACTACAGAAAAGGATGATTACTCTTTGACCTCCTAAACTTTTGCTTAGATTTACCCACATATTTTCTAGCTTTTCATTATTTTTGAGTGTTGTTTCCATCTTAATTTTGTTAAAAAATATTTTCATAAAAGATAATTAGTTAATAGATATTCTCAGAGAATGTAGAATTTCAGTTGGTAGAATTTTCTTTGTTCAAAACAATAAGCAGGACCTCCAGTGGTGCAATGGATTAGTGCATGGTACTTATAAAACAATAAGCAAATTAATTCTTTTGTCTTTTGACTTCCATTGCGGCCAGCAGGAGTTTAGATGTCTGTCTACTTACCGCTCCTTTGAAGATAATGCCTCTTTGTAGACTATTATTAAAGCTATTCTTTTTCTGTAAGGCTCTATTTGGTTTTGCTTTTTTATTCTTTCTTTTTTGTCATAGTTGCTGTTTTGTTTTCTTTTTTATTTTATTGTAAAGATGCTGTACGGAGGGGTTAGTTACAGTTACATGAATAAGGCAATGAGTACATTTCTTGTCAAGCATTGTTACCCCTTCCCTTGTTGTTCTCCCACTATCCCTCTCCTCCCCTACTTCAATCACTCCTTCTCATGCCCCCCCCCCCCGCTAAAAATGCAGGGTTCCAAAATCAAGTACAGTGACAACAGGGTATATACCATAGGGGGAAGAACATACAAAGGAAACAAAAAAAAATCGCATAGAACATTAAAAACAACACAAGAAAGACATTCCTTCAATATATTGAAGGAAGACCTCTTCCTTCAATATATTCTATTCAATATATTCACATAGCATCATCTTATATGGTCATATGTACAGAGCTTTTGAGCTTTTCTGTTCGTCAGATAAAATTTTCTTTGACGTATACTAATTATTGCAAATGAGGGAAACCACAGGACCTATATTTATTTGGCTCTGGCTTACTTCACTTAATATAATTTTTTTCAAATTCTTTTCATTTCCTAACAACTGGGGTGGTGTCATTCTTTCTGATGGAAACATAGAATTCCATTGTGTGTGTGTGTGTGTGTGTGTGTGTGTGTGTGTGTGTGTGTGTGTGTGTGTGTGTGTGTGTGTGTGTAACATTTTCTTAATCCATTTATCTACTGAGGGGCATCTGGGTTGGTTCCATATCTTAGCTATGGTGAATAATGCTGCGATAAACATAGCTGTGCTGGTGGCTTTAGTGTGATTTTGTTTGTGATCATTTGGGTAAATGTCCAGAACTAGGATTGCTGGGTCATAGGGCAGCTCTATGTGTAGTCTTTTTAGGAATCTTCATACTGCTTTCCAAAGTGGTTGAACAAGTTTACACTCCAACCAACAATGGAGTAGGGCTCCCTTTTCGCCACCCCCCCCCATCATCTGCTGTGATTAGATTTCTTTATTATAGCCATTCTAACTGGGGTGAGGTGGAATCTCAATGTTGTTTTGAGTTGCATTTCTTTTATGGCCAGAGATGTTGAGCATTTCTTCATGTATCTATTGGCCCTTCTTTTTTCCTCTTCAGAGAAGCTTCTCTTTAAGTTTTAGCCCACTTATGAGTGGGGCAGTTGTTTCTTTGAGGATTTGTTTTTGGAGGATTTAGTTTTTTGAGTTCTAATATATTTTGGATATGAGGCTCTTGTCTGTTGTATAGCTAGTGAAGAATTTCTCTCAGTCTGTGGGCTTTTTATTGATCTTATTAACTTTGTCCTTTGCTATGCAGAATCTCTGCAGTTTCATGCAATCCCATGTGTCCAAACTTTCTCTGATTTGTTTTGTTTCTGGGTCTTTATTAAGAAAAATTTAGCCTGTGCCAAGGAGCCTAGAGTTTCTCCTACTCCACTCCTCTTCAACTTAGTATTTGAATTCCTGGCTAGAGCAATAAGACAAGATGCAAACATATAGGGGATCCAAAAGGGAAAGATGAAGTAAAACTCTATTTGCAAATAACATGATCTTGTATTTAAAGAACCCATGGACTCCGCTCCCAAGTTTCTCGAGCTGATTCAAAACTTTGGCAAAGTAGCAGGACATAAAATTAACCCTCAAAAATCAATGGCTTCCCTGTATGCCAATAATGAGAAGAAAGCAGCTGAAATCAGGAAAGCAGCTCCTTTTGTAATAGCCCCACAAAAAATAAAATACCTAGGAATTAACTAAAGAAGTGAAGGACCTCTGTGATGAAGTGTTAGTGAAAAAAAACCTCCTATGCTCCTGGATAGGGAGGATTAACATCGTGAAAATGGCAATACTGCCAAAGGTTATCTACAAATTCAGTGCAATACCCATCAATATCCCAACCTCATTCTTCAGTGAAATAGAAGAAGCAATCCAAAAATTCATATGGAACAATAAAAAGACCCCAAATAGCAAAAACAATCCTTAGCAGAAAGAACAGTGGTGGAGGAATATCAATACCAGACTTTAAACACCACTACAAAGCCATAGTAATCAAAATAGTTTGGTGCTGGTACAAGAACTGACCTGAAGACCAGTGGAAAAGAATGGAAGACCCAGAAATGAGCCCGCAGACCTATGGCCACCTAATCTTTGATAAAGCAGCCAATAAAATAGAATGGAAGAAAGACAGCCTCTTCAGTAAATGGTGCTGCAAAATTGGTTAAACACCTGTAGAACAGTAAAATTAGATCCCTATATATCACCCTGTACCAGAATCAACTCCAAATGGATCAAAGACCTTGAAGTGAAAGCAGACACTCTCTCTTTTTTGTGTTATTGGAATTTGAACTCAGGGCATTTTGCTTGCCGGGCAGGCATTTTACCATTTGAGTCACACTCCCAACCCTAAGACTTTCTATGTCTATATGTGGATTTCTTTTATTTACACTTTTGATCCATTAAGATTTTTGAATATTTAGTGTTCTCTACTGTCATTGAAAATTTTATAGTCATATCTCCATAATATTTCATCTTCATCCTTTTTCCTTCTTCTGTAACTTTAACCTCATGATAGGTTTTATCATTTTATTTTCCATTCTTCCTATGTCTCTTGAATACATTCAACATTTAAATTTTTCTGTGCTAACAGCATACTTATTATCTTCTGTCCTATGTTCTATTCTGGTGTATAAATTCTTTCAGTTATTTCTAATTCCCCTCTTTATATTTTGAATTTACTTATTATATTTAATAAGGTATACAAAGGTTTCTATTAAACATGTCAATTTACGAGTATAAAGCAACTTTATCACTGTCACACATTCCATTGTTCTCCTCCATCTTTTCAAATCCCATCCATCCCAAGCTTCCTTGTTCCATCTCTACATATGTACTGAGTATTATAACGATTTGCAAACCATTTCATTTTAATATGTTTGAACTTTTATTAGTTATTTTTGCTTTTGTATATTGTGTTAAATACGCTTTTCTCAGAAATGCTTGACCAATTTAATTTCCTCTAAAATTGTGACAATTCTCTTTAAATTCTCTGAACCTAGAATCATATTTGCTTTACAGTATATTTCTGACAATTGTATTAGCTGAACCTGTTTTGTATCTGCTATTGTTCCTACTGAGTTTTTCCTACTGGTACTTAGGTTCTTCATATACTTGATGTCTATATACCATTTTTTATTCTTTAATAATTATGAGAATAAAGTTGACTTCATCCAGAGAGTTGTTTTCTATAAATGGGTGACTAGGGGACCTATGAATGTGTTATCATGTTCAACTAAATTCACAGCTCAGGCTGTGATTCAGGCAAGTTATTTTGGGTTTACAAAAATAGTTTATTTGTGCCAGGCACCAGTGGGTTACACTTGTAATCCTAGCTACTCAAGGGGCTGAGATCTGAGGTCATGGTTCAAAGCCAGCCCAAGCAGGAAATTCCATGAGACTCATCTCCAATTTAGCACCCAAAAAGCTGAAAGTGGATTTGTAGCTCAGGTGTTAGAGCAAAAACCTTGAACAAAAAGCTTAGAGACAGTGCCCAGGCCCCAAATTCAAGGCCCAAGAGTGGCACAAAAATTAGTGCACTTCTAGTTATCTATAGTTTGATAGCAAGTAACACAATTTGATTTTTCAAAGATTTCCAAATATTCTCAGGGCCAAAGCAACTCCTATGCTCTTCTGACATCTCTAGAGTTTCTCTCACTTTAATTTTTTCCTGGTAAATACTAACTAGTTTATCATTTCTTTGTTACCTCTAAAGAGTTTTGAAACAAATACTTGATCCAGAATTTAATTTTTTAAGAAAATATGTGCTTTATATTGCCAAATAGAACACAGTTGAGCATTTAAAAGGATGGTACTATTTCTCCAACACTTCTAAATACTATAGTGAGACAAATTTCATATTTATGACCATAATTCAGAAAACCAAAGTTGCACAAATTAGTATTCAATGAGTATCCAAATTATTAATAATTTATTTATTTTTAATTATCCTTAAGTAGTAGAAAGGATAAATTTAATCCACCATGTCAGATTATGAGTATAATGCATTTTGATCAATGTTACTGCCTTTGGTCATTCCCCTCATCTCTCTAAACCTGACTCATCCCTCAATATTTTTAGTTTCATTTTCACAAATATACATTAAATTTTTGTCTGCAATATTCAAATTATATTTGTAGAAAGTATGCTCCAATGAGCCAAGCCAAGCCAAGCCATACATCAACCTCATGGTCTTGTTCATTTATCCCAGTGCTCAGATTAAATAGAATCTTGGAGTTCCTCTACTGTACCTCCCTTTGCCTCAGCCCTCTCCTTGCAACAGATGTGTGTGTGTGTGTTCCTTTACCTCAGCCCTTATTCTGCAATAGATGTGTGTGTGCACATGCATGTGCACATGCATGTGTTTTTGTGTTGCTTGGAAACAAACCTTGGAGCATTCTATGTGTTAGGCAAGCAATCCACCACAGAGCTAAACCCTAGCTTTGGCAGAAAAAATTCAATCTGCCCACCTCAGCTTTTCCCTGAGCTTTACTTTGGCGTAATGTTTCCCACGCCTGTCTTACCAAATCTACCTCTTAGGAAGAGAAATAGTGTACCATCCCAGTGCTCTTTACATTTCCTTTATTTAATTTGATAAAAGCTCCACACTATGAACCTACTTACATGCCTAATTGTATGTCTTTGGGTACTCAACTTTGTTTGTCTTAATCATTATCATTATTTCTCTTCCTAGGGTGTATAATGCAGTGGGTGAGTAGGTGGTACTGTGGTGGTGGATAAGCATAAGCATTTAATTCTTCTAAGCAGCATGTATAACTAAACTTAGTCCTAACCCATAGTTATGAAATTTACATTACTAGGGTGAACAATTCTTATGAAATTACTAACTTCATGACCTTTGGCTTATTTGTCACATCACAGCAATAGCATACCTGATACGGTTTTTAATCCCTCCCAATACATCCTTTCTTTGTATATTTTTGTGGATTTGGAAATTTATTTATTACTTCACATAAATAGTCTTTTATCTTCTCCAAGTTCTTTGATATATGTGACCTATGATCTTTGGCATATGAGACATAAATTCTTTGACATATAAAGTGCTAATACTTTTGAATTTCCTCTTTTTTCAAGCTATGGTATTATTCTTTATAAAGTTGTAACATCTAAGTATCATCTTTTAATATATGATATGATTCAGATGGCAATGTATACAAAGTCTTCATACATAGAATGTGGACTTTGAAAATGGATAATTTACAAGTAATCAAGTCATTCTTTAAAATTGCAGATCTAGTTTTTAATTATTTTGATTTTTAAAGCTTCTATACTCACTTCCATAGTTCATACAGTAATTTACATTCCCACCAACTGTGTATAAAGATTATTTTTCCTAGGGCCTCACCAGTATTTGTTAATTGTTTGCTTGATAGTAGCTATCCTGAGTTGGATGAGATGGAATTTCAACATTGTTTCTATTTGCATTTTCTTTACATTAAGGATGTTGAATATTTTTTCAGATATTTATTAAGCATTCTTTTGAGAATGAGCTATTAAATTTATTTGCCTATTGATTGGTTGGATTATTCTTTTTTATTGTGAAAATACGGTACAGAGGGGTTACAATTACATGAGTACATTTCTTATTGTTGCCTCCCCCTTTTTTCCCCTTTCCATCCCTTCCCATCTCCCCCCACATACACACACACCTGCCCCCGCCCAGCCAAAGTTGTAAAGTTCATTTTTCAACATAACAACTTGTACATCTCATTGTTTCAATGGGTCCATCTGTATCCCTATTTAAACGGTTTGTTTTTGCCCTTCCCCTCCAAAATTATACCAACATTTATAAGATGATTTCTTTGTTGCTTTCTATATCCCTCCTCCACGGGATAACCCCTGCTTTCATTGTATTTGCTGTTGGTATACAGTTCATTTTTCGACATAATGTCTTGTACATCTCATTGTTGCAATGGGTGCACCTGTGAGAAATTGATTGTATTTGATGTTCTATTCCCTTGTTGTCCCACTATCCCTTCCCTCCCCCACCTCCCACATTCCTCCCCCCCACCTGAAGTTGTAAAGTTCGTTTCCAATATATCTTGTGTGTATCATTATTGCAATGGGTCATCCTGTGTCCTTTTTTCAGTGTTTTGTTACTCCCTTTCCCCTCCCCCAATTAGACAAATGTATATGTAAGATGCAGGGTACCAAAATCAAGTACAGTGACAATAGGGATATACCTAGGGGAATTCAATAGTAAACAAATTAAGGTTAACTCATCTTTCCCAGTTAACTTAAAACACTATACTCTGTTCTCATTTTCTGTTTTCCTATGCGCTTAGTGTGCTAGTAAATGTTTAAGAACTAGCATGCTTATTTGTACCATTTGTTGATTTTCATGTTACTACCCCAAACATGGCTGGTGTGTGTGTGTGTGTGTGTGTGTGTGTGTGTGTGTGTGTGTGTGTGTGTGTGTGTGTGTGTGTGTGTGTGTGTGCCAATCCTGACACTTGAACTCAGGGCCTGGGTGTTGTCCCTAAAGTTTTTTGGTCAAGGCTAGTGTTCTACCTGAGTCACAGTTCCAATTCAAACTTTTTTGGTGCTTAATTGAAGATGAGTCTCATGGGATTTCCTGCCTGAGCTGGCTTTGAACTGCAATTCTCTGATCTCACCTACTAAGTAGTTAAGGTTACAGGTGTGAGACACAGGCACTGGATTTCCTGGCTGATTTTTAACTACCAATGTGCCATCACTGGATATGTAGTTGGGAAGAGATGCACATGATTAATGTTCCTGTGCAAGTGCTGGAAGTCTTCAGCACACTACTCCCACTATTTCTATTCTTACCCTCATATTCCAAGGAAGAATAATATTTAATATACTTCTACAAATATCAAATCTCTTTGGATTTGGCTATCACACTTTTGGAAGTAGAAAAAAGAGCTGCTTTAGTGGTCTTGTTTGTGAACATTTGGGTAAATGCCCAAAAGTGGGATTGCTGGTTCATAGGGGAGGTCTATGTGTAGTGTTTTGAGGAAACTCCATACTGCTTTCCAAAGTGGTTGAACAAGTTTACACTCCCACCAACAATGCAGTAAGGTTCCCTTCTGTCCACATCCCCTCCAGCATCTGTTGTTATTAGAGTTCTTGATTATAGCCATTCTAACTGGAGTGAGGTGGCATCTCAATGTTGTTTTGATTTGCATTTCTTTTATGGCTAGGGAGGCTGAGCATTTCTTCATGTGTCTATTGGCCATTCTTATTTCCTCTTCAGAGAAGTTTCTCTTTAAGTCTTTAGCCCACTTATTTATTGGGCAGTTGTTGCTTTAAAGATTTGTTGTAGGGGGATTTAATTTTTTGAGTTCCAGGTATATTTTAGATATGAGACCCTTGTCTGTTGTATGGCTAATGAAGATCTTCTCCCAATCGGTGGGCTTTCTATTGATCTTGCTAGCTATGTCCTTTGCCATGCAGAAGCTGTGCAGTTTCATGCAATCCCATTTGTCCAACCTTTCTTTGATCTGTTGTGTTTCAGGGTCTCTATTAAGAAAATTGTGATGTTAGGAAAATAAACCCTTAGATATGTATTTAAATGTTTTTATTCTTTCATGCATTTGTTTCTAACACATTTATAAGATTATTTCTTTGTTGCTTTGTATGTCCTTCCCCCACAGTATAATCCCTGCTTTCACTGTATTTGATGTTGTTATAATTTGTGGAGGAGAAGGAGAAAAACAAGTCGTTTAAGGATACAGGTGGACCCGTTGCAACAATGAGAAGTACAAGTTGTCATGTTGAAAACGAAGTTTACAACTTTGGTGGGGGGGGGCGGGGGGAGGCTGGGAAGGGATGTGAAGTTATGGTAAACAAAGGAGGAGGCTGCAATGCTTGATAAGAAATGTACTCATTATCTTGCCCATGTAATTGCAACCTCTCTGTACAATATGTTCACAATAAAAAAAGAAAAATATACAAAAAAAACAGAAAATTTCAGCCTGTGCCAAGGAGACCTAGGGTTTCTCCTATTCCATCCTGTAATATTTTCAGAGTGTCTGCTTTGACTCCGATGTCTTTGATCCATTTGGAGTTGATTCTGGTGCAGTGTGATATATAAGGATCTAGCTTTAGTTTTCTACAAGTTAACCAATTTTGCCAGCACCATTTACTGACGAGGCTGTCTTTCTTCCATTCTATTTTTTTAGCTCCCTTATCAAAGATTAGATGGCTATAGGTCTGTAGGTTCACTTCTGGGTTTTCAATTCTATTCCATTGGTCCTGAGGTCTACCAGCATGACTATGTTTACTGCAGCTTTATTTACCATAGCTAAGATATGGAACCAGCCCAGATGCCCCTCAGTAGATTAATGGATCAAGAAAATATGGTATATATACACAATGGAATTCTATGCCTCCATCAGAAAGTGTGACATTGCCCCATTTTAGAAATGGAAAGACTTGGAAAAATTATATTAAGTGAAGTAAGCCAGGCCCAAAGAAACATAGGTCCCATGCTTTCCCTTATTTGCAATATGTAGTATATGTCTGAGTCAAGCAGAGTCAGTTAAGTTGATGTTAGGGAAATGAACCCTAAGAGATGTGTTCAAATGTTTTTTTTTTCTTTCATGCGATTGTTTCTAACACATTTATAAGATTATTTCTTTATTGCTTTGTATGTCCCTCTCCCACAGTATAACCCCTGCTTTCACTGTATTTGATGTTATTATAATTTGTGGAGGGGAAGGGAAAAAACAAATCGTTTAAATAGGGATACAAGTGGATCCATTGCATCAATGAGACGTACAAGTCATTATGTCGAAAACGAACTTTTCAACTTTGGTAGGGGGGGAGGAGGTATGACTCAAATATAGAGTGCTTGCAAGACACTGAGTGCAAAGCCCCAACACTAGCACATTAAAATTAAATACAAACGAGTGTAATTTTGTAATTGCATTAGTATCTTTATACTAAATCCTTGTCTACAAAATTTTTTTAAATGGTGGAGGTAAGTTACCATGAATACCAACAGCCTAACTACAGGCTACATTAACTTATATGGTAAATTTTAAAGACTGGCCCTTGTCATATTAATTACTGAATCTTACCTAAAACTCTGTATTACTAGAAGTATAAATTTAGATTTTTTAAAAATCTACTAAAGACTCAAATGTATTATACCAATTGGGAAAATATTGAAGTATATTGCCCCAGGGCTGAAACTAGATGACTATAGGTCCTCTTCTTTTCATGTGCCCCCAAATATATTTGGGAACATAAAGCAGAATTAAATAGTAACAATATGTTGTGTATCTTGACAACAAAACTTTAACCAATATTCTAAGACAAATTAGGGCTTTTTCTTGAAAGAAAAATAGTAATTAAAATAAATTTTATGAGACAAGTTTATAAATGATCATATAATATTTTCACACAGGTTTTGTAATACAACCAGTAGAAGAATATAAAATTCCAAAACGATTCACAAAAATTTCATTACCAAATAATTTTCCAATGTGTCAGGTAAAAAACCTACTCTAGTGGAAACAATAATATTAATTTAAGTTTGAAAGATATTATGAACATGTATGAGATACTCAAAGCACTTCATATTTTCCTCTGGGATTTATTGTTGGAATCTGCCAGAAGTGTTTTTCTACTCAGATGCACTTGATCACAACCAGGTGTTCTCAATTTCTTACTCCCACCTTCAAGGCCCATCTGGGCCACACTAGGATTATTAAAGCTCCAACCCAAGTCTGAACATCTCTCTCATTTATCAGAATCTAATTGGCCTTAATATCCTTCCTTTTATCAACAGATGCTCTGTGGTTTAAGCATGTATGACTTTGGCATTTTTTTATTTACCTTGACTTCTGACCATTCACATTCTTGACTGATATATCTTGATTATCTTGTCTCTGGAATTATTCTTTTTGGATTGACCTTTGTAATTAGTTCTGTCTGGCTTTTTGCCTACCTGTTTAGACCCTAATGCTGTTTTTCTGGAAATTTGTCTGCTTATTGAAGCTTGTGTTCTTTAACAGAGTTTTTAATTTCTAGGCTGAACAACTTTGGAAACAGAATCATGTTAACCCTGACTTTTGCTAAATATATGAGCTGCTATAGATTCCTCCCAACTACCTTACTGTTTCTGACTTTTGCCTACTCCATAGTGGTAGTGTACCTACTTTGTTCACATGGCTTCAACTGATTGGTCCTATTTTTACTTAAATCCACTCCTTGAATTCTTAACTTGCCATGCCAAACCATGGCTTTTCAACTTTCATCTATTAAACGGTACTGAAAATGAGTTTATTAATACTCATTTTAAAATGATCATCAATGCTATTTGCTCAAAAGTATATTATTTAGTAAATTACTGATCCATTGTCCGTAGGTAATTCACTTTATGCTTCCTTTCTTCATCCTTAAAAACTGATGGAAAAATTGAGTAAAAATAAGATATGGTTTTCTTATTCACTTTACTCCGAAAATTCCTATTTCATTGCTTATATTTTTTACTTCAGAGTGGTTTTCCAAAAGTTTGTCAAATTATTCTGAAAGCTCACGTTTAGTAGGATATGGTTACACAGCCCTACAATCCCAGTACTCAAGAATTGGAGCCAGGGGGATAGAGTTCTAGGACATCCTGGACTACACAGACACTTTCTCCAAAAAAAAGGGCTGAGGGCAATCAAGTGACTGCCTATCACACTCAGAACCAGTGATTTCATCCTCAGTACTGCAGAAGGAGAGGGGGTAGAGGGAGAGGGAGGAAGAAGGAGAAGAGGAAGATGGAGAAAGAGGAAGGAGAGGGAGGAGGGGGAGAATGGGAGGGAAGTGGAAGAGGGAAGATAGGGAGAAAGGAGAGAGAGTGGAGGAGGGAGAGTGACAGAGGATGAGAATGAGGAGGAAGGGAGGGGAAGTGGGAGGAGGAGGAGGAGGAGGAGGAAGAGGAGGAGGAGGAGGGGAAGTGGGAGGAGGAGGAGGAGGAGGAGGAGGAGGAGGAGGAGGAGGAGGAGGAGGAGGAGGAGGAGGAGGAGGAGGAGGAGGAGGAGGAGGAGGAGGAGGAGGAGGAGGAGGAGGAGGAGGAGGAGACGACAGATGAAGGGAGAAGTGAGGAGTCCTTTTCTGCCTTTCCTTCCTTGACCCTTTCTGCAACTTGTATAGTGCTTTAGTAAAATTGGTGTTTTTCTTCTGGTTTTCTTTGTATATATGTGAATGACAAATTATGTATCTGGACACTTCTGCAGATATATTTTTCTTTTTCTGGTGAAAGGCAATCTAAATATATTTCCCTTAATTAAAAATGAAGAATAGTAGTTCCTTCAACTCCTTTTTAGCATTTAGTCCCTTCAGGAACAGATGAACCTCCAGATCAATTATGAATTCCTTGTTAATATATTCATGGATTAAAGAGGATACTGATTCTGGGATGAGTCACACTTCATAGTGTTAAATAAGTAATTTATTCCATTCTGTAAAACTTCTCTGAACTACTAATACATTCATGACCAAATAATCCACGTAATACTATAATGAATCATTTATCAGAAAATTTTTTGCACTTAGGATCTACCCATTCTAGTCACTTCACACCTGACCCATAGAAAACCCCTAACTCTCCTTTCCATAATAGGTAGTTAATTTATATGTGCATATTTCTGGAGAAAAGATATGACTATGACATATTATCAAAAGTATCTATGAGCCCTTATTTTTTAATTAAAGGTATAAACTTAGATGTCTAGTAGTATGGTATAAATAAATTTTAATATAAAATTTAAAAAAACAGAAATAAATTTGCCCATTCATTCAAGAGAAGTAAATTTCTTTCTGGATATATACAAAATATGTTTGGCCCTGGGGAAAGGGCATTTGCTTTTGCATACCAGGTAATTAGAATAACTGAGGCTTTTGTATCTCAGTGTATCTTGAGAGTCTGTAATAAGATTAGGAGGAAGAAGATTGCCATGTCAGGAATATTTGTGTCATGTTAGAAGCAAAAGACTACACTGCTGAAGACATAATTTTCCTAGACTCATTCAATATAAGGACTATCATACTACATTGCATTTTTCTTTAAGGATGCTCTAGTAGCTTATGAATACTTTAGAAAAAAATGCCTTTGTAATTTTATGTGACTGGCACATAATAGGAGCTAAGTATTTGTGGAATGAAATTGCCTTTATTATTCCACCTTATAGTTACAGCTTAATAAAACAGGTGTCTTCCATCTTAGTCTGATATCAGAAGCCACTAAAGAGCTTGCTTAAACACTAATGGTTGGACCTTTCTCAGAGTTCTTAAATCTATAAATGGAGACGAAGGTTGTGCATTCCCAACTAATTATCAGGTGATATGGTATTGGTGGTCTAGGGAAAGCATGCTGGTACCTATTGGTTTAGTTTAAGTGGAAAATCAGTAGCATATCACATTGTAAAAACCACAGTAAGGCACCAAAATCGGTTTCATGTGAGAAATGTTGGAGGCAGATAAATTTGGTTAATATGTACTCTATAAAATTAGGTACATTAATAAATGAAATGCACAAGAATTCCATAAAGAATATTAAAGAATCAATAAAGTATGACAATATTTATGATGAAACCTTTTAGTACAATTAATATACACTAATTTGAAAAAGAAAAATCAATTTTTTAAGATCATTACATGTGGAGTAATGATTCAAAGGGTCTTTCTTTAGGGCTCAGAAATATCAAGCCTGGAAGCTATACAATAGGCTCATGAGGAAACATACACGTATGCTTTTTCTTTTCATCTAGTTCACTGTTCTCAGTCCTCATCAGCCTGGATTGATAATTTTGTATGCCCTTTAAATGATGTTATAAATATCTAAGTGGCCTACAGAGGAAAAATATTCCATACCTACTGGCCAAATTACAAGAACAAATTTTCTCCAATGACATTTTTTTTATTCAGAGACTCACTATGTTGATCAGAGTGGCCTGGAACTCACAATGTAGTCCAGACTGGTTTTGAACTGAAAATTCTCCTGCCTCAACATTCTGAGTTCTGGGATTACAAGACATTGTGCCACCATACTAATAGTTTCAGATGG